>NC_136249.1:6266250-7615000 GCF_053564925.1 Oryzias latipes | reverse complement strand
TTTTGATCTTTGGTGGATCAGTGGTACTTACTGCCATGACCAAAAACAGGATACCTGGGTAATAAGACCGCGCTGGGATCTCACTAATCTGCAATTTGCCTTTATTGTTCACATTTGCTTCTTGTGTCTCAGTTTTCTCTCTCCCATTAATCCCATTTTCTAGACCTCCCTTTGGTTTATTCTTCAATAACTTTCTGTCTCTGGTGCCTATTATTCTACAAGAAACCTGATGTTCCCATCTTTATCCCTTTTATTTCTTTAATGCCACTTCTGCAGTCTCTTCTGGCCTTGTTCTAAGGGAAATAGCAATTACATGGATTCCCAAGGGGTGGCATATGTGCCCATAGAGACGTGAGACCTTTCTGTTTCTTGCAATTTATCTCTCCCTGACTCCCAGACCACTCCCTCTCTGCGTTTCTAATAGGTTATTAGTCCATTTGAGGTTTTCTGGAATGGGATGCTGAATTCTAGTCAGAGCGGATGCACTGCCTTAATGGCCTCCGTCTCATCAAGATGAATCACGATCGTTTATATCACTTTCAGGGACACACACAGACAACACGAGGCCAGCCTGCAGCTATGTTTTCACACGTTTTCTATCCATCTGCAGAACTTTGCATGAAGAATGATGAACGCATAGTGATAAAAAACAGGTGCTTTTATCAAGTCACCTTTCACGTGATCTTCACTGCACATGCTGCTTTGCAGACAGGCATACTTAGTTGTTTTGCATCAAAACAACAACAACAACTAGAATGTGCTCTCAATTTCCTAAATCGACTCAAAGGCAAATATTAAAAGTGAGAGCAGACCTGTTGTCTCAGAGGTCAGCAAATTGTTGGATCATTTTCACAAAGACTATCATGGTAATAACTGCCTTAGACTTATAGAGCACAGAGAAACAGCAAACTGATAAAATATGCTAACACAGGTGGAAGCGCTTTGGAGCTTCTGAAACTACAGCTCTAATGGGACTACAGAGAAATTCCTTCATTTTTGTGTAGCATAGTGTAATTTATGAAACACAATTATGCCAAACAAGACAAGACCAGGAACAAAGAAAAATTGGAAAGACATAAAATAAAAATTACAAAAAAAGCATGTTGGTTTCTATTTACAACAGTTTACATTATAGGACAGTGTTTATTGTTTGTGTAAAAAAGAAACGCACTTAAATACAGACATTATTTAAAATATGTTGGTATGATGTAGAGAGATGAAATATGAGACAGACAGGGAGGTGGGAAGATTTCTGATAGGTGGATAACTTTGTGAAAAAAAGTATAGAGAAAAAATGATGCAAATTCAGGGCACAATGAATAGAAAAAGGAAATTTGTTTATCATACAACAGTAAACATTTCCCAAGAATTGTGACTTTTAGCTTCAGACTGCAAGTGTAGGAGGCTTTCTCTGATACAGCAGATTGATCCCAGTCCTGCTGACAAGTCAGGTCAGGTCAGGTCAGGCCAAGTCAAGGGCTGGAGTCTGCTGTAGGGTGATGTTGCTGTTGAGCTGCTGCTGCTGCCTCAATTGTTTTTCTCTGCCTTTCAGGGGAGATGTGTCAATATCCCATCTCTAGAGGCAAAGTGAAACTCTGCAGTCAGCGATGACAGACAGACAAAACTCCACAAGTCCAGTCTGAGACGGAGAAAAGAGAAACAACTGAACTTCCACTGCTGATTTTTAAACGATTTTCTCTTTCTTTCATAAAAAAATCATTTCCTTATATTTTGTGTGTATATATATATATATACATAAAGCGGTAAAATAACTGATGTGATTAAATGTTTTGATTTTGTATTTTTCCTTGATTGCATAGTTAGTGATTGTGTGTATTTTGTATTATATTGTAAATGTATGCATGCTTTTCTGTCTTTTTACAAATAATGGCCAGGAGACCACAGATTAAAAACTAGCTTTTCTGGCATTTTATACTTTGCGTAATCATGGGTTTCATATTATATTAAATGTTCAAGGAAATGAATTGTTTGACTGGAACTATTTCAATCTGAAGTTACAATACTCAAATAACTGGACAAAAAACTATTTAAAGACTCTCAAAAGAAGAAATAATGGACATACACTATTAATGACTGAAAAGAATCAAAAACATATCAGTTAAACTGATTATTTCCTGTATATTTCCAGTTGTCAGAATCTAGAATGATGTTTTTTGAAGACATGCCATCCCAGTATCGGGTGTGGACTGGTTTATACATTTTGGAGTTTGCAGTCTGATAGTGCAAACATCTCCTGCTAAGAATAGTTGAGCTGTGAACATGGTGAGGAAGTGACAGGAACATGGAAGGAGTCAGTCTGGTTCTGATGGTCGTGGCAGCAGAGCGTCTGCCGTTGCAGCTGCCGCTCTGGACGGGAGCCAGATGAAAAAAAATCAGGAGTTATGAAAAGTTATTTAAGGTATTGGGCCACAGCTGAAGTCATCCCTTCAAGTGATCTTAAGACATTTTGAAATGATGAAAAGAAAAGTTTGATTGATTCAAAACTAAAACATCTTGACTGTTTCAGAGAAAATACATTTTTTGACAGTGAAGCTAAAAAAGAAAAATACTTATTACAAACTGTTTAGCTGTCACAATGGAGGTTATTAATCTTCTTTGATATTAACTCGACAGTATTTCGAATTCATATTCAAAATACTGCAGAGTTTGGAAGTCTCCATACCTTTCCTTCATGGTTTTCTGTCTGACTCTCTTGTCTAAACCTTGTTTAGGCTGCATACTATTTTTATATATATCCCCTATTCTTCCTGTCTCTGTTGTTGCATTTTAATGAAAGTGACATTGAAGCCTCCTATGAGCCCATGCACACATATGATGCACACGCACACACTTTTGAATGTGTGCATGGACACATGCATCCTGCATTACACAACCTTAAAACATATTTAAAAAAAAGAATATTATGTGATGCAAAACATTTTTAAAATGCTTCTAGGTGTCTTAGCTAGAAAAAACAGGGGAGTACACAAATAAATAATAATAATAATAAATACAGTCATCTAATTATTAATTCACATGTTTTTAAAACAACAAGGAATTGACATTTTTACCCATGTACATGTTGATGTCAAAGAATTGAAACATGCTATTGCAAAAATCTATGGGCATTTTCTCCTTAAAATTAATTTTACTGTCCTTTTTTTGAATTTTTATTTTATTTTAAATGTCTTGTCACTTGGAGCGAACCGTTCAAAGGAGGATTTTGTTGACAAATCGACAAAATCTGTTGCAGAATCTGCATACATGTCACCCACATCTAAGTATAGAAATGATGTTAGAAAATACTAAACATAATTCACAATCATAGGGATGTAAAACACAACAGTAAGTATGTCAATTGTAGTGAACATCAAAATTCAAACTCATTTTTGCAAATGACAGACCAATCAAAGGAGGGGATGTTTCCCACATTTAAATTTCTATCAGTAATCAGAGATTTTAAAAAAACAAAGATGATGAGGAAAAAGTGAATATAAAACACACATGGAGTCCCTAATTCCATAGGTGATCATCCATATGCTTGTTTTGATCAAACACCCTTTTGGCTAAAATCAGTACAACTGCTATTGCTGAAGCCACCAGCAGAGGGTGCTGTCGGCCACAATACAGTCAGGTGTGGTGATGCGGACCCCAAAGGAAAACACATAGCAGGCTAAAGGTCAGGTTTTTGTTAAATACATCATAAAACAGTAGTTTACCCCATTTTATTTCAAAGCTGTGCTCAATTCTCTTTTTAGCTGATCTGTTTTATGCTCTTTGTTACTTTTAGTTTGTATAATTTAATTAATTGTCTCAATGTTCCATTTATAAACTTTCTTTAATAATAATAATAATAATACTTTAATAAAAAATACTTTATTTATCCCACAATTGGAAATTCTTTTCCGCATTTGACCCATCTTTTGGGCGAGCGGTGAGCTGCAGCCTAACCGCGCTCAGGAGGCAGTGGCGTTAAGGGTCTTGCCCAAGGTCCCCCACCCCACCATGTTTCAATAAAACATGGTTAATCTGTGTTTCCAGTGGGATATTTTACACCAACACAATGAAAAGGAAGTTGTTTGGATAAAAAAATGTCTTATTTACAGTCAAAATTAAAATGGGCTAAAAATCTGTAAATCCTTTAAGCAGGGTATATCATGAGAAATGAACTTTTTGAGCTTTTCATGGTAAATGGTAAATGGTAAATACTTCTATAGTGCTTTTCTACCTTCCTCCAAGGTCCAAAGCCTTTATACTCATAGACCCATTCACACATTCACACACACATTCAGACCGCTGCCAAACACGGGTGCCAAACTTCAGCCAGAGGCAAGGTGGGGTTCAGTGTCTTGCCCAAGGACACTTGGACACTTTATTAACCTGCAATTATCCGATCAAGGGTCGACCGCCCTACCACTTATGTTTATTCCTCACTATAAATATAAAACCCCAAAATGGTATTTTGATCTCTGAATATTCCAGTAAAAACCTGTGGTCTGAGAACCAGCCCCTCCCAATCCATGAAAACAAGTGGGTTCTCTTGTTGTGACATCACAAAGTGGGGGACTGCCCCTTCCAGGAAGAGTCTGAACTTCCAGCACCGCCCTCAAACTGACCCACACACAGACTTTTTCTCCACGGAGCTAGCAGTGATCAGGTAAACGCTTTCCTTTTCTAGTCATTAGGGAAGAGAAATGATGCTTCCTTAGGGATTCATTTGGGGCAACATTACCTCTGATATGTTGTTGGCTTTATACAACATGTGAGAAATTAGTACAGGACTGAAAAAGAGTTTTTTTAAATGTTGCATGCAAGTAAGAAAATAGAAAATTTCAAAATAAAATCCACTTGGAGAAGTTTTTTTCCCCCCCAAAAGATGTTCATTTTAAGTTCAAATTCTTAAAATAAAGAACTATTTATTGCTATTACTTTTTTGCTTCTAAATATTCTCCCTGAATTTTATTTCGATACATATTTATTTGTATTTATTTTTTCGTCAGACCACTCCATGATGGGCTTTCACTCATGTAACTGGAATAACCTCTTCAGGAGGAAGCAGGTGTAAATGATTGATGGATGAATGAATCAATGGATGGAATCTGCTTTCTTTCCATTTGCTAACTTTTTGACCACTTTGCCTTAACATTTTTTTTTGTTTGTTTGTTTTCTACAGCGATATAAATGAAGCTGGCCTGTATGCACAAAAAAATGATGCAATGTGGATAATGTTTCAGAACAAAGTGACTTTGGCAGAACCTTTAAGAATCCAGAAATAAATCTCTTATTTCTAACATTTGCTATTATGAGTGTTTCAAGTGGGCAGTGGCATGGCTACAACTGCATCTCAGAAGTTCTCTTTTTGTGCTGCATGCAGCGAAGATCCTGTTCCCTGAGGGAGGGGGGGGGGGGGGGGGGGGCTAGCACACACTCCTGCTCTACATTAACACGATTGAGCCCCCAGAGACTCGCAGCTGGAAATGTGTTTGTACGTGAAGATGGGCTGCTCTGCCTGCAGACAGAACGTAACATTTTAGCACAGATTCAGGTCTTCTGGCATGGCGATAAAAAAAAAAAAGTCAAATCTGGCAGCCGTGCATTTTAGTGGGTGTTTCAAATTAACTTGAGGGGGTGCAGAGGTGGCATTTAGAAATGAACGCATGAACATTTCTAAAAAGATTCTGCACTTGTGAGCGCACTTGGATGCAGAAGAAAGCTTAAAGTTTCACGCTTCAGCCCCTCTTGCCCCCCCCCCCCCCCCCCCACCCACGCTTTACACTGCAGCAGAGCCGTCGACGGTCAGAGATTTAAATGCTATTAGTCTCAGAAGCCGTTGCAGCACTGTTGCAGAATAACAGGCAAGGCGATTTGCGCGCCACCAGGCTTCCAAGGGTTCTCTCTCAGCTTGAACACTTCTGAACGCCTACTCTGCACACGAAGCACATCCAGAAAGGCTCAAGTTCGCGTGAATACGAGGAATTATGACAACAGATTTCCACTTCACTTGGTTGTGCAGGTATGCACATCCCACGTGTCGGGTCCAGCCTCCCCCCTGCTCTCGAGTTCTCACACAGATGTGAACACGCACAAATGCACATGCTCCCATCAGTCACCAGCAGACTGATCATCACGTCTGCTGTGGTTTTGCTGGGAAAATAAGTGGGGGGGACCTTACCTTGACTCCCCGGCGGGTGCTTTGAAAGCTGGGGTGAACATCTGGCAGTCAGGGGATGGTGCAGCATCAGCAGTGGACCCGCAGCCAGGAGAGGGTGAGTGTGTGACAGAGGGAGGCTGAGCGACCATCCGAGAGCAAAAGAGAGAGGGGAACGGGAGAGGAAGCGCGTACGGGGGAGGGGGGGATCATGAGACGAGAGAAGATGTGTGTGTGTGTGTGTGTGCGTGCAGGAATGGAAGACAGCGTTACCATGGAGAGGGCTACGCCTCAACTCCTGCAAAGCCTTTTAAGATCGCATGATGAGAAAAGAAAGAAGAGAGAACAAGGTTTAAGCAAAAAGGAGAAGAGAACCGAGTAAAAAAGCAAAGGAGAGGATAAGAAACACAAGTCAAGAGGTGAACAAGAGCTTTTGGCTCTTATTTCTGACTACATTAATATTTCTCTATAAGAAAGAGGCCAACATTTTTCAAAAGACCTGACCAATTTCAAATTAGACTATTATATTTGACTTTATTTGTGTTTGGATGTATTTTTATGATGAATCTTGATTTGTATGGCACTTTACAAATCCATTAAGGTGCCAGAGTGCTTCACAATAAAAATACAGCAAAACAAGAAACGTTTAAAATAAAAATGTAACTAAAACAAGTAAGGATATGTTATAAGATTCAGGACAGGAAGGGGTGGGGGGTTGCTTTATACCACTGGTCCTGCCTACGACTCAGAGGTGAATTTCTTTTTTTTCTTTTTTTTAACTTGTCCTGTCCAACAGCTGGGCAAACAGATGAGAGCTAAAGGACTCTTGTGTTGGACATATTTTACTTTAACAACAGGGGTTCTTAATCTTCTGACAAACCAGAGGTATGTCTGAATAAACCCCTTTTGTAATTGAGGCCAAACTTTATTCATTTTAATCGTATTTGAAATCTTTGGTGTTGGACCGGACAGAAAAGGAAAGGAGCGAAGAAGAGAGAGGGATGTTGGAGAGAAGGGGGGTTAGGAGGGTGATCATGAAGCAGCATAAAGTAACAGGTTTCTGGATGGTTATACTCATTACAGTGAGGTTCAGATTTAATACAAGTCCATAAGGGCGGGGCCTGTCCACACACACACTCAAATGTTATAAACATACCTGTTGGCTCCATAAAAGTTCAGGTCAACATGTACACAATAGAAATATTGTTCACACGCGCATACCTATGACTTCAAACCAACTAGTGTGAAATATTTCATTCATTCAATCACGCAAAATATTATTGCAAAGGTGAGCTAACACCTGTACTCTAGTGAGTATTTATGTTCTTCTAAAATGGATGATGGAATGTAAAAAGAAGGAGGGAGAGTGCCCAGCTATTCCCACACCAAGATCCCCGCCGCAGCAGCAGCGGCTGCCAGAACCCCCCAACACCACACGGCAGCAGATGGAGAACAACTGTCCCCCGGGCGATCAAATCTGCCACCCAGGCCAGGGCCAGTGAGACACAGGGGCCCCCAAAGCCAGAGAGCAGGGAGGCACTGGGGGACAGAGAGTGCAAGCTCCAGCCCAACCGCAAGGGCAGCCCCCCCCCCATCTCACTGGGAGGGCCCAACGCGGGACCCAACCCCGGAAGAACGCCCACAGCTCCAGACAAGTACCCCACCACCACCCAGGAGTTCTGGGCATCCCCCCACCTCAACCCCAGGTAAGAGCCAGGACCCCCCAAGGGAGACCCGCCCCACGCTCCAGGCAGCCACCCACCCGGCCCACGGATGGTCCAGGAGAGAGCAAGGCAGGGGCCAGCCGTCCCCGCCAGGAGGAGGGCACCCAAGGGAAGAGGGGACCACAAGGAGTGTTGTAAACATGGCCCGACCAGGCTCGCCCACAGTTGGAAATTTGGCGAGGCCAAAGGGGCAGGGACCAGAACCCACACCACAGGGACACGGACAGCCCCGACTCAGATATAATGTGATCCCCGGCTCTTGGTCTTGCAAGAGAACTCAAGGATCCCTCTCCCTGCGTGGAAAGAGGACTGCCGGGCCCAGGGAGCCAGCACCCATGGGACAGGGCCGCCGTTGCTGAGGGCCTGGTACCCCCCTCCAGGGATGGGGTAGGGCACAGATGGTCCAAGGTCCTACCTTCCTTGGGAAATGCATGTGTGTCAGAGTTGAATTTCTAATTACCCGCTCCCGCTATGCAGAGACTATGTCCTAGAAAACAACACAGGCTAAAAACGGCATTATCATTTAAAAAACAAAAGATTTAGCAAAGGTTCCAAAACCTATTGTTGTTTTTTTTCGATTGTAAAAATTATAATAGATTTAATGAGAAATTAGAACCTCAAAAAAAAGATGGACAATCAAGAATCTAAAGATAATTTAACTAAACAAAATTAAATAAAGGAATCGAATAGTTTATTGACAAACTGCATCAACTGAGAATAACGCTGAATGTGGCAGAGCCTTAAATAAAAGCAGTGTGACGACACACTGTAGGAGGAATAGCTAACAGAAACACAGGAAGTAGAGTGAGTGAAACACACCTTAAAATAAAAGAGGAAGGGTTTTTTGGAAAACAGTAACACTGCAACTTCCCAAAACAACCTCCAGGAAAACCCTTTTTTACTGGGGTTGGCACAATATCATTGTATTTACAACCAGAGTTGTAGATAGATTGTAGATTTGTCTCCAAGCCTGAAATAGCAGCTGTCTCTGGATTGTTTTGGATTTCTGTCCATCCATCCATCCATCCCTCTTCTTCTGCTCATCTGGGACCAGGTTGTGGGGGCAGCAGTCCAAGCATAGGCCCAGACTTCCTCCAGTTACTTCCTCTGGCGGACCCAGAGGTGTTGCTGGGCCAGCTGAGAGCCGTAGTCTCTCCGGCGTGTCCTGGGTCCTTCCCAGGGCCTCCACACTATGTGACATTTCTGGAATATCTCTCCAGGGTGGCATCCAGACCGGATGCCTGAGCCACCTCAAGTAGCACCTGGAATTGGAATATTACTATTCATTGAAAAAAACTTTATCAACTGTTATTTAAGGCAGTTTGAGCTAGGACAATAGTGGCCAAAATCAACACTAAGACCAACTGGTTCTCGGGTTGTTTCCGCTTTGTTGGACATCATTAGATTAAAAAGAAACTCACCACAGAGGAGTATGCTAAAAGGTTTTTCGCCAAAGGTCAGCGATCCTGATATGTGACACGCATTTTCAGCTCACGCGGACAGGAACGCTTTTACAAACATGCCCAGTGTGCAGCAAACACCGTGGGACAAAGGACGTCAAGTGTTCAATAAAGTTACTTTCAACTCAAGTGCACACAAACACATCCCTGACACGCACCGGTGTGACTGATGTGCAGCTCAAGGGCCAGTTTTCCATTGATCACTCTGAATAGAAATGGAAGCATCAGCCTCTATAAACTATTTCCCATTGATCTGCTTTTCCGCCTGCAGCCCTAAGCGCACAAACATACCCAGGTTTAATTTGATCTTTTCCTCCTAAATCAATCCTATGAATCACAGGAGCCTACAGGTGCACCCTCGTGCCAAATGAGTCCCCTTGCCCCACCCACACATCCATCCACACATCCCAACACACCTCTGTCTGTCCTTGTGTGTGTTTTGAGGTTGTTTCTTCTCTGAGATCCACATGCTGTTAAACATTAACTGTCCTTTGTCAGATGTAATTCATCCTGCTGGTTGGGGTTGCCGTGGAAACCAGTTAGAAAGTGTTAGCTGGGGGTCTGCCAAAGGTTTGGACAAGATTAGCTGTAATGACCTTCTGTATCCAACGCTCCTGCGTTTATGTAGACTGAGAATTCACTAAAAATAGTTCAGTGGTTCAGTTATTTTGGGGGGTTTTTTGCCCTTTTTTCCGTCAACACTATATACAAAACACAACTTGTTGCGACAAGATTCTTTGAAACTTTCCGGCTTCTTCTTTCTAGTCCACGACTGCAATCCAAAAACTGTCTGCTATTTGTGTAATTCATGGAGGAATCATACAATTTGAACTGGATGAGCCTTGGCAGGCGTTGGTCTGTGACAGCGGGTGATAGTGTTGCATTCTGCCTGCCATAGTAACAAGTGCCCCCATAGGCCTAAATTTGTCTCACTAACCAGTGACGTGGCGGAGTCTTTGTCGGGGTGGCGCCTGCCAGAGCCTCTGTGCCCAATTATCTCCAGGATCCTTTTTCAGTCACTCTTGATTTTATCATGACTCAACATAGATAACGTAAAAACACACATGCAGTGGTTGTCATCAGCAAATGCATGTGCTTGGACTAAATGATAAGGAAACATCACAGATGAGAAAACAGCATCTCAACAAATCCTTACCCTTGTTCCGTTCTTTTATCTCCATTTGCAAGCCTTTGAGAGGTTGATCACTCAGTCAAAGATCTGACTGTTCTTGGATCCAATTCACTCCCATTGTTCTGTGAAATGACATGACTGTGAGCAGCAGGTTCATCGCTGTTGCTTGGCGAAATTGTGCTTCCTTTTGGTTGTTTTAACTTTCTTTTGTTTTTTAAATGCACCCACAAGTGTGGATATTTAGGATTCTTTGAGATTTCAATCCTTCCCAAACTCTTCAATTACTATTTCTGTGTACTTCTAAATAAGAAAGCCCTTAAGTAGCCACTCTGATCATCTTTGAATCTATCGTAAAAGTGTTCTCAGTGGTCTTTAAATTCTGATTATGTCGTTTTCAGCCCAAAATGAAAACTTGTGTTGTTTTCTAGGACATGTTTTCTGTAGAGCAGCAGGAATTCATTCGAAATTTGCCTCTCAGTTGCGGGCGGGACCATTGGAGCGAAGCAACCCCCCCCCCTCTCCCATCACCCATAATTAAGCTGTTTACTCTCTCTCCCAATAGCTTTCAACCTCTCACACCTCTAAGCTAATATTACCGGTGCAACAAAAATGGCGGGCAACACTGGCGCTATGGTACAGTTTACAGCCAGATACCAGTTCAAATGAGGAAAACAAAGACGTTAACAGATCTATTTCTCTGTGAGTCGATGCATCAGAACAGGGCAGAGGCAGGAGCTTGTGGCTCGTCCAGCACACACATAAGCTCTTATTCTGACAACATTTTTGTCGTCTGATCCTGATTCACCACAATTTGAATGAAGAATGAGTCAGAAATGCAACGTTGAGGTTAATTCTCTTCACATATGCCCTCTTATCAGAAAAATACCACAAGAACACGTTAAAAACACCAAAAAACTGGATTTTCATTGGAGTGGGTCTTTAGGATTTTTCAGGCTTCATTCCAAAACTCTTAGTTAAAGCTGCAGCGACCAGCAGTTGTGACTGTGCTGTTTACCGCTCCAGATCCTTCAGGGATGACCTTGCGTGGGCATTAACAGATTCCAGCATGCTTGGGTTTGTATTCCAGACTGGACAGACGGTGATGAGTTATCTGCTGGTGACGACAAATGCTTACAAAAAATGTAAAGATCTAAGAAAAACGTTATGCCAGCTGTTCAGGAAAGACAGACTGTCTTTTGACCAATGAATGTAAAAGAACACCAGAAAATGTGCATTTTGCTGTTTACATGATATCTTAATCGTTAAATACCATCACGTGTAGTCATGAGCTATCAAATCACAGTCACTGGAAGGTGGTTTGGATCCACATTTGTATAGGTGTATAAGTTTGCTGACATACAAGGAAGACCTGCCATTTCAGGGTTAGCTTGATTGGTTTTCACTATATGAGCGCTGATTCTGAAGTGGTAATTGGAAAAAAAAAAGACCCAAAGGAACACAAAACACCTAGAATTTTCCCTTTTAACAACCCCAAAAGGACTGAAATGCTACAGACCAGGGTGACAAAACCAAAATCAGGAGCCGGCAGGGAGGACAAGTGAAATGTGCAAACACTAAACAGCCATGGTTCAACATACTGAAGGAGCTCATGAACTGCAAACTGAATTTTAACCCGACCATTGATCCGATCAAGATATTCTGCCCATGTAACCAGCTAGTGAGAAAGCTCACGGTTCAAATCCTTTCTGTGTGGAGCTTGCATGTTCTCAGGAGTAGAGCTAGAACAGGGCTGGGGGGTGGCAGAAGTCTTTGGAAGGAGAAGAGAGAACAGCAAATTGGAAGGCTGTTACAAAGTTTTATTGTAACTGTTGTTATTAAAACTGCAGGTCTTTTAGCTGAGGTGCTGTTACTAATATAAAGCAGTTGTGAAAAAAACGTGAAAGATCTTGGAAGATATCATTTTAAAATATTGCTTTTGTTATTTTTGCAAAGCTGACAGAAGTGTGTTTGATGATTTCTTAATCTCTGTCAATAATAATACTAATATTGCCTCATAAAGCGGGGGGCAAAGATTTTTGCTGCTCCACTTGTCCCCTATAGCCCCGCCCCTGTATGTTGTCCTTGTGCATGCATGAGTTTTCTCCAGGCACTCCAGCTTTTTCCCACTATCCAAAAACCTGCTTCCTGGGCTACTTGGTATTTCTAAAAAAGATAATGTCCCTTGGTGTGTTTGTGTGTCGCCTTTCAACAGACTGGCAACCTGTTCAGAGTGTACCCCTCCTTCACCTAACAGTGGCTGGGTTGGTTCCAGCAGCCCCCCGCAGGGACCCCAAAAATGGCTCATTGAGTTCTGGAGATGAACGCTTGACTCCTCCTCTGCTGTGGTCCTAAAGGAGCCGTTTGTGATGCACTACACAGACTTTGGGACCAGTACACATTTCTATGCACATTAATGAAAAACGGGAGAACAACTTTGTACGTCCTGCAGTTACTAATATGTAACTATATACAAGTGTAACTGTAAATTAGTGTGATATTTATACACACATTTGTATGGATCAGTGTTTTCCAACATTTTTTACTCCAAGGTCAATTTAAAAAAATCATAAGACACAGAAAATGGAAGGGGAAAAAAAAAACTCTGTAGTCTGTATTAACAGAACTGTTTTGAATAGGAATAAAACCAGTGGCGGCTACTGGTCTGTCAGAGAGGGGAAGCTCATCTTCGGCCTACGTCATAAAATTGTTTATTTATTTAAAAGTAAAAGATCAAGCTATTTCGCCAAGAAAATATCAAAGAAATAGGTTGCAGCAGTTTTTATTTCGACTGAACATCTGCGTTGGGACTGAGCGCAAATAGCTTCAGTGATTCCTTATAGTACACAATCGCTGTCAGTCAAGAGGAGATGCAGTCTTTCGACAGACCCTCCAATCATCAGACAGAAGCCTGGAGCGGGACATAATCGCAGCGTTTATCCAATGACCGTCTAGTTTTGAAGCGCTGAAAAAAACGTTCAAAGCGGCCCCATTGAAGTCAATGGACGTTGGGCTTCAATGGGGAAATGCACTGTGACGCTGCGGGAATGTATGAGAAGCAAATCGGGTCAGCCGACCTGCTTTATGTAACTGCTTCTGAACGAGCTCGTCTTTGAGATGAACGTTTCCTAACGCATCTTTAGTCAATAAAATGTTAATACAATAGTACATATTTGACCATTAATTATGTGACATAAGGCCTTGCAGTCGTAACCCTTGTGCTATCTTAGGCACTTTAACGTTGGGAGTTGGGTCATCTAGACCCACTAGACAGTGCTCTGAACCTTTTTTCTTCAATGATTTGTGATCTTCACTGGTGTCCATGGATTCCATGAAATCTTTCCACCTTTATCCACCTTTGTCATGGTAGGAAGAACACGTCAATGGAAGGGTGGGGTCATCTAAGATAGCACAAGGGTTAAAGAAATTGCCACTGAATCAAACGCACACAAAGAAAAAAATTGTCTTTTATGATATTTTATATTTCTACCTTCTCAGTGTGAAACCTGGTCCTGAGTTCATATCCAGTCATCGGTAAATGTTTTTAGGCCAATTAGGTGAAAGTGAATACCTTCCCATGGCACACTGGTTCAAAAACACTCAGAGATTTTATTGGGAATGTGGTAGGGACATATGACTATATTATCTAAAAACAAGTAAATAAAAAAGGTTGGATGATACAAAGTGATTTAAAACAATATTTTGAACCTTTTCACGAGGGTTAATCCATTACTAACATAGACTTCCTCTGGGATGATTAGGTACATCGATTCAGCTGTAACAGACCAAAACCGAAGAGTTGCTGCACTAGATTCTGACCATGGATCTCACAAGAGTCCAGCTGCTGTAACTGGTTGTCGATTCTAACCCTCCTCAGACTGTATAAAGTTGCCAGTTTTCATGCATTCATCCATCTTTTTGGCTTCCTTTTTGCTTTTTAGCTTCGTATTACTCGGCTTTAATGTTCATCCCAAGATCTGGATTATGAAGATTCATTCTACTGCTGACCTACTTTTAGAATGTCTTTAACTCAGCTACAATAGAAAGGCTCAAACACTGTTTTGTCTTTGATGCCTTGTTTTCTGCTAACCAGAATACCACAGCTGTCTGAATGAAATGAATGGAATATTTATTCTTCCCCCTCTGTGTGAAAAATAAGGGTAAAATCCATGCTATTCCACTCCAATCATCAAAGTGTTCCCAGAGGTCTTTTAATTATGATTATGTTGTTTTTAGCCAAAATCAAAAAGCCTGTCCACATTTTGCATCATCCTTTTGTATACCCCCCCCCCCCCTCTAGCCTACAGCCCCTCACACCCCCAACCTAAAACTACCTGTGCAACTAAAATGGCGAGCGATAGAGCCATCCAGCCGTACCGTTTAGAGCCAGATTCCAGCTCGATCTAGTCGTCTACTAGTGGAAGCATCAGAATGGAGCAGAGCAGAAAGCTTGAGGCCCGCTCTGCGTATTTTCTACATCACAAATACAATCTTTTTTAAAGATTGCATTCTTTTTCTGCTCCTGATATACAACAATATGAATAAAGACATAACGGTACTCAGAAAATACATTCTTATCTTAATTTTCTTTATACATGTCCTCCATCATTAGAAAAATGCCACAAGAACTTGTTAAAAACACATTTTCCTGTGGTCTTTAAATTGACAAATCTGAAACAGCTTAATGTTTGCATCATCCCCAGAGATTAGCTTAACACCTGGACCAAGATTTTCCGGGTTTTTTGTTGTTTAGGTGGAACCCTTAAGCTAAACTTTCCTTGAAATGGTGACTGATAAGGTCATTTTAACAAAGTTTAAGTGACTCTATTCACCTGTAAGTGTAAAGTGAGTCACTTTATAAATCAGGTCATTATTGATAAATGAAGCAAAAGCTACTTCTGAGGGCTTCTAAAATCCATACAGGTGAACAAAAAGTAGAGCTTCACTTCCGTTTTTTTCCAAGGACACCATCAGAATCCTGTCTGTATGCAGCTATGCCATTATGGGTTTGCTGACTGCACAACTAGTCTAGGAAGATTACATGGATTTGTCTTTACGTGTTCCTGAGTGGATTTGCAGGGTTTACTGATGAAATGTTTTCAGGATCATCACCCCTCATGTCATTACTCTCTAACCTTGTACCTGCAGTTTACGGCTCTACATTTCAGTCCATCTTCTGGAAAAAAAAGTGTTCGTAAAAAAAATAAAAATAAATGAGGAATAAATAATGTCTTTGGAGAAGTTTGTCTTTAATGCAAAACCTTTGACTGGTCATACTCCACAGGCTTACGAGCGGTAGGGTGGTAGACCTTCGATCTCAATATAGCAGGTTCGATTCCCGCCTTGCCCGGCTGTGTGTTGAAGTGTCCTTGGGCAAGACACTGAACCCCACCTTGCCTCTGGTAGAAGGTTGGCGCCAGTGTTCGGCAGCGGAGCCGCCACCAGTGTGTGAATGTGTGTGTGACTGGGTGAATGGGTCTGTGACTGTAAAGCGCTTTGAGCCTTAAGGAAGCTAGAAAGCGCTATAAAAGTTTACACCACTTACCATTGACTGTGTCATATATTTGGTTTGTGTTCAATCCTGGAACCGACAGTGGGGGGATATGGTTCATCCATTCTGAGTAGCCCCCCCTCCTGACGTTTCAAACAGGAAAAACAAAAAAAAAACAAAATCCCACAAAATCCCACAGACGTCTTTAGAGAAATAAACATCTATTAGTCAGTCGGTTATTGTGTTCCTGTGGATAACCATTCTTGCTCTGATACCTTTTATTAACATTTTATTGCTAATCCTATTTTGTTTTTGTTTTTTCATATTTTGGCTTAAAATCTTAAAGTTATCAACTGACTAATCAGATACCTCAATAAAAGTAGGTGGCCTCGGGCCAAACGTTCAAAGTGTTGTCCCGACCGTCCCGAGCCCGCTTTCAGTGGAAGGGGTGTGGCCTTCAAACATCCTCACTCCTGATTGGAAAGAGTGATTGCCATAGAAATGTAGACGGACCAATAAACGGCTTACTGAGGACATCCAACGTGGCGACGGAAAAATGGCGACAGAATTGACTTTGGTTGGTTGGAACCTGAAGTACTGTAAGGCGTTTTCTATGGGTGACGTCACACGTCATTGGTCTGGTTATATTCTACAGTACATGTGCACCAGTCATTTGAACAGTCCAGCACACAGAAACAAATGAGTCTTAACCTAAAGTAACGTTGCTTAGTTAATTATCATTAAGTTTAATGTTTAGAAGACAAGTTATAAGGCTGGTGCGTACGCTGGAATCCCCTTACCTGATAGATCAGGGAGTTAAATAGACTGAACAGAAAAATAACATGCAGAACACACAAAAGCTGACACTAAATGTTCCTGTAAGGGCATTTCAGGGCAAATGAATGGCAACAAGTCAAAGTAGAACTAAAATCTCTTCTCTGATGACTGTGGGAAGAAAAGTGAAGCTAAACTTTAGTAGCAATCAGTGGTTCTCACATCTCCACCAAAAACCAATAAAACCACGGTCGAGTTTGTTTGCACACAACTGTACGGACTGCTCTGTTAGATGACACAGCTTAAGATGAGCCACAACAGAATTCACAGGGAGCAGGGAAAGAATGCGCTGCTTTCTGGTTTTTGTTACTACAAATGATGGCTCATTAAATAAATGTCAAATTTCAAATATTTCTATTCACATTTGTCTTTGTTTCCCCAAACCTCTCAAGAACATCTTCAAATGTTTTTCTGTAGGAAACAAATATAAAAAAAAAAATTTCTTTCACTGTTTTATCGGCAACAAAGTCATTTCAACCAATTACTGTTTTTGTTATCACAACGCTGCGCGGTGTGTAAACTGATTTAAATATATAGCAGCACATTATTTGAATCTGAATAAACTGAAAGCACCAGCAGCCAGTATTGTGGCATAAAGTGTCTTTCTGTCAGAAAGCAAAACTTTATTCATCAGTAAAAATGACTGAATGAATCATGTTTCGTGGTAGCCAATCAGAACCAGCGTTGTTGAACACACAAACGCACTGCAGAAATATGGAGTACAGGGGGGTATCCCAAAAAGCAGGTTATGCTAGCTCCCACGATAAGTTTGAGGCTAAGGAAGTTGATAACCTCAGCTTTCGGTTCCAGAAATGGAGGTATGTTTCAGGATATGTCAAGTTGTCATGGTAACTCATGCTCTGAACATAACCTGGTCTGAAGCAGGTTTAGTTGAAGGTTAGTTTGTTTTCAGAGAGGTGAAGCAGCATGGCGTGTCCATTTGAAGATGATTTAGTGGATGAAGAAGCTCAGATAATACTTTTTCCACCATGAGAGGGTGATAAGACCACATATGGATGTTGGAAAATTCAACTTTTTTACTTTGATCTAACTTAATCATTTGCTTCAGTTAAGATAAATCTTTTTTTTTAAGTCAGTTTAAAAATAACACGTAGTTTTCAGATAGTTATTTTACTTTCATTCAAATTAATTCAATTAAGTAGGTGTAACTTTGGTGCTGCTGTTAGATCGGCACCGCAATGGATTGTGGGATACCATTCCCTTTGCCTGTCTGGACGGATTTGGGTTTAAGTGTGGCTTTTTGACCAAATGTGTTTAGTTGTTTAGCTGTTTTACTGTGTTTTGCTGAGTTATTTTGTCCTACTATGCTTACGTCTCTGCACCATGAATGAGAGGGAGTGAGAGGATGATGAGTTTATATAGCACCCCTACCGCTTTATGCTGTAATAACAATGATGGATAATGCTTTGATCAATTTATGCACACCGCGCATTTTTTCCCCGTCTTTTTTATTGTTATAAAATTGAGTATATCTGCCGGCTCAAACTTAGACATATGAGAGCTAAAGAAATATAATTAGTAAAGATGGAAAAAATATTAATTGAATTGGAGCAATATGACATTTAGTTAGATAAATACGTAAATATGAGTTGTATAAACAATTATTGAGTTTTATAGACGTAAGAAATTAGGTTGAATAAATTTAACTCAATTATTACCAATAGAAGTGATTCATTCAAGTTGGCAAAATTGGATAAGTTATATATATATATTTGTCACAAGGAAAATGGAAATAAGATCAGAAACTCCTGCGTTTACTTTGTCCGTTCTTCTACTCCAAGCAGAAACTCTTTCTTTTGATGATGCAGCCGTGTTACTTTTTTGATGGGCGTATAATCTTCATATGCCGTCATTAAAACCTCAGACTCCGTCTCACTGAAGTATAGCGCTTTCTTTTTTTCACCACGCGTTTCCATGGTGACTCCAGAAATCGGCGATCCATTGAGAATGTCTTTATGTATTTGACGAGCATGTGCATTAACCCAGGGTTACCAAGTCGAGCGTAATTATGCCAACTCATATCCGGTCTTTTGGAACCGACTTACCCAGAGTAAGCAAGTTCAGGCGGATTTCAGCCAGAGTTCAGGCTTAAAGTCAGGCTAGTTTAAACATGCTTCCTGGAATACCCCCCTGAACAGCCTGATGAAAAGTTGGCCTTTTCCAGGTGGAGATTCCAGACTATTTGTCTCAGATTGTTAGAGATGAATGGATTTCATTAGCTGCATTTAACATTTCATGATGTTTAACTGTTTACTTTTGAGGAAAAGAACTACAGATTTACAGAAAATGTATTCATTTTAGACTGTGGATTTAAGGGCTTTTTATGTTCCTGAAATGTTTGTTTCTTTCACTCTGAAATAAATATTGAAAGGTGTATTCTGCGGTGGGTAAACGTTTTGGCTTGTGGGTCACAAAAGGTTTTAAAATTAGACAGAGGGGCCAGTCCAGGCGCAGAGGCGTGGAGCGTTTTGGCTATCCACCCTAGAAGAAAGCAATGACATGGAACCTGGATGAAAATGTGCTCTAATTTGGATTGAAAATGAACAAATGTATTTTAAAACAGAACAGTTTGGAGTTTCTAATGGCAGAAATGTGGCCTTTGGCCTCATTTTAGTGCAGCAACAAGTTGATGTCCTTCAGGGAAAAACCTCAAACACTGCGTTCATGTGGTGTTGGAATGATTGGAAAAATGACTGACTCATAAAACACACATGAATGTCAAAAAGATTTCCCACCGCCTCCTGAAAGCAGAATAACTTTCTGCATCTAAAAGACAAATTCATTTGCAGCAGGGGAGACTGAAATTCGTAAGGATTATCAACTTCATTTATTCCAGATTTGCAGAACAGATGAAATAGTTTAATCCCAGTCCCTGAGCCGTAGTTTGCCCACCACTGGTGTATACACAAGTACATGTCTATTTTACACATTTCAGTTGATCATTTAAAAACACAGTGAAGCAAATAGTTACTTTTATTGTAGAGTAATTTAGCTGCCAGCTCAGTAACTTTTTTTTCTTTTAAAAACATGTTCCAAACGGTTTTATTTTAGAAAAGCATCTTAACAAACAAACTCCTGCAGATTTTAACACAGGAACATAAACCTGAAAAAAACAACCTCAGTGAACACATCACAGCCCCAGAGTGTCTGTCTGCACGTTGCAACACAAAAGTGCATTTCCAGCGGCCACACAATCGGACATGGAAGCCACTGTGGGGGGGTGGGGGGGTGGGGGGGGACACAAAAAGACATGAAATTTGACAGAGCAGAACTTTTACCAAAACAGCCGAGCAAACGCTGCTTCTTCTGCGTCATACCTTTCTGCGTTTTCAGCCATGACACGGCTTTCACTGCAATAAGCTCCCATTCTTTCTTTGCCTCCACCTTAGAGCTATGGAGCCAAATCAGAGCCAGAACGGTCGCCCACGCTGCTTTACTGACCTGAAGAATCAGAAAAGGCAGAAGCTTCACATAAACCAGCTGAGATGAGACTAACACTGACAGCATCATTTTCTAATGCCATATTTGTGCTTAACTGCACTTAACTTGTTATTATTAAATGCAGATGTGTCACAAACCTTTGTGGGTTTGGCTTTTTTCACTTCTTCTCTGCTTTTTCCCAGAATAATAGCCAGAGCTGGATCAAGCAGCCAGCGGCCACAGGCCTCCTGCAGGGAAACCAGCTGCAGCAGTGGATCCTCATACCGGGGCTTGGAGTCTGCATTCAGTTCAAATGAAAAAAACAAACAAACAAACGTAATGCAGAGACGTGCCGTCGTGTTTAAACGTGAATGAATTAAGACTCATAAGAGAGCAGAGGTGTAGCCAGATCAAAACAAGTCAAGAGGATGCCTCATGAAAGGTGTGCTCCCCCGTCAAATGCACAGCCTACCGTTGCTCTGCGGTGAGGGACGTCCAGCACTTTTAAGGCTGGAAGCAGGTAGTCTGCAAGCTAACGGCAACAAAAGATATATTTCAAAAAAAGAGAATCAGCATCATTTCACTTTTAGAGGCTATTAACAACACCAGCTTACACAGGAAATGTGCCGAGGGATCAGAGAGTCAGCTCTGTGATTCGCTCATGTTTGGGATAAGAAGACAGCGCTCACTTTTAAACCAGGTGAGACCAGAAATGAAGTGATTATGACCCTTGTGCTATCTTGTGGGGTCCAGATGACCCCATTGCCAACGTTGGCAGTGGGGTCATCTGGACCCCACAAGATAGCACAAGGGGTAATGCAAGTATAGATGTGCTGCATATACTTTTACTATTTGAAATAAATCATTAAAGGATTTGGTGACTGATTAAAACTAATCAATAAAGCAAGAAACAACATGCTGATTTTAATCATTGACATAAAAATAAAAATTCATCCAAAACAGATTCCTCAGGTCTTCCTTTTTCCTCAGTTTAACAAACGACACCAATTAATTGACACGTTTTAATGTTCTTCAAGTTCCTGTTATCCTCTGTATTTGTTGAAGGAGCAACAGAAATGTCAAAGGATCTGATAAGTTTGGAAAACGTACGAGTCGGATTTAAAAGGTGGATAAATGTTGGACTGATTCATTGGCATTCTTACCAATAAAATCTAAGTTAAAACGTTTTGATTGTTGTCCAAATACAAAGGCATTCATTATCAAATTTTTTTTTTTTTAAAAAGATTAATAAAAAATTTGAATTCTTTTTTTTTAAACTGGTGTACATGAGTTTTATAAGTTCTGTCTTAATAGAACTTAATGAAACAAAAAAATTAACAAGTAAATTAAAAATTGTAAAATGTCGACATAAAGTATTTTTTACTGCTTAGAAATGTTTAAAACAAATTTAAATGTAGCAAAGAATTATATTTTGTTTTAATTTGTTTTTTTTTCAGTCTAAAAAAGCAAGTTACGACAGTTAGTCCACAGTGCCCCCTAGAGGTCAAATGAGTCATTACAACCTAAAAGGTCTTGAGGTTTTCTCATTGCCAAAATTCAGAACAAAAATAAAAGATGTATTCCAATTAAAGGGGTTCACATATGGAACGACCTGAAACTATCAGCTCAGGAAACTAAACCATCAATCACATAGAAAAGATGTCTACAGAAATACAACTAATGACTTTGTTGTTGTGCTAAACTGGTGTAGAAAAGTAAATAAGATGAGTACATAGTGGTACATACACACAACATGTGTACATAGTTGTAGATGTACCTTTTGCTCTTTTGTTAAATGTGTAGCAATGCATGCAATGGGTGCAGAAATACATTCTGCTACCTTTAATTTCCCTGCGTAAGATCTATTGCATTGTTTTTAATGTATATTTTCTTGTGGAATTTTTTAAAGTTGGGTCTTACAGAAAGTTGAGGTGTAAATATCTCCAGTATCAGGACTTCACTTACCACACTTTTTCAATGAAAGGCTTTTTTTGGGCCTTTTTTTTAGAGATGAGTAAATCCTCCTGAAAACTGTTAAGAGAAGGAACAATTCAAATCTCATTTGTAAAGAAAAAGCAACAAAAAAACTCACAACTGAACTAACACAGTGTGATTATTCCAAATGATCAGTTTGCTTGAATTCTGACAACTATCTTTTGAAGTACAAGAAATGAGTTTGGCTGTGAGCGCATACCGTTATTACCGCCAAAAAGATCATCGTCATCATCTCCAAAGAAGAACAAAGAACCTTTTAAAACCACTTTGTGAAGAAACAGAAGAAGAGACAAATATTAAAGCACTCAAAGAATGTCAGAAAAGACACAAAAAAACGAAAGTACTTTCACCGACTGATAAATTAAGACGGGTCACTCACGGTCTGCATGAAGTTCTTGGGTAATTAGTGGGCCTTTTATTATTCTGTTATTGCTTTTGTCCACAGCGATGAAGGCCGTGAAGGCACTGCTCACTCCAGACTCTACACTAACCTCCACCAGCTTTTTCTTCACCCCTTCACTCTGCTCGCCTTCACAGCCTCTTTCCTCCATCTCCAGCCGGCGAATCAGAGTCAACGCAGCCAGATGGTGCACTGTGAGGCTGCAGAAAGAGGAAAACACCCCTGAACAATGGCTATTCTTCATAAAGAAAACATCAAAAACTAGCCTTTCTTAAGTTACAAGTTTGTATAACCGAGAAAACCTTTTAACCCACCACCATTTTATAAAAAAGCCTCAAAATGTTGCCAGGCAAACTGTTTTGTTTATAGGCATTTTACTTACATTCCAAAGTCACCAAAAACAGAAGTCCATCCATGTACATTTCATATATCTGTAGATTTACATGGGAAGAACTAAATGAATGTGTGCTTTTCTGATGTCATCTTTTTTGTGGGTTAGTAGTGTCTCTAATACATTTGTAAGCCAGTCCATAACTGAATGAGGTATAAATCAATAATTCAAAGACGCGTCCTCGCCAGAACACACCCTTTGACAGCAGGTTGACACTTTGCAGTGAAATTGTATGGATGAGCAGAGATTTCCTGAAAATTTCTGCAAGTCCGTTTTGTGCGTAAATGAGAGACTTTAAAAGGATTTATGTTTTTGAAAGACTATTTTACTGAGAATCAACAACAGAGTATTAGAAAGAATATTCCTAGATCATCTCATAAAAGCAGCAGAAAGCCTGGTTTCCTCTTTGGTTTCTATTTCTTTTTTCTATTTTAAGTTTTATTCATATATCATTTTATGTTTTATTATGTTGGGGAGGGTCGGGAGGGTTGAGGGAATTCTGTTTATTTAACCGCTTCATTTTTAATCGTTTTAAGTCTGTAAAGCATCTATAATCCTACTTTTGTAGGAAAAGGGCTTTATAAATAAATCTTGATGTGGTTTCATCAGATGATGGAACATTAGAGGATGGGGAGTCAAGAGTCTGGTAGCCCTTGTGCTATCTTGTAGGGTCCAGATGACCCCACTCCCAACGTTAACGTGCCTTAGAGGCACGTTAACGTTGGGAGTGGGGTCATCTGGACCCTACAAGATAGCACAAGGGTCATAGTAACTTAATTTCTGGTCTCAGCGAGCTCTGGCAGCAAGACAGGTGCACTGAACAAGCCGATACCCGTCTTGTGGGGGTCCAGATGACCCCCACAGGATAGCACAAGGGGGTATTAAAGCACCACCACGCTGTTCTCATGGCTGTGTGACAGCTAAACAACCGCTAAACAACACTTAACTATTGGAGATCATGAGGTGACAGCAGGTTCAAAGATGTCCAGGGGGTTTCACCTGTCTGTGCAGGAACCCATGGGTGCAGGCTTGAGGCTGAGGAACAGTTGGTTTTGACAGGAATGACCTGCAATGCTGTACTTCACAGTCAAAGAGCCCTCTCCTGTCTTTGAGCTCTAGGAAGGCAGGAAAAACAAAGACTCAGCGTTTAGACCAAACGCTTGATCATAAAATGCCTTTCCAAATGTTACTTGGAAGTGACAAACTGATGCTCCTACCTGACCTGTGAGCTGAGCAAATACCACAGAGCGCTGTCCCTGGAAAATGTTTTGGATGGTTGGAGAGAGGACTTTGGCGGTCACTCCTGCGGGTAAATCCCACGTGAGAGAAATGTCCTCCACAGACGGCTGCAGAGCAAGCCGCAGAGACTGCATCGCCTGACAGACAGAAGGGAGGATTGCAATATCAGATATCAGTGATTGCTTGTCTAAAAACAAAAAGTAAAGAAACATCAATTCTTACTTTTAGTTGCATCCTGTCATTGTCTGTGATGAACTGGGCATGACCTCCTCCCTCCTTAGCCATCCCATTGACGAGAGCAGAGCTGGCTCCTGGACCAATCCCGAAAGAGAAACACCTAGAAATTAAAACAAATTTAAAAAATGTTTGCCTCTTTATAAAACAGGTCCTGAAGATCTGGGGGGGGGGGGGGGGGGGATTCCAGAAAGCAGGTTATGCTAGCTCCCACGGTAAGTTTGAGGCTAGGGAAGTTGAAGTTGATAACCTCAGCTTTCGGTTCCAGAAATGGAGGTATGTTTCAGGGTAGGTCAAGTTGCCATGGCAACTCATGCTCTAAACATAACCTGGTCTGGAGCAGGTTTAGTTGAAGGTTAGTTTGTTTACAGAGAAGTGAAGCAGCATGGCGTGTCCATTTGAAGATAATTTAGTGGATGAAGAAGCTCAGATAATACTTTTACCACCGTGAGAGGATGATAAGGCCACATATGGATGTTGGAAAGAGAAACTTTTTTACTTTGATCTAACTTAATTATTTGCTTCAGTTAAGAGAAATCTTTTTTTTTTTTAGTTAAGTCAGCTTAAAAATAACATAGTTATCAGACAGTTATTTTACTTTCATTCAAAATAATGCAATAAGTAGGTGTAACTTTGGTGCTGCTGTTAGATCGGCATTGCAAGGGATTGTGGGATACCATTCCCTTTGCCTGTCCGGACGGATTTGGGTTTAAGTGTGGCTTTTTGACCAAATGTGTTTAGCTGTTTAGTTGTTTTACTGTGTTTTATCGAGTTATTTGTCCTGTTATGTTTAATTCTTTCTGCACCATGAGTGAGAAGGAGGGAGAGGACCATGAGTTTATATAGTACCCCAAGTGCTTAATCAAGTTGCAAGAAATGAAGTTAATGTTACAATCATAGTAACCAAATACTGGATATATATTGTTAATCCACACTGTATCATTTATTTTAATGTTATAAAACAAAGAAAATTTAGACATATTTGTATAGAGAGATCAAGAAGTACAAGAAATTAAGATGTAAAAACATTTAATTGAATTGGAGTAAAGTGACATTTAGTTAGATAAATATGTATATTTGAGTTGTATAAACACTAATTAAGTTTTATAGATGTAAGAAATTAGGTTGAACAAATTAAACTCAATTATTTGTTACCAATAATTTTTATATATATATATATATATATATATATATATATATATATATATATATATATATATATATATATATATATATATATATATATATATATATATATATATATATATATATATATATATATATATATATATATCTTTGCCCTCTCATTCTCTACCACCTTCGGAGGTGTTTCTCATTTTGACCTTGGGGTGTCCAGTTCATATTCTGCACACATGTTCCTGTATATTATTCCAGCCACTTAATTGTGGCGCTCCATGTATGCTTCACCTGCCAGCATATTACACCCTGCAGTTATGTGCTGGATTGTTTCAGGCGCCTCTTTGCACAAACCTACACCTTGGGTCTTGTCTGGTGTGGTAGTTCTGAGCGTCTACTGCTCTGGTGCTCAGGGCTTGTTCCTGAGCTGCCAGGATGAGCGCTTCAGTGCTGTCCTGTAGGCCAGCCCTTTCTAGCCATTGGTAGGACTTCTTGATATCAGCCACTTCAGTTATGGTCCGGTGGTACATCCCATGCAGGGGTTTGTCCTCCCATGAGGATCTGTCCTCCAGCACTGTATCCTCTGCTTTCCATTGCCTGAGACATTCACTGAGCACACTGTCAGTTGGGGCCTTGAGATTGATGTACTCATACATCTTGGATGTTTCATCCTGGATAGTGGCTTCTACGCTCACTAGTCCTCAGCCTCCTTCCTTGCGGCTAGCATACAGTCTCAGAGTGCTGGATTTGGGATGGAACCCTCCATGCATGGTGAGGAGCTTTTGTGTTTTAACATCCGTGGTCTGTATCTCTTCCTTTGGCCATCTTATTATTCCTGCAGGGTATCTGATAACTGGCAGTGCATAGCTGTTTATTGCCTGGGTCTTATTTTTGCCATTGAGCTGGCTTCTCATGACTTGCCATACTCGTTGGAGGTATTTAGCTGTTGCAGCTTTCCTTGTTGCCTGCTCCAGGTTGCCATTTGCCTGCGGAATTCCAAGGTACTTGTAACTGTCCTCAATGTCTGCTATTGTTCCTTCTGCGAGTGAGACCCCTCCTGTGTGGACTACCTTGCCTCTCTTTGTCACCATCCGGCTGCATTTCTCGAGCCCACATGACATCCCAATGTCAGTACTGTAGATCCTGGTGGTGTGGATCAGGGAGTCAATGTCACGCTCGCTCTTAGCGTATAGCTTGATGTCATCCATGTAGAGGAGGTGACTGATGTTGGCCCCATTTCTGAGTCGGTATCCATAGCCAGTCTTGTTGATTATTTGGCTAAGGGGGTTCAGACCTATGCAGAACAGCAGTGGGGACAGAGCATCACCTTGGTATATCCCACATTTGATGGACACTTGTGCAAGTGGCTTCCCATTGCCTTCAAGGGTGGTTTTCCACAGCTTCATTGAGTTTCCTATGAAGGCTCTTAGAGTCCTGTTGATGTTTTACAGCTCCATGCATTCAGTGATCCATGTGTGTGGCATTGAGTCATAGGCCTTCTTGTAATCAATCCAGGCTGTGCACAGGTTGGTGTGTCGTGACTTGCAGTCTTGAGCGACTGTTCTGTCGACCAGGAGTTGGTGTTTGGCTCTTCTAGAGTCTTTACCAATGCCCTTCTGTGTGTTGCTCATGAATTGATCCATATGCCTATTTATCTTGGTTGCAATGATGCCAGACATGAGCTTCCATGTTGTGGAGAGACAGGTTATTGGCCGGTAGTTGGATGGGACTGCACCCTTTTATATATATATATATATATATATATATATATATATATATATATATATATATATATATATATATATATATATATATATATATATATATATGTGTGTGTGTGTGTGTGTGTGTGTGTGGGTGTGTGGTGTGTGTGTGTGTGTGTGTGTGTGTGTGTGTGTGTGTGTGTGTGTGTGTGTGTGTGTGTGTGTGTGTAAATATATGCGTCACAATGAAAATGGAAATGAGATAGAAACTCGTGCGTTTACTTTGTTCGTTCTTTACTCCAAGCAGAAACTCTTTCTTTTGCTGATGATGCAGCCGTATTACTTTTTTGATGGACGTATAATCTTCATACGCCGTCATGAAAATCTCAGACTCCGTCTCACTGAAGTATAGCGCTTTCTTTTTTTCTCCACGTGTTTCCATGGTGACTCTGGAAATTGGCGATCTATTGAGAATGTCTTTATGTACCTGCTGTGCACGTGCATTAACCCAGGGTTACCAAGTCGAGCGTAATTACGCTAACTCATATCCAGTCTTTTGGAACCGACATACCCAGAGTAAGCAAGTTCAGGCGGATTTCAGCCAGAGTTCAGGCTTAAAGTCAGGGTAGTTTAAACATGCTTACGGAATACCCCCTGGTCTGAGTTTCTGAGCTCTCACCTGTAAGAAGCACAGTTCTCCTTCACCAGATCCAGAATCTCCTTAGTGTTGCTCACCTCGCCGTCAGTGAAGACAAACAACTAAGGAGTGCAGAGATGGATTTGACAATGTGAGCTGATAAGACACAGCAAGAGACGCAGTAAATGTATCTGTGATTCACAGCTGAATCCTGTTTCTGTGTTATGTGTGCTGTGATTATTAAAGACAACAACAGAACCAAAACAAGCCGACCTCTGCAAATGATATTGATACCTGTTAAAAGGTAAAATCCTCTTGATAGTTGAGCTTATTTATGATCAACCAAGTTTTTTTTTGGGGTTTTCAACTTTTAATTGCAGCTCATCCTATAGTTTTCATGAGCAGATGAGGTTTGTGATCAGGCTTGTTTGTAGTGTTTTGCTTAGTTCTTAAATAAATTAGAACAAAGTTCCCCCTTTTTCTTTTCCATCGAATGAAAGATGCATATTTTTCAATTTTCAAAACTTCCCTGTGACTTTTTGTTTCTAAATTTGAAATCCTATGAGATTTTTTAACAAGTATAGTCACATTACTACGGAGCCCGTGAACTGACATGGGTAAAAAAAACGCCAATTCGTTCCCACGAAAAAAAAGGTGACAAAAGGTGACGAAGTGACCTTTTCCACACCCAATATTTTCAACCGGAAACAAACCTAAATGCTTCCGGTTGCATCTTCATTGTAAATAAGATTTCTGTTTTAAGGCATTTGTCATGCCATTGCCTCATTGATGTTTCCATTGACTATAGCGAGATGATTGCTACTCTGGGCGGCTGGTTGCCGCCGGAGCGGCATAGCGAGCTCTGGCGGCGGAGCTCCTTTGCTTTCCACGCCGGCATCCGGACAGCTGGATGACAGACAGAGAGCCGCTGCAGGATGGGGAAGCAGCAAGATCGGGCCTCCTAAATCCTATGATATTTTGCTTATTTTAAATCAAGAAAATAATAAAAAGATTCCCTAGTTTGATTCCTGTTTTTACTTTCCCCTCTTGAAATAATGCGGGTCACAGAGACACGGATGTAGTGGCAGAAAGAGGCTTTTGCGGCAGGACGGAGTGCGTACCGGTATGTGAATGAACCAAGACAATGGAGACGTCATTACCGATGCTTTTTTTAAAATAAATAAATTTGATCTCTAAACATTCTCCGTGTCTTCCGTGCAATGTGATGAGACACACACAGACAGAAATGTGAAGGTATCTGCTGTAAGAATTGCTCACATCCCTGTTTATGAAGGACTTATTATGTAGATTATTATTTTGTGGGAAGGAATGAATTACTTTTTTACCCGTGTCAGGTCACGGGCTCCGTATATTACAATACTAACCAGGATATATATCCTTAATCTCATAAATTTAAATTGAGGGATTGCAGAGGATGCTAGAATGTAAGAAAAAGCACTAAAGCTGTGATTAACTTCACATTTCTTGATGATGAAATACAGATCATACAGTATATGTGTGTGTATGTATAAATGTATTACTTGTCTAGGTTGACCACGGATGCAGCTTTGTCTGTAAATATGCTGGAGAGGCTCCAGGATGTCAGTTCCTCCAAGATCAGCCGACATTTCCTCGACTTTTTTCAGAGCCTGTTTCATGGTCTTCTGGCTGTACCTCAGGCTTTTCCTGTTATGGAAAGTGTACGTGCATACAAACAACACACTACAACCAAAGTACAAACTTTGTTTGATTTAGCTTACTGGAAGAGGTGTTCAAAACGGTCACCAAAACTGTAAATGTTGAAATAGCAGCCCATTGGTAAACTCTTCAAGAGGAGCAGGAGAGTTTCCTTAAGAGAGGAAACAGGAAATACGTGACGTCAGGTCATTCAAGAGAAAAGGGCAGATTTTCTGCATGAATGTCTACCTTGGCACTGTCGATGCGAGTTCGATGATGGATGTCAGCCATAGGAAAATCCATGCTGCCTGATCGATCCAGTAAGAACACAAACTCTCCACAGGAAGACGAGGAAGACTGCACCGACTCAGGAAAGTTAGGGTAGAAGCTCGCCATCACCACTGGATCACCCATCAGTGTTCCTAACGAACAGGAGAAAAACATATGAATTAATGTTATGTCAAGTCAGAAAAACAAGTAAAAAGCAAGAATATTTTGAAATAGAAAAACTTGACACTCGGAATCCAAAACAAATTGCATCCAGCCAAAACTCCCAGAATCCCTTTAACATATTTAAAGGGCTTATATTGTGCTTTTTTTAAGCCTTTTATAGTAAACTATATCCATATATATGGTCATATATTACCTTTGGGAAAACGCAAGAACAATTTTTTTATTAAATATTAGTTATGCAAGTAATTACGACTCAATCCCGGAGGCTCCGCCTTTCGCTTCGTGCGGGTGCCGCATATTACATGACATCATTCTAGAATCAGCCTCGGCAGTGCGTCTGCCTTTCTCCCACGAAACCAAACAATATCCAAACTTTTGCAAACGTGGATGTTCATGTTGTGCACGTAAAAGGAAAGCATTTGGCTGATCACCGCTAGCTTCACGGAGAAAGTGGGAGTGTGTGTTAGCCTGATGGCGGTGCTGGCAGCACAGACTCTTCCTGGAAGGGGCAGTTCCTCACTTTGTGATGTCACAATGTGAGAACCTGCTCGTTTTTGTGAATTGTGAGCTGGTTGTCAGAGTGCAGGTTTTTAGAGGAATACTCAGAAATGTGTGAATGGATCAAAATACCATATTGGGTTTGTTTTTAGTGCGGAATGAACATTGCAACACACTTAACAAGTCAAGGATTTAATTTTGCATCATATACATTGAGGTCAATAAGTATTTGATCACCCTGTGATTTGGCAGGTTCTCCCACTTAGAAAACATGGAGGGGTCAAATAAGTATTTGATCACTTGATTCTCAGATAGATTTCTAACCAGCAAAGACCTGCTGTTCTGCTTTTAAATAGTCCAACTCCACTCTGCTCATGATTCTAAATTAGTGGCACCTGTTTGAGGTTGTTAGCTTACATAAAGGCACCTGTGCCCCCCACAATCAGTCAGAAATCTAACTACCAACATGGGCAAAACCAAAGAGCTGTCAAAAGACACAAGAGACAAAATTGTAGACCTTCACAAACCTGGAAGTGGCTACGGGGCAATTGCCAAGCAGCTTGGTGAGAAAAGAACAACCGTTGGAGCAACTGTCAGAAAATGGAAGAGGATAATGATGACTGTCAATGTCCCTTGGACTGGGGCCCCTCGCAAGATCTCACCTCGTGGGGTATCGATGATGCTAAGGAAGGTGAAGAATCAGCCCAGGACTACACGGGAGGAGCTGGTCAATGACCTGAAGAGAGCTGGGACCACCGTTTCCAATATTTACTGCAAGTAATACATTAAAACGTCATTGTTTAAAATCATGTATCGCACGGAAGGTTCCCTGCTGAAGTCAGCCCATGTCAAGGCCCGTCTGAAGTTTGCCAATGACCATCTTGATGATCTAGAGGAGTCATGGGAGAAAGTCTTGTGGTCAGATGAGACCAAAATAGAACTTTTTGGTCTTAACTCCATTCGGCGTGTTTGGAGGAGGAAGAAGGAGGAGCATCATCCCAAGAACACCATACCTACAGTGAAGCACGGGGGTGGAAGCATCATGCTCTGGGGGTGATTTTCTGCACAGGGGACAGGACGACTGCACTGTTTAAGGAGAGGATGAACGGGGCTCTGTATTGTGAGATATTGTGAAAAACCTCCTGACTTCAGTCAGAGCTTTGAAGATGGGTCGTTGCTGGGTCTTTCAGCATGAGAATTACCCGAAGCACTCAGCCAAGAAAACCAAGGCGTTGCTCCGTAAGAAGCATATCAAGCTTCTGGAGTGGCCTAGCCAGTCTCCAGACCTAAATCCAATAGATAATCTTTGGAGGGAGCTGAAACTCCATGTTGCTCAGTGACAGATCTAGATAAGATCTGTATGGAGGAGTGGGCCAAAATCCCTGCTGCAGTGTGTAGAAACCTAGTGAAGAACTACATGAACCGTTTGACCTCTGTAATTGTTAACAAAGGTTTCTGTACCAAATATTAAAGTTGTTTAAATCAAGTGATCAAATACTTATTTGTCACAGTAATATACAAATAAATTGTTATAAATAATTGTACAACGTGATTTCTGAATGTTTCTCCAGGTTCTGTCTCTCAATGTGGAAATGCACCTATGATGAAAATTTTAGACCCCTCCATGTTTTCTAAGTGGGAGAACTTGCTAAATCACAGGGTGATCAAATACTTATTGACCTCACTGTAGGCCCTATATGTCCATAAAAGGAATAATCTGTGTTTTCACTGTTTCTAAGAACATTATCAGCTTCTTCAAAGGTGTCAAAAAGTCTACGGCTGAAATAGGGCTGTGACGATAACCCCATCACCGCGGAGATGACCTCATCACCGCACTTTTTTTACGCACTTTTTTTTTTACTTTTTGCATATGGTGCGTGTTTGGAACTATAATAAACACATTAAGCGCATTCATCTTTGCTTATAATTTACTTTTCTGCTAGTCCTTTGTTCAGACTTTCCTTCTTTCTTTCAGACTGTTGTCTCCTTTTCTCCCACCGTGCGCGCTCTCACTGTCTGACTCTGCGCTGCACGTGGCACGCGGCTCCCTTTACAGTTACACAAACAGGCGCGCGCTTTCAGAAGCACACATCTTTATTCTACAACAGAAGTTTCCGTCTCGCAAGGAAATACGACAAATTTACTGCTTTCTAATTGTTAATTTTCATTGTATTCATTTCCATCACAAGCTGCGTGCGTTCATAAGAGCGCGACACGGCTGCCAACAATTTTGTGTTGGGGGGGGGGGGGGGGGGGGGGTATTACTGTCCTCCTTCACTCCGTAACACCAAACATGAACGCGCGCTGTTAGATTTCCATGAAAATCACTACATGTTTTGTTTGGGAACTATTTTTGCAGCGTAACGTTACGTTTCTGTATAAACAAAGGCGGAGCCTCCTGCCCCGCGTTCTTCATGGGTGTTAGGCTTCACGGCTACCGGAAGTGTCTGCAGTCTGCTTATTACTGGGCAATACATAATATTCTGAGAAGATGTCTGTACCAGAGAGCACAGGTGAAACTTGCGTGCAGCTCCAGAGCGGCCTGCTGCAGAAGAATCAACCCCCCCCCCCCCCAACACACGGGTGCGCTCCTTCCTACTATTCCTACACAAGACGCTTCGCGCTCACACACAGTCAATCTACAACACCTATAGTTAGTTCACCAGTTAGATGTGTAGTTGTTAGTTGTTATTGTTGTTTGTTAATAAAGACTAGTATGTTGTAATTGTATTTATTTTCGATGCGGCCGCCGGGGGATTTTGTGTTTTTTCTTTGGGGGGGGGGGGGCTGCGGTTAACCGCGACACTGCGCCCCCTGGTGGTTCATCACCGCGGTGAGGAAAAATTCGACACCGTCACAGCTCTAAGAAATGAAAGAATATTCACTATTTCTTTTAGAATGAAGCTTGTTGATCAATATACACAAGTGATGAAATGGTGTATTTATTCTAACAGAAGTTTGTGAACTTGAACTCACCAGGCTGAGCAGAGTCCTGTCCTGCCTCCACCACAGCAGAGGGCTGGTGAGCATCTTTGTAATAAATCAGCAGCTCTACATCTCTGTCAAACTTGTGTCCTGCAGCCAGCTTCACCTGCACACCAACAACACAAAGATGACGAAACCTTTGTATCTTCTTTTCAGCAACAACTACTTCTCACAGCTGTTTACTTACAGCAGCCTCTGTGTGATCAGTGTTCAGGTAGTGAAGAGGCTCCAGAGAACAGCTGGACTCTACTTTGGAAACTGGACGAGGAGAGGACACTCGTGAAGAAAAGGACAGACTGTAGGGAATCTCAGAGGCTGGAACTGAGCTCACCGGGACTCCAGGACCTTCACTACCTGCAAACACGGTGAGAGACCAGGAGGCATCAAAAACACGAGTATGTTAGGTAGAAAAGGGGAACGCTTTAGTGCCTCACTCAAGTTTTGTATTTAAATCCAACATGATATGGCTAAAAAGGTTATAATTTGAACATCTGGGTTTTTTTAAACATTTCATTACTCTGTGTTTTTCTTTATTCTTCTTCTGGACGGTGGGGGGGGCTCTATGTCTGGTCCTCATTTAATGCTCTCAGTCATTTCTGATGGTAATGTCTCCCATTTCTCCCACACCCAGGGGTTTTACATAACATTTGTCACACATACACAGACTCTATTAAGAGGTTCAGATTCATAAGTAAAACTGTAAACATGTGTTGTTTTTATGAGGTTTCTTGGGCCAAGTTTGGGAAATCTTAAGAACTATGAGAAAATGACCTCAAGGTCATTGTTGTTTGATGATAAATCTAACTTGTGTCAACAACAGAGCTTCCACCGCAGTTCAACAGAAAATAATAGTGTTAATGAACGTGAAAGAAAATAGTACAAATTGTGAGATACTGGCTTTTACAACCCCAAGAAGTGTTACGTTTTAGACGTAAAAAATAGAACATCAAAGAAAGTAAAATAGCTTAACTGAAAAATCTTCTTTGACTATACATGTATATTATAGGGGTGTGACAATTCATCTTAACAACGATTTGATTCATATCATAACTTGTGGTTGATGATTCATAGTTGATATTGGTTTATTTTAAACAATACAATTCACCGACCTAAAATGGATCCACAACATCTTTAGCCAAAACTTCAACCAACTTCATAAAAAATAAACACAACCTGCATAAGCTTACCTACCATCAAAGTGTAGCATTTAAGTTACAAAATAACACATTTTAAATCAAGTATCATGTTCATCTATAGAATGAGTCTTATATAAAGGGTTTTAATAATTCAGATTGTTTGAATATTTATTTGAACAACAAATCTTGAGGTTTTCATACCTTGAGGTTGGTAGCGAGGGTTGAGCACAGCAGGCAGACAGAACCTCAGCGCCCCATCAGCCTCCACAGCCAGCTCAATGACATACTGCAGCCTGATGGAGGCGCTCTCCCCTGGAGGCAGACTGCCCACACTCAGAGAGAAGATATCAGGATTCTGCTCACTCTCCTCCAACAGGAAGGCCTGCTGCCCTGAGCTCAGTGCATCGTCATACTCCTCACGAGCCTGCAGCAAACGTCAAACATGTCAGTGATGTTCACTGATCTGCAGCTGCTTTACAGAGACGGAAGCTTTCTGTCCACATCACCTGCTGCTTCTCCTTCAGCTCAGCTACAATGTGTGTCTGTCCAATGTCAGCACTGAAATGACACACAGCAGCATCTCCAGGCAGAGGGAAGACAAAAAGCGCCTCTATGGGTTTGTCCTCCTTGTTCTGGTAGTTCAGAGTGGAGATGACTGTAGCCACATGGTCCTTCACCTGCAGCTCCACCTCCACGCTCTTCAGAGGAACTGAGAAAAAAAAACACACAATTCTGGTTAAGTAAGTCCTCCATCCATCTTCTTACACTCATCCAGGACCGGGTCGCGGGGGCAGCAGTCTAAGGAAAGATGCCCAGACTTCCCTCACCCCGCCCACTTCCTCCAGCTCCTCTCCTCCCTGAAGCGTTCCCAGGCCAGCCAAGAGACAACGTATCTCCAGTATGTTCTGGGTTTTCCTCCTCCCAGTGGGACATGCCCGGAACACCTCCCCATGGAGGCGTCCAGGAGGCATCCGGAATAGACACCTGATCCACTTCAACTGGTTCCTCTGGATTTGGAGGAGCAGCGGTCCTACTCCGAGATCTCTCCAGATGACCCAGCTCCTCCTTCTATCTAGCGCCCAGCCACCCTATGGAGGAAGCTCATTTCAGCTGCTTGTATTCGGGAACTCATTCGGGACCCCATAGCTCATGACCATAGGTGAGTATCGAAACAAAGATCCACCGGTAAATTGAGAGCTTTCCTTTTTGGCTTAGCTCTCTCTTCACCATAACGGACCAGTACAGCTACCGCATAACAGCGGATGCCGCGCCGATCCACCTGTCGATCTCACGCTGCGATCTTTCCTCACCTGTGAACAAGATCTAAAAGTATTTAATTAAGCTCCTCAACCTGGGGCAGGAGCACTCCACCCCCTAGTCCCCAGTCGAAGTCAACAGCTCCTCACCTGCTCAGAAAACGCGGCCTGCAAAACCACTGCTTTCCCCTCCTGAAGTGCTGGATGCTTTGCCACAATCTCTTCTAGGCCAACCAACAGTCCTTATCCATGGCCTCCCCAAACTCCTCCCAGAACCCAGTTTTTGCCTCTGCAACACTCCGGGCTGCAGTTTGCTTAGACAGCGGCCCATCAGCGGCCTCTGGAGTCCAACAAGCCAGCCAGGCCCGGTAAACTCCTTTATCAGCTTGACAGCATCCCTTACTTCCGGTGTCTATCACTGAGTTTTGGGATTACCACTGCAACAAGCACCAGAGACCTAGTGACCACAGCTCTGAACAACGGCAGAGACATCAGAGGCGGAAAGCATGGTCCACCCGGACTCAATGTCCCCAGCCTCCCTCGGTACCTGTTTGAAACTTTGTGGGAGTTGAAAGCTTCTCTGATGGGGAGCTCACCCAGATGTTCCCAGCAGAAATTCACAGCACATTTGGATCTGTCACGTCTTTCCGCCCTCCTCCAGTGAATCCAACTCGCCATCACAATCATTGAGCAGCTCTGCCACTCTCTTTACCCAAAGGTCCAAGACACACGTCCGAATACGACTACAAACAACCACAAAGTCGATCATCGGTCTCATGCCTTGGGTGTCCTGATGCCACAGGTACTGATGGAAACTCTTATGACTTGTATGCTGTTGACAGAAAACCCGTATTTGTGCTTTACCCACCTCCCACCACTGGCTAACAGAAACAAACTCAGATCTTCTACATCTCCAAAGCTCCCAAAAAAACTCAAATTTCTCACAAAAAAACTCTAACAAGGTGTAATTCTAGTGTTATCATATGATGATCACTAAATGCAACCGGATAAATGGAAACCCCATAAACCCTGTTTCTAAAGCTGTCTGTGATATAAAATCTGTCCAGTCTAGCGAGGCTCAATTTCCCACCCACATTCCTGGCCCATGTGTATTGTCTGGTTTGGGGATTATTAAGCCGCCACACGTCAACCAAAGAAGAGTCAGAAACAATCTTTGATAAAACCGATGATGACTGGAAATGAGGTTCTGCACCTGTCCTATCTAAAGTAAAATCCAATGTGCAGTTCCAGTCACCGCCCATCACTATAACGTCCCCTGGATCACAGTTTTTCAAAAAATCCTCTAAAGTGAGGAAAAAAGGGATTCTGTGAGCACCTTCTGCAGGTGCATAAAAGTTAATCAAACAAAAATTAAACCCGTTCAGTTCAACCCTCACAGCGAGGAACCTGCCCGCGGCCACCTCACTGACGGATAAGATATTAAGACTCAGCCTAGGTGAAAAAAGAACCGCCACCCCAGCAGAGAGGACTGTACCATGAGAAAAGAAAGACTGACCCCTCCACCACAGAGCCTATTCTGCTTCAGTCAGTACATCACTATGTGTCTCCTGTAAAAACAAAACATCCAAAGCCTTATCTTCAAAAACATCTTTAATAATCGCCCTCTTTTCCGTATCCCTCCCACCATTAATATTTAAAGAGGCTGCCTTAACTGTAAACATGGAGTGAAGGAGGAAAATCATCCACACACACAGAGTCATAACTACTTCAACGTTTCAATCTTTTTCTTCATTTTCAACCTTCTGGAGCTTTTACCCTTCAAAGCCTTCAACTGTTTACGAACGGTAGTGACATGTTTCTTCAACCTAAACCGTTTCTTCTCGTCAAGTGTATTAAAGTCAACCAATTTCTGTAAAGTTAGTGACGTCAGAATGAATTTTTCTAAATCTGGAAAATAATCAGCCACTTTAACCGGTCTACCAAATGAATCTTCTAGGAAGTGATTGATTTCCTCAAGTGAATAAATGTCATCGGATGATATCTGGGACTCTGTCAGAGAGACACAGTCAGAGTCTGAATCCAGCTCCATGTCTGTGGTGACAGGAGGAGGAATCACAGCAGAAAAATCATCAGTAACAGCAGACTGTCCATCTGCACACTCAACCCCTTCACCAGTCACCCCTGTGCCCATTTGATCACCACTAGAATGGTCAGAAATACCGCCAACATTCTCCACACTGACACTCACACCACCTTCAGACTCCTCCTGAAGCTCTGAGGCAGGAGCAACAGCGTTGTCTCTAACATTAACCTCACTATTGCTGCTCTGAGCAGCTCCAGAGCTGCAACCTTCACCAGGATCTGTAGCAGTTAGAAGGGGCAGGGTCCCCCCACACCCACCGAGTCAGCAGCGGCGAGCCCCTGCTCCACCTGAGCGGCCGGAGCGGCCTCATCAGGCCGCCCGTCAGCCGCCCTGTGAGGGCAGGCGGCGCGCTTATGCCCAGCGTTCCCGCACTCAAAGCACTTCAGGCTACCCGTGCTTCACGCGGAAGGACACGTCCAGAGTCTGAGCAGAAGAGCTCAGAAACATGAAAACACCTGTCTGCGGAAGGACTGAACATGCTTCAGCTTCTCACCCCTGCATCCTAAACCCACACGACGGAAACCGCTGGCAAACTTTCCAAAACGCTGCAGCTCTTTCTCCAGAGCTTCGGTGGGGATGAACGGGGGAAACCCCGAAACGATGACCCGAGTCGACGGCACCGGGAACGGGGACACCTATAGGAACTCCCCGCCCACAGTGACGTCACACGCTATAAAATCAGACACTAAAAGCTCCTCCGTCAGAAAAACAATCAGTCCTTTGTTCATTCGAGAAGCATCAGTGATGTTAGCGTGACCAAAGAAAGACAGACAGACAGACAGTTCAGTCATTTTAAGCTCTGGACATGACAGACAGACAGACATTTTTCCCTCAATTTAACAATTTGTGGCCAATAATTAGGTTTTTTTAGCACACACATTTGGATTTTGTGAGTTACTATTTTCAATTATTACTACTAATTTGTCCCACAAAGTTCTTAGTATTAAGAATGTTCAGGGCTCCATGGTAACGACAAAACTTTAACAACACAATTTAAAAAACCAGCAGAGAAAAAGTCAATTCTGTACCTTTTTGTCTTTCACAGGACACCAGACCGAAGAGACATTCCATCCTGTCAATCTGTTAATACTTGCGGCACAAAGTAGATCACAAAAACAAGTAAAATAAAAATAAACTAAATCTTGAATGGAAAAGAAAAGGACAATACCGCCGGCGTTTTACGTGTTTATACAGTTACATTTAGGTTATTGTTCCCGCTATTACTATCTGGTTCCTCCTTCTTTCTCCCTTTCTAACGTAAATGCGTGAATATTAGATTGAAATGTTGTTTTAAAGCGCCTCTGCCCTTTAAACGACTGTCTGTTATGGTGACAGAACAACGGGGTTTTGTTTATGTTGAAACTTGTTACCGGAAAGTGACGATAAAGACGCACCTCTTTGGTCGCTTGTTTTGTTCACAGGGATGCACGGGAGGGGCGGGGCTTTCCTCTGAGTTGACCTAAGTCACAGCAGTTACTGATTTGCATTCTTTTAGTCTCTTTCTGTTTTCCGCTTCATAAAATAATAAACTTAAACCAAATAGTATTTGAATACAAAGAAAAGTATTGGTTAAAAAATAACTAAAAATAAAATTGTTACCAGTTTTTGATTTAATCTTCATTTAACACGGGTAGGTTTACATTATTTTTATTATTACATTATGAGTTGTTGCTTTGTTCTGATGGGTGGATCTGTGATGTGTATACATACATTTTTATATTTTAAGTCTTTAAATATATTCTTAAGTTTGACCTGTGACATTACCTGTCTGGTCCATAATTGATGGGATTGTTTATTTTTCTTTATTACTTTTAAGCTTATTAGCTGGAAATTTGCAAGATTTATTTAAGTTTTCAAATCTTTCGAGTCAAAGTCTTTTCTATTTTGAATAGTGTTTGTTTATTGATAATGTCATTTAACTGAAGCTTTTATTTTTTTCAGATCTCCCAGAATGTGTTCCTGTGCAGAAGCAGCCTCCAGAGTTTGGATTTTATTTTCTAATTCTAATAAATGCGCTTTCTCTTTGTGTTTTTTATGAGTTGAGTAAGAAATGATTTTCCCTCTCATCACTGCTTTTGCTGTTTCCCAAAGAAGACATGGTGAAATGTCAGGATTATTGTTGAATTTTAAGAAGGTTGCCCACTCTGTTTTAAAGAATTCAATAAATTCTTTTTATTTTAACAGAGATGTATTAAACCTCCATGTACCCGAGGGTGGGGATATTTTCCTAAATATATTTACAGAAACTGGTGCATGATCACTGATAATGACTGGATGAATGCTGCAACTTTTGATATCTTTTAAAATAGATTTACTGACTAATAAATAGTCTAAACTAAAGTGTGAGTGATGAACAGGAGAGAAGAAGGTGAACCCTTTAGTGTTTGGGTGACATGAGCGCCAAGCGTCACAGAGACCCAGATCATTCATGTACTGCTTTAGTCAGAGTGAACAGAGAGTGAGGTAAAGTATCTGTGGATTCGTCAACATTCGGGCCATAGACACTATCTATGCAAAAGTCGTTGTTCTGAACTCAGTAGCGGTTTTTGATATGGGCGATGTGGGCGGTCGCCCAGGGTGGTACTTCATAGGGGGCGGCATTTGCCGTGCCCGATATGTTACACATAATGTGCTACTATATTCAAAGAGGAAGCTTGGAGCTTTTAATTTGAAATTGCTTCAGCTGCCGACACTTTACGCTTTTATTTTGACACAACAGACTCTTAAAAATGTTTTCATCCTATTTCCTCTTCACACTTATGGTGCAAAAAAATAAATAAATTTAAAAAAAGCTGAAATAACTCAGAGTGAAACAACGTAAAACAGGCACATGAAAAGGAATTAGGCAGAACAAACACCCGTGCTCAACCCAATTTCGACAAAAGCAGGCAATGGGGATTATTTCCCACAATTCCTTGCTCCGACACAGCAGACCCGACGCGCACATGACCACCGCCCTCTGCTGCAAGATGCTTGCGGCCACACCTCTTTGCGGTAGTCTTTGAAACATAAAGGCCCGTACACACCGGTACGAATATTTGCCAGGCGTTATTCGCCAGCGTTTTTCGCCACATTTTTTGTGTTCACACCCAGGCGATTTTCGCTGACGATGAGCCGAGCGAACATGCAATTTCATTCCCTGACATTAGATGGCGCTTAATGTAAACAGAAATAGACCTGTACATAAGGTGGCGCTGCGCAACTTTACGCTTCTTAAAGTCGCTTTAAGAAGCAAGTATTTACGCGCTTGTCAGAATCATACAAAGAAAACATGAATATTTCAAGCACCAGTTGCTCCAACTGGTGCTTGAAATGGTGGTTCGGGGATATTTTAGAATGTCCGTCATTATTTCTTCGCGGCAATGTAGACGCTACTTGGCGTCTATCTTCTTCGCCGGTATATGTGCTCAGAAAGGCAGTTTTGTGTTTGAGCGCCCCCAAGTTGTGTTTTACTGTAACTTCAGAAGCTCCAGACACGTGTGCAAAAGCGCCATTCTCATTGGTTGTCTAGTTTTCGACGCAGCACGTCAAACCAAAAAAACGAACCCGAGGCGTTTTTTTACAAAATGGTGCTTTAAAGCGTGGCGTTTTTCGCGTCGGTGTGCACACTCACGTTGGTGCCCTTTGTTTAGTCACGAGGCGTTAAACGTCGGCGAATATCGCGCGCGAAATTCGTCCCGGTGTGTACCTGGCCTTAAGTCAAAAAACTCGAGAGGTGGCTGGCTGAATCACACTAACAGGTGATTGGGAGTCTTTTTCTATCTGACAATCAACTCTGGGCCACAGTTGCGCCTCCCGTCATAGAGACGGAGCCGCGTGTGTCAGAGGGAAGGGGAGGGGTGGTGGGCGCAGAACATTTTTTATGGATTGAGATTTTTTGGAGGATTTCTGCTGTTGTTGTTGCACAAATTTAGGGAAATGCCAAATATTTTTGGAGTAATCCCACTGATGAGTTCCATGATTTAGTCTTTAATGTTTTATAAGACCTAAACATATTAATCACAATAAGTTTTTTTTTAGATCTAATCACCTATGATATGTTTCACAAAGACACACACAGGACGTCACACATTAAGAAATTATTGCTAAAAATGAAGCAGGAGTCCAGCTCTAAAAAAAATGCTCTAAAAAATGATAAAAAACCAAAAAAAAAAACGGAATTATTGGTTGAATGCTGTATAGCATTCAACCCTTTGTTTTCCTCTTACGCTATCTTCCGCCGTTTTTCGGCACTTAACTCCTTCTACAATTTTTCACCTATTTTAACCATTCAACTATTAAAATGTTCAGCTCTTTCATCTTATTCCAGCTATGACATTTGGTCCTTCAAATCCTTGAACTTTTCTAGATAGTCCCGGTTATTCCCGGATTTTCCAATCTTTTTGCTCCATTGGCCACACCTTTGCTTCTTTAAACAATTGTAACTTTAACATTCTTTTGGCTAGAGACACCGTTCAAATCTTGAAATGTTCACAAGGATTTGGACTTCAACATAAGGCTCAAAATTATTATGGGATGGCAACACCACCTACAGTTTGGCGGCCATTTTGTGCCAAAATGTGAAGCAATTTTAAACTTCTTCAAACTTTCACCTATTTTTACCATTCTACTATTACAATGTTCAACCCTTTCATCTTATTCCTTTCAGCTATGACTTTTGGTCCTTCAAATCCTTGAACTTTTCCAGATATTCCCGGATATTCCCAGATTTTCCAATCTTTTTGCTCCATTGGCCACACCTTTGCTTCTTTAAACAATTGTAACTTTAACATTCTTTTGGCTAGAGACACCGTTCAAATATTGAAGTGTTCACAAGGTTTTGGACTTCAACATAAGGTTTAAAAATTATTATGGGATGGCAACACCACCTACAGTTTGGCGGCCATTTTGTGCCAAAATGTGAGGCAATTTTAAACTTCTTCAAACTTTCACCTATTTTTACCATTCTACTATTACAATGTTCAACCCTTTCATCTTATTCCTTTCAGCTATGACTTTTGGTCCTTTAAATCTTTGAACTTTTCCAGATATTCCCGGATATTCCCAGATTTTCCAATGTTTTTGCTCCATTGGCCACACCTTTGCTTCTTTAAACAATTGTAACTTTAACATTCTTTTGGCTAGAGACACCGTTCAAATATTGAAATGTTCACAAGGTTTTGGACTTCAACATAAGGCTCAAAATTATTATGGGATGGCAACACCACCTACAGTTTGGCGGCCATTTTGTGCCAAAATGTGAGGCAATTTTAAACTTCTTCAAACTTTCACGTATTTTAATCCTTCTACTATTACAATGTTCAACCCTTTCAGCTTATTTCTTTCAGCTACGACTTTTAGTCTTTCAAGTCTTTGAACTTTTCAAGATATTCCAAGATTTTCCAGGATTTTCCAAGATTTTTGCTTCATTTAAATACATGGAGAATCCTTGAAAACCTTTGTTGCTTTCAAGCATTATAACTTTAACAAGCTTTCAGCTAGAGGCACCGTTCAAACTTTGAAATGCTCACAAGGCTTTGGACTTCAACATACGCTTTGAAATTATTATGGGATGTCGACACAACCTAATGTTGGTGGCCTTTTTATGACAAAATCTGAAGCAAATATTGCAATAAACTTCATCCATGGCTGGAACTGAACAGATTGAAATTCACTGGATCTGGACATATAAGGAATGTGGGCGTGGTTAGCAAACAAACTTCGTTGCTAAGGACTTCCAAAGGTTTACTTTTTCCGATTTGTCTGAAACTGACGTCGATTTGTTCGTCATCCCATGCCGACCCAAACGTAAAATGGTCGCTATGGAGATAAAATTAATAGAAAAGCCGCCATTTTGAAAAAGTGGATTTTCTGTCAACTTAGAACATGTAGCTTTTACCAATATGATACTCTCAAACAATGTGTTTTTTTTAGTCAGTTGATGATGCTGATTCCAATGCTAGCACTTTTAACAATTTTAGCAACATCTTCAAATTTTCAACAGTTCAGCCATTTTTTCATCAACTTAAGCTTTCATGCTTAACTCCTTCTACATTTTTTGACTTATTATAGCCATTCTACTATTACAATGTTCAACTTTTTCAGCTTATTCCTGCTATGACTTTTTTTCAAATCTTTTAACTTTTAAAGATATTCCAGGATTTCCCAGGATTTTTGCTTCATTAAAATACATAGGAAATCTTTTTTTTAACTTCTTTCACAGTTTTTTACCTACTTTAACCATTCTACTTTTAAAATGTTGAGCTCTTTCAGCTCTGTTCAGCCATTTCTTCAGCAAATTCAGCTTTCATTCAGCATTATAGCATTCAACCCTGCATTTTCTTCTGGAAATGCAGCTCTTTCTAGTTTGATTTGTAATTTCTTATTAATATTTCCAGGCTTTCTTTGTTTTGTTCTGCAGCATGTTCATATTTGTATAATTTTGACAGAATATATTTCTATGGAGAACAAAATATTACAAGTTATTTAAGGTTTAACTTGAGTTATATATCTGGATTAATGTTCCTGTTTTTATTCATATTTATGTTCAAAAAGTTCAGTTTAAAAGGTTTAAAAGTTTAGCTTTAGTGTGTTCAGTAAATGTTTATCTTCTTCGGCCCAAAACCTTAAGCGTGTATTTAACTTAGGCCCCTGTGTGACTGAGTTTGACCGCCCTGTAATACGAGTCTAGAAAATTCATGCATTTTTTGTGTAAAATGGCTAAATAGAAGATAGGGAAGACGGCAGGATGTTGTCAAATTTTGTATGTATGCAGGGGGGGCTGGTGGGGTTACTTGCCCAGGGAGTAAGTTAGTGTAGAACCGCCACTGTCTGAACTGATATGTTGATGATTACAAATCTTCCAGGGGGGTATTCCAGGAAGCATGTTTAAACTACCCTGACTTTAACCCTGAACTCTGGCTGAAATCCGCCTGAACTTGGATACTCTGGGTATGTCGGTTCCAAAAGACCGGATATGAGTTAGCATAATTACGCTCGACTTGGTAACCCTGGGTTAATGCACGTGCACGGCAACTATCAACCCGATCTTGTTGCTTCCCCATCCTGCAGCGGCTCTCTGTCTGTCATCCAGCTGTCCGGATGCCGGCATGACAAGCAGAGGAGCTCCGCCGCCAGTGCTCGCTATGCCGCTCTGGCGGCAACCAGCTGCCCATCTCGCTATAGTCAATGGAAACATCAATGATGCAATGAAATAATAAATGCCTTAAAACAGAAATTTTATTTACAATGAAGATGCAACCGGAAGCATTTAGGTCTGTTTCCGGTTGAAAATATTGGGTGTGGAAAAGGTCACTTCGTGACCTTTTGTCACCTTTTATTTCGTGGGAACGAATTGGCCTTTTTTTTTTTACCCATGTCAGGTCACAGGTTCCGAAGTAATGTGACTATACTTGTTAAAAAATCTCATAGGATTTTAAATTTAGAAATAAAAAGTCACAGGGAAGGGTTGAAAATTGAAAAATATGCATCTTTCATTCAATGAAAAAGAAAAAGGGGGAACTTTGTTCTAATTTTATTTAAGAACTAAGCAAAAGACTACAAACAAGCTTGATCACAAACCTTATCTGTTCATGAAAACTATAGGATGAGCTGCAATTAAAAGTTGAAAAGGCAAAATCTATTATCTAATATTTATGATCATAAATAAGCTCACCTATCAAGAGGATTTTAATTTTTAGCAGGGGGGTATTTCAGAAAGCAGGTTATGCTAGTTACCACGGTACGTTTGAGGCTAAGGAAGCGGATAACCTCAGCTTTCGGTTCCAGAAATGGAGGTTTGTTTCAGGATATGTCAAGTTGCCATGGCAACTCATGCTCTGAACATAACCTGGTCTGGAACAGGTTTAGTTGAAGGTTAGTTTGTTTACAGAGAGGTGAAGCAGCATGGCGTGTCCATTTGAAGATGATTTAGTGGATGAAGAAGCTCAGATAATACTTTTTCCACGGTGAGAGGATGATAAGACCACATATGGATGTTGGAAAGAGAAACTTTTTTACTTTGATCTAACTTAATTATTTGCTTCAGTTAAGATAAATCATTTTTTTGTTAGGTCACTTTAAAAATAACACGTAGTTTTCAGACAATTATTTTCCTTTCATTCAAATTAATTCAATTAAGTAGTTGTAACTTTGGTTCTGCTGTTAGAGCGGCACCGCAAGGGATTCTGGGATGTCATTCCCTTTGCCTGTCTGGACGGATTTGGGTTTAAGTGTGGCTTTTTGACCAAATGTGTTTAGCTGTTTAGTTGTTTACTGTGTTTTTACTTAGACATATGAGAGTTCAAGAAATATAAGTAATTAAGATGGAAAAAAAATTAATGGAGTAATATGACATTTGGTTAGATAAATACATAAATTTGAGTGGTATAAACAATTATTGAGTTTTATAGATGTAAGAAATTAGGTTGAATAAATTTAACTAAATTATTTGTTACCAATAGAAGTAATATATTTAAGTTTATATATATATATATATATATATATATATGCGTCACAAAGAAAATGGAAATAAGATCAGAAACTCGTGCGTTTACTTTGTCTGTTCTTCTACTACAAGCAGAAACTCTTTCTTTTGCGGATGCAGCCGTGTTACTTTTTTGATGGACTTATAATCTTCATACGCTGTCATTAATATCAGACTCCGTCTCACTGAAGTATAGCGCTTTCTTTTTTTCTCCACGCGTTTCCATGGTGACTCCGGAAATTGGCGATCTATTGAGAATGTCTTTATGTACCTGCTGTGCATGTGCATTAACCCAGGGTTACCAAGTCGGGCGTAATTACGCTGACTCATATCCGGTCTTTTGGAACCGACATACCCAGAGTAAGCAAGTTCAGGCGGATTTCAGCCAGAGTTCAGGCTTAAAGTCAGGCTAGTTTAAACATGCTTCCTGGAATACCCCCCAGTTCTCCTTCACCAGATCCAGAATCTCCTTAGTGTTGCTCACCTCGCCGTCGGTGAAGACAAACAACTAAGGAGTGCAGAGATGGATTTGACAATAGTTGCAAGACTTCTTACAAATAAAAAAAATTAATACAAAGAATTTGTAAAAGAAATAATAAATCAATAATAATAATAATAAATCAATAATAAGTCAACAATAAGTCCAACAGTCAACAATAGATTTGCCCTATTTACCCTACTGATTAATGCAAAGTGTGGTCAGCATTGCAGATGACATTGCAGTATATGGACAAAATGAAGAGGAACATGACAGGAACCTAATCAACCTGACGGAGCGTGCTGCAAACACAGGTCTGGTGTTCAACAGTGAAAAATGTAACATTAAACAAAACCAAATCTCATTTTTTGATAACCAGTACACCACCAACGGCATTCGACCGGACCCAGCTAAAATCAGAGACATCCAAAAGATGCCAACTCCACAAAACAAAGATGAGTTGCACAGATTCATCGGGATGCTATCCTACCTGTCCCCCTACATACCAAGGTTCGCAGACAAAGCACACACCTTGAGAGGACTACTGAAGAACGACGCACCGTGGGTATGGGACACAAACTACCAAAATTGTTTTGATGACCTTAAAACAATAATCACTGAGGACGCGTGTTTAAAATACTGCGACCCCAGCTTGACCATAACACTTGAAGTAGATGCATCCCAGAAAGGCTTAGGTGTTGCTCTTGTGCAAAACAACCAACCTATAGCTTTTGGATCCAAAACACTCACAGATACTCAGTCCAGATATAGCAACATTGAGCAAGAAATGCTTGCTATTGTCTATGGAATACAACGATATCACACATTTCTGTACGGAAAAGCATTCATAGTGATCACAGATCACAGGCCACTTGTAACCATATGCAGAAAACCACTACATGCGGCTCCACCAAGGTTACAGCGAATGCTAGTCCAAGTTCAGGGGTACAATTTCTAGGTCATGTACCGTCCTGGATCACAGATGGTCCTCGCAGACACCTTAAGTCGATTACCCAACCCACAAAACAGCAGTGAAATAGAGCTGGATGAACGTATAGACGGACTGATTTTTGAACCGGAAGACCCTAAAATGTACACCATCGCACTTCTTAACCTCTCACCTGACAAAAAGAACACCCTCCGTGCGGAAACAAGCAAAGATCTCAAACTCAGTGCACTAAAGGAGGTGATTCATCAAGGATGGCCAGAAAAAATACAGGACTTACCAAAACATCTTCGTGCCTTCTGGGCCTTCAGGGATGAACTTGGCATAAAAACAGGAGTCATATTCAAAGGCAGACAAGTGCTGATTCCCGACTCTATGACGGAGAGCATTTTAAAACAACTGCACTCAAGCCATCAAGGAATTGAGAAAACACGTCGCCTCGCAAGAGAAAGCGTATACTGGATAAAGATGAACAACGACATTGATAAGATGTGCAGATCCTGCTCAGTGTGTATTGAAAACCAAGATGCAAACCCAAAGGAACCTCTTCAACCACATAAGGTACCAACTAAGCCGTGGCAATCACTCGCATCCGATCTGTTTGAGGTAAATGGTCGCCACTACTTATTAACTGTGGACAGATACTCCAAGTTCCCTATGGTGGATGAGATGCACACAACATCAAGTCATGCAGTTGCACAAAAACTACAAGCATACATGTCATTGTTTGGACGTCCAGATGAAATATTGACGGACAACGGGACACAGTACACAGGAGAAGCTTTCAAACAGTTCACAAAGGAGTGGGGAGTCAAACACATCACCAGCTCTCCTCACTACCCAAAAAGTAACGGATTCATCGAAAGACACGTACGACACATCAAATCCATCGTCAAGAAGACACTGAAATATGGTGGAAATCTACAAATGGCACTATTGCAGATCAGAGCAACACCAATTGACAGTAAACTACCATCACCCGCAGAGCTGATTTTTGGGAGACCTGTCATAAAGAAAAGAATAAAAATGACTAAATAAATATCCTGTCTGGAACATTCTCATGTATAAAGTAAAATGTTTTGTTAAAAACAACAATGTTGTTGCATAATGAGGAAATAAATCACTTTATGTTCTTAAGTTTTTATTTATTTATTTATTTTTTCGTTCTCAAAAAGTATCGATAAGAGTATCGTTAAAATACCGGATCGATAAGCAGTATCAATAAGAGTAGTAGTACCGTTAAAACCTTAACGATACCCATCCCTACTCCTTCGTGGACTCATTTTTCCGATCTTGGCAGAACAACCCGCACAATGAACTGGCATTTTGCAAAAAATGTTTTTTTTTTTTTTTTTTTTTTTATTGAAATATAATCATTACAAAACTCTCGCAGACACAACACACAAAGATGCAAGGCACAGCTCTTTTCAAAAACAAAGATAAAAAAATAAAATAAAATAAAGTATCATGTATAAAAGATATTAAAAAGAATCAGCATAAATTAAAATACAAGGTAATCAACAATCTGGATCCTAGATTTGTAACCATTCTGTAGCAGAGTTACAGATGTCATCAATGAAAGGATTTGAGTTGTGAATACATTTCAATGAGGATAAATACAATCTGACTTCATTTTGAAAACACAGGAGGTTCAGCCGATCTTTTTTCCACTTTTTCTTATGGATATAATATTTTCCCAAAAGCAGGAAGATGTTCACTAAGTTTGTTGACTCTTTTGGCAAATTACTGTTATAAAACAAAATATCTTTTTCTGTGAATTGTATGTTGTTAATTTTTTGACTAAGCCAGTTATGAAAATCTTGCCAGAATCTTTGGATCACTGGACATGAAAAAAAAACAGATGTCTGGTTGTTTCTGGGGGCTACATGACAGAAATCACACTGATCAACCACAAAGCCAAATCGACTTCTCAATGTCTCTGCCGAAGGGTAATAATTGTTTATAATTTTGAACAGCATTTCTTTAATTTTGGGGACCACTGGCCATTTTAGGAATTTCCAAAGTTGAGCACCTGATGTGACAGGTGTCTCAGTTATTTTATATTTCACTTTTCTATTGAAGTCATGGTATAATTTACCTTTAAAGGATTTGTTTAGGTATTTATTATCACATTTTTTTCATTAAGTTTTATTTTCTCCTATTACTAAATTTGGTAGTTTAATTTGAACATAGGAAGACAATACTGTATTTTTTATTAAATGTATTAAAGCAATTGGAATTGCTCTGCAGATTTTCTGGAATTCTTTGGTTGTGCATTCAATATCATATTTACTTTTGAAGTCTTTTAACTGAAGAATTTCTCCATTTGAATCAAGAATATCCCTCACAAAAATAATCTTGTGGTCAAACCAATTCTGATGAAAAAAGGTCTTCCTGTTTGTGGTAATGACTCTGTTGTTCCACAGGGTGGCGCAGTGAGGGGTGAAATTGTGGCTAAATATCATTTTCCAGTGGAAAAGTACTTGTTTGTGAAATTCTGAAATCTTTATAGGAAGTTTTGAAATTTCAAAGTCACATCTCACCAAAAAATCGAATCCACCGACTTTATTGAAGATGTTTTTGGGAATATGAAACCATATTGAGTCAGGATTAGCCATAAAGTCTTTTAACCGGTTTAGCTCGTGCTGGTTTGCGGCACCTTCCGTCCGGGAAACCAGGGTTCAACTCCGGGCTGCTCCCCGTTCCCTTCTCTACCCCTGTGCCGGTTCCAAGCCCAGATACATTGAGAGGGTTGCGTCAGAAATGGCATCCGGCGTAAAACATTGCCAAGATAACCATGCGACTTGTTCGCTGTGGCGACCCCTGATGGGAGAAGCCGAAAGAGGAAGAAGATTCTAAAGGTTCCAATCATTGATTCAAAATCTGTCGTCCTTATACCTCCTAAATTATATTCCTTAATTAGTTGAGATTTTCTGATGTAATGGATCTTATTTCTCCAAATAAATTTATAAATAACTGAGTTAATTTTTTTTAACATTCTTTGGGTTAATGTAGAGAGATTGATACGGATCAATTAATTTTGAAATTCCTTCAGATTTGGACAACAAATTTCTTCCAAAACGGTTAGATCTCTGATTAACCAGTGATTGAATGATTTCTGCATTTGGTTAATTTTTTCCATTATGTTTATTTCTTCTCTTTCTTTTTCATCTCTAATTAATTTAATTCCTAAATATTTCACTTCGTGTTTTACTGGGATTGAAAACATTTCTTTTTCCAGACAAGAGTACAGGGGTAGTAATTCACATTTTTGTAAGTTTAATTGAAGACCAGAAGCTTTTGAGAAAATGGATATAATTTGCAGGGCTTTCATTACCATGTTTTTGTCTTTTAGAGAAAAAACTGTCATCTGCAAACGGGCTAAGGCGGAATTCAAAATCAAAAACTTTAATGCCTTGAAAATTAGGGTTGTTTAGAATTAAGTATGCAAAGAGTTGAGTACATAGAATGAAGATTTTTGGTGATATTGGACATCCTTGCCTTATTCCACATGTTACATTTATTCTGGGTGTTAGTTCTGAGTTAACAGTGATGTAACTGTAGATATCAGTATAGAACATTCTTATAATTGAGCAATTTTTTTTTCCAAATCCAAAATGTTCCAGCGTTTGAAATAAATAGTTATGTTCTACAGAATCAAAGGCTTTGAAATAATCAATAAATAAAATGAGACTTTCTGTTTCTATCATAGATTGATAATCCAGCATATCCAGAATTAATCTTACATTATAATGTATGTTTCTTCCTTTTATAAAGGCAGATTGAAAACTATCCACTACTTTGTCTAGAACCAGTTTTATCCTGTTTGCATAAACTAGTGCCAATAGTTTGTAATCATTACACAGCAGGGTGATGGGCCTCCAATTATCTAACTTTGAAGAGTCCTTATTTGGTTTAGGGAGTAAGGTTATTGGTCCAGTTTTCATAGATGGAGTTAGGCAACCTTCCTGGATACAATCATTGAAAGCATTAATCATTAAATCTTTAATGTCCTGCCAGAAAAACTTTAAAAATTCTGCAGTCAGTCCACCTATTCCTGGTGATTTGCCATTACTCATATTTTTCAATGCAATTTCAATTTCTGATATAGTTACATCTTCTTCTAAACTAATTCTATCAACGTCTTCTATCTTTTGGATGTGTTCTTTAATTTGGGTAAAAAAGATGTCGCAATTTTCTTCTCTCTAATCCATAGAAGTATGTTGTTGTTTTTTTTTCTCCCTCTTCAGTCCACTTAGCTCTGGATCGTATAAACGCACCGTTTGCTTTTTCTGCATAAATCTCATCAAGTTGTTTCTGGAGCATGTTTAACTCGGCCAGATCTTCCTCTGAAGGATCAGCCTTGTTGGGTAAAATTTTCATATTTCTGACTATTTCCTTTTGCTTTATTTTTATATTTTTACAACATTTTTGGCAATTTCACCTGCTTTCAAATTTAAACCACTCCCACTTCCCTTTGTTTGTCATTTCCATTCCCTTGACTTTCAAACATAGAGATTTGATCTCCTTACTAAATATGTCATTTAGTAAAGTTTATTGTTAAATTTCCACATGTTTGGAGATGGTTGTGCATTTTTGCACAGTTTTAGGGAAAGGCTGATTAAAGAATGGTCATTAAGTGGAGACGGTTCTATTTCACAGTTTCCTACATGAGCAGATAAATGTTGAGAAATAAGCCAATAATCTATTCTTGATTGCTGGTTATTGCTTGAAGCACTAATCCATGTATAGTTTATAGACGTGGGGTTTTTTAATCTGCAGTAATCAAATGTGTTTGTTGACAAACAGAAGTTTCTGATGACATCATTGTGTTCTGGTTGTTGTCCTTTAACGGGTAATCTATCAAGCCAGGAGTTTGAAGCAATGTTAAAGTCTCCTCCAATAATTATTTTATCTGTATATCAAGAGAAATTTTCCATTCCACCAAAACCTTAGCAAGTTTTTCCAACATATTCTTATTTTGTACTTTGTTATTGTACCCATATAAAGTCAGAACAATAATGGCTTGCTCATTCATTTCAATAGCTGCTAACAACCAGTGGCCTTCTCTGTCTCCAAGATGCCTAATTAACTTCCCCGTAAACCTGTTAAACAGAATCAGGACTCCTGCTGAGCGGCTCGTGCCGTGTGAGTAAAGGAATATAAATAAAAATAAAATAGACATGAACACTGAGCAGAATACTTGGTGTCTAAATAAACGCTGAGATTTCCTGAAGATGCAGGAATGAGCAGAATGTCTGTCCAAAACCATAAAAAAACATAATTGGACCAACTTCCCCGTTGATAATAAAAGTTCTTTTTTTTTTTAATTATAAACCTTGTTATCAACTTTGAAATTACAACATTTTAATGCTCAACAAAAACAGACCTTCAAACTCTGTCTCTGGTCGTCATGGCATCACTTTCTTCCCTTCTATCAGCGCATATCCCTCCTTCAGAAAGGCTCTCTTCCCGCTCCGTCTGGCTTGCTCCACCATCGGCCAGAGTTTGGCTCTTGCTTCCCGATCTTCTTTGGAGAAGTCCTCCCTGAAGTAGATCTTTATCTCTTTGCAGACTCTGGCTTCCTTGGATTTTTCTCCACACTTCGTCTCTCACCGTGCGCATTGCAAACTGGATTATTATGGCTCTTGGCATGTTGTTATTCCCTGCGCCTCTTTTTCCCAGCCGATGAACGGTGTCAACGGTGTCCCGGAGCTTCTCCACAGACATCGGAACCACACGGGTGAGGATACCGAGGACGACCTCTCTGGTGTTTTCGTTTTCTTTCTCTGGCAGCCCCATCAGCCGCAGGTCCCATCTACTCTTGTATCTTTCGCTCTCCAGACATTTCTCTCTCAACTCTTTGTTTTCTAATGAGAGATGCTCCACACGTTCTTGCAGCTTCACAATATTTTCTGTGTTCTCTTTTGTAGATTTTCCAATCCCATCCATGCCATTTTCTATGCCTTCCAATTTCTTTTCCAAGTCGTCAAATCTTTTCAGAGCTGTTTGGATTTCATCCATACGTGAATGAAGGCCGTCAAATCTGGTTAGAATAGCCTGCATGGCATGAGTGAGGCTGGCATTACTAGCGCCATCTTGTTTTTTCGTTGCTCCTCGTTTCTTCATTCTTTTTGGGTTTGGGCTGTTTAAGCAGATCGGGTCATTCACATCCTCAGCAACTGCTTGCTCCATTTGCACTGTTTCTTCTTCCTCAAAACTGTTTTCAAGAGCCCGGAGGTCATAATCATGGTCACTAACGTTAGCTTGCCTTGGGTTAGCCATTCTTCATGCAGTAGAGAAAAAACGTGAAAAATATATCTAGAAGTTATCCGTATTTTTTTCCTACCTAATATTGATTTTCTGACACTTCTGGGGATGGTTGTTCTCACCACAATTCGTAATTGGACACAAAAATTGGTTTCTCTTTCAGACCCTGCCTCAAACACCGCCACTCACTCCGCCATCTTCCGGAACTCCATTTTGCAAAAAAATGTGTTCACATGCAATGAGTTATATCACCAGAGGAGACACGCCCGCTTTAGAAGCCTGGCCGACAGTGGCGGAGCGCGACGCCATCTTGGTGAGGTCGACGACGTGACAATGACACATGACAATGATTTCTATAGCCTTTGGTGGCATCTAAGTAGCTTTTATATGATTTATATATATTCATATTTCTATATACTTGTACATATAAATAAATATATAATAAATGCATATAATTTTTATATATAAATACATCATTTGTTGCTGTTAAATAAGAGAAACAGTCAGCCTTTTAAGCTCAAACTTTAATGAGAAATGCATTGTTGCAGGACTTCTTATAAATAAATAAAGATTACAAAGAATTTTTGAAAATAATTTTTAAACATTTCAAAGTTTTAGACCTCTTTGACATGTAATTTAAATTATTTAGAAAAGCCCAACAATACGTCAATAATAATTTTAAATGATAAAAGTATATAAACAATAAGTCAATAATAATAATAATAATGAATCAATAATAATAATAATAATAATTCAATAGTAAAGCAATAAAAATATTAAATGATAACAATAAATCAATAATAAGTCAATAATAATAATAAATAACAATATATAAATAAGTCATCCTCTTTGGCCGTCCTCTTGCCCTCCTGCCAGGCAGCTCCATCTCCAACATCCTTCTACCAATATATCCACTATCCCTCCTCTGAACATGTCCAAACCATCTCAGTCTGGCTTCTCTGACTTTGTCGCTAACACAGGCAACATGAGCCGTCCCTCTGATGTACTCGTTCCTTATCCTGTCTAACCTGGTCACTCCTAAGGAGAACCTCAACATCTTCATCTCCGCTACCTCCATCTCAGCCTCTTGTCTCTGTCTCACTGCTACCGTCTCTAACCCATAGAGCAGAGCTGGTCTCACCACTGTCTTGTACACCTTTCCTTTGAGTCTTGCTGACACTCTTCTGTCACACAACACTCCTGACACTTTCCTCCACCCGCTCCAACCTGCCTGCACTCGCCTCTTCACCTCTTTTCCACACTCCCCATCACACTGAACTGTTGACCCCAAGTACTTAAACTCCTGCACCTTCTTCACCTCAGCCCCCTGTAACCTAACGCTTCTACCTTGATCCCTCTCGTTCAGACACATGTATTCTGTCTTACTACGACTGACCTTCATGCCTCTTCTTTCCAGAGCAAACCTCCACCTCTCTAGCTGTTCCTCCACCTGCTCTCTACTCTCACTGCAAATTACAATGTCATCCGCAAACATCATTGTCCAGGGAGATTCCTGTCTTACCTCGTCTGTCAGCCTGTCCATCAGCATAGCAAACAAAAAAGGACTCAAAGCTGATCCTTGGTGTAGTCCCACCTCCACCTTGAACTCCTCTGTCTGACCTACAGCACATCTCACCACCGTCATACTTCTCTCATACATGTCCTGAACTACTCTGACATACTTCTCTGCCACTCCAGACGACCTCATACAGTACCACAGCTCCTCCCTCGGCACCCTGTCATACGCCTTCTCTAAATCTACGAACACACAATGCAGCTCCTTCTGACCTTCTCTGTACTTTTCCATCAACATTCTCAAAGCAAAAATGGCATCAGTGGTGCTCTTACGGGGCATGAAACCATACTGCTGCTCACAAATCTCCACCTTCTTCCTAAGCCTGGCTTCCACTACTCTTTCCCACAGCTTCATTGTGTGGCTCATCAACTTTATTCCTCTATAGTTGCTGCAGTTCTGCGTGTCACCCTTGTTCTTAAAGATCGGAACCAGAACGCTTCTCCTCCATTCCTCAGGCATCTTCTCACTCTCTAAAATCCTATTGAACAACCTTGTTAGAAATTCCACTGCTGTCTCTCCTAGGCACTTCCATACCTCCACAGGTACGTCATCAGGACCAACGGCCTTTCCGCTCTTCATCCTTTTCAGAGCCTTTCTAACCTCATCCTTTCCAATCTCTGCTACTTCCTGCTCCACAACAACCACATCTTCCTCCCTTCTTTCCCTGTCATTTTCCACGTTCATCAGCTCCTCAAAATACTCCTTCCATCTTTTCTGTACACTCTCCTGGGTTGTTAGCACCTTTCCATCTCTGTCCTTAATCACCCTTATCTGTTGCACGTCCTTCCCATCTCTGTCTCTCTGTCTGGCTAGCCTGTACAAGTCCTTCTCTCCTTCCTTTGTGTCTAACCTGTCATAATCATCGTAAGCCTTCTGTTTGGCCTTTGCCACCTCTCTCTTCACTCTACGCTGCGCTTCCTTGTACTCCTGTCTACCTTCCTCAGTCCTTTCTACATCCCACTTCTTTTTAGCCAACCTCTTCCTCTGGACGCATTCCTGTACTTCCTCATTCCACCACCAAGTCTCTTTACCGTCTTTCCTCTTTCCAGATGACACACCTAGCACCTTCCTACCTGTTTCCCTGATAATTTCTGCTGTAGTTTCCCAGTCATCTGGAAGCTCATCCTGACCACCCAGGACCTGTCTCAACTTTTGCCTAAATTCCTCACAAGTTTCTTCATTCTGTAGCTTCCACCACTTGGTCTTCTTTTCTGTTTTCCCTCTCTTCTTCTTCCTGACCTCCAGAGTCATCTTACACACCACCATGCGGTGCTGTCTGGCTACACTCTCTCCTACCACCACTTTGCAGTCAATAACCTCTCTCAAATGACCTCGTCTACATAGGATGTAGTCCACCTGAGTACTCCTACCTCCACTTCTGTATGTCACTCTATGTTCCTCTCTCTTCTGGAAGTAAGTGTTGACTACAGCCATTTCCATCCTCTTCGCAAAGTCCACCACCATCTGTCCCTCCAGATTCCTTTCCTTCACACCAAACCTGCCCATCACCTCCTCATCACCTCTGTTGCCCTCACCAACATGTCCATTAAAGTCTGCTCCAATAACAACTCTCTCTCCTCTGGGGATACTCTCTATGACCTCATCCAACTCATTCCAGAATCTCTCCTTCACTTCTAACTCACAGCCAACCTGTGGCGCATACCCACTGACTACATTCACCATCACCCCTTCAATTTCTAACTTTAGGCTCATCATCCTGTCTGAGACTCTTTTCACCTCTAGAACACTGTTTACAAACTCCCCCTTCAGAATCACTCCTACCCCGTTTCTCTTCCTATCAACACCATGATAGAACAGTTTGTATCCTCCTCCAATACTACGTGCCTTGCTGCCCTTCCACCTTGTCTCCTGCACACACAGTACATCTACCTTCCTTCTCTCCATCATGTCTGCCAGCTCTCTGCCTTTCCCTGTCATTGTGCCAACGTTAAGAGTCCCTATTCTCAAACCTATGTTCCTGCCTTTTCCCTTCTCTCTCTGGCCACGGGCCCTTCTGCCTCCCCTCTTTCTTCCACCAACAGTAGTCAAATTTCCACCGACACCCTGTAGGTTAACAGCATCGGTGGCGGTCGTTGTTAACCCGGGCCTCGACCGATCCGGTATGTCTAAAGTGTTGTGGATGATTCGCATGGTTATTTTGGCAATTTTTACGCCGGATGCCCTTCCTGACGCAACCCTCTCTATTTATCCGGGCTTGGGACCGGCACAGAGGCAACTGGCTTGCAACCCCTGTGGCTAGATTATGAATAAATAATAAATAATAATGATAAATCAATAGTTAGTCAATAATAATATTAAATGATAACAATTAAATGATAACAATAAATCAATGATAGGTCAATAATAATAAATGATAATAATAAGTCAACAATAAGTCCAAATGTCAAAACAGATTTTCCCCTTTAAAAAGAAACAAAAAAAAACAATAGATTTATACTGATTCATGTAAGTGATCAGTTTGTGTAACACAGATTGCTCGGTGTCGGGTTTCAAGCAAACAGTCTGGCCTCTTATCAAAATCTGTTTCACCAAAATCTTATGAACATATCCAGACTGTATTATTAGTTAGTATTAGTTAGTACCACAGTGATCCATCTTGGTTAGCTCTTTTTATTGCTAAGGCCCACTTTTTCCTTAAGTCTGAATCCATTGGAAACCTGCAAGAAAAGTTCAGTCACTGAGTCAGAAATGTATAAATCTATATTACTATATTAGCCTAGTCCTAGTATACTGTATATAGGTTTAACAAAATAAAGTTTACATTTATGTCGACAGCAAATTATACGTACATCATGCAGCATGTTGATAATAGCCCTGCAGCATCATACATGTCAACATGTGTTCTATTAATAAAGCCCCTCCAGTGGTAAAAGAAAATAATTATATTTCCTACCTGTGAAATGTTCTACCTTCCTCCTTTGTGGACTCTGATTTTGGCAGTTGAAACTTGCACAATGAACTGGCATTTTGCAAAAAATGTGTTCACATGCATGCACTGCAGCAGTAACTTGACCTCACCAAGATGGCGGTGCTCCCCTCCCATGAGGAATCACGTGAAAAAAAATAAATATGAAATGAGGCAAAGAGCCACGGTATCCGTATATTCACGACCATGAGGCGCACTTTCAGTTATGGGTGCTTTTTCTGTATTTGACACATTCAAAAGGTGTTAGGTTTTAGGGCTTGGGCACATTAACACATACCGGTAAAACATGCACGCTAGTGTGTATTTAAAAAAGGCAGCGGGAGCAAAACTGAGTTGGTCGTGATTTATTTTTCATTTTTTCAGTCATCAATCAGCATCCAAAAATCCATCAAAGTCCTCATCTTCTGGATCGGAAATGAACAGTTGGGCTAAATTTCTATCAAACACACTAGGTTCCCTTTCCTCATTGTCAGAGTCTGTCTCGTTCTCGTGCGGGTCCTCATCAATGATGCTGGCTTTTCTGCACTTCGACATTAATGCAAGCAGAACTTCTACCATCTATTCACAAAGTGTGGCGTAACTCGCCCGACGCTGCCTCCCAGTAAAAGGAGCGAAAGATGGACAGCTTTTCATTGTCACCCGCTGGAAGTTGCTGCTGTAGTTCTTGCCTGGATGGAAAGATGGCCCATTTCATAAAATGAAAGCAACAGGACGGACATCCTTAAAAATGTTCAGTTTGCATTTCTTCTACAAGCGTTAATTCCTTCAGTCAAGTCGGTCTTGGGCCACCTCGCTTTATTTCCGCAGAAACTGTCATGCTTGGCTAGAAGCAGTACCTTGGCTGAGCAGACCAAACGCTGAAACCCAGAACGACAGACACTGGAAGTGGCGAGAATGGATTTATTTTGAAAGTCTTTGATGGTTAAGAGTCGGGCTGCGGAGATGTCACCGGAGCAGGAGAAGCCGGGTGCAGAGGTGGATTTCTTCGGAGCCAAAGTGGAGCGCGGCTTCTTGGAGGTAAGTGGAGCTTGGTGTAGGAGGAACGGACTTGATGGCAGGAAGAAGTCAGAGCGTGGATGCTTCGCGGAGCTTGGCAATGAGATGAGGATGATGATCTTGTGATTGGACCCAGATCGGCACGGATGGATGAGAGAACTCTGTAGGCAGATGGAGAGCTTGGATTAGACGAGAGCTTGGAATTAACAAGAGCATAAATTCACTTGACGAGAGCTTTAGAGTAGACCAAGTAAGCACCACAGAGGGCAAACGAACTGGTGATGAATACTGGTCTGGAGCCATCTTAAATACAGGTGCAGGTGATGAGGTGAATGCCGACAGCTGGATCTAATCTAGGAGGAAGCAGAGAAGGGAGGGGGGAGGAGAGGACTCCCGGAGGTACCATGACAGAAACTCTGCTGCCATGCATACTCATTAAATCATTCCAAATGGTCTGTCTGTTCTCTGTTATTGTGCTTACAATGGTTATGCTGCTTTCAGACAGACGTATTTTCACATTGCAGCATTTAACCAATCGCATTTTAGCTGTCCTTTGTTGCCAGGCAGGATAAGGCCCTTCACCGTGAGTTGTGAAGGCCTCCTAATGCAAAATTATGGTCATTCATTTCTTTCAACCAATCAAATTTTAAGTTGGTGTCAACAGGACCTTTAGGGTTAGGCAACGTCACAGTTTTCAGACCTTCTGATTGGACAGAAGTTTCAGGAAGTCACATACAGCCTTGTCCAGTTTGACACAGAGCCACAGAGCACTTTTTGATCCGTTTCAGTTGAAAACCGAACTGACTGTAATGTACACCATGGAAGATTTAGCAGGGAAATTCCACTGATCTCCTTGACTTCCTTCATCAGAAAAATCTGAGTGAGATCATGAAGCAGCCGTACAGATTTGTGTGTTTGGCGCTGACCATCCCCGTGTTCACTGTGTCTGACGAGCGGACATTTTCGGCTCTAAAGCGAATTAAAACCTATGCAGAAACACAACTGGACAGACTGGGCTCTCAGCACTGGCCTTGATGGAATAGAAAAGGACGTTGATGGAACTGAAGACGATAATCTACATGACAGGGGGATGGAACTGTTTTTGAGGAAGGAGAGGATTGCCTTCAAATAATCCGATTTTCAATAAGTGAAATCATCAATATCATAGTAAATAATATTCCAAATTTATGTGGTTGTTTTCAATGTTTTGTGCTGGCTGTAGTTGCATAACGAGATTTGTTTAGTGTTTTGTTTATTCTGTTTATTTAGAGGCATAAAAATGGGTAATTAGGGGTTGAGTGATTCAGACATAACAGTACTGAAAACCCAGGTGTGTAATGCACGGCCTGCCACTAGACTTCATTGGTAGAGTATGTGTAGATTAGGATTTTGGTTAAAACACTGAGCAGTACTTCAAGGCCTGAATGAGGCTGCTTCCGTTAATCGCTGTGTGATAATAAACGGAAATTGGCAGGAGGATGGCTTCAGTAACTGTAATCCACACTTCGGGCTTTACATCTCTTGGTTTGACTTTCAGATGCAGGTCTACTTTCCATGGGTGGATGAACACGTGTGTGGTCTCTAGTAAACACAAATATAAACTCAATGTGCAACTTTAATCACATAAAAAGAACTAAGAAGTTAAGCCCGCCCACGTGCGCTCCATGCTCGTTATTGACTAATTAACAATAATTTAGCTGTGCACTACCTAAACATTGTGGGTAATTAAACAAAATGACTCAAAGAAAACACACATTAACAGAAACTTAGTCATCAACGCACACTAAACATCCAAGGAGAAAAACCTTATTTCATACAACCACGCAGTGACACACTCACACACACAGAGCTAAGCAGACAGGCAGGTGCCACGCAGCAACACGATGGCGTGATCACTCGTGTAATGAGGATTGTCTAACTATACACAGAACTTAAAGCTACAGGAATTTATTTCTAACACAATCATCTGAGTCTTTTATACAGTATGAGTGGTTCATAATGGTTCAGCTGAATAGTTGATAGACCCGTAGCTGCTAAAGACCTGAATGTTCTGCCCTGTCAATCCTCTGCTTGTAGCAAAACATGACTGCCTTCATGTCTTATTTTAGATTAGCCCCTGTGCATCTCCAGATTAGGGTTGGGCGATGTCCCTTAAATTGGCCGTTGACAATGTTTGCCGTCAACCATCGGGATGGACGATGATATCGTCGTGGGGGGGGGGGTATTTTTAAGTTTCTGTTCTTATATAATTGCTATTCGTTATTTTACTTTATTACTTTATTTATTTTATTTCCCAACTAATGACTCATCCGCGATGATCCATTATAAACTGAGGGGAAGTGACTTTAACAAAAAAAGTAACAAAAAAAAAAGAAAGAAGTGTAGTCTGCTCCCGCACTTAATTAGTCAAGTGGACCGGTGGGTTGCGGACTTACAGCTTTGTGTTTGAGGGGAAAGGTGGGGGTGCTTTGTTACATGAGCGGTATGTGTGGGAGATTTAGGACTGCGATCCGTCCCGCAGCTCTAGGGGAACGAGCAACCAAACTCAGAACCGGGTCTAAAAGTGTGTGTCTGACCAGAGCTCGCACCGTCAGCACACACACACACCGCTTTGGGGCGGTGTGAGCTTCAAAGCAGAAATGTCGCTCAGTCCTTAGAAACCGTTCAAACAATCACATGGATTAGTGTTTCCAGTCGCGTCCCGACAAAATAAAGGCTGATGTTATTCCCACATGTTTACGTGCAGCCAGGATGCAGATTGCAGCACCACCCAAAGCTAATGTTGTTAGCCCGTGTTAGCATACTGCTAATCCTGGTTTCTGAATCTTTCAGGCTCCATTCTTCAACAGAAAAAGCACTGACCACACTGAATAAAATTAAAATGATGAGCGAACAGGCGCTTCATAATAATCGTAACATTATTAAAAGCAGGTTTAGAAGATCGTCTCGTATATTACGGAGCTGACATATCAATGTATATAGCTGCTCGGCAGAAGTCATATCCTTTTTCGGTTTTGCAAACCCTATTGCGCATGTGCGAATGTAGGGCTGCAGCTATCGATTCTTTTTGTAATCGATTAATCTAGCACTCTTTGTGTGTGTTTTTGAACAACCAAAACAAATAATGCATAACAAAAATGATGTGGTTGTAAAATGAACAAGCATTTGATTTTAATGATGCAATGTATGGGGGGGGGGGGGTGACAGAAGACTTTGAAAGGGTGGCACAACACCAACATGGAAGGCCATTAAAAATAAAAGAATCAGAAAAACATATTTGATCATTATCATTGTTTATATTTCGTGTAAAAATAATGCCTTTGTTATTTTTGCAATGCTTAAAGAAGCCTCGCGGTCCGCCGAAAGGCGAGCTACCGCCTGTCCCAGCCCCTGCCTCTCGGCGCCCCCTCGATGGTCTTAGCTGAGTGTCCCGCGGGGTCCGAAGCGTTTACTTTGAAAAAATTGGAGTGTTCAAAGCAGGCCTGGTGGCCTGAATACCGCAGCTAGGGGCTCTCGCAGCCCGCCGAAGCGTCCCGCGCTGGTCGCCGCGGAGCGGCTGACGCCGCCACTCGCTGACTGCTGGCGGCACGCGCGGGTCCCGCGCCTAAGGCGTCGGGGTTCCAGCGGTCGCGCAGATGTCTTCTGTTCAGATGCTGAATCATGGAAGATGTGCTGTTGTGGAATGCCAGCTCTATTTTGCAGTAGAGACACTGCACCTTGTTCTCTTCTTTATTAAGTGTGTAATGATCCCACACTTTAGGCAATTTCTGCCGTTTATTTATAGATCTATTCTCCGCCATCGCGCCAACTAAATTCAAAAGGTCCGTGTGAATAAACGGTCCGTGTGACACAATCAAATCCCTGCGCGTATAGTGCGCGTCATAGGAATTTAACGAGGCTTCGAGGCAGAGTTTTTGCCTCGAGGAATTTTTGTAATCGAGTAACTCGAGGAATCGTTTCAGCCCTATGCGAATGATTTATTCCGACCAAAAGTGTGACCCATGTGAACGTTTGTTATATTCTGAAAACATTTTTCTGGGCCCATGTACACGGTTGGATTCTAATCGACCATTGATCCGATCAAGACATTTTGCACATGTAACCACGGCTTATGGGGTCGACTCGTAACGTGGCGGGGGCGTGGCATCACGATGGTGTCTCTCCATCGGGATGTCAGTCACCCATCACCGTCCATCGGCACAACCCTTCTCCAGATCCAAAATAAAACTTCCTTCAGTGTCAGAAAACCCCCCAGAAATAATCTTGTATGTATTTTTTTTTATATTCCTGCGGTCCAGTACCAAGTGACCCACAGACCGGTACCGGGACAGTAATTTCACTGGTTTAAAGTATAAAACACAACAAACACATATTTGTTCTTTCTGCTTACAGTTTCCTCAAATGTTCATTATTGTGTTCTTTAGTGACTCCTGGTTGTTTGTTGTGGTGTTTGCAGGGCTTACAGGTCTTAGATTCCTGGTGAGCTTAATTACAGCCCCTAAGATTCCCTACAGTCTGTCCTTTTCTGCACGAGTGTCCTCTCCTCGTCCAGTTTCCAAAGTAGAGTCCAGCTGTTCTCTGGAGCCTCTTCAGTACCTGAACACTGATCACACAGAGGCTGCTGTAAGTAAACAGCTGTGAGAAGTAGTTGTTGCTGGAAAGAAGATGCAAAGGTTTCTTCATCTTTGTGTTGTTGGTGTGCAGGTGAAGCTGGCTACAGGACACAAGTTTGACTGTTTGACAGGTTTTTCTGTGTGATTTTGTGTAACTTCTGTCTTTCCACTCAGTTGTTTGTCTTCACTGATGGAGAGGTGGGGAACACCAAGGAAGTTCTAGATCTAGTTAGGAAGAATGCAGGTTCCCACAGGTGAAAGCACTAAAACACAGATTCACTGCATGTGTCCTGTGTTTGTGTGTTTTGTGTGTTTAACACCAGTGTGTTGTTTGCAGGTGTTTCTCTTTTGGGATTGGAGAAGGAGCCAGCTCTGCTCTCATCAATGGGTTGGCTCAGGAGGGCAGAGGTCACGCTCAGTTCATCACAGGAAGTGACAGGATGCAGGCAAAAGTAAAATAGCAAACAACTAAATTCAATAATACGCCTTTATTGAGCAAAATAAACTTTTATATGTTATTCACTGTTTCCTAACCATCAGGTGATGCAGTCACTGAAATTTGCACTACAGCCTGTTGTCAAAGACATCTCTGTCACATGGGATTTACCAAAGGGAGTGTCTGCCACTGTCCTCTCTCCACCAATCACAACAATTTTCCAGGGTCAGAGGTCACTGGTTTATGCCCAACTCTGTGGAAAGGTACTGGTGAGATCTCCTTTAGGTTTTGTGTAGAAGTTGTGTGTTTGTGCATGCACTGGTCTCTAAACTGTATTTTGTTTTGTCAGAGTTCCCAAACAGACTGCAGTGTGACGGTGAATTACACTCTGGGAGATCATCCCTATGAGAGCAAACAACAGTTTAACCTGAATCCTGCAAAGGACACTGGGTAATACACATTCTTTTTTATTGTGTTTTTTTCTGACTTAAATGATATAAAACATTTATCCTACTGTACTGTCTGTCCCCTCTGAAACATGACGTAGCTTTCAGCTATACAGCTAGCTGAACTTTGTTTCAAAAAACAAGACGTTTTCTTTTTGAAGTTGCTTTAATTAACATTCTTGTAATCTGGGTTATAAAGTGAAACTGTAAAAATACAGAAATAAGAACAGTCATTAGTCTTTTTAAATAATCGGAAAACATCAAACAAAGGAATCAAGAATTTTAGCTGTCATGAACCACACCAGACAATGTATCAAACTGCACACGTCTAACAGCACAGGATTTGCGTTTAACTTTAAACGTATAAGTATGGATGGGTACCGAGCTCCGGTATTGAACGAGCCCCGGGGCAACATTCTTCAAGACCGCAGTATCGTTAAGATCTGACCTCAACGGTTCTGCTATCGGTACTGGAGAAGTCACATTTTTTTTGTGTACCACAAAATATAAACGTTATCTTCCATATTTAACTCACCAAGTCAGTCAATTTTCCGTTAATTAATGATGATATTCATTTTGCTATTCTCGCTGAAGAGGAGAAGTCTGGCTGGCTATTTATGTGTACAGGGGGCGGGGCTGTTGTGCAGGCAGTACACGGCGAGCGCGTAAAATGAATTAAAACTGTGCTGGAGCGCCCCGACTATCGTGTCAACCTGCTGCTATGATGACCGTATTTAGCACTCTCTGTATAGAACACAGTGGAGGGGGGCGAGAAAAAACAACTCTCAGCTGCAGAGGATATGAACAGGTGAACAGGTAGAGAGGAAAAGCAGGTAGAGAGGCGGGGGAGGGGCTTTGGCTTCAAAGAGATGGAAACATGGGCGTCAGATTAAAGGCCCGTACACACCGGGACGAATATTCGCCAGGCGTTATTCGCCAGCGTTTTTAGCCACGTTTTTTGTGTTCACACCCAGGCGATTTTCGCTGACGATGAGCGGAGTGAACATGTAATTTCATTCCCTGACATTAGATGGCGCTTAATGTAAACAGAAATACTCCTGTTCACAAGGTGGCGCTGCGCAACTTTACGCTTCTTAAACTCGCTTTTCACTCAGAAGAAGAGAGCAAGTATTTACGCGCTTGTCAGAATAATACAAAGAAAACATGAATATTTCAAGCACCAGTAGCTCCAACTGGTGCTTGGTTCGGGGATATTTTAGAATGTCCGTCATTATTTCTCCGCGGCAGTGTAGATGCAACTCGGCGTCTATCTTCTTCGCTGGTATGTGTGCTCAGCAAGGCAGTTTTGTGTTTGAGCGCCCCCAAGTTGTGTTTTACTGTAACTTCAGAAGCTCCAGACACGTGTGCAAAAGCGCCATTCTCATTGGTCGAATAGATTTCGACGCAACGCGTCAAAAAAAAAAAAAAAACGAACCCGAGGCGTTTTTTAAAAAGTGACGCTTTGACTCGTGGCGTTTTTTCCCGTCGGTGTGCACACTCACATTGGTGCCGTTTGTTTAGTCACGAGGCGTTAAACGTCTGCGAAAATCGCGGGCGAAATTCGTCCCGGTGTGAACAGGCCTTAAGACGCAGTTTTCACTGTGGGAGTTGAAGCAGAGACTTTCTCTGGGATGATCTTATGAACTATGAACATTTATTTAATTTGTTTTATATTTACATCATAACAGCAATATGTCAAAACATTGCTGTTTATTTTTCTTTAAATAACTTCTTTTTTCATGTATTTTACTTTTCAAGTTGGAAAAATGTATAAAGTAAAATGTTTTGTTAAAAAACATTGTTGCATGATGAGGAAATAAAACAGTTTATGTTCTTAATTTGTTATTTATTTATTTTTGTCCTCAAAAAGTATCGATAAGAGTATCGTTAAAATACCGGATCGATCAGCAGTATCAATAAGAGTAGTAGTACCGTTAAAACCTTAACGATACCCAACCCTACTTATAAGTCAGTTTTAAATCTCTAAAACTCATTTAAACCCACACAAAATACATACAGGTGTACCTTCTGTAGAGAGAGGATCAACCTAAAGTTCGGTGGGTTTTGAATGCAAGACATGCGGGACATCAGCTCTCTGCATTTTCTCCTCCACTAGCAAACTTCAAGCAAGTCTGGTTGGGACTTCGCCAAAATAAGAACGGCGGTTTCAAAATAAAAGTCTCCATGAAAAAATACCTGGAAAACGTGCCTGAAAGGCAGAACACCTACAAATTAATTCTAATGTTTTCAAGATTTACAACCAAACATAAAATTGACAACATTTTTGTCAACATCCTGTGAATAAGCTTGGAACTAAAAGCAAATTGTCAGAATTTTTTCTGGTAGTTCATCCCGTTGCTTTCATACGACGGAGTATTAGGGCCACAAAAAAAAAAAAAAAAAGTTAAATTATGAGATTTTAAGTCGTAAATTTAGGAGATTAAAAACTCGTAAATTTACGACTTTTTATCTCATAAATTTACGAGAAAAAAGTCGTAGATTAAGGAAAAAACACCGAAGTTGTCCGTTTATCGGAACGTAGCTTGAAGATTAAGTATGTGGAGCCTTTTGTGAAGCTTCATTTCCGTATTATTATAGGTTTAAAACAAAGAGATTCTGAACCTTTTGGCGACTCAAAATCAGATTATTGTCAATGTAGCCATCTTTCCGGGGTTCAGTGTCAGTAAAGCGGAGTTTCATATGTAAAATAAGGAGCTCAGAGACACGTTTGGGTGCAGATGATCGCTGCAGCCTTTATTCTCCTTTTCATTCACATATCCTGAAGTTCATCTGTCTGATTACGTCATGAAGCTGTCATCCGAACACCAATGCGGAAGTAAACAGTCTTACAAACGCCTCCTCCTGCAGATGAAATGTCCTGTTTCAGCATAAAACAATAAAGAGGAATGAAAATTGTCTTCTATATTAGCTTTAGAACATTGAAAATGCCAAAAAAAAGTGCTCCTCCTTTTGTGTGACGGAAGCGTCACACAGACGTAGAGATCTTGTCTTTGGTGGAGGAAGAAAGGATTCAAGCGGACAGCTGCGGGGACACCCGACGGCTTCATCGGGCTGCAGTGATCCTGCAAACCAACCATCAATAAATAAAACTTTAATGAATCGTAAATCAAATAAATAAGCTTCCAGACATTTGGAACATTATCAATAAACATTCAGCTCACCTGTTCAACAAAGTTTAGTCGGTCTGCTCTGCTGCTGCACGCGTTCACCTGCTGCTATGCATATTCACTTCCACTGTAATCTCCTAAAATTACGAGTTTTTTTCTCATAAATTTACGACTTTTTATCGCCTAAATTTACGAGATAAAAACTCGTAAATTTACGACTTTTTATCTCCTAAATTTACGACTTTTTATCTCCTAAATTTACGAGATAAAAACTCGTAAATTTACTTTTTTTTTTTTTTGGTGGCTTTTTTTTTTTTTTTTTTGGTGGCCCTAATACTCCGTCGTACTTTCAAAATAGGTCTCCATGAAAACATAACTGGAAAACGTGCCTGAAAGGCAGAACACTCCCCACCTGACCTAATAAGGTCACTACTTAACTTTGTTGAAACATAGCCTTTCTAATCTGCTGGCAAAAGAACTATTTCTGAAATAGGTCTCTGAAATCTCTTTGAGGTTCCTTGTTCTGATGTCTTGAGTTGCACTTCTCTGACTCTGCCATCTCTTCCAGGGAAGACAGGAGTAACCTTTGCCGTCAGCCATTTCTTGCACTTCTTTTGACAATCCTTCATAGGTTCAACATCCCCTTCTTTCACATTTCTCATTGATATGGTCCATTTCCTCCGAGTTTGAAGATTGGGAGGATACAGTGGTGGACAAAATTGTTGGTACCCCTCAGTTAAAGAAAGAAAGTCCACAATGCTCACTGAAATGACTTGAAACGTTAGAAAAGTAACAATAAATTAAAACTTTATTGAAAATTAAATAATCAAAATCAGTCATTACTTTTGAGTTGTTGATTAACAGAATTATTTAAAAAAACAAACTAATGAAATAGGGCTGGACATAAATGATGGACCCATAACTTAATATTTTGTTGCACAACCTTTTGAGGCAATCACTGCAATTAAACAGTTTCTGCATTTGTCAATGAGCCTTCTGCACCTGTCCACAGGTATTTTGGCCCACTCCTCATGAGCAAGCTGCTCCAGTTGTCTCAGGTTTGATGGATGTCTTCTCCAAATGGCATGTTTCAGCTCCTTCCATAGATGTTCAATGGGATTCAGATCTGTTGGAAGACCCATGACCTGCGACTGAGACCAAGCTTTCTGACACTAGGCAGCATATTTCTATCCCGAAAGGCTTGGTAATCTTGAGATTTCATTTTACCTTGTTCAACTTCAAGACACCCTGTGGCAGATGCAGCAAAGCAGCCCCAAAACAGAACTGAGCCTCCTCCATGTTTCACAGTAGGGACAGTGTTCTTTTGGTTGTAGGCTTCATTTTTGAGTCTACGAACATAGAGCTGATGTGCCTTACCAAAAAGCTCTAGTTTTGTCTCATCTGTCCAAAGGACATTTTCCCAGAAGCTTTGTGGCTTGTCAACATGCATTTTTGCAAATTCCAGTCTGGCTTTTGTATAATTTCCTTTCAACAGTGGTGTCCTCCTTGGTCGTCTCCCATGAAGTCCACTCTGGCTGAAACAACCATGAATGGTGCGATCTGACACTGATGTACTTTGATCTAGGAGTTCACCTTTAATGTCTTTGGAGGTTGTTCTGGGTTCTTTGGATACAGTTCCAACATCTATCTCCTCAATTTGTCATCAATTTTCCTCCTCCGGCCACATCCAGGGAGGTTGGCTACTGTCCTGTGGGTCTTAAACTTCTGAATAATATGTGCCACTGTTATCACAGGAACTTCAAGCTGCTTAGAGATGGTTTTATAGCCTTTACCTTAACGATGTTTTTCTATAATTTTGTTTTCTAATGTCCTGGGACAATTCTCTCCTTTGCTTTCTGTTGTCCATGTTCAGTGTGGTTCACACCTTTTCACCAAACAGCAACGTGACTATTTGACTCCCTTTAAATAGGTAGACTGACTGATTATGGGCTTGAAAACAGCTGTTATGTCAATTAAAGGACATACCTGAGTTCATCATGACCCCAATTAGTTCTTAGTCTTTTATGGAGGTACCATCATTTATGTCCACCCCTATTTCATTAGTTTGTTTTTTTAAATAGTTCTGTTAATCAACAACTCAGAAGTAATGGCTGATTTGGATTATTTATTTTTCAATAAAGTTTTTAATTTATTGTTACTTTTGAACGTTTCAATTCATTTCAGTGAGCATTCTGGACTTTCTTTCTTTAACTGAGGGGTACCAACAATTTTGTCCACCACTGCATTACTGGGGCCAGCGATGCCAGAACTCGTCTGCAAAAGCTTGCACTTGTCTCCACTATTTGCCGCAGAGATCTTTGTTTGTGAACTGTCCTTCAGGAGGGGGCTTGACTTGTTCGTGGTATTTTGTCACTAGAAGCAGGGAAATGTGACTGTTCTTTGGCAAGATGATGGGGTTCCTTTTTGTTGTGTTTATCTGAGTGTGTTTTAGTCTACCACCAACACAAATCAAGTCCTCTTTCAGAATGGGATTCGGTTTTACAAGTTCACTGTTTCTGGGCACAGATTGTCCGAAGCTGTGTCGTTGAAATGCTCTTTCCTAAAGTTACAACGATGCACTGTTAAGTTTCCTCTGTTCCTCCCCACCTTGGTAGGCATTTTTGATCAGCCTGATGGAGCTGTTGCAGGATGTACATATAGATGGGCGTCCGTTTTCCAACACATCGTTCTGTATGTGCTTATGGTTTGTTTATGCGAGTTTTCCCAGACAAATACTTCAATCAGGACGCATCTTAGATCCAGTCTCTGGGCGAAAAGAGCGTTGGGGGACGTTTACTTCCTGGCAGACTTTATGAACTCTCAAAATGTCCATTTCGGTCAGGATTTCTGATTTGGGGGTCAAGCTCTGAAATGTCCTGTCATATCTTTCTCAGGTGCGGGTGACAACGGGGCTGCATCTGGCGTGGGGGCCAGATGCGGTCATTCAGTATCTCATTCCACTCAATGATGGACGGAAGTGAGAGGACTATTTTTCTATCAAGATTTCAATCTGGAAACCTTTTGCTTTGCGTCCGGAAGTTACAAATGGCCCAAGACATGTTTTCAATCTGTATGGGAACAACTGCCTTCTGAGGTTAAACAGTTCTAAAAAGACTGGGTGGACCAGTGGACCATTACTTTCCAGAATGGCATACATGTAGGCTGCTTTTTCACATTGACCTAAACTCGGACCTGACAAATTTTAGACGACACAAATCTTAGAGCAGGATCTACCTTTTTGCCCTGGTCCACAAACTTGAGTGCACTGTGAATTTACAGTCGCATTGGTGACGGTTTGCTGCTCCTCCCCACCGTTGTTTGTTGGGGGAGGAGACCTTGTAGAGACTTGGGGCAGTGTGCTAGCATGCATTGCTGTGTCGTGGCAGTCACTGTTGCACTCTGAGCACTTTACCAGGGTTTTACAGTCCTTTGCAAGATTACTGGTTGAGGTGCAGCATTTAAAAGAGATTCCATTTTCTCTAAGAATTGTTTTCTTTTCAATGATACTTTCAGCTCTACATTTATTGGGTGTGAGTTGTTGTGGATGGGGCAGTTTTTCCCCAGTCCTTAGGGGTTTTTGCAGGCAGATTTGTTAATGGTTTTGCTGCTGCTGAAACGTAGGTTCTGTGAACTGATATTCTGTTCCCAAAACTCCTCACGGGCTCTTCATGCACTTTTTCATAGTTGCGTGAAAATATGAAGATTGGATCATTCCTTCTATATGCTTCTTCACAGATGAAACTAGTGAAATAGTCAAATGGGGGGGGGGGGGGGGGGGTCTGTAATTTTCTTCCTTGAATTTTGGAAATCCGATCAAAAGACTCAGACCCGGGAGGTCCCACTGCAGCGACCCCGTTCACTGAGAAGGGTCAGTCACCGATATGGAGTATCCCTTTGAGGAAAACACTGGAGTTACAACTAACATAGAAAAGGAATAAATAAAATGTAAAATATACTTAAAACAAGAACAAAAAACAAATAATTACATAAATAAACCTTAATAGACATATAAAATATTAAGTGTGATTAAAAAATTTAAAATAAATAAATAAATGTATATGCATACACATATAAAACTAGTAGAAAGACAACATAAATAATTAAATATCAAATAAATTCCTAAAATTCAACTAAAAGCTAAATTAAAAAAGGTAGGTCTCAAGCATTCCTTTAAAAACATGAACAGTCTCTGCGGCCCTGAGGCTCTTTGGGAGGCTGTTCCACAGGCGAGGTCCATGAAACTGAAGGAGGCCACGCCGTACATTTTAGTTCTAACTTTTGGGAAAACCAAAAGGCCTGTATCAGAAAACTTCAGGGTCCGCGAAGGCTCATACTTTGAAATCATATCAGATAAATATGAAGGCCCGAGACCATAAAAACATTTATGAACCAATAAAGAACTTTAAAATCAATTCTGAAGCGCACAGGGAGACAATGCAGCGATTTTAAGATCGGTGTAATGTGTTCCCGCCCCCTGGTCCTTGTCAATACGCATGCTGCTGAGTTTTGCAGCAGCTGAAGGTTTGATATTCTTGTTCTGGGAAAACCAGAGAGCAGAGTATTACAAGAATCTAATCTGCTGGAAATAAAAGCATGCATTAGAACCTCTGTGCTGGCAAGAGAGAGAAATGGGCGGACTCTGGCAACGTTTTTAAGATGATAAAATCCTGTTTTTGTAAAATTTTTAATTTGTGGTGTAAAATTCATCTAAGTCAAGAATAACATCTAGGTTAGGGTTGTGCCGATGGACGATATCATCGTCCATCGTGATGGGTGACTGAAATCCCGATGTAGAGACCACCATCGTGATGCCACGCCCCCGCCACGTTGCGCGTCGACACCATAAGCCGCGGTTACATGTACAAAATATCCTGATGGGATCAATGGTCGGATTAGAATCCAACCGTGTAGATGGGCCCAGAAAAATGTTTTCAGAATATAAAAACGTTCACTAAGGTCACAATTTCGGTCGGAATAAATCATTCGCACATGCGCAGTTTGAAAACCGGAAGGGGATACAACTTCCGCCGAGCTGCTTTTTTTCCAAACTTTATTGAATGTAACAATTCTGAGCCGGTTTAGCTCGTGCTGGTTTGCGGCGCCTTCCGTCCGTGAAACCAGGGTTCGACTCCGGGCTGCTCCCTGTTCCCTTCTCCACCTCTGTGCCGGTTCCAAGCCCGGTTTGAGAAGGTTGCGTCAGGAAGGGCATCCGGCGTAAAACATTGCCAAGTTTACCATGCGACTTGTTCGCTGTGGCGACCCCTGATGGGAAAAGCCGAAAGAGACACAAATTGAATGTAACAATTCAATACAAAACGATAACAGCGCCGAGCGGCTATATATATTGACATGTCAGCTCGGTTAAATACGAGATGATCTTCTAAACGTGCTTTTAATAATGTTACGGTTATTATGAAACACCTGTTCGCTCATCATTTGAATTTTAATCCGTGTGGTCAGTGCTTTTTCTGAACGGAGCCAGGATTAGCAGTATGCTAACACGGGCTAACAACATTAGCTTTGGGTGGCGCTGCATCCTGTGAATAACATCAGCCTTTATTTAGTCGGGACACGACTGGAAACACAAATCCACGTGATTGTTTGAATGTTTTCTAAGGACTGAGCGACATTTCTGCTTTGATGCTCAAACCTCTGTGTGTCTGCTGACGATCCGAGCTGTGCTCAGACACACGTTTAGACCCGGTTCTGAGTTCGGTAGGTTAGGTAGTACTCCTAGAGCTGCGGGACGGATCGCAGTCTTAAATCTCCCACACATACCGCTCATGTACCCCCCCCCCCCCTCCTTCCCATCAAACACAAAGCTGTAAATCCGCGCTCCGCAGGTCCACTTCGCACTTCGCTAAGTGCGGGAGTGGACTACTTCTTTTCTATCTTGCTTGTTACTTTTTCTGTTAAAGTCACTTCCCTCAGTTTATACTGGATCATCGCGGATTAACCATTAGTTGGGAAATAAAATGAAAAAAGCAAAATAACGAATAGCAGTTATATAAGAACGAAAAATGTAAAAATACCCCCCCCCCCCCCCCCCCGACGATGTCATCGTCCATCCCGATGGTTGACAGCAAACATCGTCAACGGCCAAATTAGGGGACATCGCCCAACCCTAATCTAGGTTTTTCACACACTGAGAAGTTTTGTAATTCTTTGGTTTAGATAAAAGGATCTCTCACTTTTCTTCAGAAACGATCACTAAAACCTCTGTTTTGTCCTGGTTTAACTGTGCGAAGTTATCTGCCATCCATGACTTAATGTCTAAAATGCATTTTAATAGTGTGTTGACCGACTCTTTGTCATCAGGAGACACAGCGATGTAAAGTTGAGTGTCATCAGCGTGGCTATGCAGGGCTCCAGACTGCGACCAAATGGTCGCATTTTGCGACCAAAATTTGAGAGTGTGCGACTAAATTTTACATCCAGTCGCACATGTGCTACCAGTAAATTTGCCTCCCCCACCCTTCGTATTTTTTATACATTAAACGTGGAAGGGGCACGTCAATGATCAATGAAATAATCAATGAGACGCGAGCCCACACGCAGGCAGGTAGACACACACACTCGCGCACATATTCATGAAACGCGAGCACACACTCGCATGATACCTGTCTGTGAGGCGGCCAATGCGTATGAAAAGAATAGGGAAAGTCACTGTGAGTGGCTAAAATGCGTGTAGGGGGAGGGGCCTAGAGATATTCGCGCGCGCGTAAACATCTGTGGGAAGGAAACGGAGACAAATATCATCACAACTTGATATGTGCACGCGTCTGAGCTATGGGTAAGCGAACTATTGATTCGTTCTTCCGACCTGCGGCTAGTGTACCAGGGCCAGAGTGTACAGCGGGGTCTCAAACTCGCGGCCCCCAAGATGATATTTTGCAGCCCCCGCCCTAATATGAAAGTTCAATTTTAATACGGCCCGCCAGTTTGTATGAAAGACACTTTTTCATTGTTGTGCGCGGAGCTGACCAACCAATCACAGTGGGGTATATGACTCTTGGGGGGCATGACAATGACAGGGTTTGAAAGCAGGAAACCTGACAGCCCCCTCCCTCCCCGGACCACATTAAGGAGTTCCTTACTTTCCTTTAGAACGTATTTATTCGCTCGTAATTTTCTAAATACATGCAGTCTATGCTGAACTTTTCTCTGGGCCGCACAGACCCGGAGGAAGGTTTAGGGTTTTGGTTAAGCGCGGCGGCATGTCACCCCGACCACAAACGGTTTATGCACGGCTGTTAGGGCAGCTCACCGCTCCCTAACAGCCGGGAGTCGGGTCAGCTGAGGAGAATAAATGTCCCACAACTACATGCGTGACAGCTAACGGGGCTTGAACTTTAAATATGTGCGAGTGACAAGATTTAGTCTTAGACACACTGAAAACACGTTGGGGAAAATGCAACGATAGACGTGTTTAAGATGATCCAGCGCCGCGCCTGGATCGTTGGGGAGACCAGGCGAATGAAGGACAACAGGAAATTGGAGTTGTCCTTACCATTCAATTTAGTTTTAATATTCCTCTCTCTCTCAGTATGATCTGTGTTATTATATATTTTATACTTATTTGAATGTTTTGTAATGTATGTAGCCTTTTTTTTTAATCAATTGGTATTTTAAATTATTTTGATTGATCACTGAACTACAAAAACCATCCCGACACATGTCCCATAATGCATTGTTTTGTAGTCTGTAGGGCAGCTTTCAGTCAGTGCAGTACTAAATTTCCAGCTGCGTTCGCTCAGGTTGGGGCCTTGCTCCCACCCCTTTCTCATGATATTTTTGTTTTGATTGACCGGAGATGTTGGAGCAAAAACAAAAATATACATCACACACCAGGTGATCTGTGCAGCGTCTAGTCCACCTGGGTGATCTCAAACACGCTTATTGTGCATCTTGGCTGCACTTATTTGGTGTCACCAACATACATTTCCATCCGTTTTCTTTACTTATTTGTACTGTCATGACAGCGATGCTTTTGTCTGTTTACCTTGTTGTTGCATCTTCAAAAGTGCAGATTAAAATGTGACACTGAATTAGAAACAGCACATTGTAATTTTTTTATCTATTATTAAAGTATTTACTAGTAATACAGTGGAGATGAGTAGATTTGGTTAGCATGTTGATTTACGGTATGCGCCCCTAAAATTTTCAGTTGGGGGCCACAGTGCTCCTAGTGAAAAAAGTTAGTCTGGAGCCCTGCTATGAAAACAAACGCCATGCCTCCCAATGACGTCCCCAAGTGGCAGCATATATAAATTAATAAGTAGTGGGCCTAAAATTGAACCTTAGGGGACCCCACAGTTGATGTCAAAGACCTTTGAGGAACATGTATCCATACTTACGTAAAATCTTCGATCTATGAGATGGGAGTAAAACCACATTAGTATGGTACCAGAGATGCCCAAACCTCTCAGCTCCCATGTTCTCATAAATATCACGTGCACTGAATAGATAGGTTTTCTGAAAACTCCTCCTGACCCATCTGCCGCGCCGGGCCGTCCTAGTGTCAGCCAACCAAGAAAGTGTGGTGTAACTGAGAAACTGCTCCTGTTTTTTTTGTTTTTCTCTACTTGTTATAAAATGTTCAATACACATTTCTTCAATGTTTAACTATATTCCTTTATATCATTCGAACTAATCATAAGGTCAGCCTTTTTTTTTAGTACTAAGTATCATACAGCAAGCCTTTTTTTTCCTCTGCTTCTAACTTTGTTTTGCTTAACTGTAGCTCTGCTTTTTTTGCTGCATTTTCCACTTTAAGGTTTGCTTCAGCACGACACCCTTGCCTTTGCTGCTTCTGCTTGAGCACGTGCCCAGATAGCTGCACTAAATGCGGAGGAGCAAGAACCTTTTTGTGGTTTTTGATTCTTTTTCTAACTTAGCTGCTTCCTTTTTGTCATCCTTTTTTCTTTTAGTTAAATTCCCGATTTTTCTTGACCTTTTCAATGCTGTCCTTGCCAAAACGTGACGTAGCTTTCAGGTAGACAGCTAGCTAAACTTTGTTCCAAAAAACAAAACGTTTCCTTTTAAAGTTGCTTTAATTAACATTACCGTAATCTGAGATACAAAGAGAAACTGTTGAAATAAAGAAATAAAAACTGTCATTAGTGGTCTTTTTACACCCGACAATGAATGTGTCAAACTGCACACGTCTAACAACAGCACAGCATTTACGTGTAACTTTAAAACCACACAAAATACATACAGGTGTAGCTTCTGTAGGGGATCAACCAAAAGTTCACCAGGTTTTGAATGCAAGACACGCGGGACATCAGCTCTCTGCATTTTCTCCTCCACTAGCAAACTTCCAGCATGTCCGATTGATGGGACTTCGCCAAAATAAGAGCGGCGGTTTCAAAATAAAAGTCTCCATGAAAACATACCTGGAGAAGGTGCCTGAAAGGCAGAACACCTACAAATAAATTCTAATGTTTTCAAGATTTACAACCAAACATATAATTGACAACAAACATTTTTGTCAACATCCTGTTAACAAGCTTGGAACTAAAAGCAAATTGTCAGAATTTCTTCTGGTAGTTTAACATGTCGCTGCTTTGCAGGTCTTACCTTTGTTGTTTTTGTTGGAGAATCGTCATTTATTTCAGTCTGAGATTGAACATGTTTGGTGATCCGCTTCAGGTGATAAAACAGGTTGGTGGTATATGTAGTTTTAGAAGGAACTTGCCTTCTCCACAATTTACAGTGCATGTTACTGTTTTCTGTCGAATTTTAAATACCGACCATAGGCCGCACTGGGTTATAGGGCGCAGTTTCAGTTATGGATAATTTTTTGGTATTTGACTCATACAAAAGGCGCAACGGGTGTTAGGGCACGGGCATGTAAACACATACCGGTAAAACATGGTTGCTAGTGTGTGTTTAAAAAAGGCTGCAGGAGCAAAACTGAGTTGGTTGGGGTTTTTTTTTAACAGTCATAAAACAGCATCAAAAAATCCACATTACTCGCCATGTGGCAACTAACCCTCTAACTTTTACTCACCAAAGTGGAAAAAATAGCTCACGACAGGCGAGTTTTTATTTGGGACCCTATCAAAATAAGATTCACTACAAATTTTTCTATCGAGAAAATTTCTATCGCGATATATATTGATATCGTTTGTTATCCCAGCTCTTGAGTGTCAAGAATACATTAAAAACATTATAAAATTTTCTGACAAACACCATAAAACCGTTATAAAACAGAAAAGTCATCCCTCACTATACAGTCAGACAAGGACAAAAGACTACAATTGGTTTCATTTTTTCATCCTCACCTCCCTTTTTCCTTCTCTTCTGTTTGTAGGTTAACAGTCCACAGGTTAGCTGCTCGTATTTTGATTCGTTCTCTGGAGTCTGAGGAAAGAGAGAACAGAGGAAAGTCAGATGAAGACATGAAGAGGAAGGTGGTGGAGCTCAGTGTCCAATCAGGAGTGAGCATTCATCACACTGCCTTCATTGCTGTCAACAAAGACAATGGTGATGCTGTTCAAGGACCTCTGGTGCGCAGAAATGTTCCAACCCCTGGTGAGTCTTTTACCATTTAAACTGTAGTCCAGAACTAGGGGGCAAAGGGTGGGGGAAGGACGAGATAAGAGCATGTCAACCCTTAAACGATAGAGAATGACTGAAAGTTGTGCGCAGAGTGTGGAGACAAATGAATTTACCAGGTTTGGCGCAGACTGAGTTCAGCTTGATAGAACATCTACCGTTACACTGAGCGATGCAGCAACTGACCTGAAAGACAAGATCATGTCTAGAATGAACACCAGACAACCCAGACTCTACCTACAAGGGTTAAGCTGACATACCTCCTTTTTGAGTGGTGGTATGACAGAGAAGGTTCAGAGTGGGGGAGGTTTGGGGTCTGCAGGGCACGAGACCACTCAGCACCCATTCAGGTGCAGGTGGGGACCGGGTGGGGCCATAGATTCGATTCTGTGTTCAATAATTTGTGTTTATTTCTTCTTCTAAAGGTCTTCCCATGATGTCCTTGTCTTCTGCTCCTGTGGGTAAGTGAAAAGAGGAATGAGAAAATTCAAAAATTATTTAGTCTATTCTTTATTTTTAAAATGCACAAAGACACAACAACGTGTAAATAAACAACTAAAAATTAATTTTAAAACAATAATTGGGCATTAAAGAGACTCATTTATTTAATAAATTGCTTTAATTTAGTTTGTGAAAAAAACAAATGTTTTTGAATTTCATGTTGCTGACTTATATCTGTTTACATTTTATTCTAGTGGAGCAATATTCAATCTCTCCAAGATTTTGTGAAATGGCGATCGCACCAATTCCCGCAAATTTAATCAAAAAAAATAATTAAAACTTATTTTACCAACAGGCGCAGATACTTCTCTTTCTGTTAAAGATGAGTCAGAAACTTTTCGTCTCCTCCTGTGTCACTGCCAAGGCTTCTGCTGTTCTGTCCACCCCTCTGAGTCTGCATTTCCATTCTTCTGCATCTTTTTTCTCTCTGAAAATACATCTAATAAGCTGGTCTTTGAATTTGATTTACAACATTGTTTTCATGCTATGGAATAGAAAAGTGGACCCCTCCTGTTCAGCTACATCCACCAATGATACATGGGGCAAGTGGAGTAGTGATTGACTTATAGACTGAAAAAAAATGATGCAATTTCTGAAAATATTATAGCAAAGTTGACAAACTTGACCACACCAACAAGGTGAGCGTTCAGCAGGTCACCCACAGACTTCGCTGCTTTGTTCCCAATAGTGTCATCAGGATTGACAAAACAGGCTGATGATATTGTGCCAGCATATCAACAAACGGACACTTTGTGGCTTTTCAACTTTTAATTGGAGCTCATCTTAAAGTATTTAGGAGCAGATGATGTTTGAACCGAGCATGTTTGTAGTTCTTTGCATTTGTATTTCTTACAGTGATGAAAGTCTTCCGGGAATTCCCGGAAATCCGGGTTTTTGAGCAAACCGAACGTACTTTCCGGGAAATAAAGACCTGATCTCTACGGACAAATCGCTTTCCGGATTAAAAAATGGTCTGAAATCAGCTAATTTTAGCTTTATTTTCTATATTTCTCCGCAGATCGCTTCCTTTATGGTCGTGGCCATCTCTCGTCTTCCCGGCCTAATTGACCAATGACGGGACGTTTTAGTTGCTTTCAGATGCGTCGACGGGTCTGATTGGCTCTGTCTGCACCACGTGGTCAGCGTGACTTGCTTCCCTAGAGACCAAAACTGGCGGACCCACGCTAAACTTTCACAAACACATCTGAAGAGTTTGCGATCAAATTTGTGTTAAAATAATGGCAGGCATCGTCATTATTGAGCGTGGTCACGACCTCAGTTGTGAGAAGACGATAAAAAACATATTGAAGTGGTCTTGGCTGGAAAAAAAAGATTTTTAAGGTAGTGTAGGTCAAATACTTTTTTGTGTAAAATAATCTCAAAACCACATTTTGAAATAATTTCAATTTTAGTTTTGAGTTTCAGTTTTTATTTTGAATACATTTCTCTATCTAATTTATTTGTATTTCCTAATTACCATGATTTAGTTCAGTATAGTTGACGTTAATTATAAGTATTTGATGGTTTGGACCCGCACTCCCTTAAAAAATAATGTTTACAATGTTTAGCTTAGTTTGTATGTTTGTTTTGATATTTCCCAGATTACTTAGTATTGGTGTTAAAGAATTGATGTATTATGTTATAGAATTAAAGTTTAAAGCAGATCCCATATTTTGATGGAATTATAGTTTGAGAAAACAGTGCAAGTGGATGTTGTACATCAGTCATTTCTAAAGCAGAAATAATGTATAAATAACTGAGGTATTTTCATAGAATATCATAGTTACTGGTGTTCTTTTTGCCATTTGGGGCTTTGATGTTACTATATTTTAGCAATTGTATGTTTTGCAGCTTTAAGGAAAAGCATAGATTGTAGGATTGTGTTACTTTGAGCAATTTTCCAAATTCTTTTTTGGGACCAGCAAGTCCTTAATGGAGAGTCAAACTAGGGGTTTGAATGACAAATCATGATGCTCCAATTAGTCTTAGTTTCTTGATAAAGAAGTGAATAACTAGCTGCCAGAATGCACCAGAATGCATCTAAGACCACGTATTTTTCCAAAATTTCGCTCTGTGCCCGCCATATCGCTCAAAGAAAAGTTCAGGGATTTTTTCCTTACCTGACTTTCATCACTGTTCTTAGAAATATTCAAACAAAAAGCACGGAATTCATTTGAACAAAGATGACCCTTTTTTTTAAAACACGTAAAAACAATTTTTTTTAATTGAATGCAATACGCTTCCATCATAGTAGTACCTTTTCTTAAAAGCTACTTTCATACTGCACATTATAAATTAGTTTACTGTGTAAACTAGTAAACAACTAGGACAAGGACATGCAATGCAGGGATTTTAAAATCAGGGTGATTTGAGGTCTTGATGAGAACTCGTGCAGCAGAGTTCTGGAGAAGCTGAAGTTCTTAATGTTTTTTTTGTCTTGCTCCAGTCCAGAGTGTGACCGACAGGTCCAAGGCAAAAACAATTAAATAACACTCCAGCGGTTTGTGTGGATTCAAATTGCTTGCGATTTTAAATTTTACTGCAGGTAACCCGCCGCTACTTCCAAAGAGGCTCTAAAACACAGACCATTTGTCCATGAACCATATTTCACATGCTCTTTTGTAAGACATGGCCCCTCCCCTGTGCCAGGTGCTTCCACTTTAGCCTAATGATTGAATTTTGGTCAGGGTGTGTGTATGTTTGAGTTCCTGTGTGGAGTGTCAGACAGAGAAACTGCCACATTACCTCCCCCCTCTCCTGGCGCCGCCGTGGTGGCCCACCAAGTCACGTAGTCTGCCATCAGATTGGTTTTACCAGCTCCGTGCCATATTTTAAAGCAGAAAGGCTACAGGTCGAGGTACCAACGGTCACCCTGGCATTTCATGGTGCCAATCCAGGACAAGGCTTTGGGGTCTGTTTCCAGGTCAAACTCACGCCCCAGAAGATAGTAGCGAAGACTTTCCAGGGCGCACTTAATGGCTAGGGCTTTCTTTTCTATGGTGGAATACCTCCCTTCTCTGGGCTCCAGTTTCAGGCTGAGGTACAACTCTTCTTCCTGGTTACTCTGAGTCAACACAGCTCCAATGCCAACACCTGAAGCTTCTGCTTGGACTGTGAAGCGCTTCCGGATGTCAGGAATACAGAGAACACGTGAAGAGCACTGACTGGCAGAGTTTGCTGACAGGCAGGAAAGGCAAGCTAACTGACTGGCAGAATTTCATGAGGCACAATAATCTGGCATTTGCTGAAGGGTCCATCCTAGAATAAATAGTCTCTTGTGATGAGGAACACGTCCACTCTGTCCAGATGTTCATTCCATGATGAGGGGTTTGCTTCCACCACACACCAAAGAGCCATCTCCAGATCTTGGTTTGCCCTCTCAGCCTGCCTGAGGCCGGGGCTGAGGTGAAGCATTCCTTTAGGGTGTTGAGGCCGTGGCCGCTTCTTCCATCCACTGGAACGGAACAGAAGGAGAGGTTGGCCAGGTCAGGAGAGCAGTAGTGCGACTGTAATAGCAGAAAAAACGGCGGTAAAAGTTTGCAAACCCAAGGAAACACTGGAGCTGCTTCACAGAGGTTGGTACTGACCAGTCCGCCACCGCACTAACTTTCTCTGGGTCTGCTTTGATCGTTTTGCGCTCAATAATGTAACCAAGGAAGGTAATGGAACCCTTCTGGAACTCACATTTCTCTGCCTTGACAAACAATCAGTTCTCCACAAGTCGTTGTAGCCCCTGTCGGACGTGTAGTACATGCTCTGTAATCGTGGGAGAGAAAGATGAGGATGTCATCCAGGTAAACAAATACAAACGGTTGAGAAAATCCTGTGGAACATTGTTAACGGGGTGTTGGAAGACTGCAGGGGTATTGCAAAGGCAAAATGGCATGCCCAGATATTCGAAATGTCCCAAAAGGGTGTTGAAGGCTGTCTTCCACTCGTCCCCCTCCCTTATTCTTACAAGATGGTAGGCATTTCTTTCCAGTTTGGAAAAGACCATAGCCTCCTTAAGGGTGTTAAAAGTAGACTCCATAAGGGGTAGAGGATATTTGTTCTTGACTGTGATGTTATTCAGTCCTCGGTAGTCCACAGAGGGGATGAAGGAAACCATCCTTTTTGGGAAAGAAGAAGAAACCAGCCCTCCACTGGGGAGGAAGAAGGTCTAATAATCCCAACGGCTAAAGACTCTGTTAGGTAGGCCTCCATGGCTTCAGTCTCAGGTCTCTACACGTTAAAGAGACGGCAAGGAAGCACCAGGTAGGAGATTGATTGCACAATATTATGGGCAATGCGGCAGACGTAAGAGAGCCAAGTCCTTTCTGAAAACCTCACTAAGGTCATGGTAAACCTCTGGAATAGCTGACAGGTAAGGAGGAGTAGGAGGGGGAGAAGCTGGAAGTCCTGAGGGAACAGCAGAGCGGAGGGAGGAGGTATGGCAGGAACGACCCCATTTCAAAATGCTCCCTGATGTCCAGTCAATGTGGGGGTTGTGCAGAGACAACCACGGATGCCCAAGGATGACTGGAGAATCAGGAGAGGTGACAATTAGAAACTGGTGTTGTTCATGGTGGTTACCAGAGATGGAGAGCTAGACTGGGGCAGACCGTTCAGTAATCCGATACAGAACCCGTCCATCCAAAGCCCGTGCTAAAATGGGAGAAGATAAAATCTAGTGAAAGACCAACCTGGGAAGCCAATGTATGGTTGAGGAAATCTGCCTCAGCTCCTGAGTCCACCAATGCTTGAACTGGAAAATAGGACCGGCCAACACAACATAGCTGAGAGAATGGTTCTAGGGTGGGGGATATTATATAGATAGATAGATGACTTTATTAATCCCACAATGGGGAAATTTCATTTCTGTGGCAGGAACACGACATTCAGAAATAATCTATATAATATAACATCAATAAAGGACATCACAAATGACATTTATATTAAATAATTTAAAATATTACTAAAATTATTATGAAAATTATTATCAAAAATGAGATTCTTATTAAATAAAAAAATAAATATTAAATAAATAAATACAGCTGCAAAAGTGTAAAAAACATGCGGTCTGCAAAACATGTAAACTGTAAAAAAAAAAAAAAAAAAAAAAAAAGGTAACGCAGTGGGGGTTGTGGCTGTCAATACTCCCACCACTACTGATGACCTCCTTCTTTTGGCCAGATAGGACAGGAGGCAAAGACATGTCCAGAGGTCCCACAGTAGAGACACGCACCAGTGGAGATCTGTCGCTGATGTTTCACGGCGAAGAAGCAAGCTCGGCCCAGTTCTATGGGCTCCTCAGATGGAGGGCTATTTTGAGTAAAGCGGAGATGAAAAGGAGGATTTGAAGAGGACTGAGGCTGGGGACTGGGTCCTCGTTCTCTTGCTCGGTCTCGCAGCCGGTTGTCCATCCTTATGGCCAGGGAGATTAACTCATTCAGAGTTGTGGGTGGATCTGTAATTGCCAGCTCATCCTTTAACTGCCCATTAAGGCTGTTGATGAACATCGCCTGTTGCGTCTCTCTATTCCAACCTATTTCTGCAGCCACAGTCTGGAAGTCCACAGAGTGCTCAGCTACACTCCTGGCTCCTTGTCTGATGGTCATGATTTGCCTGACGGGGTCACTTCCTCTCACCGGGGGGTCAAATACTTGTCTCAGTTCTTCCACAAAACCGGTGTAGGAGAGTTTACTAAAGCCATTATGATCAACCGATGACTCCACCCACTCCAACGCCTTTCCGTCAAGGAGACCGATGAGATATGGCACTTTGGCTCTGTCACAGGCATAAGTGAGGGGTTTTTGTTCAATTTTCAAAGAACTTTGAACCCAAGTCCCTGCCAATCACGTTTAGAGGCTCAAACAGAGGCAAACAAAACCATTCAAACGTGCCCCCATATTGCACAATGAAGATGTAAATAAATAAAAAGCTCTTTGAAGTTTTACAAAGTAAATAAAACAAAGGTGAATAAAACTGGAGAAATATGTGACAAATATTCAGTAGTCCCAGTTAAGCAGGACCAGATTCTGTGTGTCCTCCAACTAAGTGGCTGTCTTGGGCTCAGAAATTGCAGAGATCTCACTAAAGATGCTCTCACTTGAGACGGATGAGGTTGGTTGTCAGATAAATGCATCTAAACATTAAAGAAAAACCCAATTAGAAATAATAGACCACAGCAAGAATCAAGTTTCTCATGCACGAGGGAAAGAAGCCAGTGTGACAGAAGACAACCAACACGCTGCTCTTCTCAAAGGTCTGCCTCTCCCTGTGCACCTTTTATTAGGAACACAAGAAGGAGGTAACAGTTTCAGGACAAAGAGAAAAAGTTCATTAGGGGGTGTTGTATAATGACCCATTTGGTGGATTCTAACTTCAAACAGTATCCCTTATCAGCTCAGGACAGTGTGTCGTAAACCCCCCTCTCTTCCTTGCTGGGATGAGAAGCAGATGAACAAACACACAACTGTTTTCAGAAGAGGTAAAAAGGTCAATCTAAGTTAACATTTAAAGAAATACATTTAAACAATGATAATAATAAAACAAATTCCTTCACATACTCCCTCCTGTTTATCATTGATAAATGTCAAAATCTCACATCCAATATCACATCTCTTTTCAGTTTTCTGTGACATCTTCATTTTCATAACACTTTCAATTTACACTCAGATGAGAAGTTTTTTTTTTTTGTTTTTTTTTTTGTTTTTTCTCAAGTCATTTCAATTTCAAAATCATTACAGTCATCTTGTTCTCCCTTTAATAACAAGTTGTATTCTTGACTCAGAAGAACACTCTGTACTCCACCATTCACTGCTCTGGAAATCATAGATTGAATACAAGGAAAAATGCACATAGTGAACACACAACATATGATCAGTACCATAAGAATAGGTGTCACTATTTTTAACAAAAGTTGCCACCAGGAACCAAAAGCAAACCAGGAGAAGAAATCCCAAGATTGGGGTTTCCTGTCATCCTGCATTGCCTGCTGAACCTTTTCAAGTTGATGCAATGCTTCAGTGACGCTGTGACCTTCATCGGTGTTGTCAGGAATAAATGTACAACAGGTATCATTTAACATTTTACAAACACCTCCCTCCTGAGCAACCAATAAGTCCAAAACCAATCTGTTCTGTAGAACCATAAGTCTCATGCTTGACATTTCTTCACTATAGCCTTTAAATGCTTTAATTGTAGCGTTCAAAAATAAACCTAATCGATAATCAATGGTCTCAATTCTGAGAGCGTTTTTAGCAGTTCCTACCCAGGGAAACAATGCCATAGTTACCTTTTGCCCCGTATTCCAGAGTTTATGGTCTTCAGGTACATCTGATCCCCAAATGGAATCATGTGGCTTGACATCAATAAGGTTACGTCTGTGGCGGAGGTGAGGCTCATGGACTGCAGAAACTATGAAAGTGTGATCTGTGACCTTTACGGGAGCACAAATCCCACTCCAGTCTCTAGGCAGACTGAGGTAGAGGGCCTGCCCACATAACCAAAACATTTGATCAACCACATAAGTACCATTGTTACCTGGCATTAAATCTGGATTAGATTCAACACAACTTCCTCTGGGCAGGGAACTGCATAACCATGGGAAACTCTGTCATTGATTATCTGGACTGTGAAGGGAACAAGAAGTTCATGACACATCTTTGTCGGCAAAGTTCCTAAAAACTCTGTGCCATTGTTAGTTACGCAATGTGGAAACACAGTTCCTGGTTCCACACTAGCATATGGAGCTAATGATTTTGTCAATTTCAGTTTTTTAAACTGATACAAACTCTTGCAACTCGGTCTTACAAGAGTACCATTTGAAGTGGTGACGGCTCCAGTACTAATATACCCTCTGGTACTATATTCAATAACACAGTCGCTTTTCCACTCAGAAAATTGCTTTGCCTGCAAATTAGGATGTAGGGATGAAGCTGGAATTACAGAACAAACATAGCAATCAGATCTATTCCTTTCTTTAGCCAGTAACATAACATACCTATACCAAGAATTTGTCATATACAGGTTAGTTATGTTCATTTTTGGACTATTCAAAACATCATGTTCATCAATACTCAGCCATCGTCGAGAAACATTTAGTCTTTCCTCGTTGGTGGTTCTTCTTGCAGGTGGATAATGATTCCAAAAGAACCAAATCCATGTGGTTGCTCCTGTCAGGAATGGCAGGAACAGTAAACAAAATAAACTGTCTCTTAGCCCAGTTGGACACGCCATGGTGGATATGTACCTATCTTCGGGAGGGAGAGGTTACTAGCACATCACCTCCTCAAGTCCTCTAACAGTGTAGGATCCGTGTAGTGCAAAAGAGTTCTGGTGTGCTTTCTTCCCTAAGACTAGGTGGATTCCCCTGCTTCGCTGACGTTGAGACAAGCAGCTTCTATACAGCTGCCTCCCTTTGTAGTCAGACTTCCCCACCTAGCAGTTGGAATTAGCCTCACCCAGATGCTTTTTTTTGCAGTGTGACAGGTGGATCCAAGACGTCCTTTCAGCAATCTTGACAGCTGTTGGTGTAGTCAGCAGGACTTGGAATGGCCCTTCCCACCGTGGGCTGGACCAACACTTCCTTTTTATGGCCTTCACAAACACCCAGTCACCAACCTGCACTGGTGAAGTGTCCTGTGGAGATAAAAAGGAATCTGGCACTTGATTTGTCCTTTGCACATCTTTAGTGGTAAACATTTTTCTCAAATAATCCACTAAATTTGCATCATCATCTGGAGAATGTTGCTGTGTAGGATCAAGGTCTGGTAACCTATAAGAACGTCCATATAACATTTCAAAAGGCGTTAAAGGTTGACCTGCTGTGCGTGTGATACGCATGCTTAGTTGAACTAAGTCTATGCAGTCAGGCCACTGTCTGTTTGTCTCTTCCATGCATTTCTTTAACTTTGATTTGATAGTGCCATTAGTTCTCTCAACTAATCCTGCACTCTGTGGGTGATAACTACAATGTCTGTTTAGATTAATACAAAGATGTTGAGCCATTTTGTCTATCACTTGATTTACAAAATGTGTACCATTATCACTTCTTATCACTTGTGGTATGCCAAAAGTTGGGATTATTCTTTTACAAATAGCTTTAGCTACTGTAATAGCATCTTGTGTTGCACATGGAAAAATTTCAACCCATTTGGAAAATGCATCAATAATCACTAAACAATATTTCAATCCCTTGCTTTTATTCAATTCAATAAAATCCATATGGATTGTATGGAAAGGAAAAGGTGGTTCAGGAAAATTTCCTCTCTTAGGTCTAACATTGCCTTGGGGATTATGACGCATACATGTTACACATTGTTTACAAAAAATTTTTGAATAGAGAATAAATCCATAAGTTGTATAATATTTCTCTAATAAGTTCATCATCCCCCCTGTTGAGACATGGCAAGGCCCATGACTCAAAATTGCTGCCCATTTGTACATGGATTTTGGTAAAATAGGTTTACCTTCTGTGCTGACATAAAGACCTTGTTCCAACTTTGCTCCCTTTTTCAACCATAAATCTTTTTCTTGTTTCGGTGCGCTGTGTTGCATTTCCTTTAAAACATCAGCGGTTGCATCTGCAGTCACATCCTCATTTGTGCATATTTCTACATCTTTTGTTGCAGCTTGCTTTGCTGTTGCATCTGCAAAGGCATTTCCTTTAGAAATATCATCTGTTTTTCGTGTGTGTCCCTCGCATTTACATATTGCCACTTTAGATGGTAACATTACAGCAGTCAATAATTCTTTCAGTAAGTCTACATGCGTTACTGGTTTTCCTGTTGACGTTTTAAACCCTCTGTTCTTCCACTGTTGACAAAACAAATGCACTGTAGCAAACGCATATTGGCTATCAGTATAGATCGTAACTGGCTTATCTTTAAACAGTTTGCATGCTTCAGTTAAGGCTGTCAACTCTGCTGATTGTGCTGAGTAATTTCCGGGCAGGGGTCCTGCCTTCAAAACCTTATCTTGAGTTACAACAGCAAAACCCACTTTGTTTCTGCCTGTTTCATCTTTCTTTGCTGACCCATCAACAAAAACTATTTCCCCCTCAGTTAGTGGTACATCTGATAAGTCTGGTCTCGGCTTGTAAACTAAAGTTGTTTCTTGTAAGCAATTGTAAGGTTCTCCATCTTCTGGTGTAGGCATCAGCGTAGCTGGATTCAATGTAGTACACCTTTCAACAGTCAGGTGAGGCTGTGAAACTAATGTAGCTAAACATGATAAGTGTCTTGCTGGTGATAAAAATGTCATTTTAGTTTGTAATAGTAAAACTGAAACTGCATGCGGCACATACAGAGTAAGCTTGTGGAAAAGCACTACTTCAGCTGAGCTTTCCACTGCCATTGCTGCTGCTATCACTGCTTGAACACAAGGAGGTGTTGCTCTTGCTACAGGATCTAATTTTGAAGAATAAAATGCCACAGGTCTCTGTTTATCTCCATATTTTTGTAACAAAACAGATGTCATAAATCCATCTCTACAGTCTACAGTTTGACTGAAAGGTTTACTGTAATCTGGAAGAGCTAACACTGTTGTTCTGGCTAATGCTTGTTTTAATTCACAAAATGCTTTTACACCTTGTTCTGTCCATTTAATTTTATCATAAGCTGCCATAGGTGCTTCATAAATCAATTCTTGTAGTGGGGCTGCTATTTCAGCATAGTTTGGAATCCACATGCGACAGTAATTACATAACCCTAAAAATGACATCATTTGTTTCTTTGTTAAGGGTTGTGGTGCTGATAAAATCGCCACTTTTCTGTCTTCATTTAATTTTCTACCCTGAGATGTTAAAGTATGGCCTAAATATTTAACTTGTGGGGTCCATAGCTGTAATTTATCTTTGTTTACTTTGTTTCCAGTCTCTGCCAAATAAGTCAATAAAGCTATGGTGTCTTTTTTACAAAACTCCTGTGAGGTTGATGCTATGAGAATGTCATCTACATAAGTTATGATTTGACTTTTCATAGGTGGCTCAAATCCCGCTAAACAGTTTGAAATAGCATCAGAAAAAATGGTAGGACTTTCTGCATAGCCCTGAGGTAGTCTTGTATAAGTGTACTTCTTTCCTTCAAAAGTAAATGCAAACCAATATTGACTATCTGGGTGTAAGGGGACTGAAAAAAATGCATTACTTAGATCGATTACTGAAAACCATTCTGCTCTTGGATCTAAGGTATTTAACAAAGTGTGTGGATCTGGTACATTAGGTGCTCTTTGTACAACTGCATCATTTACTGGTCTCAGATCTTGAACCATCCTCCAAGATGTAGAAGGAGGAGCCTTTTTAACTGGGAAAATTGGTGTGTTACAAGGTGACTCTGGGCACTGTACTAACACTCCTGCTTTGTACAGTTCATCTATCACAGGCCTTATTCCCTCTTTTGCATCATCCTTTAAAGGATATTGTTTTTTCCGTGGAGTATATTCTGTCTTCCCTCTAATGACCACTGGTGGGCATCCTTTAATTAACCCTACATCTGCTGGCCCTTTAGTCCAAAGTGACTGTGGAAGATCTTTAAGAGAATCTTCCTCTTCCTCTGTCAACATAATTTTCACTCAGCTTCTTCTGTCAGTCAGATGCACATTAGCCTGTGTAATCACTACCCAGTTTAATGCAATCTTTTTAAACTTAGTTTCAGGATTGGTAGAAATTCCAGTTTCCGGATCAGTCTGCCAGTTCAAAGTATAAGTCACTTCCTGCACATGTTCTTTCATTTCTTCCCATTTTTCTCGTGAAGCTTTAGTACAAGAAATAAATGGAACTGCATCTGCCATTTGTTTCCAACTTGTCACTCTTTCTGTATACATTAAATTTTTTGCTTCTGGTGTAACTGTCACAGTACAGAAACTAGTTTCATCTTTCCAATAAAAATCATTTATTGTACATTTTTGAAAACCTAGTTTACTCACTGCTTCATCATATCTCCTGTCAGGGCCAGGAGACTTTTTGCATCTTAACATGACATACAGATTTTCTGGAGACATAAAATCTGCATGGGGTGACACTCTGGCTTTTGCTTTTTCCATTAAGTTTTTTGCAGTCTGTCCAAGATCAGTTTTCGGTAGATCTAAAGTCCAATAATAGTGTGGTTCACCTCTGCCTTCTAACACACAGATGTCTGTATCTGGGCAACGTCGTGCTTGCATCCCCCCTTCTCTGGTGGGGTAAATTCCTAACTTTAATCTTATCATGACATCTCTCCCTAAAAGATTAAAAGGACAGTTTGGTGCTAAAACCACAGGAATGCTTGTTGTTTCATTAGTGTCAGGATTTTCAAAACAAACTGGTTTACTCAAATGTTTAGTTTCAATTTGACCATCTGCAGATCTCATTTGTATTGTTTTATTTGACTTAGGAAAATCATTGTAATGACTTTTTATCACAGTTCTACAAGCCCCTGAGTCACAAAGAAAAACAAACGGTTGTCCCTGAACATAAAGAGTTATTTCTGGCTTTTCCATAAGACAAACTTCAGTGAGATCTAAAAATTCATCACAAATTGGTTGAATTTCTGGTTCAGATTCATTGTTAATCTTGACATTACTTCTACCATCTAGTCAATCTGATTTCTTTCTTTCAGGACAATCTCTCAACCAATGATCTCTCTGTCCACAAATCCAACATCCATCATCAACCTGCTCTGACCCTCTGTTGCTACTTTCTCTAAACCTTCCTCTAAAACTTCCTTTAAAATTTCCTTTTCCACGACCACGCCCTTGGCCACGTCCACGATTTCTTCCTCTGTTCATGTTCCTTCCAAAAAACACATCACTACTTTCCTCCTGCCAAAATGTATCTACACTTTGATTTCTAACTTTCTTCTTATTCACCATCACCTTTTCTGCATGAACAGCAAAATTCATAAACTGTTGTAGTGCTCCTGTAGGTAGATCAATGTAATGCTTCCTTATCCAGTCTGCAATCTCTGGTCTCATAGCTTGCAGTAAGGCTTGTTTCAGCTGCTGTCTATAGGCACCATCATCATTATCATCATCTCTGAGTCCACTGTTAGCTTTAAAAACTTCTTCAAATCTGACTCTAAAATCAGACACTAACTCTCCATCTTTTTGTTTAGTTTGACCAATCTTTCCATAGTCAGGTCTCATTGGAAAGGCTTCTCTAATTCTTTGTCCTAAAAGTGTAAGACTTTGAATTAACTCTTGACTGTTATGTGGAAGAGGTCTGGGTGGATCGTCATCATTCATAGGATTCCAATTTCCCTTTACTTTTGCCCAGTCTGCTTTCATAGCAGTCATTCATGCTTGTTGACATTCAATGCCATTCAGATGATAAGCTCTCTGAACTTCCATCATTTGCTCATGAAAATCATGTGGATTTTCCCTGTGAGAGATAACTCCCTCTACTGCCTTCTTAACATCCTCCACTGTCCAGGTCCTAAACACAAGAAGTGTAGGTCTCTGGCCATCTTCTCCAGCTCTAGGATTGGGCACTTCAATCATTGGAAATGTCTCAGCAATTTCAGATGACCCTCCAGCTTCTTCCAAACCAACCCCCATAGTTTTACTCCATTCAAGTTTTTTCCCTTTTCCTCTTAACGTCATTTTTTCTTTTTCTGGTTTATTTAAATCAGTCAGTGGTGGGTAAAGACCCGTCAAGGAAGGAGCAGTTGGCCCCTCATAGGGAGGGGGTGAGAAAACAGCTGGATTCTCTTCCCCCCCTTCTTCATCACGTCCCTGCTCACCCTGCAGCTCAGCTGCAGCCTGCTGCAGGGGTCTTGGTCTTATCACAACTGATTCATCATCCTCTTTTTTAGCAATCAGACATGCTTCCCTAGTTTTACTTTTCTGAATGCCATTCTTTCTTTTTGTTGCTTCATTTAACCACAGTTTAGCACAAATTAATTCTTCACTACTTTTTGTTTCTTTTTTCTTTTTTATTTTGTTTTTAATTTGTAACCTTTGAACTAATTCAGTACATGCCTGTACTCCAAGATTCCCCTTAAAATTGTAGTTTTTATCCCATTTTCTCAAGAACGTAGTTGAGCCTGGATGAGCTCTTTCCATGTATTTTGAATCCCCTGTTAATTCTACTTTTCTATTTGAATTCCCCATTTGTTTTTTGTTATTTTTATTTTTCTATTATTTACGTTAGTCACAGAGTGTGATCAGAACCAACAGAGAATGACTCTCAGGACCGAATTTCACTCCCCGTGCAACAAGCTTCTAGGTCAGACCTATTGTCTGATCCGGTCACACGTTTAGGGTCCTCCCAGGAGCAAAACCCGTTTTAGACTCTGGGTTCCTTTCACCTAAAGCCAAATGAGATGAAATCTTGTTCTACTTCAACAAGCAGCCTTGTGTTAACACCGCAAGGTTTCCAGCTGCCCACTGTTTCGAACAAGTTCACTCCTTTCACACAGGCACACACATTCACACCAAAAAAAACTTTTTATTTTTATTTATTTTTAATAGGCCTTTTAGGGACTTGAACCCTCTAACGCGTTTTAGGCTGCAGGACTCGAACCTACACCTTTATACAGAATTCTGGACTTTTCCGGGACTTTAAAGCCACACGTGTTTTAGGCAACAGGACTTGAACCTGTCCCTCAGAATTCTGGGCCACTTCGGGGACTCGAACCCCTGTAAAAGCGCTTTACTTGCCTTGTTGCTGTGGTCTGACTGGTTCACGGATAACGTCAATCCGGACCCAGGGATCAGACCAGTCGATTGGCCGGCGTAGAATTCACTACGACGGACTTTCCTCCGCAGACCTAGTCTCACGGGCTGTCGACAGACTTCAATCGGCGTGGTCCTCCCCCCAAGGACGCAGATATGTTGTCATCCGGCTCGAAGGACCAAAGAATGTCAGATAAATGCATCTAAACATTAAAGAAAAACCCAATTAGAAATAATAGACCACAGCAAGAATCAAGTTTCTCATGCACGAGGGAGAAGAAGCCAGTGTGACAGAAGACAACCAACACGCTGCTCTTCTCAAAGGTCTGCCTCTCCCTGTGCACCTTTTATTAAGAACACAAGAAGGAGGTAACAGTTTCAGGACAAAGAGAAAAAGTTCATTAGGGGGTGTTGTATAATGACCCATTTGGTGGATTCTAACTTCAAACAGTATCCCTTATCAGCTCAGGACAGTGTGTCGTAAACCCCCCTCTCTTCCTTGCTGGGATGAGAAGCAGATGAACAAACACACAACTGTTTTCAGAAGAGGTAAAAAGGTCTATCTAAGTTAACATTTAAAGAAATACATTTAAACAATGATAATAATAAAACAAATTCCTTCACATTGGTGCACAGAGAAACTTTCTTGCGTGTGTTGCCAGTTGCTGGAAGCACCATTCATGTTGGTGCTGAGCAGAGGAGGGAGGGGCCATGGTTTTACCGGTTTATAGAGCAGCTGAGGTGCTCAAACTGTTATTCATCTATAGACAAGGACAATGAACACTCATTTGTTTAACCTGCAATTAATGAAAAGATATTTGTGTCAACGCCTTATTACAACACGAACAACATCTCATGTTTTTCTTTGCTTTACATGTTCCAGATTGGATGATTGAGGAAAGCTGTGACTCTGGTAAGTTAATCACATGAATGTGAAATATTGTTTTATTTTTGATACTGCAAAAATAAGGTGACTACAATTATTTAAATTGACTTTGAGCTATTAGACGTAACTAAAGTATATCATGTAGTAAAACTAATGTATTTTTAAATACTGACCTGTATGAACTTGATGTGAATCTGCAGAGGCAGGCAGGCAGGGACCGTCAATAAAGTACACAAAAACACCTCAGACAAACAATGGCAGTTTCTCAGTAACTCACCATAAATAATCTCAAAAATATCTTAAGTACTCATCATTGTTAAAACAAACTCCACAGAAATCCCAAATATCCTTCCTCTTTCCCTTAGAAGGAACCAGCAGGTTAGAGTAATGCAGGTTGCAGACGCGTCCCTATCTCCTCACTTTAGGTTGACAACTCTTGTAGTCCCAAAAAACATTATAGCAGATTCAGAAAAAGATATTACAATTTCTGAAAATATTATAGCAAAGTTGACCACACCCACAAGGTGAGCGTTCAGCAGGTCACCCACAGACTTCGCTGCTTTGTGCCCAATAGTGTCATCAGGATTGACAAAACAGGCTGATGATATTGTGCCAGCATATAAACAAACGGACACTTTGTGGCTTTTAGCTTTTAATTGGAGCTCATCATGAGTGGATGAGGTTAGAGCCAAGCATATTTATATTTCTCTGCATTTGTATTTCTTAAAAGTATTAGAACAAAAATCACAAAATCATTTGAACAAATGTGACCCTTTTATTTTAATACACGTACAAAAATATATTTTTTAATTGAATGCAATACACTTCCATCATAGTCTTACCTTTTATTAAAAGCAACTTTCATGCTGCACGTTATAAATTAGTTTACTGGTTAACATTCAAAGCTGGAGGACATCCTAACCTTCAATCATGGACAGAAATGACATTCCTGCAATTCTGTCTGAAAATAAAACATTTGTTTTTCTAAAGGAAAAAGATTTTGTAATGTAATTGTAAAAACAAAAAAACTGGAGTGTCAGCAGTGTGTGGAAACAGCCACAACAGTCCGGCATCCACTCATGATAATCAAATCAAAGCAAATCTTAAGTTATATAGCACTTTTCGTATGTAAAACAAGTGTTTTACACCTGGCAGTAGGTTTTGGTCTTTACAGATGGAACGGTTAGTAGACTAGTGCCGGAGGATGTGAGGGTCAAAGAGGGTTCATATTTTACCAAGAGGTCTGACAAAGAAGAAGGCACAAGACCATTAAGACATTTAAAATGTATTTAAAGTATCTTAAAATCAGCCCTGAAGCATATGGGGAACCAATGCAGGGAATTTAAGTTCATGATGTGAGGTCTTGATGAGAACTCATGCAGCAGAGTTCTGGAGAAGTTGAAGTTCTTAACATTCTTGATGTTCTGCAAGCAGAGGATAAAAGCACGCTCCATGTTAGCAACAGAGAGAAACAAAGATGGACCTTAGCCACATTTCTAAGATTATAAAAAAAACAATTTAACCACATGTTTAATATGAGGGATAAAAGATAGCTTAGAGTAAAAAATAACTCCTAAACTTCTGTTTCTGAATAACTGAACGAGAATTCTTTTATTTTCACAAACTGTTTCTTTCTTTTGGCTTCAGTGTTTGACCAGCCTGGCCAAAGACTTCTGTGAGATGGCATCACTGTGTTTAACCAAGATTTGGCGCAAATCAGAATCTCAGCTATCAAAGAAACAAAACAAAAGAACAAAAAGACAATTCAATGTAATTGAGGTCAGGGCTGCTGTCAGGCCTTCCAATCCTTTGTAGGACCAATTCTGATCAAACTCTCTTAAGGGCTGAGAGCATTATCACTCTGCAGGGATGAGTTTACTACCATCATGCATTTCCACACATCTCCACCAAAATGTTTGGTTTCATAGGTTCAGGATTTTCATAATATGCTTAAAAATGCTAAAGTTTTAACTAAAATAGAGAGAGTAGGCTATTGTTTTTGACCTAACAGAACATAATGCATTTCTTATTTGACAATATTTTTAGGAGCCGCTGTGCCTGAGCAGCCCCGCAGAGACCCTCTGCTGCAGCTGGTTTCCCTCCAGAAGGCGTCCGGCTGCTGGCTGCTTGATGCAGCTCTGGCCTCAGTTCTGGGAAAAACAAGTGAGGAGGTGGAGAAGTCAAAGCCTGCAGAGGTGGGTCACTGTCAGACAATAATCAAGCTGTTTTAGGAGATTAAAAGAACTGAAAACATTGAAAGTCTTAACACTTTAAAATGTTAGCTAGAGTGTTTTTTCTCATGTTTTCTTTGTGTTTCACATTTGACTTGATTTGGTTGAAAAGGTCAGCAGTGAGGTGTGGGCCACCATTCTGGCTCTGATCTGGCTTCATGGATTCAAGATGGATGCAAAGGATGAATGGGAGCTTCTGGCTGTGAAGGCTGCTTCATGGGTCCAAGCTCAGAATGGTAATATGTCTAGAATGTCAAAGTACTTTTGAGAGTAAACGTACTCACATGTCTGGTGATGAAATACTCAAATAATGGGTGAAAACTGAAACCAAATATAAAGACTAAAATATTGTTTTTACAGCAAAGTAAATAAGTTATAATAACTTGAGGTTACCTAAATGATTCATAGTTAATATTTGTTCATTTTGAACGATCCGATTCTTTGACCTAAAATGGATCCAGAACATCTTTATCCAAAACGTCCACCAGTGTGACTCAGAGAGAAATACCTGGAACTGAACAGTGAAGTTTTCCAGATTCTCTGGATTTCTTCAAGAGAATCAAGTGTAAATTAAATACGTGTTCAAACAAACAAGTAAACAAGAATGAATGTCAAATCCATTCACATTTTAGTTTTCTTAAAGTTCAGCCCACTATAATTTGACTGTAATCAGGTGTAAGATTCTTGTCTGAAGAGTCCACAAAATAATCAGGAGAGTTCTCCAAGTTCTGAACTTCAGGAAAACATAGCATCAGCAGGTACTGTTCAGTAATGTGTGCAGCAATCTGCTGAATCATGGTATTCATGGATGCTCGCCACGCAAAACTCCCATTCTGGGAAAAAAATCATGTTGAGGAAGAAAAAACATTTGGAGAACCCTGTGGATTACTGGAAGACTGCAGTACAGTCACGTGAAAACCAAATGGATTTTTCTGACTGATTCCTACACACTGTTTGGAGAGGAAATAGCACCATCCACCACCCCAAGAACACTGTAGCACCAGTTAAGTTTGGGGGTGGAAGCATCATGGTTTGGGGCTGCTTTTTCAGCAGGTGGTACTGGCAGAATGATTGAAAGCAAAATGAATAGAAAAATGCATTGGATAAAAAATCTGCTGAAAAGCTGAAAATGAAAAGAAGGTGGATATTTCAGCAGGACAAAGAAACACAAGTCCAAGGAAACAATAAAATGTTTCTTTTTTTTTTGGCTTCATAGCAACAACTGGTGACATTTTTTTGTGTCAGTAGGCCACTAAGAAATCCCAGTACTGATAAAATACTGATGTGTTAAAAATGTTTTTTCCCTGCTAAATGACTCAATGCTGGCAACATGCTTGATACATTCTCAAGCATTTTGACAATAATCCCCTTTCTGAAATATCTGGATTGATGTTTTAGATGTAAACTGAGGTTTAACACTGAACTTGTCATTTTTCTGACTTGTCTTTCAGCTCCATGTGTGAAGGAGTGTGTTGATGCTGCAAATGCACTGCTGGGTTACAAAGTGCAGAAGGATGCTCTGGGGCTCTGAGGTGGAGACTGACGTTCCAGCGTGTGACAGAAGATTTAATGTTTACAGCTCATGTTCATGACGTTATTGACCTTAATACACTGCATGCTCTTGGTGTTGTGATGGTAAAACCTTTGCATTTTTAATTAGTTTTTAAACAACTGCTAAAGGAAAGTTTAATATTGTTATTGTTGGAACATATTGATCAACACAGTATATGTTTAAATACTGACAATGCTTACATGATTTCATGTCCCGGGCAATCCCCTGTAGACGTAAAAACAAATGTCTCTACTTCCTTTGAAATCTGCTTTAAAACTGTAAACTCTCTCTATTAAATGGAACTGCTTAATCTGCCTTTGCATTTGTTTCTCTGATGGCCGCTAGTACTTCTGTTTTGTACAATTACCTGTGGTACAGCTTTTAAATCAGACTGACAGCTTCCAGATATTTCACAAGGACAAATTAAAATTGATCATAAAATAAGGAAAAGAAGAAAAAAGTTAGTGTGAGAAGTTCACACATACCTGCTAATCTGCAAGGAAAAAAAGCAGTTTTTATCCTATCAATGTTTTATCCTTTTCTCTCAATTAACAGCCTACCAATTCTATCTGTTCACTGTCAGTCACGTGACTTGTGTTGGATTAACAGGTTCTGCTGTGATTTGGAGCCAGACTTTCCTGTTTACAAATTTAGATCAGCTATATTAAAACATAAAAATACTGATTCAACCAGTTACAGAAATGCAGTCATGCCTAAGTTAATAAAGGAAAGAAACTAAATATTTCACATAAAAGTTCTTATCATTTTTTTGTACAAATGATCCAAAAATCAGCTTTTTTGTTTTATTTTATGTCATTGCTTCTATAGTCCAGGAGTACGACGGAGTATTAGGGCCACCAAAAAAAAAAAAATTAGAGCCACCAAAAAAAAAAAAAGTAAAATTACGAGATTTTATCTCGTAAATTTAGGAGATAAAAACTCGTAAATTTACGACTTTTTATCTCATAAATTTACGACTTAAAATCTCATAAATTTACGAGAAAAAAGTCGTAGATTAAGGAAAAAACACCGAAGTTGTCCGTTTATCGGAACCTAGCTTGAAGATGAAGTATGTGGAGCCTTTTGTGAAGCTTCATTTCCGGATTATTATAGGTGTAAAACAAAGAGATTCTGAACCTTTTGGCGACTCAAAATCAGATTAGTTTCCGTGTAGCAGTCTTTCCGGGGTTCAGTGTCAGTAAAGCGGAGTTTAATATGTAAAATAAGGAGCTCAGAGACACGTTTGGGTGTAGACAATCGCTGCAGCCTTTATTCTCCTTTTCATTCACATATCCTGAAGTTCATCTGTCTGATTACGTCATGAAGCTGTCATCCCAACACCAATGCGGAAGTAAACAGTCTTACAAACGCCCCCTCCTGCAGATGAAATGTCCCGTTTCAGCATAAAACAATAAAGAGGAATGAAAATAGTGTTTTATATTGGCTTTGGAACGTTGAAAATGCCCAAAAAGTGCTCCTCCTTTTGTGTGACGGAAGCGTCACACAAACGTAGAGATCTTGTCTTTGGTGGAGGAAGAAAGAATTCAAGCGAACAGCTGCAGGGACACCGACGACGGAGTCATCGGGCTGCAGAGATCCTGCAAACCAACCATCAATAAATAAAACTTTAATGAATCGGAAATCAAACAAATGACCTTCCAGACATTTGGAACGTTATCAATAAACATTCAGCTCACCTGTTCAACAAAGTTTAGTCGGTCTTCTCTGCGGCTGCACGGCGTTCACCTGCTGCTCTGCATGCTCATTTCCACTGTAATCTCCTAAAATTACAAGTTTTTTTCTCCTAAATTTACGAGTTTTTATCTCCTAAATTTACGAGTTTTTATCTCCTAAATTTACGAGATAAAATCTCGTAATTTTACTTTTTTTTTTTTTTGGTGGCTATAATTTTTTTTTTTTTTTGTGGCCCTAATACTATAATTTTTTTTTTTTTTTTGTGGCCCTAATACTCCGTCGTACAGGAGGGGGCGGTGTAGGAGCAACAAAAAATAAAATTTTCACCAAAAAGAGAAGAATGATCAAAGTTTCCAGAAGCTGCTGGATCAGGAACTGTCGGGAGTTCTTGTCAGAATATTCTGATGAAGAGTACAGAGTACATCAAAAGTCTGGGTCTGGATGTTTCCTCAGGCTGTGCTACAGCGTCTGCTCTCAGGTGTGATCCCACTGCTGAGCGGCACGCGGGCTTTGACCTGCTCCGTTTCCGGCCTGGGCCGGTTCACCCCTCCTTAGACGACCTGCTCTCCCCGGGCTCCCCCAGAAAGACCATATCGATACCGAACTGAGTGCGGACACCCGATCAGCACAGTCCACTGCAGCTCAGAGCTCCTGAGCTCCAACCATCCTCCAGCCTCAGCCTCCATGAGCGCGGATTACAGGCGCGCGCCACCACACCCGGCGGGAAACGAGGATCAGCTGTGGGACTAAGATGCTGCAGTCACACATGAGAGCAGCTGCTAGAATAAAAGCCTGCAGTTTTTCACTCTTCTCATTTTTGTCCAAAAAACATGTTCATTTATGAAAAGCCAATCTTTATTTTATGTAGGCTATTTTTAATTTAAAATAAGTCATTGGCCCATTATTTATCGCTTCTTAAAATGACATTATTTATAATTGATTACGTTTTCCAGTATTATTTTATTTTGTAAATCAAAACATTTATTGCTGTGAATTATAAAATAAAATATATGTTTAGATTTTTAACAATTGCATCTTTTTTATTGTAATTTGTCACAAAGCTGGTCAAATTGAATGAAAGTCAAATAAATAAAGAAACAAAAAACAATAAATACATCTGGTAATTATTAGTGATTATCATTAAATTTGATATGAATATCCACCTTTATCATGATAGGAATAACACATCAATGGCCATCTGGACCCCATAGGATAGCACAAGGGTTAAGCAATAACTTCACTTTTTGAAACATTTCATTCAGATCCCAATTTAGTAATCTACAGTCAGAAAGAATCCAAATCAACTCTCAAAATCCCCTTTTGGGCAGTTCTGTAAATATCTTTCCATTTGAATGGAGTGATCTGAAGGAGGATGTTCTGAAGGTGAAAAAGTGTCAGATGTTTTTTGGCGTCCTCATCTCTGCCGATATCTATTGGTCAGCCAACATCCAAACCAAACAGGCTCAGCAGCATCTCCACTTCCTGAGTCCTCAGGTGGAACAGTCTCAACACCAACCTGCTGCTGACCCACTGCTCATCCATGGAGAGCCTGCTGACAAACTGCAGCACACTTGGGTTTGGCAGCTGCAGCACTGCAGACAGGGAGAGGCTGAAGAAAGTGAGACACCTTCTCCCCGCCATAGGCATTTATCCATCCCGCTGCCTCAGCAAAGCAAAAGACTTCATTGAGGACTGTTCACATCCTTGCATCCTGGGAGACATTACAGAGGGGTGTTCCAGGAAGTATGTTTAAACTACCCTGACTTCAAACCTGAACTCTGGCTGAAATCCGCCTGAACTTGCTTACTCTGGGTATGTCGGTTCCAAAAGATGAGTTGGTGTATTTACGCTCGACTTGGTAACCCTGGCTTAATGAGCGTGCACAGCAGGTACATAAAGACATTCTCAATGGATCACTCATGGTGCAGAAAGAATTAAACATAGCAGGACAAAATAACTCTGTAAAACACAGTAAAACAGCTAAACAACTAAACACATTTGGTCAAAAAGCCACACTTAAACCCAAATCCGTCCAGACAGGCAAAGGGAATGGTACCCCACAATCCCTTGCGGTGCCGAAACTGGAACACGCCGCCCCAGCGTGTTCTACACAAACAGCGCAACATACGGTCATCGTAGCAGCAAGGTGACAGCATGGTAGGGGCTCCTTGATGCAAACTTCATTAATTTTACGCAGAAACGGGTGTTCTTAGTCTAGGGCGCTCAAGTGTCCCCTACGAGATCGCCACTGACTGTGTGTGCGCTGCCTTCCCTTGTGTGTGTGCGCGCGCGGCGCGTGCTGTCTGAACAACAGCCCCGCCCCCCGTGCACACAAATAGCCAGACAGAGCTCTCCGCTTCAACGAGAATACCGTAATTAATATCATTATTAATTAACGGAAAATTGACTGAATTGGTGAGTGAAATATGGCAGAAAACGCTTGTGGGACAAAAAAAAAAGAAAAAGTAACTTCTCCAGTACCGATAGCAGAACCGTTCAGGGGGGTATTCCAGGAAGCATGTTTAAACTAGCCTGACTTTGAGCCTGAACTCTGGCTGAAATCCACCTGAACTTGCTTACTCTGGGTATGTCGGTTCCAAAAGACCGGATATGAGTTGGCGTAATTACGCTCGACTTGGTAACCCTGGGTTAACGCACGGTACATAAAGACATTCTCAATAGATCGCCGATTTCTGGAGTCACCATGGCAACGCGTGGAGAAAAAAAAAAAAAGAAAGCGCGACACTTGAGACGGAAGTGAGACGGAGTCCGAGATTTTAATGACGGCGGATAGAAATTATAAGTCCATCAAAAAAGTAACACGGCTGAAAGATAATTTAGTTAAATTTATTCAAACTCAATAATTGTTTATACAACTCAAATTTACGTATTTATCTAACTAAATGTCACATTACTTCATTAATCTTTTTTCCATCTTAATTACTTATATTTCTTGAACTTTATATGTCTAAGTTTGAGCCAGCAGATATGCTCATTTTTATAACAATAAAAAGAACGGAAAAAAATGCACGGAGTGCAAAAATTAATCACAGAATATTTCATCAATGTCATAACAGCTTTAGGTGGTAGAGGTGCGATATAAACTCATCATCCTCTACTTTACTCTCACTCATGGTACAGAGACTTAAGCATAGTAGGACAAAATAGCTCGGCAAAACACGGTAAAACAGCTATACAACTAAACACATTTTGTAAAAAACCCACACTTAAACCCAAATCCGTCCAGACAGGCAAAGGGAATGATATCCAAGAATCCCTTGCGGTGCCGATCTAACGGCAGCATCAAAGTTACACCTACTTAATTGAATTAATTTGAACGAAAGGAAAATAATTGTCTGAAAACTACGTGTAATTTTTAAGGTGACCTAACAAAAAAATGATTTATCTTAACTGAAGCAAATAATTAAGTTAGATCAAAGTAAAAAAGTTTATCTATACAACATCCATACGTGGTCTCATCACCCTCTCATGGTGGAAAAAGTATTATCTGAGCTTTTTCATCCACTAAATCATCTTCAAATGGACACGGCATGCTGCTTCACCTCTCTGTAAACAAACTAATCTTCAACTAAACTTGCTCCGGACCAGGTTATGTTCAGAGCATGAGTTGCCATGGTAACTTGACCTATCCTGAAACATACCTCCATTTCTGGAACCGAAAGCTGAGGTTATCAACTTCCTTAGCCTCAAACTTATCGTGGGAGCTAGCATAACCTGCTTTCTGGAATACCCCTCTGGTCAGATCTTAACGATACTGCGGTCTTGAAGAATGTGGCCCCAGGACTGGTTCAATACCGGGGCACAGTACCCTTCCCTAGTGGTAACTAGTATAACCTGCTTTCTGGAATACCACCCTGGAATACCCCCCTGGTACATCAAGACCAAAGTAAACAGATTTATAAGTAATTTCTTTCTGAGTGAAATAACCCCCTCTAACTCCCACATTTCCTGATTACAGTCTGAGCACAAAATGTTTATTTTAGATGCTACACACGTAAATTTCTTTAATTTTTATATTTGTCATATTTCTTTTGATGCTGAAATAAATGAACAACCTCTGTTATTTGTTATTTATCTCTCTGTAAACGAAAACAATCATTGTTTGTGTTTGGAGCAAAAATGAATCTGTTCAAAACAAAACTCCGGCATTTCCTCATGATAACCAGCAGGTGGCAGCATTTGACCATAGTTGTTGTTAAAATCATTACTGGGTTCATTTATTCCAAATGAGTTAGGATACTAATTTTATGCATAAAGCAAGGTGCTTCAAAAATAATAATTATAATAATAGAATAAAAAAATCAATGTTAAATTGTGGCTGATATTAATAAAATGTCTCCATCTAAATTCACATGAATTTGTCCATCAGCTTTTATTTCTTTGAGCACAAAAAAATAAATAAAGACACACAGTGGAGGGTCTTTCTAGGCTCCTCCCTATATCCAAGTATGTAATCCATTTGATCCAAATGAATTCATTCTATTCTGGAATGTTGGTGGCTTAAATTTGTTTTACTTCCTGTTGAATTATTGCACAAAATGTCATTGTTGTGTTTTGCATTTTAGACTAACAGTCTGCAGCTTTTTCCTTCTTCTTGACCAGTAAAAAGCTGCAGACTGTTAACCTAAAATGCAAAACACAACCATGACATTTAGTGCAATAATTCAACAGGAAGTAAAATATTTTTAAGCCACAAAGAAGGTTACTTTCATTACTGCTAGGAAGGCCTCCATGTTCTGAGCCTAAGCAGTGTTTTGCTCCTGTGTTTTGAATAAATGGACAAGACGCAGAAACCTCAATGATCTTGATGCAAAAACATTAAAAGACAGAAAAACCTGAAGCCAAAGCTGCTTTGTCTGCACCAAACTTCACCTCGAGTAAATAAAAACAAACCCTTAATTTACTTTACTGATCTGTTTCTGACAAAAAAATTTCAACATTTATACAATTTATACCAATAACTTACCAGGAAACAGAGCAAATCTTTGAAAACAAGGGTGAAATGAACAGGATAATAGAAAGAAATGGACTGCTGAGTTCTGGATCAGTTCATGTAGAAGTTTTTTTTGGTTGAACGTTATGACTTGAAGTGGAGCGGCTCTGAGACGGGGATGGTGTGTCATCATGGAGCTGCGTAGGTCCAGATCTCGGTCAGCATTTTGGTGGAGATTGAACAGACAGAAAGTGATGAATGTTCAAGATGAAGCCCGTCTCTGTCCTGGACTGACTCTTCCGGTTCCGGGTTACAGCAGCGCGCGTGTGTGGCTCTCTGCGGTTATACAACTATCTTCAAATGACTTAAAAAGTCGATTTTCTCCAAAAAAGAGAGCTGACCATGGCCCCTAAGAAAAACCAGGACTACGGAGACCTTAAAAAGTCTCTTGATGAAATCCAAGCTGCCTTGTATCCATTTATGGAACAGGCGACAGCTAAGCTAACTCCAATCTTGGAACTGATGGAAGACTTCCGAAGATTTGGGCTCAAAACGAGCAACGAGAAAACCGGGTCGACATTCTGGAGAAAAGACTGGACGATGTGGAACAACAAGTAAGGATGAATAATGTCATTCTCACTGGAGTACCGATCAAACCTCGGGCGAAGCTAAATGGAGCTGGAACTAGCATTGCTAATGCTAATAGCACTAGCAAAGCTAGCGGCTCTGAAACGGACTGCGGTGCAGAGACTCTGGATAGCCAAGTGGGATCATTTCTCACGTCTAAAGGGATTTCCCTGGACCTCAACACCATCGAGACCTGCCATCCGCTCCCCAGGAGAAAGGAGACGGATAAACCACAATCCTCATCAGGTTTGTGAATCAAAAACACAAGCTAGCTCTGATGAATCAACGTAAAAATCTGAAAGGATCGGCTGCTTATCTGAAAGACCATCTGACCAGAAGGAATGCTGAAATCGCCAAACATGCCAGGCTTCTCAGGAAGCGTAAGCAGATTGAGAAAACTTGGGTTAAAGGCTGCAGGATTCACGTCAAACCACTCGGTCCAGAGGACCGGTCCAAGGTTCTGGTTGTGAACAACATGAAGGACTTTGAGAAGTGCTTGATTACGGACGTCTGAAACAACATGGAGTAATAAATCAAAGAGTCATATACTTTCAAGAAATATGACGCCTGGATTCATCATTTTCTCCATAACTCTGAAGTGACCTGATAAACACCAAAACTCTGATCTGCAGACAACTTGACCTCAACTCCTAGGTGCCGCTGTTATCAGCTAAAGAAGGATATGGACCTCTATTTAATGTCTGCAGACATTACATCGAAGCGAACTATAAACTCTGTTCAAACCCAGAAGAACGGCTGTTATCAGCAAAAGAAGAAATGCCACCATTGGTCATTCGACAAAATATGGGCCTTTCTTATTTTACTTCACAGCATTACTTTATCATAAAAAATACAAAAACAAATGATTAATCAATTTTTAAAAATGGTTAAATTGATTGACTTTCAATGATTTTACTTCACTTGCTCCAAAAAAATTGATAAATTGATTCATGATTTTTCCTAATGTAGCATAATTTTGCACATATTTTTAACTTTTGACACTTGATCAAATTTTGCTATGAAAATTCCTGAAACAGTGTTATGTCTATTTTACTGATATAGTATTATTTTTTAATCATATCAATGACTTTTATAAGTAACATAATCTGCATATATTTTGGATACTTCATTGCCATGTAGATTTCTAAAAGTTATTTTTTACAAAATAATTTAAGTAATTCATCTTTGTCATGTGCTTCATTGATACTTCAACATTCTTATTTATGTCTGATAAAAGCTAGGAACCGGATATTGATAAATCATGTAATAAAATGGTTACGGTAGAACAGGGGTGGGATTATATAAGTTCGCTTCCTTCCACTCCCTTTCAAGCAATATTTATTGATATGTCTAACTATACTAAGTATGAATGTATAACTGATGATTGTATTGTTGTGTATTATTCCTATTTGATTGCTTGAAATAAACCATTTCAAATCAAAAATCAAAAACAGGATGCATATGAAGCATCTGGAACCACAACATGTTTGTGGTCAAGGTACAGAAAGAAATCTGCCACCAAACTCAGCCTCCTGTGGAGGAAGATCTGATGGTTTGTGCTAACATCTGCTTCACTCTCATGATCTCAGTTTCCAACATTGATCTAAAGCAGAAAACAGAAAAAGACATTTTATCACCTGTGGGTTTTTTGGGGGGAAATATGTTTTTACTGCCACTTTCCTTTGGATCTGTTTGAACTCTTCCTCCAGCAGCGTCAGTCGTAGAGGTTGATGGAGGGGGATGGGGATGATGCTGTGAAGAGGAACTGGAAAAAAAAAACTGACTCCAGCTGGTCTGCTGTGTTCTGCTGAATGCTCAGATCTGTGGAAATTGATAACAAGTTAGAAAATAAAAAGTCATCTCTGCTTCTTTAAACGTTTCCCCGTCATTAAGCAGAAATTCAGTGGAGGTTCTTGTTGTGTCTGCATCGACACAAAGATCACGCCTTGTTGCTGCTCAATAAGCTTCTTTATTTTCCCAACCCCCAACATCCTCATCACATTTGCAGTGCCCTGAGCTGCAGCTCATAGAGGCACAGAAACTCACTACTACTAACACTGCTTTAACCACTACCAACATGACATTAACCTGAACACTTTCAGACAGAACAGTTCTATAGACTGGAACTGAGGGTCGTATTAATGAGGCCTTTAGAAACAGCATTTGCCTGAAACAAAACTGTCAGTCAAGAGAAACATGGATCGTGCTGCATCTTTTAGTCTGTAGGTTTTTCAAAATAAAGGCTGCCATACTTCTTTGAAAGAGGGAGTCATTTCTGCAGCTTTTCTTTTAACGCCTAGTGTTTTGCGTTTTCTTCACTAACACTGATGATAAAAACACATATCTTAATACCACGATAACAACAAAACGTTTGAAAATAAAAGCTAAATTGCTCTAAAGAAAAGGTTGAAAGAAACCGATACTACTACCATGACTTGGTTAGTCTCATTCCAAACAGCATTCATGAACAACACCGTTGAAAACGATAAATAAACATTTGAAAATAATTAAACATCTTCTCATGAACATTTTGTAAGCCTATTATACATTATAATTGTAATATATCTGCAAACTGATGATAACTGAGCACAAAAAAGGTGACAATTCTAAAACTTTGCAATAATGAAGCAGCTTCCACTTTGAGGCACGGTAGGTTTATTTCAGTGTAATGTTGAAACGACCAAGTTCCATCACAGCAGACAACACACACGTGATGTCAGCAAAAACTGATCAGTCCATCATTCCAGTCCAAGGGCTGTCACCATAAGCCCACCAACCTATAAAATGAAAACCATAAAAACTAAATAAATACTCTCACTGACCACTTTATTAGGCACACCTGTCCAACTGTTCATTTATGCAAATTTCTAATCAGACAATCACATGGCAGCAACACGATGCTTGTAGGCATGGAGACATGTTCAAAATGATCTGCTGCAGTTAGAGCTGAGCATCGGAATGTGGAAGAAAGATGATTGAAGTGACTTTAAATGTGACATTGTTGTTGATGCCAGACGGGCTGGCCGGAATATTTCACAAAATGTTGATCTACTGGGATTTTTACCCACAACCATCTCTATGGTTTACAGAGAAATCCAATGAGCTGCAGTTCTGTGGGCAGAAATGCCTTGTTGATGCCAGAGGCAAGACAACAGGAACTTAGAGAACCACTGGTTCCCTCCAGAAGAGCATCTCTGGACGCACAACACATCTAACACTGAGGTAGATGTGCTACAGCAGCAGATGACCACACCGGGTGTCACTAATGTCAGCTAAGAACGGGAAACTGAGGCTACAATTCATACAGACTCACCAAAACTGGACAATAGAAGACTGGAATACTGTTGTCTGGTCTGATGAGTCTGCATTTCTGCTGCCACATTTGGATGGTAGGGACAGAATTGTGAGTCATCAACATGAAAGCATGGACCCATCCTGCTTTGTTTCACGGTTCAGGCTGGTGGTGGGGGTGTGTGACTCACTTTGGGCCCCTTTGTAACAATTGAGCATTGGTACGATTAGTTCCAATCGGATGTAGTCACCCGATCAGTGATCTTTTTTAATCAGAGCTGTATATTTCAACCTTGTTATTTCAAATAAATGACCAATTAGAAGTCTGCATATGTTAAAATAAATGTGTCCAAGGAACAGTAAGGGAGCAAATAAGTAATCATTGTTGACAATTCCTGAGTAGAAGATCAATAAACAGGATCACATCAAGCAGCGTCCAAAGTGCAGGATGTGAAAAAGATGCCTCTGAGACAAAAGTGTTCCATACTAAACTGCTGAAACGGTGAGATCCTTTACAGAAATGTACTGGAGTCAAAATCACAATATAAGGTTACACGAGTCTCTAAAATACAATGTCTGTTGTTCCTGCTCCATGTAAATAAAATCATTGTGTTTAGGATCTTGTTAAAGGCAGATCAGGACAGCCTCTTCCTGGTTCTCAGGAATTTTCTCCCAGCTGTTTTCCAGGTGTTTCCTCCTTTTCCATACTGAGTAAGACCTTTTTCTAGATTCTGATAAACAAAGACAAATAGCATCAGGTTACATGTGAGTGAATAACAGCTTCTGTGTGCAGTCATCCAAAAGTGACTCATCGTTTTCTTAAACCCCACCCCTTCGAGGCAGCTTGGTGAGGAAAACAAGCAACCCCAATAGGCGTGTTTTTTCTGACCGAATGAGGAAGTACTGTAGACAGATCCTGCTTCAGTAGAAAAGTTCTGATCTGACTGACTGATCACTCAGCTGCAGGAACATTTCACAGGTAAACACTTTTCTGTGTTGTCGCTTTTTATATTTATCAGTAAATATTTTTAAAATCCTCACAAAGGAATAAATCACTGACTGATGTAGTTTGATAAAAAGAAAGTTGTTTGTAAATCAAAGTCTGAAATGAGTTTGTTACTAAGATTAAATAAATGTTTCTTTATTTGTCCTGTTTGTCTAGTTCTCTTGTGGAACAGATCCAAAGATGAATCGTTGTGGTCTGCTTACCGCCCAGAAGAACCCAGGTACAGACCTGTTAGGAAACAGACGAAATGACCTGATTTTAGTTATTTATTTAGTTATTCTGGAATCCCGTTCTCTAAACCACAAAAGCAGTTCTCCTTCAAAGCACAAATCAGTTTAAGTCTGCTAGAAAAACTGTTTATGGCTATGGTCAATATGCAACACATTCACTATGATATGAGGAAAGATTCAGTAGAGCTGCAGCAACAATAGGTGAACTAAGAGATATAAGTAAAGGAAGATGGAATACATTTAAATTAAAGTATTTAGTGGACTTTTCAATCAGACAGATATTTGAAAGTTAACTAATTCAATTTGCTGGGTTATTTCTCTTGTAGGAATATTAAACACAAAAATCTTTGATCTTGATTAAACTGCAATATCTCTGCACTCTCTGTGTCTGTGTCTGTTGATGTGCCGTCTCAGTTCCTCTGAAGAGCGTGGAGGTGGAGCTGCAGGTGAAAGACCATGTGGCTACAGTCATCTCTACTCTGAACTACCAGAACAAGGAGGACAAACCCATAGAGGCGCTTTTTGTCTTCCCTCTGCCTGGAGATGCTGCTGTGTGTCATTTCAGTGCTGACATTGGACAGACACACATTGTAGCTGAGCTGAAGGAGAAGCAGCAGGTGATGTGGACAGAAAGCTTCCGTCTCTGTAAAGCAGCTGCAGATCAGTGAACATCACTGACATGTTTGACGTTTGCTGCAGGCTCGTGAGGAGTATGACGATGCACTGAGCTCAGGGCAGCAGGCCTTCCTGTTGGAGGAGAGTGAGCAGAGTCCTGATATCTTCTCTCTGAGTGTGGGCAGTCTGCCTCCAGGGGAGAGCGCCTCCATCATGCTGCAGTATGTCATTGAGCTGGCTGTGGAGGCTGATGGGGCGCTGAGGTTCTGTCTGCCTGCTGTGCTCAACCCTCGCTACCAACCTCAAGGTATGAAAAACTCAAGATTTGTTGTTCAAATAAATATTCAAACAATCCTAATTGTCAAAACACTTTTAAATAAGACATAGTCTATAGATGAACATGATACTTGATTTAAAATGTGTTATATTGTAACTCAAATGCTACTCTTTGATGGTAGGTAAGCTTATGCAGGTTGTGGGGTTTTGCCTCAGCTGGGTTCACCATGTTGTAGGAATCCATCTGAAAAAATACACTTCCTTCCCATTCATGAAGGTCTGTCAGACTTGTCAGCATTTGTCTCATTCATTATTCATTAATCCTCTTCACCCCTGTCGGGGCATAGGGCGTCTACTAGGTCTCTCCAGCCTCTCCTGTCCTGGGCCACGGTTTCTATCTGGCCCGATGATAATCCAAGAGATTTGGCTTCCGCCGCCGTTGTTCTCTGCCATGTTGTTTTGGGCCGTCCTGGATTTCTCTTGCCTTGTGGGTTCCACTTTAGCGCTTGACGAGTGATACTGTTTTGTGGTTTTCGGAGCGTGTGTCCGAGCCATCCCCACTTTCTCCTTTGATTCTCCACTGGCTCCTGTTTGGTTAACTTCCAAAGGCATTCGTTCGTGACTCTGTCTTACCATCTGATTCTAGTGATGGTCCTGAGACATCTATTGACGAAGGTTTGGAGTCTATGGATTGTGGATTTGGTCGTGCGCCATGTTTCGCATGCGTATAACAGCACAGATTTTACGTTTGTATTGAAAATTCTGAGCTTTGTTGCCTGGGTGATGTGCTGGGATGACCAGATAGGTCTAAGCATCTTGAATACTGCGACCGCTTTTCCGATTCTTGCTTTAATGTCTCGGTCTGTGCCGCCATCTTTGCTGACGATACTGCCCAGGTAAGTGAACTGCTCCACTTCCTCTATGACCTCGCCGTTCAGGATCAAGTGTTCGACTCTGGTATTATTTGACCTCAGGTTCTTGGTCTTGACCATGTTTATATTGGGCCCTACGTTTGCTGCCGTCACGTCAAGAGCTGTTAACTTGAGGTTCATGTGGTCAAAGCGGTGAGACAGAAGTGCGATGTCATCTGCAAAGTCTATGTCTTCCAACTGCCGTAGCAGTCCCCACTGAATTCCCCTCGCTGCCCCTGCTGTTGTCCGCTTCATGACCCAATCAATGGCTATCAGAAATAGAAATGGGGACAAAATACATCCCTGTCGCACACCGGTCTTTACCACGAATGTATCTGTGAGACTTCCCTTGTGGACTACTTGGCAAGTGGAGGGATCATAATTCGCACGGATCAAGTTTATAATCTTCCGTGGGATACCATAATGGTGGAGAAGATTCCAGAGGGTGTTCCTGTCGATGCTGTCGAATGCTTGTTGGAAATCAATAAAGGTGACATACAGCGCAGAGTTCCACTCTAGCGACTGCTCGATTATTATTCTGAGGGTTGCAATCTGGTCCGTGCAGGATCTCTCGCTCCGGAATCCAGCTTGTTCATCTCTCAGTAACTTGTCTACCTCTGTCTTCATACGCTCAAGGATGATTCTGTTGAAGATTTTTCCGGGAATAGACAACAGAGTGATTCCCCTCCAGTTCTTGCATTCTTTGAGATTTCCTTTCTTTGGTATCTTGATGATGTATCCATGTTTCCAGTCAAGAGGTGCTGTCCCAGATCTTGCCAAAGAGATCGTAAAGAGTAACCACTGCTGTCTGCTGGTCAGCCTTCAGTGCCTCTGGCGGGATGCCGTCTGGTCCTGGCGCTTTTTTATTCTTTAGCTGGTTGATTGCTTGACTGATCTCTTCTTTAGAGGGCCTGCATGTGTTGATGGGTAGTGGTTCTGGTGCAGGGATCAGGTCGGGTGGATTTGATGGTGGGGGGCAATTTAGGAGCTCCTCAAAATGTTCTTTCCATCTGTTACACTGCATCAGCGGGTTTGTCAGCACCTTTCTTGTCTTGTCGAAGACTGGATGGTTACCTACTTGTTTCCCCCCTGCCAATTTTCTGGTAATATTGTAGAGCTCTCTAATGTTTTTCTGTCTGGCTGCATGTTCCGCTTCTTCAGCCATGGACTCCACGAAAGTTTTCTTGTCTTTTTTGATGCTCTTCTTCACTTCTTTGTTGGCTAAAGTGTACACTCGGTGGGCTTCTGCTTTTGCGGACCTGGTTTTGCTGTTGTTGAGTACAGCTTTCTTGGTCCTCCTCTCTTCTATTTTTCTCCGTGTATCAGGTGTAATCCACTCTTTGTATTGCCTTGTTCTCTTCTCCAAAACTGTTTCGCATGTTTCAATCCATAGTGACTTAGTCTCTTTCCACATTTGTTCTACGCTCGCATCTTCTGGTAGCTGACTCAGGAGGGCAAATCTGTTTGCGAGTTCCAGCTTGAAGTTAGCTCGTGTGTTCTGGTCCATGAGTTGTTCTACGTTGTATCTTCGCATCTGGGTTGTTCCTTGTGTAAGGTACTTCTTTAGTTTCAGCTTGAATTTCCCAATGACGAGATGGTGATCAGATCCAACGTCAGCACCCCTTCTGGATCGCACGTCTTGCATAGAGCGTCTGAAGTTGCTGGAGATGCAAATGTGATCAATTTGGTTTTCTGTACGATGGTCAGGTGAAACCCTGGTCACTTTATGGATTCTTTTGTGTGGGAATACCGTACCTCCAATCACCAGTCCGTTGAAGACGCAGAAGTCACTGAGGAGTTCTCCGTTTGCATTTGTTTCTCCTTCTCCATGTCGTCCCATGATTTGATCTCTTCCGATGTTGTCTGAGCCTACTTTGGCGTTGAAGTCTCCCATAACGATGAGAATATCCTTCTTTACTTTTTTGTTGATGACACTTTGCAGTCTCTCATAGAAGTCAGTCTTGATCTCGTCCTCTGCGTCATTAGTTGGCGCATAGCACTGCACGATAAAAACATTTCGTACCTTGGCTTTAAACCTTGCTGTAAGGATCCTTTCTGATACTGCATTATGCCCACACCAAGAGTGTGTGGCGCATCTTCGGCTTCATACCCCGAGTAGATCAGTGTTAGTCCTGATGCCAGTCGAATCTGTCCAGACTGCGTCCATCTTGTTTCACATAGTCCCAACACTGTTAGTTTGTACCGTTGCATCTCTGCTTCAACCTGGGCGGTCCTTCCCGCTTGATACATAGTTTGTACGTTCCAAGTTGCGATTTGCGTGGTTGTCCTGGGCGAGAGTAGATTCGTCCGCACGACAGCTTCCTTACGGCTTTTACTGCCTCGCTTCATTAACAATCCGGCCAGATTTTCTCCTCCTCCCAGGACATGAGAAGATGGTGATAATATCCTTTTAGACGTTTCTGTAGCTAGGTTTGTTTTACGGGGAGGGGTTGCTGGCCCCTCGCCCAACCCTCCTCCTTTTTCAACCGGGCTTGGGACCGGCTTAGGCGGAGTTCATTTGTCTCATATTGGAGACTAACTATAAGGGACTACATTAAGTTACAGATTCAGAGGCAGAGAGAAATCCACCGATACCATTACGTATAACATCATTTCTAAATTCAAATTCAAATTAATTTTATTTATAAAGCACCTTTCATGTCAAACAGCTCAAGGTGCTTTCCATAAAAAACAAACAAGAATACAATAAAAACAAACCCCACAAATGAAATAAAATCATTAAATAATAATAACATCATTTCTAAATGAAATAACATGATTCTATCAATATTGAAAAATATCATTTGAACTGAAACACAATAGGTTTATTTCAACATAACGTAAAAAACTGCATCATAGCAGAAAAGACACATGTTGCAGTAAAAACTGATCCGCCCATCATTCCAGTCAAACTTTGAGTTAAGCAAAGTCATGTGACCATCCAGTGTGCTAGAATGTTCTAAGAATGTTCCCTTTGGATTCTTTGGGGGGCTGAACTTTAGGAAACTAAAATGTGAATGGACTTGACATTCATTCTTGTTTACTTGTTAGTTTGGACACATATTTGTCTTCTTCTTCCTCTTTCGGCTTCTCCCATCAAGGGTCGCCACAGCGAACAAGTCACATGGTAAACTTGGCAATGTTTTACGCCGGATGCCCTTCCTGACGCAACCTTCTCAAACCGGGCTTGGAACCGGCACAGAGGTAGAGAAGGGAACAGGGAGCAGCCCGGAGTCGAACCCTGGTTTCACGGACGGAAGGCGCCGCAAACCAGCACGAGCTAAACCAGCTCCCTTTGGACACATATTTGTACACCCCTATAATATACCTGTGTAGGCAAAAAGGCATAAAAGGCGCACAAAATGGAAGACAAGCTCCAACTAACCATTGGTTGGTGTGTTTTTCCATCCTTAAAGAAGAGCCTTGAGCTGAGGCCTGAAAAGTGTTTTAGTACAGAGACAATAGAGGTGGACTTAAAGCAGGTGTGAACAAAAGCTTGGGCTGGAAACAGGTTGAATAAATCTTCTAGAAAACCTGCCACACCCATCAAATGCTCTGAGGACACGCCCTAGGCCGCCGTCAGGCCCTGCAACATTCCTAGTGTTTGTTGTTCTTAGTACTGCTCTGACTTCATTTGTACAGAATGAGTGGTTCAAGTTCACTAAGCTCGGTTTTGGCAGCTGCATGGCTTCAAGGTTCCCTTTCACGACAAGCATAGAGGTTTGCTCATTGAAAAAGGAAAGGTCAGTAGTGGGGGGTGAAGGGTTGATAGACCCGTACCTGCTAAAGACCTGAATGTTCTGCCCCGTCAATCCTCAGGTTGTAGCAAAACATGGCTGCCTTCATGCCCCACCTTAGATTAGCCCAGCTGCACTACAGGCCTGTGCATCTCCAGGTCCAAAATAAAACTCCCTTCAGTATCAGGAAAAACCCCAGAAATAATCTAAGTTAGCGCATGTGTTTTTTTTCTTCCTGCTGTCCAGTACCAAGTGACCCACAGACCGGTACCAGTACAGTACTTTCACTGCTTTAAAGTATAAAACACAACAAACACATATTGTTTCTTTCTGCAGTTTCTTTAAATGTTCATGATTGTGTTCTTCAGTGACTCCTGGTTGTTTGTTGTGGTGTTTGCAGGTAGTGAAGGTCCTGGAGTCCCGGTGAGCTCAGTTCCAGCCTCTGAGATTCCCTACAGTCTGTCCTTTTCTGCACGAGTGTCCTCTCCTCGTCCAGTTTCCAAAGTAGAGTCCAGCTGTTCTCTGGAGCCTCTTCAGTACCTGAACACTGATCACACAGAGGCTGCTGTAAGTAAACAGCTGTGAGAAGTAGTTGTTGCTGAAAAGAAGATACAAAGGTTTCTTCATCTTTGTGTTGTTGGTGTGCAGGTGAAGCTGGCTGCAGGACACAAGTTTGACAGAGATGTAGAGCTGCTGATTTATTACAAAGATGCTCACCAGCCCTCTGCTGTGGTGGAGGCAGGACAGGACTCTGCTAAGCCTGGTGAGAGAAAACTTGTTTTTTTGTTTACATATGGAATTAGTACAAACTAGAATCAACCAATGTAAATCTTTGTACAGAATTATAAGTATTTTGTGGTTCCTGTTGTGTTTCAGGCACTCTGATGGGTGATCCTGTGGTGATGGTTAGTCTGTACCCAGAGTTCCCAGAGTCTGTGATGTCCAAACGCGCCTCATGTGGAGAGTTTGTGTTCTTGGTGGATCGATCTGGAAGCATGCAGTGTCCGACCAATAACTGGAACCAGCAAGAGACTCGCATCAGCAGTGCAAGGGTATTCATCCAGTGTCCAGTCAGTCATGAAAACCTTTCTATCTGTGTGAGATCATGGTCTTCATCAGCTTCTATTCTCTCTCAGGATACTCTGCTGCTCCTCTTGAAGAGTTTACCAATGGGCTGCTACTTTAATATCTATGGTTTTGGATCCAGATATGATCACATTTTCCCGTCAGTGATTGAGTTCAATAATATTATTTATGTCTTAGTAATATGTTTATGTGGATTTCTGTTAAAAATGTGGCTTGCTTTAAATTTACGTTAAAATTGTGTGTAGTCTTGGTAAATGATGTGTCATGGTGCAGTCTTCCCTTTGACCTTTGTGTGTTTCTGATGGCAGGAAGAGTGTGGAATACAGTGAGAAGAGCATGGAGGAGGCTCTGAAGAAAGTTGAGGTGATGCAGGCCGATCTGGGAGGAACAGAGATTCTTCAGCCCCTCCAACACATTTACAGTCAGCCCTGCATCTCCAACCAGCCTAGACAGGTATTTCATATTTCTCTGTGGTAATATACTGTATGTCTAAAGTTCATGCTGAGTGTCAACAAAATCATTCATTTCTTCAGAAATGTTTTGGCAATTTCTATTCCCCTGGAAATGTAACTCACCTTCTCATTTACATTTTGAAATCTCTGTACATGTTTATTTGTCATAAAACTCATAATACAAGTTGTAAACTTGTTTCACAGTAACAGGTTTTTTTGTGTGCTTTTGTGTGACTTCTGTCTGTCTTTCCTCTAAGTTGTTTGTCTTCACTGATGGAGAGGTGGGGAACACAAAGGAAGTTCTAGATCTAGTTAGGAAGAATGCAGGTTCCCACAGGTGAAAGCACTAAAACACAGATTCACTGCATGTGTCCTGTGTTTGTGTGTTGTGTGTTTAACACCAGTGTGTTGTTTGCAGGTGTTTCTCTTTTGGGATTGGAGAAGGAGCCAGCTCTGCTCTCATCAATGGGTTGGCTCAGGAGGGCAGAGGTCACGCTCAGTTCATCACAGGAAGTGACAGGATGCAGGCAAAAGTAAAATAACAAACAACTAACTTCAATAATACGCCTTTATTGAGCAAAATAAACATTTATATGTTATTCACTGTTTCCTAACCATCAGGTGATGCAGTCACTGAAATTTGCACTACAGCCTGTTGTCAAAGACATCTCTGTCACATGGGATTTACCAAAGGGAGTGTCTGCCACTGTCCTCTCTCCACCAATCACAACAATTTTCCAGGGTCAGAGGTCACTGGTTTATGCCCAACTCTCTGGAAAGGTACTGGTGAGATCTCCTTCAGGTTTTGTGTAGAAGTTGTGTGTTTGTGCATGCACTGGTCTCTAAACTGTATTTTGTTTTGTCAGAGTTCCCAAACAGACTGCAGTGTGACGGTGAATTACACTCTGGGAGATCATCCCTATGAGAGCAAACAACAGTTTAATCTGAATCCTGCAAAGGACACTGGGTAATACACATTCCTATTTATTGTGTTTTTTCTGACTTCAATGATATAAAACATTAATCCTACTGTACTGTCCCCTCTGAAACATGACGTAGCTTTCAGCTATACAGCTAGCTGAACTTTGTACCATAAAACAAGACGATCCTCTTTGAAGTTTCTTTAATTATTATTCTTGTAATCTGGGTTACAAAGTGAAACTGTAAAAATACAGAAATAAAAACAGTCATTAGTCTTTTTAAAAAACAACATCAAACAAATGAATCAAGCATTTTAGCTGTCAATGTGCCAAACTGCACACGTCTAACAGCTTTACACTTATCTTTAAACTTGTATGTCTGTTTCAGATCACTGTGTTATGTTAGCTGCATTAGCTAAACACTGGAATGACATCAACCAGACCACACGTTACTTTAACGTCAGTGGTTTATTCTGTGTTCCCTTAATTTCCGTGCGACCGGATACATCACAACAAACAATAGTTCCACTTTGCTTTATCCAGCACCTCCCCTTTCTAGTTAGAACACTTCATCTTTAGTAACATTAACAATTCCATTCCAGAACATAAAAGATGCCCCCCCCATCTAGGATATAAAGTGACCATAGCTTATTCAACTTATTTTTCTTTCTTTTTTTTTGTTAAGCAAACACAAATGTCCTCACACCATTCATCTTTTATTTTAACTACACCGACTCTCACAGATCCAACCGCTTGGACAGACGGGACACTCGTCCTGAAGATGTCACATGAGCTGGTTTAGCAATGTCCTGTGTGTTATTACTAGGTATGCTAGTCTGCATTTTCTCCCACCCCAGACTGCTGTGTGGAAACAGCTGGCTCTGATTGTGCACCTAATTTGACCTTCATCAGTATCAATAATGTACGACCTAGGTGTAGTTGCATGTTGTACAACTGTCCCTTCTTTTTTTTCTTTCGGCAGTCATATAGTTTGACCTGTTTGGAGAACTGTCAAGGGTCGGGCCTGGTGACTCTGATTGTACTGTCGTTGCTGGTTTGCTTTGTACTGCCTCTGTTTGGTTTTGAATTGTTTCATAATTGGCCATCATGGCAGAAGAGTTGCAGGCTGCTGTGGCAATGTTGTCTTCAGCTGTCTGCTCATCAGCAGCTGTGCAGGGGAGTAGCCACACTCGAGTGGTGTAGCTCAATAAGAGAGAAGGGCTTTTGTCTTCTCATCTCCACCTTTCCACAGTCCTTGTTGTATCTGTCCTCTCAGCAACAACTGACCAGCCAGATTGAGATCGTCCTTTTCCAAACAATAAACACTCAGCTCCCGCGGCAGCATGTGCCTTTTGGGGCCAGCCTGTTTTACAATACTCTATAACTTTCCCACAAACAGGGTTGGAGTGTTGTTTTTGTTGAATTTCTATTAGTCTGGGTTCCGTAGCAGGAATGCTTTGAACAGCGGAGTCCACAAAGACTTTGACCTCTGCATCATTGTTCAATTCCTCTTGTGTGAATGTGTGCTTTACCGTTGCTCTTGACAGTGTATCTGCAGTTATTAAGCACTTCCCCTGAACATGCACGATGTCAAACATGAACTACATGAGTATCTTATTTTTTAAACTCAAATGTTTTAAACATACCTGTTGGCTCCATAAAAGTTCACATGTCAACATGTACACAATATAAATAATGTTCACACACGCATACCTATGCCTTCAAACCAACTGTCGTAATATATTTCATTCAATCACGCAAACTATTTGTGCAAAGGTAGTCAGTGAGCTCCTCAGTGGCAAGGCCCCGGGAGTGGATGAAGTCCGCCCTGAGTACCTCAAGTCTCTGGATGCTGTAGGAGTGTCTTGGCTGACACGTCTCTGTGGCGTCGCGTGGCAGTCGGGAACTGTACCACTGGACTGGCAGACAGGGGTGGTGGTTCCCCTCTTTAAGAAGGGGGACCGGAGGGTGTGCTCCAACTACAGGGGAATTACACTCCTCAGCCTCCCTGGGAAAGTCTATGCCAGGGTACTGGAGAGGAGAGTCGAACCTCGGATTCAGGAACAACAGTGCGGTTTCCGTCCTGGTCGTGGAACAGTGGACCAGCTCTACACCCTATCTAGGGTACTGGAGGGATTGTGAGAGTTCGCTTACCCAGTCCGTATGTGTTTTGTGGATTTGGAGAAGGCGTTCGACCGCGTCCCCCGTGGTGTCCTGTGGGGGGTGCTCTGGGAGTATGGGGTCCGGGGAGCCTTACTGAGGGCTGTCCGGTCCCTGTATGACCGGAGAAGGAGCTTGGTGCCCATAGCCGGCAGTAAGTCAGACCTGTTCCCGGTCCACGTTGGACTGCCCTTTATCACCGGTTCTGTTCATAGTTTTCATGGACAGAATTTCTAGGCGCAGCCAGGGGCCAGAGGGGATCTGGTTTGGGGACCACAGGATTTCCTCTCTGCTTTATGCAGAGGATGTTGTCCTGTTGGCTTCATCGAGCCAGGACCTCCAGCGTGCATTGGGGCAGTTTGCAGCCGAGTGTGAAACGGCTGGGATGAGGGTAAGCACCGCTAAATCTGAGACCATGGTTCTTGACCGGAGAAAGGTAGTTTGCAATCTCTCGGTGGGTGGAGTCTCCCTGCCCCAGGTGGAGGAGTTTAAATATCTGGGGGTTTTGTTCACGAGTGAAGGAGAGGGAGTGGGAGTGAGAGCGACAGGCGGATCGGAGCGGCGTCCGTAGTTATGCGGCCGCTGTACTGGTTCGTTGTGGTGAAGAGAGAGCTGAGCCGAAAAGCAAAGCTCTCAATTTACCGGTCGATTTTCGTTCCAATAATCTCCTATGGTCATGAGCTATGGGTCATGACCGTAAGAACGAGGTCCCGAATACAAGCGGCTGAAATGAGCTTTCCTCCATAGGGTGGCTGGGCGCTCCTTTAGAGATAGGGTAAGAAGCTCTGTCACTCGGGGAGAGCTCGGAGTAGAACTGCTTCTCCTCCACATCGAAAGGAGCCAGTTGAGGTGGCTCGGGCATCTAGCTCGAATGCCTCTTGGACGCCTCCCTGGAGAGGTGTTCCGGGCATGTCCCACTGGGCGGAGGCCAAATTTGGCCCGCGGGCCTTGAGTTTGACACATGTGCTTTACGTCATGCCGTCTTCTTCTAAGTCCTCTGCCAAAGTCCCACAACAGTACATTAAACTTTAAGTGCACCTTATAGTCGTGAAAATATGATAACTGAAATACCTCCATACAGGGACCAAAATGTAATGTTTTAGTCTCCGGCCAAATTATAACACTATTTTACACAGAAATACCGTCTACCTTTTGATTCTTTTGAGAAAATAAAATTGCATGAAAGTAATTTATAAATGGTTTGAATATGTCTTTATTGACATCTGACTGTAAATGAAAATTCAAACATGTTTTTTAACTTAATTATTTGAACACACCTGAAATTAGCCAAACAGTATGGACCTGACTTCTGCTCATAGCCCCCTCAGTCATGGTGAAGAACTTTACACCCACGATTCCCCTCTTGCCATGAGTCTTAGGGGCTTAAGGCACACTGTGTTGTAGAGTGAGGATGTACTGTATATGTGCTGAAACCGCGCGCGTGTCTAAGAAGGAGCAGGGAGCTGCAGCGGAAGGAGGGGAGAGCGTGAGAGCAAGAGCAGTGAAAATGTGCTTGGGTGTGTGTCTATGTTTTTAACACAGAGTGAAAGAGAAATGTAAGAAATGAAGGTTTCCCCCAGAAGAAAATGGATGATTCTTTATTAACCCGCTCTGGAGGCTCTGAGGGTCCGAACGGGGAAGTGAACAAACGAAGAAAGATCTGTTTTCGGCGGAGAGGAAAGAAAGAAAAAAATTAATTGCAGGAAAGGTTCAATACATGATATATTTACAGAGAAAAACGGTACACAGAAAGAGTTTTCAAAGTTTTAATAATATACCTGAGCTTTTCTTTCCAAACAGTGCCTGTGACGTGGCAGTAACACTGCAGCAATATGGTAGAAAAAACACTAACAGGGGTGGTTAAAAAAAATACCTGTAAAAGTCACTGAGAGCAGCAGTAACTTATAAGTGCGTGCGCTCCTCTTGCGTGCGCCAGAAGTTTTTCGTCCACAACAGTGACACACCGTAACACAGCACTAACAGGGCTGGTTTAAAAAACATGAACGTAAAAGTCACTGAGAGCTTTCTTCATCTTCCTCCTGTGCATTGAAACCATGGAAGTCTTCCTCCTCAGTGTCTGATTGGATTAGCATCAGACATTCTTAGTCACACTCTCTCTCAGTTTCTCCTTCGTTGTAGCTGTCAGTGTCACTCTGAGGCAAATTCTCTCCTGAGCCTACGCTGTCCTCTCCGTCACGCAGCAGAGCGGGTTTTCCAAACCTGTTGGTAATGGTGGATTTTTTCACACTGCTTTTAAGGATTTCTTTTAACTTGAAAGCTGGGTCATATTGTAGTGGCGGTCACATGCAGGTTGGGTCTAATTGCACCAAAGGATTGTGAGATGCGGCCAAAGTAGGGCTGAGAACGGGTGTTTCTTTTTTGTTGCACAATGACTGAGGGGTCTATGGCTACGTTCACACTGCAGGGCTTAATGCTCAATTCGGATTTTTTGAAAAAAATCTGATTTGTTTGCTAGACCGTTCACATTTCCAAGTAAATCCGAACTTTTGTGATCTCCAGTGTGACCGTGACACGACCCAAACGAGACCCGCATGCGCAGAAGCCAGAAGAATACTCAACGGTGAACGACGTCACTTGTTGTTTGCGGAGCAAACGTTAACAATGGATGTCAACAACAGTGTTGTCAAAAGCGGAGCTCTTTTTGTAATATTAAATTTATTTTCACGAAGGAGCAGCACAATTACAATCTTCTCATTTTAAGAAGGCAATGGAGTCGGGATCGTCTGTACCCACTGTTGTGGAAAGGAAATGTGCATGTGTTGGGGCCGCGCGCCCGCATGTGTGTGTGTGCAAGCGCGTGCCGCGATAGAGAATAGGGGGGGGGGGGGCAGTGTGGGCGCGCATTCATGTTGTGTGTTACGGAGGAAGGATGACGGTAATAAAAGAAGGTTTCCCCCAGAATAAATGCTATGGACTCTTTATTAACCCGTTCTGGAGAATCTAAGGATCAGAACAGGGAGGAGGAGGAGGATCGCCTCGGGTCCCCCGCGCTTCTGAGCACGGTCGGAAAGGGGAGAAAGAAAAAAAAGTTATCGCGGGAAAGGTTCAACACCACGCTCTCCCATTTATCTGGAAAGTTTTTCAAAAACCGCCCAGTTGCGATAAGAGCCCTGGAGTTTGGCCTGAAAAGAGCGATCACCCCAAATATTAATCCAATCAAGGCAAGGCAAGGCAAGGCAAGGCAAGTTTATTTGTATAGCACAATTCATACACAAAGTAATTCAAGGTGCTTCACAAAACAGAAAAATGCATTAAAATCACAATACATCATAGAAATAATCAACATAAAATTTACTTTAAAAGAAAAGAAAAAAAAAAAAAATTTGAAAACTGATTTAAAAATAAAGGAAGGAAAGGAAAGAAAAGTGCAGATAGGACCTTTCAGTCATATACACGGCTAAACAGAAATGTTTTAAGTCTAGATTTGAACATGAGCACAGAAGAGGCCTGTCTTACGACTTCAGGGAGGCTGTTCCAGATTTTAGCTGCAGAATATTGAAACGCTGATTCCCCTTGTTTAGTTCAGACTCTGGGAATCAACAGGAGGCCGGCCCCTGAGGTCCTCAGAGTACGAGATGGTTCATATGGCACTAACATGTCAGAGATGTACTTTGGTGCTCGGCAATGGAGAGACTTGTACACAAGCAGAGCTGCTTTGAAGTCTATTCTTTCAGGTACAGGGAGCCAGTGCAGAGACCTGAGCACAGGACTAATGTGATCATACTTCCTGGTTCTTGTCAAGACTCGAGCAGCAGCATTCTGGATGTACTGAAGCTGTTTTACAGCTCGTTTGGAGAGGCCGGTGAGCAGGCCGTTACAGTAGTCTAACCTACTGGAGACAAATGCATGAATAAGTATCTCCAGGTCTGGCTTTGACACTATGTTTTTGATTTTGGCAATGTTTTTCAGATGATAAAATGCCGCTGATGTTACTGACTTGATATGGCTGTTAAAGTTCAGGTCAGAGTCCATGATTACCCCTAGATTTCTGACTTGATTTGAGGGTTTAAGAGACAGAGAATGAAGGTAGCTGCTGAGACTTTCTCTTTGTTTCTGTGGGCCAAAAATAATAACTTCGGTCTTGTTTGAGTTTAGCTGGAGAAAGTTGTTCTGCATCCACGCACTGATCTGTTGGAGGCAGTGGCTGAGTGAATCCACCGGCCCATATTCACCTGTTGTCAGTGACACATAGATCTGAGTGTCATCTGCATAGTTGTGATAAGATATGTTATTACTGCGTATTAACTGCCCTAGTGGCAGCATGTAGAGGTTGAACAGAAGGGGTCCCAGGATCGATCCCTGGGGCACACCACAAGTCAAGGCCATGTAGTCTGAGACAAACTCCCAATTTCAACAAAATATTTCCTGTCTTCTAGATAAGACTTGAGCCAACTTAGGGCAGATCCAGAGATGCCAAGCCAGTCTTGGAGTCTGTGCAAAAGGATCCCATGATCAACAGTATCAAAGGCAGCACTCAGGTCTAGCAGGATTAAGACAGAGACTTTGCCATCATCAGTGTTCAGGCGGATGTCGTTGGTTACCTTGATAAGAGCAGTTTCTGTGCTATGATGGGGTCTAAAACCTGACTGGAAAACATCAAATGAATTGTTTAATAAGAGAAAATCAGTGAGCTGTTGGTAGACAACTTTTTCAAGGACTTTTCCTAAAAATGGCAGATTAGAGATAGGTCTGTAATTATTCAGTACAGTGGGATCAAGACCGTTTTTCTTCAGGAGAGGTTTAATGACTGCAGTTTTTAATGCCTCTGGAAATATTCCAGATTGAAGAGACATGTTAACTATTTGAGTAATTGATGGCAACACACTGTTCAGGACAGACTTTAGAAATCTCGTGGGTAACACATCAAGGCAGCATGTAGACGAGCTCAGACGGGTGATGGTCTCTTGGACAGTTTGGTCAGTGACAGGTACAAAGTGAGTCAGCTTAGAGTGAGTAGGTGGCCGTTCGATAGTTATATGTGTTGTGGAGTTGATGGCTTTTTTAATGCCCTGAACCTTGTCATTAAAAAATACAGCAAACTCATTACATTTAGGTGTGCAAACCAGTTCTATTGGTAGCTGGGTTGGAGGGTTAGTTAATCTGTTTACTGTTGTGAACAGGACACGAGAGTTGCTGCTGCAACTTCCAATGATTTCAGAGTCAGTGACCTCCCTTCCCTTCCACTGACTGGTCTCAGCAGCATCGTCCACCATGGTTGATGTTTACGTTCTCGTTCCCGCCTACTTCAACGCAAAATGATGACGTTTGTTGCGTGTCGATGACGTACGGTTCGGAATCAAGTCACTTGGCCGGTCAGACGGCGGTCGCAATTGAAAAGAACGGCTACAATTCGGAATCAGGACGGCAAACCCACGGGGCCTGGGTCGCAATTGAAAAGATCGGATCTGTGTCAATCAGACTGTCATGAAAAGATCGGAGTTGGGCCGCTTAGGGGCAAAAAATTCGGAATTGGGTCGTTTCAGCCTGCAGTGTGAACGTACCCTAAGAGCAGAAGTCAGTTGCATGCTGTTTGGCTGCTTGTAAGTGTGTCAAAATAAATGGGCTTGTTCCCAGAAGTAGGATTTTGCATTGAACCTCCTCTCAGAGACTGCATGAGCACCCCTAGCGGCCATCAAAAAATGCATAAATTGGCTGCATCATTAAATAAGCCACAGGGTTGAGAGCGTATGACAAAAGTAGCAGCTTAAAGTCCAGAAATTACGGTAATTTGGTGCAAACGATTACTCACTGTGTGGCGACTGACCCTCTAACTTTTAATCACCAAAGTAGAAAAAAATACTCACAACTGGCGAGTGTTCATTTGGGCCCCCATCAAAATGAATGTCAATACGAATTTTTCTATCAAGAAAAAGTTCTATCTTGATATAAATATCGATATCGTTTTACCATCCAGCTCTACTTCTGAGTGTCAAGAATACATTAAAAACATTATAGAATTGTCTGACAAACTCCATAAAAGCGTCATAAAACAGAAAAGTCATCCCTCAGTATACAGTCAGACAAAAACAAAAGACTACAAATGGTTTCATTTTTTCATCCTCACCTCCCTTTTTCCTTCTCTTCTGTTTGTAGGTTAACAGTCCACAGGTTAGCTGCTCGTATTTTGATTCGTTCTCTGGAGTCTGAGGAAAGAGAGAACAGAGGAAAGTCAAATGAAGACATGAAGAGGAAGGTGGTGGAGCTCAGTGTCCAATCAGGAGTGAGCAGTCATCACACTGCCTTCATTGCTGTCAACAAAGACAATGGTGATGCTGTTCAAGGACCTCTGGTGCGCAGAAATGTTCCAACCCCTGGTGAGTCTTTTACCATTAAACTGTAGTCCAGACCTGAGGACAGAGTGTGGGGGAAGGTCAAGATTATAACTGCAAAGGTTTTACATTTTTCTTTTTCTGTTATGACCCCCTTCAACATGCACTCAAAAAACCTCCACGCACCTTCAGTCAAGTAAAACATTATTGATTTAAAAATGAGGTCATTTTGAAATAGGGGTGGGGTGTGCATTGTGTAGGCCCTCCTTTTTGAGTAGTGGTATGACAGGGAAGGTTCAAAGGGGGAGGTTTGGGGTCTAGAGGGCACGAGACCACTTAGCACCCATCCAGGTGCAGGTGGGGACCCGGTGGGGCCTTAGATTAGATTCTCTGTTTAATCATTTTGTTACATTTTGTTTATTTCTTCTTCTAAAGGTCCTCCCATGATGGCGATGTGTTCTGCTCCTGTGCGTAAGTGAAAATAGGATAATTTTGTTGCATTTTGTGTTTATTTTTTTTTTCCATAGGTCTTTTTCATTGTCTTCCCATGATGGCCATGTGTTCTCCTGTGGGTAAGTGAAAATAGTATGGAGTAGGGATGGCCCTTTTGACATGCCGCTTTGGCGCACGGTTCACCTTCATGAAACAAAGTGATTAGGAACAATGTTTCGGGGCCTGTGTCAACTAGCGCAGATCACGTGGTTGATGACGTATGACCCGCCAAATGCATCGTTTGGTCTAACCACGGTTCAGATGTCACTTGTGTTTTGAACAGTTGGGCGCGCTATTTTCTACAAAAACTAAATCCTGAACGTTTCCCGACCAGTTCTATTGTTTCCCCTGTATTGGAGTCAGTTCATTGCACTTTACCATGACGATAAAAAACGTAGTGTGGCTCAGGATTGTTTCAACTTGATTTCTCCTAATAAAACAATACACTATGAACATTGTGTATAAAAAATAATAATTTGATAAATCTATAATGGCTAGCTGAATTGGTATCATTAGAGATAGCTTAGTGGAACAGTTAATAGGTTTGCATCCAGAGGTACTGGGTTCAATGCCAGCATACGACACCTTTTCTTTTTGCGTTAATTTTCTTCATTTGATGTGTATTTAACTGTGTCAAGCACCTCTCACAGAAAACATCACATGTTGTTTTGTTTTACGTTGTTTTTTTTAATCATCACTAACAACATTGTTTTGTTTTACGTTTCATCATCATTTCCACATTGAAGTGTTACAAAGAGCTTAGTTGAAACATATGTCGATAAACGTCCAGTCTGCCACCAGATGCTGCTGTTCTGTGTGGTTTCAAAGCCCTGAATGGGTGGTTCATTTTTCTGGCACAATTACATGAACCCCAAGGGAAGCTTCATGGGGCTTCTATTCCCATCCCTAGTATGGAGACAATTAAAAAATAGTTTTCGCTATTCTTTATTATTAAAATGAACCAACACACAACAATATGTAAAAAATAAACAGCTAAAAGTACTTTTAAAACAGTAATTGGGTATTACTGTCATTATTAGGGTTTTTTGCCTTAGTTTTTGCTTCTGTTTTTGTTTTTGTCATGATCAAAGTTCGGCTTTCTGTTTTATTTTGAAGGTTTCTCTTTCTATGTCTTAGTTTTGAGTTTATGTTCCCTTGTCTCAATCTCCCCTGATTGTTTTCACCTGTGTCTCGTCAGTCCTGTTTGCTTATATGTCTTGTCTCTGCCGTCCTCTGTGTTGTTCCATACTGTCTTCTTCCTGTTTACCTGGTTAGCCTCCAGTTAGTGTTGTTGGGTTTCTCTGCTTGGCAGCGCTCTCTGTTATGGTAATAAACCTCTTGCCTTGGAACAGTTTGCCTCCCGTCTGTGCATTTTGGCTCCTTCACCAATCTTCATACCTGATAATTACAGAGATTCTGTCATTCTATATATTGACATTATTCAGTTCTACTAAACATAAACGTTGCTTTACTTTAGTTTGTAACAAACTAAATGTTTTTCTTTTTCCTGTTGCTGACTTAAATCTCTGTTTACATTTTATTCTATTGCAGCAATATTCAGTCTTCCAAGGTTTTGTGATGTGGCGATCGCATCAAATCTTGTAATTTTATTTACAACATGACTCCTAAAGTCTCAGTCTCTAACAAAAATCACAGCTAAAGGTCATGTTTATTGGTGTTTATATATTCTTCATGAACATGGACGTAATCGGTTCTGTAACTTTGGGGGGGACAAGTTGACGATTGATGAGAGCATTTAAACTCTGAAACAAAAGTAGAGAATAATTTAAAGTTGTGTGCAGAGTGAGGAGACAAATGTGGGAATTTATCTGGTTTAGCTTGTATGTATATGTGTGTGTATACATGTGTGGGTGGGTGGGTGAGGGAGGGGTCCCATCTTTGTGTGATTGTCCTTTGTTTGCTGTTTTTAACAATTTTAGGTCTTTATGACTGTTTTATCTGCTTTTATGTGAAGCGCTTTGTGTTTTTAACTGAAATGAAAGGCGCTATATAAATAAATAAAGTTTGAGTTTGAGTTTACAGGGCACGAGACCACTTAGCACCCATTCAGGTGCAGGTGGGGACCCGGTGGGGCCATAGATTAGATTCAGTGTTTAATCATTTTGTTACACTTTGTTTATTTCTTCTTCTAAAGGTCATCACATGATGGCGATGCGTTGTGCTCCTGCAGGTAAGTGAAAATAGGACAACAATTCAAAAATGATTTTGTTTATTTTTTATTATTGCAATAAACAAACACACAACAACATGTAAATAAACAGCAAAAAAATTAATTTTAAAACAATAATTCGGTATTACAGAGATTCTTTTATTTAATATATTGACATTATTCAGTTTTACTAAAACGTTGCTTTACTTTAGTTTGTGATTAAACAAATGTTCTTGTTCTTTATGTTGCTGACTTAAATCTCTGTTTACGTTTTATTCTAGTGGAGCAATATTCAGTCTTTTTTCAAGTCAATTCCTGTAATTTTTTTTAAGGTCTTCAACTTTTTTTAATCACCTCAGCATTTCTACAACTTTGGCTAACAGCTCTCATGTTTAACACTGATCAAACTGTCCCTGCCAATCAAGTTTAGAGGTTCAAACTGAGGCAAACATAACCATTCAAACACGCCCCTACATTGCACTTTTTAATGCCCCCTCTTTTCTTGCGATGAGGATGCCATCATGGCTCATTAAGTCTCAGTTTCTAACAAAAATCACAGCTAAAAGTCGAGTTTAATGGTTTTTAAATATTCTTAATGAACGTGGACGCAATCTGTTTTGATCTGCTTTTAAAATGTGAACAAAACAAAAGTTGACGACTGAGAGCATGTCAACCCTGAAACAAAAGTGAAGAATAACTGAAAGTTGTGTACAGAGTGTGGAGACAAATGTGTGAATTTACCAAGTTAGGCTCTGAGAGAAATCTAGTTTTAGGTTCTTTATTGGCTCAGGTTGAAAATGAGCTCATTTAATGTTATCAGTAATAAAGGAAAAGTTATTTTTAATGCCACACTGAGTCAGCTTGATAGAAGATCTACCGTTACACTGAGCGATGCAGCAACTGACCTGAAAGACAAGATCAAGTCTAGAATGAACACCAGACAACCTTGACTCTACCCACAAGGGTTAAGCTGACATACCTCCTTTTTGAGTGGTGGTATGACAGAAGGTTCAGGGTGGGGGAGGTTTGGGGTCTACAGGGCATGAGACCACTCAGCACCCATTCAGGTGCAGGTGGGACCCGGTGGGGCCTTACATTAGATTCTGTGTTTAATCATTTTGTTACATTTTATCTATTTCTTCTTCTAAAGGTCGTCCCATGAGGGTGATGTGTTCTGCTCCTGTGGGTAAGTGAATATAGGATGGAGAAAATTCAAAAGTTATTTTGTTTATTCTTTATTATTACAATAAACAAACACACAACAACATGTAAATAGACAGCAAAAAAATTAATTTTAAAACAATAATTTGGTATTACACAGATTCTTTTATTTAATATATTGACATTATTCAGTTTTACTAAAACGTTACTTTTCTTTATTTTGTGACAGAACAAATGTTCTTGTATTTCATGTTGCTGACTTAAATCTCTGTTTATGTTTTAATCTAGTGGAGCAATATTCAGTCTTTTTAAGGTTTTGTGATGAGGCGATCGCACCAATTCCTGTAATTATTTTAAGGTCTTCAACTTTTTTTAATCACCTCAGCATTTCTACAACTTTGGCTAACAGCTCTCATGTTTAACACTGATCAAACTGTCCCTGCCAATCAAGTTTAGAGGTTCAAACTGAGGCAAACATAACCATTCAAACACGCCCCTACATTGCACTTTTTAATGCCCCCTCTTTTCTTGCGATGAGGATGCCATCATGGCTCATTAAGTCTCAGTTTCTAACAAAAATCACAGCTAAAGGTCGAGTTTAATGGTTTTTAAATATTCTTCATGAACGTCGACCCAATCGGCTTTGATCGGCTTTTAACTTGGTGAAAAAAAAGAAAGTTGACGACTGAGATCATGTTAACCTCAAACAAAAGTGAAGAATAACTGAAAGTTGTGTACGGAGTGTGGAGACAAATGTGTGAATTTACCAAGTTAGGCTCTGAGAGAAATCTGGATTTAGGTCCTTTATGATCTCATTTAATGTTATCAGTAATGAAGGACACGTTATTTGTTAATTCCACACTGAGTTGTAACAGACCACCCTCCACTCTCTGAGGGGAATGTCGCAACGCCGTCCTACGGCAGCCGTGTATTCTAGGAGTGTATGAACCTTTTTCTCAATTAACCATCACATTCATCACTCAATGTACAAAAAACTGATTTCCCGAAGTCCATAATATTCACAAAACCAAAGTGTAATCCCAAATCCCGCAGTCTGATGAGAAAAGAAAAGAAAAATGTTTGCCAGTCTCACGCGTTTGGTGGGAGGCTGCTCCGCCTCATTCGCTGGAATGCGTTCCACCTATCAAAGAGCCCGCCGCTGATCCTCATACCGGAACGATCCGAGCCTTTTGGGAAACAATACTCCGCCAGGAATTGTAATGTCTGGGGTAATCCAAAACGTAGCCAGAAAGGTAATCCACAGTACGAGACTCGCTTGCTCCTCCGCACTCCTGGTCTGCCAACAGCTGTCCTTCTTTTTCGCGCACCCGCGTCACTTAAAAAAGTAGGTGTGTCACCCTGACACCTGGCTGTCATTTGTCAGCTGGTCCCGTTCATCCAATGAGATGACGACAGACAAAACATGACCACAAATGTCAACTTGAATAACAACCTGTTAAATAAATTCACATGTTTTCAAGCTTGCTGTCATGGATAGAAACAGTTATTTTTGGTGGTAACCATTACAGAGTCAGCTTGATAGAACCTCTACCGTTACACTGAGCGATGCAGCAACTGATCTGAAAGACAAGATCAAGTCTAGAATGAACACCAGACAACCCAGACTCTACCCACAAGGGTTAAGCTGACATACCTCCTTTTTGAGTGGTGGTATGACAGAGAAGGTTCAGGGTGGGGGAGGTTTGGGGTCTACAGGGCACGAGACCACTCAGCACCCATTCAGGTGCAGGTGGGACCCGGTGGGGCCTTACATTAGATTCTGTGTTTAATCATTTTGTTACATTTTATCTATTTCTTCTTCTAAAGGTTCTCCCATGATGGCGATGTGTTCTGCTCCTGTGGGTAAGTGAATATAGGATAATTTTGTTGCATTTTGTGTTTAACATGTGTTTGTGTTTATTTTTTTTCAATGAAAAATGATTTTTTTAATTTCTCTATTATTACAATAAACAAACACACAACAACATGTAAATAAACAGCTAAAAATAATTTTAAAACAATAATTTGGTATTACAGAGATTCTTTTATTTAATATATTGACATTATTCAGTTTTACTAAAACGTTGCTTTACTTTAGTTTGTGATTAAACAAATGTTCTTGTTCTTTATGTTGCTGACTTAAATCTCTGTTTGCGATCAGACCAATTTTTGGGAATTTAATCAAAAAAATCATGTAAAATGATTTTATTATCAGGCACAGATACTTCTCTTTCTGTTAAAGAGAAGTCAAACACCTTTTTCTTCTCCTGTGTCACTGCCAAGGCTTCTCCTGTTCTGTCCACTCCTCTGACTCTGCATTTCCATTCTTTTGGTCATTTTCTCTCTCTGAAAATACATTTCTTTGAATATTACTACATAATACTAATTGCTGTCAAACACTGATTACAACACGATCAACATCTCATGTTTCTCTTTGCTTTACATGATCTAGATCTGATGATGGACAAAAGATGTGATTTCGGTAAGTGAATCACAAGAATGTGATATATTCTTTTGTTTATTATTAATACTGCAAAAATAAAAGTGATTACAAATATTTATAGGAATTTTGAGCTATCAGAAGTAACTAACGCAATATAAAACTAATTTAGTTTTAAAGAAAGACACACTGCGATGAAATGTTGTTGTTTTTGGTGTTTTTAACACTTTCTAATGGAATTTTTTATGATGGAGGACATAAATACAGAAAACTGAGTTTAAAGTTATATTTCTGAGTATTTTTTTATTGTTAGTAATCATTATCAGACGTTGGAAAAAGCTTGTAATGTAGAACTTACAACGGCAGGCCACAAGCTCCCTGCTCCCCTCCATTCTGATGAATCCACTGTAGAAAAAAAAGATCCTTGTTTGTCTGGAATCTGGATCAAAACAAGTCATGAATCTTTTTTATATATAATCAGAATGAATTCATTTTCAGTTAATACAAGTTAGAAAAAATATTGTCAAGTTTAAAGTTATGCCAATATTTAAATAGTTTTTTGTTTTCTAATGATCAGTGAAAGTTTTGCAAACTTCCGAAAAGAAGTAACTACTGACATCATCTTTAAGTATTAGCAGAAAATCAACATAGACAAAGAGTCAGACCCTGGAGATCCCATTGCAGCGACCCGGTTCACTGAGAAGGGTTAGTCACTGATGTGGAGGATCCCTCTGAGGACATTATGCACATTATACATTAGTTTACTGGGTAACTTTCAAAGCCATGCAAACCTACAATCATGGACTAAAATATAGACACTCCTGCAATTCTGTCTGAAAATGAAACATATGTTTTCCTAATGGAAGAAGCTTTTGTAATGCAATTATAAAAACAAACAAACATAAAAACTGGAGTGTCAGCAATGTTTGGATAAAGTATCACAGTCACAACAGTCTGACATTCCCTCATGGTAATCACATCAAATCAAATCTGAAGTTAAATAGTATGGACATTTTTCTGTAGAGTGGAGCTTCATTTTGAAAAAGCATTTCTGGTATTGACTTTTATTTTTAATTATGCTACAGAAAACTTCCATAAAATAGCACTTTTCTTATGGAACACAATACAAAGTGCTTTACACCTCTCAGTAATAATGTTAATGTTCTTGATGCTCTGCAAGCAGAGGATAAAAGCACGCATCAGCGTCTCCATGTTAGCAAGAGGGAGAAGTGGGCGGACCCTAGCTAAATTTATAATATGATTTAAAAAAAACAATTTAACCACATGTTTAATGTGAGGGATAAAAGATAGCTTAGAGTAAAAAAATAACTCCTAGACTTCTGTTTCTGAATAACTGAGAATTCTTTTATTTTCACAAACTGTTTCTTTCGTTTGGCTTCAGTGTTTGACCAGCCTGGCCAAAGACTTCTGTGAGATGGCATCACTGTGTTTAACCAAGATTTGTGACAAATCAGAATGTCTGCTATCAAAGAAACAAAACAACAAAAAGACAATTCAATGTAATTGAGGTCAGGGCTGCTGTCAGGCCTTCCAACCTCTGTAGAACCAATTCTGATCAAACTCTCTGTACGGGGCTGAGTTTTCTCCCATCATGCATTTACAATGAGATGATGTTTGATGATTGCAAAGGAGATAACTTTTTCCCAGCAACCCCACTGTCTCCAGAAAAATGTTTGGTTTCATAAGTGCAGCACTTTCTGTTTAAATGCTTAAAAACACTAAAGTTTTAACTAGAAAAGAGAGTAGCTATTGTTTTAGGGCTAACAGAACATAATGCATTTCTTATTTAACAATATTTTTAGGAGCCGCTGTGCCTGAGCAGCCCCGCAGAGACCCTCTGCTGCAGCTGGTTTCCCTCCAGAAGGCGTCCGGCTGCTGGTTGCTTGATGCAGCTCTGGCCTCAGTTCTGGGAAAAACAAGTGAGGAGGTGGAGAAGTCAAAGCCTGCAGAGGTGGGTCACTGTCAGAAAAAAATCTAGCTGTTTTAGGAGATTAAAAGAACTGAATTCATTGAAAGTCTTAACACTTTAAAATTTTAGCTAGAGTGTTTTTTCTCATGTTGTCTTTGTGTTTCACATTTGACTTGATTTAATTGAAAAGGTCAGCAGTGAGGTGTGGGCCACCATTCTGGCTCTGATCTGGCTTCATGGATTCAAGATGGATGCAAAGGATGAATGGGAGCTTCTGGCTGTGAAGGCTGCTTCATGGGTCCAAGCTCAGAATGGTAATATGTCTAGAATGTCAAAGTACTTTTAATTGATGTACATTTACAGGTGAGTAAACGTACTCACCTGTCTCGTGATAAAATACTCAAAAAATGGGTGAAAACTGAAACCAAATATAAAGACTAAAACATTGTTTTTACAGCAAAGTAAAGAAGTTATAATAACTTGAGGTTACCTAAATGATTCATAGTTAATATTGGTTCATTTTGAACGATCCGATTCTTTGACCTAAAATGGATCCAGAACATCTTTATCCAAAACTTCCACCAGTGTGACTCAGAGAGAAATACCTGCTACTGAACAGTGAAGTTTTCCAGATTCTCTGGATTTCTTCAAGATAATCAAGTGTAAATTAAATACGTGTTCAAACAAACAAGCAAACAAGAATGAATGTCAAATCCATTCACATTTTAGTTTTCCTAAAGTTCAGCCCACTATAATTTGACTGTAATCAGGTGTAAGATTCTTGTCTGAAGAGTCCAAAAAATAATCAGGAGAGTTCTCCAAGTTCTGAACTTCAGGAAGACATTACATCAGCAGGTACTGTTCAGTAATGTGTGAAGCAATCTGCTGAATCATGGTATTCATGGATGCTCGCCACGCAAAACTCCCATGCTGGGAAAAAAATCATGTTGAGGAAAAAAACCATTTGGAGATCCCTGTGGTTTACTGGAAGACTGTAGTACAGTCACGTGAAAACCAAATGGATTTTTCTGACTGATTCCTACACACTGTTTGGAGAGGAAATAGCACCATCCACCACCCCAAGAACACTGTAGCACCAGTTAAGTTTGGGGGTGGAAGCATCATGGTTTGGGGCTGATTTTTCAGCAGGTGGTACTGGCAGAATGATTGAAAGCAAGATGAATAGAAAAATGTATTGGATAAAAAAAAACTGCTGAAAAGCTGAAAATGAAAAGAAGGTGGATATTTTAGCAGGACAATGAAACACAAGGCCGAGGAAACAATAAAATGTTTCTTTTTTTTTTGGCTTCATAGCAACAACTGGTGACATTTTTTTGTGTCAGTAGGCCACTAAGAAATCCCAGTACTGATAAAATACTGATGTGTTAAAAATGTTTTTTCCCTGCTAAATGACTCAATGCTGGAAACATGCTTGATACATTCTCAAGCATTTTGACAATAATCCCCTTTCTGAAATATCTGGATTGATGTTTTAGATGTAAACTGAGGTTTAACACTGAACTTGTCATTTTTCTGACTTGTCTTTCAGCTCCATGTGTGAAGGAGTGTGTTGATGCTGCAAATGCACTGCTGGGTTACAAAGTGCAGAAGGATGCTCTGGGGCTCTGAGGTGGAGACCGACATTCCAACGTGTGACAGAAGATTTAATGTTTACGTCTCATGTTCATGACGTTATTGACCTTAATACACTGCATGCTCTTGGTGTTGTGATGGTAAAAACTTTAGAATTTTTAATTCGTTTCTAAACAACTGCTAAATTAAAGTTTAATATTGTTATTGTTGGAACATGTTGATCTACACAGTATATGTTTAAATACTGACAATGCTTACATGATTTCATTTCCCGGGCAATCCCCTGTAGACGTAAAAACAAATGTCTCTACTTCCTTTGAAATCTGCTTTAAAACTATAAACTCTCTCTATTAAATGGAACTGCTGAATCTGCCTTTGCATTTGTTTCTCTGATGGCCGCTAGTACTTCTGGGTTTTGTACAATTACCTGTGGTACAGCTGTTAAATCAGACGGACAGCTTCCAGATATTTCACAAGGACATTTTAAAATTGATTAAGTATCATAAAATAAGGAAAATTAAGTTAGTGTGGGAAGTTTACAAAGGCAACTAAAGTTCAAAAAATAAAAGCAGTTTTATACTATCAATGTAAACTCTCAATAAAACATGTTTAAAACCAGTTACATTATCTGTTCCTAAAGTTTGTATACCATAATTTCCAGACTATAAGCTGCTACTTTTGGCCTGTGCTCACAGCCATGCAGCTTATTCAGTGATGCGGCTAATTTATGGATTAAATAGAAGGCCTCCATGAACCTTCCTTGAGGAGTCAGAGCATTGGCTGAATACACTATCCAGCTCCAACCAACAAGACATTTATTTTTCAACACACCTCTAAGCCAAACAGCATGGACCTCACTTCAGGTCTTAGACACTTCAGTCATGGTTCAACAAAAAGAAACACGCATGCCCAGCCGCATCCCAGAATCCTTTGATCGCCACTACAATATGATGCAGCTTTCAAGTTAAAAGCAGCGTGAAAAAATCCACCATCACCAACGGGTTTGGAAAAGCCGGTCAGCTGCGTGACGGAGAGAACAGCGCATGCTCAGGAGTGAATTTACCTCTGAGTCATAGTGACACTAGTCCATCTATTAGCAGCTCCATAATATACGAGACGATCTTTTAAATGTACGTTTATTATTGCTATGTTATGGTTATTATGAAGCGCCTGTTCGCTCATTTTATTTTTAATCTGTGTGGTCAGGGCTTTTTTCTGCCAGAACGAAGCCGGAAATATGGTTAGGTGAAGGCTAACATTCACTAACAACATTTAGCCTGGATGAACGTGAATCCATGCGGGAAAAGTCTGCAGTCTGCAGCTTGGCTGAACGTAAATATTTGGGAATAACATCAGCCTTTATTTTGTCAGGACACAACTGGAAACACAAATCGACCTGATCGTTTTTAACGGTTTCTAAGCACTGAGCGGAATTTTGCATTGAAAAGCTCCACCGCCCCACAGCCGGCGTGTGAGCTGGAGACATGTTCTCCTGCTGCTCGTTCACATTGAGCTGCGGGACCGATGGCAGTCTGAAGGCTCCCACACGTAACAACGCATCCGCCCCTCATCCACAAAACGTAGAGTATTAAGTCCGATTGCTCTGCACAGACATGATTCGCTCCTTCCACCGGCGCAATGGGGACGAAGCGCTCCTCCTTGGAGCCGCCCTGGCAAGGGGTGTCAGAGAAGATAGGAAGGGGAGACAAAGAGCCCGCTTGGCGAGCGCGGAACGCAGAGGCATCTGCAGAGCAACAGTGTTTGTTGTGGAAGGAAACTTCTGACGCATGCGCCGCGCGGAGGCGCGCGTATCGCGCGGAGGCGCACGCTTTTCAGTCGCCGCTGCTTTATTTTACTGGTGTGTTTTTTTAACCAGCCCCATTACCACCATAATGCTGCCGCGACACGAGTGGAAGGAGAGATGCTCTCCTGTTCGCCCCTCCATCCTATGAGGTTCCATTTGTGCCAAAAATATCAAAATGTGTTTTTGCGTCCACTGTTATGTCTTTGGTCCATTGTCTATGTCTACTGATTGTGTTTTTGCGTCCACTGTCTATGCTTTGGGCTCATTGTCTGTCTATTGAATGAGTTCATTTTACATTGGTTCATGTCTATGTACTACTAAGCAATATCTTCTGCATGCCCATGATTCTTTGATTATTACTTTGTATTTACTTTGTGATGTATATGCTTGATCCATGCTTAAACTTTGCATTTGTCTTTGTCCGTATCCCATGTCGTCTAACTACGGCGTCAGGAAAGTCCTTAGCAACAGTTGCTAGTGTCGTTTGCTATGTCGTTTCACGTGTCGTCAGGAAAGTCCTTAGCAACCGCTGCTAGTGTCGTTTGCTACGTCGTCTCACCATGTCGTGTCCTTAGATCTTGTTGTATTTCAAATTTTGCAAAAGTTGTCAGAGAAGTCCTTTGTACGGTCGGTAAACGGTTTCCTGTTTTATCACGGAACAAAACACGTTTAAAAAAAACAAAACTTTATTGATAATCCTGCAACTGCGCACTGTCAGAAAGGGGGGGGGGGTGCATGCGTACAACGGTTTCGCGTTTCCGTTTAAAGTTATTTAGTTTTAAGGTATTTAGAGTATGGCTTCAATTCAATCTTGTGATGAAACTATTATTTAAAGGTCTTTTGAAAAGTAACTGATCTGTATTCAACATGTTGTTACAAATCTGATGGATAAACGAGGAGCAGAGGCGCCCAAAAGAGCCTTATAGTGGTCCAGAGAGCGCCACCTCATGCTCAAATAAATACATAACATTGAAAAGAAAAGATCAAAATCCATTCAAAGATTTTGGGCCGTCTGCTCCTCGTTTATCCACCCGATTTGTGACAGCATGTTTGATAAAGATCAGCTATTTTTTAAAAGACTTAAATAGTAGTTTCATCTCCAGATTTAATTGAAGCTAGTCTCTAAATAACTTTAAGAAATTGGCAAGAGAGTCGCTTCGGGAACGTGAAAGCGTTGTACGCATGCGCCCCCCCCCCCCCCCCCCCCCCCTCTTTCTGGCAATGCGCGTTTGAGGGAATATCAATAAAGTTCATCTTAAAAAAGTATTTGTCATGGTTAACCCTGGCGCCGGCTTTAATAAACATTTCTTTTTTCATTCCGTGGTAGTACAGGAAACAATTTACCGGCCGTACAAAGGATTTTTCTGACGACTTTGAAAGACGACAAGATCTATGATCTAACGACAAGACACGGGGAAACGTCGTAGCTAACGACAGTAGCAAACGTCGTAGCCAAAGACAGTAGCAACGGTTGCTAAGGAAACAAAGACAAACAAACAAACAAACAACAAACAAAGACAAATGCAAAGTTTTAAACATAACTCATGAACCAATGTTCAATGAACTCGGTCAGTAGACATAGACAATGGACCAAAGACATAGACAGCGGACACAAAAACAGATTTTTGGCACAAACGGAACCTCATACCATCCACTGCTGCTCATTCTTTAAACACTGACAAGGGTGTGGCGAGCCGGGGGTTAGACCCGCCTTTAGCCCCTAAGACTCATGGGAAATGGGGAATCACAGATGTAAATTTCCTCATCATAACTGAGGGATGTAATGTTGATTATATGGTTAATGTTTGTAATTTTATGTATGATACCTAGATTGTCAATAAGTAAAAAAAAACAAAAAAAAATAAAATAAAAAAAACCATAACTGAGGAACTTGTGAACAGAATAGAGGTCCATGCAGTTTGGCAGGTGTTGATGTACTCAAACACATGTGATGATGCAATGCCATCTGTTCCTACAGTGTGCTAATGAATTGCCCTCAGTCTGGGAGTCAGGATGTGTTTTGTCAGGCCTACCATGTTGTATATTACATGCAGCTTGTACACTGACACGATTTGTTTTTGTACAAAATAAGTTAAACAAGTGAAAATGTGTGATTGCAGTTTGTGATCGGGTGAACTTTATAATCCAGAAATTATGGTATGTATTATTGAGTTGATATTTTAGGGATGACATAGTAATATACTCAAAAGACTGGAAAGTGGTCCTTCTCCCATTAGATTCAATGTTTGTGAAGGTGTTATCAAAGAATGTAGTACTATAGATAATAATTCTGCTTGGTTTGTTGATGGTCGGGCAGAAGCTCATACTGTATGTTGTTTACTGTATGTTGTTTTGTTCTGTGTTGTTTTTTTCTAGTTGTTTTATGCCTTTCTTACACTCAAAAGGGGTGTAAACAAATAATGTGCACACTCTAGAGCACGTGTCAAACTCAAGGCCCCTGGGCCAAATGTGGCCCGCCATGTCATTTTATGTGGCCCGCAAGAGCAAAAAAGTTTTACATTTCTTAGAATAAAAAAGAAAAATTGGTGTGTATTTATTCATATCTTGGGGGAATCCGGCTTGAATTATCGGATTGGGCAACTATACATTATGACTTAAACACTGTCCATATAATCTAACCTGACAGAATCAAATGTAATGGGATTTATGCTAGAGTAACAAGCAAACATATGTTTTCCATGAAACTGTAATTGTCATTTTAAAAAGTTATAGTAAATAAATAATGAGTTATTTAACATTAAGGAGTAGTTACATTTGTTTTTTATTACATTTAGTTACATATATAAGTTATATATGGCCCTTCAAGGACAGCCGCTATGATGATGTGGCCTTCGGTGAAAATGAGTTTGAGACCCCTGCTCTAGAGGCAGATGCGTCCTGGTAAAAACCTAACCCCAAACTAGCTGGAAAAGTTAAAAATGAATAATAAAAACACCGTTTTTAAACCCTGGCTGAACACGGCTTTGCCACCATCTCCTGGTTCTGGGTTTGGGCGCAGGTGGCACACAAGATCTCAACTTCGACCTATGAACCCGTTTAGTGGGACTTCCCTCAACAGGTTCCACCGTGTCCATTGTGCTTTGCATGTCCATTACTTTATTATTAGTTGGCCCCCAAACAACTTGAATCTTGTGTCTTCCCAAAGATCGGCATTGCAGCAACACTACCTGACCAGTATTTATTGGGGGACATTATACCTTCTCGTTAAGGAACAAAAGCCTTTCAGCTGCTTTTTGTTCTGAGCACTCTTTCACCCTCACATTAGCCTGTTTAAGGCTAAACTCCAAAAAGAAGGAAATAAGGTAAGAAACTCGTTGTGGAATGTGGGGTGAAATTCCATGCATGCATGACCTCTGGCAGTTACTCCGGCCATCGCCTATTCTTCTCTGGTGGCAGTTTTCTCAGTAAATCATGAAGTGTTGTATCTTTCACACTTAGCATTTCTTTGTGGCTATACCATACCTCATAAACCACTCTTTTAACAGAATTGTGGCTGCATTGTAAGTTTTTGATCCTTTGTGGGAAAAGCTTGTGTAAACTTTGTAAAGACATCACTCACAACCAAAACATTTTCACAGCCATCGGAAGACTGTTACAGAACTGTGAAATGAACAGCAAATACCTTCAACGGTCGAGATGCCAAGCATGCCTGAACCGGTGCACTGATCTTTTGCTGGGGCATTTTTGACAAAAGACATCTTTCACAGTTACTGATCCATATATCAACATCTCCGTAGAGACCGACCCAGAAACATTTGTCCTTTAACAGTTTGACAATCCGTTCTCTACCTTGATGACCTTATTATGGTGAACACTCTCAAGAACCTGATCCTTGAGACAAGAAGTGAGGAGCAACTGCCATACTTCTCCATAGCAAGGCTCTGACACTACCCTGTGGAAAAAGACCTTCTCACTTCCGTATGAAACTGCATTGTTTCAACAACCTTTTGACAGGCCCGCTCTCTCTTTTGGTTTTGGTTTAATTTTTCCATCCCAAAAGCTTTTGATCTCCTGAAGGGTGAGGTCATTTCTCTGAAACTCCACTTACTGATCTCTGGTAAAACCTTGTAATGTGGGAGTGTTGCCTTGTTTTTAATTCTGCCAGGCCCTAGTTCCATTGCACGTATTTGCCATACTCGGCAACTCTCAAGTGCTTTTGCAACAACATCCAAACTCTAGAGGTGACCCTCCCCTAAACATGTTACACAGAGCAATGCAATCATCCAGGTTAGAATCTGGATCTGTTTCAGGCTCCCCTGCAAACTCGTTTAGAGAGGGCATCTGTTGCTGCATTACTATACCCAGGGCGAAATTTGACCTCAATGTCGATTCAGTTAAGCCAACCCACCTCTGCTCTATTGCACCCAACTTAGCAGTTTCGAGGTGACATAATGGGTTAGTGTCAGTCAGCACAACAAACTTGGAACCCAGTGAGCAGCTTTTAAATTTCTTTGCAACAGCCCATTTTAGGGGCTATCATCACCGTAATTACGGACACTTTTTTCTGCTTGACGTAGCCTACAACTAGCATACGCAATGACCCTTCTGGTGTCTGCTTGCTGCTGAGTCAGTATAGCACCTAGTCCATGCAGACTCGCATCTGTCTCAACCTTGAAAGGTTGTGTGAATTTGGCAAAGCCCAAAAATGGGTGCAGAGGTAAGTTTTTCCTTCAATATTTCAAAAGCAGTGACGCATTCAGGAGTCCACAAATTTCTCACCTTCCCTAACTTTTTTTGTGACCTTGCTCCTGGTACCAAAATTGTGTGGCCTGGAAAAATGTTGATGCCTCACAGGACACAATAACTGGGGTTTTATGCAGCAGTTTATTGTTTTTAAAGAACAATCAACAATGGTGAGGTGAGCTATTTGTTTTGGATTTTTTTGTATGGCTTATGTGGTAACCTTGGGTTGTGTATCATAAGGGGGGACACTTGTATTGTTTGTGGGTTGGATATCATCAGTGGTCTGTTTATTTTACATCATGTGGGATACCCCCTCCCAGCCTTGCTTTAGTCGACTGCCAAGCTATTAATGTCCTGATTCATTTGAAAGTTCTGAATGGGGTGATGTCTGCCTTACATGTATCAATGTAGAAGTTATGTGATCGGGGTAAGGGGGGCCTTGCAGGATTAAGATGTTAAGCCACATTTTAACTTCAGACACCTTACACTGCGTTGGGGGCATTGAGGAATGACCCAAATGCAGAGATGAAGAAGCAGGAGGTTCCAAGTCAAACACAATCTTTAATTCTCGAAAACCAAAAAAAATCCACTGCCGAGCAGGAAAGCCAAACTAACAGACTGTAACTTGAGATACAAACAGGTAATCAAAGTGTATGGACCAGCACAGGACAAAGGCAAAGACAGGACTTAAAACACACGGAGCTGGCAAGACACAAGTGAGAGCGATCAGGAGAGATTGGGGTCAGCAAATAAAACTCCAAACACACATACAGGAAAACTTCAAAATAAAACAGGAAACAGAACTCAAAACATGACAGAACAAAAATAGAAACAAAGGCAAAGAAACCCAAACAGTGACAGGGATTTGTTGTGATTTTATGCCAACGTGATTTTTTCAGAAAGTTTTTGCGGTGCTAGTCCCAGCACTGTTGACAATCGGAAACACTAATCTTACCTCTTGTTGAGAACAGAGACTGCATTGAAAAAAATGTGGGTATTTTTTTTTTATCGAAACAGACAAATGTTGAAAAGTTCTTACTTGAGACTGATAAACCTCAAAACTATACAGCTGGACAATATTTAGTAGCAAAAGAGCTACTATGCACCAACTGTCTCACTTTTCAAAGCCAAATTTCTATGGGTGCCGTCACACCCGGCTCTGTCCATCTGTATATGCAGTCAATGGGTTGGGGTTGTGAGATGCTGTAAGCTAGCGGTTGAGTGTATTTTATTTGATTTTGATTTGAAATGGTTTATTTCAAGCAATGAAATAGGAATAATACACAAAATCCATGCAATCATCAGTTATACATTCGTACAATAAATAATCAAACTTTGGATAATTAGACATATTAATAAATACTGCTTGAGGGGCCAGTTTAGCTTGTGCTGGTTTGCTGCGCCTTCCGTCCGTGAAACCTGGGTTCGATTCCATGCTGCTCCCTATTCCCTTCTCTGCTGCTGTGCCAGCCCAAGCCCAGTTGGATTGAGAGGGATGTGTCCAGCATAAAACATTGCCAAGTTGACCATGCAACTCATCCTCAAGGGAGGGTTGTTTCACTGTGGCAACCCCTGATGGGAGAAGTGAAAGAAGAAGAAATATTGCTGGAAAAGGGAGTGGAAGGAAGCAAACTTATATAATCCCACCCCTGTTCTACCGTAACCATTTTATAACATGATTTATTTATTTATCATTAAACTTTTATCAGACAGAATTAAGAATCTTGAAATATCAATAAAGCACATGACAAAGATCTTCTTTCTCTTTCGGCTTTTCCCATCAGGGGTCGCCACAGCGAATCATCGTTTTCCACCTCACTCTATCATGAACATCTTCTACCCTAACGTTAGCCAACTTCATGTCCTCTGTTAAGACATCCATATACCTCCTCTTTGGCCGTCCTCTTGCCCTCCTGCCAGGCAGCTCCATCTCCAACATCCTTCTACCAATATATCCACTGTCCCTCCTCTGAACATGTCCAAACCATCTCAGTCTGGCTTCTCTGACTTTGTCGCTAACACAGGCAACATGAGCCGTCCCTCTGATGTACTCGTTCCTTATCCTGTCTAACCTGGTCACTCCTAAGGAGAACCTCAACATCTTCATCTCCGCTACCTCCATCTCAGCCTCTTGTCTCTGTCTCACTGCTACCGTCTCTAACCCATAGAGCAGAGCTGGTCTCACCACTGTCTTGTACACCTTTCCTTTGAGTCTTGCTGGCACTCTTCTGTCACACAACACTCCCTGACACTTTCCTCCACCCGCTCCAACCTGCCTGCACTCGCCTCTTCACCTCTTTTCCACACTCCCCATCACAATGAACTGTTGACCCCTAGTACTTAAACTCCTGCACCTTCTTCACCTCAGCCCCCTGTAACCTAATGCTTCTACCTTGATCCCTCTCGTTCAGACACATGTATTCTGTCTTACTACGACTGACCTTCATACCTCTTCTTTCCAGAGCAAACCTCCACCTCTCTAGCTGTTCCTCCACTTGCTCTCTACTCTCACTGCAAATTACAATGTCATCCGCAAACATCATTGTCCAGGGAGATTCCTGTCTTACCTCGTCTGTCAGCCTGTCCATCAGCATAGCAAACAAAAAGGGACTCAAAGCTGATCCTTGGTGTAGTCCCATGACAAGACAAAATGAATTACTTAAATTATTTTGTAAAAAATAACTTTCAGAAATAAACATGGCAATGAAGTATCCAAAATATATGAAGATTATGTTACTTATAAAAGTCATTGATATGATTAAAAAACAATACTATATCAGTAAAATAGACATAACACTGTTTCAGGAATTTTCATATAAAAAATTTGATAAAGTATCAAAAGTTAAAAATATGTGCAGAATTATGCTACATAAGGAAAAATCAAAAATCAATTTATCAATTTTTTTGCAGCAAGTGAAGTAATATCATTAAAAGTCAATCAATTTAGCCATTTTCAAAAATTGATTAATCATTAGTTTTATTATTTTTTTGTATTTTTATTTACACAAATGGATGATGGCAAATGGGACGGGCTCACTCCACTCCAGCAGCTCCGGCCAGAAGTCAGAGGTCAATTCCAAATGAACTCCAGCCGCTCTGCAAAAACTATGGTCTAGAAAACGATATCCTTTTTTTTTATTTTGGCTAAAAATGGCATAAGCATAACAAAAGGACCAATTGGAACACTTTTACAATAGTTTAAAAGATGACTGGATTGTGAGTTTTAAATAGTCCGTTTTAAGTAGAACCAATTTAAATCAACAGAAATTGTGTTTGTTTAGCTTTTTTGTGTTAGTCACATTTTGTTTGCTCAAGTCCTAAGTTCTGCAGAAAAGTATACCAACTGAACAACCCTGCTTTATTTTTATTTTTTTTTACCACACAAACAGTTGCAGAGTTTTTATCCAGAAGGACTAAATGAAGACTTTACGCTTTGTTTGAGTGCGTGGGCGGATGCACAGTGTGGGAAGCTGCACCTGCAGCATGCGGTTTACGTGACTGATGATGTCTGTGGTTGAAACATTCAAGCTTCACCTCACCACTCATGAACCTCACTTGCAGTTTGCAGTGATTTAGTTCTTTTCAACCATTCCAACCACTTGTAATCCATTTTTTCCCTTTCGGGGGAAAAAACAGAGCCTATCCCAGCCCCTTGCGGGCAAAGCCAGGGGACATCCTGGACAGGTGATCACACACACTCAAAATTTAGATCAACCTATGGACGGTCCACATTCTGGCCTTCTTGCTGTGAGGCAAGAGCGCTAACCACTGCGCCACCGTGCAGCCCTTCTTTTCAACCATTTACCTTTTCCCACAGATCTACTTGCATTTGTAAAAACACAAACATCTGAGGTTGGATTCTATTTAATATACGGCCGTTCTCTTTCTTTTTGTTTTACTTGATATCTAAAACTGAGTTAAAAGTTTTTTTTCCTGAAACAGCTGCAGACAACTCCTCCACATTTACCCTCAAATCTGAACCTCAGCAGTCTCTAAAGCTGCTAACGGATGTGCAACCTGTTGTCCAGGAGACACTACACAGAGTTTGTGCTGTTTTTGGTTTTGTGTGCATAAATGACAGACCAAGATGGGGGTTGGGGTCGACTAAACTGAATATCCCAACTGCTAATATATGCGGCCCTATTGTAGTGAATCGGTGCAGCGCGGATGAATGGGGGTAAGGAGGGGCTTTAGAAAAAGGGGTCTTCTGCCTCGTGGTGTGAAACCCTCAAAACTCACATCTACATTACATCTACTCTTCCATCTGAGTGCAACAAAAGTGCTTCTCCCTTTGGCCTTTTATATCTTAATTTTCCCACTTCAACAGCAGTTGAGAAAAAAAATCCAAGGACAGACTTTTATGAAGACTCAATATTTTCTTGGCTGACAATCCTGAATGTAGTGACGGAAGGCTCGTCTGCTGACAGGTTGTGGTGAAAGTCACATGAACTTTGGTTTGTAATGCAGCTGCACTGTTTGCTCTCCATCTGAAGATTGAGGTGTAACCAGAATGAAGTGAGGTAAGAATGTACTCAAATCTTTATTTGTAACAAAATATTAGCAACAAATTCAACTATGCGTGTTCAGAATTAGGATGTTTCATTAAATTGAAGGTCAAAAGCCGCTCACGGTGCATGTTTTTGCAACAGGAAGCAGAAAATGATAGGAAACAACCAAAAGTGGGTGTAAATCCAAGTTGCACTTTTTTAAATAATTATATGACAGCAATAGTGTAATAGGAGGCTAAATGTTGGATGCAAACAGAAATAAATGGAAGACAGTCTGTGAAATCTTTCAGCATAAAAAGCCCCTCACTTTGTTTTATTCCTTTGTAAAAGCAGACAGTGTGAGAACTAACCCAAGCTATTGTGCTTGAATAAAGATGCCGTAGAACAAAAGGGGCCTCTGTACAGCCAAGAATGAGAAAGGTCCAAGTGGAGGAATTGGGGGTGGTGGGGAGGAGTGGGCGATGACAGACAATCACACAAGCGTGATCAACTTAAGACAAAACATGCCTGAACAATAGAGGTCATGTTTGGCAGATTTAACAAGCAGAGCGTCATTTTTGGTACAGCCCTTTAGCCCATGTGAACTCCTCACCTGTAAGCAGCTTCAACTGTTTGTGAACTTGTTCTGCAGCTGACAGCATCTTTGCTTCTGTGCAGTGCTCATCTTCTCTGCAGTCCATAATGACACAAGGAAGACGGATCAGGGCAGGAAGTGGGAAACAGGTGCTGTGGTTTATTTTTGCTTACCTTCCACTCCTGGCTTTACCAAGCGAGGGCTTCCTCCCCAACTTCTGGTCCAGAGTGTTGACCCTTTCCTGGGACTCATACACGCATCAGTACATGACAGAGCAGGCTATCCTGACGGTGACCCAGGAGGTTCTGAGAGACACTTCAGACCAGCACAGAGCACTTGCAGAGGATGAGGTGAGCTTGTGTTTTCTGTGAATGTTTACAGAACTTTTTTTTCTGAAGACTGAGGCTCTTGACCATGCAGGTCAGACTAGGCCGTGCCTTCTGGAGAGCCGTTGGGGAGGTCGTCAGCTCCAACGCAGACACAGACTTCATGATTTCCACCAAGTCTGATCCAGTGTACCACTTTGACTCAGAGCGTATCAAAGACGGTATATTGATGCTACGACAGTTATGGACGCAGACCGTGCTGTCAGTAAGAGCCAAAGAGTACCAGAGCGCCCGTTCCAGCTTGGGTCAGCTATTCCACTCCCTCCAGGTTTGCACAAATTAAGATTTATTGTTGAGAAAAAAATAGAGTTTGCAGGTCTTAGCTTTGAACAGTTCCATTTATCAACAGCATTTTCAAATCTTTGAGTATTGTTAATTTTCTAAACACCTTTTTCAGGATTTTTACAGCCACAGTAATTGGGTGGAGATGGGTCAAAAATCCATCTATCTCCACCTGATGCAGCCCGAGGAGCCTGCCACGCCTGTTGCTCCAGGTGATTCACTCTTTTGATAGATGTAAGAGCCCGGGTTGAGCAGCCATGGGCTGTTACAGAAGTTTGAAGCACAACGTCAGTCCTCGTCTTTCACATCTGCAGAAGACAAGCCTACCTGCTCGGACTGCTTCACCGCCACGTGCCGAAACAACCTCCTGCCAGCTCTGACACACACTCAGCTCCTCACCACTGGATATCCAAGCAGCTCCACCTCTAAACCTCATGGTACAACTTCAGCCTTCTGCAATCATGTGTAATAAAGTCCAGCGACTTCACCTAGGTTGTTTAAAGAATGTTATTTGTCAATTAGGCAAATGCAGTCATGGAGGAATCCTGGACAAGAACACGGTCCTGAGAGCCAAAGGGGGAATTAATAAGGACAGCACCTCACCAGTTTTCTCCCCTCATCATTATCTTCACAAAGAAGCTGCTACATTAGCTACTGAAGCCACTCAGGCTGTTCTGAGAGATCTCAAAGACACTGTGGGAGATGAATCCCTCCTTAGGTGAGTTCTATCCGCTATTTCAACTGTAAACGGAAAGCTTTCAGTAGATCATGGCACACATAAGACGTTTTTTCCAAACATCCTTGGACAGGCTCTTCAGCGTGAAGCAGAAGCCTGCATTGGTGTTTGTCTTGGACACCACCGGCAGCATGTTTGAGGAGATCACCGCCGCCCGCCTCAGAGCTCACTCCATCATCCAGAGCAGAACCAGCAGCGCCGACCAGACCAGCACCTTTGTGCTTGTGCCCTTCCATGACCCAGGTACCAACTCCAGGAGCCGACACATCCTCATCCGCCTACTTTCCAAAGCCTCGTCTGAAAACAATAAGCAAATTTATATTAAAACATTGTCAAAACTATAAAGACTATATAAATCGGGAAGGTCCATATTTGAGTAAAAACGTGTCAAATCACTGCAAAAGTATCTAAAGAAATATCCTATATGTTTTTCCCTGAATTTTTGTAGGTATCTGGTACATGAAATGTTTTTGTTGGAAGCAAACAAGTCTCTTGATTTATAAGGCAAAAACAGAAGAAAAAAAGTCTCTTGATAACCACATGCTTTTGAAAGCTGTACATGTTTCAGCAATTTGAGCGTTTAAAGTACTTTTATGTTTTACTCTTACCGGGACCACTTTCCTGTTTTCCACCAAAAGGCTCAGACTGTTGCAAATAAATATTCTCTAATTCTATGTCAACGACACCCAACAACTTTTGAAGGTGACACAAAATAAGCAAAGATCAACATAATAATTAAAATACAGAAAAACATACGTTCCATTTTAACTCTTTCATCTCTGAGAAGCACCCTTTTGCAGCTGATATCAGTTGTACTGATAGAGAGCAGAGTTTTTGTCTCAATACTGACAGATTTCTTTGTTGTTGTTTTTTTAACTTGTCCTGCCCAACAGCTGGGCAAACAGATGAGAGCTGAAGGTCTCTTGTGTTGGACATATTTTACTTTAACAACAGGGGTTATGAATCTTCTGACAAACCAGAGGTATGTCTGAATAAACCCCTTTTGTAATCGAGGCCAAACTTTATTCATTTTAATCGTATTTGAAAATCTTTGGTGTTGGACCGGACGGAAAAGGAAAGAAGGGAAGAAGAGAGAGGGATGTTAGAGAGGGGGGATAGGAGGGTGATTATAGGAGGGGGAGGATAAAACCATGAAGCAGCATAAAGCAACAAGCAACTGGATGTTCATCATTACGGTAAGGTTTAGATGTAATACAAATCTAGAAGGGGCGGGGCCTGTCCACACACACTTAAATGTTTTAAACACAACTGCTAGCTGCAAAAATGTCCACATGTCAACATGTACACGATACAGATAGTGTTCACACACGCATACTTATGCCTTCAAACTAACTAGTGTGAAATATTTCATTCAATCACGCAAGATATTAGTGCAAAGGTAAGCTAACACCTGTGCTCAATTGAGTGTTTATGTTCTTCTAAAATGGATGGTGGAATGTGAAAAGAAGGAGGGAGAGTGCCCAGCCAACCTCACACCAAGACCCCCGCCGCAGCAGGAGTGGAAGCTAGAATCCCCCAACGCCACACGGCAGCAGGCAGAGAACAACCGCCCCCCGGGGCGATCACATCCGCCACCCAGAGCCAGAGAGCAGGGAGCGATGAGGGGAAAGAGAGTGCTGCCCCAGCCCAACCAGGAGAGCAGCCCCACCGCTGCGCCAGGAGGGCCCAACGCCGGGCCCCACCCGAGAAGAGTGCCCGCAGCCCCAGACGAGCACCTCATCACCACCCAGGAGTTCTGGGCATCCCCCCGCCCCAACCCCAGGTACGAGCCAGGACCTCCCCCAGGGAGACCCGCTCCGCGCTCCAGGCAGCCACCCACCCGGCCCATGGTTGGTCCAGAAAGGAGCAAAGCTGGGGCTAGCCGCCCCCGCCCAGGAGGAGGCACCCCGGGGAAAATGGGGGCCCACGAGGGGTGTTGTAAACATGGCCCGACCAAGCTCGGCCACAGATGGAAATTTGGCGAGGCCCAGCACCCGGGGGCAAGGACCAGAACCCACTCCACGGGGACACAGACACCCCTAGTTCAGGTGTGATGTAATCCCCGGCTTCTGGACTTGGCAGATAGCTCAGGGATCCCTCTCCCTGCGTAGAGAGAGGGCCGCCGGGCCTAGGAAACCAGCACCCAGGGGACATGGCCGCCGTTGCCAAGGGTCCTGTTCCCCCTACCAGTGATGGGGTAGGGGACAGATGGACCTAGGTCCCACCTTCCTTGCGAAATGTGTGTGTGGGTTTTTGTGAGGTTGTGTGTGTGCATGTGTTTGTGTTTATGTTGGAATGTATATTTTGAGGGGTGAAGGGTGTGTGTACTAAGTGTACTAAGGGGGTGCAGTTAAAATTGGCGGGCAGGGCACTGAGGGGACATCTCCTGATTATTCACAGTGATGTCCCCTCACCCTCCCCACCAAGGGGCCCTAAATGTCTGAAGTGCAGTTAAAATTGGCGGGATGGGTGCTAGGAGGAAGTCTGCAGCTGGTGGTCAAACAGCCCCCCCCGAGAAGCACCTTTAGAAAAGGCAACAACATTTGTGATTTGACATTTGACTCACTTTGACAAAAATATGATCTCACTTGGATTCTTTATGAAATTCTAAATTTCTGCAGACACAAATTGAATGACTCATGATACTTTACATTGGACATGAGAACAACAATGCAGAAAAGGTGCAGTAAAATGGGATCTTCAATTTTCCCTTGGCTAAAGATTATTTTAAATGAATTAACTTTTCTATCCGCCTAGTAGGAAAGTAGTTTTTTTTTTTTTTGGGGGGGGATTCGTAAATTATTGTATTATGATTTATACAATTGTTTTAATGAAATTAGCTTTTCAGTGTAAAATTGATTCTAAAAAAATTGCATTCTCTCTTTTGTGTACGGACATTCTCATACTTTAAAACTGGTGGATTTACTATCTTTTTACACTGTGAATATGTGTTAAACTACATACACACCACCAAATGTGCATTCTTGAATTTTAGCCATGGTCTTCACAGCAGGGAAGGGCTTTTTCTTCTCCTTTTGCTACTGTTTACTACACATGTTCACCACCTACAGCAGGAAGGAAGAGGTTCAGTGCGAAATGTGGAAGTGGAGCAAATCTCATGAATCTTGCTCCAGGTTTTTTCTTTCACAGTTCTCTTCAGATATCTGAAAAAACCTACTGTCATGTAATTCCTCACACAGTAAATTAATATAAACACAAACCACTATTATATTTCCCACAATTTTCAAACTGTTGGCACTTCTGTGAGTCCAAAGCGATGCTTCGGACCATGCGTCACCACCAAATCCAATTAAGTCTCAAAATTCAATTTGCTTTAACTTTCAATCTGCAATCAATAACCACACGGTTCAATCGTAGAGCCCGAAAATAGTTCTAAAAACTTGTGTAGCATCGCGTGAATACAAAAGTTTTGAATGCATAAGCCTGAAATGTGGATTTACGTGTTCACAAAGGCTTTTCATTGGATGTGGCTACTTGAACGCCGAGGACAATGTCAACATAACTTCATACAATCTAATAACCATTGGAACGTTTACTGCATTTGTACTAAGAACACTTTTTTCCACTGGACGTTCATAGCAAAATCCTTAAAATTCCAATGTCATCATTTAAATTTGATCATTTTTATTTTAAACGTATATTCATAAATATAATTTCCTTGTTATGCAAGGATTTGTTTGTATATAATTGGAGTAATTCCTCCTTCTGTGATGGACCCTGCAGATGTGGGACCAGTGTATGAAGAAGAAGACCCAAATACTTTCATGCAGCACTTGGAGAACCTGATAGCTCTGGGAGGAGGAGATGAACCTGAAATGTGCTTTTCAGCCATTCTGGTAAAAGAAAAAAAGATAATGTTATATATGGTGTGGTGTGTCCATGTGTTTGTATGTGTGGCTATGTGCTGTAGAGAGGTCAAAAACAACAGGTAGTACTGTATATGTTATATACCTACAGAAAATTAACCGTTTAGTAAATAACAAAAACAAAAGGCAATTATTTAGAATATAATTTCTTATTAATAAAATGAGCTGTTTTTCGTATGAAAACATTGCCCACGGGTAAACTGGACGCTGATCGACAGAAACAGAGAATTGAATCCTTAAATTAAAGCATGGTGCTTCATGCACATCCTAATTGTGACCAAAGAAATTCATGCCAAAACATTGGGTAATTTTAAATGTTGACCATCCATCTGCCCAGCCCAGTTGTTCTTTTTAGTGGCAGCTCTTTTGCCACTGCAGCTGCATGAGGCCAGGTCACCTTTAAGGCCTCTATTTGCCTGTTTTGGGAAAGAGTCGCAGTATTTGCCTTAGCCTGTCATGTCTAAAGGAGGTCTTTTACTGCCTGTTTTTATAGGCTTGATTTAATAAGATGGCTGCTAATGATCACATAGTTAGAAGCGTAAATGTCAGCTTTAAATCATTTCAGCACTTTCTGCAGTGTTTAAAGTATTTTTATGTTCTACTCTTAGCGGGATTACTTTCCCGTTCTTCACCAATAGACTCAAACTGTTGCAAAGAAATATTCTCTATTATTCTATTCATATATTCTATGTTAACACCCAACAACTAAATACATAGTTTATACTTGTTTTCTAGACACAGTCCTCAGTGTTGCTTAGTGATGTGGAACAGGTTTTGGGGCATGTTTTCAAGTGTATACATGTCAATATCTAGCAGGCAGATGATGAGATCCAGAGTGTCTGGCGCTGACCCACAGTCCTCCTCAGAGTTACCCCCTCACTGACCACTTTTAAAACCAGTCCGTTGGGAACGGACACAAAATAATGTATTTGTTCGCACAAATTACTTATTTCGAGGGAACAAAATAATATTTCCTGGGAACAGAATACTATCTCTGGGGAACAAGATGTTTCATTTGTGGGAACACGATATATTTTATATTTTCCATGTCAGGATACGGGCTCCGTAAGTCAAAGAATCGCATGATCAATAGTTATCAGTACATTAGTTGCTTCGGAGCCTGGGCTGAGCCATGTTTGCCTCATCTTCTTGCTGCAACCACAGGAGGGGTCAGTACAGAGTTAATGTATTTGACCAGTTCCTTATTTAACTGTTATCAGCTGCACTTCAGACTTTATCTTGTTTTCGGTTGGGGAGCTTCTCCTTTTTCGAATGGCTCGTTGAAAGAAAGCAGAACTTCAAGCACATTAGGTCAAACTCAATACAGAACTCAAACAAATTTAATCACAGTTTTATTCAGCAGTTCAAATGATAATAAAAAAGTTTATAGAGTTTATACATTTCTTCAACAGGTGTCTTTCGAACCATGAACCACCATGAGACCGGGCATGATCATGACAAACCCCAAGAGCACAACCCCCTGAAAAGGTCGCAGTCACTTATTGGACTGTTGGGCTGGTCTTTTTTGTTTCTTGTTTGTTTTTTGTTGTGGTCTCAAAAATTTTCCTTTTTTGTGGGTGTTTTTAATCAACATTCACAGACTTCCTCACTTGTTCTTCACAATTTTCCGGTTTGGATGAAGTAAATACAATGGGCTATCTTTCTTAGTGAGACATTATTTATGTTCAGATTGCTGCCCTGTCACAGAACCGAAAATTATACTATATGAGGGGCGGCAGTAGCTCAGGTGGTTGAGCAGGTCATCCAATGACCGGTTCGATCCCCGCCCCCCCCAGCCATCCGCTGTTGTGTCCTTCGGCAAGACACTTCCTGTCTCCAGTGTGGCTCCACTGGTGTGTGAATGTGTGTGAATAATCCCGGTGATGGTCAGAGGAACCATAGGCACAAACTGGCAGCCACGCCTCTGTCAGTCTGCCCCAGGGCAGCTGTGGCTACATCAGTAGTTACCATCACCAGGTATGAATGAGGAGTGAATGAATAATGGACACACTGTAAGCAGTTTAAGCAACAAGAAAAAGCGCAGATAAATCTAGTCCATTGTTATTATTGTGTTCTGTCTTACCAGAGAGAAACTTGACTTTAACTCTTTATGTTTACTTCTAACCCTGTTAACATTTCTCAAACGTTATTTTACATGTACAGTTTCTAACGGATCCACACAGTCATTTAAATCAGAATTCTGCAGCAGTTTAAATTTTACACTACATGTTCTGTATGGTTTTGGATAGTCCAGCGCCCTCTGCAGGGAAAAACTTTTTAAAATATGCACAATTAAATCCCAGTAGCTGCTAACAACCTGTTTTTTTTTCTTCCTGTAGCTGGCGCTGACCCACAGTCCTCCTCTGTCAGACATCTTTGTGTTCACCGACGCCTCGCCTAAAGACGCTCACTTGTTTGATGCAGTTAAAGCTCTCGCTCTGAAGAAGCAGAGCAAGGTAACCGTGGAGACAAAGCCACTGTGTAATCACTAAGATGAAACTGAAGTAGTGAAATGTTTAGATAACCTTTTTATGCACATTTGATATCTGCTGTTAGATATTCTTTGCTGTTAATTAGAGTTTTCTGTCAGAAGGTCCTCCGTCATGGAGGAAACAGTATTAAACTAAACTTTTACCCTATTTTCAACACTATAGGGTGCACCGAATGTAAGGCTCATCAACGAATGGTTTATTTTTGAACTTATCTCACAACTACGGAGAGCAAATTATGAGGCACATTAATTAACCGTGTTCACAGTAAAGCTAGAACTTGTGACACGCTACACCAGGGGTCTCTAACCCTGTTCTTTGTGAGCCACTGCCCCGCTTATATTGCAGCTAAACTTGATTCAGTAATTACAGACGTGTCCAATCAATCAGACACTGGGCGCCTGATCTACCTGCGCGACATGTTAGTTGCATTAGAGCAGGGGTGTCAAATTAATTTTCATCGAGGGCCACATCTGCATAGCGGCTGTCCTCAAAGGGCCAGATATAACTTATATATGTAACTAAACGTAATGAAAAAACAAATGCAACTACTCCTTAATGTTAAATAACTCATTATTTATTGTAAATGTTTATAGTGACAATTACAGTTGCATAGAAAACACATGTTTGCTTGTTACTCTAGCATAAATCCTTTTACATTTGATTCTGTCAGGTTAGGTTATATGGACAGTGTTAAAGTCCTGATGTATAGTTGTCCAATCATATTTCAAGTCCGATTCCCCTTAGATACAGAATACATTCACAATAACGCCCAACCTTAATTGCAAATAAAAAAAAAACAGATACCCACCGCTAGAACGAATAATTCTGTAACTATGCTAACTTCCAACCATATCATTAAAAGAAAAAAAAAACAGTCCAACGTTCACTGCGTTAGCATATTTACAAAAACACCTAACCTTGTTTGCAATTCATAGAAAAACTAATATTTTGACAGAGCAGCATGTAACTCTCAAAATCCCTTCAACATCAGCATGAATCCATAGATAAAGACGCTCTGGTTTATGAAAAAGCAGGAATCATAATAGCAAGGATCTTCTGTGCCCCACCCTGCTTACCTGCATCAGGTGTGTTCACATGATTAAAGCTGCAGCAGCAGAGATGACTGAAACTGAGGTTTTGGTATCCAACTTTTAAATGAAAAACACATTTTTAGTTGTTTTAGGATTCACAGCTTTTTTTTCACACAAGCTTTACTGTGGAGACCAAATGTTAAGTTAAAAGCACTGAGGTCCTATTCGGTGCTTTTTCTCAGATCAGGCTGGTCTTTTTCTCATTTCCCATTCCCACAGATTACATTTCTGCTCACTGAAGATCCATACTACACACCAGGAAGAAAGAGGAGGAAGAGGAGGAGTAAGGAGCTTCTTCCCTCTGATCGTTTTTCCCTGTACTCCTCCCTGTCCTCACTCTCCGGAGGACTGACTGTATTCACCACTGACTTTGACATCCAAGGCGTTTCTGCCATAGTGGAGGACCACACAGCTGCTGACAAGGTACATTTGCAAACGTTTCTGTTGAAAACCAGTAATTCTCATGCAATAACAGCTGCATTTGTTGTTTAAAATATTAAAGAATACTCTGTAAAGATGTGCCTTCAGCAGCATCTGATGATGAAATCACAACATGTGATATTGTAGGTTTTTTTTGTAGTCTTTTAGTTTAAAAAAGAGATAAAAGTTTTGAATAATCTATTGAATGAATCAAAATCTCCACTAAACACATAATGAAAGTGTTGCATTTTTAAAAGACGTTCAAGTAAAAGCAGGTTTTTACAGGTGACCCTCCTCCATGTGGAAGCTGATCCAGAGCTGACCTCTGATTACTCCTTCAGAGTTGACAGCTCAGTCAAGAAGGTCATCCTGCATATCACTGGTACTTTGGTTGAGTGCATCCTCACCAGCCCATCAGGTAAGGTTTGTAGAGATTCTGCAAAAACAAACCTTTAAAAAATGGCATTAAAACTAAATGTCTGCATGTGTTTCAACTTTTGGCAGATCAAAGTCAGTCTCTTCTGAGTGGGAAAGGCCCTCTAGCAGAGCTGGAGCACTCCCAGGGTCTGTATCGCATCAGCCTGCTGCTGCCTGTACAGTCTGGTCAATGGAAACTCAGAGCCATGAGTGACGGACACGTCACTTTTAATGTGATAGGTAACGCCAGAAACAGACATTTTGTTAAATGGATTGTTTAAAAGATTTTGAGTTCTTTTGGTTTGAAATAAAATTGGATCTAAAAAAGCTGTCTTATCTTCAGGTGACAGCACTGTGGATTTCCTGTATTACTTTGCTACTTTAGCCAATGAAACACATCCAGGCCTTGCAAGAGTGGAGGGGAGTCCTATAGCAGGTGAAAGGTCTTTATTTATTCTAGAGCAGCTGTCAAATAGAAGTCACATTCACATATCTGAGCTGTCTCTGCACAGGCCTCCCTGCCTATCTGGTGATGTATGCCACAAGCCTGGATTCAGACACAGAGGTGTCGTTCAGCCATGGAACGCTGTTGGGGGCTAAAGGAGAGAGCCTTCAGCAGGTGAAGCTGGACACCTCCTCCTCTTCATCATACCAGGCATGGAAGGAAGTTGTGGGCCTGGTGGAGTCGGTGCCCGCAGTTCCCTTCTGTGTTCAACTTTCAGGCCAAGACAGCAGAGGAAACAAGCTGGACAGGGTTTCCACGGAGATGATTCACCCCACCCACGTTGAGATACAGGTAACTGTCAGACACAAGAGCATTTTTATACACAATCATTAGCTTTTGTAGAGTTTTACTTGCACTTAAAAAAAAAAATCAATTTGAGCAGCAAAGAAACTCTACTCCCTTGAGGTGTCTTGTCTAACAATGCACCAAAATTAAATATGAAAAACTCTAAATATCCATATAATTTATTATAATTTGAAATCTTGTCTTGACGACATGTTAAGCAGTTAACCTTTGCATAAAAAAGTGATAACATTTTGCAAATTGTCAGGCCAACAGAAAAAAGATGGAAACAGATCTTCAACTGAGTGAAAATGGGCTTCATGTATAAAAAATAGTTTCATAAATAGTTTTACAAAATTAATTATAAACCGAGATTAAAATATGATATCTGTCCCTTTAACATGTTTACCTTAAATCTTAGAGAAGCGTTGAGAACCTCTGTGTGTCTGTCTCTGCTCAGGTGTTGTCAGTGCCCCCCCTCGTACCAGGTCACGTCAGCACAGTGGGCTTTCAAATCCTGAACCACGGACCAGCTCGACTCTTTGATTTGACTGCTGATGATGACTGTGACTACCTTCAGATGAAAGGACCACAAAGGTGAAGAAAGACGAGCCATCGGCTCTTTAGTATTTTTGCTGAAATTTAAAGGCAGCACTCCGTTTTATTTTGATCTATTTGTACTGTTATCAGATCGTCTGGTTTACACTTTTGTTCTTCAGGTTTCCTGTTGCAGAACAAGGCTTGTATCGCAGCGAAGTGAACCTCCTCACTCCAGCCACAGCTCTAGCAGGAGCAACTGTCACGCTCACACTCACTGTGCACGATCTGGATTCACCCGACTCTAACTTCGCTGTGACCTACCTGACTGTGGTCCCTCTAGTAAGCAATAGCACAGTTTGAGCGCTTTGCCTAATCAATCTGTTACTGACATGTTTGAAATAAAAAAAATATCCTCACTTTGCAGCACCCCGACACGTCGCCCCCATCGTGCTCTGTTGCCCGAGTGCAGTCGGACTGCCCTTCTGTCTGCAATCAGTCCAGCTGGAGTGTGTCGCTGGTGGTGTCAGATAATGGTCGCTCTGGCCTAGCTGCCCTCCAGCTGCAGAAGGGTGACGGCATTTTCACTTTGTTTCACCGCGCCCCGTTCCTTGAGGACATCTCAGATGAATCCGGGAACAAGCAGAAACAAACACACAAGGACAACAAGGCCAGCGAGGACCATCGTCATCACCACCATCATCATCACAGCGACCACAAAACCAGATTAAAGGCCGGAGAGCCGCCATTGAACATGTCTGCATGGGCACACAGCTCGTCTCAGCCGCTGTGGGCGGAGTACACATCCAGCTGCTGCTCTGGTCAGGCGGAGGTGCTGGTGTGGGACAGAGCTGGAAACACCAAACGCTGCCGTCTAACATCTGTGGAGCAAAAGAGAACAGACAGAAGCTCAGAAACCAGCGGAACTGCAGCATCAACGTTCACCGGGGCTTTTTCTCTCATTTCCGGCCTCCTGTGGTTTCTGTTGGCCTGATTCAGGCTTCCATGCTTTGCTTCGCAGCAGTTACTTATTTAATCAGAAAAATTCCTGTTTTAGAGGAACTGCTCACCTAAAAATAAATTTCTTTCAAAGATTTTGCGTGAGCATCTGTCAGACTCATCTGCACAGTGATGTGGCATGACATAAAGCCCTGTTTAAATACTAGCAAACAGTGGAACCGGGCCTCCCCTTTTGTGTGTTCTCAGTTCACACTCGCCCTCAGGATAATATATGCTTCCACTGAAAACTGATTAACCCTTCAGACAGTTACTCATTTCATGACTCGGAAAAGTGAAGAAGCAGCTCACAGACCACAGAGGTGGACAGGATCAGGTCTGCGTTTGCTGACATGTCAAACCAAGAAGGTGCTCAGAAAGCAACCCCAGCAGAGGTGGAGGAGAGAGGACACTGGGGCAGTAAGGTGGAGTTTCTTCTGGCTGTGGCAGGAAATGTTGTTGGCTTTGGAAATGTGTGGAGGTTTCCTTACCTCTGCTACAAAAATGGAGGGGGTAAGTGCATAACGGTAAGGGTAGGCCGAAGTCTTTTTGCTAAGATCAATAAAGTCATCCAAGTTTCCTCATGAAGAGAGATGAAAAAGCTTCAAATGTAAAACAAAAACACAGGTAAAACTCAAGGTAAAAATTGGTATGAATTAAAACTTTAAGTAACGTTCTATTTAGGAAATGGGTAAATGAAGGTTTTGATTGAAGCATATTTTCTCCAAATATTTTCAACAAAATACTATGTGGAAAAGAGGAAAGTTAAGCAGCAGACAGGTTTAGGAGTCACATGAGAAGCTCATGAGTTTTTGTCGAAAGAGTATATTTGTCATTGCACAGTCTTACAGTTTGTGTAACAAACCGGGACCCCCCCCCCCCCCCCCCCATCCGTTCATAAATAACAGTAACTAGGCACCATTAAAAGTAAAAAACAAAAATGTACTTTTCAAAAACAAAAAACAATTAAAAATAAAATTTGGGCCAAAGAACAATGTTACTCAGCTTCATATGTATGTGGGGGTAGGGGGGTTAGCTATGTCAAGGAATATTTTTTTGCAGATATTAACAAGTATCGCGCACTAGAAAGGCTAGAGCAGATCATCACCACAACCCCATGCAATTAAAATTCACAAGTTGGATGAACGTTTGGTTCCATTCTTACATTTTTTGATCCGTATGAACTAAGATATTCACAATCTATGTTTTTTAAAAAAAAGCATGCAGGAGCAGCATTTCTAATTTTTATCATCATAGTTATTTTCCTAAGCTTGACAATTTCACCCAACATCCTCAACTTTTAAGATAGTATTCCATTTTTGCAAATATTTTTATCTCTTCTTTATGTGTGGTTTGGGACCACAGATAAAGGCAGACTCTGTCGGGTAGTGAAAAGTCTCTGGACTCCCATTTAAATCCATAGACTGTAGGCTGTAAGTTGTGAGGACCTGGGAACGATGGATGTAAATACAAACTGTATTTTTAGAGCTGAATTATGACAGATCACAGAAACATAGAGATGCCTTTGTGCAGAAGCAATCAGGTAAGAAGGTGTCCAATCTTAAGGTGGAAACTCCGGGTCCAAAAGGCGTGGCGGGACAAAACTTTGATCTTGTGGGTTAGGTCCAAAATGAGGCAGGGTCATTACAGAGTCTGAGCAGTCTGAGAGAAATCCAATCCATTACAAAATTCAGCTCTTTTGGGGGGGGGTTTCTGTCTGAAATACAGATCTAATGAGCTGACTATAAAATAACATAATCTGTTATTAATTTGTGGATTGGAGTGCTCCTGCCCCAGATGAAAAAAGGTCTTGTTCACGAGTGAGGGAAGATTGGACCTTGAAATTGACAGGAAGTTTGGCTCAGCGTCCACTCTTATGTGTTCACTGTGTCGGCCCGTTATGGTGAACAGAGCTCAGCCAGAAAGCAAAGCTCTCAATTTACCGGCCTATGTTCCAATACTCACCTGTGGTCATGAGCTCTGGGTCATGACCGGGAGAACGAGAACGAGGTCCCGAATACAAGCGGCTGAAATGAGCTTCCTCTGTAGGGTGGCTGGGCGCTCACTTAGAGATAGGGGGAGGAGCTGGGTCACCTGGAGAGAGCTTGGAGTAGAACCGCTGCTCTTCGAGAGGTGGCTTGGGCATCTGGTCCGGATGCCTCCCTGGGGAGGTGTTCTGGGCATGTCCCACTGGGCAGAGGCCCCGGGGCAGACCCAGGACACGCTGGAGAGACTAAATCTCATTGGCTGGCATGAGAACATCTTAGGGTCCCCCCAGAGGAGCTGCTTAAACTGCTTCCCCCGTGATCAGGTTCTGGATGAGTGGAAGAAGCTGATTGGATGTCAATAATTGATTACGATTTTACTCTAAATTTTTCATTGAAAAGGGCCATATTGACTTTGCTTTATCATTTTTTTTCTAACTGTGACCAGAAGGTTTAAGACAAAATCTTTTCATTTGAAAAAGCCCTGAAGCATTTTAATTAATTTAATTTAATTAAGTTCAGTCTTTCATAAAAAAAAGCTGCAAATGTTTTATTTCAAAAACGTTATGTAAGGTATTGTGGCCAGGATGGGTTTTTCTGCTTTTATTTTGGTTTATTTGTTAATTCCTGTTGTCCTCTGATTTCAGGGTCTTTATTGTGGGAGGTCATTCTCCCTCAGTGTTATCACCTGTTCTCCCTGTTGTGCGCACCTGTTTGTTGTTGGTTAATCCCTCCTCCTGTTTTAGAATCTGCGTCTTCCTCACATTTGTTGCCTGATTGTTTTGTGTGTTTTCAGAGCTACGAGCATCTGGCAGTATTTTGAGCTGTTATCTGTTCGGTTCCAAAATAAAAGGAACCTTTTGATTCTGAGCTTTCTGCATCCTGCACATAGTGTCCACACGGTTCCTGACACGTTATCCTGTAAGCTCGAACTGAAAATGTGACAGTTTTACAAATGTCATTTAGAAAAAAAAAAAAAGTAATGTCAAGAAAAGATCAATTGTATGAAACTGGAAACAGCAAGTGTGACTGACATTACATCAGAAAAATGCGGTGCAGTAGTTCAAAGTACAGAGCAGTTCATGACTGATTCACGATAGTCAATGGAAAATCTCTGTTGTTCTCTAACTCCATTAAATCAATTCAAAGAAAGGCTAGAACTGCTTGTCTTTGTCAAACCTATGCTTTCCCATGACCCCACCCTTACATTGATGTGTTCTCCCTACCATGATTATATTTTTTACTCAAGGTGGTCAAAGCAGTTACAAAAAAACTGAGTATCAGCCACAGATTTTGCAAAAAGAACTGTATAAGAACCAATCAGCTGCTAAGTCTGTAATGAATCATACATGTATAATCAAAAATATAATATTTTAAAAAAGGAGAGCAAAATAGAAAACTCGACAATGACTAAAAGACCATAAGAAAAAGAGCTATTCAGGTAAGGGTTTAAAAGAAAAATCATCAAGGATCACTAGAGCGCTATTGTCTCTTTGAAAAACAAAGTTGTTCAAAATAAAAACATACTGTACATTTAAAGTATTTGATTCTACTGAGCTTAAGGAAATATTTGGCGAAGTAGATTTTTTTTTGTGTGGCATATCTCTGTAAATATTACCTCACGCTCCTACTTACTGCGTTCCACATTAATAAGTCTGATGTCATATGACAGATATAGGTACTCAGTAATATAAGGCTAAATAATTGTTAGGAACGCTCAACACCCAAAATAATGTGTTTGTGATGTATTATTACAAAAATGTCACAAAAAAGAGTTTTATTTTCATTTATGTTTTGATTTGATTAGATTTATTTCAATATTACTTGTAGTCAATACAATAAAAAAATCTGCAGATTTATCAAATTCATTACAGAAATTATGAAATGAATAAATAAACATAGTTAAAGAAAAACTAAACAAAGACCAATTTAAGTAACTTTTGCTCAATTAAATATAGTGATCATCAACTAAAGTCAAGTAGAGCTTAATTTATTGCTTGAAAAGAAGTTGGAAGAAATGAGTTTATATAATCCCACCCCTACTGAGTTCATTCAATTTATAGTTTTGCATACTTTTCGTGATGCGGTTGTGATTAGATAGATTTTTTTCAAGGTAACAAAATCAAATGCTTATTGATGATTGATTATCTTCAGAAACTTTCATAATTTAGGTAAACAGTAACATGAATCACACACCATGTAATATGTAATACTGATAGATTATAATCAGATTACAAATTCCTTAAATCCAGATATCATTGCTACACTTTTGCAGATCAACATATCAAGTTACAAAATTGCTGTATTTATTATCCTGATTAGCCTCAGAAAGAATTCTTCATATTGATTCACACTTGAGGTAACCAATATATAATAATCATTAATTATCATTAGAACACATTGTCACATTAAACCAGTAATTATTGCAACACATTGAAGATCAAGTAAAGAAAATCAACAGCTTCTTGACCCTGCGACAGACTGGCGACCTGTCCAGGATGTCCCCTGCCTTCGCCCACAAGTAACCGTGATAGGCTCCAGCAGCCCTGTGACCCCAAAAGGGATAAAACGGTAGAAAATGAATGAACATCTTATTAATTGTAATTTAAACATTTCAGTAATCAGTAGTTGCAGATTGCACAATGTAAAACTCATTGGTTGTAATTAAAAGAGATTTGATTATTTCACCGCAATCAACTTCACACATGTATTTGGAATTATTGAAACACCTGTTGATCCTTAACTCCTCTCATCTTCATAATGTGAAATCAGAGTTAATTTATGCATTTTCTTGAATATTTAGGTATTCGAATATTGTTTGAGCTCATCAGTTAACCTGTTTTAAAGTTTAGTGCCACACACAGACACACAGAAACCTTTCTTTGTGGTTCTTATCAATTTGATCTTTAAATTCCTACATCCTCTCATTTTATAGCCTCCTTCATTTTCTAAGAACGGTTTTGGATATTGAATGGCGTATACTTATATAGCGCATTCACACACTGATGGCGGCTCCGCTGTCAAACACTGGCGCCAACCTCCACCAGAGGCAAGGTGGGGTTCAGTGTCTTCCCCAAGGACACTTTGACACATGGACGGCCAGGGCGGGAATCAAACCTGCAATGGTAGTAATTTCCCAAAGTTGCACAGTGTAAAAATCAAAACTGTCATACATTTTTAAAAGTCTGGACTGATAAAAGAAATTGTTTGTTAGATCAAGATATCTGGGTTTATGTACAATTCTGATGGCTTGTTTCTGAAGTAAAAAGAGAGGATGTAGTGAGCTCTTATAATTATTCCCCCAAATTTCTATACCGTAGGTGAAATATGGTAAAATTAAGAAGCTTTATAATAAATATCTACTGATGTATTCTAATTTATACTTAGATATATTTATGATAAAAATAATTTTTGAGACATTAGTTTGTATATGTCTGATGTGTAGTTTCCAACATAATTTGATCCATGAAAACCCCTGAAAGAATTTGATTTCTGTAACACTTTCAATTGAGACAGAATTTATTTTAATTGAGAGTTCGGCATTGGCGTTGTAATTTTAAACAAAATAACGCTTTGGTGTTATAGGTTCAAAGATAATTTGTTGTAATCCATCCAGGATTTTATTTTGTTTAACTTTGTGTTCACCACATTGATAAGTTCCCTATGACTGTCTGTGGAATAGAATATATTTGTGTCATTAGCAAATAATGTTATTTTTAAAAGTTTTGAAACATTGAATATAAAATATATGTAAATATTAAATAGCAGCGGGTCCGGAATTGATCCTTGTGGGACAGCCCAACTTATCTCTATGGTTTTGTGATGTAAAGTCATCAATCTTGAGAAGTTTTCTTCCTGTTAAATAGCTTTTGACCCAAGTTAGCGCTAGTCCTCTTATTCCAAACACTTTCAGTTTGCCAAGTAAGATGTCATGATTGAGAGTGTCAAATGCTTTTTTTAAGTCAAAAATTCCAGCTGCAATTTTTCTTTTTGTCCAGAGCATTTATGATTTCCTCCACAGTAATGATAGTCAATCCGCTTGATCTGTTTTCTCTAAGACCATATTGGTTTTTATTTATAATGCTATGCTTATGCTGGGCAAACAGATGAGAGCTGAAGACCTCTTGTGTTGGACATATTTTAGTTTTTTATTTATTTATTTTTTTTAACTTGTCCTGTCCAACAGCTGGGCAAACAGATGATAGCTGAGGGCCTCTTGTGTTGGACATATTTTACTTTAACAAGAGGGGTTATGAATCTTCTAACAAACCAGAGGTATATCTGAATAAACCCCTTTTGTAATCGAGGCCAATCTTTATTCATTATAATCGTATTTTAAAATCCTTTGTGTTGGACCGGACGAAAAAGGAAAGGAGGGAGGAAGAAAGAGGGATATTAGAGAAGGGGGGTAGGAAGGTGATTACAGGGGGGGTAAACCATGAAGCAGCTTAGGACAACAAGTTTCTGGATGTTTATCGTCACGGTGAGGTTCAGATGTAATACAAATCTGGAAGGGGCGGGGCCTGTCCACACACACCGCAAAAATGTCCACATGTCAACATGTACACCATACAGATAGTGTTCACACAAGCATACTTATGCATTCAAACCAACTAGTGTGAAATATTTCATTCAATCAAACAAAAATTTGTGCAAAGGTGAGCTAAAACCTGTGCTCAAGTGAGTGTTTATGTTCTTCTAAAATGGATGGTGGAATGTGAAAAGAAGGAGCGAGAGTGCCCAGCAATCCCCACACCAAGACCCCCGCCGCAGCAGCCGCGGCAGCCAGAACCCCCCAACGCCACACGGCAGCAGGCGGAGAACAACTGCCCCCCGGGCGACCACATCCGCCACCCAGGCCAGGGCCAGCAGGACCGCCGTGAGGCCCCCAGAGCCAGAGAGCAGGGAGGCATGGGGGGACAGAGAGCAGCCCCCCGCCGCGCCGGGGGGGCCCAACGCGGGGCCCCGCCCGAGAAGAGTGCCCACAGCCCAAAATGAGCCCTTCATCACCACCCAGGAGTTCTGGGCATCCCCCCGCCCCAACCCCAGGTACCAGCCAGGACCCCCAAGGGAGACCCGCTCCACGCTCCAGGCAGCCACCCACCCGGCGCACGGTTGGTCCAGGAAGGAGCAAGGCAGGGGCCAGCCACCCCCGCCCAGGAAGAGGGCACCCAGGAGAAAAAGGGGGCCCACAAGAAGTGTTGTAAACATGGCCCGACCAGGCTCGGCCACAGTTGGAAATTTGGCCGAGGGGCAAGGACCAGAACCCACACCACAGGAAGACGGACACCCCCGGCTCAGGTGTAATGCGATCCCTGAGCTTTCTAGCTTTGCCTCCCTGCGTGGAGAGAGGACTGCCGGGGCCAGGAAACCAGCACCCTGGGGACACGGCCGCCGTTGCGTAGGGCATCTCCTGATTACTCACAGTGATGTCCCATCACCCTCCCCACCAAGGGGCGCTAAATGTCTGAGGTGCAGTTAAAATTGGCGGGTAGGGCGCTAAGCGGACATCTGCTGCTTGCTGGGCACCCCCCCTACCAAGGGGCCCTAAATGTCGTACATGTCTAAAGTGCAAATAAAACCGAGAGAGGGGGGGCCTATTCCATATGGCAACCATGGGAGGGGGACCACTGCCAAATAGTTTCTCCCCCCAAGGTGCATCGCAAGCTTAACCCCCCACCCCCTCACCCTAATTTGAAATTATATGAGGAAGGGGGTAAGTCGGGGACAGCTGGTAGACTGTCCCCTGGTGGTCAAACAGCCATCCCCCAGCCGTCCCAAACATAGGGCCCAGGTCCCCTCAGCCCAGGGGTCCCATCCCCCGAGGCGCAGACACCCCAGGCCCCACACCACCCACCCCGCACAGAGAGAGAGGAACCAGAAAGCGTTGCTCTCCCCCGGAGCAAGGAATACTGCCCCTGGGAATACTGGGAATATTTTTTCTAACATTTTTTAGAATTGTGGATGGAGAGAAACACGACTACAGTTTGTAAATTGGTGTTTGTCTTTGCTCTTATAGAGAGGTACCAATTTAGCCATTTTAATTTATGAGAATCTCCAAGTAGTTTGTTTAACTGTAGTTTGTTTAGAACTACAGTTTAAAGAATTTAATTTTTTTTATCTACTCTGGAAAGATTCATAGTAGGAAAATTACTAAATTTGTAAATGTGTTTATTATTTTTTTTTTTTTTTTACTGAATCTGTCTTTAATCATATATTAAAAAACCTGTTTTATCCTTTAAATCCAGGTGCATTCTTGGTGCCATATTTGGTATTTGTGGTGACTTGTGGAGTTCCTTTGTTCCTGCTGGAAACAACGGTTGGTCAGTACACCCAGGAAGGTGGGATCACCTGCTGGAGGAAACTGTGCCCACTGGCAGAAGGTCATTTTTTTTTCTAATAATTTTCAATGTGCATGTTTGCTTCTCTACAACTTTGTGAGCCCTCACTGCCCTGGATACCCCATACAAAACTACTTTTTGAGGGAAACATTTTGTTTCGGTTAACTGGAAATTTTAAAAGGTTTTTGACTGATATTCAGGATCCCTGCTGTGCTCTGATAGTTGGTGAAAACAGTAAACAGAAAGATTACATTAACATTTTTATGTTAGAAAATATCAAGTATGGTGAACAATAATCATATTTTAAATATTTACTGATTATAAAAACGTTTCAATCTTGCCTTGCAGGGATCGGCTACGGTGGACAGCTGATTCTTTTCTACAGCTGCATGACCTATATCATCATTCTCTCCTGGGCTTTGCTCTATCTCATGTTCTCCTTCAGCTCCCAGCTTCCTTGGGCCAACTGCAACAACGACTGGAACACAGGTCTCCCTGCTAAATCAAATCGAATATTGAATTTTAGAAAGCACTTTAATACAACAGTAACACACAGTGCTACAGTGCTTTAAATCTCATCACATAGAGAGCCAGTTTGACACATTTTAGATCAAAGAAGGCCATAATTCACTTTTAGAATCCTTAATTTAGAATAATTTAAAATACAACACATTATTATATTTAACATAACTTAAATATTAAGATGTTCCTTTCTGAATCCCTCCTTTTTTGTATCACTCCAGTAAGATGATGGAATCAAATTTACCTGGTCTGCTTTCAGTTCAGACCCTGTTTTAAATGGAGCTTTTTCTCTCAAGAGTTAGTAGTTACTACCTTAAATCTTACGGAAATCATTTTAATTTCCAGCATTCTGAACTTACCTGGATGTCTCTTTTGTTTAGCACCTTTGGAGAAATTTTATTTGTAAACTGGGGCTTTAGAAATACATTTCAATGAATTGTTTTTAACTGATTTTCAGATGACTGTGTAGACTTCTCAACAAATAATAACTCCTGGATCAACAAGACCAACCCGACCTCAGCTGCCACACAGTTTTGGGAGTATGCATCATGTTATCAATCCTACTAAAAGCATTCCAAAGTGATCCTTAAAAAACACGTTGTTTTCATTTTTATTTCTAGACGACGTGTACTGGCTATTTCTGGGGGCATTGAGGAAGTAGGCAGTATCAGATGGGAGGTGATGCTGTGTCTGATAGCAATGTGGATCATTTGCTACTTTTGCATCTGGAAAGGGGTCAAATCCACAGGAAAGGGGAGTTTCTTTTAAAGCTCTTTCAGTCTACAAAACTGCTGCATTTGTAAAACTCTGTTAGCGCTGAACATGCTTTTTGTGCGTGTTTGTGTTCTAGGTGGTGTATTTCACAGCCACCTTCCCCTATTTGATGTTATTAGTTCTTTTGATCCGTGGACTCACGCTTCCTGGTGCTCTTCAGGGAATAGAGTTTTATCTCATACCAGATCTGTCAAGGCTCACAGACCCCCAGGTAGGAGCATGACATTGTATTAGAACGGAAAGCACAGCCAGACACAAATGTCCATGCGCTGCTGCTGTGTTGGAACAGGTGTGGATGGAGGCGGGGGCTCAGATCTTCTTCTCCTACAGTGTTGGTGTGGGTTCTCTAACAGTTCTAGGCAGCTACAACAAACACAACAATAACTGTTACAAGTAAGGATTTGTCTATATCCCTGAAAGTTTTATGATCTTACTAAATTTCACAGAGGCAATCAAATTTTTTCCTGTATTTTCCAGAGATTGCTTGTACCTGTGTTTGCTGAACAGTGGGACCAGTTTTGTCGCTGGGTTTGCAGTTTTCTCTGTGTTGGGATTCATGGCAAATGAGCAAGGTGTACCTATTGCAGAAGTGGCCGAATCAGGTAGTATTTACGTTATTAAAATTATCTTTGAAGCTGATACATCACCATGCAATGTTCTAATTAAATGTAAAAAAAAGAAACTAATCATTTGAATTAAATTTTAATTGTAGACTTGATTCAACAGTTCTGGCAGACATCAGGCATGCGTGTAAATAGAAAATCAAACATTTTTCTTTATGTATTGCTTTATGTATTCAATTATAAATGTCAGCAACTGTACATGCACACCTATAATTCTTTATTTTAAAACTTTGTATCTTTATCGCTATCTGTGCCACATTCAAATTGGTTTGTTTGGATAATTCAGATGAGACAAAAAACAAAACAAAAAAAAACACAGCGCTAAGTCTCATAAAACTTCTCACACATAATCAAGTTAGGAACGTCGATATATGAAAACCCTGCTAGTAAGACAGAAGTATGTCTTGTGTAATTTTTAAACTTTTTTTTTTAAGAAAACAACCACAGTGTGGAATTTTCCATTCTAACCCAATTACAGTCTTCACCTAAATTATGGATAAGATTGTAGTTTGTTTTTCCCACCAAATTATTACCGTATTTTCCGGACTATAAGTCGCTCCGGAGTATAAGTTGCACCAGCCCAAAAATGCATTATAAAGTAGAAAAAAACACAGATAAGTCGCACTGGACTATAAGTCGCATTTTGACGGGAAATTTATTTGAAAAAATCTGAGACCAAGAACTAATAAGTTCCACAGCCTCATATGACACAATCATAGCAAACTGTTTATCTCATAATTTCACAGTAATTCTTTCTCAAACGTATTTATTTATTCCTTTCATGAAGCATCATTGGCCAACTAATACTCTGTTTTCATCCTGTATTTGTAGAATGTAGTCATTTTTATTGCATTTCTGAATCTATGAAATCATTGGAAAATAGAATATTATGTTGTTAGCCTTCAAGATCTTATTGTAAAAAAAAGGTTTGCTGATTCTCTGAGTCACTTAACATACTCTTAACACTTAACATACCTCATGCATCAAATTGACCCAGGAACATCATCTCTGTTCCTCACAAATGAACATAACAGGAGGGTTAACAATGTATTTATTTCAATTCAGTTCTAATATAAGTCGCTGCGGAGTATAAGTCGCACCCCTTGCCAAACTATGAAAAAAAGGGCGACTTATAGTCCGGAAAATACGGTACACCCTTTTTCCTTTACTGTTCTCACTTGTATAGATGTCACTGTAACTAAATCACAAAACAGTAATTTCAAAGGCTTAAAATTCTTGATTATTGAACAAAACACAAAAAGATGGATAGAAGCATAAGAAGTTGTGATAAAGTTACGCTTTTTGCTAGTTTTTGTCTAAAATTGATGTTTGTCCTCTTCCTTGGTCGATGATGCTATTTTTCTTTTGTAGCAGTGTGATCAAGACTTTGGAAAAAGACCAACATCTGGGAGCATTTTAACAACCTGTTAGAACTATTGTTTGAGATTTGACCAGAGCACTGATTTTGTTTTGCAGGTCCGGGTCTGGCGTTCATTGCATATCCTCAGGCTGTAGCCATGATGCCTGCTCCCCAACTGTGGTCCATCTGCTTCTTTGTCATGCTCATTCTTTTGGGTCTGGATACAGAAGTGAGACGTCTGAGCTGATGACTTCTTCACTGAAGTTTGCATTGGAATCGGAAAGTTCACGTCTGCTTTCATGTCTGCAGTTTGTTGCCATGGAGGTGGTGATGACGTCTGTCATAGACATGTTTCCCAGATTTATGCGCAGGCCAGGCAAACGGGAAGGATTTCTCCTCCTCTTCTGTTTGATATGCTTCTTCTCTCAGCTTGTCATGGTCACTGAAGTCAGTATTTAATATTAGTTATTTACAAGATTAATTTTTGCCAATTTCCTTTTTTTTTTTCAATCAGTCTGTCACAATGCTATGAAAATAATACGTTCTTGCTCCAGTTCAAGTCATAATAGTTCAACTCTTATCCCAAGGGAGGGATGTATGTGTTCCAGATGTTTGACTACTATGCCTGCAATGGAGCCTGCATCCTCTTTCTGTGTGTGTTTGAAAGTCTGGCACTGGGATGGGTGTTTGGTAAGGATGCTTCTTTTTTTTAAAGATATAAAAAAGTTATTTATTATGCTCAGGTGATAATATGGACAAATGATCTTTAAACATTCATTTAAAGACATGATTTAGTGTGTGAGGAGTTCATTAATAAAGGGGTGTGATCTGACCCATCTTCAGGGGCTGAGAGGTTGTATGGCATCATAAAGGACATGACAGGGGTGAACGCCAACCCGTTCTTCAAATTCTGCTGGCTGTACCTCACCCCCCTTGTCTCACTGGTCAGTGCAGATACATTGCTTCTTTGTTCCGGTGATCTTTTTGTTTTGTCTTTGCTGTAAGGGAGTCTTTCTCTCCACAGACACATTGCTTAGTACGGCGACCACACTAAAAGCCTTGTCTATTGGTCCCTATTATAGGCCAATACAGTGTTCCCTCGCCACATTGTGCTTCACCTTTCACAGTCTCGCTGTTTCACAGATTTTTTTCAGTGCAATTTTCCATGCATTTTTTTATAGCTCACGGTGTACTGCATCCTGTTTGGCTGTAGACTGTGTAAGTCTTATCCATGTCGTCTCTCCTGTACAGAAGGAGTCCAGTTTGCCAAATCCACACCAATGTTTTATTGCGAGCAGATCTTATTCTGAAATACTAGACTTATCAGAGTTTAAACAAGAGAGGAAAGTGTGATACGTGCATGTCTGTCTTAAAAAGTGAATAAAGTGTTTAGTGAGGAATTTTAAAAGACCTGCAATCCTACCTGGGGTATTTCACCTATTGCAGATTATTTGGACTGAACTGCTTTGAGACAACCTTGGTTGTGAAAATGTGCTTAATAAATGCAAAAAAAAGGTCACACAATTCTGAGAAGGAAGTAATTTTTTTCAATTTTTTTTTCAGGGATCGTTTATTTGTTCTTTAGTTGAGTACCAGCCTCTGACCTTTAATCGCTGGTACATTTACCCATCCTGGGCTTATGTGCTGGGCTGGGTACTAGCCCTCTCTTCCATTGTGCTTGTACCAGGATGGGCACTGTACAAACTGAGCACTGCAACTGGCACCCTCAGTCAGGTAGACTATTCTGATATTCACCAAAATAAAATGAAAATATTTTGAATTTTGCTCATTCATCTACTTAAAACATTTCAGTGACACAACAACATTAAATCTATTCTGTGACTGCAGCGCATCCATCATCTGTGCCATCCTGTCCTTAACAACTCACTGACTGAAAAAGGAGAAACCGAGCTGCAGAGCCTTGAGGAAGAACAACTGCAGCTGTTCACAGCCAGCTGATACAAAGCCCTTACAACATCTGATGACACAGAAGACATTTCAATCATTCAAGCATTCTCTTATCAATATTCTGAAATCAATTAGATTACTGGTATTCACAAGGATGCATAAGGAGCCACAATAAAAGTTATACTATTGTTACATTTGTACTGTTTTATGTTAACCCTTGTGCTATCTTAGATGACCCCACAAAGGTGGATAAAGGTGGAAAGATTTCATGTAATCTTTCATGTAATCTATGGACACCAGTGAAGATCACAAATCATTGAAGAATCATTGAAGAAAAAAGGTTCAGCGCACTCTCTAGTGGGTCTAGATGACCCAACTCCCAATGTTAACCCATGTGCTATCCTAGATGACCCCACCCTTAGATTGACGTGTTCTGCCTACCATGACAAAGGTGGATAAAGGTGGAAAGATTTCATGTAATCTTTCATGTAATCTATGGACACCAGTGAAGATCACAAATCATTGAAGAATCATTGAAGAAAAAAGGTTCAGCGCACTGTCTAGTGGGTCTAGATGACCCAACTCCCAATGTTAACCCATGTGCTATCCTAGATGACCCCACCCTTAGATTGACGTGTTCTCCCTACCATGACAAAGGTGGATAAAGGTGGAAAGATTTCATGTAATCCATGGACACCAGTGAAGAAATCATTGAAGAAAAAAGGTTCAGAGCACTGTCTAGTGGGTCTAGACGACCCAACACCCAATGTTGAAGTGCCCAGGAAAGCACAAGGGTTAAGTATATGCATGTGAATTCTTTGGGATATTTTTAATGATGCAAAATCTGACTGATCTTCAAATTAGTGCTAATTAAGCTTCTAAGCAGTAGTTGGATATTTGGTTAAAAAATGACAATAATGGTTTAAGCCGTTTTTTAGCTTTTGTGAAAGATGTGTTTTGGGTAAAACTGCAAAAGTTTTATCTAAAGAGCTTAAACAGTCAATGAAAATATCAAATAAATGGTTTTTCAGTTACTTGATGATGCTGATTGTTTTTTCTTTTATACACCATCTGACCACAGAAATCTTTGATTGCTATCAGATCTTTGTTGTCCTTCTAAAAGGCTGGATTTTATTTTACGAAAGTTTGAACTTTGAGAATTTAAAGAAGAGAAAAGTGTGAAAATGTTCATGTCTGTCTAAGAAAAGTGGTTTGTAGTGTGTAGTGTTTACTTTGCGAATTTCACCGATCACGATTTATTTTCAGAACGTAACTCCTGCAATAAACGAGGGAACTCTGTACTGGTGGAAAGGTAACGCAGATATATGCTTAGCTGCAGCAGAAGACATGGAAATTTGCTTTTTTTCATTATCACTGGATGAGAAACAGATGTGGAGGACACAGAACTGCTGCTCAGATTTAGCGCAAAGTGTGAGACGTTTGAAGAACTTCAAATTCTCAGCAAGAGTATGACGGGAGAGGATCCACTATTTTTTTTTTTTTTTTTTTTTACGTATCAGTATTTTTTTTCCTGACTCTTTGTCTTTGAAAATCACAGAGAGACGCCCTACCCGCCAATTTTAACTGCACCTTAGACATTTAGGGCCCCTTGGTATGGAGGGTGATGGGACATCACTGTGAGTAATCAGGAGATGTCCCCTCAGTGCCCTACCCGCCAATTTTAACTGCACCCCCTTTGTACACACACCCTCCCCCCCTCAAAATATACATTCAGACATAAACACACACACATGCACACACACACCCTCACTAACACACACGCACACACTCATTTCGCAAGGAAGGTGAGACCTTGGACCATCTGTCCCCTATCCCATCCCTGGTAGGGCATGCTGGGCCCTTGGCAGCGGCGGCCGTGTCCCCCGGGTGCCGGTTTCCTGGGCCCGGTGGTGCTTTCTCCGCGCGGGGAAGGGGATCCCTGAGCTTCCTGGCAAGGCCAGAAGCCGGGGTTCATATCACACCTGAGCCGGGGGTGTCTGTGTCCCTGTGGGGTGAGTTCTGGTCCTTGCCGCCGGTTGCTGGGCCCCGCCAAACTTCCAACTTTGGCCGAGCCTGGTCGGGCCATGTCTACAACAACCTTGGTGGGCTCCCTTCACTCTGGGGTGCCCCCTTCCTGGGCGGGGGCGGCTGGCCCCTGTCTTGCACCTTTCTGGACCAACCGTGGGCCAGGTGGATGGCTGCCTGGAGCGCGGAGCGGGTCTCCCTTGGGGGGTCCTGGCTCGTACCTGGGGTTGGGGCGGGGGGATGCCCAAAACCCCTGGGGGGTGATGGGGTGCTCGTCTGGGGCTGTGGGCATTCTTCTCGGGTGGGGCCTGGCGTTGGGCCCTCCTGGCACTGCGGGGGGGCTGCTCTCCTGATTGGGCTGGGGCGGCACTCTCTTTCCCCCCATGCCTCCTTGCTCTCTGGCTCTGGGGGCCTCGTGGCGGTCCTGCTGGCCCTGGCCTGGGTGGCAGACATGGTCACCCGGGGGGCAGTTGTTCTCTGCCTGCTGCCACGTGGCGTTGGGGGCTTCTGGCTGCTGCGGCTGCTGTGGCGGGGGTCTTAGTGTGGGGGTGGCTGGTCACTCCACCTCCTTCTTTTCACATTCCACCATCCATTTTAGAAGAACATAAACACTCAATAAGTCTTCCTTGTGAAACGTCTTGAAACCACAATGAACACACATCAAACAGTTTTTAAATCTTCTAACTTAACTTTTTTTACAGTTTTTAGAAAAAAACAGTTGCAACTTCCAGCTTTTTCTGCCACAATTATCACAAAAATGCATGTGAGATTGTGGAGGGGCTGTAGATCAACACAAACTATGAGTTTCTCCTTTTTTAATTTTTGGTTGCTGGTAAGCCGCTGGATTTTTTTGTCAAGGTTAAAGTGTGCAGTGGCTCAAAAAGGGTTGAAAAACACTGTTGTAGAGAAATACCAAAGAGGAGGTTTATGGATGCAGTGAACATTCAGGTAGCTGGAGTTAGAGGATGCAGACAACAGGGTTAGATGGAGGAAGCTGATTTGCGAACCCTTAAGGAAAAAGCTGGAAAAAAAATGACAGGTAGATGTGTAAGAGACTTCTATATGCAGATATCCTATAAAAGACTATTGGTAGATGTCTAAAAGTCACAAAATAGAGTTGTCTGAGATGTCCAATACACATTCTCCAATAGGGAATAACACTTGTGCTATCTTAGATGACCCCACCCTTACATTGACGTGTTCTCCCTACCATGACAAAGGTGGATAAAGGTGGAAAGATTTCATGTAATCCATGGACACCAGTGAAGATCACAAATCATTGAAGAAAAAAGGTTCAGAGCACTGTCTAGTGGGTCTGGATGACCCAACTCCCAATGTTAAAGTTCCTAGGATAGCACAAGGGTTACAGAGAATCTCCAGGGTTGCAGAACGAAATTGGCGCAAAACAAAACTAACAATTCATTACAAAATCTTTAAGGAAAAACTAACACAGTACAACCAATTTATTACACATTCAAAGTAAGAATACAATTCAAAATTAATTTCAGACAATGTTTCTAACTCAAAAAATATTTTTTCCACCATTGACCGACTAATCAATCCAATCGCTTCCAGTCCATGTTCTATTCTTAGCAGTTTAAAATGTGAAGAGTTGCAGTCCACTTCATTGCAAGGCATGATGGGACTGTAACATGATTAGCTGTGGAATGGTCGTCTACAAGAGATCTTAACCGTGATGTGCAATAATCCTCTAAGAATTGATGCCTATCAGATGCATAAAGTATACAGTATAAATAGCTGTAAACATTGAAATAGCCGTGGTTTAGACATCTAGATGTGTCTGATGGTGGGAAGTGGAAAACAAAAGTTAGATGCTGAACTACAAATTCTCCTATTAATATTTCATTAAAGATCATCTTGGCGGCATTTTAAGTCGATGTAAGTATATCTTCAACTCAAAAATTGCACTAATTCACTAAATTGATTTTTTTCTATAGCCTTGAAATTCATTTACACTTTTTTTCACTCCAAAGAAAATTGTATCAGACCTTAAATAAAACCATCAGTTGTAGACTTAATGATACATCACAAAGAGAATTACTACATGACAATATTAATTACAATATGACAAAACTAATAAAAGGTATAAACTTTATGTGGAGCACAAAGTTTAATATTGCATATTTTGCAAAGTGAAATATGAGTTGAAAAAATAAAATCTTCTAAAGTTGAAACTTCAGTTTCTACTTCAGAGCTTCAGAGCTTTTTTCTTCACTCTGCAACACAGCAGCGCATTTGCAGCAGCAACACAGTCCTTTACGCATGGAGCTGGAAGACAAGAAATGTAAAAAAAACACTATTTTTATACAGCAGATTATGTTTATCATCATACACCTAAAAAACAATCCAGATATACGAGAAAAGTTACTTTGACATTCTAGACATATTACCATTCTGAGCTTGGACCCATGAAGCAGCCTTCACAGCCAGAAGCTCCCATTCATCCTTTGCTTCCATCTTGAATCCATGAAGCCAGATCAGAGCCAGAATGGTGGCCCACACCTCACTGCTGACCTTTTCAACCAAATCAAGTCAAATGTGAAACACAAAGAAAACATGAGAAAAAACACTCTAGCTAACATTTTAAAGTGTTAAGACTTTCAATGAATTCAGTTCTTTCAATCTCCTAAAACAGCTAAAAAAAAATCTGACAGTGACTCACCTCTGCAGTCTTTGACTTCTCCACCTCCTCACTTGTTTTTCCCAGAACTGAGGCCAGAGCTGCATCAAGCAGCCAGCAGCCGGACGCCTTCTGGAGGGAAACCAGCTGCAGCAGAGGGTCTCTGCGGGGCTGCTCAGGCACAGCGGCTCCTAAAAATATTGTCAAATAAGAAATGCATTATGTAGGAGGAGTTCTGTTAGGCCAAATAGCATCATCATCTCAAAGTACTTTAGTATTTTTAACATTTTAAGTATATTTAAGTCAAAGTATTTAAGCATTTAAACAGCAAAACGTTTTGGTGGAGACAGTGTGGTTTCTGGGAAAAAGCAGTTATCTCCTCTGCAATGACATCATCTAATTGTAAAGGCAAGAGAATAAGTCTGGACGTAAACTCTGCCCCTCAGATTGACAATGATCCCCCCTGCAGAGAGTTTAATCAGGAATTATCCCCAGATTTAGGGTGTGCAAAGGATTGGATGGCCTTAACTGGATTTTTTTGTACTAAAGTTAAAGTCCCACTATCTGTCAAGGTGTGTGAAATTTGTTCTCTGCATTTGGGCACAGTCGCGCTCGGGAACCATTTGGTGGTTTAACCCCCCAATCCGACCCCTTAATGCTAAGTATCAAGCAGGGAGGGGTTGGGTCCCATTTTTAGAGTCTTTAGTATGACTCTGGCTGGGTTTGAACTCACAACCTTCTAGCCACAGGGCAGACACTCTTCCACAAGGCCACTGAGCTGTTCAGTGGTTAGTCTGGTTGGTGAGCAAAAGTGACTTATTTACAACTAATGCTTGTTAAACATTGTGTTAACATAAAAGTGTTTAACCAGGCTGGTGACCAGTATAGGGAGGGGATTCCAGACTGTTTTGGATCATGACATGTTCCCCACACTGCTGAAACTCCTGTTTGTTCTGTTTCTTGACACAAAAACTTCTTCCATTACAAAGACACACATTTCATGTTCTGACAGAATTGCAAAAGTGTCAACATTTTGGTCTATGACTATAACTATGCACGTCCTCAAGCTGTGAATGTTGCCCACTATACAATTTGAAAAGGTACAGCATAAAAGTTTCTTCTAATAGAAAGTTATATTTTACAACAATTTGTTTGTCTTTGTTTTTAAAATGTGGTTGCTGCTGTGCACAGATCAGGTTGGGCACATTATCCATGCTTTGCACACAGCCTTAATCAAAGTTACAAAAGACTCCATTAACCCTTGTGCTATCCAAGGCACTTAACATTGGGAGTTGGGTCATCTAGACCCACTAGACAGTGCTCTGAACCTTTTTTCTTCAATGATTTGTGATCTTCACTGGTGTCCATGGATTACATGAAATCTTTCCACCTTTATCCACCTTTGTCATGGTAAGGAGAACACGTCAATGTAAGGGTGGGGTCAACTAAGATAGCACTAGGGTTACGACCCTCCCTGAGCTTTTCAACATCCAGTTTTGTAGCTTTTTTCCATCACAGCATGAAAGCAACAGAGAAGCTCAAAGAAAACCAGAAACTATTGAATTTTCAAGATCAAAAACAGATTAAATCCATTGAAATATTAGGAACTCTGTATTTTACAAATTTGAGAGACTTTGTGAGCAAAAATAAGCAGTGACACTGTACTTAGCATTTCTCCATAGAACTCGGATGAAGAGATTGTTCCCATCTGTGATTCCTCAAGACCAGCTGAACGTCTTCTGAGGTGGATATATTCTGAAAAAGAGGTTTCAGTTTCAAAGCCGATATCACTGGTCACATTGCTTAGATCAATTGCATCTCATGAGGCCCAAGAAAGCAAGCTGCTGTACTGTCAGCATCTTTTCAGAAACCCACATGGTTTCAGAACCAGCACCTACCTGGAGACAAGTTTCAAAAACTTTGGATTGTGGGTAACAGCTAATTTTGACCAAAAAAAACTTGTTCTGGATCGGATCCTTAACAAAGCACAAGCTCTGCCACCAGCTCTGCCTTTGCAATGGTTCCTGCAACTACCATGCAACTACTGAACTGTGCCGGTACTCAGAGGAGAAGCCCACTCTACGGGATGGAGAACCATTTCTTTGCTGGAAAATATATGAGCTGGCATTTCTTTCTTTGTATGATAGAAAAAAATCCTCTAAGAATAATTGCAACATCTGCAGAATCTTTTTTAAGGTATGACAGTTAATTACTTTAAAGAGAAGTGCAATTAAAGGAAAGAATGACAATATATTAATATTTCTGAACAAAAATCTTTGTATGTAATGAGAACACAGCCAAAAGGGGACCTTAACCTGTGATTTCCACAGGTCCACACATTTGCACGGAAGTGCAGGATTTTTTATTGTGTTTTTTTATGTTTTTTACAGTGTTGCTTTTTGCTTACTGTTTTCATTAGTCACTTTGTTATTTTACTACTGCCTTTATTTATTTAAAAAAGTGTTTGTGGTGCTGTTATACTTACAATGTTAAATTGTTGCTTTTATAAATTTTGCACTAGTTACTGCTTTTTTTTTAATTATTGTTGTTGTATTATGCCATTATTAATTCACATGTTCTATATTTTATGTTTGTTCACTTCAAATTATTGTAATTTGTTAAACACGTTATTTGTTTCTGTCTTTCAATAACAAAAAATGGTGTATTTGCAAAATTATTCTAAAATCTAAGTCTAAGGCACACCTGTGCAATAATCATGCTGTCTAATCAGCATATTGATATGGCACACCTGCGAGGTGGGATGGATTGTCTTGGCAAAGGAGAAGTGCTCACTATCACAGATTTAGACAGATTTGTGAACAATATTTCAGAGAACTGGTTGTTTTGTGTATGTGTAAAATGTTTCACATCTTTGAGTTCATACCAAAAAAAATGGGAGCAATAACAAAAGTGTTGCGTTTATATTTTTGGTCAGTGTAGGTCTTGGATATTAGAATGAAAACAAAGATCTGATCAATCACAGATTTCTGTAGATCTGGGGGGTATTCCAGAAAGCAGGTTATGCTAGTTACCACAGTAAGTTTGAGGCTAAGAAAGTTGATAACCTCAGCTTTTGGTTCCAAAAATGGAGGTATGTTTCAGGGTATGTAAAGTTGCCATAGCAACCCATGCTCTGAACATAACCTGGTCTGGAGCAGGTTTAGTTGAAGGTTAGTTTGTTTACAGAGAAGTGAAGCAGCATGGCGTGTCCATTTGAAGATGATTTAGTGGATGAAGAAGCTCAGATAATACTTTTTCCACCATGAGAGGGTGATAAGACCACATATGGATGTTGGAAAGATAAACTTTTTTACTTTGATCTAAGTTAATTATTTGCTTCAGTTAAGATAAATAATTTTCATAGTTCAGTCAGCTTAAAAACAACACGAAGTTATCAGACATTTATTTTACTTTCATTCAAATTAATTCAATTAAGTAGGTGTAACTTTGGTGCTGCTGTTAGATCAGCACCGCAAGGGATTGTGGGATACCATTCCCTTCGCCTGTCTGGATGGATTTGGGTTTAAGTGTGGATTTTTGACCAAATGTGTTTAGTTGTTTAGCTGTTTTACTGTGTATTGCCTACTTATTTGTCCTGTTATGTTTAAATTTTTTCTGCACCATGAGTGAGAGGGAGGGAGAGGATGATGAGTTTATTTAGCACCACCACGGAGTATTGGTATAATGTCAAAGTCAGAGAAATGGTAAAGAAGGAAATGTTTCTTGTTTCAAATCCATTTTCTTTCATTCATTTTATTGCTATAAAACTGATTATATCGGCAGGCTCAAACTTTGACGTATGAGAGTTCAACAATTAATAAATTAAGAAAGAAAAACATTTAATTTAATTGGAGTAATATGACATTGAGTTAGATAAATATGTAAATTTGAGTTGTAAAAAAAATATTGAGTTGGATGGTAAAAACTTAGGTTGAATAAATTTAACTCAATTGTTTGTTATTGGATGAGTTATATATATATGTGTCACAAGGAAAATGGAAATAAGATCAGAAAGTCATGCGTGTACTTTGTCCATTCTTTTACTACAGGAGAAACTCTTTTTTTTGATGATGCAGCCGTGTTACTTTTTTGATGGACGTATAATCTTCATACCCCGTCATTAAAATCTCAGACTCCGTCTCACTGAAGTATAGTGCTTTCTTTTTTTCACCACGCGTTTCCATGGTGACTCCAGAAATCGGCGATCCATTGAGAATGTCTTTATGTATTTGACGAGCACGTGCATTAGTCCAGGGTTCCCTAGTCGAGCGTAATTACGCTAACTCATATCCGGTCTTTTGGAACCAACATACCCAGAGTAAGCAAGTTCAGGCGGATTTCAGCCAGAGTTCAGGGTTAAAGTCAGGCTAGTTTAAACATGCTTCCTGGAATACCCCCCTCAAGAGCTCTGCGTTTCTGTACAGGAGACACGGGGGAGACTGATTGACAAGGTCTCATCTTGTTGATTTCTACTATATCCAGTAAAAACAAATAGTTTGAACATAAAAATCCCATCTGTGGTAATTAGCTATGACTTTGAGTCCTCGATTTCTCCAGTTAAACTATTTCTTAATTGACCACAACTGCTACTTGCTATAGTTTTGTCTAAATTCAAATGACAGGAAAATCACATGCTTTAAAGAAATGATTTGTAACATTTTTGACAAGTTGCCAATCATTTTGTTCAGTTCAGTGTGTGAATTGTTGTCAGGACTGACTTTTCTTCTCTTTGTTTCTATTTTAAACAAAAACAAAAAAAATATGAAAACCAAAAGATTGCAATTGGAAAGATTTTCAGAGACAAATATTAACATGGATCAGTTATAATTGCGTTTGTGTTGTCCAGTAGTGGAAAATTTTGAGATGCTTGTGTACCTTTACTTCTCACAGGGTTTAACTTGCATGACCTCCAGAACGACCTAAATCCTGTGAATAAAAAACAGAATTAATCATACCTTGTAGACATTATGATAATTAGTTTTGTAGACAGATAGATCAAACCTCTTTTATTGGCCTTAGGGCGACCTGTGATTAAAAGGAAGAAATAACATACAAGTAAGAAAATAGTTTTTACAGATATCAAATATTAATTGCTCTTTTAATTAAGTATTATACTCTCTGTTTTGGAATCTTATACAATAATATTTATTTGTAATTATTATTATGTTAGTATAATATCATGGTAAAAAAGACCAGTTCTGTCAGTGATACACTCAAGAAATTGTTCCAATAGCAAATGTTTTGGGATAGAGTTATTTGGACTTTTGAAAAAAAAAAAAAAATGGAATTGATTTCATCCTGTAAAGTGTTTAAGAAACATCTCTAAACATTATCTTGCATTTTTTTTTTTTTAATAAAATTTTGCTCCTTCTGCGTCCAGGGAAGTTTGCTATAAAACCCACTGGTTGTGAACCTCTTGATGATTCAGTGCACAGTGGACAATGAAATTACAAGTCCCACTCTATTCATCTTCTGATCTGTCGTAAAGGGTTCCCAGTGGTCTTTTAAATATGATTATTTTGTTTTTAGCCAAACTTGTTTTGTCAGTCCATTAGAGATTCACCTCTGAGTTCTGGGTGAGACCGTTGGTGCGGAATAAGCCTGCTCCGTCGTCCCCCCCCCCCCCCCGGAAAAAAAACCAACCTAACAATACCGGTGCTAAAACAAAGTGGCGAGCAATGTTATGGCCATCCAGTCGTACAGTTTTTATCCAGATTCCAGCTCAGACAAGAAAACAAAGACCTTCATGGATCTAGTCGTCGACAAGTGAATGCATCAGAATGTAGCAGAACAGGGAGCTTGTGGCCTCTTGTTGTAAATACTACGCTACTTTTTCCAATGTCTGCTAAAGATTAAAAACAGTAAAGAAATTCTCAGAAATACAATGTTCAACTCAGGTTTTTTGTATATGTCCTCCATCATAAAAAAAAAAAAAAAAAGAAAACCACAAGAATGTGTTGAAAACACCAAAAACAAAATGTCTGCAATGGGTCTTTAACAATAAATGAGTATTATTACTTAAAATTACCTTATTTAGTTCTAATTGCTCAAAATTATTATTATTATTATTATTTTATTTTATTTTTTAAACTTGTCCTGTCCAACAGCTAGGCAGGCAGATGAGAGCTGAGGGCCTCTTGTGTTGGACATATTTTACTTTAACAAGAGGGGTTATTAATCTACAGACAAACCAAAGGTATGACTGAATAAACCCCTTTTGTAATTGAGGCCAAACTTTATTAATTTCAACCATGTTTGGAAATCTTTGGTGTTGGACCGGACGGAAAAGGAAAGAAGGGAAGAAGAGAGAGGGATGTTAGAGAGGGGGGGGTGATAGTGAGAGGGGGGGGGGGGGGGGGTAAGACCATGAAGCAGCATAGAGCAGACAGGTTTACTGGTTGTTTATCATTATGGTACGGTTCAAATGTAGTACAAAAAGGGCGGGGCCTGTCCACACACACTCAAATGTTATCAACACACCTGCTAGCTGCAAAAATGTCCACATGTCAACATGTACACAAAACAGATAGTGTTCACAAACGCAAACCTATGCCTTTAAACCAACAAGTGTGAAATCTTTCATTCATTCAATCATGCAAACTATTAGTGCAAAGGTGAGCTAACACCTGTGTTCAGGTGAGTGTTTATGTTCTTCTAAAATGGATGGTGGAATGTGAAAAGAAGGAGGAGGAGCGCCCAGCCACCCTCACACCCAGACCCCCGTCGCAACAGCAGCGGCAGCCAGAATCCCCCCAACGCCACACGGGAACAGGCAGGGAACAACCGCCCCCCGGGCGACCAAGACCGCCACCCAGGCCAGGGCCAGCAGGACCGCCGTGAGGCCCCCAGAGCCAGAGAGCAGGGAGGCGCGGAGGGAAAGAGAGCGCCGCCCCAGCCCAACCAGGAAAGCAGCCCCCCCGCCGCGCCGGTAGAGCCCAACGCAGGGCCCCACCGGAGAAGGACGCCCACAGCCCCAGACGAGCACCCCACCACCACCCAGGAGTTCCGGGCATCCCCCTGCCCCAACCCCAGGTACGAGCCAGGACCCCCCAAGGGAGACCCGCTCCGCACTCCAGGCAGCCACCCACCCGGCCCACGGTTGGTCCAGGGAGGAGCAAGGCAGGGGCCCGCCGCCCCCGCCCAGGAGGGGGGAACCCCGGGGAAAAAAGGGGGCCCACAAGGGGTGTTGTAAATATGGCCCGACCAGGCTCGGCCACTGTTGGAAGTTTGGTGGGGCCCAGCGCTCAGGGGCAAGGACTGAACCCACCCCCCAGGGACACGAACACACCCGGCTCAGGTGTAATGTGAACCCCCCCACCGCGCGGAGAGAGCACCGCCGGGCCCAGGAAGCCGGCACCCAGGGGCCACGGCCGCCATCGCCAAGGGGCCCGCACCCCCCTCCAGGGAAGGGGTAGGGGACAGACTAATTGCTCAAAATTAATAAAATTAGTAGTAGTCACTTTATTTTTAACGGATTAAAAACAAATAAAAAATATATCACATTCTTGTGATTCACTAGCCTAAATCATAGCTTTTTGCCATTGTCCGATCTGGATCATGTAAAGCAAAGAAAAAAACAAGATGTTGATCGTCACACAAAACAAATCATGAAGTAGTATGTGTTTAGATGGATGGATGGATGGATGGATAGATAGAGGAGCCAAATATCAACTCCTGGTTGACAGAACAGTCACTCAATACTGCAGGTCGCAACCCACCAACCAGTGCACAGTCTGGGTTGATTACAAGAAAGCCTATGACTCAATGCCACACACGTGGATCACTGAATCTGTCTCTTTCGGCTTTTCCCGTCAGGGGTCGCCACAGCGAATCAACCACTCTTTCGAGTATGAGTCGCATGATTAACTTGGCAAAAAATAATTTGACTTTCTTTTTCAAAAAGTTCTCTAATAGATGTGTAGCAAAATATTATTAGAAATATGAAATTTAACAGTTAATAGGGATTTACAGAAATTATTTTTAATTTTCACAATGTATCTGCATCAACTGACTCAAAAATAAAATTAAAAATCAATCTTCCAAAATGCTTTTTCATTTTCCACTTCAACATCCCTCATTTTGTGATGTAATTAAAGTGATAATGCAAAGAAGGGATTGCGTCAGGAAAATAATACTAATAAATTTCAAAAAAATAACCAATAAATAGTATACCTTTGGGTTGATCTCTACTCCACGGAGTGTTGGTGTATGAAGCTGAGCAGGAGGGGTCCGCTTCTCTATTCCGTGCTGTAAAAAAAATGTTGTAGATCAAATTCAAAGACCAGCTTATGAAGTATATTTTTATAGAGACAAAGGAAAAATGGTGCAGAAGAGTGAAAATGCCGGCTCAGAGGGGTGGACAAAACAGGAGAAGAAAAAAAGTGTCTGACTCATCTTTAACAGTATCTGTTCCTGTTAATAAAATCATTTTTAACACTGCAAATACATAGATTACACATTTAGGGCTCATAAAGAACCTAAAACTAGATTTCTCTGAGAGCTAAACCTGGTAAATTCACACATTTGTCTCCACACTCTGCACACAACTTTCAGTCATTTTTCAGTTTTGTTTCAAGGTTGAAATGCTCTCAATCGTCAGCTTTCAATTTTTTTTCAACAAAGTTATTAGGCGATCAAAACCGATTGCATCCATGTATTGTCACGGTGCCTCTGTCAGCCCCGCCCCCTATGCTCTGCTCCTGACTCCACCAGATGTGACCACTTCACCCTCATCAACCCTGCCGCTCTTAAGGAGACCCAGCTCCATCATCCAACGCCAGTTCGTAATCGCCCTTGGTCCCACATCGCCATAGACTTCGTCACTGGTCTCCCCACGTCACAGGGTAACTCCGTCATCCTCACCGTTGTAGACCGATTTTCTAAGTTCGTACATTTCATCCCTCTCCTTCAGCTGCTCACGGCCACAGAAACAGCTGACGTCCTGGTCAACAAGGTTTTCAGACACCATGGCATTCCTTCCGATATTGTGTCAGACTGCGGACCTCAATTCATTTCGCAGGTCTGGAAGGCTTTTTTTTCCGCTCTAGGTGCCACCGTCATCCTCACTTCTGGGTATCACCCCCAATCCAACGGGCAGGCTGAACGTGCCAACCAGGAGCTGGAAGCTTCCCTCCATTGTCTCGTCGCCCAGAACACCACTGAATGGTCCAAATACCCAGTCTGGATCGAATACGCCCACAATACGCATCCCTCATCTGCCACAGGTGTGTCACCTTTTGAAGCCTCTCTTGGTTACCTACCTCCACTGTTCCCCTCTCATGAACTAGATCTGACTGTGCCCTTCGTGCAAGAACACCTCCAGCGTTGTCAGCGCATCTGGCGCCAAACTCAAGCTGCTCTCCTACGCACTGAGGAGAGCAATTGCTGTGCGGCCAATCCCCACAGGGTTGACAGTCCCGCTTACCAACCAGGCCAGAAGGTGTGGCTCTCCTCCAAAAAAATCCGGATCCAGGCTACGTCACCCAAGTTGGCTCCACGTTTTATTGATCCATTCACCATAGATCGCATCATCAATCCTACCTCTGTCCGTCTCCACCACCCGACAACCCTCAAGGTACACCCGTCATTTCACATCTCCCAAATCAAGCCAGTTATGGACAGCAGTTTGTGCCCGCCTTCCGCTTCCCCTCCAACGGCCCGGCTCATTGATGGCGCTCCGGCGTACACCGTCAGTCGCATTCTGGATGTCCGGCGCCGGCGTCGCGGCCATCAGTTTCTTGTGGACTGGGGGGGTTATTGTCCTGAAGAACGATCCTGGGTCTCCCGTTCCCTCATCTTGGACCCCCTCATCTCCGATTTCTACCGTCCTCACCCGGATCGTCGACCTGGACCGCCTGGAGGCGGTCGTTGGGGGGGGGGGGGGGGGGGGGGTGTACTGTCACGATGCCTCTGTCAGCCCCCCCCCCCCCCCCCCCTCTTCTCTGCTCTTGACTCCACCAGATGTGACCACTTCACCCTCATCAACCCTGCTGCTCTTAAGGAGACCCAGCTTCATCATCCGACGCCAGTTCGTTACCCCTAATGGTGACTACGGTCTGGTCTGCCAGCTCATGCCTTGTTTACTCTTGCCTTGCCTTGTTCTCATCTTGTGCGTCCGTGTCTCAGGATTCAACACAACGAAGGTCACCTGTGTGGAAGTTCCCAAGTGCTTAACTGCTGCCTCGAAGAACTCTGGAGCCGTTCCGCCGCAGTATCACCTCCAGCCAAGCCACACTCTAGTCTGGATCATCAAGCCGCTGAAAACAACCTCATCCTTAAAGCTACTTACCAAGCCACTCACTCTTGTGATCATTCTGGGTTTCAGCGTCTGGTTCTGTCTTGCCTGAGAATTATGACATTTATAAGGAATATTTAAAAACCGACTTTAAGAAAATGAGAGACTTTATGAGCCATGTTGGCATCCTCCTCACAAGGAAATGTAGGGGTGTGTTTTAATGGTTACGTTTCCCTATGTTTGAGCCTCTAAATTTGATTGGCAGGGACAGTTTGACCAGTGTTTAACATGAGAGCTATTAACCAAAGTTGCAGCAATGCTGCGATCCTGAAGTTCGCTGACGACACAGCTGTGATAGGACGCATCACTGGCGGGGACGAAGCAGCCTACAGGAGGGAGGTGGCCAGTCTGGTGACATGGTGTGAGGACAACAACCTCACCCTCAACACAGACAAGACAAAGGAGTTGATAGTGGACATGAGCAAGGAGAGAAGGAACCCTCATCAGCCGCTTCTCATCCAGGGTCTGGAAGTGGAGAGGGTGAGCAGCTTCAAATATCTGGGGGTCCACCTCAGCCAGGACCTCACCTGGACACTGAACACGTCACAGCTGGTGAAGAAAGCTCATCAGTGGCTGTTCTTTCTGAGGAGGCTGAGGAGGTTCGGCATGTCCCCAAAGATCCGCAACTTCTACAGCTGCATGGTTGAGTCCATTCTGACCAGCTGCATCGCAGTGTGGTACGGCAGCTCTACCGTCATGGACCGCAAACGCCTGCAGAGAGTGGTGAAGACTGCGTCCAAGATCATCAGGACTCCTTTTCCCTCGCTGCAGAGCATATGCAAACGCAGGGTCTGCAGAAGAGCTGCCTCCATCGTCAAGGACCCCACCCACCTGCAACGAGGTCTGTTCACCCTCCTCCCCTCAGGACGGAGGTACAGGAGTGTGAAGTGCAGAACCACCAGACTCAAGAACTCTTTCTTTCCCTCTGCCATCAGACTCCTTAACAGCTGATAGGAGTCTGAAACAACGAACTGCACCTTTGCAGATCCTCATCGTGCACTACTGTTATTATCACTTTTTGCTCATTTGCACTTTTAAAATTGCCACTCGACATCTTGTGTTTTTGTGTGTATGTTGTGTGTGAATTGTTTCAGTTTCCTCTATACCTTTTGGCATTCGGAGCAGACAGCAAAGAAAGAATTTCATTGTACAGGGAAACCTGTTTCTTTACTGTGCATATGATAATAAACCCTTTGAATATCGAATAATTGATTGGTGCAATCGCAACATTGCAAAATCTTGCAAGACTGAATATTTCTCTACTATAGAAAACCATAAACAGGGATTTAAGTCAGCAGCATGAAATACAAACTAAAGTGAAGCAACGTTTTAGTAAAACTGAATAATGTCAATTTATTAAATAAAAAATCTCTGTAATGCCCAATTATTGTTATAAAATACATTTTTAGCTGTTTACAAACATGTAGTTGTGTATTTGTTCATTGTAATAATAAAGAATAGACAAAATAATTTTTACATGTTCTCCATCCTAATTTCACTTACCAAGAGACCCATATAACATCTCTCTCACATCGGGACAAGGATGACAAAGACCTTTAGAAGAAGAAATAAACACAAAATGCACAATATGATTAAACACAGAATGAAAAACTGGGTCGCCACCTGCACTTGAATTTTTGATTTTTTAATTTGGTTGCTGATATGATCATTTTTGACTGACTCATTGTCAGCAGTCAGAACTCTGTCTCCACCTCTGGTCACCATCGGGAACCATCTTCAGAGAATTGATTGCACTTCATCTCCCAGCAACCCCACTGTGCACTTCCTGGATGCCACACACCTGACTCTCATTCACTCAATCAATCACAGTCTACTTAACCCTTGTGCTATGTTAGATGACCCCACCCTTACATTGACCTGTTCTCCCTAAGCATGACAAAGGTGGATAAAGGTGGAAAGGTTTCATGTAATCCATGGACACCAGTGAAGATCACAAGTCATTGAAGAAAAAAGGTTCAGAGCACTGTCTAGTGGGTCTAGATCAGTGGTGGCGAACAAGTTTGACACCAAGAGCCGAATTCTTTCACTGTGAGAGTCAAAGAGCCACACCACACTGACCTGCCAAGACGTACACACAAACACGCAATTAATGCCAGATTATTTTCCATAACACACTCCTCTTCCTACAACAGAACAGGAAGTATTGTACTTGTGTTTATTTCAAGGAAAGTGTCCTCCCTCAACACACACATCAAATGCAGCTTAGCCAGAGTTAACACAGCGACTACCCTGGAGTTCAGATACCCCCTCCACACACACAGCTACCTGTCTCATTTCATACATACACACACACACACACACACGCTCTCTTTCTCTCTCTCTGTCTCACTCTGAATAACTGAATATTTCACCATTCATCTTTCAACTGGTAATTCTTTGTATCTCAACATTCCTCTTTCAACGACACTTACACAAACATCACCACAAACATCTGCACAGAGCATCCTTCTGGTGTCTAAGTGATTCATATTCACAATAAAAACATTAAATACATTACATTTCACTTTTGAGCAACTTAAACTAATTTATACCTTCATTAGAATATCTTGCTTTTACATGTTTTTTTATTTAAAATGGAATTACTGACTTTTTGCATCAAAAGCAAATAATTTCTTAAATGTCAATACACTGCAATGACTCCGTTCATTCTTGAACGTAGCAAACAAGAGCCAAGCTACCATTAAACTGGCTACGATTTTCGCCCCCCCTATCCACATTAAGAGCACATTAACTGAAACAGCCAAACAGCATGGAACTCACTTCTGCTAACAGCTCCCTGGCTCATGGTTTTACACTTAAGATTCCCCACTTCCCATGAGTCTAAGGGGCTGATAGTGGGGCAAACCCCGAGCCAGTTGTAGCCACTCCGATCGGTTCCTTTACGTGAGTGTCGGTCAGAACGGAACGATGCCTTGATTTGTTGAGGAGAACGTCAACAGCAGCTTGAGAGCAGCTCTTTTACACACAGGTATTTTTCTGTTCTCCAAAACGTAACAGGGCCTTCTTTTAAAAAGATTTCAGCTTAATCATAGACCCCCTCCAACACGCCCCCTCCGTCGGTCACCCAAATCCCGTCCAGCTCCCACTCCTCCTGGTCCATCACCCAAACTACCCTCAACTCAACCTCCCCTGCGCGCCTCTAGACGTGCTATCCCCCAGAGCTAGGATGAAACGGGCCCCCAGTGTCCTAGGAAAGGTTATGTCAAACTGGGGCCCTGTGATGAACAGCTTCCTTCTGGTGCTATACCTGTAGTTGCACCACGTAGAATGCAAAAAAGGGCAGTTAGACTGTACAATCAAAGAAATCTAGTTCATATCCCTTGCAAGAAGATTTTGACCAGTCCCAAGGAAATTAATCTCAAACTTGCTGCACTCAATGTCAGATCTTTATGCAACAAATCATTTTTAATCAATAATGTTATCTCTTCTTTTAATCTTGATTTTATGTTATTAACTGAAACTTGACAAAAACACAGGAAACATAGTTCTAGTCGAATCAACTACAACTACAAACATGAATCGGAAATCTTCTTCCTCTTTCGGCTTCTCCCATCAGGGGTTGCCACAGCGAACAATTCGCATGGTAAACTTGGCAATGCTTTTATGCCGGATGCCCTTCCTGACGCAACCTTCTCAAACCGGCACAGAGGTAGAGAAGGGAACAGGGAGCAGCCCGGAGTTGAACCCTGGTTTCACGGACGGAAGGCGCCGCAAACCAGCACGAGCTAAACCGGCTCCCAAACATGAATCGGAAATACGAGAAAATAAAAAGGGTGGAAGTGTTTCTGCACTGTTTAGAGATAATATTGCAACCCACAGACTATCATTTGGTGTGTTTTCATCCTTTGAGTATGTGTCCTTTAAGATTGAGTTAAAACAAACTCTTCCCTTACTCTGCTTAGTCATTTACAAACCTCCTCAGTATCATTGATGATTTCACTGAAATGCTCTCAGTTGTGTGCACAGACTTTGATGGTCTAGTCATTACAGGTGATTTTAATGTTCATGTTGATAATGTCAATGAAAGAAATGCAAAAGAGCGCAATGTTGTCCTTGAAACCTTTGATCTAATTCAGCATGTGAGTTGCCCCACCCACAGCAGAGGGCACACTCTGTTCCTGCTCATCACAAAGGGGGGTTACTATTTACAATGTCAGTGTGGTTGATGTCGCCCTCTCTGATCATTTCTGTGTATTCTTTGACCTGTCTGTTGCTCCCAAACCACCGCCTGGCCCTGCAGTTGTCCAAAGGAGACAAATAAATGAGCGCACTAGGGCAAAGTTTGTAGAAATGAAAAACCCTGAAATGTTGATGAAATGCTGAATTCTGTTACTTCTAGCATCTTGAATGTTCTGGATGCCATTGCCCCTATGAAGGTTAAATTGAGAAAACATAGACAAAAGCTCCCTGGAGGAAAGATGATCTAGTCAGGGCACAGAAACAACAGTGCCGCAGAGCTGAGCGAAAGTCAAAACTCCAGGTTCATTATGGAATGTATAAGGGGGAGTTGTACGCTCACAACCAGATCTTATGCAGAACAACGGAAAAGTACTTCTCTGAAATCATTGGAAGTTGCAGCAGCAACTCTTGTGTCCTGTTCAGAACAGTAAATATATTAACTAACCCTCCAACCCAGCTACCATTAGAACTGGTTTGCACACCTAAATGTAATGAGTTTGCTTTATTTTTTAATGACAAGGTTCAGGGCATTAAAAAAGCCATCAACTCCACAACACATATAACTATCGAACGGCCACCTACTCACTCTAAGCTGACTCACTTTGTACCTGTCACTGACCAAACTGTCCAAGAGACCATCACCCGTCTGAGCTCGTCTACATGCTGCCTTGATGTGTTACCCACTAGATTTCTAAAGTCTGTCCTGAACAGTGTGTTGCCATCAATTACTCAAATAGTTAACATGTCTCTTCAATCTGGAATATTTCCCGAGGCCTTAAAAACTGCAGTCATTAAACCTCTCCTGAAGAAAAGCGGTCTTGATCCTAGTTTACTGAATAATTACAGACCTATCTCTAATCTGCCATTTTTAGGAAAAGTCCTTGAAAAAGTTGTCTACCAACAGCTCACTGACTTTGTCTTATTAAACAATTCATTTGATGTTTTCCAGTCAGGTTTTAGACCCCATCATAGCACAGAAACTGCTCTTATCAAGGTAACCAACGACATCCGCCTGAACACTGATGATGGCAAAGTCACTGTCTTAATCCTGCTAGACCTGAGTGATGCCTTTGATACTGTTGATCATGGGATCCTTTTGCACAGACTCCAAGACTGGGTTGGTATCTCTGGATCTGCCCTAAGTTGGCTCAACTCTTATCTAGAAGACAGGAAATACTTTGTTGAAATTGGGAGTTGTGTCTCAGACTACATGGCCTTGACTTGTGGTGTGCCCCAGGGATCGATCCTGGGACCCCTTCTGTTCAACCTCTACATGCTGCCACTAGGGCAGTTAATACACAGTAATAACATATCTCATCACAACTATGCAGATGATACTCAGATCTACGTGTCACTGACAACAGGTGAATATGGGCCGGTGGATTAATTCAGCCACTGCCTCCAACAGATCAGTGCGTGGATGCAGAACAACTTTCTCCAGCTAAACTCAAACAAGACCGAAGTTTTTATTTTTGGCCCACAGAAACAAAGAGAAAGTGTCAGCAGCTACCTTCATTCTCTGTCTCTTAAACCCTCAAATCAAGTCAGAAATCTAGGGGTAATCATGGATTCTGACCTGAACTTTAACAGCCATATCAAGTCAGTAACATCAGCGGCATTTTACCATCTGAAAAAACATTGCCAAAATCAAAAACATAATGTCAAAGCCAGACCTGGAGATACTTATTCATGCATTTGTCTCCAGTAGGTTAGACTACTGTAACGGCCTGCTCACCGGCCTCTCCAAACGAGCTGTGAAACAGCTTCAGTACATCCAGAATGCTGCTGCTCGAGTCCTGACCAGAACCAGGAAGTATGATCACATTAGACCTGTGCTCAGGTCTCTGCACTGGCTCCCTGTACCTCAAAGAATAGACTTCAAAGCAGCTCTGCTTGTGTACAAGTCTCCCCATGGCCGCGCACCAAAGTACATCTTTGACATGTTAGTGCCATATGAACCATCTCGTACTCTGAGGACCTCAGGGGCCGGCCTCCTGTTGATTCCCAGAGTCAGAACTAAACAAGGGGAATCAGCGTTTCAATATTCTGCAGCTAAAATCTGGAACAGCCTCCCTGAAGTCATAAGACAGGCCTCTTCTGTGTCCATGTACAAATCTAGACTTAAAACATTTCTGTTTAGCCGTGTATATGACTGAAAGGTCCTATCTGCACTTTTCTTTCCTTTCCTTCCTTTATTTTTAAATCAATTTTCAAATTTTTTCTTTTATGTTAAAGTAAATTTTACGTTGATTATTTCTATGATGTATTGTGATTTTAATGCATTTTTCTGTTTTGTGAAGCACCTTGAATTACTTTGTGTAAGAATTGTGCAATACAAATAAACTTGCCTTGCCTTGCCCTGCCAATCATCTCCAGTTCTCTCGCTGCCTCATCAGTGACAAGCGGGGATCTTAGGCAGTCAGTCTCTGCATTAAAGGATCCATGAGAAAAGTGATCTGCGGTCGTTTCCGTCCAGTTGCACAAGCAGGTTTCGTTCTGCGCTTAATTCATTTGGATTGCAGCTTTCTGCTGTGAGCTCCACAAAGAAGGAAAGTGTGATGTTTGCCATTTTTAATGTGCACTTAGAAAAGCTTCAACTTTTTAATAAAGGAGACAAATTGTGTCAGATCAGGAAAAGTTTTTAATTTTCTCCGGGATACGTTTTGTTCTTTTCTGCCATGAACTCTTTTACTGCTTCCAAAAGCTCATAATAACAAACATAGAGACTTGCTGTTCAGTAAAAAAGTAAGAATCTTCCCGTTCTTCCAGAAACGTCATGTGTTTATCTTTATACTCTGAATTTCACCATTTTGACCATGAGGGTAACAGTCTGCACGCACATCAAAGGTTTATCTCTGTGTTCCGGCATTGGGTGTAACATACGCAAATGATTGGCGGCCACGTATTTGTCGGGAGCAGAATCAAACACACACACACTGCAAAATTACTTTTATTATTATTTATTTTTAATGCCCTCTGATGGTTTGAGTGTGGTTTAAGAGGGAAAAAAATTGTGAAATGAGGCACAGTTTATAGAAAATATGATGAGACGCAAAGAGCCGCATGGTCATTGGCCAAGAGCTGCAGGCGGCTGCATGCGGCTCTGCATCTAAACCCACCCCGGGTCTAGATGACCCAACTCCCAATGTTAAAGTGCCTAGGATAGCACAAGGGTTAAGCACTGCACTTTGTCTCACTCAGTGCAAAGTATTGTTTGTGGCACTTTGTCTCACTCAGTGCAAAGTATTGTTTGTGGCACTCTGCCCTCCTTACATAGCCTTATTTTTGGACCTGTATTGGACCCTGTATTTGACTCTGTTTGCCTGCCACCGGACTCTGGCGGCACGCTCAGACTGGAGAAGTAGCTAGCTGGCGACGGCTTACCCTGAGGGACGTACCACTGAGTTGCAGTGGGAACCAGCAACCCAACAAGGGATTATCCTTGGATCAACTCATAGCCCTCACCATTAAACTGGAAAGCCTGCTGGAAAGCCTGCTGGGAACCCAGCGGCCACGCAATCCAGCCTCAATGAACGTCATGCCTGTCTCACCGTTTCTCCCAGGGGCCACTGGCTCCCATCACAAGCCTATGCAACTCAGCTCCACCCAGCTCTCTCCAGGGGAGAGAGCAAGGCGTTTCTAGGACAATCTTTGCCTCTACTGCGGTCGGCCTGTCCATGTTGGCAACACCTGTCCCAACACCGTTGACCCACAATGCTCTGCAGAACCGGTAAGGGAACTCATGCTCACCATTATTCTGCCGGTTACACCACGCTATGAAAACTGTGGAAACTCAAGCTATGATTGACTCTGGGGCGGCAGGGAATTTCATTGACCTGGCTTTTGCTCATTCTCATGATGTCCCTTTGCTCACCTGCAATGCGCAGGTGGCTGTAACCAGCCTAGACGAAAAGCCCCTGGGGTTGGGCCAGATCTGGTTCCTGACTCAGGATATTACAGTTGTCTCTTCGGATCACCATAAGGAGTATCTCTGTGTCTTTGCCATCGAGTCCCCTCGATGTCCCATCATCCTCTCTCTGCCATAGCTGGAAAATCATGATCCTACTATAAACTGGTCAGAGAACAGATTCATATTCACCTCTTCTTGTTGCCGGCAACACTGCCTTTAGGCCCCTGAAAGGTCAGAGATCTATTATGCAATTGCAGCCACCACCCTCGCAGAGATCAACGTGACAGGGTAGGTGGTGGGGTTGCCGGCTCAACACGAGGACATGTGAGAGGCTTTCAACAAGCAGCGTGCCACACAGCTCACACCGGTTCGAGGTCTGCGCCATCGACCCTCTGACCAGAGCTATGCCCACTCAGGTGTGTATGTTACCGCAGTATCAACCTGAGTCTGAAGCCATGCAGGCTAACATCCAAGAGAAGTTAGCAAAGGGCTTCATCCGAGACATCTACATCTCCAGCCTCAGCTGGCTTTTTCTTTGTCAAAAAGAAAGATGGTGGTCTGAGGCTGTGTATCGGCTACCGCAGGCTTATTGATGTGAATGTTCAAGGACCATTATTCCCTGCTTCTTGTTCCTGCAGCTCTGGAGCAGCTCTGCTTGGCACACTTCTTCACGATAAAAAAAATCTCTGTAATGCCCGATTATTGTTTTTTAAAATACATTTTTAGCTGTTTATGTACATGTTGTTGTGTATTTGTTCATTGTAATAATAAAGAATAGACAAAATATTTTTTACATTTACTCCTTTCTAATTTCACTTACCTTGAGACCCATATAACTCTTCCACCATGGGACGATGATGACGAAGAGCTTCAGAAGAAGAAATAAACACAAAATGCAACAAAATTATTAAACACATAATCTCATCTAAGGCCCCACCGGGTCCCCACCTGCACCTGAATGGGTGCTGAGTGGTCTTGTGCCCTGTCCCCAAATATATATATATATATATATATATATATATATATATATATATATATATATATATATATATATATATATATATATATATGGAAGCAACGGTTAGAGGCCAAAATCAAGGCAACTCGGAAGGATGTGGGTAAGCTGACAGAGGCTCAAAGAGGTACAATGAGAAAGCAAGTACCTAAGAGATACAGCCAGATGCCCATACCTGAAGCACTGGAAACTGCCAAACAAAGGTTCCTAGCCTTGAGCACCCACCTAAAGAGGTACACAAGAGACAATGAAGCCAGACGAATAAACAGGCTCTTCGCAACTCAACCTGCAAAAGTGTACGCTCAGTGGCAGGGTCAAAACAGCCAAGCAGACCCACCAAGGATAGAAACTGAACAGTACTGGAAAAGTATATGGGAGAAAGAGACAGATCATAACAGCAATGCCCAGTGGCTGGTTTCTCTGAGAAAAGAACATAGCAACCTCCCTGAACAGAATCCAGTAACCATCACGGTGGCAGACATCCAAGAAAGAGTCTCAGGTATGAAAATCTGGACAGCACCAGGCCCTGACATGATACATGCCTACTGGCTAAAGAAGCTTACCGCACTCCACGAGCGCCTGGCAGCACAAATGAACCAGCTGCTAAGAGATGGGACTCATCCCAAATGGCTAACGGAAGGGCGAACAATCCTGATCCAGAAAGATCCCTCAAAGGGTGCAGTCCCATCCAACTACCGGCCAATAACCTGTCTGTCCACAACATGGAAGCTCATGTCAGGCATCATTGCAACCAAGATAAATACGCACATGGATCAATTCATGAGTATCACAGAAGGGCATTGGTAGAGACTCCAGAGGAGCCAAACACCAACTCCTGCTCGACAGAACAGTCACTCAATACTGCAAGTCATGACACACCAACCTGTGCACAGCCTGGATTGATTACAAGAAGGCCTATGACTCAATGCTACACACATAGATCACTGAATGCTTGGAGCTGTACAACATCAACAGGACTCTAAAAGCCTTCATAGGAAACTCAATGAAGCTGTGGAAAACCACCCTTGAAGCCAATGGGAAGCCACTTGCACAAGTGTCCATCAAATGTGGGATATACCAAGGTGATGCTCTGTCCCCACTGCTGTTCTGCATAGCTCTGAACCCCCTCAGCCAAATAATCAACAAGACTGGCTATGGATATCGACTCAGAAATGGGGCCAACATCAGTCACCTCCTCTACATGGATGACATCAAGCTATATGCTAAGAGCGAGCGTGACATTGACTCCCTGATCCACACCACCAGGATCTACAGTACTGACATTGGGATGTCATTTGGGCTAGAGAAATGCAGCCGGATGGTGACAAAGAGAGGCAAGGTAGTCCACACAGGAGGGGTCTCACTCCCAGAAGGACCAATAGCAGACATCGAGGACAGTTACAAGTACCTTGGAATTCCACAGGCAAATGGCAACCCTGAGCAGGCAACAAGGAAAGCTGCAACAGCTAAATACTTCCAACGAGTAAGGCAAGTCCTGAGAAGCCAGCTAAATGGCAAGAACAAGACCCGGGCAATAAACAGCTACGCACTGCCAGTTATCAGATACCCTGCAGAAATAATAAGATGGCCAAAGGAAGAGATACAGACCACGGATGTTAAAACACGAAAGCTCCTCACCATGTATGGAGGGTTCCATCCCAAATCCAGCACCCTGAGACTGTATGCTAGCCGCAAGGAAGGAGGCTGAGGACTAGTGAGCGTAGAAGCCACTATCCAGGATGAAACATCCAAGATGCATGAGTACATCAAGCTCAAGGCCCCAAATGATAGTGTGCTCAGGGAATCTCTCAGGCAATGGAGAGCAGAGGATACAGTGCTGGAGAACAGATCCTAATGGGAGGACAAACCCCTGCATGGGATGTACCATCGGACCGTAACTGAAGTGGCCGATATCAAGAAGTCCTACAAATGGCTAGAAAGGGCTGGCCTACAGGACAGTACTGAAGCGCTCATCCTGGCAGCTCAGGAACAAGCCCTGAGGACCAGAGCGATAGAGGCTCAGATCTACCACATCAGACAAGACCCAAGGTGTAGGCTGTGCAAAGAGGCACCTGAAACAATCCAGCACATAACTGCAGGATGTAAGATGCTGGCAGGGAAAGCATACATGGAGCGCCACAATTAAGTGGCTGGAATAATATACAGGAACATGTGTGCAGAATATGAACTGGAGACCCCAAGGTCAAAATGGGAAACACCTCCGAAGGTGCTAGAGAATGAGAGGGCAAAGATCCTGTGGGACTTCCAGATCCAGACTGATAGGATGGTAATGGCGAACCAACCAGACATTGTAGTGGTGGATAAAGAACAGAGGAAAGCCGTTGTGGTGGATGTGGCAGTGCCAAGCGATATGAACATCAGGAAGAAGGAACATGAGAAACTGGAGAAATACCAGGGACTCAGAGAAGAACTGGAGAAAGCCTGGAAAGTGAAAGTGACAGTGGTGCCTGTGGTAATTGGAGCACTCGGGGCAGTAACCCCCAAGCTGGAGGAGTGGCTACAACAGATACCTGGAAAGACCTCAGACATCTCAGTCCAGAAAAGCTCAGTGCTAGGAACAGCTAAGATACTGCGCAGGACCCTCAAGCTCCCAGGCCTCTGGTGCAGGACCCGAGCTTGGAGGAGAAACCACCCTCGCAGGGTGAGAGGGGCGTTTGTTTTTGTTTTATATATATATATATATATATATATATATATATATATATATATATATATATATATATATATATATATATATATATATATATATATATATATATATTTATAAAATGCCCCTCTTGGGGGTTACTGCCCCGAGTACTCCAATTACCACAGGCACCACTGTCACCTTCACTTTCCATGCTTTCTCCAGTTCTTAAGGCAAGGGTCTTGCCCAAGGACCCTTACTGGGTGATGTTAATTGCCCGTCTTTGGTATGGTAATTGCCCCATCTCCATTGATTGTTCGTTCCTGGGAATCGAACCCGGGTTTCCTGCATGACAGTCCTGCACCTTACCAACCGAGCTCTCTCTCTCTCTCTCTCTCTCTCTCTCTCTCTCTCTCTCTCTCTCTCTCTCTCTCTCTCTCTCTCTCTCTCTCTCTCTCTCTCTCTCTCTCTCTCTCTCTCTCTCTCTCTCTCTCTCTCTCTCTCTCTCTCTCTCTCTCTCTCTCTCTATATATATATACATATACACACACGCACACACACACACACACACACACACATAAAGGTATTATATTTTCTCCATCCTTATGTCACTTACCCATATAAACAGAACCATTTTTTGCCTCTGATGGACGATGAAGAGAAAGACCTTTAGCTGAAGAAATAAACACAAAATGCAACCATATCATTAAACACAGAATCTAATCTAAGGCCCCACCAGGTCCCACCTGCACCTGAATGGGTCCTGAGTGGTCTTGTGCCCTGTAGACCCCAAACCTACTCCATTTTGAACCTTCTCTGTCATACCACCACTCAAAAAGGAGGGCCTATACCAGGGGTCGGCAACCCAAAATGTTGAAAGAGCCAAATTGGACGAAAAAAACAAAAAACAAATATGTCTGGAGCCGCAAAATATTAAAAGCCCTATTTAAGCATTATAATGAAGGCAACACATGCAATATGTGTCTATATTAGATATTTTAGCCTACTATCAAAATGACTAAGTTGCTTGAAACACATAATGAGCATTATTAACGATTAAATGTTTATTTGCCCTGCAGTGCATTCTGCAGGGAATGACGCGTCACGGGACTGCTCTGTTGTGCAAGTTTAACTTCATTACAATATCAATGAATTATGTTTCATTGCTTTGATAAAATGAAAGACATTTAATAAAGAAATCTGATTTTGATGTCATTTTATTTTGAGGATTCAAACACAAAACAATAAAATGGAACGTGCATGACGAAGCTTCAAGCATTTGCGGCGCCTGCAGACTTTCATTCAGCTCGTTTAGATGGCTTGTCAGTCATATCCACCAAAAAGTGCAGCTTTTCCAGCCACTCAGTATCTTCCAGTTGCGGGTAGTTCAGGTCTTTGCTTTTCAGGAATGTTTTCACGTGTTCGAAACAGACAACAAAGTGATGGAAAGCGTCACCCCTGGACAGCCATCGGACTTCGTTGTGTAGCAAGAGATCAGAATATTCGCTTTCAACTTCATCAAGCTATGCACGGAACTGACGGCAGTTCCATTTACATCAGCCAGCTGTTTAGCGGTCCGCTGAAAGTTAAAAAAAAGCCCCACTGGTAGAAACGTGTGTCGTAAGCTATGACGCAAATCTCTGTTGACAGAAATGCTGAAGCCTAATATTGTGATGACTCAGCCGGACCGTCTCCTGAGCGGAGTTGCAGCAACTACACTGTTTACCAAGAGACTTCCTTAGAGAGCTGTCCGTGTCTCTAACAACTCACAACCCCGCACAATCTCAATGACAAATTACTAGCAGGAGAGCCAAACTCTATTTCTCTGTAATAAGTCCACTTGTTCCAGCACTCACAATCAGCACAAACAGCATGAACCTGAGTTCAGTTCACAACACTCTTACTCAAGGTTTTACCCTATAACTCCCACTTCCCATGAGCCTTAGGGGGTGAAGGCGGGGCTAGTGGCGGTCATGTGCATTTTAGGTCTGTTAGCAGCAGGGGATTGTGGGACGCAGTTTCCTGATCTAATTAGGGCTCAGCATGAGTGTTTCTGTTTGCCCACGTTTCTTTTCATATGGCAGTTTTGTTTTTCCACCTTAGTTTATTCTTCCTGTTATGTTTGTTTCTTTTTGTTGGACCATGAGTGTGGAAGGGAGAGAGGTTGATGAGTACAGTGCAATGTTCAATGTAATCCGTGTTAATAACAAATTGGGATTAACAATGCTGGAAAGGAGAGTATGCTTTCAGCTTCTCTCATTACCCATTCCTCTTTGGGATTAACAATGCTGGAAAGGAGAGTATGCTTTCAGCTTCTCTAATTACCTATTCCTCTCTGAGACTCTGCAGAGTCGTGTGACTTGTTTGCAATGCAGTCAGTTGACTGACACTTCAACTTATAGCGTTGTCCAACTGTAAGTGATGTACTTGCTGGGCATTACACTTTCAATTCTGCAAGCTCTTACAACATTGGATAAAATAAAGAATACTAGTGTCTTGTTTTTCCTCCTACAGAAAGCGTATTAAAGCAAAATAAATATTTCTCTCTCCCATCTATTTACATTTTAAAACATTTTTGAAAATGCTCCAGGGAGCCACCAGGGCAGCGCTAAAGAGCCGCATGCGGCTCCGGAGCCGCGGGTTGCCGACCCCCGGCCTATACGATACAACACCCACCCCTAATTAAAGGTGCTTGAAGGTTTAGGGGGTCATAACAGAAAAAGAAAAATGTAAAACCTTTGCAAATACAATCTTTACCTTCCCCCACCCTCTGTCTCCAGTTCTGGACTACAGTTTAAATGGTAAAACACTCACCAGGGGTTGGAACATTTCTGCGCACCAGAGGTCCTTGAACAGCATCACCATTGTCTTTGTTGACAGCAATGAAGGCAGTGTGATGACTGCTCACTCCTGATTGGACACTGAGCTTCACCACCTTCCTCTTCATGTCTTTATCTGACTTCCCTCTGTTCTCTTTTTTCTTAAACTCCAGAGAACAAATCAAACAACGAGCAGCTAACCTGTGGACTGTTAACCTATAAACAGAAGAGAAGGAAAAAGGGACGTGAGGATGAAAAAATGAAACCAATTGTAGTCTTTTGTCCTTGTCTGACTGTTTAGTGAGGGATGACTTTTCTGTTTTATGACGGTTTTATGGAGTTTGTCAGAAAATTCTATAATGTTTTTAATGTATTCTTGACACTCAGAGGTAGAGCTGGACGATGAAATGACATCCATATACAGTGAGGTCAATAAGTATTTGATCACCCTGTGAATTAGCAAGTTCTCCCACTTAGAAAACATGGAGGGGTCTAAAATTTTCATCATATGTGCATTTTCACAGTGAGAGACAGAATCTGAAGAAATATTCAAAAATCACGTTGTACGATTTTTTTAAACGATTTTTTTGTATATTACTGTGACAAATAAGTATTTGATCACTTGATTTAAACAACTTTAATATTTGGTACAGAAACCTTTGTTAACAATTACAGAGGTCAAACGGTTCCTGTAGTTCGTCACTAGGTTTCTACACACTGCAGCAGGGATTTTGGCCCACTCCTCCATACAGATCTTCTCTAGATCTGTCAGGGTTCCCTGAGCACCCTACCCGCCAATTTTAACCGCACCTTAGACATTTAGGGCCCCTTGGTGGGGAGGGTGAGGGGACGTCACTGTGAGTAATCAGGAGATGTCCCTTTAGTGCCCTACCCGCCAATTTTAACTGCACCCCCCTTAGTACACACACCCCTCCCCCCTCAATATATACATCCCAACATAAACACACACACATGCACACACACACCCTCTCAAACACACATATTTTGCAAGGAAGGTGGGACCTGGGTCCATCTGTCCCCTGCCTCTTCCCTGGTGGGGGGTACGGGCCCCTTTGCAACGGCGGCCGTGTCCCCGGGGTGCCGGTTGCCCGGCGGTGCTCTCTCCGCACGGTGGGGGGGTTCACAGTACATCTGAGCCGGGGGTGTCTGGTCCCTGGGGGGTGGGTTCTGGTCCTCGCTCCTGAGTGCTGGGCCCCGCCAAATTTCCAACTGTGGCTGAGCCTGGTCGGGCCATATTTACAACACCCCTTGTGGGCCCTCTTTTTTCCCCGGGGTTCCCCCCTCCTGGGCGGGGGCGGCGGGCCCCTGCCTCACTCCTCCCTGGACCAAACGTGGGCCGGGCGGATGGCTGCCTGGAGTGCGGAGCGGGTCTCCCTTGGGGGGTCCTGGCTCGTATCTGGGGTTGGGGCGGGGGGATGCCCGGAACTCCTGGGTGGTGGTGGGGTGCTCGTTTGGGGCTGTGGGCGTCCTTCTCCGGTGGGGCCCTGCGTTGGGTTCTCCCGGCGCGGCGGGGGGGCTGCTCTCCTGGTTGGGCTGGGGCGGCGCTCTCTTTCCCTCCGTGCCTCCCTGGCCTCTGGCTCTGGGGGCCTTGCGGCGGCCCTGCTGGCCCTGGCCTGGGTGGCGGGCTTGGTCGCCCGGGTGGCGGTTGTTCCCTGCCGGTTCCCGTATGGCGTTGGGGGGATTCCGGCTGCCGCTGCTGCTGCGGTGGGGGTCTTGGGGTGGGGATGGCTGGGCACTCTCCCTCCTTCTTTTCACGCTCCACCACCCATTTTAGAAGAACATAAACACTCACCTGAGCACTGGTGTTAGCTCACCTTTGCACTAACAGTTTGCATGACTGAATGACTGAAATATTTCACACTAGTTGGTTTTAAGGCATAAGTATGCGTGTGAACACTATCTGTTTTGTGTACATGTCGACAGGTGGACATCTTTGCAGCTAGCAGGTGTGTTTAATACATTCCAGTGTGTGTGGACAGGCTCCGCCCCCTTTTTTGTTTTTTTTTTGTTTGTTTTTTTGTTTTTTACTACATTTGAACCTTACCATAATGATTAACAACCAGTAAACTTGTTGCTTTATGCTGCCTCATGGTCTTATCCCCCTTCCCCTCCTATTATCACCCCCTACCCCCCCTCTCTCTAACGTCCCTCTCTCTTCTTCCCCTCTTTCCTTTTCCGTCCGGTCCAACACCAAAGATTTTCAGACATGATTGAAATTAATAAAGTTTGGCCTCAATTACAAAAGGGGTTTATTCAGACATACCTTTGGTTTGTCTGAAGATTAATAACCCCTCTTGTTAAAGTAAAATATGTCCAACACAAGAGGCCCTCAGCTCTCATCTGTCTGCCCAGCTGTTGGACAGGACAAGTTAGAAAAAAAAAAAAAAGAAAAAAAAAAAAAAAAAAGATCTGTCAGGGTTCGGGGCTGTCGGTGAGCAACGCAGAGTTTCAGCTCCCTCCAAAGATTCTCTGTTGGATTTAGGTCTGGAGACTGGCTAGGCTACTCCAGAACCTTGATATGCTTCTTACAGAGCCACTCCTTGGTTTCTTGGCTGTGTGCTTCAGGTCATTGTCATGCTGAAATCTCCACTGATGGATAATATTTTGTTGTTTTGAGAGTTTAACATCTTTTCCATCCAGTTACTGAAAACTTCTAAGCTTGACCTTGGTGACCTATAAACACCACTTAAAATGACATTTTCCCTCAATTGTTACATATTTCAATTTTAAGACATTCCAGTATTCCATCCACTGCAACTGACAATTTATCAATTACTGTAAACTTAGTATTTTTTTCACATTTATTGCAACACCTTCACCTTTTTTGTTTACTCTGTTCACATAGTTAAGTTCGTAGTTTTCCAATTCACAGTCAGCGTCCTTGTCACAGCTGAACCACGTTTCATATATGGTTATGATATCAAAGGAATGCCCCATATTCTGTAAATAGTCCTTGATGTCTTCAAAGTTGGTCCACATGCTACTGCTGTTAAAGTGAATGATTGACAGTTTTTCTTCTGGGTTAACAGAGTTTTTAAAGTCATCTATGCTGTAATATTTACAGTCCATATTAACAGTGGAAAAGAATTGATCAGGGTCGATGTCTTGGAGGTTGTTGTCATTATAACTGAATATTTTAAGGTCGGTTTGCTCACCATTCAGATCTCTGAAAGTCGTTTGGTTACAGGTGACATTTGAAGAAAAAGTGTTGTTTTTTTTAGAAGCTATGGATAGTAGAGTTCATCTCCTCACCTTGTAAGACCAGCATCTTCACTTATCTCTTGTTTAGACTGTAGTCGGTAAATATTTTTCCAAATCTTGCAGGTTCCTGATAAGAACAACCTTGGACTCCTCAGGGGAGTTTGGCATAAATTTACAGTCTTTTACAGAGGTACCATGAATTATTCCCAGCTTTTTCAAATAACGTGCTCTTCTGGGGATGTCGACATTCCTTTTCGTGAGATTGTCATTCATGTAAACGTTGGTTCCCTTCAGATTTCTTCCTTGCTTCAATAAATCTGCTTTGTGTTTCCAACTGACAAACTTTAAGATGATTTCTGGTTTGTCTGTCTTTTTTGTCCTGGGAAGCAGTCAGCATATCTTCACATTGTTTGTGTCCAAAGAAATTCCTTTGGACTTTAAGAATTCCTCCACCTTTTTCTCCACAAAGCTTGTCTCCTTGTCATTGGATTCCTCACTATTCCTGGCAGTCACAGCGTTAGCAAATTACCATGGTTTGATTTTTTTTTTTTTTTTCTTTCTAACTTGTCCTGTCCAACAGCTGGGCAGACAGACGAGAGCTGAGGGCCTCTTGTGTTGGACATATTTTGCTTTAACAAGAGGGGTTATTAATCTTCAGACAAACCAAAGGTATGTCTGAATAAGCCCCTTTTGTAATTGAGGCCAAACTTTATTAATTTCAATCATGTCTGAAAATCTTTGGTGTTGGACCGGACGGAAAAGGAAAGAGGGGAAGAAGAGAGAGGGACGCTAGAGAGAGGGGGGGTAGGGGGTGATAATAGAAGGGGAAGGGGGATAAGACCATGAAGCAGCATACAGCAACAAGTTTACTGGTTGTTAATCATTATGGTAAGGTTCAAATGCAGTACAAAAAGGGCGGGGCCCGTCCACACACACACTCAAATGTTATAAACACAACTGCTAGCTGCAAAAATGTCCACCTGTCGACATGTACACAAAACAGATAGTGTTCACACACGCATACTTATGCCTTAAAACCAACTAGTGTGAAATATTTCAGTCATTCAGTCATGCAAGCTATTAGTGCAAAGGTGAGCTTACACCAGTGCTCAGGTGAGTGTTTATGTTCTTCTAAAATGGATGGTGGAACGTGAAAAGAAGGAGGGAGAGTGCCCAGCCATCCCCACCCGAAGACCCCCCGCTGCAGTAGCAGCGGCAGCCGGAATCCCCCCAACGCCACCCGGGAACCGGCAGGGAACAACCGCCGCCCGGGCGACCAAGCCCGCCACCCAGGCCAGGGCCAGCAGGGCCACCGCAAGGCCCCCAGAGCCAGAGGCCAGGGAAGCACGGAGGGAAAGAGAGCGCCGCCCCAGCCCAACCAGGAGAGCAGCCCCCCCGCCGCGCCGGGAGAACCCAACGCAGAGCCCCACCGGAGAAGGACGCCCACAGCCCCAAACGAGCACCCCACCACCACCCAGGAGTTCCGGGCATCCCCCCGCCCCAACCCCAGGTACGAGCCAGGACCCCCCAAGGGAGACCCGCTCCGCACTCCAGGCAGCCATCCGCCCGGCCCACGGTTGGTCCAGGGAGGAGCGTGGCAGGGGGCCCGCCGCCCCCGCCCAGGAGGGGGGAACCCCGGGGAAAAAAAGAGGGCCCACAAGGGGTGTTATAAATATGGCCCGACCAGGCTCGGCCACAGTTGGAAATTTGGCGGGGCCCAGCACTCAGGAGCAAGGACCAGAACCCACCCCCCAGGGACCAGACACCCCCGGTAATGTGAACTCCCCCACCGCGCGGAGAGAGCACCGCCGGGCCCAGGAAGCCGGCACCCCGGGGACACGACCGCCGTTGCAAAGGGGCCCGCACCCCCCACCAGGGAAGAGGCAGGGGACAGATGGACCCAGGTCCCACCTTCCTTGCAAAATGTGTGTGCGTGTATGTGTGTTTGAGAGGGTGTGTGTGTGCATGTGTGTGTGTTTATGTTGGGATGTATATATTGAGGGGGGAGGGGTGTGTGTACTAAGGGGGGTGCAGTTAAAATTGGCGGGTAGGGCACTAAGGGGACATCTCCTGATTACTCACAGTGACGTCCCCTCACCCTCCCCATCAAGGGGCCCTAAATGTCTAAGGTGCGGTTAAAATTGGCGGGTAGGGTGCTAGGAGGACATCCGCTGCTTGCTGGCAGTGATGTCCAAGCACCCCCCCTACCAAGGGCCCTACATGTCTAAGGTGCAAATAAAACCGAAAGAGGGGGGGCCCACTCCATACGGCAACCATTGGAGGGGGGCCACTGCCTAGTAAACCCCCCCCCCCCCCCAAGGCTCATCGCAGGCTAAGCCCCCCACCCCCTCACCCTATTATGAGGTTATATGAGGAAGGGGGTAAGTTGGGGACAGCTGATAGACTGTCCCCCGCCCCCCCCCAGCAAGGGGGCCAGGCCCACCCAGCCCAGGGGCCCCACCCCCGGAGGCGGCGACACCCCAGGCCCAGCACCACCCCCCCCCCACACAGAGAGAGAGGAGCCAGAAAGCGGCGAAGGACTTGTACAGGCTAGCCAGACAGAGAGACAGAGATGGGAAGGACGTGCAACAGATAAGGGTGATTAAGGACAGAGATGGAAAGGTGCTAACAACCCAAGAGAGTGTACAGAAAAGATGGAAGGAGTATTTTGAGGAGCTGATGAACGAGGAAAATGACAGGGAAAGAAGGGAGGAAGATGTGGTTGTTGTGGAACAGGAAGTAGCAGAGATTGGAAAGGATGAGGTTAGGAAGGCTCTGAAAAGGATGAAGAGCGGAAAGGCCGTTGGTCCTGATGACCTACCTGTGGAGGTATGGAAGTGCCTAGGAGAGACAGCAGTGGAATTTCTAACAAGGTTGTTCAATAGGATTTTAGAGAGTGAGAAGATGCCTGAGGAATGGAGGAGAAGCGTTCTGGTCCCGATCTTTAAAAACAAGGGTGACATGCAGAACTGCAGCAACTATAGAGGAATAAAGTTGATGAGCCACACAATGAAGCTGTGGGAAAGAGTAGTGGAAGCCAGGCTTAGGAAGAAGGTGGAGATTTGTGAGCAGCAGTATGGTTTCATGCCCCGTAAGAGCACCACTGATGCCATTTTTGCTTTGAGAATGTTGACGGAAAAGTACAGAGAAGGTCAGAAGGAGCTGCATTGTGTGTTCGTAGATTTAGAGAAGGCGTATGACAGGGTGCCGAGGGAGGAGCTGTGGTACTGTATGAGGTCGTCTGGAGTGGCAGAGAAGTATGTCAGAGTAGTTCAGGACATGTATGAGAGAAGTATGACGGTGGTGAGATGTGCTGTAGGTCAGACAGAGGAGTTCAAGGTGGAGGTGGGACTACACCAAGGATCAGCTTTGAGTCCTTTTTTGTTTGCTATGCTGATGGACAGGCTGACAGACGAGGTAAGACAGGAATCTCCCTGGACAATGATGTTTGCGGATGACATTGTAATTTGCAGTGAGAGTAGAGAGCAGGTGGAGGAACAGCTAGAGAGGTGGAGGTTTGCTCTGGAAAGAAGAGGTATGAAGGTCAGTCGTAGTAAGACAGAATACATGTGTCTGAACGAGGGGGATCAAGGTAGAAGCGTTAGGTTACAGGGGACTGAGGTGAAGAAGGTGCAGGAGTTTAAGTACTTGGGGTCAACAGTTCAGTGTGATGGGGATTGTGGAAAAGAGGTGAAGAGGCGAGTGCAGGCAGGTTGGAGCGGTTGGAGGAAAGTGTCAGGAGTGTTGTGTGACAGAAGAGTGCCAGCAAGACTCAAAGGAAAGGTGTACAAGACAGTGGTGAGACCAGCTCTGCTCTATGGGTTAGAGACGGTAGCAGTGAGACAGAGACAAGAGGCTGAGATGGAGGTAGCAGAGATGAAGATGTTGAGGTTCTCCTTAGGAGTGACCAGGTTAGACAGGATAAGGAACGAGTACATCAGAGGGACGGCTCATGTTGCCTGTGTTAGCGACAAAGTCAGAGAAGCCAGACTGAGATGGTTTGGACATGTTCAGAGGAGGGATAGTGGATATATTGGTAGAAGGATGTTGGAGATGGAGCTGCCTGGCCGGAGGGCAAGAGGACGGCCAAAGAGGAGATATATGGATGTCTTAACAGAGGACATGAAGTTGGCTAACGTTAGGGTAGAAGATGTTCATGATAGAGTGAGGTGGAAAAGGATGATTCGCTGTGGCGACCCCTGATGGGAAAAGCCGAAAGAGAAAGTTAACCCCTGTTGATTTTCTCTCATCCACAGCATGAGTAGGTTCTACGACTGGGTCATTAGACGGCCCCTAATACACTTTTTTCTTTTTCTTGAATTTGTATCTTCCCCATTTGTGTTCTTCATAAAACAGCACGAGGGGAAGCAGACCTTTGAGAAGAGAAATGTGGTGGACCTTTCCATCATATTTGCTCTTACCCGCGCATGCGTAAATTGATTCTTGTCTCATTGTTTTTTGTGTTTTATTGTTTTTTATTTTTTAATTTCCTGACCCTAACACTAACAAAAACTTAGACCCACAGCAGAATCATCTTGGCAGACCCGTACCACAGCAGTGGACACCACAAGTTCTTTTGCAGCCGTTCTGTTGTATCAGATGTGTCACATCTCTAATAACAGGCTTATTGAGAAGTCCATAGGCGGCCAGGTCCAAGCTTGCCAGAGCTTGTGGGACATGCAGAAGGAGGACGCGAGTGTTCGAGGCCCAGAATGACCTTTTTGGACTTTGTTGCATTTTACAAAATTGCTTGCTGTTATGTTTGACAATTCTATTTTTCTTTTCATCGTCTGTGTGATTTTGTTCTGCTTTAACATTTCTCAATCCCCCCCCCCCCTTAATTCCAGGTGTTCCTTTTCCTTACAGGAAGTGCTATTTTATTGTCTTTGTATCTTTTAATTTTTAGAATAATTTGAATTTGTAGTTGTGCATTTTCTTTATTTACTATTTTATGTTTTGTTCTTTGTAAACGCCAATGTGCCAAAGATCCAATGAAGCATGAGTATCCTTAGGGATGGTCGCCGATGGGGCACGGGGCCTTAGCAAGCATTTTTCCTGTCCAACTGAATGTTTCTTAAAGATGATTAATGCAAGCTCCACAGGTTTTTCGCTGCTAAACTCATAAATGGATCATCAACACCTTTGAAATGCACATTAATGCACATTGGTTCTGTTATAGATTGTGAGGGCTTGAGACCACAGCTGTTTTGATTGCATGATGTGATAATGTGTTTTTATTTTTTGTGTGACCTCACTTCGTGAGGTCAAGAGAGGGAAACTGAAGGAATTTTGTATTTTTGTGGTCCTCATTTCTCCTAGGCTTTTATCTTATCTTTATTTCATTGAAGGTTTCCTTCAGGTTTACTGTGTGTGGTTCCTTTGAATTTCAAAGGGACTTCCTGAAAATTGCATATGTAAAGAGGTTTTGATGCTGCAGCTTCGAACTCATCCCCTTCAGGAGAAAACGGTCTTTGATCTTCTGAGGCCATTTGGTTGTAGGTCTGACTTGGATCATAAATCTATCATCTCTGAGACTGATTCAATCCCTGGGAACCGCCACAGGCATCTGCTCACGTGTGGGGAACAAAGATGTATTGTCTACTGGATGCTAGGAAGATCCGGCCACATCTGGGGGACCACCTGGGGAGCCATTTGATTGTGGGACCATGTCAGTCTGGGAGGTGACCTCCGACGCGGGAAACAGATTCTGACTCCAAGTATGGACTAAGGAAGTAGGCGGGCTCCTCTGTCAGCCAATCTCTAGCGACCAGAGGCGGAGAGTCAGCCGCGGGGGAGGAGGTTCTGACCATATGTTTAAAAGTCTGCACTCAAGGAACTTCCCTTTGTTCCCAGACGGCCTCAAGTGATTTGGATTTGTAACTTCTTACGTTTTGATGGTTTTGGATTTGGGAACCCAGATCGATCTGTTTTTATTCTGTTTTTAGAAATATTGTTATGGAATGAATTTGTTAAACTTAATCCGGTGGAATCCCGTGGTTTTCTCCTTCTCGACTTTTTTGAACATGCAACAAGGAAAGTAATCTCAAAGCGACAGATTATTTCCTACACCATCAATACACTGTGGGTTAGGAGGAGGGATGAAGCAGACAGGGAGCAGTGTGGCAGTGTGCACGTGGGGGTGGAGATACATGCATGCTGCCGAAGTGAACCGTGTGTTCATAAGGTGAACCAGATGCTACCCAGCCAGACCAGCCAGACCAGGAGAGGGGAGGAGAGACCCCCAGGCCAGGAGCCCCCCCGGCACCGGACCCAGGCAGCCCGGGAGGGGGAGAGGAGGGGAACTATTTTAGACTGTTTTAAATTCTACCACTCAGGCAAAACTCAGTTTATTTAATTGAAATCTTCCAAATCCCATCACTCCAGTTTTATCCCACGTGTTTCTCAGTGCTTAGTTTCTTAAACGTAACAGCGATCAAATAAAGGCTTTTCTCAAAATCTAAAACTTTCCAAAACCAACAGGTTTTCCCTCTGCATTGACTTCCACTCTCTCTCTCTCACTCTCTCTCTCTCTCTCTCTCCTCATGTTAAGAGGCTGGGTGTCATCTTTGACAGGACACTATCCTTTCAGTCTCACATTAAAAACATTCCCCTATCTGCATACTTCCACCTATGGAACAATAATCGCTTTTGCCAACCCAAACCCTAAACACCACTGCTCTTCTGGTCCACAATCATGTTCCCTCTATTTTAAATAACAGAAACTCTCTTCTTATTATCCTCAATCTGAAATGTCTTCATAAGCTTCAGATGGTCCAGAATCCAGCTGCTTGTATCATTACTAGAGCCCCCTACCTTTAACACAACACATTGGTTCTCCAGAACACATCCAAAATATTGTATGGTGTCCTTGAGAGCCAAAATGATGTGTTCAAATAAAGAGTAATATAATTTAACTCAGAAAAAAATATAATAAAAAAGGAATGTGTATTACCCAGTGTCCTTTGCAGGATTGAGGTTAAACTGTTGTTTGCTCTCATAGGGATGATCTCCCAGAGTGTAATTCACCGTCACACTGCAGTCTGTTTGGGAACTCTGACAAAACAAAATACAGTTTAGAGACCAATGCATGCACAAACACACAACTTCTACACAAAACCTAAAGGAGATCTCACCAGTACCTTTCCACAGAGTTGGGCATAAATCAGTGACCTCTGACCCTGGAAAATTGTTGTGATTGGTGGAGAGAGGACAGTGGCAGACACTCTCTTTGGTAAATCCCATGTGACAGAGATGTCTTTGACAACAGGCTGTAGTGCAAATTTCAGAGACTGCATCACCTGATGGTTAGGAAACAGTGAATAACATTTAAATGTTTATTTTGCTCAATAAAGGCGTATTATTGAAGTTAGTTGTTTGTTATTTTACTTTTGCCTGCATCCTGTCACTTCCTGTGATGAACTGAGCGTGACCTCTGCCCTCCTGAGCCAACCCATTGATGAGAGCAGAGCTGGCTCCTTCTCCAATCCCAAAAGAGAAACACCTGCAAACAACACACTGGTGTTAAACACACAACACACAAACACAGGACACATGCAGTGAATCTGTGTTTTAGTGCTTTCACCTGTGGGAACCTGCATTCTTCCTAACTAGATCTAGAACTTCCTTTGTGTTCCCCACCTCTCCATCAGTGAAGACAAACAACTGAGAGGAAATACAGAAATCAGAATGGTAAATGACATATACTCATTTAGCGCTTTACTACCTGCTTAAGAGGCCCAAAGTGCTTTACAGTCACAGTCCCATTCACCAAGGCACACAAATTCACACACTGATGGGAGCTCTGCAGACAAACATTGGTGCCGAACTATAACCACCAGGAGCAAGAGAACCAACTACCTCTGCACCACGGCGACCTTTCAGAAGTTATATAAAACACATTAAAGCTGAGCTACAGTTGTGCTCATAAATTCACATACCCTGGAAGAAATGATAATTTCTTGGTCATTTTTCATAGAATATGAATGATAACACAAAAAACTTTTTCCACTCATAGTAATTGGTTGGGTGAAGCCATTTACTGTCAAAAAAATTTTTCTACCATTTTTAAATCCAAATGACAACAGAAACCTCCATAATGACCCTGTTCAATCACTATATGAGTGAAAAAAATAGTTTTTGTGTTATCATTCATATTCTCGGAAAAATGGCCAAGAAATCATCATTTCTTTCAATGTATGTAAACTTATGTGCACAATTGTAAAAAAAAGAAACTGTTCAAGCAAAACAAGTTTCCAACATTTTCAAAAAAATTAAACAAATTCTAAAGCAATGTAATTCCAAAATTAAAGCAAAAAAAGGAGTTGTATTTCATTATTCAAGATTTAAGATTCAAGATTTGGTTTACTGTCATTCCACACATAGTATTTGCAGAGAAATACACAGGTGAGACAAGATGTTGATTTTCACTAGCATGATAGTACAAAGACACCAGCACCTCTCCCTCATTACGCATCGTACTAGACCTATACTTCTCATCACAGGGAGTTTACCCGGTTTTTCGTCACTCCTCAAACTCTTGTTATATTGGGGTTTTCCTGGCTCAGATTACATAACCCCCATTTTGACTGGGCTAACAGTCACAATGTCAATTGGAGCACTTTCTGTATGGCTAACTGTCTCCAGTCAGCTATCCCATCCGTTCCTCCTACTATCTCTAAACCTGCTGAAGACATCAACCTTTCTAAGGTACCCACCTGTTACCACGATTTATGAACTGTCTTCAGCAAGGCTAAAGCCAGCTCACTACCTCCCCCTAGACCTTACAATTGTTCTATTGATTTACTCGCTGGCGCCAAATTACCCAAAGGCCGACTATTTAATTTAACCGGTCCCGAGAAAGCAGCTATGGAAAAGTACATCCAGGAGGCACTTTCTTCGGGACACATTCGCCCTTCTTCGTCTACCGTGCAGGTTTTTTCTTCGTTCAAAAGAAAGATAAGTCCTTAAGACCCTGCATAGACTATAGAGAACTCAATCAAATTACCATTAAGGACAAATACTCCCTTCCACTCATTAGCTCCGTCTTAGATTGCGTTCAGGAAGCCCGCATCTTCCAAAATTAGATCTCCGTAATGCCTACTACCTTGTCCGCGTTAGAGAAAGGGATGAATGGAAGACCGCCTTTAACACCCCTTAGGGCACTACGAATACCTGGTCATGCCATTTGGTTTGACCAATGCCCCTGCCGTCTTCCAAAGACTTATAAACAACGTCCTCAGAGATTTCATTAATCGTTTTGTATTCGTCTACCTTGATGACATCCTCATATATTCCAAAGATCCCGCTCAACATCAGTCACATGTCCGTCGTAGAGCAATTATCTGAAAATCCACTCTTCGTCAAAGCCGAAAAGTGTGAATTCCACGTGACCACCAATCCTTTGCTAGGTTTTATCTTTGAGGCCGGTAGCATTCGCCCTGATCCTGCTAAAATAGAGGCAGTCTCCCAGTGGGAACCCCCTAACTCAAGCAAAAAATTACAGCAGTTCTTGGGGTTCGCAGACTTCTATCGCCGGTTTATCAGGAACTATAGCAGCATCGCCGCCCCACTGACTCAACTAACATCCACCAACCCCGAAGCCCAAAGGGCTTTTGACACTCTCAAGAATTTGTTCGTTTCTGCACTATCCTCATTCAGCCTGATGTCAACCAACAGTTCATCGTGGAGGTGGACGCCTCCAAATCCGGTGTGGGAGCCTTTCCCTCACTAAGGGAGGAGTCATCCGGCAAACTGAAATCATGTGACTTCTTTTCCAGGAAACTGTCCCCCGCTGAACGCAATTATGACGTGGGCAACAGAGAACTGTTAGCCATCAAACTCGCTCTGGAGGAATTGTGGCATTGGCTGGAGGGAGTGGCTCAATCATTCATTGACTGGACCAACCACAAAAATTTGGCGTGTCTCCGCAATGCAAAAAGACTCAACTCCCGCCAAGCACTTTGGTGTCTATTTTTTGACCGCTTTAACTTCACCATCACTTACAGACTAGGTAGCCGCAACGTCAAGCCAGATGCACTCTCCCGGAAATTCTGCTCCACGGGCACTTCACCTGTAACCACCATTCTTCAACCCACCTGCATTGTAGGGAAACCTAACCTGGGACATTGAGAGTCGTGTCATCCAGGCTCAAGGTGAGGAACCCGACCACGATCCATGCCCTAATGGTATCCTCCATGTGACATTCTCACTCAGGTCCGACGTCATCACCTGGGCCCACACCTCTCCAATTGCTTGCCATGGTGGTATCCATCTTACCGTTAATCTCATTCGCAAGCGATTTTTCTGGCCTTCCATTAATAAGGATGTGCGGGAGTATGTTGCAGCATGTTCCACCTGCGCTCGCTCCAAATCCTCCCACACCCCTCCTTCTGGTTACCTTCATCCTCTGCCTACGCCCAGCTGGCCATGGTCCCACATCGCTGTCGACTTCGTCACCGGATTACCCCTCTCTGAAGGCAATTCAGTAATATTCACTGTCATTGAACGTTTTTCTAAGTTCGCTCACTTCATCCCACTTCCCTAATTACCTACCGCTACTGAGACTGCCGACATCCTAGTTCAGCAGGTTTTCCGCCACCATGGCATACCTGCTGACATCGTGTCTGATCGTGGGCCGCAATTCATATCTCAAGTCTGGAAGGTGTTCTGTTCAGCCCTTGGAGCCACGGTCAGTCTCACCTCGGGATACCATCCCCAATCAAACGGTCAAGCTGAGAGGGCTAACCAGGAGCTGGAGGTCGCCCTTCGTTGCCTTGCTTCCCAGAACTCCATGGACTGGTCTAAGTATTTGGTGTGGCTTGAATATGCTCACAACTCTCTCCCTTCCACTGCCACAGGGATGTCACCATTTGAAGCCTCCCTCAGGTACTCACCACCTCTGTTTCCATCCCAGGAACTTGATTTGGCAGTGCCCTCGGTACAGGACCATCTCCAACGGTGCCAACACATTTGGCACCAAATCAGGGCTGCTTGCCTCCGCACCAAGGAGAGCAACTGCCGTACTGCCGACCGTCACAAGATGGTGGGGCCCACATACCAACCCAGTCAGAGGGTATGGCTCTCCTCCCGTAACATCCCAATCCAGGCCAAGTCCCGTAAGCTCGCTCCCCGCTTCATCGGCCCTTACCCCATTGAAAAAATCATCAATCCCACCTGTGTTCATCTCCGCCCTCCTGCGGCTCTCAAAGAGCATCCTTCATTCCGCAACTCCCAGATCAAGCCTGTTCAGGACAGTTCATTGTGCCCACCTTCCACTTACCCTCCACCCACGCGTATCATTGATGGCGCTCCAGCGTTCACGGTCAGCCGCCTCTTGGACATCCGGCGCCGAGGTCGTGGCCAACAGTTCCTGGTCAATTGGGAGGGTTATGGTCCTGAGGAACGCTCCTGGGTCTCCCGTTCCCTCATTTTGGACCCTACCCTCATGTCCGACTTCTACTGTGCTAACCCGGATTGTCGTCCTGGGCCACCTGGAGGCGGTCGTTGAGGTGGGGGGGGGGGGGGGTGACTGTCATGGGGCCTCTGTCAGTTCTCCTCCCCCTCCCGTCTCTGCTCCTGACTCCACTAGCTGTGACCAATTCACCTCATCACCTCTGCTGGCCAAAAGGAGACCCAGCTCCAGTATTCAACGCCAGTTCGTTGCCCCTTATGGTGACTATACCTGGTCGAGTCTAGCTCATGTTTTGCTCCTCTGATTTTTCTGCCACGCTAATCCTGTTTTCCTGTCCCAGGACTTCATTCTACAAGTGTCACCTGAGTGGAAGTTACCACCTGTAGCTTCAAGCAGTCCTGAAATTTCCTGAGCATTACACCGTGCTACTACCTCCAGCCACACCGCGTCAAGACCTCCAGCCACACCGCGTCAAGACCTCCAGGTCACCCCGCGTCTAGGCCTACAGTCACGCCGCGTCTAGACCTCCAGCCAAGACCTGCCTCTCGCCAATAACCACACCGGAGAAATAAATCATTACTTACCCATCCGCTTACCTGTGTGTTCCTTCTGGGTTCCAGCCTCTGGATCTGTCTCGCAGTAATATCCTGACACAAGCAATAAAATAACAATCAAAGAATTCTTCTTCTTCCTCTTTCGGCTTCTCCCATCAGGGGTCGCCACAGCGAACAAGTCGCATGGTAAACTTGGCAATGTTTTACGCCGGATGCCCTTCCTGACGCAACCTTCTCAAACCGGGTTTGGGACCGGCACAGAGGTCTCCCTAACAATCAAAGAATAAAAATAGCAATAAAATAAGATAAATAAAAACAAAATAAAATAAATTTGTAAGGCAATCCAGAACTTTGCTAAAGAATTAAATAAATATGTCAAGACTCAGCATGAGCTTTACAAAGGCATGGACTTATATTACTTAAACATCAGAATCTGAGAGGAGAAAAAAACATTGCTAACATTGTAAACAGCGGATATGAGCCTCTTATGTGAGATGCTGTTCCTTGATGCCACAAAATATTTGTAAGATCATTTATAAAAACTTTAGTATCTTATTGCTGAAAATCGTGAACTTACTGTAACATACGGAGTGATGAAATAGAGGATAACAGAGAGAAATAAGAAATACCTGTCTAGGCTGGTTGGAGATGCAGGGCTGACTGTAAATGTGTTGGAGGGGCTGAAGAATCTCTGTTCCTCCCAGATCAGCCTGCATCACCTTAACTTTCTTCAGAGCCTCCTCCATGCTCTTCTCATTGTATTCCACACTCTTCCTGCCATCAGAAACACACAAAGGTCAAATGGAAGACTGCACCATGACACATCATTTTCCAAGATAACACACACCATACTGTACATAATAACAACACATTACCTTCTTTAAAGTAACCCCCATTTTTGGAAAAAACGACACCAACTGAAGTACACATTAATATTATTATTATTAAGATCTTAATATTATTTTTTAACTAACTACTGACGGAAAAATTTGATCATATCTGGATCCAAAACCATAGATATTGAAGTAGCAGCCCATTGGTAAACTCTTCAAGAGGAGCAGCAGAGTATCCTGAGAGAGAATAGAAGTTGATGAAGACCATGATCTCACACACATAGAAAGGTTTTCATGACTGACTGAACACTGGATGAATACCCTTGCACTGCTGATGCAAGTCTCTTGCTGGTTCCAGTTACTGGTCGAACACCGCATGCTTCCAGATCGATCCAACAAGAACACAAACTCTCCACATGAGGTGCGTTTGGACATCACAGACTCTGGGAACTCTGGGTACAGACTAACCATCACCACAGGATCACCCATCAGAGTGCCTGAAACACAACAGGAACCACAAAATACTTATAATTCTGTACAAAGATTTACATTGGTTGATTCTAGTTTGTAATAATTTCATATGTAAACACAAAAACAAGTTTTCTCTCACCAGGCTTAGCAGAGTCCTGTCCTGCCTCCACAACAGCAGAGGGCTGGTGAGCATCTTTGTAATAAATCAGCAGCTCTACATCTCTGTCAAACTTGTGTCCTGCAGCCAGCTTCACCTGCACACCAACAACACAAAGATGAAGAAACCTTTGTATCTTCTTTTCAGCAACAACTACTTCTCACAGCTGTTTACTTACAGCAGCCTCTGTGTGATCAGTGTTCAGGTACTGAAGAGGCTCCAGAGAACAGCTGGACTCTACTTTGGAAACTGGACGAGGAGAGGACACTCGTGCAGAAAAGGACAGACTGTAGGGAATCTCAGAGGCTGGAACTGAGCTGACCGGGACTCCAGGACCTTCACTACCTGCAAACACCACAACAAACAACCAGGAGTCACTGAAGAACACAAAAATAACAATTTGAGGAAACTGTAAGCAGAAAGAACAAATATGTGTTTGTTGTGTCTTATAATTTAAACCAGTGAAAGTACCGTACTGGTTTGTGGGTCACTTGGTACCGGACCGCAGGAAGAAAAGAAAAAACATTCGCTAACTTAGATTATTTCTAGAGTCTGTAAATCTGGAGTCACTAAAGAACACAATTATAAACATTTGAGGAAACTCTAAGCAGAAAAAACAAATATGTGTTTGCTGTGCTTTATACTTTAAACCAGTGGTCCCCAACCTCCGGGGTTGTGTTTGACAATTCAAAGTTTAACAGCCGTTTGATCAACAAATGCGGCTGAAAAAGCTTCATCAAATTGTTTAACATTTGTAAGGCACAGGAAACATATGCCTGTTGTTCCTAGCAGTGGTACAATTATTCTTGTGCTTTATGTGTTTTCGTTCGTTCAGAATTGTTAAATACTAATTACGTTAGCATGTCTATTCATGTTAGCATAAAGCAGGGGTGCCTCATTACATCGATCGCATTAGATCGGTCAGTCTTCAAGGACATGAAGGTAGATTGCAGGCCCGCAAAGATAAATAACCAAAAAAAGAAAAGAAAAAAAAGAGGGGAAAAAAAAACGAAAATTTATGAGATTAAAGTCAAAGTGAGCACACAGTGCAGCAAGTGAACGCTGTGCAGCTGCAGAGCAGACCGACTAAACTTAGTTGAACAGGTAAGTTGCATGTTTGTTGATAACGTTCCAGATGTTTGGAAGCTCTTTTGTTTTATTTACGGTTTGTTAATGTTCTATATATTGATTGGCGGCTTGCTGGATCTCTGCAGCCTGATGATGAAGCCATTGATATCTCTGCAGCTGTTTACTTCAATCCTTTCTTCCTCCACGAAAGACAAGACCTCTAAGTCTGTGTGACGCTTCCTTCTGAGGAGGAGCACTTTTAGGCATTTTCAACGTTCTTCTATTTTTATCTTTGTTGTTTTATGATGAAACTGGGCGTTTCATCTGGAGGAGGGAGTGTATGTAACAATCTTTACTTCCGCATTGGTGTTCTGTGCATGACAGGTTCATGATGTAAGGTGACAAATGGACTTCTGGGTATGTGTATGAAAAGGAAAATAAGTAGCGGTCCTTTACATCCAAACGTGTCTCTGAGCTCCTCATTTTACAAATGAAACTCCACTTTACCGACACCGAACCCCGAAAAGCCGGCTAAACTAACAATATTTCGTTTTGAGTTGCCAAAAGGTTCAGAATGTTTGGTTTTTGAAACCGATGTGGTAAATAAAGCTATACTAAACGCTCCACATCTTTCTCTTTAAGCAAGGCTCGAATAAACAAAGAACTTTGCTGTAGCAGGTTGAATCTATTTCTGTTATCTATAAGCCAAAATGAAACCTACATTCACGGAGGTCTGAATACAGAGAGAATTTCCTGGGTACTGATCAGTGTAGGTGAAGTTTTCCAGATTCCTTGTATTTCTTCAAGATAATCAAGTGTGAATTAAATATGTCTACAGACAAACAGGTAAACAAGAATGAGTATCAAATCCATTCACATGTTAGTTTCCTAAAGTTCAGCTCACTGTTGTTTTTCCACATCCAAACAGTCCAAAGGGGACATTCTTAGAACATTCCAGCACACTGTGTGGTCACATGACTCTTCTAAATTTAAAGTGTTTCCACTGGAACGATGGACAGATCCGTTTTTGCTGTCATCACATGTGTGTTGTCCATAGTGACGCAGTCTTTGACGTTATGGTGAAACAAATTGACTGTGTTTCAATCCAAATTGTAAATTCTAATCTTGATAGAATCATTTTATGTCATTTAGAAATGATGTCATACGTAATGGTATCAGCGGATTTCATTCAGCCTCTGAATCTGTAACTTAATGTAGTCCCTTATAGTTAGTCTCCAAAATGAGACAAATGCTGACAAGTCTGACAGATCTTCATGAACGGGAAGGAAGTGTATTTTTTCAGATGGATTCCTACAACATGGTGAACCCAGCTGAGGGAAAACCCCACAACCTGCATAAGCTTACCTACCATCAAAGTGTAGCATTTGAGTTACAAAATAACACATTGTAAATCAAGTATCATGTTCATCTATAGACTATGTCTTATTTAAAAGTGTTTTGACAATTAGGATTGTTTGAATATTTATTTGAACAACAAATCTTGAGGTTTTCATACCTTGAGGTTGGTAGCGAGGGTTGAGCACAGCAGGCAGACAGAACCTCAGCGCCCCATCAGCCTCCACAGCCAGCTCAATGACATACTGCAGCCTGATGGAGGCGCTCTCCCCTGGAGGCAGACTGCCCACACTCAGAGAGAAGATATCAGGACTCTGCTCACTCTCCTCCAACAGGAAGGCCTGCTGCCCTGAGCTCAGTGCATCGTCATACTCCTCACGAGCCTGCAGCAAACGTCAAACATGTCAGTGATGTTCACTGATCTGCAGCTGCTTTACAGAGACGGAAGCTTTCTGTCCACATCACCTGCTGCTTCTCCTTCAGCTCAGCTACAATGTGTGTCTGTCCAATGTCAGCACTGAAATGACACACAGCAGCATCTCCAGGCAGAGGGAAGACAAAAAGCGCTTCTATGGGTTTGTCCTCCTTGTTCTGGTAGTTCAGAGTGGAGATGACTGTAGCCACATGGTCCTTCACCTGCAGCTCCACCTCCACGCTCTTCAGAGGAACTGAGACGGCACATCAACAGACACAGAGAGAGCAGAGATATTGCAGTTTAATCAAGATCAAAGATTTTTGTGTTTAATATTCCAACTCAGTCAAAAAGAAAGAATCCAGCAAATTGAATTAGCTAACTTTCAAATATTTGTTTGATTGAAAAGTCCACTAAATACTTTAATTTAAATGTATTCCATCTTCCTTTATTTATATCTCTAAGTCCACCAATTGTTGCTGCAGCTCTACTGAATCTTTCCTAATATCATAGTTAATGTGTTGCATATTGACCATTAACCATAAACAGTTTTTCTAGCAGACTTAAACTGATTTGTGCTTTGAAGGAGAACTGTTTTTGTGGTTTAGAGAACGTGATTCCAGAAAGATTAGTAAATAAAGAACTAAAATCAGGTCATTTCGTCTGTTTCCTAACAGGTCTGTACCTGGGTTCTTCTGGGCAGTAAGCAGACCACAACGATTCATCTTTGGATCTGTTCCACAAGAGAACTAGACAAACAGGACAAATAAAGAAACATTTATTTAATCTTAGTAAAAAACTCATTTCAGACTTTGATTTACAAACAACTTTCTTTTTTTCAAACTACATCAGTCAGTGATTTATTCCTCCAATGTTAATATTTTTGAGAAGATTTTAAAAATATTTACTGATAAATATAAAAAGAGACAAAAAGTGTTTACCTGTGAAATGTTCCTGCAGCTGAGTGATCAGTCAGTCAGATCAGAACTTTTCTTCTAAAACAGGATCTGTCTACAGTGCTTCTTCATACAGTCAGAGTTTGCTTGTTTCTTCCAGCAAGCTGCCCCAAAGGGGTGGAGTTTCCGATTTCACCTAGATTTATATAAATAGTTGATACACAAGTATGAGGATTCATTAAAAAAAAACATGTAAAGGAGCTACAAATGCCAAATGATAACTTAAGTAATAAATAATGTTTTATATTTAAGGACTTAAATTGATTATTTTTCCAAAATAAAAGGTTTCATTTATTGATTTAACTTACGCTGAGAGCATTCTCCTCTGTGCTCCTCTTATATTGTAAAATATAAGCTTTTTAATTAATGAATATTTTTGGTAGAAAAAACTGCCATTTTTTAAGAAACAACAATCATCAAATATTGTTTAGAAGTTACAATCAGGGAATAAATTTGTTACAAAACCATAGGAAAAAGCAGATACTTTTACAAACAGCTATAAAGATCTTTACCAAGAATCTTCTGTAGCACAATATTTACAAAATATAAATGTCCCTGAACTATCTGATACAGTAGCCAGTTCAAGACTGGGAAATCCGGCAAATTATCTTATCCCTCTGAAACAACAAATGCCCTGGACCAGACGGCTTCATTAATGAATTTTATAAATTCTTTAGTGATGTGCTTATCCCACTGTTGGTGGATGCTTACCAATATGCACTGGAAGTTAAAATGATGGAGGCAGCCAGAGGTGTACCTGATGAGATGTGGCAGGAGGCATGTACGGAGGCGCACCTGGCCACGAACTCAAACACATGGAGGGAGTTTAAATGGAAGATAATCAGTAGACTTCAGGACCCCATACATTGTCTCCAAGATGAATCCTAATGTACCAAGTGTGTGCTGGAGGAACTGTGGATCAGCAGTGCCCAACTACACACGTGTTCTGGAGTTGCCCTAAACTGCAAAATATTTAGGATGAGATGTACAGGATTATTAAACAGATATTTAAAGTCGATATACCAAGAGACTTAATGGTGACTCTCCTTGGTATCATCCCAGCACAGATACGAGGGCGGACAGAATCATACCTTCTAAATGTACTTTTTACAGCAGCATTAAAATGTTTCACAATTAGAAGGAGGAAAACAGAGCCACCCTCTCTAGTTACCTGAATCCAGAAAGTAAGAGAATTCTTTCAAACAGAAAGAATAACTTTCCTACCAAGACATCAAATGCACACATTTAACATAAGATGGGGCCAAGCAAAACGCTTGCTACTGTCATCAGCCTAATAATACCTCTAGCTAGTCAAATGCTGGCAGGTTAGATTTCCTTTTTCTGTTTTAGGTAAATAGTATTGTGGTAATTCAACTTCTTGTGTGTGTGTGTGTGTGTGTGTGTGTGTTTGACTGTACTTACTGTATTTAGGTTGATTACAGTGGAAACAATGAAGACAACTATGTATAGTGCTCTGTTGCAAAATGTTTGAATAAAGTAAAAAAAAACAAAAGCTTTATTAGTTTGATTTCTGAGTAGTTTGTATTGTTCTAAGTGTTTTGTTTTACATGTTTGAAATAAATCTAAATCCAATGAAATCTTTTTTCAACATGAGGAGTTGTGAATAAAAGGATATCACTATTGTATATGAAGTGTCTAGGTCGGTTGAAGATGCAGGATTGATTGTAAATGTGTTTGAGAGGCTGAAGAATCTCTATTCCTCTTAAACTAACTTGCGTATCCCTCCACTTCCTTCACACTCTCACAACCCACCTGTGACGTTAGTTCCCACAACCTACTTGTGAAAATTGTTCTGCACAGTTAGTTTCATTTTGGATTGCCAGCTTGTTTTTTGTGGTTAGAATGTTGTGTAGGGGAAACATTGTGCAAGCTCTTTCTTATAGAAAAAAACATGTGTGACGATCAGGTACTTTTGTTTTCTCATGAAAGTGTGAACATGAACAGATCTACAAGCACCACTTGATCTTTAATGTACAGAGAGTGGGCAAACTGTTAAACCCTTAGTTTCTTTTCTGTAAAAAAAAAAGTCAATCCAGCTTGGAAACTTGTGTAACATTTGTATTTTACTGAGCATTTTGACAATTCTGCCCTAAATTGGTCCTAATCTTACCTGGAGTCAAACATAGACTCCACTTGTCAGGTTTTCTTTATTATATCTATGAAGTTCTTTTCTACAATTCCAGGATTGTGCCAACTCATTTACCACAAAGAATGAGCACAAAGTAGAACACAAATTTTAAATCTGCTCCGTGTAAAGGAAACAAACAAAACAGACAAGAAAGTCTCACCTTTGCAGTTTGTGGTTTTTTTGTGTGAGACGGGAATCTCATTTTGTTTTACTTGTGTGAAACTTGCCAAAGAGATGTGAGAACAAAACTGGTGACAGGATAAACAAAGTTTGCACATAAATTAACTCTGCAGCTTCTCAACTATCTTCTTTCAATGACCTGGAAAAATAAGTAAATGTGCTGTAGACCAACTTACCAGTGAAAAGGAGTTTCTTTTTTGGTTTACCCTTTTTTTTAAAAAAGTCCATCAAAATTTCTGTCATCTCAGGAGGTTTACGGTTACAGGAAAAACTTTTATAAATAAAACTCAGGTTAAAAGAAGCAACACATAAACTAAAAAAATAAAAACAGGATAAAAATGTTTACTGCTGCTACAGATTTAATTTAAAAGTAAAAATTCAATTAACAATATTTGGAAATTTAAGACCTTTGATCAGTCCCTGTTTTCCTTCTTAAAGTTGGCTTTTAGGAAAGAAAGATAATCTTTGATTTGTTTCCTAAAATGTGTATAAATAACCAATTAAATATTTGTAGAATGCATTGACAGACATTTAAACTAAACACATCTCAAAGGGTAAATTAAATCCACAAATGCTCATTCACAACTTTAATATTAAAAGATCTTTAAACTTCTTTTCTTAAGCCTTTTAGAGTAAACTATATCCATATATGTAACTATATGTAACTCCAAGATGGCACCGTGAAGGACGCCTGTTGCCATAGCTCCTGTAAACCTTGCTGTAATCAAGTTTGTAATCATCTTTTTTTTTCCTTTTTTGCTTTTTTTTTGTTCTTCCGTCATTTCTGTTTCCTGTCATTTTTTGCCCCTTTTGTCATGGCCATTGTTTACACGCGCGACAAGTTGCTGGCTCTGAGGGAGTCTAGCCTGTTTCATGGAGCTCGGCATGAGATTCCGAAGGAGATACGGCAGATACGGCAGATCGGGACTCACATTAAGATGAACAGGAGGATATTTAAACCTGTTGTGCCTGCAGTCATTATGGGGAATGTTCGCTCACTGGCCAACAAGACTGAGGAGCTTACGACGCAAACGAACACCCAAAAGGAGTATCGGGAATGCAGCCTACTGAGCTTCACTGAGACGTGGCTGCACTCCCACATCCCGGACAGCAGCGTCGCGGTTCCCGGTTTTACGACTGTGAGAGCGGGCAGAGAAGAAGAGTTGAGAGGCAAGGGATGCTGTAGTATCGCGAGACCCAGCGAGACGAGTGTGGTGAGTCGACTTGGCGGCGCGTAAGCATTTGAACAAACATTTTTCGATCTTGTTTCATTTTTCTGCCATATTAAAATATTTTCAGCAAACTAACATAACCTGTTAAGAGTATTAAGCTTCTGTCAGCCTGGAGGACCTGGAGAAATTCATTGACGAGTGTTACTATACCTGCGTCATGGTGAAGCCCAAAACCGCCACCACCACCCCCTCCGCCAAGCGTGAACGGCCTGAGGACTCTCCCGGGGCTGTCTCCTCTCCAGGCAGCGACGTGAGCGATATCCTGGATTTGATTGATAAAAAGCTCTCCAGCTTTGATTGCCACCTCAATTTGCTGGAGATCCTCCATAGAGAATTTCAAGGTCTGCGGGAGTCTCTGGAATTCAGCCAGCAGCAGGTGCGGGAGCTTGCAGCGGAGAACCAGGCCCTCAGAGAGACCGTCAAGACTCTGGGCAATGACACCGCCCGTCTCTCCGAGGAGAACCGATCCATCAAGGAAACCCTCCTGGATCTTCAGTCGAGGAGCATGAGGGACAATCTAGTGGTCGCGGGGGTTCCAGAGGAGGCAGGAGAAGACCCCGAGGCCACTGTGAAGTCCTTCTTGGAGGTCCACCTGAAGCTCCCCAAGGTGTAGGTGCAGAAGATCTCTTTCCACAGGGTTCACCGCCTCGGAGGAAGAAGGTCCGACCACCAGCGCCCGCGTCCTATTGTGGCTAAATTCGAACATTTCAAACAAAAGGAGCTGGTGAAGGGCCGAGGCCGGGAGCTGAAAGGAACGCATTTCAGCGTTAATGACCAGTTCCCGGCAGAAATCCTCCGTAGAAGGAAGATCCTGTTCCCGCTGAGGAGGAAGCATCTTGCTGCTGGTTCTAGAGCGATTGTGGCCGTTGACAAACTGTATGTGGACGGCCGGCTGTTCCGGGACCCGGAGAACACCCCCTGGCTGTGCTGAAGGCTTTCAGATCCCCGCTGAGAACATCTGCGCTGCCCAGAAGAAACCCGCTAAACTTACTTCAATGAATGGAAAACCGGATCATCAATAATCCACACCTCGATCTCAGGAAAACAGTATTTTTTCTTCACCTCAGTCCCACTCATGTTTCTATTGTTGTTTTGTTGTTGTTTTCGTTTTCCCTTCTATCTCTTTTTTTCTTTCCTTTCCTCTCCCCCCCCCCCGCTCCCCCCTCATCATATGTAAATCACCTGGAAGCAACTCATCCTCGGTAAGTATTTATCTATGCACGGAACGGGCGCGCGCGCACACAAGCGCACACATGGGCGTGCACATGCAATCCCGCACACACACGCCGACATACTGCAAACACCTCACACAGGCTCTCATAGGACGCACGCGACACGCAGCTCACATAGCCAGAAAACGTTTACGCGCACACATGCACAGCGTTTCTCTGTCACGTGCAGCGGGTTTGCAATGCGGGCACGTGCACACGGACTGGCACACACGCATTACTTAGCTTTACACCTTTTCAGTCAGAGCAGTTATGAAAAGTCTTAATATCGTTAGCTGGAATGTGCGTGGACTTGGCTCTGAGCCAAAGAGATTGAAAGTGTTAAATCACCTGTGTGGTCTAAAAGCAGATATAGCCTTACTGCAGGAGACCCATTTATCGGATTCATTGAATCACCTCCTGTGCTGCTTACAATTTCCAGTCATATATTCTGCCAGTTACAACTCCAAACAACGAGGAGTTGCTGTTTTAATTAATAAAAATCTTAATTTTACTCATAAGGATACAGTTACTGACCCAGAAGGCAGATTTGTAATCATTAATATATCCATTCAGAATAAGGACTTTTGTATAGCGAGTATTTACGGCCCTAATTTTGACGACTCTTCCTTCTTTCACAGATTCTTCACCTCACTCTCAGTTCCCTCTGACTCCACAATCATTATCGGAGGAAACGTCAACCTTGTTTTGGACCCTGAACTTGACAGACTCAGCACATCAGCAAACCAGCGCACATGGCGGTCTGCAAGTATTCCAAAGCAGTACATGAATGATCTGGGTCTCTGCGACGCGTGGCGCTCATGTCATCCAAGCACTAAAGGGTTCACCTTTTTTTCTCCAGTTCACCACTCACACTCCCGTTTAGACTATTTATTAATCAGTAACTCTCCTTTAAAAAATATTCAAAGTTACAATATCCATCCAATTATTATCAGTGATCATGCACCAGTCTCTGTAAATATCGCTAGGGAAATATCCACACCCTCAGATACAACCTGGAGGTTTAATACGTCTCTGTTAAAGGATCAGGAATTTCTTGAATTCTTTAAAAAAGAGTGGGCAACCTTCTTAGACTTCAACAATACTCCAGACATCTCACCATGCCTTCTTTGGGAAACAGCAAAGGCAGTCATGAGAGGGAAAATCATTTCTTATTCAACGCACAAAAACGCAAAGAGAAAGCAGATTTATTAGAACTAGAAAATAAAATCAAAACCCTGGAGACTGCTTATGCTGCTTCTGCACAGGAACACATTCTGGGAGATCTGAAAAATTTAAAGCTGCAGTTAAATGACATTAATAAACAAACACAATTTCAAATACAAAGGCTACGACTTGAAAGATTTGAAAACTCTAATAAATCTGGCAAATTTCTGGCTAATCAGCTTAAAATTAATAGAGAAAAATCATCAATCACCTCTATTATGGACCAAACAAGAAATGTCACTCACGACCCGGTCAAAATTAATAACGCATTTGAAAACTTTTATAAAAATTTGTACACATCACAGATCAATCCGTCAGAGCAAAGTATTGACTCATTTCTTAATAATGTAAACCTACCCAGGCTAAATGAGGATCAAATCACAAACTTAGACTCTCCGCTCTCGTTGTCTGAACTTCATGAAGCTCTGTTACTTATGCCCAATGGTAAAGCACCAGGGCCTGACGGCTTTCCTGCTGAGTTTTATAAAGAATTCTGGGAACAACTGGCACCAACATTTTATAAAACGGTCACATCTATCAATGAAAGTCAATCACTACCACCTAACATGAACTCAGCCAACATAATTCTTCTTCTAAAACCAGACAAAGATCCCATTAGTCCTTCAAGCTATCGCCCTATATCTTTAATCAATGCAGATGTAAAAATTATCTGCAAAGCACTAGCACAGACAATAGAAAAAATCACTCCTCACATAATTCACTTCGACCAAACTGGATTCATCAAAGGCAGACACTCGGATGACAATGTCAGTAGACTAGTTAATATAATAGACTTTGCCACCATTGAAAACCAGGAAATGACCATACTATCGCTGGATGCTGAAAAAGCTTTTGACAGAGTAAACTGGAAGTTCCTTATTGCTGCCCTCCATAAGTTTGGTTTTGGAGAAGCATTCATCAATTGGATCAAAATATTATATCACAACCCCAATGCATCAGTTAGAACTAATAAACAGACTTCAAACAGGTTTTTTCTTGGAAGAGGAACCAGCTTGGCAAGCAGGGGGCATAAAACAACTAGAGCACATAATTTTTGATAGAAGATTCACAACTCCCCAGGAACTTCAAGACAAACATGGAATTAATAACTTCTTGGAATATCAGCAACTTAAATCAAGTATTACTAAAAAGTTTAAATATAAAGACAACGATTTAAAGCTACCAGATGTAGTTACCACTTTGATTAATTTTTCATGAATAGAACCTTCTCCAAAATATACAAACTTTTATGTAATTTATATAACAATATTTCCCTTCCAACAACAAAATGGGATGCAGATTTGAGCATCAGCACAGATGAAAGCTTCTGGTCAGAACTCTGTCTAAACACCTTTAAACTGACAAAAAGTCCAAATTTGCAGCTAATCAATCTCAAAACTCTTCACAGAATTTACTACACTGGACAGAGGATGTTCAAGATGGGTCTCAGTAACTCAGACATTTGCGAGCACTGTGACAGTAATCTACCCGACAGCTACATGCACGCACTGTGGTTCTGCACACCTGTCCAGGCTCTCTGGCAGCAGGTATGTGCCAATTTATCGGTCTGGCTTAAGGTTTCAATCACTGCCTCACCGTCACTTTGTGTCCTTGGTGACATGAGTGCCATCGACATAGAAGAAGGATTAGCATCTATCATTTTCATAACTCTTTGTATTGCTAAAAAAACTGTTTTAATAAATTGGAAAAGCAAGAAAAATATAAATATAAGTCAACACAGAAATCTGCTGTTTGATCATATCAGCTTGGAAAAAATGTCAGCCCAAGGTTCAAGTAACTTTGAAAGAATTCGGACTCTCTGGTCTCCCTTGGCTGACTCCATGACTTAGGGGGTGGGGGGCCTGGTCGTCGCTGCTCCTTGCCCTTCTGCAGTGGTTTGGGGTGGGGGTCGGGGCCTCCGGTGTCTGGCGGGGGCGGTGGGGGCTCCGTTGGTCGGGTGGTCGGGTCCGGTGCCTGGGTGGGGCGGGCTGGGGCGTGGCATGGTCCTCTGGGCTTTGGTGTGGGGGGGCGTGGGGTTGGTGGTGGCCTGGCTTGGGGTGGTGGTCCCTTTGCCTGTGCTGGGGGGGTTGGCGGGGGGCCCTGCTTTGGGGGGGGGGGGCCCAGCGGCGCTGGGCGGGCTGACCATCTACACCTGGGGCTGGGATCGGCCCTTCCCTGGCTCTGGGACGGGACAGGACAACCCTCTTGGGGCCCCCGGTCACTCTGGGGGTCATCCGCTTCGGCTGCGGGGTCAGGGGTGGGGTGGGGTCCTGTGGGGGGCGTTCTGGGGGGGGGGGGGGGGGCACTATTGGTATGGAGCCTTGGGGGGTTGACGGGTCGGGGTCTCCGCTGAGGCAATCGGCGGTTGCCCCGGCCGGTTGGCTGCCTCGGTCCCGTAGAGGCCTGACCAGAGCTCTTCTAGGGCCGGCGCTTGGGGGGGGGGGGGATGGGCTTGCTCCGGGGGGGGGCGCCGCTTTCTGGCTCCTCTCTCTCTGTGTGGGGTGGGTGGTGCTGGGCCTGGGGTGTCGGCTCCTCGGGGGATGGGGTCCCTGGGCTGGGGGTGGCCTGGCCCCTGTGATGGGGGGGGGGGGGCTGGGGGACCACCGGGGGGACAGTCTACCAGCTGTCCCCAACCTACCCCCTTCCTTATATAACCTCATATTAGGGTGAAGGGGTGGGGGGGTTTAGCCTGCGATGCGCCTTGGGGGGGGGGGCTTCTTGGCAGTGGTACCCCTCCCATGGTTGCCGTATGGAGTGGGCCCCCCCTCTTTCGGTTTTATTGGCACCTTAGACATGTAGGGCCCATGGTGGGGGGATGCGTGGACATCACTGCCAGCAAGCAGTGGATGTCCTCCTAGCACCCTACCTGCCAATTTTTACCGTACCTTAGACATTTAGGGCCCCTTGGTGGGGAGGGTGAGGGGACATCACTGTGAGTAATCAGGAGATGTCCCCTCAGTGCCCTACCCGCCAATTTTAACTGCACCCCCCTTAGTACTCACACCCCTTCCCCCTAAAAATATACACTCCAACATATAACACACACACATGCGCACGCACACCCTCACAAACACACATACATGCACATACACATTTTGCAAGGAAGGTGGGACCTAGGACCATCTGTCCCCTACCCCTTTCCCTGGTGGGGGATACGGGTCCCTTGGCGACGGCTGCCGTGTCGCCTGGGTGCCGGTCTCCTGGGCCCGGCGGTGCTCTCTCCACTCGGGGGGGGGGGGGGTTTACATTACACCTGAGCAGGGGGTGTCCGTGTCCCTGGGGGTGGGTTCTGGTCCTTGCCCCTGGGCGCTGGGCCCCGCCAAACTTCCAACGGTGGCCGAGCCTGGTCGGGCCATGTTAACAACACCCCTTGTGGGACCTCCTTTTTCCCCGGGGTGTTCCCCTCTGGGGTGGGGTTGGCTGGCCCCTACCTTGCTCCTCCCTGGACCAACCGTGGGCCGGGTGGGTGGCTGCCTGGAGCGCGGAGCGGGTCTCCCTTGGGGGGTCCTGGCTCATACCTGTGGTTGGGGCGGGGGGATGCCCGGAACTCCTGGGTGGTGAAGGGGTGCTTGTCTGGGGCTGTGTGTGCCCTTCTCGGGCGGGGCCCTGCGTTGGGCTCTTCCGGCGCGGCAGGGGGACTGCTCTCCTGGTTGGGCTGGGGCGCCGCCCTCTTTCCCCCGTGCTTCCCTGTTCTCTGGCTCTTGGGGCCTAGCGGCGGTCCTTCTGGTCCTGGCCTGGGTGACGGATTTGGTCGCCCGGGGGGCGGTTGTCCCCTGCCTGCTGCCGTGTGGCGTTGGGGGGTTCCGGCTGCCGCTGCTGCTGCGGCGGGGGTCTGGGTGTGGGGGTGGCTGGGCGCTCCTCCTCCTTCTTTTCACATTCCACCATCCATTTTAGAAGAACATAAACACTCACCTGTTGACATGTGTACTACATTTGAACCTTACCGTAATGATAAACAACCAGTAAACTTGTCTGCTCTGTGCTGCTTCATGGTCTTACCCCCCCCCCCCCTCCCACTATTACCCCCCCCCCCCCCTCTCTAACATCCCTCTCTCTTCTTCCCTCCTTTCCTTTTCCGTCCGGTCCAACACCAAAGATTTTCAAACATGATTGAAATCAATAAAGTTTGGCCTCGATTACCAAAGGGGTTTATTCAGTCATGCCTTTGGTTTGTCTGAAGATTAATAACCCCTCTTGTTAAAGTAAAATATGTCCAACACAAGAGGCCGTCAGCTCTCATCTGTCTACCCAGCTGTTGGACAGGACAAGTAAAAAAAAAAAAAGAAGAAGAGGGGAGAAATAATAGGGAAAGTTGCAACCATAAAAATAACTGCGTTTACATGGGCAAAAGTAATCGGAAAGAACGCCTGATCGGAAAGAAAAAGTGTCATGTAAACGCGCTGTTCGGAATACTCTGCCCCGATCAGACTCGTTCGGATCAAAATTTCTTTCCGATCGAGATAGGTGGGTTATACCGATCGTTTATCTGATCGTGGGGCATGTAAACGGTCATTCCGATCGTGTGTCACTGCTGCTCTGGTTTACGTCATGCATAGATGGTGTTTCGCTGAGAGAAAGCTTTGGTGCTCATACGGGACCGACCAGCTTCTCTGCGGACGCCCCGTGAAAAGCGCCGCTCCACTCTCGCCCCGCTGGCTTTTCGCCTCTCTTACACACCTCACGAAGGTGATGCGGGGAAGGAGCGCCTCGTGCCCCCCGACGCTCACTCGATCCACTGGCACCTGAATGAGCAGAGCAGCTGGATTAATAACTTTGTGTCTGAGGGGAGGAGGATAATTTGTTACGTGTGCGTTTTGTTGTTTTGTTATGTGTGAGATTTCAGACTGCGAGCCGTCCCGCCGCTCTAGGTTAGCGGCTGCAGGACCCGGGAGGAACCGCCAGCACACACAGCAGCTTTGGGGCGGTGTGCGAACTTTTCAGAGTAGTAATGTCGCTCAGTCCTTAGAAACTGTTCAAACAATCACATGGATTGTGTTTCCAGTTGTGCCCTGACACACAGAAATTTCATCAGTTGTTGCTATCAAGACAAATAATTGAATTTAAAATAATAAATCAGAGATTTAAATATACATGTTTTGTGATAACACATACAATGACACAGGGAATAAATACAAGTGTAAGTAAAACACTTGAATGCTATGTAGAAAAACCTTTGTTTGAGATTTCAGCTTCTAGATTCCTCTTATATGGAAAGACCAGTTGTCTGCATTGCTCAGGAGGGATTCAGACCCATTTGTCATGGTGCCTGTCAGTCCCTCCTCCCCCTCCCCTCTCTGCTCTGCTCCTGACTCATCCCTGCTGTGACCACTCACCTCATCACCTGCCAGCTCTACTTAAGAAGATTCTTCAACAGCATTCTTCGCCAGTTCGTTACCCATTATGGTTATTTATCTGGTCTCCTAGTGTGCTCATGTCTTGCTTCCATGTTTTTGCCTCTGGCTAACCTTTGTTCTCTTGCCTCAGGACTATCATTCACGAGTGTCACCTGAGTAAGAAATCTCCACGAACAGCCGCTACGTTCCTGAAAATCCTGAGAACCGAAAACCACTTCAAGACCTCCAGTCACGCCACAAATCCTGTCTAATCCCGCCAAGACCTCCAATCCCGCCAAGACCTCTAATCCACAGTGTAATAATGGACAGATATCTTACACTTGTCTTACTGTTAGAATTTCCCTCCTGGATGTAACATTTGTCTTTTTAGCAGTTCTAGCATAAATGTTATAAAGCTTAAAATCATAACCTACTCAAATTAACAGTTTAGCACTTGTATATCCCTACATTCTCCACTTTTTTCTTTTAACCCCCCCCCCCTTTTTCATTTTCACACTTTTTCCCTCTCTCTTCACCCTGTAAAAAAAAAGGAAATATATTTGAAACACAAGATGAAATAAATAATTTATTTTTACTTTAACATGAAAACAACCAAGTGTCATCACAGCAGACACACATGTGACGTCATGAAAAAAACGGATCCGTCCATCATTCAAGTCTGACTTTGAATTGGAAAACTATGAACTTAACTATGTGAACAGAGTAAACAAAAAAGGTGGAGGAGTCGCAATATATGTGGAAAAAAATACAAAGTTTACAGTAATTGATAAATTGTCTGTCGCAGTGGATGGAATACTGGAATGTCTTACAATTGAAATATGTAACAATTCAGGGAAAAATGTCATTATAAGCTGTGTTTATAGGTCGCCAGGGTCAAGCTTAGAAGTGTTCAGTGACTGGATGGAAAAGATGTTTACCTCTCTAAATAACAAAATATTATACATCTGTGGAGACTTCAATATCGATCTGATAAACCCCAGCAAACATAAAGCAACCGACGACTTTATCAGCAGAATGTATGCTATGAGTTTATATCCAACCATAACAAGACCCAGCAGAATCACTACTCAAAGTGCTACTCTTATTGATAATATTTTTACAAATAATATAGAATACACTCATATGAGTGGACTAATGATATGTGACATAACTGATCATTTACCAGTTTTTGCACTATTTGACATCAATGTGAAGACAAAGAAAATTATAAAAGAACCAGTCTACAAAAGGCTAAGAAATGAAAAAACCATGAATGCTCTGAATAATGACTTATCCAGACAAAACTGGAACTCTGTGTACAGAGAGAAAGATGTCGATATTGCTTATAAATGTTTTTTAGAAATATTTAGGTCACTTTACAATAAGAACTGTCCAATTTATAAATTCAAGAACAAATATGCCAAATGCCCTTGGTTAACCAGCGGTCTACAAAATGCTTGTAAAAAGAAAAATAACCTGTATAAAAAATTCTTAAAACAGAGGACAAGAGAAAGTGAATAAAGATATAAGTCATATAAAAATAAACTAACTGAAATAACACGTTACAGTAAAAAAGTGTACTTCAATAATCTACTTAATGAAAATAAATACAACGTAAAGCGAGTTTGGGAAATATTAAATAACATCATTAAAAATGGGACAAAAAAGCGAACTTATCCAGATTACTTTACAGATGAGAAGGGTCAAAGCTATAACATCAATGTAGCAGCAAACGGTCTCATAACTATTTTGTAAACGTAGGTCCACAGTTGGCAGCGGAAATTCCAAAATGCAAAACTAGCAAAGACAATAACCCACCCATCGAAAGGATCCCACACTCAATCTTTCTCTCTGATGTGAACGAAAATGAGCTGATATCAATTGTGAATAATTTCAAGAGTAAAAACTCAAAAGATTGTGAGGATATAGATATGAAGGTGGTGAAAAAAGTCATTCATAGTGTAGCTAAGCCTCTAACATACATATGTAACTTATCATTACAAACTGGGAGATTCCCAAACCAAATGAAAATAGCCAAAGTGATTCCCATCTATAAGAGTGGAGACAAACACCAATTTACAAACTATAGACCTGTTTCTCTTCTTCCACAATTCTCAAAAATTTTAGAAAAAATATTCAATGATAAATTAGCTTTATTTATTGAAAAATATAACATTATTTTTCATGCCATTAGGGCAGGGGGCATGATCGGGTTCCTCACCTTGGGCCTGGATGACACGGTTTTCAATGTCCCAGGTAAGGGCGCCCACGATACAGGTGGAAGGGACGATGGTGGCTGTGGACTTGTCCGAGGAGCTATATTTGCGGGAAAGAGCATCGGGCTTGACATTCCGGCTACCGGGTCTATAGGTTATGGTGAAACGAAAGCGATCAAAAAATAAACACCAACGAGCCTGTCGAGAGTTAAGCCTCTGAGCCCCTTGAGCCGATCAAAAGCCTGTTGAGCTTCCTGGGTCCATTGGAAACTTTGAGTGGTGGAAGTGAGGCGTGTAAGGGGTGCTGCAATACTGCTATAATTCCTAATGAATCGCCTGTAAAAATTGGCAAAACCAAGGAATTGTTGGAGTTTTTTCCAGCTGTTTGGGGGTTCCCAATTGGAAACAGCTTCGATCTTTGAAGGATCGGGTCGAATGCGTCCCGCCTCTATGATGTACCCCAGAAACTGTACATGGTCAACGTGAAATTCACATTTCTCTGACTTGACATAGAGTCGATTCTCCAGGAGTCTGGTGAGAACCTGGCGGACGTGTTGTTCGTGTTGGGTCTGATTATTAGAATAGATGAGGATGTCGTCAAGATAAACAAAACAAACCGGTTCAGAAAATCACGAAGGACGTCGTTTACTAGTCTCTGGAAGACAGCGGGGGCATTAGTCAGCCCAAAGGGCATGACCAGATATTCATAATGACCTAGTGGAGTGTTGAATGCCGTCTTCCACTCGTCTCCCTCCTTAACACGGACCAGGTGATAAGCGTTGCGTAAATCCAGCTTGGTGAAGACACGAGCTTCCTGAACAGAGTCAAAAACAGATGAAATAAGAGGTAGAGCGTACTTATCTTTTATGGTGATTTGGTTGAGTTCCCGATAATCGATACAGGGGCGTAGTGTCTTATCTTTTTTCTTCACAAAGCAGAAACCAGCTGCTACAGGGGATGACGAAGGGCGTATATGACCCAGGGATAGTGCCTCCTGGATGTAGCTCTCCATAGCGAGTCTTTCGGGTCCGGAGAGGTTGAATAGACGCCCCTTAGGGAGGGTGGAGCCAGGTTGTAATTTTATTTCGCAATCATAAGGGCGATGGGAAGGCAGAGCGCAGGCTTTAGTTTTGCTGAAAACGTCCTGTAGATCGTGATAACAGGTAGGGATATTTTCCAAATTGACAGCAGTATGATTTTCAGGGGACTGCCGATAAGTGGCGGGTATAGCGGAAGAAAGGCAATTAGCCAAACAGTATGCGCTCCAATTGGTGATTTGTCCAAGGCTCCAATTAAACTGTGGGTTGTGAAGCTTTAACCAGGAAAACCCCAGGATAATCGGGGTGTGTTTGGAACGTGTGATGAAGAATTGGAGGGTTTCTCTGTGATTACCGGAAGTGAGTAGCTGGACGGGTTTGGTGCGGTGTGTAATCCGAGAAAGGTGCTGACCTCCCAAGCCGGAGGCCTCAACAGGGTTATCCAAAGGTTCTGTGGGGAGACGTAGTTTAGTGACGAGATCCAAATCAATCAGGCTTTGTTCGGCACCGGAGTCTATGAGGGCCTTGGTGCTATGGACTTCAGTTTTGGTACAAAGTTTAACAGGAATGTAGAGGAAATTAGGAGTAGTATGAACGGTGGAACATTCCCCATGCGACTTGTCACTAGGCGGGGAATTCAGGAGTTTACGTCGCGGGCATTTAGAAACTAAATGTCCCAGAGCACCACAGTAGTAGCATGAACCTTCTTCATGACGCCGCTTTCGCTCCCCCGCCGACAGTTTAGAATGTCCAACCTGCATAGGTTCCTCCGAAGTGAAATGATCTGCTTTGGTTGGTGACTGGCGCGGAATAACAGAAAAATAGGGTTGGCTAGTGGATATGTGTTGATTACTCTGGCGATCGTTATGCCGTTCACGAAGCCGGGAATCAGACCTGAGAGCTGCAGAAACAAGCTCTTCGAACAAGTTAGCATCTGGTTGGGTGCATAGATGATCCTTAATGGATTCGTTTAGGGACTGGTAGAATATTCCTTTTAATATTCCTTTTAATGATGAATTTAGTGGTGAATTAGGCCAAGCAGAGAGGGGAGGGGGGAGGAACCTGACAGAGGCACCATGACACTCTTACAGTGACCCCATGTTGGCTCTTCTACCTGTTCTTCACATAGCTGGTAACCCATGTTGTGATATGCTGTCCCATTAAGAGCACAGGTAATCTGGATTTGGTCATCTTGAAAACTGTGTATCTGGATCAGGGTGATCCAGTCCAATGTTGCTTTGAAAAACCGGCATAAAAGTAAGACGGATTACCTGATCCTGCATAGGAAAAAATGTGATTTTTCAAATCTGGATCATTTTGATCCAGATTCAACTTTTTGAACAACTGGCCCTAGGAAACTAAAATGTAAATGGCCTTACATGGAATGGCCCCGTCCTATATTAAGGACCTCATAGTCCGTTACCATCCAATAAGAACACTTCGCTCGAAAAATGCAGGACTGCTTGTGGTTCCTAGAATCAGTAAAAGTACAGTTGGAGGTAGAGCGTTTAGCCACCAAGCCCCTGTTTTATGGAATAAGCTCCCAGCTCATGTAAGAGAGGTCGACTCAGTTTCTACATTCAAAGTTAGACTGAAAACATTCCTCTTTGGACAGGCTTATTGTCAGACTAGTTAGTATTCAGAGATTATTTAACTTAATGTGTTTAAATTAAACTTAATAACAATAACTATTTGTTTTAAAAGGCTGCTAGAAGTTGAAGCTGGGGTAGCTATGGTGCACTGGGGCTCTGTCCTCTTTTCCCATCTACTTCTACCCTTCCTCTCTTCTCTATTCTTGATCATTATTCATCATTTAGTTTGCCATGCCTCTGTTTGGTGCAGTGCGATTCATGTATTGTCACTCTTCCCCTCTTCCCTCCTGGGGAGTGGGAGTGCTTCCAGACTCCAGTTGGCTCATCCGTGCGCCAGTTCCTGACCGTCTATCTCTTTTTTTTTTTTTTTTTTTTTTTTTTTTTTTTTTTTTAACTTGTCCTGTCCAACAGCTGGGCAGACAGACGAGAGCTGAGGGCCTCTTGTGTTGGACATATTTTGCTTTAACAAGAGGGGTTATTAATCTTCTGACAAACCAAAGGTATGTCTGAATAAACCCCTTTTGTAATTGAGGCCAAACTTTATTAATTTCAATCATGTCTGAAAATCTTTGGTGTTGGACCGGACGGAAAAGGAAAGAGGGGAAGAAGAGAGAGGGACGCTAGAGAGAGGGGGGGGTAGGGGGTGATAATTGGAGGGGAAGGGGGATAAGACCATGAAGCAGCATACAGCAACAAGTTTACTGGTTGTTAATCATTATGGTAAGGTTCAAATGCAGTACAAAAAGGGCGGGGCCCGTCCACACACACACTCAAATGTTATAAACACACCTGCTAGCTGCAAAAATGTCCACCTGTCGACATGTACACAAAACAGATAGTGTTCACACGCATACTTATGCCTGATAACCAACTAGTGTGAAATATTTCAGTCATTCAGTCATGCAAGCTATTAGTGCAAAGGTGAGCTAACACGAGTGCTCAGGTGAGGTTTTATGTTCTTCTAAAATGGATGGTGGAACGTGAAAAGAAGGAGGGAGAGTGCCCAGCCATCCCCACCCCAAGACCCCCACCGCAGCGGCAGCCGGAATCCCCCCAACGCCACACGGGAACCGGCAGGGAACAACCGCCGCCCGGGCGACCAAGCCCGCCACCCAGGCCAGGGCCAGCAGGGCCGCCGCAAGGCCCCCAGAGCCAGAGGCCAGGGAAGCACGGAGGGAAAGAGAGCGCCGCCCCAGCCCAACCAGGAGAGCAGCCCCCCCGCCGCACCGGGAGAACCCAACGCAGAGCCCCACCGGAGAAGGACGCCCACAGCCCCAAACGAGCACCCCACCACCACCCAGGAGTTCCGGGCATCCCCCCGCCCCAACCCCAGGTACGAGCCAGGACCCCCCAAGGGAGACCCGCTCCGCACTCCAGGCAGCCATCCGCCCGGCCCACGGTTGGTCCAGGGAGGAGCGAGGCAGGGGGCCCGCCGCCCCCGCCCAGGAGGGGGGAACCCCTGGGAAAAAAAGAGGGCCCACAAGGGGTGTTATAAATATGGCCCGACCAGGCTCGGCCACAGTTGGAAATTTGGCGGGGCCCAGCACTCAGGAGCAAGGACCAGAACCCACCCCCCAGGGACCAGACACCCCCGGCTCAGATGTAATGTGAACTCCCCCACCGCGCGGAGAGAGCACCGCCGGGCCCAGGAAGCCGGCACCCCGGGGACACGGCCGCCGTTGCAAAGGGGGGCCCGCACCCCCCACCAGGGAAGAGGCAGGGGACAGATGGACCCAGGTCCCACCTTCCTTGCAAATTGTGTGTGCGTGTATGTGTGTTTGAGATGGTGTGTGTGTGCATGTGTGTGTGTTTATGTTGGGATGTATATATTGAGGGGGGAGGGGTGTGTGTACTAAGGGGGGTGCAGTTAAAATTGGCGGGTAGGGCACTAAGGGGACATCTCCTGATTACTCACAGTGACGTCCCCTCACCCTCCCCACCAAGGGGCCCTAAATGTCTAAGGTGCGGTTAAAATTGGCGGGTAGGGTGCTAGGAGGACATCCGCTGCTTGCTGGCAGTGATGTCCAAGCACCCCCCCTACCAAGGGCCCTACATGTCTAAGGTGCAAATAAAACCGAAAGAGGGGGGGCCCACTCCATACGGCAACCATAGGAGGGGGGCCACTGCCTAGTAAACCCCCCCCCCAAGGCTCATCGCAGGCTAAGCCCCCCACCCCCTCACCCTATTATGAGGTTATATGAGGAAGGGGGTAAGTTGGGGACAGCTGATAGACTGTCTATCTCGCCTTTGCTCCCGCTCCTTCACCTGGCTGTGGATCCTGCCTCTGGCTCATCTCTGGCTCGTCTCTGCTCTGTACCTGACCGAGTACCTCATCTCTTCTCCTGCTCCTACACCTGGCTGTGGTTCCTGTCTCCGGCTCGACTCGCGCCCCTGACTGTCCCCCCAACCACGGCTGGATGAAGCTCGTCTGCTGGACTTTAAATATGTAGTTGTAGACTTAGATAAGTTAATTCTTCTCTAAGAGTTCTGGTAAATCGCCTGTCCGTCCTGGGGGAGGATCCCTCCTTCATGTGGGCACCCCTGAGGTTTCTACGTTTTTTCTGGAATACGTTTTTTTAGGAGTTTTTCCTTACCGCGAAGGGGGGTCTTAGGGCAGGGATGCCAGTATAGCTTAGTCAGTTTGTTAGTTTATTTTAGTATTTTCCTATTGAACTCTTTGTATCATGATCCTTTTGAGTTTATGTTTTACTTCGAAGCCCATCGAGACGACTGTTGTTGTGATTTTGGGCTAAACAAATAAAATTGAATTGAATTGAATTGAATTATCTTGAAGAAATCCAAGGAATGTGGAAAACTTCACTGTTCAGTAGCAGGTATTTCTCTCTGAGTCACACTGGTGGAAGTTTTGGATAAAAATGTTCTGGATCCATTTTAGGTCAAAGAATCGAATCATTCAAAATGAACAAATATTAACTATGAATCATTTTGGTAACTTCAAGTAATTATATGAATCAACTTGTTGTTAATATGAATCGTTGCACCCTTATAGACTTATAGCAGCTGATATCAGTTGTACTGATAGAGAGTTTTTCTCAATACTGACCGATTTCAGATTTCAACCTTGGTCCTCTTTAATATTTTGCACTTTCTCAGCTTCACGTCTTCTATACTTATTCTTTGTGTAATTTTTATTTATTATGATTCAACTTAAATGTTCTGATTTCTTTGTATGATCTCAATATGTGGTTCTATGGTGAAAATTGTGTCACTAGGTCATTTAGAAATCCCCTCACTGATAAAATGTTGATGTGATGGACTTATTTACTTATTTACTCTCGTCATGACGAGAAAAAAGTCGACACAAAGTTTCGAGAAAAAACCCAAAGCAAGTAACACTGGAACAATTTGTGCTTTTTTGTTTGATATGTAACCCCCTTCTCTAAGAAACTGTGTATTGTAAACATTATTATTATTATTATTTTGTAATCCCCTTTTATATATTTTAAGATGCTTTGTTTTCCTATCAGCAAGTTCTATTTTTGATATTACTGATAAGTTTTTTACTTGAGGTGATTTAATAAGCTTGGAATGATGGCATTGATTACCACTGCTGATGATCTGTCTGATTCCTTGATGTTGGATTTTGTATGTTAACGTTTTGTTCAATAAAGCTAAAAAAAAAAAAATCTGTTTTGTGTACATGTCGACAGGTGGACATTGTTGCAACTAACAGGTGTGTTTATAACATTTGAGTGTGTGTGTGGACAGGCTCCGCCCTTTTTTTTTTTTTTTTTTTAATTTAAACCTTACCATAATGATTAACAACCAGTAAACTTGTTGCTTTATGCTGCTTCATGGTCTTATCCCCCTTCCCCTCCTATTATCACCCCCTACCCCCCCTCTCTCTAACATCCCTCTCTCTTCTTCCCCTCTTTCCTTTTCCGTCCGGTCCAACACCAAATATTTTCAGAAATGTTTGAAATTAATAAAGTTTGGCCTCAATTACAAAAGGGGTTTATTCAGACATACCTTTGGTTTGTCTGAAGATTAATAACCCCTCTTGTTAAAGTAAAATATGTCCAACCCAAGAGGCCCTCAGCTCTCATCTGACTGCCCAGCTGTTGGACAGGACAAGTTAAAAAATAAAAAATAAAAAAAAAGTTTTGAGAAAAAACTCGCCGTGTCGAGATAAAAGGCGAAATAAAGTTTCGTGATTAAAGTCGCAATGTTGCGCGAGAGAGATTTTATCTCGTAAATTTGTATGATAAAAACTCGTAAATTTATGAGAAAAAACTCGTAAAATTTACGAGATCAAAGTCGAAGTGAACATGCAGAACAGCAGGTGAACGCCGTGCAGCAGCAGATCAGACCGACTAAACGTAGTTGAACAGGTGAGCTGAATGTTTATTGATAACGTTCCAAATGTCTGGAAGCTCATTTGTTTGATTTACAATTTATTAAAGTTTTATTTATTGAGGGTTGGTTTGCAGGATCTCAGCAGCCGTTGATGAAGCCATCGGGTATCCCTGCAGCTGTTCGCTTGAATCCTTTTTTCCTCCACCAAAGACCAGATCTCTACTGAAGGAATTTATATATTTGTCCTCATTTTATTAGGGTTTTGTGTGTGCTTTAACGTTCTTTGATCTTTGAAGGGACATCCTGCAATTTGCATATGTAAAGAGGTTTCAGTACTACAGCTGCAAGCTCATCCCCCTTCAGGGAAAACAGAGCTTTTGATCTTCTGAGACCAAATGAGCAAAGATCATAAATTAATCTTCTCGGACTGATTCAATTTGTGGGAACCTCTGAAGGAGCCAAATCACATGTGGAGAACTGTTAAACTATCAAATGAATGAACTCAGTAGGGGTGGGATTATATAAGCTTGCTTCTTCCCACTCCTTTTCAAGCACTAAATTAAACTCTACTTATACCTCAGTTAATTATCACTGTATTTAATTAAGCATATATGATTTAAGTGACATTTTTGTTTTGTTTTCTGTCTTTTTAATCTATGCATTTCATCATTGCTGTAATGAGTTTGATAAATACGTGTAAATTCTTTATTGCTTTGACTACAATGCTTGAAATAAATCAATAAAATAAACAAAGCTTCAGGATCTACTACCTGCTGGGGAGTTCCTGCCGCCTGTGGCGGACCTCATGGAGATTCATTTGGTGGACAATGTCCGTCTGTGAAGTAAACCCCTGGACGTTTGGAGTGGGAATCGGATGCTGTGATTCCAAATATGGACTGAAGGAAGTGGGCAGGCTTTTCTGCCGGCCAATTCGAGCGTCCAGAGGAGGAGTTTGGCTGCCATGTTTTTTTCCTGAGGAGGGGGCTGAATCCACAGGTTAAAACAGCTGGACGGAGGAGATTCCTTTGTCTCTCAACAGGCTGGCATGTTAAGACGCTGTTAACTTTGCGCTTTGCAAGCTCTGGAATTTTGGGAACCCGGACGTCCGTTTTGATTTTGTTTTACTCTGTTTTAGAAATATTGTTAGGGAATAAATTTGTTAATCTTAATCCGACCGAATCCAGTGGTTTTCTTCTTCTCGACTTTTTTTTGAACACGCAAGGAAAGTAATCTCAAAGTGACAGATTTTTTCCTACACTACGTTTTTGTGACACTTCCGTCTGAGGAGGAGAAGCACTTTTTGCCTTTTTCAACGTTGTAATGCTAATATAACCGACTATTTTCATTCATCTTTGTTTTTAATGATGTAACGGGACGCTTCATCTGCAGGAGGAGGGGGCGTATGTCACACTGTTTACTTCCGCATTGGTGTTCGGATGACAGGTTCATGACATTAGGTGACAGATGAACTTCAGGTTATGTGAATGAAAAGGAGAATAAAGGCTGCAGCGGTCCTCTACACCCAAACGTGTCTCTGAGCTCCTTATTTTACATATAAAACTCCGCTTTACTGACACTGAACCCCGGAAAGAGGGCTCCACTCACAATAATCTGATTTTGAGTCGCCAAAATGTTCAGAATGTCTTTGTTTTAAACCTATAATAATCCAGAAATGAAGCTTCACAAAAGGCTCCACATATTTCATCTTCAAGCTAGGCTCCGATAAACAGACAACTTTGGTGTTTTCTCCTAATCTATGAATTTTTTCCTGTAAATTTAAGAGTTATTATCTCCAAAATTTACGACATTAAATCTTTTTTTTTTGATGGCCATAAAACTCTGTCGTAAACTCTGAAGTACAAAGCCACTAGCTCACTAACATTAGCCATAACACTGAATACTCCTGAAAGACAGCTTCATTTCTCTCGCGCAACATTGCGACTTTAATCTTGAAACTTCATTTCGACTTTTATCTCGAGATCTTTTATCTTTTATCTCGTCACGTTGGCCAGAAGCTTTTTCCTAACCGTGGCCCTAAAACTCCTTCGTACAGCTCTGCAGAGAGTTTGATCAGAATTGGTTCTACAGAGGATTGGGAGGCCTGAAAGCAGCCCCGACCTCAATTACAATGAATTGTCTTATTTGCTGTTTTGTTTTTTGAAGACATTCTGATGTTCAACAAATCTTGGTTAAACACAGTGATCCCATCTCATAGAAGTGTTTGGCCAGGCTGGTCAAACACTGAAACCAAGAGAAAGAAACAGTTTTTGAAACTAAAAGAATTCTCGTTCAGTTATTCAGAAACAGAAGGCTGGGAGTTATTTTTTGACTCTTAAGCTCATTTTTATCGCATGCTTTTATCCTCAGTTGAATTGTAAGGCTCTGCTTGCTGGTCTTCTAAAGAATCAGACAGGGCTCTAACATAGTTCTGCTCATAAAAAAATTATAAGATGAGCTGCAATGTCACAGTGGGATAGACATGATCCATTTTGTTTAGGTGCTTGTCATCTTAGAGCCAGTCTGTTTTGTCAATCCCGACGAAAATATTAGTCACTAAGCAGCGAATGCTGTGGGTGACCTGCTGCATGCTCACATTGTGGGTGTGGTTATCTTTGCTATTATATTTTCATAATTCGCTAGACATTTTTTTCTGAATGCGCTATAATTCTTTTCATTATTTATTATAATTTTTTGAGTTAATGCCTTTGATAGTTTTGCATAGTTTCCGTAATCCAGTTGTGGTCAGATAGATTCTTTTCAAGTTGCAAAATGAAGTCCTTATTGATGATTGATTATCTTCAGAAAACAATCATTTCAGTCAGACAACTCTTGCAGTAAGAAATATTTATTTGACATTTTTCCACATTCTTTAAGTTGGCATTCACATATTTTCGTTTGGCATAAGGCTCCGTTCAATTCCATAAAACTTCCATAAAATTCCATAAAATTTCCATAAAACTTTCGGGTAACAAAACCCCCCTTTACGGAGCCCACAGGTGGAAGCCGGGGAGGAGGGTGGGGCGAAGAATGAGCGCTGAAGGTAAGAAAGAATGAACAACTGCGCACCTGGCTTAAATAGGACGCTGAGCAGGTGAGTTAATTAACTGAACCGCCCTGGGGTATTTACCTGAAAACACTGCTTCGAGTATCTGCCCGAAATACGATAAATCGTCATTTCAGTCAGACAACTCTTGCAGTAAGAAATATTTATTTGACATTTTTCCACATTCTTTAAGTTGGCATTCACATATTTTCGTTTGGCATAAGGCTCCGTTCAATTCCATAAAACTTCCATAAAATTCAATAAAATTTCCATAAAACTTTCGGGTAACAAAACCCCCAACACTAAAATCATCCAGAAGAAGAGAAAATGTGAATGTATAATCAGTGTGTAATAAAATGGGGTGTGTTTTCGGCAGCATTCCATTTTCATTTCATTTCCCAGTATGACTGCTATGTGTGACCCGGCACCATTGACCGTTTGGGCCGCCCCCGTTCGAGTACAGCGCCACGAAGGGAACATGCTATCTAGTGGATCTGCTATGTGTGACCCGGCACCATTGACCGTTTGGGCCGCCCCCGTTCGAGTACAGCGCCACGAAGGGAACATGCCATCTAGTGGATCTGCTATGTGTGACCCGGCACCATTGACCGTTTGGGCCGCCCCCGTTCGAGTACAGCGCCACGAAGGGAACATGCTAACTAGTGGATCTACTATGTGTGACCCGGCACCATTGACCGTTGGGCCGCCCCCGTTCGAGTACAGCGCCACGAAGGGAACATGCTATCTAGTGGATTTGCTATGTGTGACCCGGCACCATTGACCGTTGGGCCGCCCCCGTTCGAGTACAGCGCCACGAAGGGGACATGCTATCTAGTGGATCTGCTATGTGTGACCCGGCACCATTGACCGTTGGGCCGCCCCGTTCGAGTACAGCGCCACGAAGGGGACATGCTATCTAGTGGATCTGCTATGTGTGACCCGGCACCATTGACCGTAGGGTCGCTCCCGTTCGTGGAAACCACTAGAGGAACATACTATCTGAAAGAGAGAGGGAAAGAAATAAAAGGGGAGCCAACATAAAATTACTTATACGTGATCTTAGAACGTAAGCTCACTTCCGCAAAACGCTGTGCAGAACTATAATTTAAACCGCCAAACAACCCGTATGATACACTAACTTAACATCCAATCCAAAGCTTCCGATGGCGTATGACATGCTTAACAGCCATTATTGGAACTTCTATTAAACCAAGAACAAGTTTGATGGCCATAAACTCTTCCATTTTGGCAACTATATATACACGCGCTTAAGTAACATCCATTATTTCGAAGCTCCCAACGACAGTACCACGAACGAGCTTAATAGCCATAATTTTCTCCATTTGGCATACCAATTATAAGCGCTCAAGGAACATCCATATAATGAGGTTCCATGCCAATATTAAGAACGAGTTCAACGCCCATAATTACTATGCTTCTTTGGCATACTACAAACAAATGAGCTTAAGAACCAGATTCGAGCTCCTCGCAGACTATGATACAACTTAGAGCAACCTAAATTTTGAGGCTTCCACCTGGCTATAATTTTCTTTTAACATCTATAATCGAAGAATTTACATTCATTCTGCGGTTGACATTGATTAATTAATTCAGTCAGAAGTGTCATTGGAATGCAGAGGAGGTCCAACGCCCCGTCACTTTCAGTGCAGCAATAGGTACGTCGAGCAGTCATCGTTGCAGCACCAGATCAAGGAATGCATGGGTGACATCATTTCCTGGAAACGGAGAAGCTGATCGGGGCGTAGGTGTTCGCAGGCTCAGGATGCGATGCATAGATAAAAACAAAGCAGTATTAGTCTTGACAAGAATATATAAATAACCCAGAAACTGATCAGTTTCAAAATGATTGAGATAAATTAAATAACAGTGCTTTTAAAAAACAAATCTGAGAAAGTGAAATTTAGTAGATAGTAAAGGTAAAGACCCATTGTGGATTTATCGCACCCTAGAAACCACCATAATTACAAATTCCAACAGTGAAATGATAGTGAAATATATGACCTGCACGAAATCTTAACACCAATTTTTTTTTTTATATATTCCAATGATGAGAAAAGTAACCTTTGACAGTTTCAGAGGGACGCACCTTCAGGAGGCCATCGAGGAGTAGTAGATGGGAAGAGTAGCCAAGGAGATTTGTAGATGAGGAAGGTCAACATCCCACGTGGCAAAGGATTACAGCTCGGCTGGATTTGATGCCTTGTATTTGATATAAGTGGTTCTCAAATTTTTTAATTAGCCAAGGGCGACTGGATACTGCAAAAGAGAACTTGAGAGCCATGAGGGATCATAGGTTTTGATAGTATTTTTGCTAGACTGAACCTTAAGCATTTAGAGGCGGAGTATAACAAGCCTCTAAATGGGGATGCATCTAGCAGAGTGTCATCTGCTTAAAAAAAGCAGATAGAAGACTGACTTGTGGACACAAGATTTAACTCTTGAACTAAGCTTGAGAGCGCAAGTGATATATATTTCCTACGGTCAGGGTAGAAGTTGCTCAAGGTGTTATTTAAACATTAACCAAGTAAACCGATGACACAATACTATCATTTAATATTGAAACAGCCTTAATATAATCTCCAAGGATGAAATAACCGGACGACCCCTTAAGAACCATCAGAGCCGTAGATTCTGGCGGCCGGACAAACACAAACCACTCTTCTTAAATCCTTTTCCCCCAAACCAGAAGGCGCAGACTCAGGAGAACAAGTGGAGGGAGCCTGAAGACACAACAGGTATCACAAAACCACTCCAGGCATAGAGAGGGAAAGATCAAACAAAACACGAAAATCCAGAACAGGAACACGTGGCCCAGGATCGAACAACCCAGAACAAGAACACAAGATGAACGGATGACCATAGGACCAAAGCTACAGCAAATGTCAGGTGGCCCAATCATTGACGAATCATATCCAACCAAAATTTGAATAAACGACATGCTGCACAAAAGCTAGAGATGACATAATGGGGAGAGACAAGCATCAATGGGCGATAAAGTCGATTTTATGAGGACTGCCACGACAACGGAAAGGTAAACCGGCAAACACCTCGAGCGCCAACTGAAGGCCAAGAGACGCCACTGAGAGGCATAGAGGCAGAACAGTGAGACCATCAGTGACAGTCATCCTCAGCCTTATATCGCGTTCGGAGGAAAATCGTGGAGACAGCATGGGGAGCTGAAGAAAATGTATACTAATCCTGAAGGCGCATGGGGAACCAGGCCACTGATGCCCAGAAGATTAACTGCGAGGTGCTAACAGGTCCAGATCAAGTCACGTCAACCTGAACACTTCCTAGGGGCCACCCTCAGTGGCGGCTTTGAAAACGATGCCCCGGAAGAATCCATCACATAGCCCCCACAAACCTCCAACCAAACTAGAGAGAGAATAACAAATTAACTGTCCAGCCGAGAAAACAAGGCCGCGACGAGACCGACACACTCACTAATGCGGCCGACGCAAGTCCCTGAGGACAGGGCAGGACCCACTGGGGTACACAGAGCGGGGAAAAACAGGCGAAGCAGAACCAGATGCAGAATGTGCGGGGGCAATGAACGAGGATCGCTGAGTGAATAAAATGAGCCATAGACGCTGCATAAGAGAGACCAATCATAGGGAAAAATGTCCACAGAGCAGAGACGGGTCCAAGAGACACTGATTCACATTCTAACTAACCAGCAGCTACAACAACAAAGAAAACAAACAGAAGAAACGCCATAATAATAAAGCCAGCATCAAATTAAAGATAAGATTTACACACAGCTCCCAAAGAACAAAACAGCAACAGAAAACAAATGCTAAAAGCCACGATAAATTCAGCCAGCATGAGAAACCTGTCCAAACGAGGACTGCCAGCCTTCACAACCACAGAAAGGACCCCACAACCCCTGAAAAAAACAACCGGACGACACAGAACTACGCAGCAGAAAAGGAATCAGAAGCGCATCATGAAGGACCCGGAGTCAAAACCACAATTCCCAGGGTCCTTAGGGGCGTGACGTCACCGAAGTAAACAGGAAGTGAGACGCAGCCATAGAAAACTACACGGGAAAAGTACCGCATGACGCTCACCGTGGATAATTGGGGTGACCACGGCAGACGAGAAGACCCGGACTACTCCTGATCGGGGGGCACGGACATCCAGAACATCGCGGAAAGCACACCCCTTGCAGATGCACGCGACTGCGGCGAAACGAACGCGCTGTGCGCCGTCAGCCGCCCGCGGATAGGAGGAGAAATTAAGGAGAGCAGACGCGGCGAAACGAAAACCCCACATCAGAAAGATGGGGATCATCCATCCGAAGGACGTGGGAACACAGCAAGACGCGGCCTCGGAGACCGGCGAAGAATGAGCGCTGAAGGTAAGAAAGAATGAACAACTGCGCACCTGGCTTAAATAGGACGCTGAGCAGGTGAGTTAATTAACTGAACCGCCCTGGGGTATTTACCTGAAAACACTGCTTCGAGTATCTGCCCGAAATACGATAAATCGTCATTTATGATATATATATATATATATATATATATATATATATATATATATATATATATATATATATATATATATATATATATATATATATATATATATATATATATATGTGGCAGGATTAATTGGCTCAGGTGCTGTAGGGCAGATGATTACTAGCAGTGGCCTCATGGGGCGCTATAAAGGGCAAAGAAGCCTTCACTCGGCCAGGGGCAGCATTTGGCCATTGGAACCGCCCACTTCCTGTTTTCACACCTCCGGCTAGCCTCACAGGTAAAGTAGCGGTGGTAGGCTAATGACAAGAGTTTGTTCGCTGCCTCATATTAACACACTCTTTCAGCTCCGGATGAGACCTGCAGGCACAGATTGAGCAAAATACAGCCTCTGCAATTGAGCGCGCCTCCCAGGTGACGAACAGTCTGTCTGGTAAGCCGGCGAGGGTCAAGTCCTGCGCTTGCCTTTAAGCTGTTCTTTTTTTTGTTTTATTTTGGTAATGTTTGTTGTTCTTGCAGCGCCGGGGACTTTCTGACGCTCCCACCTGCTGAACAGCTGCTGCTTTTTATATATTGAATTTTAGAATTATTTTAAGGAACTGTCACCGCTCGTGATCAGAATCCCTGTAGACTCCTGACCAGGGTTCTGCCGGGCCCGGGTGCTCCTCAGCTGCCTTTGAGCCTGAGCAACGGAGGACTAACGGGGCGTCACGCCTGAATCCTCCACCACCGACGAGAATAAAAGCTCGGCCGCGCTCCGTTCATTGCGCAGCACCCTACGGGCGGACTTACTCTCACGAGAGTTTCTTTTATTTTGTTTTTAGCATTTTTACACAATTCTTTTAGACCTGTGTTTTAACTGGATTTTATTGTGTGATCCACCTTTGTTTCCCCCCCTCCCTCAGTGCTGAGGACTCGGGTGCCAGCCCAGAATTCTAGGTGGAGGCTGTCCCCCCAGTTTGGAGTGACGTGTCCTTGAGTGAAGGGTTCACAGTGTGTATGGTCTGCATCACGTGAGTGGGGTGAAATTTTATCTTTGTTCTCTGGGAGCCTCCACCTCCCTTAAGTCTTTTGGTCCTCAGCATACTGAATTTGTTGTGTATGTCTTTTAACGGGTCCATTTTTAATTGGTTTTAATGTTTTGTAATAAAATCATTTTAATTTTTGTACCTCCGTCTCCTGCCTTCTTTTGTGTGCATCTGCCAATAGAAAAATAAACTCCCTCGGGACCACATATATATATATATATATATATATATATATATATACACACATACACACACACACACTGTACAGACCAATAGTTTGGACACACCTTCTCATTAAAATGAATTGGATGATGTGTCGAAACTTTAGAAACAGCTAAGATACTGTGCAGGACGCTCAAGTTCCCAGGCCTCTGTAGAGGACCTGAGCTTGGCAATTTTTTAAACATTAATAGTTAACTAGTTCCCATTTTTTAGCTGTCACCACTTAACTAGTTGTACTTTTGGAACTACCAGTTAGGCTTAAAACAGCCTGATATCAAGGTATTTGATTTGATGTTGAAAAGGCCTGCCATGACTGCTGGCTGTCTGTGGCACTTGTGGTATCAGCCAGTCTAGGGATAGCCAAGAAACGCTCATTCGATTTAGCTTCTAAATGTCCTGTGGTGGCATACGCCAAAGAACATTCTGGTGAGAAATCTGCACCACATTTATGGTGGATCCTAAATGTGTCCAAGGCGCAAACAGGTGGGTGATATTGAGAAGACGGCTGCAGAAAGAGGAGCAAATAATTTCCCGATGGAGCTGCAAAGAATGTAACCAATTAGAAGAACTGCTTTAACCCTTGTGCTATCTTAGATGACCCCACCCTTACATTGACGTGTTCTCCCTACCATGACAAAGGTGGATAAAGGTGGAAAGATTTCATGTAATCCATGGACACCAGTGAAGATCACAAATCATTGAAGAAAAAAGGTTCAGAGCACTGTCTAGTGGGTCTAGATGACCCAACTCCCAATGTTAAAGTGCCTAGGATAGCACCAGGGTTACACATGGATTATTGAGCTGTTTCGATGGAGGAAGCTGATTTGCTGTGGCAACCCCTTAAGGAAAAAGCTGAAACAAAAAAAAGGAAAAGATGTTTCCAGGTAGATGTGTGGGAGACTTCCATATGCAGATATATCCTATAGAACACTATTGGTAGATGTCTAATAGTCAAAAAATAGAGTTGTCTGAGATTTCCAATAGACATTCTCCAATAGATGTATATTTTTTATCTAACAGACATCTTTTGCCTGATGGGAAGAAACTACCCAAATGGTTTCTTTACAACGAGCAAGGCATGATGGGATTGTGACATGATTAGCTGTGGATAAGCTGTCTACTAGAGATTATGACCCGGGATGTGCAATAGTCCTCTAAGAATTGATATCTATCAGATGCATAATGTATATACTGTATTTATAGCTGTAAACATTGAAAAAGCCATGGTTTAGACATCTAGATGTGTCTGATGGTGGGAAGTGGAAAACAAAAGTTAGATACTGAACAACAGGTTTTCTTATATTGCATTAAAGATCATCTTGGCTGCATTTTAAGTCGATGTAAGTATATCTCCAACTCAAAAATTGCAGTAATTCACTAAATTGATTTTTTTCTTTATCCCTGAAATTCATTCACACTTTTTTAACTCCAAAGAAACTTTTGTCAAACCTTAAATAGAACCATCTGCTGTAGTCTTAATGATACATCACAAAGAGAATTACTACATGACAACATGAATTACAATATGACAAAACTAATAAAAGGTATAAACTTTATGTGGAGCGCAAACTTTAATATTGCATATTTTGCAAAGTGTAATATGAGTTGAAAAAATAAAATCTTCTAAAGTTGAAACTTCAGTTTCTGCTTCAGAGCTTCAGGGCTTTTTTCTTCACTCTGCAACACAGCAGCGCATTTGCAGCAGCAACACAGTCCTTTACGCATGGAGCTGGAAGACAAGAAATGTAAAACAAATGATATTCTTAATTAGTAAATTCTGTTTATCATCATACCCCTAAAAATCAGTCCAGATATTCAACTAAAAGTACATTCTAGACATATTACCATTCTGAGCTTGGACCCATGAAGCAGCCTTCACAGCCAGAAGCTCCCATTCATCCTTTGCTTCCATCTTGAATCCATGAAGCCAGATCAGAGCCAGAATGGTGGCCCACACCTCACTGCTGACCTTTTCAACCAAATCAAGTCAAATGTGAAACACAAAGAAAACATGAGAAGAAACACTCTAGCTAACATTTTAAAGTGTTAAAGACTTTCAATGATTTCAGTTCTTTCAATCTCCTAAAACGGCTTGATTATTGTCTAACAGTGACCCACCTCTGCAGGCTTTGACTTCTCCACCTCCTCACTTGCTTTTCCCAGAACTGAGGCCAGAGCTGCATCAAGCAGCCAGCAGCCGGACGCCTTCTGGAGGGAAACCAGCTGCAGCAGAGGGTCTCTGCGGGGCTGCTCAGGCACAGCGGCTTCTAAAAATATTGTCAAATAAGAAATCCATTATGTAGGAGGAGTTCTGTTAGGCCAAATAGCATCATCATCTCTGTATTACTCAAAGTGATTTAGTATTTGAAACATTTTAAGTATAAGGTAGTTAAAGTATTTAAGCATTTAAACAGCAAAACATTTTGGTGGAGACAGTGTGGTTTCTGGGAAAAAGCAGTTATCTCCTCTGCAATGACATCATCTAATTGTAAAGGCAAGACAATAAGTCTGGAAGTAAACTCTGCCCCTCAGATTGACAATGATCCCCCCTGCAGAGAGTTTAATCAGGAATTATCCCCAGATTTAGGGTGTGCAAAGGAATTGGATGGCCTTAACTGGGATTTTTTGTACTAAAGTTAAAGTCCCATTATCTGTCAGATGCCTAGGTGAGTGAAATTTGTTCTTAGCGTTTGACCCATCCACTGGGGAGCAGTAAACCATCTGGTGGTTTAACCCCCAAATCTAACCCCACACTGCTGAGTATCAAGCAGGGGTGGCATTGGGGGTCCCATTTTTATAGCCTTTGGTATGACTCAGCCTGGGTTTGAACTCACAACCTTCCAGCCACAGGGCAGACACTCTTCCACAAGGCCACTGAGCTGTTCAGTGGTTAGTCTGGTTGGTGAGCAAAAGTGACTTATTTACAACTAATGCTTGTTAAACATTGTGTTGCCATCCCATAGAAGTGTTTAATCAGGCTGGTGACCAGTATAGGGAGGGGATTCCAGACTGTTTTGGATCATGACGTGTTCCCCACACTGCTGACACTCCTGTTTGTTCTGTTTCTTGACACAAAACTTCTTCCATTACAAAGACACACATTTCATGTTCTGACAGAATTGCAGAAGTGTCAACATTTTGGTCTATGACTATAACTATGCACGTCCTCCAGGTTTGAATGTTGCCCACTATACAATTTGAAAAGGTACAGCATGAAAGTTTCTCCTAATAGAAAGTGAAATAAAAAAGTGAAAAAAGAATTATTTGTGTTAGTTTGTTTCATTTTAATTTGTCACATATGGATTTTAAAGTCATTTCAAATTACCATTGTTAAAAATTTAGGATTTTTTTTTTCAGCCTGTGGTCACGCATAATGCTGCTAATTCGGTTGCTGCACAAAGCAGGTTGGGCACATTATCCATGTTATGCACACAGCCTTAATAAAACTTACAAAAGACTCCATTACGACCCTCCCTGAGCTTTTCAACATCCAGTTTTGTAGCTTTTTTCCATCACAGAACGAAAGCAACAGAGAAGCTCAAAGAAATGCAGAAGCTGTTGAAGTTTCCAGATCACAAACTGATTCAATCCATTGAAATACTAGGAACTCTGTATTTTACATGATTGAGAGACTTTGTGAGCAAAAATAAGCAGTGACCACTGTACTTAGTCCATCTGCATAGAACTCAAATGAAGGGGATTTGTTCTTGTGGAGGTTTCCCATCAATGATTCCTTGAGATCATCTGAAGAAGTTATGCAGGAGTTATAATCTGAAAAACACATGTCAGTTTTAAAGCCAATCCCACTGGTCATATTGCTTAGATCATTTCCAACTCATGTGGCCCAAGGAAGAAAGCTAGGTTCTGGACTGTCAGCACAGCATCAGCATTGTTTCATAAACCCACCATGGTTTCAGAACCAGCTGGAGACAAGATAAAAAAAATTTGATTCTGGGACACAGCTAATTTTGACCCCAAAAAAATCTTGTTCTGGATCGGATCCTTAACCAAGCACAAGCTCTGCCACCAGCTCAGCCTTTTCAATGGTTCCTGCAGTTACTTCACACTATCCTGCCGAAGTTTTTGCATCAGCAGCAACAAGAGGTGGGATGAGGACAGCGTTTTACAATCAGATCCTCAAGCTGCAGCAGCATCAAGTTGTTAAAGATGCAACTACTGAACTGGAATGGGCTTCTCCTCTGAGTACCGGCACAGTTCAGTTCAGTAGTTGCTGGAAAATATATGAACTGGCATGTATTTGTATTATAGCAAAAAACATGTAGGAATTATTGCAACATCTAAATCTGCAGAAAGGATTTTCTTCAAGGCGTGACAATTAGGTATTAATTACCTTTATGAGAACACAGCCAAAAAGGGCACCTCAATTTGTGATTTGTGAAGTTCCACATATTTGCATGCAATTGCAGGATTCTTTCTTGTGTTGTTTTGTTAACAGTGTTGCTTTTGTTTACTGGTTTCATTTGGGAGGCAGTTTAGCTCAGGCAGTAGAGCAGGTTTTCCACCTATCAAAAAGTCTGGCAGATCGATCCCTGCTCTCCCCAGCCAGCTGTTGCCCCAAGAGGGTGGCTCATCTGCAGCTCACCATTCCCCCCAGGGGGTGGGACAAAGTGCGGAGAAGAATTTCCCCATTGTGGGATAAATGAAGTATCCGTTTTATTAATAGTGACTTTTTCCTTTTATTACTGCCTTTATTTAAAAAAGTGTTTGTGGTGCTGTTATATTTACATTGTTATGAAATTGTTGCTTTTTTAAATTTTGCACTAGTTACTGCTTTTTAAAAATTAAATATTGTTATTGTATTATGCCATTAATGATAAACGTTCTATATTTGATGTTGGTTCACTTCAGATTTCTGTGCTTTGTTAAAAATTTTGTTTCTGTTTCTGTCCTTCAATGACAAAAAAGGCGTATTTCCTAAATTATTCTAAAATCACAACATTTAAAAAAAAATATATCGACATCTGCAAAAATGGCCCAGCAACTACTTGATATCAGCTTGATACCCAAATTCCCAGTATTGCACACCCCTTTATAGCACACCTGTGAGGTAGGATGGATAATCTCAGCATAGAAGGGCTCACTATAACAGACTTAGACAGATTCATGAAGAATATTTGAGAGAAATTGTTATTTTGTGTATTTAGAAAGAAATTTCAGACCTTTGAGTTCATTGCATGACAAATAGGAGCAAAAACTAAAATATTGTGTTTACATTTTTGTTCAGCGTAATATCTACAGCTATGCATGCCCTCCAGCGTTAAATGTTCCCCACAATACAAATTAAAATGTATTAAATAAAAAATATATACTTTGGAATCGATTTATTAAATTGAAATACTTTGTTAGATTGTAATTTCACAAAGTTATAAAATAAAAAGATTTGTATTCACTTTAGACTTTATCATAAAAAACATTGTAGTGTTTTTCTTACCGTAGTCTTCTAATAGGTCTGAAACAAGCATCATATGAAAGACAATTATTTTTTATAGAAAATAAATTTATGAACAAGTTTATGTTGTAATTTTCAATCTGCTGTTTCTTCTTGGTGACTTGAAAGAGAAGAACAAAGGAAACAGAATCTGATTTCAGAAGAGATCAATCTTACCTTTTAAAGTTCCTGCAAATATTAGAAATAAAAACATGTTAGAAGTCACTACTGGTTCTTTTCTCAAATTGTTTATAAATATAAAATGTTTTTTTTTCTGTGTTTTAATTATTATATGAACATCGAAGGCAAATTTGAAAGACAACTTAGATTTTATCATCCAATCAGGAATGACTCCTATCCATATTTTCCAATGTCTTCTTTGTTAATTTTTTAATTGTATTTCATGATCTTTAACATGTTTTTGCGTGTAGTAGTGTAGTGTAGTGTTTATATCTGTTGATATTAAATACACTTTAGGACAGCAGTAATCAGGTCTTTCATCAAGTTTACTCAGTGTGGCATTAAAAAAGAACTTAAAAACTCCCCCTCCTGGCCACTTCATTGGGTGGACTTGTCCAACTGCTGGTTAATGCAAATCAGCCAATCACATGGCAGCAACCTAATGCATTTATGTAGACATGGTCAAGATGGTCTGCTGCAGTTCAAGCAGAGCATCAGAATGTGGAAGAAAGGTGATCGAAGTGACTTTGGTTGTTGGTGCCAGACAGGCTGGTCTGAGTATTTGAGAAACTGCTGATCTCCTGGGATTTTCACCCACAACCATCTCTAAGGTTTACAGAGAATGCAGTGACTGCTCCAAATGCAGTTCTGCAGTTTGCCGAGATTGTTAATCTCGGCAAAGGAGAAGGGATCACTCTAACAGATTTAGACAGATTTCTGAAGATTATTTGAGAGAAATTGTTATTTTGTGTTTTGGAAAAATGTTTCCATGCAATGTAATGAGACAGACACAGACAGAAATGTGAAAATATATGCTGTAAATCCAAGTATTGCTAACATTCGTGATTATGAATGACTTATCACGTGAATAATTATTTTGTTAGCACAAATAAAATATTTCGTGGAAAGGGAATATTCTTTTGTGGGAACAAAATATTTATTATTTTACCCATGTCAGGTCCCGGGCTCCGTAAGATTTTAATTTCTCAAAGTTTTAAAAAAAGGGATTTGTATTCACAGTAGACTTTATCATAAAAAAACATTTTAGTGTTTTTCTTACCGTAGTCGTCTAACTTGTCCAAAACAAGGACCACATGAAATAAAGAAAAATATGCAAAGGTTAATTTTTTTAATAGAAAATAAGTTTATGAACAAGTTTATGTTGTCATTTTTAATCCCCTTTTTCTTCTTGGTGACTTTCAACAGTAGATTTATACATAAAGAGAAGAACAAAGAAAACAGAAGGTGATTTCAGAAGAGATCAATCTTACCTCCAGACTCCGAACTTCCTGTAAATATTGAAAAAACATGTTAAAATTCACTTCTGGTTCTTTTCTCAAATTGTAATTGTTTTTTAAATATAAAATGTTGTTGTTTTTTATTAGAGTTTTAAGATTAAGATTAACTGTATTATTCCCTGTAGGGAAATTCAGTTGTAGTAGCAGCACCATATACTAAAATAAATAAATACATAATATACAGGGAAGAAAAATATACAGGCAAAACTCTTATTTCCATGTACACCCATGGCTGGCAGAAGATTTGTAGAGTCTGATGGCAGGAATGATTTCCTGTACCATTTTAACTTTTATATAAACATTAAAGGCAAATTAGAAAGTAAAACTGAGATTTCATCACCCAATTAGAAATGACTCCTATTTACATATTCCAGTTTCTTCTTTGTTTATTTTTTACTTGTCTTTTATGATCTTTAACATCTTTTTGCATGTAGTTATCTGTTGATATAAAATGCACTTCAGGTCCACCGTAATCAGATCTTTCATTGAGTTGACTCAGTGTGGCATTGAAAAAAACTTGAAATCTGCACTTACTGGCCACTTCATTAGGTAAACTTGTCCAACTGCTGGTTAACGCAAATTTCTAATCAGCCAATCACATGGCAGCAACCTAATGTATTTACCGGTATGTAGACATGGTCGGACAGAGCATCAGAATGTGGAAGAAAGGTGATTTGAGTGACTTTGGACATGGCATGTTTGTTGGTGACAGACGGGCTGGTTTGAGTATTTCAGAAAATGCTTAACTCCTGGGATTTTCTCCCACAACCTTCACTAGGCTTTACACACTACAGCTAGGCACTCTGACAGGTCAGAGTAGTGTTGGTCCCAAGAAGCCCAAGGTGTGTGACTGAACATACAGGCAGCAAGGGTTAGAAAAAAAATTAATGATTGTATTAAAATGAATAATTAATTATACATAACTTAACAAACAAACAAATAAACAAATGTTGTGTAGAGTCCAGGGGGGTATTCTAGAAAGTAAAATTAAACTACCCTGACTTTAACCCTGAACTCTGGCTGAAATCCGCCTGAACTTGCTTACTCTGGGTATGTCCATTCCAAAAGACTGGATATGAGTTGGCGTAATTACGCTAGACTTGGTAACCCTGGGTTAATAAGCGTGCATGGCAAGTACATAAAGGCATTCTCAATGGGTCGCCGATATCCCGAGTCACCATGGAAACGCGTGGAGAAAAAAAGAAAGCGCTATACTTCAGTGAGACAGAGTAAGAGATTTTAATGACAGCATATGAAGATTATACGCCCATCAAAAAAGTAATACGGCTGCATCTGCAAAAGAAGTGTAAGGATTCAGTGGTTTGGTTTTCTTTGTCATGTTTTTGGTTTCCTTCTTGTCAGTCACACCATTCAGGTTCATGATCCACAGCTGTCTTCAGTTCAGTTAATTCCCCTCAGCCTATTTAAGTGTCTTTCTTTCTGTTCATCCTTGTCAGGTCATCTGCTCTGTTTTGTCACCGGTTTGTTTCTCCCCATAGTTTTGTCATGTTTCAGTTTGTTTACTAAATGTTTTATTTCCTGTCACCAAGCTTGGTCTCCTGCATTTTGGGTCCTCCACCGCCAGTTCCTGACAGAATGACCTGACCACCTTGGACCCAGCAGGGGAGTTTTTCGTCATGCCATTCCATGCCACGCCAGATGAGTTCCTGCAGCATTGTTCCACATCCAGCCAATCTGTTCCTGAGGGGGATTGCCGGGACCATCCTTCAAGTATCAAGTTTCTTGTGGAGGGGTCACTAGGGCCGCTCCTCTTCATGTGTGTTCCTGAGGAGGGTCGCCAAGGCCACACTTCATGTCCCACGTCCCTGAGGATGGTCACCATTCTTTCCCCTTGGCTATGTCTCCTGGTCCAAAGGAGGGTCACCAGTGCTGCTCCCCTTCATGGTTCGTGTCCCTGGGGAGAGTAATTGGGACTTCTACTCTTCATGCATGGAACTACAAGCACGGCACCCACAGGCACCTAGGTTATTATAGTTAACGAAAATGAACGAAAAAACTAAAACTAGAACTGAAAAAACATTTTCGTTAACTGAAATAAAAATAGAAACGAGAGTTTTCAAAAAAACGAAAACTAACTAAAACTGTTTGTTGTGTGTGTATAAAACGAACTGAAACTAAATAATATTAACCCCAAAACATACTTAGTTTTCGTCTTTGTTAATACATAAGTCTTTTGGGTTGAAATAAAATCTATTTACTTCACGCTGCTAGTTTTACTGTGTATTTGACTCCTACGGCATCACGTTGTCTGTGACGTCACATGATGTCTGTCAGAAACCGCCGGCTATAGTGGTCATAGACATTTACATGAGCGTGATGGCTGCATTAAAAGTTGGGAGAAAGCGGGAGAGTCCTATTTGGGACTGTTTTGAATATAACAGCGTCGAAAACTAAAGTAAGTGCTTTGTAGTCGAAGCAGGAGACAAAATTTGTGGAACGCTCCTCAAAGGGAAAAACCCTACGAAAAGTACATTTAAGCGCACACAAAAGCGCAAATCAACAGTACCTAGACAAGCTAGCCTGTCGCCCGCCCTCCCCCGAAAAAGAAGCGAGAGCAGGTAACGTAATGCTGTCATCGGCTGTTGTATTTTAATTTAAGGATGGTTGTCCTTGTGTCCTCTGAATAATAAGTGTTTCAAAATGTATCATTGATTGAGTTTTTATTATACAATACTTATTCTGGTGATTTTGAATCAAGCACATGACAAATATCCTAATTTACAAAAAAAAAAGAAAACTAAAACTAACACTAAAACTAATAAAAACTAAACTAAAACGAAGCAATTTCAAAAAATAAAAACTAATAAAAACTAGTAAAGCTGCCTCTAAAACTAATTAAAACTAAATAAATTTAAAAACAAAAATTCAAAACGAAATAAAAACTAAAACTAATAAAAAATCCGAAACTATTACAACCTTGACAGGCACTTGTGGTCATCTCAGGGGACTTCAATCCCTGGATTCCCCATTGTCATCTATGCAGCAGTACGTGAACTGCCCTACTCACAATGACAGGACCATTGATTTGTTTTATTGCAATGTCAAAGATGCCTATCAGGCCACACCCCTCCCCGCTCTCGGCTAATCAGATCACGTTTTGATCTCCTTACAGCCTACATACACAGCTTTGGTGAGAAGACAGCCTGCAATAAAACGGAGCGTGAGGAGGTGGACACCTGAGGCGAAGGAGGAGATCAAGGACTGTTTTGGAAGCACTGACTGCAGCGTTCTGCTGGATCACTATGGAGAGGACATTGAGGGAGCATCTCAGTGCGTAACAGACTATATGAACTTCTGTGTGGATACTATTGTGCCCACAAAAACAGCCCATTGCTTTGCAAATAATAAACCGTGGATAATGAGGAAGGTGAAAGTGATTCTAAATTTAAAAAAAGAGAGCTTTCAACAAAAAGGATCAGGAAGAAATGAAAAAGGGGCAGACAGAACTGAGGAGCTGCTTAAAGGAGACAAAAAATACCTACAAAGACAGGGTGGAGAGGAAACTGGTGAAAAACAACATCAGGGAAGTATGGGAAGGCATGAAAACCATCACAGGGTGCAAGAAGGTGACAAAGGTAGAGGGGGAAAGTCACTGTGCCCTTCCCACTGCCTGCCCTCACCCCTCAGCCAGAGGAGGGCCCAGCTGCTCAGGCTGCTCCTTCATCATTAACCAGCCATGATTTCTCTCTTCCTGTGTCCTCTACATGTGATCCACACCTTCCACCTGCAGGATGTGCCCCCACCACATCACAGAACATCAGGTGAGGAGAGAACTGCAGAGACTGAACATCAGGAAAGCAGCAGGTCCAGACTGAGTGTGTCCCAGACTATTGAAAACATGTGCAAATGAGCTTGGCTCTCCTCTTCAGCACCTTTTCAACCTAAGCCTAAATGTGGGACATGTTCCATCTCTCTGGAAGACTTTGAGTATTGCCCCTCTCCCGAAGGTCAAGCACCCTAAAGAAAACAAGGACTAACACTGACCTCACATGTTATGAAGACCTTTGAGAGTCAAGTGCTTCAGCAACTGAAGCCACAGGTGCAGCATGTCCAAGATCCACCACAGTTCGCATACAGGGAAAGAGTAGGGGTGGAGGATGCAATCCTCTACTTAATATACCACACCTATTCCCACCTGGACGAAGGAGGTGGCGCTGTGAGAATGCTTTTCTTATGATTTCTCCTGTGCCTTTAACACCGTACATCCTCACCTGCTGCAGGAGAAGCTCACCAAGATGACTGTACAACCATTCCTGGTGTCCTGGATCATGGACTATCTGACCAACAGTGAGATAGAGGGGGGATCTATCTCCAGTACCCTCAGCTGCAGTGTAGGGGCACCACAGGGGACAGTGCTGTTGCCTCTTCTTTTCACGCTGTATACGTCCGACTTCCGCTATAACACCTTGATCTGCCACATGCAGAAGTTCTCGGACGATACAGCTATTGTGGCATACACTAAAGGAGAAGGGGAGAGGGAGTACAGGCGGTGGAGGACTTTGTGGCCTGGTGCGGGGAGAATAAGCTGCAGCTGAACATCCAGAAGACAAAGGAGATGGTTCTGGATTTCAGAAGGAAAGCCCGAACACCTCAGCCTGTGCACATAGAGGGAGAAAGCGTGGAGATGGTAGAGACCTACAAGTACCTGGGGGGGGGGGCACCACAAGCTGGACTGGACTACCAACACGGACCAGCTTTACAAGAAAAGCCAGTCCAGGCTGTACTTCCATCATGGGCTATCATGATGAATCCCTCACATCCCCTACATTAGGCCTTCACCAGCAGCAGGAGCTACACCATGATCCAGGACACCAAGAATGGTTGCCACCTCACAATCCCTATGACTGTGCCATTGATCTCCTGCCTGGCACAACTCCTCCCAAGGGATTGTTATACCCCTTGCCAGGACGAGAAATGGAAGCTATGGAGACATTTATAAATAATGCTCTGGCAGCTGGGATTGTATGCCCATCCTCTTCTCCAGCTGGGGCTGGATTCTTCTTTGCTGGAAAGAAAAACAAGAGTCTCTGTCCTTGCATTGACTTTCGGGGCTTAAATGAAATAAAAGAGATCAATAACAGAAAGAACCAGTTCCCACTTCCTTTTCTGCCCTCTGCATTTGAGCTGCCTGTCTCCAGCAGAAAAGAATTATGATATCGTGAACTACTAGCAGTCAAGCTGGCCTTGGAGGAGTGGCATCACTGGTTAGAAGGAGCATCACAATCTTTTCTGGTGTGGACTGACCATAAAAACCTGCAGTATGTTCGTTCTGCGAGATACCTGAACTCTTGTCAAGCACGCTGGTCCTTGTTCTTCACACATTTCAATTTCACTCTTTCATACCATCCTGGATCACGAAACCAGAAGCCAGATGCTCTTTCACGACAGTTTGAGGAGTCGGAGATGGGAACTCTACAAGATCCAGAGTCTATTCTTCCCTCATCTCATCTGTCTGGAGCTGTCTCTTGCCCCATAGAGGACAGTGTGAAGGGTGCCTCACAAGCACATCCAGCTCAGAATTCCTGTCCTGACGGATTGCTGTTCGTGCCTGCTCATCTCCGTTCAGAGATTCTCCAATGAGTTCACTCCTCTCGCCTCACGTGTCACCCTGGCATTTGCCGCACCCTCAAGTTCCTCCAACAAAGGTTCTGTTGGTCCATGCAGGCAAAAGATGTTCGGGAATTCGTGTCTGCCTGCCCTGTCTGCTGCTGACATAAGCCATCCCATCAACATCCAGCGGGACTACTATATCCTCATTCTATTCCCAAGAGACCCTGGTCCCATATTTCACTGGATTTTGTGACTGGCCTCCCTGAGTCAGATGGTAACACAGTGATCCTCTCCATTATAGACCGTTTCTCTGAGATGGCTCACTTACCCAAGTTGCCCTCTGCCAAGGAAACAGCTGAGTTACTCCTTCAACATGTCTTCAGGCTTCATAGACTTCCAACTGACATAGTTTCTGACCGGGGGCGTCAAGTTACATCTGATTTCTGGAAGGAGTTCTGTTCCCAGTTGGGTGCATCCATAAGCCTTTCCTCTGGTTTTCAACCGCTATCCAACGGCCAGACCGAGCGGCTAAACCAGGAGGTGGGGACGGCGCTCAGATGCATTCCCTCCCTAACGCCGTCGACATGGGCATCTCAATTGTTGTGGGTAGAATATGCTCATAATTCCTTGGTCTGCTCCGCTACGGGAAGTTCCCCATTCCAATGTGCCTATGGTTTCCAGCCTCCATTGTTCCCTAACCAGGAGGGCCAGTCCAGTATTCCGTCCGTTCACTCTTTTACTGAACACAAGTCAGGAAATCGAAAAATAATCCTTTTAATGTAATTAAACAACACTATTTATGAAATAAAAAATAACCAAATAACTTTCTGTGATACTCAAAGAAAAAAGTCAGGAAAATAATACTAATACATTTCTACAATATAACTAATAAATAGTCTGCCTATTGGTTGATCTCTACTCCACTTGCCCCATGGATCATTGGTGGTTATAGCTGAGCAGGAGGAGTCCGCTTTTCTATTCTACAGTGTGAAAAAAATGTTGCAGATCAAATTGAAAGACCAGCTTATTAAATGTATTTTCAGAGAGAAAAAAGGTGCAGAAGAATGGAAATGCAGACTCAGAGGGGTGGACAGAACAGGAGAAACCTTGGCAGTGACACAGGAGGAGAAAAAAGTGTGACTTATCTTCAACAGAAAGAGAAGTATCTATGCCTTTTAATAAAATCATCGAAAACCTTTTTTTTTTTGAGTAAACTTGCAGGAATTGGTGCAATTGTCAAATCACAAAATGTTGGGAGACTGAATATTGCTCCACTAGAATAAAATGTAAACAGGGATTTAAGTCAGCAACATGAAAAACAAGAACATTTGTTTTTTGTCACAAACTACAGAAAAGTAATGTTTTAATAAAACTGAATAATGTCAATATATATTAAATAAAAGAATCTCTGTAATGCCCAATTATTACTTTAAAAATAATTTTTAGCTGTTTATTTACATTTTGTAGTGTGTTCATTCATTTTAATAATAAAGAATAGAAAATAATATTTTTTAATTGTCTCCATCCTATTTTCACTTACCTATAGAAGCACAATACAGGTCCACGGGATAGTGAAGATAAAGATCTTTAAACGGAGAAATAAACACAAAATGCAACAAAATTATTAAACACAGAATCTAATCTATGGCCCCACCCGGTCTCCACCTGCACCTGAATGGGTGCTAAGTGGTCTCGTGCCCTGTAGACCCCAAACCTCCCCCACCCTGAACCTTCTCTGTCATACCACCACTCAAAAAGGAGGTATGTCAGCTTAACCCTTGTGGGTAGAGTCAAGGTTGTCTGGTGTTCATTCTAGACATGATCTTGTCTTTCAGATTAGTTGCTGCATCGCTCAGTGTAACGGTAGATCTTCTATCAAGCGATCAAAACCGATTGCGTCCACGTTCATGAAGAATATTTAAAAACCAATAAACTTGACCTTTAGCTGTGATTTTTGTTTGTTTTGTTTGAGCCTCTAAACTTGATTGGCAGTGACAGTTTGACCAGCATCATAAATGAGAGCTGTTAGCCAAAGTTGCAGCATTGCTGTGGTGATTAAACAAAGTTGAGGACCTTAAAAGAAATTACAAGAATTGGTGCGATTGCCACATCACAAGACTGTGAAATGACTGAATATTGCTCCAGCAGAATAAAACCTGTTTATTTACGTATTGTTGTGTGTTCTTTCATTATAAAAATAAAGAATAAAATTTTTTTTTTTTTTGAATTTTCTCAATCCTATTTTCACTTACCCACAGGAGCAGAACACATCGCTATCATTGGAAGACCTTCGGAAGAAGAAATTAACAAAAAATGCAACAAAATGATTAAACACAGAATCTAATCTAAGGCCCCACCGGGTCCCCACCTGCACCTGGATGGGTGCTGACTCACCAGGGGTTGGAACATTTCTGCGCACCAGAGGTCCTTGAACAGCATCACCATTGTCTTTGTTGACAGCAATGAAGGCAGTGTGATGACTGCTCACTCCTGATTGGACACTGAGCTCCACCACCTTCCTCTTCATGTCTTCATCTGACTTTCCTCTGTTCTCTCTTTCCTCAGACTCCAGAGAACGAATCAAAATACGAGCAGCTAACCTGTGGACTGTTAACCTACAAACAGAAGAGAAGGAAAAAGGGAGGTGAGGATGATAAAATGAAACAATTTGTAGTCTTTTGTCCTTGTCTGACTGTATAGTGAGGGATGACTTTTCTGTTTTATGACGGTTTTTATGGAGTTTGTCAGAAAATTCTATAATGTTTTTAATGTATTCTTGACACTCAGAAGTAGAGCTGGACGATAAAGTGATATCAATATATATTGCAATATAACTTTTTATGGATAGAGAACTGAGTATCGCAATAGAATTTTATTTTGATGGGGTCCGAAAATCAAGATTCGCCTGTTGTATTTTTTTTCCACTCTAGTGATTAAAAGTTAGAGGGTTAGTTGCCACATGGCTAGTAAACGTTTGCATCAAACTACTTATATAAGACACTGCCCACCCCCCCAGTAAAAAAAAAAAATTCATAGAACATTCATAAAAAAACACTATTTTAAGATAATAACAGAATTAAATCCACTGTGTTTTAGCAGCATCTTTGTAGCTTTATGGAGCTCATGTCACAACAAAAATTATGCCCTGTCAGATGTGCTGAATCCTCCTGCCCTGTCCTCGTGAGAGATGCAGCTTTAATGTTTATGATATAATAACAATAACCCAAAACATTATATTGTTTTCAGGCTGTTTTTGCTATGGCCTAATATAAAATGTGATCACCTGGAAGAAGAATTAGGAAATCCATTTTAAATCTGTTCTTGTTTGAATTTGAGTTTACAGTTATATGACAATAGAGACATGTTCAAACAATTTATAAATTACTCTTATGCAATTTTATTTTCTTTAAAATAATTCAGAAGGTAGAAGGTATTTCGGTGTAAGATAGTGTTATAATTTGGCCAGTAAAAATATGTTTACTAGTAGATTTATTTTTAATCTACCAGCCGACTTGGATGGGGATTCAAATATTAAACTTTGGCCTTGTGTGGCGGTACTTCAGTTCTTTAGTAACATGCACTTTAAATTGTGCAGAAGGCATATTTCTTCTAAAACTGGAAATACCACCAACCTTTGTTATCACCTGAAGCAGAGCCACCAAACTGAAGTAAACGATTATTCTCCAGCAAAAACAACACATGTAATGACATGTTTAGTGTTTAGTTTCTGTTTCTGACTCCCTCTGCGTTTTGGAGGCCAACTGTCACTCGTCCTGAATGGTTCCTTCCTCCCCCACCTGGTGCTCTGTGTGGAGGTGTGTCTGATTTGATAAAGGGGACCAAAGAAAGAGAGGGAGGGGCACGTCCTGTCTAGACAGGAAGTTCAGGGAGTTTACAAGGGACCTGAAGAGAGAACAAAATAAGAAGCGCATCTAACACAGACGCATCGGATTTCGTTTTGGATTTATTTCAGTTTGGACTCGCCTGGACAATCGAATTATGGGTGAGAAGATTCCCTTCTTATGTCTGGATTTCGTTTCGTTATGGATGACGTGTTTGGAGCGGGAGTTACTGTAAACTCTGAAAGGAAGACGCAACATCACGGACATTAACGGGACCTTTACAGAAAACAAATCGTTTTAAAAGACCGAGAATTAATATGCCATTTGGGTTTTTTGAGTTGGTTTGGTTTTCTTTTGTTGCATAAAAAGAAACTGAATAACAAAGAGTTGAATCTGTTGTGTAAATATATCAATTTAAAGAATCTAGGTACGCTAAAGAGCACTAAAATAAATAGATGATCGTTACAACTCAGTCCACAGTGTCGGTGCGTCCCTGTTAGGTCTGTGGTTCTCCTGCTCAGCCGACACTGAAGTCTGCAAGTCCTTTGTTTGTTTGTTTTTTTTACTTTGCATACTTCTGTCTTTCTGCAGATTTCCCTCCAGTGAGGAGATTTGTTTTCATGTTTCCACCTTGTGGCGTTTTATGAATTACATTGCTGCTTGGCGCATTCTACAGACTCAGCCTGATTCTTCTCTGCTCTTGGGTTTCAGTCATTGGGGTCAGACCTTCACAGCAGCAACAGTCGAAACTACCAGAAGAAATTCTGACAATTTGCTTTTAGTTCTTAGCTTATTCACAGGATGTTGACAAATGTTTGTCAATTTTATGTTTGTTCTGTATAACTTGAAAACATTAGAATTTATTTGTAGAATTAATGTTTTATAACATTTAACTCAGAAAAACACAATAAATAGGAATGTGTATTACCCAGTGTCCTTTGCAGGATTGAGGTTAAACTGTTGTTTGCTCTCATAGGGATGATCTCCCAGAGTGTAATTCACCGTCACACTGCAGTCTGTTTGGGAACTCTGACAAAACAAAATACAGTTTAGAGACCAATGCATGCACAAACACACAACTTCTACACAAAACCTGAAGGAGATCTCACCAGTACCTTTCCACACAGTTGGGCATAAACCAGTGACCTCTGACCCTGGAAAATTGTTGTGATTGGTGGAGAGAGGACAGTGGCAGACACTCTCTTTGGTAAATCCCATGTGACAGAGATGTCTTTGACAACAGGCTGTAGTGCAAATTTCAGTGACTGCATCACCTGATGGTTAGGAAACAGTGAATAACATATAAATGTTTATTTTGCTCAATAAAGGCGTTTTATTGAATTTAGTTGTTTGTTATTTTACTTTGGCCTGCATCCTGTCACTTCCTGTGATGAACTGAGCGTGACCTCTGCCCTCCTGAGCCAACCCATTGATGAGAGCAGAGCTGGCTCCTTCTCCAATCCCAAAAGAGAAACACCTGCAAACAACACACTGGTGTTAAACACACAACACACAAACACAGGACACATGCAGTGAATCTGTGTTTTAGTGCTTTCACCTGTGGGAACCTGCATTCTTCCTAATTAGATCTAGAACTTCCTTTGTGTTCCCCACCTCTCCATCAGTGAAGACAAACAACTGAGAGGAAAGACAGAAGTCACACAAAAGCACACAGAAGCCGAGTTAAAAAAAAACTGTTACTGTGAAATAAATGTACAACTTTTAATACAAGTTGTATGACAAATAAAACTGTACAGATATTTCCAGATGCAAGCGAGAAGGTGAGTTGCCTTTCCCGGTGAATAGAAATTGCCAAAGCATATCTGAAGAAATAAAGTTTTTTTGGCACTCTGTGTTTAGCATCAGCTTTAGACAAGACAAGAATATGGACACGGAACAAAGGCTACAGAAGGTGGAAGAATTAAAACGAGGTCTTAAGTCCCAGCAGGCTCTGTTCACAATTGCAAAATCACAAAGCGGAGCTGCCGTCAAGGCGAGTTTTATTGTGGCAGAAGAGGTCGCAAAATCCGCCCGACCATTTACAGAGGGAGAGTTTATCAAAAACTGTATGCTTAAAGTTTGTGACGCAGTGTGCCCAGACAAAAGGCAACTATTTTCAAACGTGAGCCTGAGCAGAAACACTGTTGCTGAACGTATAGACCAGCTTTCCACCAATCTAAAAGAACAGCTTGTGGGAAAGGGAAAAGATTTCATCGCATATTCCCTTGCTGTGGATGAGAGCACCGACACATCTGACATTGCCCAGCTGTCAATTTTCATTCGTGGAGTGGACTCCAGCCTGAGCATAACAGAAGAGCTTTTGGCATTTCGTCCTTTGCATGGCACAACTACAGGACAAGATCTGTATGAAGAAGTATCCAGATGTGTAAATGAGATGGGCCTGCCTTGGGAAAAACTCGTGGGACTGACAACAGACGGAGCACCCGCGATGTGTGGGCACAGGAGTGGATTGGTCGCAAGGATGCGTGAGAGGATCCGGGAGGAAAACGTCACAGGTGAGCTGACAGCTTATCACTGCATAATACACCAGGAGTCGTTGTGTGGCAAAGCCTTGAAAATGGAACATGTAATGAGCACCATAACGCGGGCAGTTAACTTCATCAGAGCAAGAGGTTTAAATCACCGCCAGTTCAAGGCATTTCTGGGCGAGTTAGATACAGAGTATGGTGACTTGCCCTATCACACAGAGGTGTGATGGCTAAGCCAGGGAAAGGTGCTGCAAAGATGTTTCGAGCTGCGTGAGGAGATCTGTCTGTTCATGGAAAGCAAAGGGAAAGACACAACAGAGCTCCGAGATGAAACTTTTCTGTGTGAAATAGCGACTCGTCGCATTTCGGGCAGACACTGCAGAATTACAGGTTACTCCCCTAGGGCAGGTCAGTCAATTAACTCACCTGCTCAGCGTCCTATTTAAGTCAGGTGTACAATTGTTCATTCTTTTTTACCTTCAGCGCTCATTCTTTGCAGTTCTCTGTGCCCGCTGTTCTCCTTCTGCGTCATGGTGTTCTCCCCCGTTCTTACGGGGGGAGGGACGTCCGTCTCCCCGCGTCTGCCCCTATATTTTCGGCTGCCGGCTCCTGGCGCGTCTTCGGAGCCGCGGGTCTCGTGTCGCGTGTCTGCGTGTCGCGTTGCGTGTCTACGGAGCGGTGTCCTGCCACATTCCGGGTTGTCTGTGGGGATCGGGAGATGTCTCAGCGTTTTTGGGTGCCGTAGTCGCCGGAATGTTTGGTGAGCGGCGTGCGTTTGCCTCGGCTTCTGTGATGTGTTTTCTTCCGGGTTTTTTCTTGCTTGTCGCAGTCATCTGTGACGTCACGCCCTTAAGGACCCTGGGACTTGCAGTTCATGATGGGCTTTTCTCAGGGCACATTTTCTGTTTTGGATCGGCCCTAAGGTGACACTCGGACGTTCAGGTTTGACGCGATTGTGTGGGAACTGTCGGCGCCTCGGTTCCTCCGCTTTTAATTTTGGCATCGGCGGCTTTTTCCTCGTGTTCCTTCTGGTTTCGTTTGCGCTCGGCTGACTATGCCATCTCTTTAAATTCTTCCGTCAGACACTCGTTTTGGATTTCGGTTCCACTGTATTTAAGGAAGACGGATGGGTCTCCGCCGTCCGGATTTGTTTCTGCTCAGATCTTTGGTTTATGATGCGTGCCTCTCTGCCCCTATGTAATCTCTCGCGTTGTGCTGCACGTCGTTCATCCCGTCTTTGGAGTATCCAGACGTCCTTGGTCAATTCATTTCAGTAGTCTGTGCTTTTTGCCCACCTATTCGAGATTCACTATTATCAGATACAAGAATCAAATCCGGCCGAGCCGCAATCCATTGCTATGTGGGATGTTGACCTTCCTCATCTACAATCTCCTTGGTCCTTGGTTACCCTTCCCATCGCCTGCTCCTCGGTGACCTTGTGAAGGTGCGTCCCTCTGGAACTTTTAAAGGTTACTTCTATTGCCACTGGTATACATAAAATTTGGTGTTAAGATTTCGTGCAGGTTCTGTATTTCACTGTCACTTCTCTGTTGGAATTTGTGATTCTGGTGGTTTCTATTGTGCGATGACTCCACAATGGGACTTTTCCTTAACTCCTACCGAATTTCACTTTCTCAGATTTGTTCTTTTAAAAGCACTGTTATTCCATTTAACTCAAGCATTTTGACACTGATCAGTTTCTGGGTTATTTATATGTTCTTTGCCGAGACTAATACTGGTTTTGTCTTTATCTATTCATCGCATCCTGAGCCTGCGAACGCTGACTCCCCGGTCAGCTGCTCCATTTCTGGCAATTGTCACCTCTGCATTCCCTGATCTGGTGCTGCAACGATGACTGCTCAACGTACCTATTGCTGCACTGAAAGTGAAGGGGTGGTGGACCTCCTCTGCGTTCCAATGACACTTCTGACTTGAATCAATCTATATGTCAGCGGCAGAAGGGATGTGAAATTCTTGGATTATATATGTTGAAAGAAAATTATTTGCCAGGTGGAAGCCTAAATTTTTTTTTAGGATGTTCTGGGTTTTAATTCAATTCAATTTAATTCAAACTTTATTTATAAAGCACTTTTCATATAAAAATATAACAAAGTGCTTTACATTAAAACACATCAAAATATAAAAACAAGCATTGACGATTTAAAAATAAATAAATAAATAAAATTAATTAGTATGCGATGGAGCTCAAAATTGGTTCGTAAGTTCATTTATGTTAGTGTGTCAATGACTCATAGTAATTCTGGCCGTTGAGCTCGTTGTAGTATTGTCGTTGGAAGTTCGTAATAATGGAAGTTACTGAGCTCGTGTAAGTAGAATGCATAATGGAAGTTTATGGCGTTGAGCCCGTCATAGTGTGATGGAAGCTTCGAATAATGGATGTTACTAAGCTTGTGTAAATATTATGCCAAATGAAATGTTTATGGCCGTTAAGCCCGTCATAGTATGAGATGGAAGCTTCGGATATGGGGTTATTTCAGCATGGCATAGGATGTCATCGGGAGCATTGTATTGGATGTAAGTTAGTGTCATCATACGGGTCGTTCATGGCGGCTAAAATTATAGTTCCGCACAGCGTTTGCGGACGTGGGCTTTACGTTCTGAGATCGGGGGCCTGTTTCAGAAAGGAGGTTAAGTGTAAACTCTGAGTGCGTTAACCCTGAAATCAGGGAAACCCTGGGTTTTCCGTTTCAGAATGGGAGGTTTGTTAAACCAGAGAAAGCAGAGTAAGTCAAACCCGTTTCTGAAAGAGAGGTAACTTATACTCGGAGTCAGTGTCCATGGTTACTTACGCTGTGAACCTAACCTGGTCGGGAGCAGGTTTTATTCTCTAAACTCAAGGTTTCTGCCGGTCCCCTCCCCTTTTTAAAGACGAAGCGGTATTTTTCGCTTTAACCTTCATTGCTCAAATTTCCGTCACACAGAGACAAGTGACAAGAATGGCTTGTCCTTTTTTGGAGGACCCAATAGACGAGGACGCTGCATTAATTCGTAGAGAATTACATTTACGTTGTGCGAGGATTTTGAGACCTAGACTCGATTTTTTTGTCATTTCCCCATACGTTTTTGTTTGAGCGTTACCGTTTTTCGTTGCAGTCAATTACATATATACAATGAAAACATTAGATATGTATTGCTATGTAGATGTTTCATATGTCAAATATTGTCAACAAAGCCTCCATCCATGACATGCTCAAATTTACTTGATTGAATTATGTTTTTATACTTCATTTTTAGCTGCTGCCATGTTCTTTTAATTCCTGCAGGATTACATCTACACGAAAATGAAATCAGGGACATTGGATTAGATTAATGTAACAATTACTTTTAGGAAACACAATTTGCTAGTACTGCTTAATTTTTTAATCCCATATAAACCTATACCACTTGATCAATACAAGGGTAGACAAAAGTTCACTTTTAAAAACACAATTGAATGTATTAATATTAAACTGACCAACGTTTGCAAGAGGGGAAGGTTAACAAAAAAAAGTCCTCTAAACATTACCGACGTTAAATCCACCCCCCCCCCCCCATTGGTTCTGTACACTATGCAGCATTTCATGCAATTACACCAGGAATAACACTTCAAAAGTACACCTAAATATCGCCATTTTTATTTCACACCTAACGCTATTTAAAAAGTTATTACAGCCAATATTTTATAACAATGATTTAAATACAAACTTAGGGATTAACTTGAGCAGCTATGTTTTCCCACGCTAACTGTCTCTGTTTTGCAGATGCAGCGGTGTTGCTTTTCTTCCGGAATATGTGCTCATATTCATTGTAACTCTGCAGCAGCACGTCAAGTTCAGCTGGCGAAAAATACGCAGACCTCTTTTTTTCCACGGTTGCCATGGTGACTCGTAATATCTGCGCTCCATAGATAACGGCTTCTTATAGTCGCGGTGCGCACGCTTACCTCCGAATCAGTCCACTCAGAGTTGATTGAACTAACTCCAATCAGCTTCTCTGAAACAGAAAACTCAGAGTTGTTAATCTCTCGATTGACCAACTCAGAGTTCAAGTTTAACCTCAGAGTTGGTTGAACCTCCTTTCTGAAACAGGCCCCTGGGGCCTGTTTCAGAAAGGAGGTTAAGTGTAAACTCTGAGTGGGTTAACCCTGAAATCAGGGAAACCCTGGGTTTTCCGTTTCAGAATGGGAGGTTTGTTAAACCAGAGTAAACAGAGTAAGTCAAACCCGTTTCTGAAAGAGAGGTAACTTATACTCGGAGTCAGTGTCCATGGTTACTTACGCTGTGAACCTAACCTGGTCGGGAGCAGGTTTTATCCCCTTAACTCAAGGTTTTTGCCGGTCCCCTCCCCTTTTTAAAGACGAAGCGGTATTTGTCGCTTTAACCTTCATTGCCCAAATTTCCGTCACACAGACACGGTCTAAGTGACAAGAATGGCTTGTTCTTTTTTGGAGGACCCAATAGACGAGGAGGCTGCATTAATTTGTAGAGAATTACATTTACGTCGTGCGAGGATTTTGAGACCTAGACTTGATTTTTTTTGTCATTTCCCCATATGTTTTTGTTTGAGCGTTTTTACCGTTTACCGTTTTTCGTTGCAGTCAATTACATATATACAATGAAAACAACATTAGATATGTATTGCTATGTAGATGTTTCATATGTCAAATATTGTCAACAAAGCCTACATCCATGACATGCTCAAATTTGACCTGATTGAATTATGTTATTATACTTCATTTTTAGCTGCTGCCATAATCTTTTAATTCCTGCAGGATTGCATCTACATGAAAATGAAATCAGGGACATTGAATTAGATTAATGTAACAATTACTTTTTGGAAACACAATTTGCTAGCACTGCTTACTTTCTTAATCCCATATAAACCTATACCACTTGATCAATACAAGGGTAGTGTTGCAGTGTGTGTGCGCTCCATTGATAATGGCTTCTTATAGTCGCGGTGCGCACGCTTAACTCCGAATCAGTCCACTCAGAATTGATTGACCTAACGCGGATCAGCTTCTCTGAAACAGAAAACTCAGAGTTGTTAATCTCTCGATTGACCAACTCAGAGTTCAAGTTTAACCTCAGAGTTGGTTGAACCTCCTTTCTGAAACAGGCCCCTGGTATGAGTACTTATGTTGGCTCCCATTTCATTTTTTTCCCTCTCTCTTTCAGATAGTATGCTCCCCTGGTGAACGGAAGCGGCCCAACGGTCAATGGTGCCGGGTAAACACATAGCAGATCCACTAGATAGCATGTTCCCCTTCGTAGAGTGGTTCTCGAACGGGAGCGGCCCCACGGTCAATGGTGCCGGGGTAAACACATAGCAGATACACTAGATAGAATGTTCCCTTCGTAGAGTGGTTCTCGAACGGGAGCGGCCCAACGGTAAATGATGCCGGGGTAAACACATAGTAGATCCACTAGATAGCATGTTCCCCTTCGTAGAGTGGTTCTCGAACGGGAGCGGCCCAACGGTAAATGATGCCGGGGTAAACACATAGTAGATCCACTAGATAGCATGTTCCTTTCGTAGAGTGGTTCTCGAATGGGAGCGTCCCAATGGTCAATGGTGCCAGGTAAACACATAGCAGTCATACTGGAAAATGGAATGAAATAAAAATGCAATGCCGCCGAAAACACACCTCATGTTATTTACACAGTGATTATACATTCACATTTTCTTCCTCTGGATGATATTGGTGTTGGGGGTTTTGTTCCCCGAAAGTGTAAGGAAAAGAATTATCTCAAGGAATTGAACGGAGCCTTATTCCAAAACGAAGTTGTGAATCAAGTTGTGAATGCCAACCTAAAGATGTTGTGAAATAAATATTCTTCTGCAAGAGTTGTCTGACTGAAATGGCATTGCTGTGCGACATCACGAGCCATCTGAATGTGATGAACCTGCAGCTGCATGGACGGGGGCGTGTCATCTCTGATATGTACAGTACAGTGCAGGCGTTTAAAACCAAGCTGAGTCTGTGGGAGACGCAGATGCGGAAAGAAAACTTGAGCCACTTTCCCAGTTGCCAGACCATGAAAGAGAAGCTCTCTACCGCTGTGTTCCAGTTTGCTGACAAACTCAACATACGTGCCGCCGACTTCCGACGCCGATTTGCTGACTTTGAAGCCCAAAAATGCAGGTTTCAACTGCTCGGCAATCCTTTTGCAGTTTACGTGGAAAGCGCACCACCAAACCTACAAATGGAGTTATTGAGCTTCAGTGCAATGACACACTGAAGGAAAAGTATGACAGAGTGGGTGCTGCTGAGTTTGCACGTTTCATCCCCGACACAATGGCCGAGCTGCGCGATGGTGGAACGTGAAAAGGAGGGAGAGTGCCCAGCCATCCCCACCCCAAGACCCCCGCCGCAGCAGGCCAACGCCACACGGGAACAGGCAGAGAACAACCGCCCCCCGGGCGACCAAGACCGCCACCCAAGCCAGGGCCAGCAGGACCCCAGAGCCAGAGAGCAGGGAAGCACGGAGGGAAAGAGAGCGCCGCCCCAGCCCAACCAGGAGAGTAGCCCCCCCGCCGCGCCGGGAGAGCCCAACGCAGGGCCCCACCGGAGAAGGACGCCCACAGCCCCAGACGAGCACCCCATCACCACCCAGGAGTTCCGGGCATCCCCCCGCCCCAACCCCAGGTACGAGCCAGGACCCCCCAAGGGAGACCCGCTCCGCACTCCAGGCAGCCACCCACCCGGCCCACGGTTGGTCCAGGGAGGAGCAAGGCAGGGGCCCGACGCCCCCACCCAGGAGGGGGGACCCCGGGGAAAAAAGGGGGCCACAAGGGGTGTTGTAAACATGGCCCGACCAGGCTCGGCCACAGTTGGAAATTTGGCGGGGCCCAGCGCTCAGGGGCAAGGACCAGGACCCACCCCCCAGGGACACCAACAGGAAGCCGGCACCCAGGGGACACGGCCGCCGTCGCCAAGGGGCCCGCACCCCCCACCAGGGAAGGGCTAGGGGACAGATGGTCCTAGGCCCCACCTTCCTTGCAAAATGTGTGTGCGTGTATGTGTGTTTGAGAGGGTGTGTGTGTGCATGTGTGTGTGTTTATGTTGGAATGTATATATTGAGGGGGGAGGGGGGGGTGTACTAAGGGGGGTGCAGTTACAATTGGTGGGCAAGGCACTAAGGGGACATCTCCTGATTACTCACAGTGATGTCCCCTCACCCTCCCCACCAAGGGGTCCTAAATGTCTAAGGTGCGGTTAAAATTGGCGGGTAGGGTGCTAGGAGGACATCTGCTGCTTGCTGGCAGTGATGTCCAAGCACCCCCCCTACCAAGGACCCTACATGTCTAAGGTGCAAATAAAACCGAAAGAGGGGGGGCCCACTCCATACGGCAACCATAGGAGGGGGGCCACTGCCAAGTAGCCCCCCCCAAGGCGCATCGCAGGCTAAACCCCCCACCCCCTCACCCCAATATGAGGTTACATGAGGAAGGGGGTAAGTTGGGGACAGCTGGTAGACTGTCCCCCGGTGGTCAAACAGCTGTCCCCTAGCCCCCCCCTCCCCCCCCCCCCCCCCCAGCAAAGGGGCCAGGCCCACCCAGCCCAGGGGCCCCACCCCCCGAAGGCGCCGACACCCCAGGCCCGGCACCACCCACCCCACACAGAGAGAGAGGAGCCGGAAAGCGTCGCCCCCCCCCCCCAGAACCACAGTGCATGCATGTAACTGTCGGGTAGATTACGACGCAGTGCTGACAAATGTCTGAGTTACTGAGACCCAACTTGAACATCCTCTGTCCAGTGTAGTAAATTCTGTGAAGAGTTTTGAAATGGATTAGCTGCAGATTTGGACTTTTTGTCAGTTTAAAGGTGTTTAGACAAAATTCTGACCAGAAGCTTCCATCTGTGCTGATGCTCAAATCCGCATCCCGTTTTGTTGTTGGAAGGGGAAATATTATTATCTCAATTACATAAAAGTTTGTATATTTTGGAGAGAGTTTTATTCATTGAGAAATTAATCAGAGTGGTAACTACATCTGGTGGTTTTAAATTGTTGTCTCTGTATTTAAACTATTTAGTAATAATTGATTTAAGTTGCTGATATTCCAAGAAGTTATTTATTCCATGTTTGTCTTGAAGTTCCTGGGGAGTTATGAATCTTCTAGCAATATTTGTGTGCTCTAGTTGTTTTATGCCCCCTGCTTGCCAAGCTGGGAAGTGGATCATGTTTTTGTTTATAAGGATGTCTGGGTTGTTCCAGATGGGTGTCATTTTGCATGGTTGAATTGATGATTTTGATATTTTGAGAAATTCCCACCAGGCTGTTAAAGTGGCATTTATATTAATACTTTTGAAACAATCCTGTTTTTTAACTGTTTGGCTAATAAATGGAAGATCTGACAGGTTGATCTTTCCACATAACGCCTGTTCCAAGTCTAACCATGAGTTGGTTTCTGGATTATTTTTTAACCATTTTAAGATGTATTGTAATTTATTTGCAAGAAAGTAATTGTGGAAGTTAGGTAATTCTAATCCTCCACAGCTTTTTGCAGATTTTAAAGTTTTTAGACTAATTGTTGCAGGTTTATTGTTCCATAAAAAGCTTGATATGGATGAGTCTAATGCTTTGAACCATTTTAATGGCGGTTGTGTGGGAATCATCGAGAATAGATAATTAACTTTGGGTAAGATTTTCATTTTTACCGTGGCTACCTTGCCCATAAGGGACAGAGGCAGGTTGGTCCAGCGTGTTAGATCGTCCTGTATGTCTTTCATTAATGGGGTGTGGTTTAGCTGCACCAGTTCTGATAGTTTGGGGGAAAAATTGATACCTAGATATTTGATATTTCCTGATTTAACTGGTATTTTGAGTCTTTGCTCTGCATTACTGTTCAGTGGTAATAAAACAGACTTATTCCAATTAATGGAATAGTCTGATATAGAGGAGAATTCATTAATGATTGTTGCCGTTTCATTTACAGAATGTAAATTACGTAGACGCTGTCTATGTTTGGCAGCACATACCTGTGTGAAGACTGTTCTCTTTGATGAAGCTAAACAAAACATCACACAGGAACCGTGTTACTGATCAGCACCTTCACTCAATCCTGAGGATTTCCTCAGCTCAGAGCCTTACCCCGAACATTGATGAACTTGTACAAAAGATGAGACACCACCAAGTATCAGGCTCATCCTCAGACAAGGGAGCATCACAGAGCATTAACGTATATTTAGTTTTTAATTCAGTTAAATTTTTACATTTGTTTCTACAAGACATGGGATTTTTCTTTTAAGGAAGTATTTTTTTGTCTGTGTGCCATAATTTTTGGCATTTTATTTTATTTTATCTTTTTTATTTTTTTTTATTTATATTTATTTTTCAGTTAATGGACTCAGGGGAAATTGCAGACAAGAACCATGAGAAAGAATACAACTGAAGTGATTCATTCTATATTTTCTCATTTTACTATTTGAAGCAGTAATTGGTAGGATAATAGAGCAGCATAATATTGCATTTTCAGTTCATAATACATGCAGTTTCATTTATGCATTTATCTTAATATAAGGAACATATTTTGTTTTTGAAGGAAAATTGCTTTTTTGCTGTTTGCCCGTTGAAAATGTTTTCTCTTTAACATACTGACAGAGCCATAAGAAAATATTACTTTATTCATTTAATGTACAGGACATGTGATTTTTCTTTGAAGGCAGTTTGTTCTTGTCTGTGTGCCTGCTGAAAAATGTTTTCCCGATCATTCATTTAATCATTAAATAATACACTGTATTAGGTCTTGGTTCAATAGGCTACATGCAACCATTTCAATATGATTTAATAAACATTGAACCAGTCTGACCTTCGGCTTATAGCCAATTTGTTTTTTTGGCCCTCTGTGCATTTGACGTTGACATCCCTGGTCTAAATTTTCAGCTCAGACAAGGAGAAGACTTGAGCTGTGGCGCTGTGGGATTTTTGATCACCGCTGTGATGAACCAGCAGGGGGCGCGGTGTTGTGGTTGAACACAATTACAACGCAGTATTCTGTATTAACAAATAACAGTAACAACTAACTATCCATCTAATGAACTAACTATATAGGTGTGTAGAATGACTATGTGTGTGAGTGTGTCAGCGCACTGTGTGTGTAGGAGGAAGAGGCGCACACGTGTGTTGGGGGTGCATGTTGATTCTTCTGCAGTGGACTGCTCTGGAGCTGCATGCAAGGCTTCACCTGTGCTCTCTGGTACAGACATCTTCTCAGAATATTATATACTGCCCAGTAATAAACAGACTGCAGACACTTTGTCACCTTTCCAGTAGCCATGAAGCCTGACACCCATGAAGAACGCGGGGCAGGAGGCTCCGCCTTTGTTTTACAGACACCTAACTTTGCGTTGCACAAAATATTTTCCAAAGAAAACATGTAGTGATATTCATCGCACTCTAACAGTGCGCGTTCATGTATGGTGTTACAGAGTGAATGAGAACAGTTATAACTCCCCCCCAACACAAAATCCTCCGGCGGGGGCGGCCGTGTCGCGCACTCAAGAACGCACGCAGCTTATAATGGAAATGAATACAATCGAAATTAATAATTACAACGCATTTCCTCGCAAGACGAAAACTTATGTTGAAGAATGAGGATGTGTATGTGCTGCTGAAACAGCGCGCTTGTGTGTGTTAGAGGGAGCGCGTGCAGCGCAAGAGGGAGTGACAGGCGCAGCGCAGGGAGTGAAGGAGAACAGTAATGAAACGTTTCCCCCAGAAGCCCTTGGAAGTCTGAACACAGGACTAGCAGAAAAAGTAAATTATCAGCAAAGATGAATGTGTTTAATGTGTTTATTATAGTTCCAATCATGCACCATATGCAGAATTAAAAAAAAAAAAGTGCGGTGGTGCGGTTATCGTCACACCCCTAGAGAAATGAAGCCAAGAGGCCCATGATCACTCTGGATGAACTGCAGAGATCTACAGCTGAGGTGGGAGAGTCTGTCCATAGGACAACAATCAGCTGTATACTGCACAAATCTGACTTTTATGGAAGAGTGGCATGAAGAAAGCTGTATCTTAAAGATATCCATAGGAAGTGTTGTTTAAAGTTTGCCACAAGCCACCTGGGAGACACAACCTTGGCAAAAGGTTGAAAAGTTCAAGGGAGCCGAATACTTTCGCAAGGCAGTATATTACCACATATCAGAATCTAAGAAGAAATTCAAATACATTTGAAAGATTTAATCAGGAGATATGAGCCTCCTGTGTGAGAAGCTTAATGCCATGAAATAGTTGATGTAAGATCATTTATAAAAACTTTAATATCTTATTGCTGAAAATCGTTAACTTGCTGTTTCTACATGTGGAGTTATGAAATAGAGCAGGCGTGTCACACTCATTTTCACTGAGGGTCAGATCAGCATAGTGGCTGTCCTCAAAGGGCCAGATAGAACTTCCACATGTAACTAAATGTAATGAAAAATAAACGTAACTACTCCTTAATGTTGCTCCTTAATTATTATTATTATTATTATTTATTAAGTAATTATTATTATGCTAAATAACTCATTGTTAATTTATTATAACTTTTTAAGTGAAAATTACAGTTGCATAGAAAACATATGTTAAGACCTGCAAACATTGAATAATTACAATAGCAGCTACACATAAATAATATATAATCAACTACAATTTTTACTTTAAGAAATTAAAAACTTTTATGCTCTCGCGCGCCACATAAAATGACACGGCGGGCCACATTCGGCCCGCGGGCCTTGAGTTTGACACATGTGAAATTTAGGATAACAGAGAAATATGAAATACCTGTCTAGGCTGGTTGGAGATGCAGGGCTGACTGTAAATGTGTTGGAGGGGCTGAAGAATCTCTGTTCCTCCCAGATCAGCCTGCATTACCTCAACTTTCTTCAGAGCCTCCTCCATGCTCTTCTCACTGTATTCCACACTCTGCCTGCCATCAGAAACACACAAAGGTCAAAGGGAAGACTGCACCATGACACATCATTTACCAAGATTACACACAATTTTAACTCATTTTTAAAGCAAGCCACATTTTTAACAAGAAACCGCAGAAATCCACATTAATTTATAGAAGATAAGACATAAATAATAATATTGAACTCAATCACTGACGGGAAAATGTGATCATATCCGTCTCCAAAACCATAGATATTGAAGTAGCAGCCCATTGGTAAACTCTTCAACAGGAGCAGCAGAGTATCCTGAGAGAGAATAGAAGCTGATGAAGACCATGATCTCACACAGATAGAAAGGTTTTCATGACTGACTGAACACTGGATGAATACCCTTGCACTGCGGATGCGAGTCTCTTGCTGGTTCCTGTTATTGGTCGGACACTGCATGCTTCCAGATCGATCCACCAAGAACACAAACTCTCCACATGAGGTGCGTTTGGACATCACAGACTCTGGGAACTCTGGGTACAGACTAACCATCACCACAGGAACACCCATCAGAGTCCCTGAAACACAACAGGAACCACAAAATACACACATTCTAGTTTGTACTAATTTCATGTGTAGACACAAAAACAAGTTTTCTCTCACCAGGCTCAGCAGAGTCCTGTCCTGTCTCCACCACAGCAGAGGGCTGGTGAGCATCTTTGTAATAAATCAGCAGCTCAACATCTCTGTCAAACTTGTGTCCTGCAGCCAGCTTCACCTGCACACCAACAACACAAAGATGAAGAAACCTTTGTATCTTCTTTTCAGCAACAACTACTTCTCACAGCTGTTTACTTACAGCAGCCTCTGTGTGATCAGTGTTCAGGTACTGAAGAGGCTCCAGAGAACAGCTGGACTCTACTTTGGAAACTGGACGAGGAGAGGACACTCGTGCAGAAAAGGACAGACTGTAGGGAATCTCAGAGGCTGGAACTGAGCTCACCGGGACTCCAGGACCTTCACTACCTGCAAACACCACAACAAACGACCAGGAGTCACTGAAGAACACAATCATGAACATTTAAGGAAACTGTAAGCAGAAAGAACAAATATATATTTGTTGTGTTTTATACTTTACAGCAGTGAAAGTACTGTACCGGTACCGGTCTGTGGGTCAGTTGGTACTAGACCGCAGGAAGTAAAGAAATACACACACTAATTTAGATTATTTCTGGGGGGTTTTCTGATACTCTGGAAATGCACAGGCCTGCAGTGTAGCTGGGCTAATCTAAGGTGGGGCATGAAGGCAGTCATGTTTTGACCGCACAAGATCACTTCTCAGTTAGAATTGCGCCTGCGCGGTTTTAAGGTTCACTCACTCAGTTCCTAAATACGCCCGCTCAGTTGTCTTTACGCTCTTTCAGTTTATGGCAGATATGTAATTCCATAGAGGTGGCTATGCGTGCATGGCAATCACACATGTGTATTTACACTTTAGGCTTCACATGGCTAGTAACTGGTATCAACCAAAAATTTCTATCAGTTGTGGCAAAATTATGAGTGTTAAATAACAAAGCTTGATGTGTTTCTGTCAAAAAATATTCCATGTTGGTTCTAGATCAGATAAGCATTGTTCATCGCATCAAATATTTACATATTTATTGCATTATACTATATTCATATATGTATTACTTTTATTATCTAAATGATCCTTTTTGATTTATGAAAATATTAAAATGACACACTGAAAAATAGGGTTTACATGCTTACATGCCAACTGTGGCCGAGCCTGGTCGGGCCATATTTACAACACCCCTTGTGGGCCCTCTTTTTTCCCCGGGGTTCCCCCCTTCTGGGCGGGGGCGGCGGGCCCCTGCCTCGCTCCTCCCTGGACCAACCGTGGGCCGGGCGGATGGCTGCCTGGAGTGCGAAGTGGGTCTCCCTTGGGGGGTCCTGGCTTGTACCTGGGGTTGGGGCGGGGGGATGCCCGGAACTCCTGGGTGGTGGTGGGGTGCTCGTCTGGGGCTGTGGGCGTCCTTCTCCGGTGGGGCCCTGCGTTGGGTTCTCCCGGCGCGGCGGGGGGGCTGCTCTCCTGGTTGGGCTGGCGCCCTCTTTCCCTCCGTGCCTCCCTGCTCTCTGGCTCTGGGGGCCTTGCGGCGGCCCTGCTGGCCCTGGCCTGGGTGGCGGGCTTGGTCGCCCGGGCGGCGGTTGTTCCCTGCCGGTTCCCGTGTGGCGTTGGGGGGATTCCGGCTGCCGCTGCTGGTGCGGTGGGGGTCTTGGGGTGGGGATGGCTGGGCACTCTCCCTCCTTCTTTTCACATTCCACCATTCATTTTAGAAGAACATAAACACTCACCTGAGCACAGGTGTTAGCTCAACAGACTGAATGACTGAAATATTTCACACTAGTTGGTTTTAAGGCATAAGTATGCGTGTGAACACTATCTGTTTTGTGTACATGTCGACAGGTGGACATTTTTGCAACTAACAGGTGTGTTTATAACATTTGAGTGTGTGTGTGGACAGGCTCCGCCCTTTTTTTGTTTTTGTTTTTTTTTACATTTGAACCTTACCATAATGATTAACAACCAGTAAACTTGTTGCTTTATGCTGGTTCATGGTCTTATCCCCCTTCCCCTCCTATTATCACCCCCTACCCCCCCTCTCTCTAACGTCCCTCTCTCTTCTTCCCCTCTTTCCTTTTCCGTCCGGTCCAACACCAAAGATTTTCAGACATGTTTGAAATTAATAAAGTTTGGCCTCAATTACAAAAGGGGTTTATTCAGACATACCTTTGGTTTGTCTGAAGATTAATAACCCCTCTTGTTAAAGTAAAATATGTCCAACCCAAGAGGCCCTCAGCTCTCATCTGTCTGCCTAGCTGTTGGACAGGACAATCTGAATAAAAAAAATAAATAAATAATAAAAAATAAAAAAATAAAATAAATAAATAAATAAATAATTTAAAACAAAATCAGTTCAAAGAAGCTCCTTTATTTTCTTATTTTATGTTTTCTTTTGCCTTTCCATTTAATCCTATCATAAGATGATCACACAATTCATATAAAAACAATCAGATGTGCGCCCTCGCACGTGTCTGCGCAAGAGAGAACTCCAGCACGTTCGATTGGGTTCTCTGTACAAGACCTGAGGGAGGGAGGAGCGGCTGCAGCGCCCAATCAGTTACGATGTGCTTCTGTTACTGATTGTGGCGACCCGGGGGTTAGCCCCGCCTTCGGTCCCTAGGGCTCATGGGAAGTGGCAAGTTTTAGGGTGAAACCTTGAGTCAGAGGGATGTGAACTGAGGTGACTTTATTGCTCAAAAGGAGACATTGCCTTTCTTCTTGATTATACCTTCCTGAGACTGTCTGGGTTAAGTGGTGTATGGGGCACAGACAGCTCTCCTATGAAGCCTCTACATGAACAGTTTCGCTTTTGCTACCCTTTTAAAGTGACGTTCCGGTTGGGTCGCTACAATATTGTGTAAATATGTGCACAAACAGTTGTGACAAAAAAAAAATATGGACTATAAATAATTTTCACAACTCTGGTTTGGCGGCCCCTTTGGCCGGCGCCACTATGCAACGCATAAACTGCATACCTACTTTTTGCGCCACTGCTTGGAGTGTTTTTCTGTCTCTTCTTTCTAAACTGGATGCTGATGTTTCCTTTGATCTTTTGTCCATTTCCCACAACCTTGAATAGACTTTTCTGTCCATTAGAAACAGAGTTAAGATGAGTGAGATGATGGAAACAAATTCAAATATGGAGAACAAATTTCACACATCTGGATAAGTAACAGCTGGTGAGACTTTAAACTTATGTTCTCTTCTCTTCTGGTTCTTCTCTCCTCCTGGACAGTGATCTAGATCAGTGAGAAGGGTTTTCTTCAACATCAACTGGTCCTCCCAGTGACTGTATCAGAAACCTGGACTGAGTAACTCATTTCCCTCTGCGTTCCAAACAGAAAGTACCTGCTCAAATCAAATCCAATCAAATCAAATTTTATTTATAAAGCACTTTCCATATAAAAATATAACACAAGGAACACAACAAAATATAAAAACAAGCACTGACGATTTAAAAATAAATAAATAGGGCTCCCCTCCCCGTACCTAGCCCCCCACTCTTTTCACACCTCCCACCCCCTAACTGATGGCAAAGGACACTGAGAGATAGGCTGAGCACAAAAACAGGATGCAGGAAACGCTGATAATTGGAACCTCCCCCTCCGTGAACAGCCGCATAGACAGCCAAATGCAGCATCACAGGCGGGGACCGCTCCACCACAGCGAAGTAGTAATGCACTGATGGTTAGATGGTCCCCATCTAGAGCTGCAGTGGCTGAACAGCAGCCGACCCAGAGGGAGAGGATCCAGCCTAGGAAGCACCGGAAATAAAAATGAGAATAAAAAAGTAAACGTATTGATAAAAACAATAAAACATTAAAATAAGGTTAATTAAAATAACGCGTTAAAAATTAGGTTCAAGTTCATAAAACAAGATAAAATGGATAGATAAATAAATTTAAAAAAAAAAGTACATATAAATAAATAACTGAATAAATAAAAAAATAAAAGTATTAAAAAATTAGCTAAAAGCCAGGTTAAAAAGATGGGTCTTGAGCCTTTTCTTAAAAGCGTTACTGCTCTCTCAGCTCTCAGGTCCTCTGGCAGACTGTTCCATAAACGGGGGCCATAGTGTTAAAACGCAGCTTCTCCATAGGTTTTGGTTTTTACAAACTGAATGGTTAACAGACCAGTGCCAGAGGATCTCAGGGTCCGCGAGGGTTCATACTTTACTAAAAGATCTGATAAATAAGAAGGCGAAAGACCGTTAAGACATTTAAAAACGAGTAAAAGTATCTTAAAATCAATCCTGAAGCATATGGGGATCCAATGCAGGGATTTTAAAATTAGGGTGATATGAGCCCGCCTCCTGGTCTTTGTAAGAACTCGTGCAGCAGAGTTCTGGAGAAGCTGAAGGTTCTTAATGTTGGTTTTTGGAAGACCAGCAAGCAGGGCGTTACAATAATCAACTTTACTCATGATGAAAGCATGCATTAGCATCTCCATATTAGCAAGAGAGAGTAGTGGGCGTAGTAGTGGGAAATCTAGCCAGATTTCTAAGATGATAAAAAACAGTTTTAACCACCTGTTTTATATGTGGGATAAAAGTTAGCTTAGAGTCGAAAATAACACCCAGGTTTCTGATTGTTTCTGAATGACTTAATGAAAGTTCCTGTAGCTTCAGAAACTGTTTCTCTCTCTTGGCTTCAGGACCGATAACTAAAATTTCTGTTTTTTCCTGGTTGAGCTGCAGAAAATTATTTGCCATCCATAATTTCACATCTAAAATACACTTAAAAAGTGCTTCTATTGGCTTTGTGTCATCAGGAGACATAGCTATGTACAGCTGGGTATCATCAGCATAGCTATGAAAACTGATGTTGTGGCTCCTGATGACATTCCCCAGAGGAAGCATGTTAATGTTAAAAAGCAAGGGGCCAAGGACGGAACATTGTGGGACACCACAATTAATTTCATGGACCCCAGAAAAGTGTGTGTCCATGCTTACCATAGAGTTTCTCTCCATGAGATAAGATTCGAACCACTTGAGAACAGTCCCTGAAAGGCCAAGACTTTTAAGTCTGTTTACAAGGATCAGGTGATCAACAAAATCAAAAGCTGCACTTAGATATAGTAGAACTAGTACTGAGATCTGACCTGAATCCAAGGCACATCTGACATCATTAACGATTTTTAACAAGGCTGTCTCAGTACTGTGGTTCGTTCTAAAACCAGACTGGTTTATCTCAAAAATGTGGTTTTGAGAGAGAAACTCATTCAGCTGAATAAAAACAAGTTTTTCTAAAACCTTACTTAAAAATGGCAAGTTGGACACAGGTCTGTAGTTATTAAAAACTGAAGGGTCTGAATTAGTTTTCTTGAGTAACGGTTTCACCACTGCTGTTTTAAAGGCAGCAGGAAAAATACCCGTCTGTAGAGAGGAGTTCATGATATTTAAAATCTCACTCTCAAAAGACCCGTAAAATGATTTAAAAAGTGATGTAGGGATGGGGTCCAAAAAACAAGTTGTTGGATTAACTTGAGAGAAAACTCGACCAAGTGTTGCAGCTTCAACCAGGTCAAAACTGTCCAGTGCTTCCTCAGGTAAAATCAATACATCATTACCAATAGAGACGCTTTTCTGTCCTTTTATGATGTTAGATCTGACAGAATCAATCTTGCTCCTGAAGTGGTCTGCAAAGTCCTCACACAATGTGGCGGAGGCTGGCATTGTGTTTTTGTTCGCATTTGAGTTGATCAAGGACTCAATTGTGGTGAAGAGGACTCTGGGGTTATTTTTATTTATGGAAATGATGTTAGCAAAATATGAATTTCTGGTCTGTTTTACGGTTTGATTATATAGTTTTAGTTGATTTTGGTATAGTTGATAGTTTATTTCAAGTTTGTGTTTTCTCCAAAGTCTTTCGTCTCTTCAATTGTTTAATTTCCTCAGTTCTCCAAGGGGGTGTGGCTTTGGTTCTTATCTTTTTAGATTTTAGAGGAGCAACTGAGTCGAGACTGGATTTTAATTTACTGTTAAAATTTTCAATGAGTAGATCACAGGGGGCCGGCAAGACAGGTGGAGAGTGGGAGCGAACAGATGTAATAAATTTTCCGACCACTTCAGGAGTCAAGTAGCGTTTCTTCACCGTTCTCACAGAGGTCTCTTGCTTTATAAAACCAGTGATGTTAAAAAGCACACAGTCTTCTTTCTCTTTCGGCTTTTCCCATCAGGGGTCGCCACAGCGAATCATCCTTTTCCACCTCACTCTATCATGGACATCTTCTACCCTAACATTAGCCAACTTCATGTCCTCTGTTAAGACATCCATGTATCTCCTCTTTGGCCGTCCTCTTGCCCTCCTGCCAGGCAGCTCCATCTCCAACATCCTTCTACCAATATATCCACTATCCCTCCTCTGAACATGTCCAAACCATCTCAGTCTGGCTTCTCTGACTTTGTCGCTAACACAGGCAACATGAGCCGTCCCTCTGATGTACTCGTTCCTTATCCTGTCTAACCTGGTCACTCCTAAGGAGAACCTCAACATCTTCATCTCCGCTACCTCCAAATCAGCCTCTTGTCTCTGTCTCACTGCTACCGTCTCTAACCCATAGAGCAGAGCTGGTCTCACCACTGTCTTGTACACCTTTCCTTTGAGTCTTGCTGGCACTCTTCTGTCACACAACACTCCTGACACTTTCCTCCAACCGCTCCAACCTGCCTGCACTCGCCTCTTCACCTCTTTTCCACACTCCCCATCACACTGAACTGTTGACCCCAAGTACTTAAACTCCTGCACCTTCTTCACCTCAGTCCCCTGTAACCTACCGCTTCTACCTTGATCCCTCTCGTTCAGACACAAGTATTCTGTCTTACTACGACTGACCTTCATGCCTCTTCTTTCCAGAGCAAACCTCCACCTCTCTAGCTGTTCCTCCACCTGCTCTCTACTCTCACTGCAAATTACAATGTCATCCGCGAACATCATTGTCCAGGGAGATTCCTGTCTTACCTCGTCTGTCAGCCTGTCCATCAGCATAGCAAACAAAAAAGGACTCAAAGCTGATCCTTGGTGTAGTCCCACCTCCACCTTGAACTCCTCTGTATGACCTACAGCACATCTCACCACCGTCATACTTCTTTCATACATGTCCTGAACTACTCTGACATACTTCTCTGCCACTCCAGACGACCTCATACAGTACCACAGCTCCTCCCTCGGCACCCTGTCATACGCCTTCTCTAAATCTACGAACACACAATGCAGCTCCTTCTGACCTTCTCTGTACTTTTCCATCAACATTCTCAAAGCAAAAATGGCTTCAGTGGTGCTCTTACGGGGCATGAAACCATACTGCTGCTCACAAATCTCCACCTTCTTCCTAAGCCTGGCTTCCACTACTCTTTCCCACAGCTTCATTGTGTGGCTCATCAACTTTATTCCTCTATAGTTGCTGCAGTTCTGCGTGTCACCCTTGTTCTTAAAGATCGGAACCAGAACGCTTCTCCTCCATTCCTCAGGCATCTTCTCACTCTCTAAAATCCTATTGAACAACCTCGTTAGAAATTCCTCTGCTGTCTCTCCTAAGCACTTCCATACCTCCACAGGTAGGTCATCAGGACCAACGGCCTTTCCGCTCTTCATCCTTTTCAGAGCCTTCCTAACCTCATCCTTTCCAATCTCTGCTACTTCCTGCTCCACAACAACCACATCTTCCTCCCTTCTTTCCCTGTCATTCTCCACGTTCATCAGCTCCTCAAAATACTCTTTCCATCTTTTCTGTACACTCTCCTGAGTTGTTAGCACCTTTCCATCTCTGTCCTTAATCACCCTTATCTGTTGCACGTCCTTCCCATCTCTGTCTCTCTGTCTGGCTAGCCTGTACAAGTCCTTCTCTCCTTCCTTTGTGTCTAACCTGTCATATAGCTCATCGTAAGCTTTCTGTTTGGCCTTTGCCACCTCTCTTTTCACTCTACGCTGCGCTTCCTTGTACTCCTGTCTACCTTCCTCAGTCCTTTCTACATCCCACTTCCTTTTAGCCAACCTCTTCCTCTGGACGCAGTCCTGTACTTCCTCATTCCACCACCAAGTGTCTTTACCGTATTTCCTCTTTCCAGATGACACACCTAGCACCTTCCTACCTGTTTCCCTGATAGTTTCTGCTGTAGTTTCCCAGTCATCTGGAAGCTCATCCTGACCACCCAGGACCTGTCTCAACTTCTGCCTAAATTCCTCACAAGTTTCTTCATTCTGTAGCTTCCACCACTTGGTCTTCTTTTCTGTTTTCCCTCTCTTCTTCTTCCTGACCTCCAGAGTCATCTTACACACCACCATGCGGTGCTGTCTGGCTACACTCTCTCCTACCACCACTTTGCAGTCAATAACCTCTCTCAAATGACCTCGTCTGCATAGGAAGTAGTCCACCTGAGTACTCCTACCTCCACTTCTGTATGTCACTCTATGTTCCTCTCTCTTCTGGAAGTAAGTGTTGACTACAGCCATTTCCATCCTCTTCGCAAAGTCCACCACCATCTGTCCCTCCAGATTCCTTTCCTTCACACCAAACCTGCCCATCACCTCCTCATCACCTCTGTTGCCCTCACCAACATGTCCATTAAAGTCTGCTCCAATAACAACTCTCTCTCCTCTGGGGATACTCTCTATGACCTCATCCAACTCATTCCAGAATCTCTCCTTCACTTCTAACTCACAGCCAACCTGTGGCGCATACCCACTGACTACATTCACCATCACCCCTTCGATTTCTAACTTTAGGCTCATCATCCTGTCTGAGACTCTTTTCACCTCTAGAACACTGTTTACAAACTCCCCCTTCAGAATCACACCTACCCCGTTTCTCTTCCTATCAACACCATGATAGAACAGTTTGTATCCTCCTCCAATACTACGTGCCTTGCTGCCCTTCCACCTTGTCTCCTGCACACACAGTACATCTACCTTCCTTCTCTCCATCATGTCTGCCAGCTCTCTGCCTTTCCCTGTCATTGTGCCAACGTTAAGAGTCCCTATTCTCAAACCTATGTTCCTGCCTTTTCCCTTCTCTCTCTGGCCACGGACCCTTCTGCCTCCCCTCTTTCTTCGACCAACAGTAGTCAAATTTCCACCGACACCCTGTAGGTTAACAGCATCGGTGGCGGTCGTTGTTAACCCGGGCCTCGACCGATCCGGTATGTCTAAAGTGTTGTGGATGATTCGCATGGTTATTTTGGCAATTTTTACGCCGGATGCCCTTCCTGACGCAACCCTCTCTATTTATCCGGGCTTGGGACCGGCACAGAGGCAACTTTATAAAACCAGTGATGTTAAAAAGCACACAGTAATGGTCAGATACAGCCAGATCCACAACAGTGGACACACTGGTAGGTAAGACCATGACTGATGACGAGGTCAAGAGTGTGCCCCCTGTTGTGAGTCGGCTGCATGACGTGTTGTTTAAAATCAAGAGAGGAGAGCAAGTCCAAGAACTGAGAGGTGCAATAGTCTGACTTCCTGTCTATATGCAGGTTAAAATCACCTGTTATTAAAATCATGTTAAAGGAAGTGTGGACAGATGCTAAAAACTCAGAAAACTCCTCAATAAAAACAGAGCTTGGTTTGGGTGGTCTGTATACTGTGATGCATAAAATTGGAGGGCTGTTAAAAACAAAGGCATGATGTTCAAAGCTGGGGTACTCATCTAATGACATCTGCTTTACTGCAAAGGAGTTGGACATTATAGATGCAGTACCCCCACCCTTTTTGCCCTCCCTGGTTGAAAAAACAAAGCTAAAATTTGGTGGAGAGGCCTCTGTGAGAACAGTAGATGCATCCGTGCTCAGCCATGTTTCAGTTAAAAAGAGTCCATCAATTTTATAATCATGGATAAAATCATTTATGATAAATGTTTTCTTGGACAACGACCGAATATTCAAAAGTGCCATATTAAAAGAGGGGGGTGAAGTGGTTGTGGATGCTGCTTCCTCAGGTTTTGGTGCTTCCTTTAGTGGACGAAGCCAGTTAGTGTTTGCTTTTCTCCCAGCACTTCCCCTCATGGAAGACCTGTCTGTAATAATGGTCTTAATGGGATAGACTGGGGGGGCAGCAGGTTGTGGCAACGAATCACTATCGATTGAAGCAGTTTCTTGGGGAATGTGGGGGGGTGATACCACATCCAGTCAGTCACTTCCACAGACTGATGTCTGCACAGATGACGAGGAGGTCTGGACTGGTGTGGGCATGATGGGGACCGGTGATGTCTGGACAGAGTGTCTGATGTTTGCAGCTAAAATATTGCTGCCCAGTGGACTGGGGTGAATCCCATCAGTTTTATAAAATGATGTTCTGTTCCAGAAAAGATTAAAATTGTCAATAAAAACAAATCTGTTAGGCTGGCAACAGACTGGAGCCAGGTGCTCAGACTCAGCAGCCTGCTGAAACGGCCCTGGCCGCGGGAGAGGGAGGGTCCTAAAAGCCAAAATTACATAGACATGACTTGGATTAAACATTAACTGTCTCGTCTGGCTTCATAACTATCCTTCAGAGAAATGGCGACTGAATTGACATTAAGACATTTCTAATGGTGAGGTCACACTGGGTCAGTCCAATTCTATTATGCAGTCAATGGGTTCTCCTTTGGGGGTCTCTTTGACTGCATCTGAGCAAACTTCCTCTAGAGGTCTGAACTAGACGAAAACAAGTGATGGCAGAACATAAACACTATAAAACAACAAACCAATCTCTCAGCAGAAAAGAAAAAATTGTGGTTTAAGTGAGTGGACAACATCATCACACTAATGCTTCCATTGGTTTTAGTTTCTTTGGAACAGTTGGACGTTGCTTCATGAAGATCTACAAGAAAAACTTCTCTGCTGCAGAAACTGGTGTTTGGTAGAGTTGGAGATACTTCAGAGCTGAAACAGGCAGATTTAAGAAAGACAAAACAGTCAATATGACCTATAAACCAATCAAATGATTGGATGGAGCTCTGTGATCTCACATCAGTCCTGAGTTCAGCAGTCAGAACTGGACCTGAGGAGTCCAGCTTTAGAACCAGCAAACAACAAACAGACAGCAGAAACCCACACAGTGGGAAAGACACCCCACTTCTGACTGATGTTCAAGTCCACTTTATTCTTCGCATTAAAAATTGGAACAGAACACTGAGAACCAAACAGAACAGAAGAACAGTTCTAATGTCTACTAGAAAACATGAATCACAAGAACACCAGACACAAATACCAGTCTGGTTCTTTATCCGCCTCTTCCTGCATACATTTTTACTAAATCCTTTTTCTCACTAAACTGTGATTGACATGACTCAACAAAGTATAAACTGCAATTATTTTATTTTTAAAACTATTTTGGTATGTTCACAAATCACATTTAAAGTGTTAGATTAAGATATGTTTAAAAATAATTATAGTGTTGGCATGGTAATACACAAACTTAGACAACATTGTTTAGCTTATACCATGGTCAGAGTGAATACTACAAAATCATAAAAGTACAAAAATCTACTGAGAAAAATCAACCAACAAAAATTGAACATTATCAAAATCAAAACATACCCTCATAATTCAAAACAACACATTTCTATTTAAAAGTACATCTAAAAGAATGAATTTGATAAAGTTAAACAGCTTAAAAAGTGAAACTCATGATGTTTAAAATTATTACACAATCCCTGAAGAATTTTTTCAGGACTCATATCAGATTTCAGAAATCTGTTCACTTCAATGCATTCAATAATCACTTCTGTCTCATCAGTACTGAATAACTGCATCAATGTGGTATGGAGGCCATCAGCCTGTGTACATTTAATTAAAGATCAGGCTGCTTTGATAGCTGACCTCAGGTCAGTTTCCCTTCTGTGTGAGTTCTCATACGTGTTTTATGAAAACTTGCGTTTAAATGTCAAATACATCACTAAAACTTTTATCGCATTTATATCACACACAAAAAAGGGCTTTTGAGACTAGATAAATCACTAAAACTTGTTTTATATTCTTTACAAGCAAGGTTTCCCTTCTGTATGAGTTCTCAAGTGTCTTCTGAGATTATATAAATCCTTGAAACTTTTATCACATTCTTTACACAAAAAAGGCTTCTCTCCTGTGTGAGTTCTCAAGTGTCTTTTGAGATGAGATGAACAACTAAAACTTTTATCACATTCTTTACAAGAAAAAGGCTTCTTTCCTGTGTGAGTTCTCAAGTGTCTTTTGAAATGAGATGAACAACTAAAACTTTTATCACATTCTTTACAAGAATAAGGCCTCTCTCCTGTGTGAGTTCTAATGTGTCTTTTGAGATCAGTTAAACATCTAAAACTTTTATCACACCCTTTACACAAAAAAGGCTTCTCTCCTGTATGAGTTCTAATGTGTCTTTTGAGATGATATGAACTACTAAAACTTTTATCACACCCTTTACACAAAAAAGGCTTCTCTCCTGTATGAGTTCTAATGTGCGTTTTGAGATTAGATAAACATTTAAAACTTTTATCACATTCTTTACAAGAAAAAGGCTTTTCTCCTCCATGAGTTCTCATGTGTCTCTTGAGATTAGATACACTTCTAAAACTTTTATCACATTCCTTACACAAAAAAGGCTTCTCTCCTGTATGAATTCTAATGTGCGTTTTGAGATGGGATACACAAGTAAAACTTTTATCACATTCTTTACACAAAAAAGGCTTCTCTCCTGTATGAGTTCTAATGTGCGTTTTGAGATGGGATACACAAGTAAAACTTTTACCACATTCTTTACAAGAATGTGGCTTCACTCCTGAGTGGGTTCTCGTGTATGTTCTAAACTTAAAACCAAAACTTTTACCACTTTCTGAACAGATATGATGTCTGTCTTTTTGTGTGGAGCCAAATACATTATTAACAATTCTTGAGCTTTCAACAGACGTTACAGAAGAAAGTCTCTTTTCGCTTGGTGTTTGTTTACGTTTCTTAACCAAAGTTGAGTTTGTGAAGTTTATTCTAACATCAGAGTGGCACAGACTTTCTGACATGTGAGAAGTGTCCACACTTTGGACATGACTTCTGTGTCGTCTCTTCCTCTGATCTGTGTTCTGTGGGTCAGTCTCTTCATCTGTAGTTGACGTTGATTCTTCAAGTTGGTTTCTTTCTTCATCCCGACTGTCAGTTACATTAAAGCTCTGCTGATTGTTAAGATCTGCTTCACTGTTCTCATCTTCCTCATAAATAGGAATCTCCATCAAGGTATCAGTCTCCTGCTTCAGATCAAGCTGCCCTTCAAACTGACTGATGTAGAGTTCCTCTTGCTCCACTTTTATCAATAGAGATTCTGGTTCTAGTTTCTGTATAATCAGTGTAGGTTCTTGTTCCTCTTTAATGTGTTGAGGCTCTGGTTCTTCATGTTCCTCTTTAATTTGTGGAGAATCTGGTTCCTCTTGTTTCATTCTCAAATTCCTCTGTTGGTTGCAAAAATCCTCTTCACTCACATAATGCTGAGGGAGGACTGCAGGGACAAAAAGACAAAAAAAGAGACCTTTTATACCTTTAAAGGTCTTTGTGTATTATCAAGAAAAATCTAAATCCCCTTTTTTCAGTAGCACTGGACTTAAATAAACAACAGAATGTAACACAGCTATGACAGTTAGAGTTGATGTCAGTCTTTCAGTCTTCATTAGGTCAAACACCAAATTAAAACTCGTAAGTTTTTCAAAAAAGGTTAGACACTATTAGTAATAAGGTTGTGGTCATTGATGATGTATCTAGTCAGGATTATCAGCTGCACTGGTGTACCTGTTTTCCCCAGGTGCACCACCACGAAACTTTGGTGCATATCCTTAGACATGTAGGGCCCTTGGTAGGGGGGGGGGGGGGGTGCTTGGACATCACTGCCAGCAAGCAGCAGATGCCCTCCTAGCACCCTACCCGCCAATTTTAACTGCACCTTAGACATTTAGGGCCCCTTGATGGGGAGGGTGATGGGACATCACTGTGAGTAATCAGGAGATGTCTCCTCAGTGCCCTACCCGCCAATTTTAACTGCACCCCCTTTGTACATACCCCTTCCCCCTAAAAAAACATTCCAACATTAGGACACACACGTGAACATACACACCCTCACTAACACACACGCACGTAGTCATTTCGCAAGGAAGGTGGGACCTTGGACCATCTGTCCCCTACCCCATCCCTGGTGGGGCATGCGGGGCCCTTGGCAATGGCGGCTGTGTCCCCCGGGTGCCGGTTTCCTGGGGTGCTCTCCCCACGCAGGGAGAGGGATCCCTGAGCTTTCTGGCAAGGCCAGAAGCCTGGGATCATATCACACCTGAGCCGGGGGTGTCTGTGTCCCTGTGGGGTGGGTTCTGGTCCCTGCCGCCGGGTGCTGGGCCTCGCCAATTTCCATCTGTGGCTGAGCCTGGTCGGGCCATGTCTACAAAAGCCCTTGTGGGCCCCCTTCTCCCTGGGGTGCCCCCCTCCTGGGCGGGGGCGGCTGGCCCCCGTCTTGCACCTTTCTTGACCAACCGTGGGCCTGGTGGGTGGCTATCTGGAGTGCGGAGCGGGTCTCCCTTGAGGGGTCTTGGCTCGTACCTGGGGTTGGGGCGGGGGGATGCCCAGACCCCCTGGGTGGTGATTGTCTGGGGCTGTGGGCACCCCTCTCGGTTGGGGCCCGGCGTTGGGCCCTCCTAGCGCTGCTGGGGGCTGCTCTCCTGGTTGGGCTGGGGCGGCACTCTCTTTCCCCCCATGCATCCCTGCTGTCTGGCTCTGGGGGCCTCGTGGCGGTCCTGCTGGCACTGGCCTGGGTGGTGGACGTGGTCACCTGGGGGGCGGTTGTTCTCTGCCTGCTGCTGCGTGGCGTTGGGGGTTTCTGGCTACCGCGGCTGATGCGGCGGGGGTCTTGGTGTGGGGGTGGCTGGTCACTCCCCCTACTTCTTTTCATTTTCCATCATCCATTTTAGAAGAACATAAACACTCAACTGAGCACAGGTGTTAGCTCACCTTTGCACTAATAATTTGCGTGATCGAATGAAATATCTCACACTAGTTGGCTTGAAGGCATAAGTATGCATGTGCGAACAATATCGGTATTGTGTATATGTTGACGTTTGGACATTTTTGCAGTTAACAGGTGTGTTTATAACATTTGAGTGTGTGTGTGGACAGGCCCGCCCCTTTGAGATTTGTATTCTATCTGAACCTTACCGTAATGATAAACATCCAGTAGCTTGTTGCTTTATGCTACTTCATGGTTTTACCCCCCTCCTATGATCACCCTCCTATCCCCCCCCCAACATCCCTCTCTCTTCTTCCCTTCTTTCCATTTCCGTCCGGTCCAACAAAAGGTTTTTCAAATATGATTAAAATGAATAAAGTTTGGCCTTGATTACAAAAGGGGTTTATTCAGACATACCTCTGGTATGTCAGAAGATTCATAACCCCTGTTGTAAAAGTAAAATATGTCCAACACAAGAGGCCTTTAGCTGTCATCTGTCTGTCCAGCTGTTGGACAGGACAAGTTTAAAAAAAAACTTTGGTGCACAGACCTTCTCAACCACATTGCATTTGTAAAAACGTCAACCAAAGTCTCCCTACTCTATTCCATTCTGATGCATCCACTGACAAATAGATCCATGTACGCCCTTGTTTTCCTCGTTTGAGCTGGGTTGGTAGGGACTTGCGGGAGAGAGTGTAAACCAATGTTTTATGAGATTTTTAACGGGTTACTTCCATGCCAACAGTCCCTCCACAACTCAGATGAGCAATTCTAATAAATTCCTTCTGCTTTGCATAGACCAGGGGTCGGCAACCCAAAATGTTGAAAGAGCCAAATTGGACGAAAAAAACAAATAACAAATATGTCTGGAGCCGCAAAATATTAAAAGCCCTATTTAAGCCTTATAATGATGGCAACACATGCAATATGTATCTATATTAGCTATATTAACCTATTATCAAAATGACTGAGTTGCTACAAATACAAAATGAGCATTAACGATTAAATGTTCAGTGACGTGCAGTCAGGAGAGGCAGGTGAGGCTGTGCCTCACCTGTCATATGGGAAGAAAAGAGAAAAAATAAATTCAATTATTATATTTAATCAGTAATTTGTGCTTTGCAGTAATTTTCCATTTAAATGTACCATTTTTGGGTGTTTTTTCTTTTCAAAATCGCTGAATTTGCCGTTCAGATACTAAGAAGTGACGTGCGATGAGGCACCAGCCCGCTGAGCCTCACCTTGGATTGCTGAAAGAAACAGGAAACGGGATTGATAAGGCGCATTTAAAAGTCATACATTTTCTTCCGCCAGCAGGGGGCGGCCTATGAGCCGGTGCCTCAAATGTGTAGTTGTGGGTCATAGAAGAAGATGGAGTGAGGGAGGGAGAGAGACGTGAAGGCCAAGTGGAACTTAACTATGAGGGGCCGTATAAGACATTATTTATTCTGAACCATTCACATTCATACATTCTTGCTCTCACATTCATATATACTCTCTTACGCATACATATATTCTCACTTGCACATCCATATATTCTCACTTGAACCTACATGTATTCTCACTTGCGCATCCATAAATTCTCATGTGAATGGTTCAGAATAAATAATGTCTTATACGGCCCCTCATACTTAACTGCATTGCAAGTATCTACATTTTAAAACCTTCTATGCTCCTTCTACCTCTTCATTCATTCATCTTCTTGACCGTTTATTCCCTTTCGGGGTCACGGGGTTGCCGGAGCCTATCCCGGCCACTTGGGCGCAGGCAAGGGATACCCTGGACTGGTCGCCAGTCTGGTAGAATGTCTTCAATCACACATCCATTCACTCTCACACTCACACCTATGGACATTTTAGAGTTGCCAATTAACCTATGTAGCATGTTTTTGGACAGTGGGAGGAAGCCGGAGATCCCGGAGAAAACATGCACGGATGCATGCACGGGGAGAACATGCAAACTCCACACAGAAAGGTCCCGCGTTGATGTAGTTTATCATGTCCCCCAGCCGGGACTTGAACCAGGGCCTTCTTGCTGTGAGGCAAGAGCGCTAACCACTGCGCCACCGTGCAGTCCTTCTACCTCATAACCCTCAAACATTTCAGTATGGGAGGAGTAAGCAGAAAAGCAGCTTGCCCACTGCTTTAAACTGGTGTTTTCACATAGGAGGAGAAATGCAGAGACAGTCTGGCGCAAGCCTGTGTGTGTATGTATGTGCTGAAAGCAGCAGCATTTTTCTAGGGCATATGTAGAAAGGAAGAAAGGAGATGGCACACCTATGGAAGCGATTCTGTAGCATAAATAAAAAGCAAAGTCAGAACCAGAAAATGCTTTTTCATTTTCAAAATGCAGCTGCATTTTTTGACTCAAAATTAAAATGAAAAAGCAATACTTCAAAATGCTTTTTCATTTCCTTCCTCAACACAGCTTATTCTGTCACTTAATTAAAATGCTAATGAAAATGGTATTTGACATTTCATTTTCAAGATGTTCTCTGGTAAATGTGTAGCATGATTCATTTAGAAATGTCTAATTTGACAATTAAAATGGATTAACAGAAATGCTTTTTAATTTTCAAAATGAAGCTGCACCAAATGACTCAAAATTCAAATGAAAAAGCAATATTTCAAAATGCTTTTTCATTTTATACTTAAAAACCTCTTTTTCCGTGTCATAATTAAAACGAAAATGCAAAGAGGGGATTGCATTTGCATTTTCACACCCACCCTGTGAAATTTGTAGCAAAATTCTTTCTCAGTGAGCATTAGCAGAGGGGAGGCGGGGCGATTACGTCACTGCTTAATCCGTGTGTCCTGCAGCTGAAGTTGGCTTGCGATTCACAGCTTCTGATTCGCGAGGCCACTAAAGGAGCATTCAACTGCATTTCTCGCATTAAGATCCAGGAATCCAGGTTTGAGCAGTCCAGGTCTAGCAGTTTGTGAACAGGACCCGGTTTTAGGTGATCTTAATGCGAAAAATGCAGTGGAATGTTCCTGTTCACAACCAACACAAAGCCGTCTTCTCTGCCCAGAAAGCTCCACTGCTCCTAGTCTGTCTCGGTCTGTCAGCGGCCGGACACACGGAGAAAGCAGTGACGTCATCGCCCTGCCTCTCCTCTACTAATGCTCACTGAGAAAGTGAGTCAAATACCATTTTCATTAGCATCTTAATTAAGTGACAGAAATATAAAGTATATAAAGAAGTATAAAATGAAAAAGCATTTTGGTTGCTTTTTCATTTTAATTTTGAGTCAAAAAATGCAGCTTCAATTTGAAAGTGAAAAAGCATTTCTATTAATCCATTTTAAATGTCAAATTATACATTTCTAAATGAATTTTGCTACACATTTACCAGAGAACGTCTTGAAAATGAAATCTCAAATACCATCTTAATTTTAATTAAGTGAAGGAATAAGCTGTGTTGAGGAAAGAAATGAAAAAGCATTTTGGTGGATTGCTTTTTCATTTTAAGTTTGAGTCAAAAAATGCAGCTTCATTTTGAAAATGAAAAAGCATTTCTGGTTTTGACTTTTTATTTATGCCACAGAATCGCTTCCATACACCTCTGTGTGTCTGCTGTGTGTCTTTAGCGCTTGTGTAGGATAAAGGAGGAAGGGAGACAAGAGCGCTCAAGTAAGTGACTATTCAGTTTGTGTTATTCAGTTAGGGAGAACAGTGAAAAAAAAGTTTATTCTAAAGAACAGAGACTGGATGTTTTATTAACCCTCTCTAGAAGCGCTGAGGGTCTGAACAGGGCGTTATCGTGCCTGCGCCTTAACACCTTTTATACTGTAAAAACGTTTACATTTTTTCAATTATATTTATAACAGTTTTTAGGACGCGTGGGATGTTAGAGAGAGAGGGGGGTATTAGTATAAAAGAAATGGGGGAAAGGTGGGTTTAAAAATAGATGATTCTGCATGTTAACCTGAATAGTCCAATGAGCTCAGTCGTTTTATAATCACAGAACTCAAAAGTAACAAGCAAGTCGAGTCAGCTTAAAACCTATAAGCCGATTCAACTTTGACTACAGTTATATCTTTATTGGACTAAAACAATTTGAGTAAATGAAACCTTGGTGTCAAAACTTATCAGTAAAGAGACCTAATTACGTCATAACGTACGCCCATAAACGTAAACTCAGCAACATACTCAGAAGTCTTCAAGGTGGCGGAGGTCTGAAGCGAGTCGCAGTGAGCCCAAGTTAGGTACGTCTAGGTAAGTCGTATTAAGTTATTTTTTATTTTTTGACTTTCGCCTCTGTATTATATATGTGTTGCTTCTTTTGATGTTCCTTTTAGCATATCCTTTGTATTCATGGCGTCTTCCACGAGTTTCTACCTTCGAATATTGTTCTGAATTAAACAATGATGTATGTAAAGTCTTTCATCTTAATTTGTTGAGCTGTTTTGCAGGATCATGTCATCGGAGAATTAATGCGTGTGGTAAAAAGAAGTTGTTGTAGCAAAGTTTTAAGTCTTACGTTTAGTTGCCGCACATTTTAAATCAGCTAACCGTTACTACTATTTAACCGCTAGCTCATTATTACTTTTCACCACGGGCTCTGTGATTTGGTAATGGTAATGTTTTCGCGTAGCTTGTATTTCATGTAGTAACCTTATAAATGCAAATGTGGGCTAAGTTAGCTTCCCTAAGCTAACGTGTTCTGGTATCTTATTTTAGTAAAACGATGCGTTTGAAAAATAAGAATTTTCGCAAAGAGCTGATGTAAGTTTTAATTGTAATTAACAACACGGTTGCAATATTTAAGACACGTGAGCAGCTCCCAGACCAATGAATCTTTCGGCTATGGAGAAATTTTGATCTTATTGACACAGTGCAACGTCAAGCCCAGCCAGATGCACTAATGACTTGTAGTCATCAGTAAAGCATTAAAGCATCTCCATCCCCTCCGGAGACTCAGGAAGGCTGGAATTCAGACACCTCACCTTATCACCTTCTACAAGGGCACCACTGATAACATCCTGACACAGAGCTTCACATCCTGGTCTGGCAGCTGCAAACAAGCTCACCAGGATTGTCAGGACCTCTCCTGATCCTGGAGGAGTTATACGAGCACCGCTGCCTACGCAGAGCAACCTCCGTCATCAGGGACCCCAGCACCCCTCTCATGGACTGTTCTCCCTCATGCCAACTGAGAGGAGGTTCAGGAGCATCAGCTGCAGATCGAGCAGGATGTTTAAAAGCTTCTTCTCACAGGCTGTGAGGCTGCTGAACGGACTGTCCTCCTGCAGTCATGCTCTCACAAACTCCACTCTGGAATAAGACCCAAATGATGACCCCCCTCAAAAGACACAATACATGGATATAGACTCTAACACCCTCCCTCCCCATACAAAAAGGCTTCTGCACATAGTCACTTAAATGAAACAAGACTGTTTATACTGAAAGCTGGTCTCTATTTCATTTTATTTCATTGTTATTTTTATTGTTCTTACTTGATGCTATTTTATTGCTTGCTCTTTTGCACTGTTGTTATTGTCGTTAATAGTGAGAAACAACATCTGGTCTGTCCTGTATTTCTGTGCAAATCCTGTGTGAAATGGCAATAAAACCGATGTTGAATCTTGAATGAAAGGGCTTCTCTCTTCCTTTGATGAAGGTAACATACCTATTTGGTGGATCTGAAGCTGTGGTTTCCAGAGGACATCCAGCAGTCTGCGCTGACGACAGAGCTCCTGCTCGTACTGGACGATGGTTCCTTCACAGAGTCTGCAGATTTCTTCAGTAGCAGCAGCTAGTCGCTCGCTGATCAACTCTCTCAGAGACTGAAGGGAAGACATGGTTCCTGCTCCGATCTTCAGCTCCAACTGCCACAAACACCGCCGTCCTCTTCACTACAGCTTTGATCCTCTGCCAGTCTCACAATCACAGGAAACTTTTCTCCTGTTTGGAGATTTTCCTGAAAGTCCCTGTGATTCTGCAGCAGTCAGTTCTGCTCAGCCTGCAGAGCAAACAGAAAAGACTCTGGAAGCTTCCACATGTGAAACTTCAAGACAAAGAATCCAAACAACAACATCTGATTGGTTCACTTTTGGAGGGAAAGCTGCAACAGTCTTCTGTGATTGGTTCAGCCGTCCCTGCTCCCACTAGTCCACTGCACAGGGGTCAACATTCCAGGGGGGGTTGGTAATCCCATCCTCAGAGTCACCTTCTATTTTTTCTACCCCACTGGCTCTTTCAGAATAAAGGCTTGTTGTAGCAGAAACCTGAATGGAACATCAGAATGGACTCAAACTGCTGCTGATTTCAAAGCCTCGTTCTCAACTTCCCGCTGAACTCTTCATGAGTTTGAGCGTCTGTGACAAACTCTACAGTTGAACAACAGCAGTGAAAATCTCCATGGATGTCAACTGTTAGAGAATCAACATGAGAATTCCAAGAGTTTCTGCAGGAACTAATCACAAAGTCAGGAGCTGCAAGGCCTGATGGGAGATCTGTGATCCTATTTGGACACGAAGGAAACTCCTTCAAACAGGAAAGATTTCATCCGACACAATCACTTTGATGTTGACATGAAGATGGATCCCAGTGATTCAGGTGAAAAACATCCCATAATACTGTTCTAGAGGGTTCTAGAGTGGTGTGGAGATTTCTAGTCTTTTCTGCGGTGAGAAAGCCAGATGTTTTTTAGATTCAAAGCCGTTCCTGCTTCCAGAAACTCCCAGCTGTCAGGGAGAAAACAGGGATTTGGTTTATCCAGAGATGCTTCCCAGCCCAGAACCTGAACCTGGTTCTGAACATGAAGCCGGTCTTCAGGGACAGCGGGACTGATGAGTTAGTTTATCTTCTCAGATGGAGTTCAGACCCCTTAGAGCTGAAACAGTCACTTTTCTCTAGGAATCAGGTTCTTGTTGTCTACATACTGCTGCAGTCAGGGGAACAAACAAGAAACACACACACAAAGACACACAAAGAGGGAGGAGCTTAGCTGAGGCATTGAAGTCATGGTTGAACTCTTCTAGGACTGATTTTAGACACAGATACCACTCGTGTTGTAATCAATAACATGCTTGGTCAGCTTTACCATAAATGTAAACATCACATGGTCTTTCATTAAAGCCCATACCTACAGAAATAAGAACTGACCAGAAGAAATGAATCAATGGATATTAATAAACATTTAGATTATTTCACTAGTCTGATTGTAATCACTCTATTCAATAAGAAACCAGCAAGAAAATATAGATTTGCCCTCATGACCCTCATTATTCATGTGAATTTATAAGATGTAACCAATAATTCAGAAAAATTTACCCAGTAATTCCAAAATTATCCTCACAGAGATGTTGTGTAAGGACCCCGTTTTCCTTTAGATGATCCAGCTCTTGGTCCACTGAACCTCCAGCTCTTGGTCCACTGAACCTACAACCTTCTTCCATTTGTTCAGCTGCTGGACAGAACAAATCAAAACAAACAGATGTTTTTGCTGAGTCAGTAAAATGCCTGTTGGAGCATTATTGTTGACGGTGTTCCTCCTCTGTCTGCTCTGCTGACGTCGTCATTTTCAGTTTCCTGATCATACAAACTAAACTCTTTTACAGGTTTGAATCATCAGAAAAAGAAAAAAACTTCAACCTTTGTGCCACATGCTCAGAGAATCCACTTCCAGAACAGCAGAGATTCCCGCCACATGTGACAGAGCATCCAACTCCCACACAGAGTAAAGCTGTAACATCATCAGGCAACAAAAAAAAAGCAAGAACGATTTCCTCAAATTAAAAAACAAAACATATGATTGACTCTAATCAACTGGCTCTCCATCCAATTGATCAGAATTGCATCCCCTATTAGGGTGAGGGGGGTCGGGCTGAAATCCACCTTTGGGGGAGGAGGTACTTGGCAGTGGCCCCCCTTCCCTTCTGTTGCCGCATGGAACGTGCCCCCTCCCCTCTCTGTTTTAATTTCACTTTAGACATCTAAGACCTCTAGGGGGTGCTTGGACATCACTGTTTGCAAGCAGAAGATGTCCTCTCAGTGCCTTACCTGCCAATTTTAACCACACCCTTTAGTACACACACTCCCTTTACATCACAAAATACACACTCCAACACACACACCCATACACGCACACACACACGCTCACTAACACACATACATCACACATATTTTCCATTTTGGGGACCCTCGCTCCTCTTGGGTGCCCCCCACGCCTTGCTCTCTCCTGGACTAACTATGTCCTGGGGGGGCTGCCTGGAGCATGGGGGCGGGTCTTCCCTGGGGGGTCCTGATTCGTGCCTGGGGCTGGAGGATGCTCAGAACTCCTGGGTGATGGTGGGCCGCCTGTCTGGGGTTTGGGGTGCCCCCCTGGGGCGGGGCCCCTCTTTGGGCCCCCTGGGCGCGGTGGGGAGGCTGCTCTTCGGGTCGAGCTGGGGCTTGCACTCTCTACCCACTGCGCCCCCTGATCTCTGGCTTTGGGGGCCGCTGTGGCAGTCACGCTGGCCCTGCCCGGAGTGGCAGATTTGGTTGCCCGGCGGGCGGTCTTTCTTTCTCTATCTGTTGTACTGTGCGGGTGTTGGGGGGGGGGGGGTCATGGCTGCCGCTGCTGTGGGGGCCTTGGTGGGGGTGGGGTGGGGGGGGGGGCAGCTGGGTTCTGTCCCTCTTTTTACATTCCATCATTCACCCCAGAAGAACATAAACACTCACTCGAGCACAGGTGCTATCTCATCTTTGCACAAGCGGTTTGTGTGACTGAATGCATAAGTAGCCGTGTGTGAATCTTATTTGTAGTATTTCCATGGAGACTTGTTTGTGTTGAACAGATCTGGAGCCAACAGGTGTGTTTGTAACGTTTGAGTGTGTGTGTGGGCCCCGCTCATATTACATTTTTCATGCATCTTAACCTGTCAGTTGTGATTATAAAGCTCCAGCAACTTGTTGCTTTCTGACGCTTCATGGTCTTACCCTCGCTACCATAATCACCCCCCCTTATCTGTCATCCCTCTCTCTTCTTTCCTCCTTTTCTTTCTTTCTTTCTTTTAAAAAAAGGGTTTATTTAACTATAAATCTGGTGTATCATAAGATACACAACCCCTGTTGTAAAAGTAAAAATGTCCAACACAAAAGGATTTCAGCTCTCATTACTTTGCTTAGCTGTTGGACAGTTCAAGTTAAAAAAGAAAGAAAGAACTGCATCCCATTCAGGTCCATCAAAGATGTCGATTTGATCCAGAAAGAGAACATTGGTCCATAGTTTTTAAATCCCATATAAGCTCCGCCTCCAGTTCACACATGTAGGTGGTTCTTTCAGAGGAGCTGATGTTGGATGGAAGAACAAGTCTCTCAGGTGATGGAAGCAGCAGATATTGGAGAAGATTTCATCTGAGAATACGGTCAACTCCAAGACCAAAGCTGCTCCTGTTTCCAACAGTCTGGAACGGTTTTTCCTGCAGCCTAAAGGCCCGTACACACCGGGACGAATTTCACGCGTGATATTCGCCGACGTTTAACGCCTCGTGACTAAACAAAGGGCACCAAATTCAAAAACTGTACGACCAATGAGAATGGCGCTTTTGCACACGTGTCTGGAGCTTCTGAAGTTACAGTAAAGCATAACTTGGGGGCGCTCAAACACAAAACTGTCTTGCTGAGCACACATACCAGCGAAGAAGATAGACGCCAAGTAGCGTCTACACTGCCGTGAAGAAATAAGACGAAGAAGATGCACTCACTGACGGACATTCTAAAATATCCCCGAAAAAGCTCATGATACATTTTCAGCTCTTGTACCAGTCGATAAAACTCCCCATGTTCTTCTCTTCTCGTAACTATGGGATGTACCCAAAATCGGCGTCTTTTCCGGCGTCTTTCATCATTCAACAGAACAATAATTTCCTCATCGCTGGAACTGGAGCTAGAGCTACTGGTGCTGGAAATATTCATGTTTTCTTTGTTTGATTCTGACAAGTGCGTGAATACTTGTGACTTTAAGAAGCGTAACGTTGCGCAGCGCCACCTTGTGTACAGGAGTATTTCTGTTTTACATTAAGCGCCATTTAATGTCAGGGAATGAAATTGCATGTTCGCTCGGCTCATCGTCAGCGAAAATTGCCTGGGTGTGAACGCAAAAACGTGTTGAAAAACGCTGGCAAATATTCGTCCCGGTGTGTACGGGCCTTAAGAATGAACCCGTTCATCTTCTAGATACTTTTGGTCCTTCTAAGTCAGAAAGGCTTTGAACCCAAAACTTTCCCACATCTGCACCACCTGCAGCCTTTAAAGGACGAAAGATTTAACTTTCATCTGCGTAAAATGTGCAAAATTTGGTAAAAAATGGCTGGATATCGATATGTTCTTAGATCGAGTAGTTGTTCTAGTGAAACAATAAAAGCAGCGTCTTCCCCATTAAAGTTTTTTACATTGAATTCTGGGCCATCAAAATCTTAGGGTTAAAAAACATTCAGAATGAAAATTCAAAGGTTAATATTCAGAATGAAAATTCAAGGGTTAAAAATATTCAGAATCTGATGGAACAGAAAAACTTCCATATTTAGCTTGCATGTCTGTCTATTCCATAATAAACTACTAGAAAATAACGTGTTTTGTCTAAAATATTATCAATCAGATAGATTCTAAAAGTGAGCGTTAACATTGACAAGAGTGTTTTGCGTGTTGTTGAGCATGACATGGAATGGTATCAAACAGAAATGAAGATACTCCATGCAAAAGGGCACATCTGGTCATGTTATGTTACAAACACAGCTGTTGGCTCCAATGTCATGTTCGTTTTACAATTAAATTAAGGTAGCAATTACTGAGGTCCAGTTTTCCACGCACGTCAAACTGTTTTGTGAAAATGTGCAGGTTATAAGTTCTGAATTTTAAAAAGAAAAGTTATGAAAAAGGTCTGGGAAGACTTGGTTTTGAGCTGAAGGTGTCTTTCCTCTTATCCAAGATGATTTCTGGAAAAAACTGGTAAGAAAGCAGTTTGACTGGATCAGAGAAATGGTTTGAGCGAGTGTGACGTCACCCCTTTACTTCCGGATCCATCAAAACAAAGTCAATTCTGTCGTTGTTTTTCTGTGATACAGACGTCACCACGTTGGAGCCAGTCGACATTGATTGGTCTGAGTCAACATTTCTATGGCAACTACTGTCGCCAATCAGGAGTAACCTTGTTGGGAGTCCACACTGCTTCCACTGAAGGCGGGCTGGTGGAATTTGTCAAACAAACATTCAAGGTGGGGGCCAGCAGGCCCAACATGCGTTTACTGAGGCATCTGTTGGTCAGTCTATAACTTGAATAACTTGTGATAAAGAAATACTTTTGTAAAACAAATAACTGGGATTAGCAAAAACATGTTTTAAAAGGTATCACAGCAAGAATGGTTAATCTGACCCATTGAATGACTGAGTAACAACTGTTTCTCTGTAGAAGTCAATAGGATTTTGGCTACCTGGAGCCAGCAGGTACTTCCTGTTTGGAACGTGAGGGGGAGGAGTTACTCAGTTCAGGTCTTTGATACAGAGAATGTTTTCTGGAGACTGTAGTAAAATATACAAAACCAAGTCCAGATGATCGTTTTTACAAGATTTTTTAATTTAAATTTCGAGAAAAACCCTAAATGGTCAATCATAACTCTTTAACATATCAGTAAATTACTGTTCCTTTTTTGCCGGGAAACCGGCGGTGGCGCGAGCGTTGCCATTACCTAAACGCGATTCACACAAACCTCCCTTCCTCTGCTCCACCAAAACAGCTATACAGTCGAAACAAATAATTAATACATTTTTCTGTAGTAATCTCCAGTCGTGTTACTTTCAGTATGTCGATGGAGGCTGTACTTCAGCACCGCTCTCCCGTCACAATATTTACAATAAAAAACCAACAGCTGCATTCATCTGCAAGTATTTTCATTACTCTCTCGTCATCCACCATAAGGCCAGCCTGTTTCTTTCCTCTAACTGTCCTGATTCTTTCTCTCCATCTTCACAGCTGCTTGTTGTAATAGAATAGATTTCTTCATTGTTGCAAACATCTCCAAATCTAAATTAAAATCCAAAGTGTTCTTCAGCCAAAGTGATATCAAAAGCAAAAGGCTGTGAACTAAATAGTCACTCACATAAAATAATTATCCAAACTTTCACCAATATAAAAAGACACAAAAACACCATCTAACCCACCATCACACATTCTTCTCCCTTCTGCTCATAGGAGCAGCTTTTATCATTATTTAGTGCTGTTTCATCAAAGAATAAAAACTTTTTCAGTGTTACAGCAAAATCAGTTCAAAGAAGCTCCTTTATTTTCTTATTTTATTTTTTCTTTTGCCTTTCCATTTAATCATGCCATCAGATGATCACACAATTCATATAAAAACAATCTGAGGTGCGCCCTCGCACGTGTCTGCGCGACAGAGAACTCCATCACGTTCGATTGGGTTCTCTGTAAGACCTGAGGGAGGGAGGAGCGGCTGCGGTGCTCAATCAGTCATGATGTGCTTCTGTTACTGATCATTTTATGTAAATATATGTGCACAAAAAGTTCACATATATTATCGTTATAAATACGGACTATAAATAATTTTCACAACTTTGGTTTGGCGGTCCCTTTGGCCGGCGCCACTATGCGACGCATAAACTGCATACGTACTTTTTGCGCCACTGCTTGGAATGTTTTTCGGTCTCTTCTTCTTCTAAACTGGACGCTGATGTTTCCATTGATCTTTTGTCCATTTTCCACAACCTTGAATAGACTTTTCTGTCCATCAAAAATGCAGAGTTAAGATGAGTGAGATGATGGAAACAAATTCACTTATGGAAACTTGTTTCTTTTTTTTCTTTAACTTTCCATAAAATCCAGTAAACCCCATTAAATTACATTAATTTTATGGATGACAACTATTTTTTCTTATGAAGCAGCTGGTAGTCCTCCTCCTGCCCGCTCACACTACCCAACAATGTTGAAGGCACCACGACAATTGTAGAACATGATAGTTATTTTACAAAACCATAGAGTGCCACAGCACAAGGATGAAAGAGCCACATGTGGCTTCGGAGCCGTGGGTTGCCAACCCCTGGTCAAGTCAAACCAAAGACTTGAAAAATGGGACCAAAGCCTCCCTGCTGGGTTCTCAACTTAAAGGAGTTGCATTCAAACCCCCCCTGAGGGCGGGTGTGTCTGCAGCTCACCGCTCCCACAAGGGATGGATCAAATGTGGAAAACAAATTTAACACATCTGGATAAGTAACAGCTGGTGAGACTTTAAACATATGTTCTCTTCTCCTCTGGTTATTCTCTCCTCCTGGACAGTGATCTAGATCAGTGAGAAGGTAAGGGTTTTTTTCACCATCAGCAGGTCCTCCCAGTGACTGTATCAGACACCTGGACTGAGTAACTCATTTCCCTCTGCGTTCCAAACAGAAAGTGCCTGCTGGGTCCTAAAAGCCAAAATTACATAGATAATTACTTCTATAGAGGAAAAAAACTTGGACTTGGATCAAACATTAACTGTCTCGTCTGACTTTATTCTTCGCATTAAAAATGGAATGGAATCCATGGACACCAGTGAGGTTCAAAAATCATTGAAGAAAAAGGGTTCAGCGTACTGTGTAGTGGGTCTAGATGACCCACCTCCCAATGTATCCTGTGCCTAGGATAGCACAGAGATTATCTTATTGTGACAATCAGCATATTTATTGCTTTCCTTTGCCACTAGAGTCAAAGTCAGTGCTGGCTCCGCCGTTGAGATATGTTACTGTGACACGTGACAAATAGTCCGCTTTTTGTGAAAAACGTGATTTAGATCCCAAAAATAACAAACATTAAAGTACTAAAAACTGATTGAATATTTATTTCTTTTGTAAGTGACCATGGTATAAGTGGGTTATTGGCCTTCAAAGGGTGAATCATCAGAAATTAACGCACTTCGCAGAAGCAAGAGATCAAACATCCACGGCATAGAATAATGTACACTTCATCTGCCAGTGTCCCTTATACAGACAACAACAGTTAACCCAAAAACTTTAAACAAAATCATAGAAGTACAAAAATCTAAGAAAAATCAACCAACAAAAATTGAACATTATCAAATTTAAAACATACCCTCATAATTCAAAACAACACATTTCTATTTAGAAGTACATCTGATATAATGAATTTAATAAAGTTAAATTGTTTAAAAAGTGAAACTCATGATGTTTAAAATTATTATACAATCCCTTATTTGGGATGAAAAAAAATTTGAGGACTCATATCAAATTTCAAAATCTGTTCACTTCAATGCATTCAATAGTCACTTCTGTCTCATCATTACTGAATAACTGCTTCAATGTGGTATGGAGGACATCAGCCTGTGTACATTTAATTAAAGATCAGGCTGCTTTGATAGCTGACCTCAGGTCAGTTTCCCTTCTGTATGAGTTCTCAAGTGTCTTCTGAGATGAGATAAATACATAAAACTTTTATCACATTCTTTACACAAAAAAGGCTTTTCACCTGTGTGAGTTCTCATATGTCTTTTGAGATCAAATACACGACTAAAACATTTACTACATTCTTTACAAGAAAAAGGCCTCTCTCCTGTGTGAGTTCCCAAGTGTCTTTTGAGATGAGATATACAACTAAAACTTTTATCACATTCTTTACAAGAAAAAGGCCTCTCTCCTGTGTGCGTTCTCATGTGTCTTTTGAGATTAGATAGACAATTAAAACCTTTATCACATTCTTTACAAGAAAAAGGCTTTTCTCCTCCATGAGTTCCCACGTGTCTTTTGAGATGAGATAAACAACTAAAACTTTTATCACAGCCTTGACACGAAAAAGGCTTCTCTCCTGTATGAGTTCTAATGTGCGTTTTGAGATTGGATAAACATTTAAAACTTTTATTACATTCTTTACAAGAAAAAGGCTTTTCTCCTCCATGAGTTCTAATGTGTCTTTTGAGATTAGATACACAACTAAAACTTTTATCACATTCTTTACACAAAAAAGGCTTCTCTCCTGTATGAGTTCTAATGTGCGTTTTAAGATGGGATACACAACTAAAACTTTTATCACATTCTTTACAAGAATGAGGCTTCACTCCTGAGTGGGTTCTCGTGTATGTTCTAAACTTAAAACCAAAACTTTTCCCACTTTCTGAACAGATATGATGTCTGTCATCAGACTCTTTTTTTGTGGAGCCCAAGAGATTTCTAACAATTCTTGAGCTTTTAACAGACTTTACAGAAGAAAGTCTCTTTTCGCTTGAATATTGTTTACGTTTCTTAACCAAAGTTGAGTTTGTGAAGTTTATTCTAACATCAGAGTGGCACAGACTTTCTGACATGTGCGAAGTGTCCACACTTTGGACATGACTTCTGTGTCGTCTCTTCCTCTGATCTGTGTTCTGTGGGTCAGTCTCTTCATCTGTAGTTGACGTTGATTCTTCAAGTTGGTTTCTTTCTTCATCCTGACTGTCAGTTACATTAAAGCTCTGCTGATTGTTTAGATCTGCTTCACTGTTCTCATCTTCCTCATAAGTAGGAATCTCCATCAAGGTATCAGTCTCCTCCTTCAGATCAAGCTGCCCTTCAAACTGACTGATGTAGAGTTCCTCTTGCTCCACTTTTCTCAATGGAAATTCTGGTTCTTCTAATTTCTCTTTAATCTGTGTCGGTTCTTGTTCCTCTTTAATGTGTCGAGGCTCTGGTTCTTCTTGTTCCTCTTTAATTTGTGGAGAATCTGGTTCCTCTTGTTCCACTCTCAAATTCCTCTGTTGGTTGCAAAAATCCTCTTCACTCACATAATGCTGAGGGAGGACTGCAGGGACAAAAAGACAAAAAAGGAGACCTTTTATACCTTTAAAGGTCTTTGTGTATTGTCAAGAAAGATCTAAATCCCCTTTTTTCAGTAGCACTGGACTTTATATAAACAACACAATGTAACGTCTTATTTCTGTTTCACAGTCATGACCGTTAGGGTTATGTGATGTTAGGTGATGTCAGTCTTTCAGTTTTCATTAGGTCAAACACCAAATAAAAAAACTCATAAGTTTTCAAAAAAGTTTCAAAAAAGGTTAGACACTATTAGTAATAAGGTGGTGGTCATTGATGATGTATCTAGTCAGGGTTATCAGCTGCACTGGGGGGTATTCCAGAAAGCAGGTTATGCTAGCTCCCACGGTAAGTTTGAGGCTAAGGAAGTTGATAACCTCAACTTTCGGTTCCAGAAATGGAGGTATGTTTCAGGGTATGTCAAGTTGCCATGTCAACTCATGCTCTGAACATAACCTGGTCTGGAGCAGGTTTAGTTGAATGTTAGTTTGTTTTCAGACCATTTGAATATAATTTAGTGGATGAAGAACCTCAAATACTTTTTCCACCGTCAGAGGATGATAAGACCACATATGGATGTTGGAAAAATAATTTTTTTTACTTTGATCTAACTTAATTATTTGCTTCAGTTAAGATAAATCTTTTTTTTTGTTAAGTCAGTTTAAAAATAACACGTAGTTTTCAGACATTTATTTTGCTTTCATTCAAATTAATTCAATTAAGTAGTTGTAACTTTGGTGCTGCTGTTAGATCGGCTCCGCAAGGGATTGTGGGATACCATTCCCTTTGCCTGTCTGGATTTGGGTTAAGGTGTGGGTTTTTGACCAAATGTGTTTAGTTGTTTAGCTGTTTTACTGTGTTTTGCCAAGTTAATTTGTCCTGCTTTACATAAGTCTCTACACCATGAATGAGAGGGAGGGAGAGGATGATGATTTTATATAGCACCACTACGGTATGAAAGTGTAATGACAATGCTGGGAAATTCCTAAATGAACGTATAAACCTGTTGCATATTGTTTCGCCATTTTTATAGTTATAAAAATGAGAATATCTGCTGGCTCAAACTTAGACATATGAGAGTTCAAGAATTATAATTCATTAAGATAGAAAAAAAAAATTAATGAAATTGGAGTAATATGACATTTAGTTAAATAAATATGTAAATTTGAGTTGTATAAACAATTATTGAGTTTTATAGACGTAAGAAATTAGGTTGAATAAATTTAACTCAATTACTTGTTACCAAAAGTAGTAATCAATTTAAAGTGGCAAAATTGGATAAGTTATATATATATAAAACTTATCCAATTTATATATATATATATATATATATATATATATGTATATATGCGTCACAAGGAAAATGGAAATAAGATCATAAACTTGTGCGTTTACTTTTTCTGTTCTTCTATTACAAGCAGAAACTCTTTCTTTTGCTGATGACGCAGCCGTGTTACTTTTTTGATGGTCTTATAATCTTCATACGCCGTCATTAATCTCCGACTCCGTCTCACTGAAGTGTAGCGCTCTCTTTTTTTCACTATGCGTTTCCATGGTGACTCCGGAAATAGGCGATCCATTGAGAATGTCTATATGTACTTGACGTGCACGTGCATTAACCCAGGGTTACCAAGTCGAGCGTAATTTCGCTAACTCATATCCGGTCTTTTGGAACCCACATGCCCAGAGTAAGCAAGTTCAGGAGAAAAAAAGAGAGCGCTATACTTCAGTGAGATGGAGTCTGAGATTTTAATGACGGCGTATGAAGATTATACGCGCAACAAAAAAGTAATACGGCTGCATCATCAGCAAAAGAAATAGTTTTTGCTTGGAGAAAAAGAACGGACAAAATAAACGCACAATTTTCTGATCTTATTTCCATTTTCCTTGTGACGCATATATATACATATACATATATATAACTTATCCAATTTTGCCAACTTAAATGAATTACTTCTATTGGTAACAAGTAATTGAGTTAAATTTATTCAACCTAATTTCTTACGTCTATAAAACTCAATAATTGTTTATACAACTCAAATTTACATATTTATCGTACTAAATGTCATAGTACTCTAATTGAAGTAATCTTTTTTCCATCGTAATAAATTATAATTCTTGAACTCTCATATGTCTAAGTTTGAGCCGGCAGATATTCTCATTTTTATAACAATAAAAAGAAAGAAACAATGTTCACTGTAGATTCACATTCATTTACCAGTTTTCCAACATTAACACTACAACAGTAGATAGTAGTGGTGCTACATAAACTCATCATCCTCTCCCTCCCTCTCACTCATGGTGCAGACACTTATGCAAAGCAGGACAAAATAACTCGGTAAAACACAGTAAAACCGCTAAACAACTAAACACATTTGGTCTAAAAACAAAGATTTATCTTAACTGAAGCAAATAATTAAGTTAGTTCAAAGTAAAAAAGTTTATCCTTAAACATCAATACGTGGTATTATCACCCTCTCGTGGTGGAAAACAAACTAACCTTCAACTAAACCTGCTCCACACCAGGTTCAGAGCATGAGTTGCTTTGGCAACTTGACATACCCTGAAACATACCTCTGTTTCTGGAACCGAAAGCTGAGGTTATCAACTTCCTTAGCCTCAAACTTACTGTGGGAGCTAGCATAACCTGCTTTCTGGAATACCCCCCAGGAATACCAGCTGCAGATCGAGCAGGATGTTTAAAAGCTTCTTCTCACAGGCTGTGAGGCTGCTGAACGGACTGTCCTGCAGTCATGCTCTCACAAACTCCACTCTGGAATAAGACTCAAAGGATGACCCCCCCCCAACCCCCCAAACGACACAATACATGGACATAGACTCTACCACCCTCCCTCCCCATACAAAAAGGCTTCTGCACATAGTCACTTAAATGAAACAAGACTGTTTATACTGAAAGCTGGTCTCTATTTCATTTAATTTTATTGGTATTTTTCTATTCTATTTACTTGATGCTATATTATTGCTTGCTCTTTTGCACTGTTGTTAATAGTGAGAAACAACATCTGGTCTGTCCTGTATTTCTGTGCAAATCCTGTGTGAAATGGCAATAAAACCGATGTTGAATCTTGAATCAAAGGGCTTCTCTCTTCCTTTGATGAAGGTAACATACCTATTTGGTGGATCTGAAGCTGTGGTTTCCAGAGGACATCCAGCAGTCTGCGCTGACGACAGAGCTCCTGCTCGTACTGGACGATGGTTCCTTCACAGAGTCTGCAGATTTCTTCAGTAGCAGCAGCTAGTCGCTCGCTGATCAACTCTCTCAGAGACTGAAGGGAAGACATGGTTCCTGCTCCGATCTTCAGCTCCAACTGCCACAAACACCGCCGTCCTCTTCACTACAGCTTTGATCCTCTGCCAGTCTCACAATCACAGGAAACTTTTCTCCTGTTTGGAGATTTTCCTGAAAGTCCCTGTGATTCTGCAGCAGTCAGTTCTGCTCAGCCTGCAGAGCAAACAGAAAAGACTCTGGAAGCTTCCACATGTGAAACTTCAAGACAAAGAATCCAAACAACAACATCTGATTGGTTCAATTTTGGAGGGAAAGCTGCAGCAGTCTTCTGTGATTGGTTCAGCCGTCCCTGCTCCCACTAGTCCACTGCACAGGGGTCAACATTCCAGGGGGGGTTGGTAATCCCATCCTCAGAGTCACCTTCTATTTTTTCTACCCCACTGGCTCTTTCAAAATAAAGGCTTGTTGTAGCAGAAACCTGAATGGAACATCAGAATGGACTCAAACTGCTGCTGATTTCAAAGCCTCGTACTCAACTTCCCGCTGAACTCTTCATGAGTTTGAGCGTCTGTGACAAACTCTACAGTTGAACAACCTATTTGGACATGAAGGAAACTCCTACAAATAGGAAAGATTTCATCTGACACAATCACTTTGGTGTTAACATGAAGATGGATCCTAGTGATTCAGCTGAAAAACATCCCATAAAACTGTTCTAGATGGTTCTAGAGTGGTGTGGAGATTTCTAGTCTTTTCTGCGCTGAGAAGGCCAGATGTTTTTTAGATGCAAAGCCGTTCCTGCTTCCAGAAACTCCTCCCAGCTGTCAGGGAGAAAACAGGGATTTGTTTTATCCAGAGATGCTTCACATCAGAAACTAGAAGTCTAATCTGAGAGCAGAAGCTGCAAACTGAGTATGTGAGGCAGACCTTCCACCAGCACATCCTCCTCATCTGCTGCTGAGATGGAATGATGAAGCTCAGCTGAGGAACAGCAGGTTTCCTCTCCCGGAGGAAACCTGCTGTTCCTCCGGGAGTGGGGGGGGATCTACTGCTTGGCAGCGGTGGGGCACGCCACACTGGAGACCTCCTATTTTACCTGCAGCACACACACAGCACACCAACACCACCATACATTGGTGGGGTCGGGGAGGGGCGGTCGGTCTTCACCAGCCTGGTCCTCTCAGGGCGGACAGGCTTGTGGGTCTCCTGTCAACTGCAGTGGTGGTCGGGCGTGCGGCGCTGGAGGTTTTGGATCGGCCGGAAGGGGTGACTATGTGATCTGTGTGATCCCATCGCGGAGTGGGGAGGGAACTAGGGAGGGTATGGGAGGTGGGGTAGGATAATGTGGCAGGTGAGGAGGGTTGCAGAGGGTAGAGTAGTGGGGGGTGTTGAGCTGTGGGTGCGCGGTGATTTCTGGGCTGCTTGGGTCGGGTGACGGGGCTGGCTTGCAGATGGGGCCCCGGCTGGGCGGTGGGCGGTTCATGGGTTCTCCGGGCCCTGGCTTCTGCCTTGGGCCGTGTCTCGTTGTCCGGTGCCCGGTGGCCCCATGGCTGATGCCTGTCCTGTGGCCTGGGGCCTCCGATGCAGGGTTTGCCTATGCCTCTCGGCGCTGGGGGGGCCCCTGTCCCCTCCCCTCCTGGGCTGCTTGGGTCCTGTTGCCAGGGGTACTCCTGGCCTGGGGTCTCTCCCCCCCTCTCCTGGTCTGGCTGGTCGGGCTGGGTAGGATCTGGTTCCCCTCATGAACACATGGTTCACTCTGGCAGCATGCATGTATCTCCACCCTCACATGCACGTGCACACTGCCACACTGCTCCCTGTCTGCTTCATCTCTCCTCCTAACCCACAGTGTATTGATGGACAGATATCTTCCGCTCATCTTCGTGTCAGAATTTCACCTTTGATGTAATATTTGTCTTTCCAGCAGATCTGGGATAATTGTTACAGCTTAAAATAATAACTTATTCAAATCAGCGCTTGTATCACCCAACTTTCTCCAACTCACACAAACACACATGCAAAGACACACAAAGAGGGAGGAGCTTAGCTCAGGCATTGAGTCATGGTTGAACTCTTCTGGGACTGATTTTAGACACAGAAACCGCTCGTGTTGTAATCAATAACATGATTAGTCTGCTTTACCATAAATGTAAACATCACATGGTCTTTCATTAAAGTCCATAGTTACAGAAATAAGAACTGATTAGAAGAAATGAATCAATGGATATTAATAAACGCAAGAATTAGCTCGTTTTTTAATCCACTTTCTTTATAAATTTGGGTTCTCTGATTCACCACCAGAGGGCGACAGAGAACTTTTGATATTATGAAGAGACCAATAAAATAAATCAACATTTAGCACATAGTAACAAACTGAAGTCACGTTGCTAACGTTCTAATTTTGTGGTAAAAGCCTTTTTTTTTATTTTTCAGAATTTTGGCTCAAAAGACCAATGACAAAATAAACTCCCATAAAGTGGCTTCATAATGAGGAAATGAAATGTTATTTTTTATTGAATTATCAAATGCATTTTTAACGACTGAATTCCATCTTAACTTTACAGTTTTAAAATGCTTTGTCATTTGAATTATGGAACCAATTTGATTTTGTTTTGATTTAAAACACCACTCCTTGTTCACTTTTCTTCCTCTCATCTGGGCCGGGTCGTGAAGACAGCAGTCTAAGCAAAGATGACCAGAACTTCCCTCTCCCTGCCCACTTAATCCAGCTCCTCTGGGGAAACTTTGATGCATTCCCAGGCCGGAGGGGAGACAGTAGCTGCGTTTACTTTGAAAAAAGTAATTAAAAAAAAGTGTCATGAACACGTCGTTTTGAACGCTCTGCCCAGATCAGTATGGAAGCGATTCTGTAGCATAAATAAAAAGAAAAGTCAAAACCAGTAATGCTTTTTCATTTTCAAAATGAAGCTGCATTTTTTGACTCAAAAATAAAATTAAAAAGCAATCCACCAAAATGCTTTTTCATTTCCTTCCTCAACACAGCTTATTCTGTCACTTAATTAAAATTAAAATGAAAATGGTATTTGACATTTCATTTTCAAAAAGTTTTCTGGTAAATGTGTAGCAAAATTCATTTAGAAATGTCTAATTTGACATTTAAAATGGATTAATAGAAATGCTTTTTAATTTTCAAATTGAAGCTGCATCAAATGACTCAAAATTAAAATGAAAAAGCAATATTTCAAAATGCTTTTTCATTTTATACTTAAAACCGCTTATTGTGTGTCATAATTAAAACCAAAATGCAAAGAGGGGATTGCATTTGCATTTTCAAGTCCACCCTGTGAATCTTGTCTCAATATTCATTTAGAAAAAGCATTTACAGCGAGGAGGCGGGGCGATGATGTCACTGCTTTCTCCATGTGTCCGACCGCTGAAGTTGGCTTGCGATTCACAGCTTCTGATTCGCGAGGGCACTAAAGGAACATTCTACTGCATTTGTCGCATTAAGATCCAGGAATCCAGGTTTGAGCAGTCCAGGTCCAGCGGTTTGTGAACAGGACTGAGTGCTTGTTCGTCCAACCACCAAACGTTTAGCATGGTGAAATCTGCTATCTGTTGATGGGGCTCAAGCTGTCTTCAAACAGCAAATTCAGCACGAAGCTGCAAATAAATTTGTAAATATGTGGGAATTACATCAGTCTTTATTTTTGTTCTGGACACCACTGGAAACACAAATTCATATGATGGTTTCTCAGATCGTAGCAGCATTTCCACCTTCAGCGATCATCGGGAGCTTCGCGCTCCGCCATGCGAAGGCAGCTGCCGGTCCGAAGAACAAAAGCTTGTCCGCGATGCGTCAGGAGGAGGACCGCAGAAGGCGGACATGCTGCTATGTAGTCCTGAGAAGCTGTGTAAACTCATCAGAAGTTCACAACCAACTCAAAGCTGTCTTCTCTGCCGCTAACACAGTCTGCTCCTGGTGTGTCTGTGTCTGTCAGCGGCCGGACACACGGAGAAAGCAGTGACGTCATCGCCCTGCCTCCTCGCTGGAAATGCTTTTTCTAAATGAATATTAAGACAAGGTTCCCAGGGTGGATGTGAAAATGCAAATGCAATCCCCTCTTTGCATTTTCCTTTTTAATTATGACACAGAATATGCGGTTTTAAGTATAAAATGAAAAAGCATTTTGAAGTATTGCTTTTTCAATGCTTTTCAAAGCATTTCTGTTAATCCATTTTAATTGTCAAATTAGACATTTCTAAATGATTTTTGCTAGACATTTACCAGGGACCTTTTTAAAATGAAATGTCAAATACCATTTTCTTTATAATTTTAATTAAGTGACAGAATAAGCAGTGTTGAGGAAGGAAATGAAAAGCATTTTGGTGGATTGCTTTTTCAATTTAATTTTGAGTCAAAAAATGCTTTTTCATTTTGAAAATGGAAAAGCATTTCTGGTTTTGACTTTTCTTTTTATTTATGCTACACAATCGCTTCCATAGAACAGACTCGTTCGGATCCAAATTTCTTTCCGATTGAGATAGGTGGGTTATGCCGATTGTTCAGCCCAAAATTTCAACTGAAAATGTAATGTCACTCATTAGGACCGGTCCCACCTGACTGCACTTACCAAGTTCCCAGAGCTACGGCTGCCACCACTTCTTCTGAACACACTTTTCTTTCTGCTTTCAGGTTGAAAAGATGCAGTTTGTCAGACATCAGCTGTGAAGCTCTGGGCTCAGCTCTGAAGAAAAACCCGTCCAATCTGACAGAACTGCACCAGAATGAGAACAACCTGCAAGATTCAGGAGTTCTTCATCTGTGTGGTTTTCTGGAGAGTCCAGACTGCAGACTCTGTTGTTAGATACCACTTTTCCATTGTGTTCAGATCAATGTGATGATGACCAAGTTGTGTTGACACTAAACTGCAGACATGAGGTGCATGGTGACAATCTTAATGTTCTGAAGGCTGTTTTGCTCTTCTAAACTTTAGTCCATTCACTGTGGCAGAAAATCTCTTGTTTGAATGTTTCTTACAATCATCTTCATTTCATTTTCATGTCAGCTTCCTTCAGGACTGATCTTTTCTTTGCAGACATTTCCGTTTCTTCATCCTTTTCCCTGCAGATCTGAAGAAAGCTCCTTGCTGATTAAACTATAAAACTTGCCTGTTCAACAATGATCTGGTAAATCAGTGATTCAAACCCAATTTTGGGCCAGAAATATAATTGTCCATATCAGACAGTGTTTTTAAGGACTGGTCTACTCAGGCTTGAAGTTGGCGTCTGATGACATTTAGGATCCTAATATGTAAAATCTATTTTCACCCTACAATGGTTCTGATCATTCTTTAGGGCCAAACTTGTAAACACAGTTTTTTTTTTTTTTATCTTGGCCAATATGCACTTCTGCCATGAATTTTGAAAGTGCATTTTGTAATTATTAATGATGATAAATGACATTTCAGGTGCCCTTCATCTTAAAGTCATCTCAGATCTATTGCGTTTTAATTTGCAATCATGCTTTTGTGTTAAAATCCAAAGGGAATTGCTATACAGTGCCATGCCCCCTGCCAAAAAAAGCTCATCACATTTTTGTTTAAATAAAAAATGCAATCTGTCTCTCATCAGGGCAGGTCTTACCTGACTGTATTTACCAAGTTTCTGGACATCTAGCTGTCATCAATGGTTCTGAACACACTTTTCTGTCTGATTGCAGGCTGATGAGCTGCAGTTTGTCAGAGATGAGCTGTGAAGCTCTGGTCTCAGCTCTGAAGAAAAACCCATCCAATCTGACAGAACTGGACCTGAGCGTGAACCAGAACCTGCAGGATTCAGGAATTCTTCATCTGTGTGGTTTTCTGGAGAGTCCAAACTGCAGACTGCAGACTATGAGGTCAGACTCCATGTTTCAGTTGTGTTTAGCTCAATATTCAGCACAACTCAGAGTCATGTAGAAATTCTCTGATGAGTCTGTGGTTGTGGGGTGTATAAACAGTGGATGGGAGGAAGAATACAGGAGGCTGGTGGACGGATTTGTGGAGTGGGCTGGAGAGAATAACCTGCCGCTCAACGTGGACAAGACCAGGGAGATGGTGATCAACTTCCGGAGGAAAGGGACAGTCTTACAGTCTCTCTGCATCCCGGGCAAGGACGTGGAAGTGGTGGAGGAGTGCGGCTGAGTAGCTCAGTTGGTAAGGTGAGAGGCTACCATGCAGGAATCCAGGGTTAGATTCCTGCATGAGAAGAAACAATGGTACTGGGGACAATTACCATATCAATGGCGAGCAGTTAACATCACTCATTGAGGGTCCTTAGGCAAGACGCTACCGCCTCCCAAGCGCAGTTCAGCTGCAGCTCACTGCTCCCCCAGGGGAAGGGTCAAATGCGGAGAAGAATTTCCCCATTGTGGGATCAATAAAGTGTATTAAATACCTGGGTGTGACTATCAATAGCAGACTGAGCTGGAGGAGCCACAGTACCGCTGTGTAGAAGAAGGCCTGCAGCAGACTACTTCCTAAGGAAGCTGAGGTCCTTCAATGTGTCAGCACCTTGCTCTCCTCTGTGGTCTGTTGGGGAAGCAGCATTGCAGTCAGTGACACCAAGAGACCGAACAAGGTGATCAGGAAGGTGTATTCTGTCATTGGCTGCAAACAGGAAACATTTGAAGCAGTGATGGAGAGGAGGTCACTGAACAGACTCCTTTCAATCATGGACAACACAGACCATCCTCTCCTCCCTGTTCTGGACAAACAGCGGAGCTACTTCTCTAAGAGGCTCAGACAGTTCCACTCCAAAACTGCCCGGTACCAGAAATCCTTCATACCCAATACAATAACCCTGTACAACAACTCACAATGCAACAGATAACCTTTGCACATTTTTTTTTCTATTTTGCACATTTCTTTTGCACATCTTTTTACCTGCACTGTTCTGTAAATATCTGCACTTCCTCTTCTCATTCTAAAGGGCCTTACACACCGGGACAAATATTGGCGCACGTTATTCGCCAGGGTTATTCACCACGTTTTTTGTGTTCACACCCAGGCGATTTTCGCTGACGATGAGCCGAGTGAACATGCAAATTCATTCCCTGACATTAGATGGCGCTTAATGTAAAACAGAAATACCCCTGTACACACGGTGGCGCTGCGCAACTTTACGCTTCTTAAAGTCGCTTTTCACTTAGAAGAAGAGAGCAAGTATTTACGCGCTTGTCATAATCATACAAAGAAAACATGAATATTTCAAGCACCAGTAGCTCTAGCTCCAGTTCCAGCGATGAAGAAATTATTGTTCTGTTGAATAAAGAAAGACGACGGCAGTGTAGACGCTACTTGGCGTCTATCTTCTTCGCTGGTATGTGTGCTCAGCAAGACAGTTTTGTGTTTGAACGCCCCCAAGTTGTGTTTTACTGTAACTTCAGAAGCTCCAGACACGTGTCCAAAAGCGCCATTTTCATTGGTCGTACAGTTTTTGACGCGGTGCGTCAAACCAAAAAAACGAACCCGAGGCGTTTTTTAAAAAGTGACGCTTTTACGCGTGGCGTTTTTCGCGTCGGTGTGCACACTCACATTGGTGCCCTTTGTTTAGTCACGAGGTGTTAAACGTCGGCAAATATCACACGCGAAATTCGTCCCGGTGTGAATGGGCCTTAACTTGGAGTGTTGATCTGAAACATGGTGTGGTGGTTTAACTTTGAAGTCATCCACATCCCTGGCAAAGAAAACATCGTTGCTGACTATCTTTCCCGCTGCCATCGGGAAAGTCCGGAGGAGGGGGAGTGTGTGGTGGTTGAACCTCAAACCACCTGATAGGTGTTAGTATTTCTTTATTTTTCTTTAAATTAAAACATTCATTTTTACTTTTTTTACTTAGATTAACAATGGGTGCACACATTTGATTGATTTGTTTTAAGTGACAAAAAGTAGTTTATTCACTTTTGTTTGTCTTCTGAGTTTCCATCCCAGGTGAGCCATCCATAGAAATCAGCAGAGGAGATTGGGAAATTCCACTGGGGAACTCCAGGGGTTGCTAACTCTCCTCATGGACTTTATTTTGGTCATTTAAAGGAAATGATTTAGTCTACTTTTTGTTGAAGACTACTTTTGTATTATATGAATTTTGTTTGGTTTCTGTTTCTCTGTTTTGTAATCAGATTAATTAGTTTGAATGTTTGATTAGTTAGTTTCCTCTCCCTCATGTGTCCAGTATGGGTTTTCCCTGTCTATAAAGCTTTCCCAGTGTGTCAGTGTAATGGCTAAGTCTGGTCAGGCCTGTTCAGTTTAGTCCCACTTGTTTTGTTTCATTTAGTTATTTTTTCAGTTGGGCCCAAATTACTCTAGTTTTGAAACTATTCTGTTAACTATAACTTTTTATTTTATATTCTTTCATAATTATCCGGTTCTTAACTTCTGATCAGTTATTTATATTTATATTAATAAAATCAAAATGACAAACAATAAGTACATACCATGTAAAAAGGCATAACATTAATTCAGAAATCATTACATATTACGGATTAAGTAATAAAATTGTGTACATGATGTTCAAGAATTATTGCATTATTTGAGAAATTATAACTTGTATAAATTGTAATAATCCATCTCATTATTGAGTATTTAAATAAAATGGTTTGACTTACTAAAAAGTGAGCATCTGTGGAAGTGCGGTCTCGCTAGCCGTCACTAACTTTTTGCATGCACGTTTACATTATAGTTTACGGTACATGCCCAACACCAGGATCATGGCGTGCCTTTAGATGACTCAGCTCATGCTAATAATGTCATTCTTTATTAACTATTGTAGACATTTTGATGACGTGTCTTTATTTTCCATTAATGTATTCTTTGTTTGTCTGTTGTTTAGTTGGTGTCAGTATTTGATATAAAGACAGCAGGTAATGCAGGAAAACAGCTGCTCTTTATGAGATCATAAATAAACAATCCATCATGTAGGAAAAAATCTGCACAATGTTTTTTACCTATTTTTTCAGGATAAAAACGTTAAATATTTTGGTGCTGCTGTGCTAATTTTTCAGATCAATTTACATTTAATATTATTTATTGATTGAATTATTATTCTCAGCATCAAATGGTTCAGTTGGTCATAAGGTTTCTAGTTTAAATAAGGAATGACATATTTTTTTTATTTTAGGCACTTTCAGCTTCTTTTCTGTTTTAGACTAGAACAGAGTTTCTGTGGCTAAATAAAGTTATTATTTATTGAAAGTGGATTTATATTGCTTTTTTTCTTTTGTTAATGTTAAAAGATACAACTTTAGGTATACTTCCACAATTTTTATAGATAACCTAATATATTGTCACTGCGTGTGTGTGTGTGGGGGGGGGGGGGGGGGGGGCACGAAACATTTTTTTCTTTCTAGGGGGGGCCTGGCAAAAAATAATTAAGAAGCACTGCTTTAAAGCAAAGCTTTTTTAACTTTTTAAAAGAAACATGCTCACGTCCCCCTTATCTTGACCATAATCTGGTTATCGCCAGTAAACAGATTCAATTTGAAACTGTAAATCAGCCCAAAAAAAGAGAGATGTATAACAGATGGTATTTCTCTGCTTTGATTTATTTCAGTCTTTATTCACTTAACGGTTACAGACTTACATTCTCAAATCCCAATAACTGCTTTGTGATAGAAAAACATTCAATTTCAACAGACTTCACCCAAAGTATCCACCCTGTTTTCCCCCAAAAAACATAACATTGATTTTAACTTCAATTTAGAATGTCATTAATAACCATATTAGTTAGTATGATAAATAAAACACCTCAGAAAAATCTTTTGACATTACAAAAAAAAAATCTGTCATAATATCTGGAAAAGCACAAGTATTAAATGCTACTTTAGCTATTATGGTGTTGCCATGTGATCGCTCAAGTGGATCAATTTTCTCTTGGAACAAAAAAAAATCAAAAAACAAACCTCCACATCTTAAGCCTCTTTTAAAGCATCAAACTTTCTAACCAGTACTTTCAGTATAACATATTACCCATATATAGTTTTAATGCTACACCTTCTGTTTAACAATAAAAGAAAGAAAGAAAGAAAGAAAGAAAGAAAGAAAGAAAGAAAGAAAGAAAGAAAGAAAGAAAGAAAGAAAGAAAGAAAGAAAGAAAGAAACGGGCTTTCCTCCCTTGAAAGAGAGCCTCCAAAGGTCTCATTGAGCAGCCCTGCCCTCTAATGGCCGCTATAGTAACTACATCCTTCAAACATTAAATTGTGCAATACAATGCCCCCCCCCCCCCCCCAGACATTGTGTCAAAACAAAGGCTATATAATGATATGAGAAAGCTATACGAGGTTATAAACTGTTGCATAAACATTACTATTGCAGATGTTGCAAAACATAACATGAGTTTAAAATATAAAATCTTCAGTTTCTACTTCAGAGCCCCAGGGCTTCTTTGTGCACTCTGCAACCCAGCAGTGCATTTGAAGCATCAACACAGTCCTTCACACATGGAGCTGAAAGAGAAGAAAAGTAAAAAAAAAACAATGTGATTCCTAAACAGTAAATTATGTTTATCATTATACACCTAAAAATCAGTCCAGATATTCAACTAAAAGTACTTTGACATTCTAGACATATTACCATTCTGAGCTTGGACCCATGAAGCAGCCTTCACAGCCAGAAGCTCCCATTCATCCTTTGCATCCATCTTGAATCCATGAAGCCAGATCAGAGCCAGAATGGTGGCCCACACCTCACTGCTGACCTTTTCAACCAAATCAAGTCAAATGTGAAACACAAAGAAAACATGAGAAAAAACACTCTAGCTAACATTTTAAAGTGTTAAGACTTTCAATGATTTCAGTTCTTTTATTCTCCTAAAACAGCTTGATTTTTTTCTAACAGTGACCCACCTCTGCAGGCTTTGACTTCTCCACCTCCTCACTTGTTTTTCCCAGAACTGAGGCCAGAGCTGTATCAAGCAGCCAGCAGCCGGACGCCTTCTGGAGGGAAACCAGCTGCAGCAGAGGGTCTCTGCGGGGCTGCTCAGGCACAGCGGCTTCTAAAAATTATATCAAATAACATTATGTAGGATAGTGCACTTTTGTGGTTCTGTTAAAACATTAAAACCTTTCTAATTGTTAACAACCTCAGTGTATTTAAGCATTTAATTAATTAATTATATTGTATGCTACCGCCCTCCTTCGGCTATAATATGGAGGTATGAGGAAACACCGACAAAACAACTTTACAGCCACCGTGGATATTTCAAGAACAAACCATAAGATTATTTTATAAAGTGGGATTGGATCAAGCCTGCAATTTATTCTATGAATCAAAATTAATAAAAGTTACAGATATAATAGGACATAATACAATGCAAACAATTTATAAAAAACAAATTCCACAGAACATACAAAAACAGCTTAAGGAGAAAAAAAGGAGAATATTTACTAAGAAAAAAAAAACACGCAACAACTTGTGAAAGAACCACCCAAAAAAATGTGCGCATTTTTGTATGTGGGGTGAGGTTGTGGTATAACATGAAAGTAACTATAAAAATGTGTCAGAATGTCCCATTATAAAGAAAAAGAGAAACAAATTTTCTTGGAAAGGTATAAATGAGAAAATAAGAGGCCTAATGTGAAAATGTATGGACAATCATGACTATTACATTTAATAACTATTAAATTTTCAACATGTAAAAATGTATGTATGAAATATCATAAGACTGGATTGTAATTAATGTAACTTTTTTTTTACCCGCTCCTTTTTCAAGCACTTTATCACTTTTTGATTAAATCTTGTTCATCGTATTTAATAATGGTTTTAATTGCAGACCAAACCCTTTGAAGAGTTTATCTGTTTGATTCAAACCTGCTTCTTCATTATTTTACTTACCTAGATAAAACACTCTAGCAGGAGAGCGCCGAGGCATACAACACATCCTCCTGGAACTGGATTTACCTGCAGAAGAAAAAGTAATCACACAAAATGAAAGCAAATGAAAGCAAATCAGCAAAACACAAAAGTATAAAGTTTGGACCAAACTTTGTGCCCTTTTTTTCATTCCTTTCAGCCACCCATAAAGGGAGGGCATACGCAAAAACTCACTCCCAATTTTTTTATTAGAAAGGATTTGAGCAGTAGAAACAAATGTTGGGGAGCATGTGACATTTTGGAAAATGAATTCCCTTCAACAATTAAGATAAAAACAAATAAACAAACAAAATCTGGTCCAGAGAGCTCCAAACACATTTCCTGAGCAATCCAAAAAAGAATAAACACCAACTTCTATACAAATACTATAATTCATATGGTGACATATGATACGTTTTCCACAGTTTATAACAACAAGACAGTAGAAAAGACATAAGTGATGTTTTAGTTTCATTTAACGTGAATACAAATTTGATCATTTTGAAGACTGGGATGCAGCAGAGGAGAAATCGAGAAGAGAACTATACAAGAAGGAAATGAGACATGAGAAGGTAAAACCGCGGAGGAATCTAACTATTTAGATTTTAGCTTTTGTTTCTTTAAAACAAACTTTTGCTTCATCATCTGGACAACACAAGTGCTGAGGTAAACCTTTCCTCTGAAATGATGCTTTTACTTCTCATAACTGTAGATGCGTGATGTCTGTCACTGTGGACCGGGGTGCTCATTACGTTGATCGCGATCGACCGGTAGATCTTCAAGGACATGAGGGGGGATCACAGGCCAGCAAAGATAAATGCCCCAAAATATAAAAAAAAAGTACTTCTATAAAATCCGTCAGCGAATTAAAATCCTCACTTAGAAGTACGCGACTTGATTGACATGCAGAACGGCCAATCGGAAATCCTCTGATACATATGTCACTGAACATGCCTGTTTAAATTCACTGAGCGAAAATTCTGTCTATCATTAGAAAGTCTGTTTCTGCTCCGCGGCACGTCAAGTCCCCGGCAGAAAACCACTCCGGCCACTGGAGTGCTTATCAAGGCCCCGGCCCACGTTCCTCTTCCTGCAACCGGCTTTGGAGTTTCCGACCGCTAAATACGACCTCACTAAGGAAGCGGTGTATTCCATGATACGGGCTTCGTACGGAGCCAGCAGCGCCTTTGAAATGCCATGGTCCCTGCATTGCACGGTTTACAGCAGAGCATGACATACGATAGTCGCTGGTTTCAGTTTTTGCAACAAAACACCTAATCTGTTAATCTAAAAGAATCCTTGCATAATCATACTGTGTAGTTTTTAATTATCAGTAAATAAACAACAATGTACAAATAAACATATAACTAACAAACATGTACTAATAGTCGATCTATCTATCTATCTATCTATCTATCTATCTATCTATCTATCTATCTATCTATCTATCTATCTATCTATCTATGCACACACACAGGTAGATCTTCAAGACATTGTTGTCTCAAAAGTAGCTCACATGCCAAAAAAGTGTGAGCACCCCTATTGTAGACAGTCTTTGTATGAATGTGTTTGATTACGTTATTCAAGTTCAGAGTAACATGTCTTCTGTCTCTATTATTTGAGAGCTGAGCAGCTAACTCGGTTGTGTGTAACAGGGATGTCTTTAACGGCTGACGCGATGGGAGAGACAACCGCTGCAAGAGAACCGACAATAACGATTACTTTTCTCAGAGAGGAAAAGTGATCATACGCACTCCATCCTGTTGCAAAAGTCGCTTTATGCCGCTACTTCTGTGTCTCTGTGAACCACATTCGTTCAAGAGGGGAAAAAGAAAAAACAAGAATGATCGATTTATTATTGTTTCGATAAAAATAACAAAAATATCGTAAGATTTAGGATGCCCAAGGTTGCTGCTTCGCCATACTGGACATAGCTCCTAGGAGCTCCGGCCCGCCGCAGAGCTCTTTTGCTTGTCATGCCGGCATTCAAGGAGCTGGCTGGCCGGTAGACTGACAGCCAGCAGAAATTGTAGTATAGGGTCGAATAGGAATAATTATATTCTGGATTTGTATATTATTAACATTCTCTTTAGCAGTCACTTTACATCCGAAAGCTAGTAGGCTACAAGCTATGTAGCCTATCATTTATCCTGCTGTATTTGAATAGACCACAGTTGCAGGGAAATGGTGATTGGTGGAGATGCATTATGGGATATGTGTGATGCATGATGGGATACGTAGCATGTAGGCTACTAGCCTTTGGATGTAAAATGACTGCTTACGAGTATCATGCTTTTGTGGAGTTTTTTTAATAACAGAGTTTTTTTAAATAAATAAATCTGCTCTTTAAAAATCATCAGTGTCTTCCATTCAATGTAATGAGACACACAGACAGAAATGAGAAGTTATCTGCTGTAAATCCAAATATTGCTCAAAGCCATGTCTATGAATGACTTATGACGTGAATAATTATTTCGTTTGCACAAATTAATTAATGCGAGGGAACGGAATATTATTTTGTGTGAAAAAGATATTATTTTGTTCGCACAATTTAATTATTGTGGGGGAATGAAATATTAATTTGTGAGAACAAAATAACAATTTGTGGGAACGAGATATTTATTATTTTACCCATGTAAGGTCACGGGCTCCGTAAGAACACAGTTTTTATTAGTATGAGTTATTTTCACAGCTCATTTTCCTACTCGATAGTGAGACGACTCGATTTCTTAGGCTCCGGCTTTCCCTCCCTGTGGGTGCCGCCCATTTCATGACGTCACACTAGAGTCAAACTCAAAGGGTGTCTGTATTTCGCTCACAAAAACCAACAACATCCAAACTTTTGCAAAGATGGATATGCATAATGTGCATATGAAACAAAAGCGTTTCTCCACAAAGAAAGTGGGTGAGTGTGTTAGACTGGGGACGGTGCTAGCAGCTCAAGCTCTTCCTGGAAGGGGCTGTTGTCACTTTATGATGTCACAATGTGAGACCCAACTTGTTGTCGTGGATTGGGTTTTTAGAGGAATGATCATTGCATAATGGATCAAACTACTGCTTTAAGGTTGTTTTTGTGAGGAATTAACATTAAAATACACTTAAAAGCACAAAAAAATGGTTTTGCATGAATTTGGCCCTTTAATATCTTTTTTGTAAGTGACCATGTTATAAGCATGATAACGTCCTTTCAGGTTGATTATTATCAGACATAAAAGGACTTAAACTGAAGTGTGCGCCACGAAAATGAGAGTAACACAATAAAAAAAATAACATGCTTAAAGTCTCAAATTAATTAATTACAATTAACGAGATCATTTACACCCCTTGTTTTGATGATTGTCAGTACATGTTAAGGGAGGTCAAATAATAGTGTTAGAAACACAAAACAACAAAAACATAAAAACCTTTTACATTATAAAATCGACATTTTTTTCTCCCTTCTGCGAACCAACACATTAACATGTTGAAGGAGTTTGAGAGCTCAAGTTATCCCAGGAGCTAAGGTGTCTACGGCTTTTGCCACTGCTATTGTCTCCCATGTCACACAGGTCCTGGGTGACAAGCCAGACAAAGAGTGTTTCAGAACCCCCTTGATGAGAAATACAAAGAAAGATTCCACTACATTGCCCGAATTGGTGTCACCGGGGCACCACTTTGGAGCCAGGCCTGGGATTGGCTCCTCCCACAGGCCCTGATTAGGTCCAGCCCAAAGGAACATTGTGGGATCACTTTCTCATGGGGCCACCACCTGTAGGGGCAGGTGCAATGTGATTTACGTGGCACTTAAAGGCTGGTGCCTCTGTACCCCAATTACCAGTCATAGAACTTGGAATGTTAACTCTCGTTGAAGGAAGGACCCTGACCTTGAGCTGGAGGGTGAGAGGTACCTGCTAGATATGGTTGGGCTCACCTCCACCTCCATCCACAGCCTGGACTCTGAAACTCTGTCCATCAGGAGGCAATGAACTCTCTACCATTTTAGAGTTGCACATGGTGCCCACCCTGACATGAGCACAAGTGGTGTTTCGTTGTTAGACTTCTGTGTTTATTACAGTTTGTCCATAACAAACACCATAAGAGTGTCCATCAATACACGTGGCAACAGGACACCCTAAGCAAAAGATCAATGATCGACTTTTTTTCAGGCAACCTTAAACCGTGTGTATTGGACACTCAGGTATAGAGAGGGGCAGAGCTGTCCACTGATCACAACCTGGTGATGGATTGGAATTGGTGGTAGGGAGGGAGGCTGGAAAGACTTGACAGACCCAAACGTAAGACGAGGATCTGCTGGGAACATCTGGCTCTGGGAGGTCTTTAACTCCCACTGCGGGGATATGTACCTGCTTCAATCAGGCACCGATGGAGGCTTGGGAGAGTGATTCCACGTGGCCCTTGTTTTCCACCTCTATTGTCTCTGCTGGTGTTCGAAGCTGTGGTAGCAAGGTCTCTGTTGCCTGTCCGGGTGGCAATCCCCAAACCTGGTGGTGGACACTTGACGTAAATGATGCTGTCAAGCTGAAGAAGGAGTCCTACTTTGACTTGTTGGATAGAGGAAAGCAGTTTTCTGCAGACACCGTTTTTAGGTGCACGTGGGGGAACTGTTGACTTTGACTGGGGACATTGTCAGGAGGTAAAAGGAATGCTTCAAGGATCTCCTTAATCCTTCTGACATGCCTCCTCTTGAGGAAACAGAGGCTGAGGACTTTGGTGTTGGGCTGTCCATCACCCAATCTGAAGTCACTGAGGTACTCAATGAGCCCCTTGGTAGCAAGCGCCAGGAGTTGATGAAGTCTGCCCAGAGTACCTTAAGTCTCTGTATGCTGTGGCAGTGTCTTAGCTGATACGTCTCTGCAGCATCCCGTACCACTGAACATACTCCTCAGCCTCCCTGGGCAAGTCTTTCCCAGGATACTGGAGAGAAAAGCTTGTTGTATAGTCGAACCTCAGATTCAGGAACAATATGGCGGTTTCTGGCCTGATTGTGGATCAGTGGACTAGCTCTACCTCCTCCTTAGGGTGCTGGTTGGCTTGTGGGAGTTTGCTCATCCTGTGTGTTCTTTGAATTTGGAGAGTGCCTTCGGCAGTGTTCTTTGTGGTGTCATCTGGAGGGTGTTCTAAGAGTATGGGCTTTGGGGAGCCTTACTGAGGACTGTTCAGTCTCTATGTAACAGGAGGAGGAGCATTGGGGCAGTTTACAGACAAGTGTGAAGCAGCTGGGATGAGGCCATGGTTCTTGACCGGGGAAAAGTAGTTTGCCCTCTCTGGGTGGGTGGGGTGCTCCTGCCCCAGAAGGAGGATTTAAATTATCTTTAATTATCTTGTTTACAGAGCATGAGATTGACAGGTTTTTGGCACGGCGTCCACTGTTAAGTGATTGCTGTACTGGTCCATTGTGGTAAAGAGAGATAGAGGAGCGAGAAAGCAAAGCTCTCAATTTACCGGTCGATCTTCGTTCCAACACTCACCTATGGTCATGAGCTCTGGATCATGATCGATAGAATGAGGTCCTGAATACAAGCGGGTGAAATGAGCTTCCTCCGTAGGGTGGCTTGGCACTCCCTTAGCGATAGGATGAGAAGTTGGTCACCCAGAGAGCTAGGAATTGAGCCGCTGCTCCCCCACATCGAGAGGAACCAGTTGAGGTGGTTTGGGCATCTAGTCTGGACGACTCCTAGATGCCTTCATGGGGAGGTGTTCCGGGTATGTTGAACTGGACAGAGCCCCCGAGGAAGACACAGGACACGATGGAGAGACTACATCTCTCAGCTGGCCCAGGAATGCCTCAGTCTCCCCCATAGCTGGGGAGATGGAAGTCTGGGCATACTAGCTCAGACTGCATCCCCCACGACCCGGGTCCCGAATTGATTAATGAAAGGATGGATGGATAGATATAGATCATTCCAATTTTAACATTTTCTATGCTCATAAAATATTATATTTAAAATGTATACCTGCATAAGTACAAGTACAAATGTATAAAATGTAACCACTGAATCAAAGTAAGCAACATTGTGTACAAAAATAAGGTTTTTGTCACACCAAAGACTAGCATTTTTAGATTTGAATTATTAATAAAACGTAGTTTTGATATTTTTTCAATGAAATAAATATAAAATAAACCCAAAACTTGGGAAATATTCCATCATTATTTTACTAACATGAAAGACTTGCTCCTGATGGCTGAAGAAGGAGCCTTACAAGAAGACATAATCACACAACATGGAACAAAATCAACAAATACAAAAATTATACAAAGTTTTGTCTAAATCATTTAGTCTTTTAAGCCCTGCTGCCCCCCACCGTCACCTCACTGGGTCAAGCGGAGCTGTCTCATGGCCTGTAAACCCTCGATCTTGTGTTTTTCTCATTCATTTCTTACAGCCACCCAAAAGGGGAGGGCCAACACAATAACTCCCTCCCATTTTTTCCAATATTAAATAAAGTTTGAAGCAGCAGAACCAAATGTTGATGGCAGATGTGACATTTTTAAAATACGACAGAGTTTTAGGGCCAGTTTACAAACGTGATAACTGTTAAATCACGAGAATAAAGTCATAAATTTACGACTTTGAAACTTAAAAAAATTTAAGAAAAAAAGTAATATACATCTACGAGAAAAAATACCAAAGTTGTGTGTTTACTTGAACCTAGCTTGAAGATAAAAGATGCAGAGCATTTTGTGAAGCTTTATTTCCAGACAAGTTTTAAGAAACAAAGATATTCTAAACCTAATTGTTGGTGTAGCCTGCTTTCCGGGGTTCAGTGTTGTTAATGTGCTTTCATATTATTTGTCGTACAAAGGATGATGTCGCATTACTTTTTCCTGCCTTTAACCTGTCTGATTCTGAGCTTGCTGTCTGTCACAAAGTCATATATCTTGGTCATATCGTCAACGATAAGCTTACAGATGACGATGATATCCAACGGTTTTATATGCTCAGGAAAACACGCTTGCATGCAGGTTTTATTCATACAATTTTAAAATTCTATTTTTCAAAACTTACTGCACACCTTTGTATACTGACAAATTATAGGGCATCCAGCATCAGGAAGCTACAGATTGCCTATAATGATGCCCTAAGGATTTTATTGAAACAGCCTCGGTGGTGCAGTGGAAGCAGTTTGTTTGTTGGTGCTAGAGTTAATACTCTCCAAGCTTTATTAGGACAATTTATCTATGGTTTTATCTATCGTCTTAATGCTTCAAATAATGAAATAATTTTGACTCTCACCAATGTAAAGCACAGCACTTTTAGATACCAATCCCCTATTTGGAGGTTTTGGTACAGTCGCCTTTTTTAAACTTTCAAGTTTTTTATTTTTTTCCCCAGCAGTTTTAGTCTTTTAATTAAGTTCATAATACTTGGTTATTTTACAGTTCTAATACTTTTTATGTCATTGTTCTGATACTTGTTTGAGTGTTTTCTTTTTTATCCTTAAGTCTTTTATATGTTTTGTAGCAAATGGACCTTGAGTCTGTAATCAAGCTTATGATTATGATTATTATTATTATTACATGTAAAATAAGGAGCTCAGAGACACATTTGGGTATAAAGGACCGATTCTTTATTCTGCCTTTTTGAATTCGCAAAACCAGACGTTCTTTTGTAATCTTACTTTATGTAACTGTAAAGAAAACTAAAGAGGAACAAAAATAGTGTTGCACACTGTAAGGATTCTGTGGTTTAGTTTGGTTTTATTGTTCTTTTTGCTCATGTTTTTGGTTTCCTTTTTTAAGTCAGACCAGTTTCGGGTTCATGATCCACAGCTGCCTTCAGTTCAGTTAATTGCCCTCAGCCTTTTTAAGTGTCTTGGTTTTTGTTCATCCTTGTCATGTCATCTGCTCTTTTCACCTTTTTGTTTCTCCCCATAGTTACGTTATGTTTCAGTTTGTTTGAATGTTTTATTTTCTGTCACCAAGCCTGGTCTCCTGCATTTTGTGTCCTTCACCACCAGTTTCTGAGACATATGTGCCTTCCTCCAGATGAATCTGTCGTAAAATGTCTGAAATTCTGAGTGGCTGTGGCTCCTCCTGGAGGCCTCCTCCTCTCTGAGGTCTCCTGTGAGAGTCACAGCTGCATGCAATCCTCATTAGCTCCCTATTTAAGGTGTGGCTTTTCTGTGCTCTGTGCCTGAGCTTCTTTGTACCTGACCTGGTAGTTTTTGATTTGTCCTCTCGAGACATTAAACCTTGGCTATTTTGTGGATCTGCATTGGTCCTCTCTGCTCCTGGGTTTCTCGTTTCAACATAAAACAAAGAGGAATCAAAAAAGTGTTGCATACGTCCCCTTCTCCAAATGAAGCCTCTTGTTTTAACAACAAACCATAAAGGAGCTTTCAAACATTTATAATGTTATCAACAATCAGCTTACCTGTTCAATTGAGGTTGTTGGGTCTGCTTTGCTGCTTCACCGCTTTCACTCGCTGCACTGTAGGCTCATTTTGACTTTAATCTTGTAAATTTACGAGAAAAAATCGTAAATTTACAACTTTAAATCTCATAAAATTCTTCTTTTTCTGGAGGCCCTAAAACTCCATCGCAGGAAAATGACTTCACTTTAAAAGAAAAAAATTTTCCTTAGACCGAAGATGTGCGGAGGTTTTGAAAGTGTGTCAATGCATGTCGAGTGGGTCAAGTATGACCTGATAGTGTTGGAAACACGGAAAACCAAAAGATAAAAACCTTTGCAAATACAATCTTGACCTTCCCCCACCCTCTGTCCACAGGTCTGGACTACAGTTTAATGGTAAAAGACTCACCAGGGGTTGGAACATTTCTGCACACCAGGGGTCCTTGAACAGCATCACCATTGTCTTTGTTGACAGCAATGAAGGCAGTGTGATGACTGCTCACTCCTGATTGGACACTGAGCTCCACCACCTTCCTCTTCATGTCTTCATTTGACTTTCCTCTGTTCTTTCTTTCCTCAGACTCCAGAGAACGAATCAAAATACGAGCAGCTAACCTGTGGACTGTAAACCTACAAACAGAAGAGAAGGAAAAAGGGAGGTGAAGATGAAAAAATGAAACCATTTGTAGTCTTTTGTTTTTGTCTGACTGAATAGTGAGGGATGACTTTTCTGTTTTATGACGGTTTTTATGGTGTTTGTCAGAAAAGTCTAGTATGTTGTATTGTAATGTATTGTTGAAATACAGAAGTTTAACGTTTGGAAAACACTTGGAAAAAGTTGCAGGAAAAAGAGTAACCCTTGGAACAACTAAAGGAAGAAACCAAAAAGTTAACAGAAAAACTTAAAATGATTCTTCAGACCCAAACATTAGGGCTGAGATGGAAAAATCAATACTTTTCAGTTCTCCCTTTTTGTTTTTCAAATATAATAATAGACAATCTGAGTAAACTGTGTCAGTCCTGACTCATAAGAGAACGTGCCTGTAATGTTTAGGACCTAAATTATAGCTGCCAAATAAGAACTAGAGAACTAACTAGTGTTGGTTAAAAACTAGCTTTACAGTGAACATTGGTTCTGCAATCTACAATGATCTAATATGGGTTATAAAGGCAGTGTTTTCTTTATTGCTCATAAGTATATACATTATGTCTTTGGCCTTTTTCAGGAAAAATCGTAGAGAAAGAAAAACACATAAAAAAATAATGGCACTTAAGATAATGATTTTTTATTACCCAGTGTCCTTTGCAGGATTCAGGTTAAACAGTTTTTTGCTCTCATAGGGATGATCTCCCAGAGTGTAATTCACCGTCACACTGCAGTCTGTTTGGGAACTCTGACAAAACAAAATACAGTTTAGAGACCAGTGCGTGCACAAAGACACAACTTCTACACAAAACCTAAAGGAGATCTCACCAGTACCTTTCCACAGAGTTGGGCATAAACCAGTGACCTCTGACCCTGGAAAATTGTTGTGATTGGTGGAGAGAGGACAGTGGCAGACACTCCCTTTGGTAAATCCCATGTGACAGAGATGTCTTTGACAACAAGCTGTAGTGCAAATTTCAGAGACTGCATCACCTGATGGTTAGGAAACAGTGAATAACATAAATGTTTATTTTGCTCAATAAAGGTGTATTATTGAAGTTAGTTGTTTGCTATTTTACTTTTGCCTGCATCCTGTCACTTCCTGTGATGAACTGAGCGTGACCTCTGCCCTCCTGAGCCAACCCATTGATGAGAGCAGAGCTGGCTCCTTCTCCAATCCCAAAAGAGAAACACCTGCAAACAACACACTGGTGTTAAACACACATAACACACAAACACAGGACACATGCAGTGAATCTGTGTTTTAGTGCTTTCACCTGTGGGAACCTGCATTCTTCCTAACTAGATCTAGAACTTCCTTGGTGTTCCCCACCTCTCCATCAGTGAAGACAAACAACTGAGAGGAAATACAGAAGTCACACAAAAGCACACAGAAAAACCTGTTACTGTGAAACAAGTTTACAACTTGAAATGCAAGTTTTATGACAATAAACATGTACAGAGATTTCAAAACGCAAATGAGAAGGGTTACATTTGAGTTACACTTCCAGGTGAATAGAAATTGCCAAAACATTTCTGAAGAAATAAATGATTTTGTAGCATGAACTTTAGACATACAGTATTTTACCACATAGAAATAAGAAATACCTGTCTAGGCTGGTTGGAGATGCAGGGCTGACTGTAAATGTGTTGGAGGGGCTGAAGAATCTCTGTTCCTCCCAGATCAGCCTGCATCACCTCAACTTTCTTCAGAGCCTCCTCCATGCTCTTCTCACTGTATTCCACACTCTGCCTGCCATCAGAAACACACAAAGGTCAAAGGGAAGACTGCACCATGACACATCATTTACCAAGATTACACACAATTTTAACTTATTTTTAAAGCAAGCCACATTTTTAACAAGAAACCGCAGAATTCTTCATTATTTCATAGAAGATAAAACATAAATAATAATATTGAACTCAATCACTGACGGGAAAATATGATCATAACTGGATCCAAAACCATAGATATTGAAGTAGCAGCCCATTGGTAAACTCTTCAAGAGGAGCAGCAGAGTATCCTGAGAGAGAATAGAAGCTGATGAAGACCATGATCTCACACACATAGAAAGGTTTTCATGACTGACTGAACACTGGATGAATACCCTTGCACTGCTGATGCGAGTCTCTTGCTGGTTCCTGTTATTGGTCGGACACTGCATGCTTCCAGATCGATCCAACAAGAACACAAACTCTCCACATGAGGCGCGTTTGGACATCACAGACTCTGGGAACTCTGGGTACAGACTAACCATCACCACAGGATCACCCATCAGAGTGCCTGAAACACAACAGGAACCACAAAGATTTACATTTGTTGATTCTAGTTTGCACTAATCCCATAATCTAGACACAAAAACAAGTTTTCTCTCACCAGGCTGAGCAGAGTCCTGTCCTGCCTCCACCACAGCAGAGGGCTGGTGAGCATCTTTGTAATAAATCAGCAGCTCTACATCTCTGTCAAACTTGTGTCCTGCAGCCAGCTTCACCTGCACACCAACAACACAAAGATGAAGAAACCTTTGTATCTTCTTTTCAGCAACAACTACTTCTCACTAGGCCTGCACAATATACCGCAAATTTATCGTTATTGCGACATTAAGCTGTGCAATTTGCATACCGCAAAAGACGGCAAAAATCGCAATAAATGGTTACCTTAAATGTGCTAAAACAATCTCATGGCTGCTTGAAATATTGAACAAATGGAATAAATCCCTTTATGCATTTAACCAATCGGAAGGACCCGTTTACGTTGTTGATCAATCAGATGAGCCCTTTTATGTTTGATGTTTGCCTCCCATGTCGACGAGGGTCAGTTGGAGTATAACGTTTAAACCGTTGCAGTGAAATGGAAATGATGTTTTTGGTTGTTTTGCTATTTGTTTATATACCGCGAGTTATATCGTTATCGCAATATTAATCACCAATATCGCATATCGCGAGTTTTCCTCATATCTTGCAGCCCTACTTCTCACAGCTGTTTACTTACAGCAGCCTCTGTGTGATCAGTGTTCAGGTAGTGAAGAGGCTCCAGAGAACAGCTGGACTCTACTTTGGAAACTGGACGAGGAGAGGACACTCGTGCAGAAAAGGACAGACTGTAGGGAATCTCAGAGGCTGGAACTGAGCTGACCGGGACTCCAGGACCTTCACTACCTGCAAACACCACAACAAACGACCAGGAGTCACTGAAGAACACAATCATGAACAATCTGTGTTCATTTTTAAGGAAAACTAAGAACAAATATGTGTTTATCATTTTGTACACTTTACCAATTATAGAAAATATTCTTTAGTGTTTTTTTCTGTTCAAAGGTGATGTTAAATTAGGAGTCTGTGAGTAAATGGTACATTGGAATTAGTGACATTTGGTGTCAAGGGGTTACTGTTGTTTCACCCACAAAAGCATTTTTGTATGTTGTCATTCGCATGAAGGAAAGATTGTTTGTACTAAGAAACTAAACATGTATTATTTAAAAACTGAAACTGAAACAAATCAGAAAAACTATCAAATTTGTGAATACAATGCCAACTCACTTAGTATTTTTAAAAAGAAATTTCACATTGATAGAGAAAAAAAATCATATTTTGAATAAGAGCAAGGTAAAAGAAAAACAAGATAAAAGTGCATACTTTAGCATTCAAGCTAAAAAATCAACAGATTTCAAATCATGGGTCATTTGTATTTAGACACAAGGAACTTATGAAAGGTTTAAAAACATTTTCAACAGACTTAAATGATTCTGTATTAAAGAATTCAGTTTTATCTAGTTTAACTCTTTCAAAGCATCAGATATTTTCTAAAAAAAAATTAAACCATACAACCAACTAACAAAGGCTTGTTTGAAATATTAGTTAAGTTTTAGAACTTGTTAAAAAAAAAAATCTTGAGGTTTTCATACCTTGAGGGTGGTAGCGAGGGTTGAGCACAGCAGGCAGACAGAACCTCAGCGCCCCATCAGCCTCCACAGCCAGCTCAATGACATACTGCAGCATGATGGAGGCGCTCTCCCCTGGAGGCAGACTGCCCACACTCAGAGAGAAGATATCAGGACTCTGCTCACTCTCCTCCAACAGGAAGGCCTGCTGCCCTGAGCTCAGTGCATCGTCATACTCCTCACGAGCCTGCAGCAAACGTCAAACATGTCAGAGATGTTCACTGATCTGCAGCTGCTTTACAGAGACGGAAGCTTTCTGTCCACATCACCTGCTGCTTCTCCTTCAGCTCAGCTACAATGTGTGTCTGTCCAATGTCAGCACTGAAATGACACACAGCAGCATCTCCAGGCAGAGGGAAGACAAAAAGCGCCTCTATAGGTTTGTCCTCCTTGTTCTGGTAGTTCAGAGTGGAGATGACTGTAGCCACATGGTCCTTCACCTGCAGCTCCACCTCCACGCTCTTCAGAGGAACTGAGACGGCACATCAACAGACACAGACACAGAGAGAGCAGAGATATTGCACCGTTTTCTTCCATCTCTCCATCCATCCATCCATCATCTATCCATCTTCTTTCACTCATCCGGGACCGGGTCACTGGGACAGCAGTCTATGCAAAGATGCTCACACTTCCTTATCCCCGCCCACTCCTTCCAGCTCCTCTGCATGGACCCTGAAGCGTTTCCAGGCCAGACCAGAGATGGAGTATCTCCAACATGTCCTGAGTCTTCCCCGGGGCTAATCTCAAGCTACAATCTTCTCTTACTTGTGAACAAGACCCCATGATGCTAAAACTCCTCAACTGGGGGTACGATCACTCTACCCACCCAGAGAGGACAAAATGCCTTTCTCTGGTCAAGAACCATAGCCTCAGACTTAGCAGTGCTGACCCTCATCCCAGCTGCTTCCCACTCAGCTGCAAACCACCCCAATGCATGCTGGAAGTCCTGACTCGATGAAGCCAAAAGGACAACATCATCTGCAAAGAGCAGCAAGGAAATCCTGTGATCCTCAAATCAGACCCCTCCTTGCCAGAGTCAAACATGCACAGGTCTGATTTACTGACAGCTATGCAAATCAACCTCCTGCTCCAGTCATAGAGAGACCGGACAGCTGCACTGAAAATGGTGCCTGCACAAAACTGCTTTCCCCTTCTGTGTTGCTAGATGGTTTGCCAAAATCTCTTTAAGGTCAACCGATAGTCCTTCTCTGTGGCCTCACCAAACTCCTCTGAGGACCAAGCTTTTGCCTCCGCAACAGCCAGGGACGCAGCTGGCTTGGACTGTCAGTACCTGTCAGCTGCCTCTGGAGTCCCACAAGCCAACCAGGCGTGGTAGGACTCCTTTATCAGGGTGAACTCCAACAATTGGTGGTATAAGTATTTGGCCCCCCTGAACTTCTCAACCTTTTGCCCCATTTCAGGCTTCAAACATAAAGATATAAAACTGTAATTTTTTGTGAAGAATCAACATCAAGTGGGACACAATTATGGAGTGGAACGAAATTTATTGTACATTTCAAACTTGTTTAACAAATAAAAAACAGAGATATTGGGCTGGCAAAATTGTTCAGCTCATTGACTTTCAATGCACTAAACTCTCTCCAGATGTTTAGTGAGGATCTCTGAATGATTCAATGTTGACCTAAATGACTAATGATGATAAATAGAATCCATGTGTATGTAATTAAGTCTCCGCATAAATGCACATGCTCTGTGATAGTCTCAGAGGTCCGTTTAAGGCGCAGAGAGCATTATGAAGAAATAGGGACACACCAGAAAGGTCCGACATACTGTTGTGGAGACGTTTAAAGCTGGATTTGGATACAAAAAGTTTTCCCAAGCTTTAAACATCCCAAGGAACACTGTGCAAGCGATAATATTGAAATGGAGGGAGTATCAGACCACTGCAGATCTACAAAGACCCGGCCGTCCGTCTAAACTTTCAGCTCAAACAAGGAGAAGACTGATCAGAGATGAAGCCAAGAGGTCCACGATCACTCTGGATGAACTGCAGAGATCTACAGCTGAGGTGGAGAGTCTGTCCATAGGACAACAATCAGTCGTATACTGCACAAATATGGCCTTTATGGAAGATTGTATAAGGAAGAGAAGATATCCATAAAAAGTGTTGTTTAAAGTTTGCCACGAGCCACCTGGGAGACACAACAAACATGTGGAAGAAGATGCTCTGGTCAGATGAAACCAAAATAGAACTTTTTGACAACAATGCAAAATGCTATGTCCGGTGCTAAAGAGACACAGCTCATCACCCTGAACACACCATCCCCACTGTCAAACATGGTGGTGGCAGCATCAGGGTTTGGGCCTGCTTCTCTTCAGCAGGTACAGGGAGGATGGTTAGAACTGATAGGAAGATGGATGGAGCCAAATACAGAACCATTCTGGAAGAAAACCTGTTGGAGTATGAAAAAAACCTGAGACTGGGACGGAGGTTTGTCTTCCAACAAGACAATGATCCAAAACATAAAGAACATCTACAGTGGAATGCTTCACAAATAAACATAAACAAGTGTTAGAATGGCACGCGTTCACGTTCCATCTACAGACACGCGCTCATATCAGCCCACCTGTAATCTCACTGGCAACAGTTTCCAAGACAAGAATTTTTACAATGTTTTCCTTTGATAAAACTGTGTTGTATAGTGCACATTAATTTAAATTGCCCGTTCAAGAAGGCTGATGCGGAAAAGCTGCAGACCACAGCGCTGTGTGATTGGACCCTTTCCTTATGATGCTATAGTGGAAAAAAAGATCATTGTGAGGAAATATTGTCACTCAAACCCAATTTTGTTTTTTTATTGTTGTCGCACCCCCACGTGCCACTGTCTATTCCTCTGCGTGCCAACTGTGGTGCACGTACTACAGGTTGCCGACCCCCGGCCTATAACATGCTTCTCTTAAGCCTTTCAGAATAAACTATACATGTATGATAATATGTAAATTTTTGGTACACAAAATAAAGATATTTTAATGAAATATGAATTGTTTTCGCAGCTAATTTTCCTACATGGAAGTTAGATGACTCTATCTCTGAGGCACCACCTTTCACCCATTTCATGGCACCAACCTAGAGACAGCCTCGGCAGCATGTCTGCGTTTTCCCATGAAAACAAACAACAGATCTTTCGCAAAAATGTATATGCATATTGCGCATATAAGATAAAAGCGTTTTTGCTGATCAGTGCTAGCTCCACAGCTCCACAGAGAAAGTGTGGGGGGGGGGGCAATGCTGGCAGCACAGACTCTTCCTGGAAAGGGCTTTTTCTCACTTTGTAAGGACCCACTTATTTTTGTGGATTGGGAGGGGCTGGTGCTCAGAGCGCAGGGTTTTAGAGGAATACTCAGAAATGCGCGAATGGAGCAAAATACTACTTTGGGGTTGTGTTTAGGGAGGTATTAACATTACAAAACACTTAAAAGCCCAAAAAATGGATTTGTATGATATAGGCCATTTAAAGAGATAGATTCTAGCACATACATATTTTTAATTATTATTAATCTTTATTATGGAGGAATCCCAAATCAATATTTCAGGTTGTAAAGTAATAAATGAAATGTGTCTTTACTTATGTAATTTGCCACATGTCAATCTTTTCTGTAGCTCTATTTATTCTTACTTCAAATAAATAAAGGTTTTCTAAACCTTAATTTACCAGACATAAAATTGTTTTTTGTGCCTAAAAGGAGGTTTTTAATTTTTTTAATTTTAAAGAACCAAACTGCAGAAAGGTTTCAGAAAAAAATGGTAAATGAGTCTATGATCTAACAGGTCTGTACCTGGGTTCTTCTTGGCAGTAAGCAGACCACAGCCGACCATCTTTGTATTTCTTTAGAGGGACAATAGACAAAAAGGGAAAAAAAAGAAACACTTGCTTACTGTTAATAAGAGACTAATTTCAAACAAAGTAATAACATTTTACTTTGGTTTTCAATCAACTTTCTGTAATATAAACTGTTGTCTACATCTACTAAAAATAAAAATGGTAAAAACTACTCCAATGCTTATGTTTTTCACAAGGATTTTGAAAAGCTTTACTGATAGATATAAAAAGGAACAACATAAAGTGTTTACCTGTGAAATCTTCCTGCAGCCAATGATCAAACAGGAAATGTTTTCAGTCAGAGAAAAAGGCTTCCAACAGGTTTGCTTGTTTTCGTCACCACGCAGCATGGAGGGGGTGGCGTTTAGAATATCAAGAGATACACATGGATGAATGCACACAAATGTAACCTGTTCCTGTATGTTTTTCTTTCTGCCAGTCTGGAATACTCAGCATTGATGAGGAAAATCAGCTGAATAAAAATTCTTTGGAACCAGGAAGAGGCCGCTCTTCCTGATGGTTTGACATGATACTTAAACAAATGAGACCTTGTTGTTTTAAACACAACTTATTTAGAGAAGTAAATGCAAACTTTTTTTTAGTGCCTCATGCAACTTCTGTACATTGTAATGCTCTTTAGTATTCACATAAAAACACAACATTTTTAAAACATTTTCCCAAATCCTCTTTTGGATCATTCCGATTCTCGATAGCAAACGTCAATTGGGCCTGATAGTGTACTGGCTTAAGCTGGTGGACACGTCTGGCTTAAGCTGGGGGACACGTCTGGCTTAAGTTGGGGGACACGTCTGGCTTAAGCTGGTGGACACGTCTGGCTTAAGCTGGGGGACACGTCTGGCTTAAGTTGGGGGACACGTCTGGCTTAAGTTGGGGGACACGTCTGGCTTAAATTGGGGGACACGTCTGGCTCAAGCTGGGGGACACGAGTGGCTAACAGTTGACAGATGAATTTTGTAAAAAGCACTTTGAACGCATCCATTCACTTTGCAGCCATCTAAGCTCCACTAAGAGCAGCTAAGATGATGTACTTGAAACTGTAAATGTGGGACCCTGAGGCATAGTGTGTTACTGATGGTAGCCTTTGTTACCATGGTGTGGTTCTGGGATTTTTGCTCACTGTTATGGTGATCATTTTGGCCTCACCAGTGCCTTAAGTGGGCCGGTCTCTCACCGTTACTAAGAACCAGCACTCCTGGTACTCCAAAGAGCTTAAATTGCTTTTTAGAGTACAAAGGTTTTCACGGTCCTCCAAGCCTGGTGCAGGTCAACAATTTTATGTCCAGTGACCTTTACAGATCTTTGGTCTTTGCCATAGTGGAGTTTGGAGATTGACTGTTTGAGGTTGTAGACAGGTGTCTTTTATTCTGGTGACAAATGGATGGATGGATAGATGGATGGATGGGTAGCAGCTGGATGGCTCAAGTAGCTGTGTGTAGGACCGGCTCACGGGAAACCAGGCTCCATATCCCAGGAGCGAACTGAGCTTAATCCAGTGCCCCTACACGCTACTGCTTAACAATAAAGCCACAAGGGGGCTCAAGTCTGGGTTCCCCCTGTGCCGGTCCTTAGCCCAGATAAAATAAAGGGTTGTGTCAGGAAGGGCATCCCGCATAAAAATCTCTGGCAAACCACTTGTGCAAAAGCTGATTTGCTGTGATGACTCCTGACATCATATGCCAAAAAGGTGAACAAAAACAAGTTTAAACAGGTGCCATTAATACAGGCAACAAGTGGAGGAAAGAGGGGCCTCTTAAGCCTTTGTACCAGAAATGTCAATGGTGACATGAAATATAACACACACTAAAAACTGCTATAACTCTTCAATTGCAATATGTTTGTTTTTCCGTAGATTCTGAAGTTGTGTGTGCACAGTGTGCAAAACTTCACTAAAACTTTACGAGGCACATCAGAATCATGTGGTTTATGTTAATTCTGTAAGCTGTTTACTACTGTAAAGTGTTGCATAAATGAACAAAGCCGTCTTCTCTGCTGCTTCAGAATCTGCCGAGATTATGTTCATTGCATAAACATTTGAAGACTTTCAGTGATTCAAAGAACATCAACACAGGAGCAGAAGCTCTGGTGTTAAAGGGTTAGATAAGAAGTTTCAGGTCTGGGAGAGCCCAAAATCTAGCTTCTTTGTAGTTGACTACATACTGATTGTCACCTCCCCCTCCCCTCTCTGCTCTGCTCCTGAGGATTCCCAGCTATGATCACTCAACTCATCAACTCTTCAGCCTTCACAAAGAGATCCAGCCCCAGCATTCATCGCCAGTTCGTTGTTCCTCTATGGTGCTTACTTTGGTTGCTCATGTTCTTGCTCATGAAGTTTTGCCTCTAGCAAATATTTCCTTACGCCTCGCCTACAGGACAAATTCACCACGAGTGTTCAACTGGGATTCGCCTCCAGAGCTATCCGTTCAACTCAATCACACCACGACTCCTGTTCACACCAACCCTCCAGCTCAGCCACTGCAGAAAACCTCCAGTCAAGCCACGACTCCAAGTGAAGATTCCTGTTCCACATCTTACTACTCATCTGCTGCCTTCAGCCGCCATCTTTGTCATTGGATCTGCATCCTGGAAAATAAATCATCTAACTTACCTTTCACTCTCCTGTGTTTCCTTCCGGGTTCTAGCATCTGGGTCTGTCTCGGTTCTTTGAAGTCATGACACTGATTTTACTTAAGAATTTACCAATTATTATTATGTAATTTCCTGGATTCTTTCCCCCAATCGTGTCTCTCATAGATGAACCTAAACTGAAAATTAAAGGCCTCTCTACTCTTTTTAAGTGGGAGAATCTGCACAATTGGTGGCTTACTAAATACTTCTTTGCCCTTCTGGATTATTCTCCACTGACAACATTCAACTTAACATCTTAAACCTCAGGATTCAGACACACCCCTGTATCTGACACTCTCTTCATTTCCAGCACATTCTTAGCTAACTCCTCCTTCAGGATCGCTTAAATGACATAGCTTGAACCTGCTCCCAATCTATAAATCTAGCTCTTTTTTTCATCTGGTCACTCGAACACACAGGATAATTGTCGGCATTGGTTGTGGAGCAGAGGTAGAACAGTTGACCTCTGTCCAAAAGGTCACAGATTCTTTTCTTGCCTAACCTGTGCGTGTGTCAAAGAGTCCTGAATCGCACAAGCTCCTTGCATGGCATCCTTGTCACCATCAGTGTGTGAATGTGTGTGAATGGGACTTGTGACAATAAAGCACTTTGGGCCTTAATCAAGTCAGAAAAATACCATGTAGGTATTTGCCATTTACACCTTTCTTCTTCCCTTCATGTCAACCAATTCTCTGGTTTTCCCAGAGTACCTACAGTAAATTGAAAGTTTCTACTCAAAGTCCTACACTACTATCTTTCTGTGTTATTATCTCTGCATGGGTCTTGCATGTTTCTCCTCTAGTTTTTCTTTTTGACAGATGTACGTTGACAGATTGAAAACTCTGCTTGTGTTTTCGGCAGTTTAGCAGTGTTCTGCAGATGTCTCCAAGCTGATTTTTCTGTCTTATTTTAAATCATTTGATCATTTTTAACCTGTAAAATAGATGAAGCTGGAAGTAACATGCTTCCTTAACACTGGCCTTGCACTTTCGGGCGACCACTGCCAATGTAAAGTCTATATAAACGGGTTGCTACACAAGCTTTTAGGTTCATTTTCGACCTCTACGTACAAAACGCGTAGCCATTAAGCGTGCATTGAAAGTTAAACCAGGTTGAACTTTGACCAATCAGAGATTCGGGTTTGATAGTGACATAGAGATGACGTCCCCTTTAATTAATGGAAGTAACAACCGTTTCAAAATTAATCATGGAGGAGAAATTAATAATTAAATTAATAGTTTGTCAGGCCTGAATTCTATGACACCAAGTCTTTCCTACATCGGAATGAAGCTGTGAAAGAAAACGCCTGGAGTATGATTCTCCAGAATGTGTAAGGCACCAGCACTCTTCCAACAGTAGGTGGCAGACGTGCGCTGGTAAACAGTAGAAGAAGAAGAACAAGAAAAATCCCCTTCTTTGCTTATGATAAAAGCACTTAGCGTGTTCTTGAACCTGCAACACATTCTGGGAGTAAAAGTACCGTAGCATCAGTCTGATTTGACAACTGTAGCACAGAAATACTAGCAGCCTACAAAGACCATTTAACAACAAAGCAAACGCAGAATCAGCAGTTGAATTCCCTAAAGAACATTTCAGGAGTTAAAGTAAATATCAGAGAAATGTGTTTTCATTTCTACAGGGGATTGCCCATGCAGGAAGCAGAATAATGTAAGCATTGTCCGTATTCAAAATCTTCCCGAGTTAATCAACATGTTCCCAAAAAAACTAAGAGGATGTAAGTGAAAAGAATTCACAATAGGGCTGCACGACTTTAATTTTAGAGTTGCCTTCAAATAATTTAAGCGCTGCTCTGTGGCAGCAGCAATAGTACATCCTTCCAACAGAAATGTCTGCACAGAATTGTTTTCAGTATCAGACCTTGAAAAAAAACATTAATTGTGAACACAAAGAAGGGTCACAAATATCTGCAGTTTCAAACAGTCTTTATACACTGACCTTTTGTGTAACACATTTTAAATGTGCCAAAATGTATTTTTTAGCCATGAAAAAAGAGATTTGATGTGACACGTGCTCTGTCACGGTGTGAGGGCTAAATAAAGTGGATTTCTTTCTGATAGCGTCATTGGGTGTACACACTGTCCAGCTGTAAGGTTCCAACGGTTATTGCAATTCACTTCGATTGGTTTCTACTTTTTGGTTTTTCTCAGTGTTTTATTTGTTTACTTCCTGGTTTCTTAGGAGCACTTCTTGTATCCAGGAGGTCAAGTGGACGGGAGGCTAGCCAAGATGGCGTCTGCTTAGGTACTTCCCTTCTGAGCTTCTGCAAAAGTTATCAGATATAATACCCGTTTCATTCAAAAGACAAGGAAAATATCTCAAACTCATTTTGAAAGAAGAAGGATCTTTTTATTTTTTACCTTAATGTCCAGTCGCGGGAGAAAAAGCTACCGTATTGAGGACCGCCACGTGTCATGACTATGCTAAGTCGTCACCAACTTTGGACATGGAAGCCTTTCTTCCTCCTCAAAGCAAGCCCCCAGCTGCAAAAAAAGCTCTATTGGCAGCTGGACAAAGCTCATCAGATTCAAATGAAGTCAAATGAATTGTTGCCAAATCACTACAAAGAAAACAGGATGGATCGGACTGAAACATTAACCTACCGATGCCCACATGGAAAACACACAAGTCCAAATTTTATTGATATAGGCTTAGTTCAATTTTTCCTCTTTTGGAAATGTCTCGAATACCTTCAGTATTCACAAAATATTGTTGAGCTATTATGTTTAACAACACTTATCGATGTGCAGGTTAAGCTCAGAAAATACGTTTTTCATAGTCTTTGAGAGTATTTTTTCATACGGCTACAACTTGAACACAGAGAATAAACAATTGTTTTCTTAAAATTGAGAATAGGTTGAAAAAGTGGCTTTGAGAAGTATCCAAACTCTGCAATCATTATGGGGGGCGATTTTAATATTACTTGAAACTCTCAAATTGATCGGCGGGCCCCCTCACATGATAATCGCAAAAACATATTTATCAAATCTTTTATGGAAAAGTTTAAGTTGGTCGATATCTGGAGACTCAAACATCCAAATATACCATCTTTCACATGGAGTAATAAATCTAGATTTCTTGATTAGACTTTTGGTTAATTTCCAGTGATTTACAAGATAAGGATATTTCAGTGAACATCGTACCGTGTCCACTAAGTGACCATCAAGCTGTTCGTATAGATATTGTTTTATGTCCCTCACAAAATGTCAGTAAATCTCATTATTGCAAATCGAAAAACGTGTTGCTCAAAATTACATAAGTGCAAATAAAAATTAACCATCTTCTATCAAAATTCTTCAATAAAGCCAAATTGGACAATTCTTTCACCGTTAACTGGAAGATGTTCAAATACGAATCAGCCGAGTTTTTAAGAACATTTGGTGGCAATTTAGCCAAACGAAGAAAGCAACAAGAACATGATCTCATCACAGGCACCTCGATAATTTCGCAAAAACCTCTGGACAGCAAATTAGATGAAACTATAAAATGATCAAACTACAGGAAGACTTGGATCAGATTTATAAAAGAAAAGCAGAAGGAGCTTTCATTAGATACAGAAAACAATGGCTTGAGCAGGGAGAGCAAAACTCTTCATATTTCTTTAAAATGGAGAAGCATCAAGTACAAATAAACACAATTACTGAGCTAGAGATCAATTACATAAATTGTAGAAATGCTAAAATAATCTCCAACTATTGCTCATCCTTTAACAAGAATCTGGACTCTTCACAATATTCTGAAAGAGAGGCTGAAATCTTTCTTAACGCTTTAAAAAATACCTGAACAATTAAAGATTCTGAAAGAGAAATTTGTGATAATCCAGTAAATCCTGAAGAAGTCTGTGACTGCATCAAACAAAACAACTCTCCAGGAACAGATGGGTTGACATCTGAATTGTATACATTATTCTCCCAGCAGATTGCGCTGTTTTTCCTGGAAGTTTACATTGAAAGTATTTCCAATGATACCTTACCCTTGAGCATGACCCCAGGACTGATTTCTCTTATCCCAAAACCTCACAAAGATTTACTCTATATTGTTAATTGGAGACCCATCTGTCTTCGTAACCCTTGTGCTATCTTAGATGACCCCCCCCTTACATTGACATGTTCTCCCTACCATGACAAAGGTGGATAAAGGTGGAAAGATTTCATGTAATCCGTGGACACCAGTGAAGATCACAAATCATTGATGAAAAAAGGTTCAGAGCTCTGTCTAGTGGGTCTGGATCAGAGTTGCTTAACCTTTTTGACACTGGGGCCCAATTTTCCCCGTACAACGTGATTCAAGGCCCATTCAAATAACATGTTAATGTAAATTGATCTACATCTCATTCGATTTTTGTTTAATGATTACATCAAGTCATTTTATGGTTTATTAAAGTAAAATCTTGTGGGAAAAAATGCTACAATATGATCATCTCAAAGACATTTAATTTCACCCTGAACAGCTGTCATGCTTAGCACAAATTAGAATTCCAAAAACATTTATAAGGGATTTTGATAAATAAAATTGTGTGGTAATAAAGCAAGCACACTTGAAAATAATTTTGAAATTAAATAAACTGTAATTGACACTTAAATAAAGTTCCAATTAAAATATTACCTTACAAAATGCTGATGAACTTGACAAATTAGTGGTCTTAACTTTTGTACCATATGTTTCTCTCCAAATCTGTGACAAATTAACAACAGCCACAACAGTCTGTTTTTTAACATGCTATAAATCACATTTCATGTTAACCTCTTAATGCGAGACTTGGGCCTGTCTCTTAGACCTGATCAAGTCCAGTCTGGGTGGAATGGGGGAAAGGCTCACTCTAAGGGTAGCCTCCAGTGATGCTCTGAGTCTGCTGCGAGCCTTGGTCTTAGTTGTGGCTACAGTTGAGAATCCTGATTCACACAGGTATGTGGTTGTGAAAGGAAGAAGGACTTTAACAGCCCTCAGTGCTAGAAGTGGGTACTCCTTTGAGACCACAATCCAGAAGGAACCTAGGTCCAGTTTGCCCCACTGCCCTTTTAAAGTGCTGTCAGTGGAAACTTCCAGAAGCTGTGATTCCAGATGTGAGGGCAAAGCAACATCATTTTCAGTGGGATCAACTGAAAATGGGTCCACAACCCACATGTGTCCCTCCCTGGGATCCTCAGGAAAGTATTCAGCAAATTTCTCTGCCAGTTGTGAGAGATGCTGAGAGACTGAATGACTGATCTTCACCTGAGGTGAGCTTTCCAAAATGTCAGACAAAAGTGGAAACATGTCCAGTCTCTCTTCATGGGCCCTCTTACTCCACAAAGAAAGTTTTCTCTGGAAAGCTTGAACTTTGTCTGCAACAAAAAATATGTTGCTATTTCTCCCTTGAAGTGAGATGTTCAGCTGGTTCAGAAGTGAAAAAATGTCAGAGAGGTAGGCAAGTTTAGCTATGAATGTGGCGTTGGTGTAATGATGTGCAAGAGGAGATTTCTTATCAGTGAGAAAGGAGAAAACTTCCTTCCTAAGCTCAAAGATCCGTGTGAGAACAAGCCCTCTTGAGAGCCATCTCACCTCACTATGGTAGAGCAGCTTGACATGATCTGCTTCCATGCCCTCACAAAGTTGAGCAAAACATCTGGAGTTCACAGCATTACTTTTAATGAAGTTGATGGTTTTCACAGTGACATCCATCACCTCATGGAACTCCGGAGACATTTTTTTTGCTGCAAGGTTTTCACGGTGGAGAAAACAATGGGTCCATTTAGCTTCTGGCGCAAGATCAAGTATCTGCTTGATGACACCGCGATGCCTGCCAGTCATTGACGCTGCGCCATCACTGCACACTCCAACACAGTTCTGCCAGTCAAGGCCATTCTCAGTGAGGTAGTGATCCATGCAGCGGAAACATTCCTCAGCTGTAGCTCGAGTTGGAAGTTCTCCACAAAACAGAATGTCTTCTTGCAAAGAGCTATCCCACCGGTAGCGAACAAAAACCAACAGCAGCGCAGCTTTTTTGACGTCAGTTGACTCGTCCAGCTGCAAAGAGAAAAAGGGGCTCTTTCTTATTCTCCCCAGAAGCTGCTGCTCAATGTCTGAGGCCATGTCAGCAATACGGTGACTCACAATGTCATTCGACAGCGGGATGGTCTTGAGCTTCTTTGCTGCAGCCTCACCAATCATCTCACGGCACATGTCCACAGCGGCAGCAGAACCAGTTCCTCCGCTATGGTGAACGCTTTCTTACTCTGCGCCACACGTCTGGCTACGAAGTAGCAGGCCTTTAACGCACACTTAGCGTCGCCAGTCAGTGACACGATGGACCTCCTCTGCATCTGAAGCCCATCATCCTTTCTTTTGAAATAATCTACTGGCTTTCCAATGAGCTTCGGATGTTTGGTTTCCAGATGGCGCTTTAATTTTGACGGTTTTAGTGCTTCATTGGATAATGTTAGCCCACACTCAACACACTGGGCTCTGGGCTCTGCCTCACTGCCTCCGTTCACAAAGCCAAACTTTATAAAATCAGGGTTGTATTTTCGTATAAATTTCGCCTTTGAAGAGGGACTGGCATAACTTTGTACTTCATTTTTTCGTTTTAAAAACTTCTCCATGTTTTCTGCAACTGTTTTCTTTACTCTTGTAATCAGGATCTCCCGTTTATTCTATAAAAAGTAGCATCAGAGAACAATTACCACACTAGAATGTCAACGGCACTGTGCTGCGAGTCAGAGGACAGAAAATAAAAATCTTCGACAGTTTTAACACAAATAAAATGGACATTGTGCCATCAGTCTGCGGTAAGACTCCAAGACAAGTTGGAGTCCAAGAAAGAACATAGTCTTGCAGCTGTCCAAAGCAGTGACGTGCGGTGAGGTTGATGACTGGTGAGGCACTGACTCCTCTGGAGTCAGATTTACAATGAAAGAGCTAAATATTTAACCATTAATCCAACAACAGCTAAAATCTTATAAAATACACAAAATCATATTTGTCCTACAGAGAACACTTCTTTTATAGATGGATGGAACACTCTCCTTGGTTAAAATTTAGTCATATGCACTTTAAGAATAAAGATGTGTTCAGCACGCATTTGACCCTCAGTAACGATTTCTGGTATTTTTCCATCTTCAAATTCTGGAGCTTTAATAAGTTATCAAATATTGTCTGTGAAAATTATCATAAAAATAAAATAAATGATTTTACTTACATTTTTATCCACTTTTACTCCCATGTTATTTTTTTTAAAAGCAAACATTTAAAAACATATTTGTCTTCACTTTTTGCGTCTGTCTGCCGATCCTTCTTCACAAAAACTCTGTGATCTGTTGAAAAATTCTTCCTTATTTTCCTTTATTTTATGAGTTTCTCATCCTCTGTCTGTTTCTACGGAACTAGTGTAGCTACAAAGCAGCTGTCAGCTCACGTCTGCCCCCTGCTGGTGAGGCATACCTCACCTGAAGCCGTTTCTGCAGGCCTAAAGCAGCGCGTCCACGGCACGTCTCAGTATTGAGTCTGGCCGTCAGACATGAGGCACAGCGCTCCCGAGCCTCACCCGGAGATTCACATATTCAGCTCCGTCTGTGATCGCGGAACGCTCAAATTCGGCGATTTTAACCTCAGAAACCTTGGAAAATGTGTTAAGTTGACTGAAAATGTATATTTAACACAGATCAGTGGAAAATAATGTTTACTTAATTTACCTTTTTCTATTTTATCACGATTATAACAGGTGAGGCTCCGCCTCACTTGCCTCACCTGACCGCACGTCACTGGTCCAAAGGCTCTTTTTTAAACTGTGTATTAGGCCCGATCTTACCGCTAGTCCAGTATGGAAGCGATTTTGTAGCATTAATAAAAAGCAAAGTCAAAACCAGAAATGCTTTTTCATTTTCAAAATGAAGCTGCATTTTTTGACTAAAAAAGAAAATGAAAAAGCAATCCACCAAAATGCTTTTTCTTTTCCTTCCTCAACACAGCTTATTCTGTCACTTAATTAAAATTAAAATTAAAATGGTATTTGACATTTCATTTTCAAGACGTTCCATGGTAAATGTGTAGCATAATTCATTTAGAAATGTTTAATTTGACATTCAAAATGGATTAATAGAAATGCTTTTTAATTTTCAAAATGAAGCTGCATTTTTTGACTCAAAATTAAAAAGAAAAAGCAATACTTCAAAATGCTTTATCATTTCCTTCCTCAACACAGCTTTTTCTGTCACCTAATTAAAATGATAAAGAAAATGGTATTTGACATTTCATTTTAAGAAAGGTCCATGGTAAATGTGTAGCAAAATTCATTTAGAAATGTCTTATTTGACATTTAAAATGGATTAACAGAAATGCTTTTTAATTTTCACAATGAAGCTGCATCAAATGCCTCAAAATTCAAATGAAAAAGCAATATTTCAAAATGCTTTTTCATTTTATACTTAAAACCGCTTATTCTGTGTCATAATTAAAACGAAAATGCAAAGAGGGGATTGCATTTGCAATTTCAAATCCACCCTGCAAAACTTGGAGCAATATTCATTTAGAAAAAGCATTAGCAGAGGGGAGGCGGGGCGATGACGTCACTGCTTTCTCCGTGTGGACACTACTGGAAACACAAATTCATTTGATGGTTTCTCAGATCGCAGCAGCATTTCCGCCTTCAGCGATCATCGGGAGCTTCGCGCTCCGCTAGGCGAAGGCAGCTGGCGGTCCGAAGAACAAAAGCTTGTCCGCGGTGCGTCAGGAGGAGGACCGCAGAAGGCGGACATGCTGCTATGTAGTCCTGAGAAGCTGTGGAAACTCATCAGAAGTTCACAACCAACTCAAAGCTGTCTTCTCTGCCGCTAACACAGTCTGCTCCTGGTGCGTGTGTGTGTGTGTCAGCGGCCGCATTTCGTTTTAATTATGACACAGAATAAGCGGTTTTAAGTATAAAATGAAAAAGCATTTTGAAATATTGCTTTTTCATTTGAATTTTGAGGCATTTGATGCAGCTTCATTGTGAAAATTAAAAAGCATTTCTGTTAATCCATTTTAATTGTCAAATAAGACATTTCTAAATGAATTTTGCTACACATTTACCATGGACCTTTCTTAAAATGAAATGTCAAATACCATTTTCTTTATCATTTTAATTAAGTGACAGAATAAGCAGTGTTGAGGAAGGAAATGAAAAAGCATTTTGAAGTATTGCTTTTTCTTTTTAATTTTGAGTCAAAAAATGCAGCTTCATTTTGAAAATTAAAAAGCATTTCTATTAATCCATTTTAAATGTCAAATTAAACATTTCTAAATGAATTATGCTACACATTTACCATGGAACGTCTTGAAAATGAAATGTCAAATACCATTTTAATTTTAATTTTAATTAAGTGACAGAATAAGCTGTGTTGAGGAAGGAAAAGAAAAAGCATTTTGGTGGATTGCTTTTTCATTTTATTTTTGAGTCAAAAAATGCAGCTTCATTTTGAAAATGAAAAAGCATTTCTGGTTTTGACTTTGCTTTTTATTAATGCTACAGAATTGCTTCCATAGTCCAGCAACTGAAAGAACGAGAGGGACGCAGACCACCTACAGTTTTGATTTAATTCAGGGTTGTTATAATTTGTTTAAGTTACTCTTTCATTAAGTTTTGACCGAAATCGATCGTTATAAAGTTAACGTTATTAACAGAGAGAACATTAGTACGTCTTACCATCAATCGGATCTCCTAGCGTTTGCCCGGGAAACTGCAGCAGCCCTCGCGGCCCACAGGTTCAGAACAGATTTTTTTTCGCGGCCCACTAGTTGGCGCTCGCGGACCGAGATTGGGCCGCGGCCCCATGGTTAAGAATCACTGATCTAGACCCACTAGACCTTTTTCTTCAATGATTTGTGATCTTCACTGGTGTCCATGGATTACATGAAATCTTTCCACCTTTATCCACCTTTGTCATGGTAGGGAGAACACGTCAATGGAAGGGTGGGGTCATCTAAGATAGTACAAGGGTTACTGACAAAAGATCAAAGATGATGATGCGTACATGTCTGATGTCATACTGATATACTGATGTCATTTTTGGCATACTGCCACACGCCCCTACCCCTCCCCCACAGTCTCTAAGCATGTGGCATGTTTGATGTTTGAATTTCTGAATGCCTCTGAGGCTCCAGCCAGAGCTGCTGCAGAAGACTTTCTTGCTCCAAAAGTAAGTCAGCTCGTGTTGAAGGAGACTTCTAAGGACCGGCAGGTTCCTTCAACACAGATCTACACTTGCAAACCATCAGACGGCCGTACTAAGGAGGGTTTCTGGAGCCCGACAGGTCTAGATTCTTCAAAAAGGATAATTTACGCAGGCCTGTTAAAAAACTAAACAAAATAAAAAAATGTAAAAAAGTCTCCCAACTCAGGATCCCAGCTCCACAACAACAAGGGATCCTTTTCAGAAGTTCTTCTTGCAGTTGTGGACGTCACCAGTCACTTTCAGGTGATTGATTTTGGAACAGGACGAGTGACGGTGGGACCCCGCAACTCCACCTTTGGTCAGACGCTCCACAGATGATCATTCAATCTTCTGTCTCCAATGAGTTCTGTGTCTTTGTGGCTAAAAAAAAGATTTGATACAGTCATTCCCTTGGTGCCTCCTTCCCAGAGAGAGATGAATCTTTACATCATCTCCCCAGCCCGGCTGGTTTTGAAGAATGCCTCTTGGATGCTTTCTGTGCAGAGGTGTCAGTATCAAGGCCTGGATGAAGTCCACACAGAAGTTGTGGAGCAGAGTGTGGGGGAAGCATGTGCTCCTCACAGCTTCATCAGGTCCCCAGCACCACAGGAACCTGCAGTGACTGAGCCTATGGTAACTGAAGAGGGGCTGCTGCACTGCCTCAAAGCGGTTGCTGCCATGATCCACTTTCCTGCAGAGGGAGCAGATCCATGGCACAATCATGTTTCTGTCCTCCAAGGACTGACCCGCAACGGCTCTTTTCAGAGCCACCCACAAAACCTTGAAGAGCTTGATTTTCTCTTTTTGCTGTTTATAGTCCTAACTTCTAAAGGACTATATTAGTGTAGTTCTTGATAATGCTAAAGATTAAAACATACAATATACAAATAAACTAATAGTTATTATCTATACTATTTTTTAATTTAAAGTTTGTTTTTTAAAAACTCATCTTTTGCCCCTACTACAGGAGCCAAAGTACAACCCCCTCCCACAGCAGCAGAGCACTGGCAGAAGAATTGAACAGCTTCTTTGTCCGCTTTGAAACCTTGTCTCAACTACAGCCCCCACAGCACCAACACCAATGCTCTACTCATCCATCAGGAAAATGAGGTGAGAGGAACCCTGAGAGCTACGAAACCAGGAAAGCTGCAGGACCAGACGTCATCCTGGGCGCCGTTATCAAGGAGTGTGTGGATGAGCTGGCTGGTGTCCTTGGTGTCCTAAACTGTTCCACCTCTCTTTGTCCCATGTTCCAAGCTGCCTTAAATCCTCCACCATCCTCCCTGTCCCCAAAGAGTTGTCCATGAACTGCATCAATGACTACAGACCATTAACCCTTATGTCTGTAACCACAAAGTGCTTGGAGCGAATCCTGCACGGTCCCCTAACTCCCTTAGACCCCTCCAGTTCGCCTACAGTAACTTCTCTGAGACCAACTTATTCTACAAATTTATACCATGATCCAGGTAAATATTCGATTCAGATTGGCTGCTAGGTGTGGACTAAATTGTGATCTACAGTGATAATGCATGCCTAAAAAGGTACTGGTCACATAGCTTCAATGTTCCATATCCCTGCACTGGCTTCTTCAAAATTAACTTTTGCTTCATCATCTGGACGAAAACAACAGTAAGAGGTGAACCTTCTCTTTGAAATGATGCTTTTTTTAACCCATCATGACGATCAGCACACACAGTACAGACTAAAGGTTTGGACACACCTTCTCATTCAAAGAGTTTTCTTTATTTTCATGACTATGAAAATTGTAGATTCACACTGAAGGCATCAAAACTATGAATTAACACATGTGGAATTATATACACAACAAAAAAGTGTGAAACAACTGAAACTGTCATAATGTAGGTTCTTCAAAGTAGCCACCTTTTGATTTGATTACTGCTTTGTACACTCTTGGCATTCTCTTGATGAGCTTCACCTGAAATGGTCTTCCAACAGTCTTGAAGGAGTTCCCAGAATGCTTAGCACTTGTTGGCCCTTTTGCCTTCACTCTGCGGTCCAGCTCACCCCAAACCATCTCCACTTTTCAGGTCTGGTGACTGTGGAGGCCAGATCATCTGGTGCAGCCCCCCCATCCCTCTCCTTCTTGGTCAAATAGCCCTTACACAGCCTGGAGGTTTGTTTGGGGTCATTGTCCTGTTGAAAAATAATTGATGGTCCAACTAAACCCAAACTGGATGGAATAGCATGCTGCTGCAAGATGCTGTGGTAGCCATGCTGGTTCAGTATGCCTTCAGTTTGGAGTAAATCTCCAACAGTGTCACCAGCAAAGCACCCCCACACCATCACACCTCCTCCTCCATGCTTCACGGTGGGAACCAGGCATGTAGAGTCCATCCATTCACCTTTTCTGCGTCGCACAAAGACTCTGTGGTTGGAACCAAAAATCTCCAGTTTGGACTCATCAGACCAAAGCCCAGATTTCCACTGGTCTAGTGTCCATTCCTTGTGTTCTTTAGCCCAAACAAGTCTCTTCTGCCTGTTGCCTTTCTTTATCAGTGGTTTCCTAGCAGATATTCTACCATGAAGGCCTGATTCACACAGTCTCCTTTAACAGTTGTTGTAGAGATGTGTCTGCTGCTAGAACTCTGTGTGCCATTGACCTGCTCTCTAATCTGAGCTGCTGTTAACCTGCCATTTCTGAGGCTGCTGACTCGGATGAACCTATCCTCCCCAGCAGAGGTGACTCTTGGTCTTCCTTTCCTGGGGCGGTCCGCATGTGAGCCAGTTTCTTTGTAGCGCTTGATGGTCTTTGTGACTGCACTTGGGGACACTTTCAAATTTTTCCCAATTTTTCGGACTGACTGACCTTTATTTCTTCTAGTAATGATAACCACTCGTTTTTCTGTACTTATCTGCTAATTTCTTGCCATAATCCAAATTCTAACAGTCTATTCAGTAGGATCATCAGCTGTGTATCCACCTGACTTTTGCACAACACAACTGATGGTCCCAACCCCATTTATAAAGCAAGAAATCCCACTTATTTAACCTGACAGGACACACCTGTGACGTGAAAAACATTTCCGGCAACTACCTGGAGGTATCTACAGGGGGCCCCCTCTGAGCCTGGCTGGATGGGTGGGTGGTCCCCCTCCTCCCGGGTTGCTTGGGTCCTGTTGCCTGGGGCGCTCCTGGCCAGGGGGTCTCTCCCCCCCTCTCCTGGTCTGGCTGGGTAGGATCTGGTTCCCCTCATGAACACACGGTTCACTGCGGCAGCATGCATGTATCTCCACCCCCACGTGCACGTGCACACTGCTCCCTGTCTGCTTCATCCCTCGTCCTAACACAGTGTATTGATGGACAGATTTCTTCCGCTCATCTTCGTGTCAGATTTTCACCTTTGATGTAATATCTTTCCAGCAGATCTGGTATAATTGTTACAGCTTAAAATATTAACTCATTCAAATCAGCGTTTGTATCCCCACCTCTCTTCCTTTTATTCTCTTCCACCCCCCTCACATTCTTCCCCTCTCCCTCCCCACACACACTAAATGTAACAAATAAAATATAAACAAAACGGGGATTACTGTATACAAATTTACACTCTGGTTTTTCAAAGTTATATAACCTCTTTTTGTGATGGTAAAACCTGTCCAACAAAAGGACTGCAGCTCTAATCTGTTTGCTCAGTTGTTGGACAGAACAAGTTAAAAAAATAAATAAAAATGCGGTTTGTGCCCTGCTGTAATTGTATTACGCCAAGTCAGTACGACGACAGAGCGGAGAAAGAAAAAGGCTGAAGCAAGATTCACGACATTTGCACCAAGCCTCTTCCAACTGTTTGTGGTAAACATGTGCAAGTAGAAAAGCAACCCCCCCTCCCCCCGCTTGTCCAGTGTGAACTCCATGGGAACTCCATGCGTCTTCAAGAATGCGTGTTTAGTGCATTTTTAAACATACATCTCATGCCAGGTGTGACCGTGGCTTTAAGGTGGCATTTGCTGCCAACATCATGACACCAAAGATTTAGAAGAAAGGTCAACCTAAACTCCACGGATCTTTCATTTGTCGGTATTCCAAATTTCCATAAGTTTTCTGGTCAAAGAGTTTTTTCATATGAGAGTAAAGATCTCAGTGTTGCGACTCATCTCAAAACTTTGCAGCGGGCACTTTATTTTTACATTAAAACTTTCTCCAAACTTGACAGACAGGCCACATTCTCTCCACAAGTAACAAGAAAACGTCAGAAAAAAAAAATAAACATTTCTAGTATTTTCTAAATTGGCTGCGAGTTAAGATCATAAAACACAGGCTTATTCATAAGCATGCAAACGGCAAGCGTCTTGTCAACACCGGACAACAGTCATACCTTTCTTACCCAACAACAGTTACAGCTTCTTATGATCCGTAGCCAAGAATGTTCTGCTTTGACTTGAATCTTTAAGTTTTTTTGATTTTTTTTTCACTACTTACACCCTTTAAGTTCACAAGTGTAATTTGGTTCCTTTAAGAGGGGCTTGTGAAGAGCATACACCTAACAGACCAGCAGGATTCCTCAGACCTGGGTGTCTGCTAACATGCATCCTCTCTGGGGAGGAGAACTTAATAAAAGTAGCAGAGTTCTCATGGGTCTGGACCCTGGAAGCAGCAGTGGCTAGAATCTGCATGATCCTTAGAAGAATGGTTTGACTGCAAGAGAAAGTGAGAAAAAAAAAACCCACAAATCTTAAATGCTAAATGTGGAACAAGATGTGGAACAAGATGGGAAACTAAAAGGAGTGAAGCTCAGCACCTGCCAACATGGATGCTGGAGGTCAGACACCAGGCAGCCTCTCCTTCAGGGGTTGGAGACTCCTGGAGAACATGGCGAGCCAAGCAGAGGGCTGCTCCAGCCAGCTGGGCGGGTAGAAACACCACACACTGGGCCTCTTGGAGAGACAACTCCAGCAGATAGCGGGCCATCCACACCATCTGGAGGCACAGATCACCGGGTGGATGGCATTTAAAACTCACTGCAGTCCCAGTCCCGTGGCAGTGTTCCTACCATGGCGCTGCAGCGGGCAACCGCGGCGAAGAGGAGGAGGAAATGCAAAGGGGGGCTGTGAGATAGATCAAACTTCAGCGCACAAAGGAGTCGGCGCTCCATTCGCAGCAGCTGGCGTTTCGTGTAGGCATGGTCCATTAAGCTGCAGAGATCAGACACCTGGAAGCATCAGAGGATTCCTCAAACTAGGACACCTTTCATTAAGACAGAGCAGATGAGTCTCAACACTCCAGCAGCCTCATCACAGGAGCTGAAATCAACTTACCTCTGGGAGGAGGCTCTCCTCTTTTTTCGCTGCAATTAAGAGGCAAACCATTCCGAGGAGCTGCAAGTTTGCTGTGGTGACCTTGAGCTGTCGCAGGGAGTGGTTGAGGAGGTGAATGGCCAAATACAGGGTGTCTTCTTGGAAATGCAGCAGCTCCTAGCAGGACATTAGAGCGGGTTTTAATGCTTCAAAATAATGTCATTTTTCCAGTCCCTTTTAGAAAAGGCATTTGCTTTTTAGAAATATGTACAAATAACCACCATTTGTAGGAGTAAAAAGGGGAACCTCACATGAACTTGTACCATCCAGTCCACCAGGATTGCTCGGGTAGAATCAGTGAAATGACGAGGGAGGTCAGCATTTGGGAAAGAGTTCTGCGTTTGAGTTCTCTACAGGTTTAAAAGAAAAGTCCAAAAAAGGTATGTAAATAAAAGAAAGAGGCTGTGCTAAGTAGATTCCAAAAAAAATGGTTAAAGTTCCACTCTGATCATCTTTTGATCTATTGTAAAAGCATTTCCAGTGTCCTTTCATTTTGCGATAAGGCTATGCCATCTTTAGCCTAGAAAAACCAAAACAAAAAACGTTTGTTTATGTAGGACAGTTTTTGCAGGGCGGCAGGAGTTCTAAAATTCACCTCAGAGTTGTAAGCAGGGCTGTTTGTGCAGAGTTAGCCTACCCCTACTTCCCATCATCCATCTGTTTACACTCTACCACTAGCTTACAAAAATGAGGAGCAGTATTGGAGACATCCAGCTGCTCAGTTTTGAGTCAGATTCCAGCTCAGACGAGGAAACAAAAACGTACATGGATCTAGTCCACTACAAGTGGAAGCATCAGAATGGAGCAGAGCAGGGAGCTTGAGACCTGCAGATTGTAGCACCTATGACACTGCTTTTTCCAGACGCATTTTTCATCTACTTCGGATTCACAACAATCTGAAGAAAGACCGGCTTAGAAATGTAGTTTTCAGCTCAATTTTCTTGAAGTCCACTATATTCCCAAAAGTATTGGCTCACCTGCCTTGACTCATTTGAACTGAAGTGGCATTTCATTCCTAACCCGTAGAGTTCAGTATGATGTGGGCCCCCCTTTTGCTGCCGTTACAGCTTCAGCTCTTCTAGGAAGGCTGTCCACAAGGTTGAGGAGTGTTTCTAGGAGTTTCTGCCCTTTCCTCCAAAAGCGCATTTATAAGGTCACACACTGATGTTGGTGGAGAAGGTCTGGCTCTTCGTCTCCGCTCTAATTCATCCCAAAGGTGTTCTGTCGGGTTCAGATCAGGACTCTGTGCAGGCCGGTCAAGTTCATCCACACCAGACTGTCCTCCATGTCTTTATGGACCTTTGCTTTGTGTACTGGTGCACAGTCATGTTGGAAGAGGAAGGGGCCGCTCCAAACTGTTTCCACAAGGTTGGGATCATGGAATTGTCCAAAATGTTTTGGTGTCCTGAAGCATTCAGAGTTCCTTTCACTGGAACTAAGGAGCAGAGCACAAGTCCTGAAAAAGAGGCCCCATACCATAATTCCTCCTCCAGCTAATATCACACTCGGCACAATGGAGTCCCAAATGTACGGTTCTCCTGGCAAACTCCAAACCCAGACTCGTCCATCAGATTGTCAGATGGAAAAGAGTGATTCATCACTCCAGAGAAAGCGTCTCCACAGCTCTAGAGTCCAGTGGCGGCTCACTTTACACCACTGCATCCGACGATTTGCGTTGCACTTGGTGATGTGCGGCTTGGATGCAGCTGCTCGGCCATGGAGACCCATTCCATGAAGCTCTCTGCAGCTATTGACTGTGCAGAAAGTCAGCGAGCTCTTTGCACTATGTGCTTCAGCATCAGCTGACCCCTCTCCTACCACTTCATGGCTGAGCTGCTGTTTCCAAACTTCTCCATTTTCTTCTGAGAGAGATAACAGTTGACTGTGGAAAATTTAGGAGTGAGGAAATTTCAGCACTGGATTTGTTCCACAGGTGGCATCCTAGGACAGTTCCATGCTGGAATTCACTGAGCTCCTGAGAGCGGCCCATTCTTTCCCAAATGTTTGTCACAAACAGTCTTGATTTTATACACCTGTGGCCAGGCCAAGAGATTAGGACACCAGATTCTGATCATTTGGATGGATGAGCCAACACTTTTGGTAATATAGCGCATGTCCTCCATCATTAGCAAAATGCCGCAAAAACATGTTAAAAACACCAAAAATACGGTTTTCATCAGAGTGGGTCTTTAAAGACAACAGCAAATCGGGTTAAAAACTATTTTAAAAAAGGAAAAATAAAAAGATGCTTTTGTGGACCACAGCTTCTCACCATCATGTCCAAAAACAAATCCCAGGCAAAAGTCCTGTCACAAATGAGGTCCAGTTTCTCAAGCGCCATCTCCACCTCATGACGCAGTAAGCTGGGAACCAGAGCATCCAGGCTGTGAAGACCCTGCAGCCCATGAGGGTAAAGCAGCACCGGCTTCTCAACACATTCATCTGTTGGACAGGTTGCAGAAGGAAAACCAGAATGAGAGGCATCTTCCTTAAGTTTTTTTATACAATTCATAAAAGTATTCCAATTAGTTTATTTTATTCATTTCAAGCATATTTTAAAAAACAACAACTGATAAATAAACACCTTCACTGATAATCAGTCAGGCAATATTTTTTAGTTAAGGGAAAAAAAACAACTTGGTAGAAAGGTAGAATCTGTAGCTTATTAAAGCCATTTAATTAGGACGCAAAAAACTTTGACACAAGATAAAACAAAAATTATATTGCTGGAAATCTTGAGCTTGTTCAGAAAAAAAAAAAAAAAGTTTGCCCGGAGTCTCAGCAATATTCTAGGTGTTGTGACTCCAAAGACCTTGCATTCTAATAAAAATTGTTTAGAAAACATTAAATATTCAAATTTTTGAGAAACTGTGCTGTGGAAGAGTGCTTGGCGCTCTTGCCCCTGGTTCAATTCCCATCTGGGGGGCCTGAAACAGAACACCAATGGGGACCGTTCTGTGTGGAGTTTGCATGTTCTCCCAGTTTGTGCGTGGGTTCTCTCCGGGTCTCCGGCTTCCTCCCACCGTCCAAAAACATGCTTCATAGGGTTTGGTGGTTAGTCTAAATTGTCCATAGGTGTGAGTGTGAGAGTGCGCGGGTGTGTGATTGTGGCCCTGTGACAGACTGGCGACCTGTCCAGGTTGTCCCCTGCCTTCACCCGCAAGTGGCCGGGATAGGATCCAGCAGCCCGTGACCCCGAAAGGGAACAAACGGATCAGAGGATAAATGAATGAATGAATGAATGAATGAATGAATGAATGAATGAATGAATGAATGAATGAATGAATGAATGAATGAATGAATGAATGAATAAATGAATGAATGAATGAATGAATGAATGAGAAATTTGTTTATATCAATGTTCATCTTTTTGAAAAGAAGTGGAATTTGCAAAAAAAAAAATTTGATAAATATTAATTCATGGATGTCGTACACTTGACATTTATGCCAAAAATAATTAGTTTTAAAGCGTTAATCTGGCCATTAACGCTTTAAAAAAAGAGACAAAAAAAACCTCACCAGCCACAGTTTCAGCAGAGCTCGCCCTACTGTCCACATGGAATCCCAGGATGATGCTCTCATTCGTTTGAGCTGACAACCTCCTTTCCTGCATAGATCAGGGAAATACTGGGAATTAGAAATGTTTTAGACCTTAAAGATGCCAACTTTACCAAAATTCGAGGCGCACTGTGTCTAGAGTTCTCTTTGGAGTTTCATTGATTGGATAAATTGAGAACAAACACTGGAACAGGCCTTAAACAAAATGTAAACAACAAAAAAGGTACCCATCTGCTCTCCGTTTCCATTTTAACCGGGGCCATCCTGGACTCGTCCGTCTCTGCGGGCTGCCGCCGGTCTGTTGGCGCGCACGCGTTCGCCCGGGCCCTCAGTGGGACTCTCCTTTCATCCGCCTGAAACCGCGAAAAACACGCGTGGGGACGGCCTGCTGGGTCAGTCAGTGTCACCAGGAGGGTACACCAACCCTTCCATCGAAACCTCAGCCACACCTGATGAAGAAGCTACACTTTTCTGAGGCGTGGAGTTTTTTCCCCCCCCCCACAAACCGAGATTTGCGCAGAAAGGAGTTTAAATGGACCAACCAAAAGCTGCTTTTCTGTGGCCCACACATGAAAATGTAATTTCATGAGAAACTATGAAAACCAAACACCTAAAAATGTATAATTAGATTTTATGGCTTGTTTTATTTATGTATTTTTTTTAAGTAAGAAGAAAAGATTGGATCAGTTTGAGCGCGCACGGTTCACCTTCTTGTGTAAGTCCAACAGGGGCTTGGAGTCGCAGAACCCAGTCCTGGCCATGGTCACATCAGCCGGGGGCCAAGGTTCCGTGTCGGGCCGCTGCAGCTACTTATCCACGGTGGTCGGCGGAGGCCTGAAGCGCATAGCAGCCGCGCAGCCTGAAGCCGCGCTAATAAACGCAGCTGGCCCGCACTGATTGGAGCGGGGGACCGGTGTCAAGAAGATCCACTTCTGAAATCACCTCCCGCTCAATGCATGCAGGACAGCGGATTGGTGCTCAGCGTCTGCGTTTGGATTAGAGGATGAAGAATGCAGGCCTACAATCAAAATTGTTTGGTGTTGTTGCTTTTTTTTTTTATTTTGGAAACAATTTAAGACAATTCTACCTCCGAGTTTAGCGCCGCCAAAATAAAATAAAATGATATTACAAGAATAAAGTCTCATGATTACAGTTGTGGCTTTTTTTTCCGTCAATCTCCTAAATTACTTTTTGTAAACTGGCCCTAAAACTGCAATTCAGATTCATTAGACAAAAAATAATAATAATAAATTAATAAACTGGGAAATTCCTATATTAATCATTAAAAAAAATTGCAGGTAGGGCCCATAAAAAGGAAACTTACAGATTTAAATTTAAGATAACTCAAATAAATGCACCCCCCCCCCCCCAAATACTAGCTTCTTTTTTTTCAGAAATATGCAAATAAAATCTGATGGTAAATGAACCCATATTATATGGAAAACCATTTCAGAGATTATATTATTTCATGCTGAAGAACAAAGAAAACACAGGCTTTTATTTTGGTAAAAATGTTTACTGGCACATTATTGTGGCAAATGTTATAAGCTTCCATACTGTAGCAGGCATCACCCATTACATTACATTGGAAAGTCTTGCAGAAGAGACTGAAAACTTGTGAAGAAACAGCTTTTTTTTCTCTTCACTGCTCCCTTAGCCTCAACTATCAGCATCAATCACAAAAAAAAAAATAAAAAAGATGCAAACCAAAGAGAACTCTGTGAGCGGCATCCGGTGTGACATTCCTGACTGCTTGACACATTCAGGTTCACAGAGAAGTTTTAAGGTCATCTTAGTAAAGCTGCAAATCAAAGACTACTATAAGCTGCCGGCCTACTACCGTTCTACCATGTCTGCATTCATCAAGAGTTGTCTTTTTTTTTTGGTATTTACACAATAATGAAGAGGCACTTGTTGTGCCAGTGTATGCCTACAGGAGAGGTCATGGGGGTTCAGTTGCATGTTTGTTTTAAGCTGAGAAGCATTGGTGAAAGCGTGGCCAGCAGCGAGGTTCCGTGTATGGCTTTACAACCAGCTGGAGTCCAACAGCACCCCCTTGTGGCCCAAGATAGCAATAAAGGCAAGTCCGCAGCGAGGTCCATCATCCGGGTCCAAAGCAGGCCTCTTGGACGGAGGGCTGTGCTTGAGTCAGGGAGGAGAGTGCTGGAGTGGCGAAGGGTCAGCAAAAGCCAGAGGATTGCATTATGGTCTGCAGGAACCCCGGCCACCTCATGGTCACTGGTGAGTGGAAAAAGCTGCTTCTCGTCTGTGTTGCCACTCTCGTCTCGCAGACACTCACCCACACAAACCCAGGATAAACAGAAATCAAGACATGATGGAGGGATATCCAAGAGGATCGTTTGCGCAAAACACAACTAGTGATTCTAGCTGGGTTTAAAACAACACACTGATCACAATCAGATTGATCTTTTATCCAAAAATGCATTAAAAAAATTACAATTATTTGAGTTTTTAAGACCAATGCAGCTTTTTCTATTAAAATTCCTTCTTATATTTTGAAAAAAACTTTTTTTTTAAATCAATCAATTATTATTAGAGAAATATTAGAACTTGTCTACTTCCACTCTTATTTTGTTAAATTAAATCCGTTTGTGAACTATGGATAGGGATTGCTCAGCTGTATCAGAGGTAAAAGCATTAAATTTAAACACCATCAGATTTTAAAATCCCAAATATTCATCGCACCTGATTTTTGGAAAAAAAAAAGTATTTAATTAATTTAAAGAATTGTTTAATTTAAGGTTTGTTATGCGGAGTGAAAGCACAGGATTATTGTAGAGCACGCAAAGCAATCCTCTTATGGAATCCCTTTCAAAACAAAAGACAAAAAAAGGAGAAATAATAATTCAAAAAAAAAAAACAGAAAAATGTCTGTTTGGAAAAAAACTTTTTAATAGATATATTTAATATAACGTTTACTTAAAACAAGATGACGTATCTTGAAAAAAAAAGAGAAGTGAAAGGACAAAGAGGGATAAAACACGACAAATAATAATAAAAAAAACATAAAAAAATGGTTTATATGCTCCTTTAGTACAACTTAAAGAGCAGCCAACATGTCTTCCAGCATTATGGAATAAAAAACAAACAAACGCTTGTGTCAATTTGAGCACTCATTATACGTTCCACAGCGTCTGTCAATCATGCGCTGCCATGAATCCAATTTGTTTTAATTTCCACTTTTTGCTCATTACTGCAGGCTAAAGGCTGGTTGGACAAGTCACACAGCATTTAGTACAACAACAACCCCGTTGCTGCAGACACACAACTGCACGCATTTCAACGTTTTCGACACCACATTAAAAAACAAACAACAACGTTTTCATACAGTTTTACGCGTCCAACAAGACATCATTTTTGGCCTCTTATTACCAGTTGATTGCTTTCATTCTTTAAATACGAGGATGATTGAAAATTCATGAAATATTAAATAAAAAGGAGCTCTTATTCTTTAGCTAGGGAGTGAAATTTATTGGGTTTAATACAGTGATTAACTGCTTTAATGGTTTCTATGGGTTGGTTGGGGGGAAACCACAAATGTAGGGGGACCGATCCGGAAAGGGCATCAGGACTGCATCCTTTGAAACATGTTCAGCCACGCAGTGGACCTTTCTGTAATACTGACTCTCATCAATTTAGCCACAAAGCTGGTCGGTTTTTGTGTGTCTGCTTGCAGGAAAACGACCAAACACAACTGAGAGTTTGTTGAGTGAGCTGCGTAGTGTCCTCAACTCTTCCAGAGGTGGAGAAACGTGGAGGAAACGGACACGAATGGATGGCTGGAAAACAAAACAAAAAATGGCGGATCATCCGCTCCTTTGCACACGTTCACACACACACACACACACACACACACACACTTCTGTGTGTCCTCAGAGTCACCGTGCAGTGCAAACACAGTGACTCTTTTTGCCCCCCCCCTACCATAGGTAAAACCTACACTGATTCGTAACAGCAAGTTCCAGAAAGAGCACTTGTCCCCCCCCCCAAAAAAAGAATCACGTGAAAAAAGCTGAATTGTGTCTTTACGTTGAAAACGGGTGAAATTAAGAAAACAAGAAGAAAAATGAAGAGAAAAAAACCAAATATCTTCAAAATTCCTAAAGATCCTTTCGCACGTTTCCTTGAGTCTAAATGCGGGGGCTGTGTGAGGCATGGCTGCAGCTGGTACAGAGGTGGGTGGGAAAGAACCTGGCTTTGGACGTGTCAAGGCTTTGATGTGGTGTCCAGAGAAGTGCAGCAGAGGTCCACCCTGAGAGGACGCACACAGACAAAGCTGCCGGCCGCTCCGTCCGTCCGTCCGTCCGTCCACACCCACCCGCTGAGGTCAGTCACTGGCGCTTCGTGGGTTCCTACTTCATGGTGTGACTCTCCAGGTGTCTGCGTGTGTGTTTGTGCACTACAGACAGAATGAACCTATGCTTTGTGCCATTTGTCGTTTGTGTCGTTCTGAAGTACTCAGCAGTGCAAGTGTGCATGTGGGGTTGTGATTGTGTGCCAGCCTGCCTGCTTGTTAGTTTGTTTGTGAGTCCGAGTGATCATTCCCGAATGCTGGCGCTGTAGGAGAACTGAGGGAAGTGTGTGCGCTGATCTGAATCCTCTGGATCTATACTGTCATCTGGAGAGTACACAAAAGACAGAGACAAGTTCAACACAAAGTTGAGGGGCCTCAGCAATGGCTCAACCAAAGCTTACACTTACACTTGTCTGGAGGAGTTATTGTAATCGACTGTGCCGTGAACTCGTCGTCAAAGTAGCGGGTGTCTGTTTCTGATGTGACCTGGGGCTTGAAGGGGGGAACGAGCTGAGCGGAGAAGAAGAAGTCAATATTTTTACCCAAAAGGATGCGTTTACTTTCAACCGTCTCGCCCATCTCGCTCACCTTTTTATCAATAACATCCTGCCAGTTGATTGAGATGAAGAACTTGTGAGTCATCACTTCTTTGGCGTCGTCTGGCCCACCTCCGAGCCTGCACCCACCCCCCCCAAAGAAAAAAAGCCCCACAAAAAGCCGTTCATTAGAAATGTGCACGCACCGGCCATGTTGTTTTCCTCTTCACACTCGCTGTGAGGAGGCCGGCTCCTGGGGCTAATATTAGCAACCCCTGAGCAGCACGACGGTCAACTACGTTCCCGTTTGTGGCCGTTACCTTGAACCAAAACCACTAAGGAGAGACCACCGCTTTGTTTCTGTTTGTTTTTCCCCTGAGACCGGGTTCCTCCAAGCATGTTGTAGGATTCAGAAAACAAACCCCAAGTATAAAAATGTGTAGTATGTGATACAAACTATGGAGTCCTATACTGTTCATAATTAAATAAATTAATATTTAATTCAATAAATATGACCTCATGCAAAATATATAAAAAATATCATGAAATTGTGAAAAACCTGCACACTGATTTTAAATTGGCCATTATATTATTCAATATGTTTCATTTTGTTTTAAAAACCTGTTCATTATTTTAAAACAGCTGCATCTTCTGCAGCAGACAGATTGTCTCTATTTGATCTTCAAATGTCAGCAAAGCAGATGTCGCTGAAATGTGTCATCTCTCTGACTGGCACACCGCTGAGCGGGTCTACAGGAATATGTGTCGATTTCCAGGGATCAGCAAATGTGCGTTTAGATCCCGCCCACTTTCACTGATTGACAGACTCATTCTCCTGAAAAAGCTCTTCATGAAATAAATAAGTCATTCTGAAAAACAGCAACATGAAATAAAAACAAAGCTACTTTGGAAAATATTGATTTTGAAATACGAGGTTTTGAAAAAAGACGTAGAATTATAATAATATTCCACATGATTAAAATGAATATTTTAAAATGCTGTTTTAAAATAATGAACAGATTTTTAAAACAAAATGAAATATATTGAATAATATAATGGCTTATTTAAAATCTGTGTGCAGGTTTTTCACCATTTCATTATCTTTTTATATATTTATGAGAGATTTATTGGTTGATTTTGTTTTTGCATGATGTCATATTTATTTATTTAATTAAGTATTTATTTAATTATGAACAGTATAAGACTCCATAACAAACAAAACCATCTGGGGACTAGGGCTGAGCGATATGGCCTAAAAATAAAATATCAGATTTTATCTTTTTTTATTCGATTTACGAGTTTTCCGGAAATCCCGTGACTGACATCACGATGGAGAGACACCATCGTGATGCCACGCCCCCGCCACGCTGCGAGTCGACACCATAAGCCGCGGTTACATGAGCAAAATATCTTGATTGGATCAATGGTCGGATTAGAATCTAACCGTGTACACGGGCCCAGAAAAACTTTTTCAGATTATAAATACCGGAAGAGAATGAGTTCCGCAAAGCAGCTACTACATAGATATGTCAGCTTTGTAATATACGAGATGATCCTCTAAACCTGCTTTTATTAATGTTATGGTTATTATGGAGCGCCTGTTCTCTCATCATTTTATTTTTAATCCGTGTGGTCAGTGCTCTTACTGTTGAAGAACGGAGCCGCAAAGAAGCCAGGGCTAAGAGAAGGCTAACACAGGCTAACAACATTTAGCCTTTGATGAACATAAATCCATGCAGGAAACGCTACAATCTGCATCCTGGCTGCACGTAAACATGTGGGAATAACATCAGCCTTTATTTTGTCGGGACACTACTGGAAACACAAATCCGTGTGATTGTTTGAATGGTTTCTAAGGACTGAGCGACATTTCTGCTTTGAGCTAACACACTGCCCCAAAGCCGCTGTGTGAGCTGACGGTCCAAGCTCTGCCCGGACACACACTTTTACCGGAAGACCCGGTTCTTCTGAGTTCGGTAGCTTGTTCACGTAGAGCTGTGGGACAGATCCCAGTCCTAAGTCCTAACAACACGCAACAAAGCATCCTCCCTTCCCTGTAAGTCCCCCTGCTCTGCTCAGAGACACAGTCACTCGCTCCACTTCCCTCAGTTTATACCGGATCATCGTGGATGAGTCATTACTTGGGAAATAAGATAAATAAAGTAATAAAGTAAAATAACGAATAATAATTATATAATAACGAAAATTAGTAGTAGTAGTGCCTTTGCAACATTACAGAGCTGATGTTGAGCTGAAAAAAGACCCCCCCCCCCCATGAGAGTCCTATATCTTTACTGCCATGAAAAGAATCCAAAACACGATCATGTTTTCAGGCTGTTTTTGGTTAAGATTTCATGTAAAAATGCATCAACCGGAGGTATAATTAGGGAAAAAAGTGTTTTTCTGTCAATCTGCTGCCCTTTACAGCTGGTTGAGACTACAGGTGACTGACTGAAAGCCCTCTTCTCATGGGCCGTTTTTCAGGAAGAAGACAGAAACGACGGATTTGTGATTGAAAATTAAACATTTCATAGACGGCCTGAAACAATGCAATCACTCGGTTGGTAGATTTTTTTTTTATCAACCAGTCTATTTGTCCGGTCAGTCAAAAATGAGATTTTGGTCTCTGGCATCAAACCACAAACAGCAAAATCTGTTTCAAAGCTGCTTCTAGCAAAAAACTCTGCCCAGTGCGTTCTAGTATTTTACTTTATGAGATGATCAAGCTAGCGGTAGCTCCAAAACATCAGATGCATTGATCTGCAAACATTTTTACAGCTTCTATTTAAATGAACTTTAAATTAGAGGCAATTTCCAAAGGAGATGTTAGAATAAAATAGTTCTTGTTGAATATATATTAGTCATTTGTAATCTTTGGTAAAGAAAGTAAAACCAGGGAGAGAAAAAAAAAATCGTTTCAAACCGAAAGTCAAATTTGGAATGAAAAACTGTGAGCCTTAATGCTTTGGCCATATCGACCAGCGCGTACCTTTGTTTGGGATCCTTTTTCAGCAGGCCTGCCAGCAGGGCCTTGGCCTCTGGGGCCAGGTTCTTGGGGAAGCGGATCTCCTCCATGAGGATAAGCTCAAACAGGCGCTCGTGATCCTGGTTGTAGAATGGCAACCGACCGCACATCATCTCGTACATCACTACCCCCAGGCCCCACCAGTCCACCGCTCTGCCATAGTCATTGTCCTCCAGCACCTGACACCAGAACAGGAGAGCCACAGCAGAACTATTACTGACTGTATTGAAAAACTATGTACGCAATATTCATGCTGTATGTGGAATACCCACTCATTTGTGCAATATTCACCCCACTATACTGTACAGTATTTATGTCTTATTTAGCTCCTTATCCTTATTTTAATTAATTCTTCCTTTTTATATTGTTGGTAGAGAGTTGCTGGAAAAAATGTCATTGTGCACTGCAGAATGATAATAAATGATTCTGATTCTGATTACTATAATCCAAAAAAGCAACAAGATTACACAGATGACAAAAGGACAATCCAGATTAAATCAAAGAAGAAAAAAGTTGAATTTCTTTCATTTAAGGAAAATAAAAACAAACTTGCGCTGTGCTTTTTCTATCCAGTACCTGACCATCAGCTGAAGAGTTAAAAGTTCCTTTGTTGATGCAAAACTAGCTGAATTGTTGTCTTTTAAAGTTGAAGTGATCCCAGAGAACCTGCTGCTCTTCTAACAAAATCCTACCCATTTTTCTCAGTTTACTTTCTTTTCTGCATGACCTCGCCACTTTCAGTTTCATTGATACAGTTGCTTAGAAACAAAGAGGCCAACCAAACAGAACTTGTAAGACTGAATTAAAAAGGGAAATGACTTACTTTGGTTTATCGTAATTCTTTTATTATCCACAAATGTGTATCTCAGAAAACTTTCACTTTCTGATCCCTTTCATTTCTGAGATTTGGGTTGTTCTTTCTAATCAAACAGTGTCCCCTCTGCAACACCCCAGCACTGAAGTTGATTACATTTCAGTGTTTTTGCTCTTAAAAACCAGCAACAAAAGGCTGCAGACACACACAGTGCCATACACGACAATGTAATTCAGCTCAACAGAAGGTAACGTCACCCTGTTCTCTTTGAGCATCAGATCAATGGATCCCTTGTCAAGAAAGACTTCTATGTAATCAACAAAACAGCTTCAAAAAGTTTCAAGTCTGAATGTGATGTTGTTCATAAAACAACGATCCTCTACCTCTGGTGCCAGGTACTCGGGGGTTCCACAGAAGGTTTTCATGGTGGCTCCGTCAGTGACCCCCTCTTTACACAGCCCAAAGTCGGTGATCTTTATGTGGCCGTCTTTGTCTAACATGAGATTCTCAAGCTGTGGGGAGACCAAAACAAAAGAAAAAAAGTCAAATCTGCAAAGCCCAACAACTGGAAAATACATGAAAAACAGAAATCAATCAAAGACACTAGAAGCTGCTAGGTACAAATATAAATACTGTATTTTTCAGATTAGAAGTTGTGTTATTTTGAATGGTTTGGCTAAGCGTGCGTTTTATGGGATTTTTACAAAAAAAGACCACTAGAGGGCACTGTAGGTGCGTGTATCAGTGTTTGCTGCTGACAGCAACGCAGAAGAAGAAAAGTCTCCTGCCGGGACTCATAGTGACTCAGAGGATAGAGAATTTAATGGATTTAGTGATTTCAAGTGATATAAAATGTTTAGTTGAATTGCTAGCATGTTCCAAATGCTATGAATATGTTATGTTCATATGTTGCTAGATTATACTATTATACTAGATTCCTCCTAGTTTTCCTGAAGCTAAATAACCATCAATGTGTTCCGGTAGGGAAGCATGCAGATTTTCAGTCTGTGTTTCTTATTGATTGAATGCATAAAGCATTTTACCCATTGGTTTTCCCGTTTCTCTTTCTTTCTTTCTTTATTATGGTATCTTCTGTCTTCTGTCAAATGTTTTTGCAGGGCCATTCACATTTCCAATTAAATGAGAACTTTTGTGATCTCCTTTTTGACATGTGGCGTGACACCAAGTGAAATGACCCAGAAGTGACCCGCATGCGCAGAATAGTACTCAACGGTGTACGACGTCAGTCGTTGTTTGCAGAAGTAGCTAACGTTAACAATGGATGTCAACAACAGTGTTGTCAACAGCGGAGCTCTTTTTGCATTATTACATTTATTTTCACAAAGGAGCAGCACAATTACAATCTTGTCATTTTAAGAAGTCAATGGAGACAGGATCGTCTTTACCCACTGTAGTGGAATAGGGTATGTGTATGTGCTGGGGCCGCGCGTGTGTGTGTGTGTGTGTGTGTAAGAGAGAGGAGAGAGCGCGTGCAGCGCAGGAGGGAGTGAGAGGGGGCAGCGGAAGTGTGTTGGGGGCGCGCATTCATGTTGTGTGTTACGGAGGAAGGACTACGGTAATAAAAGAAGGCTCCCCCCAGAATAAAAGCTGTTGACTCTTTATTAACCCGTTCTGGAGAATCTGAGGGTCCGAACGCGGAAGTGAACCCCGAAGGAGGATCCGCCTTCGGCCCTGGAGAAGGTCTCCCCCGTGCTTCTGACCACGGTCAGAAAGGAAAAAAAAGTCACAGCGGGAAAGATTCAACGCCACGCTCTGCCGTTTCGCTGGAATTTTTTTCAAAAAACGCCCAGTTGCGTTAAGAGCCCTTGAGTTTGTCCTGAATGGAGCTGTCACCCCAAATATTAATCCAATCGGTGACCTTGCTTCCCTTCCACTGAATGGTCTCAGCAGCGTTCTCCGCCATGGTTGATGTTTATGTTCTCATTCCCGCCTAATTCAACGCAGAATGATGACGTTTGTAGCGTATCAAAGACGTACGGGTCGGATACGCGTGGCCTGGCCGTTTAGACGGAGGTTGCATTTCAAAAGATCGGATACGTATCAGATTCAGGACCACATACCCAAGTGGCCTGGGTCGCATTTGAAATGATTGGATCTGTGTTGTTCAGACTGTCATGAAATGATCAGATACAGGTCGCGACCAGGGGCAAAATAATCAGAATTGGGTCGTTTCAGCCTGCAGTGTGAACGTAGCCTTAGATTAAACGCCCGTTTTTGTTCTCATAATTTGTTTTTTTAAACAAATTAAGTCCCAAAAGTGAGACTTATACTCCAGATCGACTTATAGTCCCAAAAACTAGTGTAATTTAATCAAATACTGTTTTTATTGATTTGTTTCTCTTCTCAGGAAACCAGCATTGCTTGCACATAATTTGAAACTGTTCCCTTCAGTTATTGTTCCTAAATAAAGAAGATTTGAAACAAAATAAATAAAACTCAACATTTTACCTTTAAGTCCCTGTAAACAACATCACGGGAATGTAGGTACTCGAGCGCTGAAACGATTTCTGCCCCGTAAAACCGCGCCCTGTCTTCTGTGAAGACTCTGTCCCGGGATAAATGAAAGAATAGCTGCAGAGGAATCAAGAGAAAACATTACAGTCATACAAAAGCAATGATCTAAATAAATACGCTTTCTTTTTATTATTTTTGAACTTGTGTTTGACAAAACTGAAGTTAAATGACTAAGATGTAAGAGTGTAATAAGCAGACAAGTGGTTTCAAGCATCCAATAGGTGTGGCCACAGTTTACTGTTGATCTTGAAGCTCTTCTACAATCGCACAAGTTCCAAGTGTTACAGATGTTTTTAGGAGACGCACCTCTCCTCCATTTGCGTATTCCATCACAAAGCATAGCCGGTCATGTGTTTGAAATGCATATTTTAGTGTCTAAGAAAGAGAGAGAAAAAAACAATTAGAATTTTATTACAAAAGTTTAAAAATCTTCTGATTTGTTTAAACATAAATATGAAGAAAGTGTAATCCACCGTTAAAAAGGGGTGCCTTGTATTTTGGAGGACCCTGCTTTCTGTCACTGTGTGTGCCACCTCGTCCTGCAAACACCAACACATTCATTTTTTAGGAATAAAGTGCTGCTACAAGGTCTGAAAACATGTCGGATGGCTGACTTTAGCGATGATGACTTCTTTGCGGAGGATTTTCATGGCGTAGTACATCCCTGTGGCCTTCTCCTTCACCAGGATCACTTTCCCAAAAGTCCCTTTGCCCAGAAGCTTTAGATAATCAAAATCACTCATTGTCTAGAGGAGACACAGGTCATGTTGAAAAGTTAGCTATGAGCCAAAAAATACAAGAAAACGTATCCAAACAAAACAGATCTTACTCTAAACTACTGTTTTTAAAGAAAAATAAAAACCTTTTCTTTTTTTTTACAGTGTTTCTTTGTATTATAAGTAAAAACAACCAATCTGAATATCCAGAACATCAATAATGGTGGTACCAAAAATCTGCTGGATCCTTTAACCTCAATCCTACATAAGAAACAGTTAACTTTTTTTATTTATGAGTTCTATTAAATATTTCAAAAATATCAATTTAGTTGAAACTAAATCATAATAAATTAGTGGATATTTTTATGGGGCCAAAAACATTATGTAAATAATTGTAGTTCAATATGCCAGAAAAAATGTAAAAAAAAATAAACCCACAAGCATTACTCGTATTGAACATTAGGACAGTTCCATCAAAAAGGCTTCAAGAAAGAGGCTTAAGGTTTAAACAACTTGCTGGATAAAGATGAGTTTAGTTAGACCAGGGGTCCCCAAATCCAGGCCTCGAGGGCCGATATCCTGCTGGTTTTCCAGAAAACCTGCCTTATTTGCTGCCGATTACCTTGATCAGGTGTGTTTAGCCAATAAGGAGCTTCAATGGCAGGGGGTTGGAAAACATGTAGGGCACCGGCCGTCGATGCCTGGATTTGGGGACCCCTGAGTTAGACAAACCGGGCCTCTGCTCCCCTACCAGATTGTAAAAACAGTGATTCCTGACTATATCGCGGTTCACCTTTCGCTGTCTTGTCTGTTTGTTTGTTTTCTCTGCAACTTTTAATGCTATACTTTATTAATTTTTTACAGTGCATTGAGTTCTGTGACTTGATTGGATGTAGACCTTGTCAATCAATCTCACATGGAATGTGTCCTGTACAGAATGCGTTCAGCTTACCAAATCTACATAAACTGTTTTCATTCTAAAATACTGGACTTACTTTTCTATCAAAGTTTGAACTTTGAGGGTTTAAATGAGAGAAAAGTGTGAAAATGTTTGTCTGTCTAGGAAAAGTGTATAAAGTGCAAAGTGAGAGGTTTTACGGCCTAAAATCCTCCTGGATCACAGTGTTCCCTCGTTTATCGCAGGGGTTCTGCTCTAAAAATAACCTGCCATAGCTGAACATGCAAAGAAGGATTACAGATGTTTTCAGGGTGGAAAACTCCTCACTAAACACTTTTCTCGGACAGACATCAACGTTTTCACACTTTTCTCTCGTTTATATCCTTAAAGTTCAAACTTTCATAGAAAAATAAGTCCAATATTATAGAACACAAACAGATCTGAGATGAAAGAGTCACAGGTTTGGTGAACACATTCATGACAAGAGACAGGCACAGAGAAAAATTGACTGACAAGGTCAACAGCCAATCCAAATGAAGAACAAAGTGCACTGTAAAAAAAAACATGCAAAAAGAAAGAATCTGTGAAACAGCGAGACCGCAAAAGGGGAACTAAAATGTAGCGAGGGACTACTATATCTTAAAAAAATAGAGACGACTACCTGGCACATTTTATGTATCGTAAGCTATTTTTAGAGCATAACTCTCGCTGTAAACAAGGGAAAACTACTCACCACTTTTGTGCAAGACTTGGACACAGCGATCTCCATCTCCTCTGTGCCGCTGCTGTCGCTCGGTGAGCCAAATTTGATCTCCATGGGTTCCTCATCCTGCTGTTGACTCTTGAGGCTGTTTGTCACCGCCTGGATCGCCCGCATCCACTCCTCCCTAAACCAGAGGAGAGGCCGCGTTCACCTCAGCAAATCTCTAACGCCGTCTTACAAAAGCGACTAATGCATTCTGGAGTAAACTTTAACTTTTGTTCATCTGTTACTACAGGAAATTTAAACGCTTGAGAAGGAAAAAAAAAAAAAAGAGTGCGCTGACTAATGAAGTTTAGATTTTTATGTGTGCTATTCGGCAGAGAGTTATGGGGATTTAGTCCTTGGCAGAGATGAGGTAAACAAAACTCGATGGCAATTGCAGCGGTTTGATGTGCCTAATCAGGTCTTATCTGGCACTGAATCCTACTTGGAGCATGCTGGCTGTTCCTTTTCTCACAAATTAAATGGCTTTCACTGAACATTGCGAACAATGGTCCCTTTGGGCTTTCTGCATTGCAGTTCATGACCTTTGTTGTCCTGTCTTTTCTGATCAACTTAACGTTTCTGACAGAAGCCCAAACAGGTTGAGAGGAAATTAAGAGCCCTGTTTTTCATTTGTGCTTCGTCTGTGTCAACAGTTAGGTTACCACACACGGAAATTTGTCGGTGTTGTTCAATGTAAGAGAAACCTGATTTTCAAAATACGTACAAACTTTGTCCTTGAAAACCAAACGTACACATCCAGATAATGAATCTGCCAGGCTGAAATAGGATCTTTGTGCATAATCCACAGGTCTAGCCCTCTATTTTGGCTTGGGAGATAACAGATGATAACATCACGCATCTCCGTTTTTCTGTTTTCCAAAGCCAGTAGTCTAATGTCAGACATCTGCCAGTTTTTTTGACATAAAGGGAAAGCTCAGCATCGATAGAAAAAGTAGAAATCGGTAAGTGTATTTTTTGCTGTGATGTTCAATCAGAAAAGATGTGGGGTTTAACTTAATTATGGTGCAGAGGTGAAGTAACTGCATCGCCATCAGCTGCATGCAAACATCTCGACTCAGGCGTCCTGAAACACCTGAAGGATGTCCACGCTGATTTCGTTGGTTACCTCTCCTCGTTGCTATCTACGTGGAACGTTCGTTCGATAACCGAGGTCCACTGCAGGCATCGGATGACAAACGTATTGGGCCTGGGTCGCTCCGTCTTCATCAGCTGACATTCTGCAAAGTGCACACACTTCAGCTTCCCCTAGAGCACTAAAGCAACTTGTGGCAGAGCATGAAAACAGGCCGGGATCTGGCACTTGGTAAAAGCAGCCACCTTGAAGGAACTACTGACCTGCGACAGAGAAGTTGTTGAGAGGCGGGAGGCTGTGGTCACCAGACACTTCAGGCTTTTCCTTGTACCCGATAAAGGAGCCATCAGTCTTTAAGATGAAGTAACGTGGACGCCACGTCTTAATGTATTCACCTGGAAACAAGAGACATTACTGTTAGACACCCTGTTAGGACCCTTTACACAATCATGCCAGCCTGCACCAAAAGATTATATTACAGTTGTTGCCGTCAACAAAAAAAAAAAGGCTTTTTTCAAATAATCACTAGATTCACGTGTTGGGTGATGAATACAAAGGGCCCCTTACCTCTCTTGTGGAGCCATCCTTTTTTAACAACACTAACTTCATTCATGCTGGGGCAGAAGACAGTCTGGGTATGCAGGGGGCTGCAGACGAGCTGAAGGAAATTGTGGAAACCGTTCTTGTTGGTCCAATGCCTGACAGTTGCTCAGATGTTGAAAATTGTTGTATATAAATGAAATTTAAAAAAAAAAAAAAACCTAAAGAAAATGAGCAGATTACAAGGACATCCTCAATTAAAAACCCATTAAAAAATGATCAACAACCAGTTATTTGTGTAACATTCCACAAAATCTACACAGAATAAAATAATCCATGCGTGAGATTCCAGTGATGTTCACAGGTCTGAGTAAAACTGGATTATGCTTTGTGGAATCTGGTTTTCCCTTTAACAGAGCGTAAATGCAAAGGTCATTTTCACATAACTTACTGGGGAAGACCGAAAACTAAGTGAGAAAAGTCACAGGACCTACAGGAAGTAAAAGTACAGCCAGTAAGACTGAAATGAGCAGCTAAAGTGATGAGCATGTGTTACACAGTCTTTGTTTTCACACCTATCTCAAGCGTGTCGCCACTAAAGCATTCAATAAAACTCATCATCTTTAGCACGCTGGAGGACACATTTATTGTCAGAAAAACCACACTAGCTTACTGCCGTTACTCATTCAGACCTTTGTTGGTTTTTTTCAAAATAAAAGACTCCAGCATGTCTGACGAATGTCACACACACAAAAATAGTTCCACAATGCGACACAATTTCTGCTGAATATTTGCGGAGAGGCCTTGGTGATCCAGGGTCAGTCCTGAATCAACAGCTTACGTTAGATAATAGGTTTACCAGAATCTCACAGCATTTCAGTGAAAATGATGAGGCTGAAATTTTTCGAGCATACAGTCGGAAAGGCTGTTTGAACTGCTTTGTTTACCAAGATAAAAGACCGATAAGAGTTCACTCGACTTCAGACTTTTTATAACCATCCACGGTTATCTGTAACTCAAGTCGCCCGCGTAATAATAGGCAATTACTTTTTTATAACTTGTAAATGAGAAGAGGGGCTTGTCTTTATAGTAAAGTCTATGATAAAAATAACACAACAACGTCATAAACCAAGCTTAAACTTTCCCTTATAAATATATTTATAGAGAATAAGAAACAAAACAAAGGAATGCCAGAACAACGCGTAAAATGTAGGTGAGAGCTACTAAACAACCACGACCACACGAAGCCTGTGTGTTACAGTGCGTAAACACATCCTTAGTGTGGTAGCAAGCTGAGACAAAGTCAACAAAGGTTGCCGGCCAAGTTCAGGACTTTTCCCGTGTCACACCAGACCACCGAGACTCAAAATAATGTCCAACCTTTGGGTAGCGGGACAAATTCCTCTGTGGGACAGCAGCGAGGACTCGAACCACGAGCGCGTCTCGATTTAAACAACGCAGCTAGCTAGCTTCAATATCCTTTAAGCTAACCGCTGCTAGCTAGCTAGCACGTCAGTTAGCCACCTGCGCTAGTTTTCATTACTACACTAACGCTTACCTCAACTTTGGAGGCGAAAATAACCTCTCCCGGCGCTTGCTGAGGTACTCCCTGGTTACGATGCACACCGCTCCCGCCAGTTGTCACTTGAAGCGTGTGTGTATTGAACTCTGTCAATGATCACACAGCTCAGCGGAGAGCGAGCCGAGCTTGTTGTTTTCTTCTCCCGCAGCCAGCAGCAGTAGGGTCGGTCGGTGGCGGCGTGCTTGGTCGGTTGCTGCTGCGTAGGTTTACAGAAGCAAGCAGACCGGACAATAAATAAAGTCCACTCAAGTGAAAAATGGGCGAACGGAAAGGTTATTTACAGAAACAAACAAAAAAACTAATCCAGACTCAACTTAAAGGAAAACGTCGTATCTCCCCGTAGCGTTCACGCGATAATAGTCGCCTGCCTGTCACTACAACAACCCTGCAGACGCACACAACAGGAAGTGACGTAGAGCAGCGAGAGGGTCCATGTACCTGAGCAGACGGTGAGAAAAGAACATCAAGTACTGAACTCCCCTCAACCCGACCGTGTTTTCCCTCAACTTAAGCAAAAATGTAGGGGAAAAAACATTTATATTGAAAGATCCTACTTATATTTTCAGTCTGCGCATTCATAAACAAAATAGCAGTGGAATAAATCTTTATTAGTTTTGTCATCAAAACAACAGTCTGATCTGTCAGAAGGAAGTCCTTCATGTCAGAGGGCTTTGCTCTGTTCTCTTTGCTTCTTTCGTTCCAAATAGCGAGCTCGAGCATCGCTGACTGTGGCTTCATTATTTCTTTTTTCCAGTTTCTTCATCGCATCTTCATTTAAGACGTCTGAGAACAAAACAAGAGAAGTATCAAGTTATTAGGACAGAGTAAGCATATTTTGCACATAACTAGCATTTCATAATTACATTACAAGACAAATAGAATCATGTTGTTATGATGCCATGTTGTGTTGTAAAGAAAATTAACATTTTTATTTGAACAAATCAAGTGAATTTGCAGATCTATTAAAACTGGTTTGAAATATTGTAATTTTCCTTTATATTTATAAAGAAAAGGCCGATGTAAAGTGTTCCCTAATTAACTTCTACAATATTTCTGTCAATCCAATAACAAATTAAAATGTTCACAGAAAAGTAAAATTTTATTAATTGAACATAGAAAAATAGAATTTTACATCACCAATACTAAAAGCTAAATTGATCAAGATGACTTTTTTTTATTTCTAAAGTATGCAATTACTTTGAGACATTAAAAGGTAAAAAGGTATATTATTTTATTATAAAGAACACATGGTCAAATATATTTAATCTACCTTGCCTATTATCTATGTGATTATTTGATCTTTAGGGCAGACTTAGTTCTGGTGGTTAACAAAATAACCACATTTTTTAGGTACATGTTTATATTCCTGTCCCGAACGGACAGGAATTTTTCTCTTGAAGTAACATTTAATGGAATTTTAAAACATTTTATGTACCTGAACAATTGTTACACAGTAACTTTTAACAGTCATTAAGGTATTTAATTAACAAATAAAGGAATACGACCAACAATAAGCTGCATTTATTTAATTAGAAGGAAAAAAAAGATTTTTTTACTGGCTTTAAACACAAAAAACAAAGAATCATCAACCTCTATAATGTTTTCTCCAATGCTCATTCTGGTTGTGGTTACTCTTTTTTTTTTTTACCCCCTCTTCTATTCTTGGTACTTCTGATATTATTACTCATAAAAGATTCCATGAATTCAGAAAATTCCTCATCTATATAGAATAATGGAAGGAAGCGACTATTGGCAGGTTATTAGGTTAGATTTAAAATACGTGCGGGCACTGCAGCAATCTGCATTTCTGTGTCCAGCATGAAATTCCATCCCTTTGCATCACAGACTGACCTTTTGCTACCTTTTTTACTATCATTACAAAGTTTACTAGCAATGAAATAAAATAAATGGTCGTATTTCCCAAAATATTCCAAATTGAAATAAATACGGTACATAAAATGATAGACAAAAGGAAAGCATCAACTGAACCTTGTTGTCTTTTTGCTGCCTCTTTGGTCTCCCATTTCTTCATCTCATCATCAGTAACTTCCTGTCTTGCAACGCTGCTCAGCTCGTAGACGTCCACTTCATGAAGCTTCGGTAACAAATCCTTCACCCACTCGTATCGGATCGGACACACCGTCCGGATGTAGACCCTGGAGGTCACCATCACATCATGGAAAATGACCCAGTTCAGCTCCGCCTCCTGGTCAAACAGCTAACAATCGCAAACAGATAAGGCCAGAGTGGTTGTTGCAGACTGAAGATTTATCATGTAGAATAAACACGCATGTTTACCGACGACGATGGATGAATGTGCACCATGGATCCATGGCCATCCATGGTGCAGAACACTTTTCCAACAGACCTAAAAACAAAAAAAGGGGGGGCAAAATCTTTCACTCAAAGCCATTTTAAAAGAAAACAACATGAATTTTTAAGTTAAAACTCTCGGTACCTTCTGGCGACATTTGTAAAGTATCCTGTGCACAGACATTGCCTGAAGAGCTCACTTTTATTACCATCAAAAGTTTCCACAGGGAAATCTCTTTTCTGAAAGGCAAGCACATATATTTCCACATTTGTTACAAACTATGCATTCATGATGATAATAGCAACATAAAAACATGGATATAAAAGCTTTATAAGACAACAAAAAAAACATCCTCTACTTGCTGGAGGCGGAGCAGAATCTCTCGCAACTGAGTCTCCACACTAAAGGCCGACTTTAGCGCCCTCCAGTGGATCCAGTTGTCCTTACACCATGCCGATGGTCTGTCACTGTAGATGCCAAGAGCATGATTTGCATTTGTACGGCTAAAAGCCATGAAAACAACAACACTGTCTCAAATGGTTTTCCTAACCTGGATTTACAAGACTGGAACACTGTGAGGAGCAGAGCAAAGTCATTCATACTGCCAGTTTTAGCAGCCAACGCCTTGTGCCTGGTGTCCGCCTCCTTCTGCTTTTCAGGCTCACCTGAGGTAAACCATCAAAAATATTTACAAGAATAAGATTTGATCCAATTTACATGTTATTGTTCTACATTAACGTTTCACAAAGAGATGGAGAAATCATTCGTTAAACTTCTTCTGACCTGGCCTGATGTAGATGTTCTCCACAGACAGCATGGCGGCCACGGGGAGCAGCAGGTCCTGACAGCCGAGCGAGGCGGCTTTAAGTAGAGCCCGGGTCAGGCCGGGGTGCAGCGGGAACTCCACCATCAGCTCCCCCAACTTAGTCACTCTCCCTCTCCTGGATCACATAGACCAGCTCGGACGGGTTCCACCACCTGAACCTGCTGCATTTCTGTTTAAACTATGGATACAACGGCCCACCTGTCAATGGCATCAAACTGATAGAGCTGCTTCAGTGCCTCCAGGATAAATCTCTCCTCGGGACAGGCCAGATAAGGAAACCTAATGAAGGATCAGGGTTTCCGTTGAGCAAAGATTGTTTTAGTGGTTGACTGACTGAGACAAACAAAAAGGAGGAGAGAAAGGCAAACCTGATGACATCATGAATGCCAAGACACTTGAGAGTGAGAATCACTGCAGTCAGGCTGGTCCTCTGGATCTCAGGGACCGTGTACTCAGGCATGCACTTCTCCCAGAACTCGGCCGTGTAGATCCGAAAACATTTGCCAGCAGAAGTTCTTCCGGCCCGGCCGGCTCTTTGACACGCCTCGCTCCTGTCGGCAGAGACCCGCTTTGACGGTGAGCGCACGCCTCCCACACAGCAGCACACGTATGAACACTGCTGTTGCAGCCAAACGTGTGAATTTTATTTGATCTTTGGCTCAAAACAGTTGGATGAAATTCCAACATTTCCTTTGATCTAGAAAAACTGTTTTTACACTAGTTTGAACTTGAACCTACAAATGAAGAGCGTTTCAATTCAACTCGAAAATATTTGATTCCTGCCCAAAATAATGAGAAATGTCTTTCATAAAGATATTCATTTTAAAATGTTTTTTTTTTTAAATAACGTTTATTTTTCTGAGACTCACTTTGAAATAGGAACAACCTCCAACACATCCAAGCCCACCCTGGAGTTGTGGTTGAGTTGCTTCACAAAGCCACTGTCTACAATATACCTACATGCAAAAAACAAGAACAAATGAGATGTTTTTTGTTTTAAAGAAAGCATACTGTTGGTGAAAATCTTAATAGCACATCAGCAGTGTCTTTAGTTTGACTCACTTTATGCCATTTATAGTCAAGGACGTTGCTGCAATGTTAGTGGCTACGACACACTTCCTTATTCCTGGAGGCGGGGGCTGAAAAATCTGCTTCTGCTGATCTGAAACCAGATTTAAACCATCAAACAAAACTGGTACTGATGTGAACATGAACGTCATGCATTTGGAGCTCAGTGAAATGGTTATATCTACATTCACAAGGCGGGGCAGAACTTTAGGAAACTAAAATGTGAATGGATTTGACATTCATTCTTGTTTACTTGTTTGTTTGAACACATATTTAATTTACAATTGATTATCTTGAAGAAATCCAGAGAATGTGGAAAACTTCACCTTCACTGTTCAGTAGCAGGTATTTCTGTCTGAGTCACACTGGTGGAAGTTTGGGCTAAAGATGTTCTGGATCCATTTTAGGTCAGAGAACCGGATCGTTCAAAGTGAACTAATATCAACTATGACTAGTCAACCACAAATTATGATACGAATGGAATTGTTGTTAAAAAGAATTGTTACGCCCCTGATTATTAACCAGCAGAAAAGCTGATGCTGCTTGAAGACATACAAAAATGGACTTAAAAGGAAAATAAAGGACTTGATTTGATGAATCGATATTGTGTTTTTTAAATTACATCAATTCCATTTGATCACACAACCCCAGCTTAATGTGTAGCCCGTCTGACTGAACGGCATCAACTTAAGGTTTGTGGGGGAGAAACAACAAGCCAGAGCTATTTTTCCAAGTTTAAGGTAAGGCACCTCTCCTCTTTGGTGAAGCAGTCTTTATGCTTCCAGATGGGGAAACATGATTTCAGACTTTGTGTTAACAGTCTGGAAAATACTTTTTTCTTTTTCTTTCATCTTAATTATGTGCACAGCTCTGGGCAGAACCTATAAAGGTGAGATCGTTGCAGGATCTCAGTGTGGAACTAGACAAGGTCGCACCTACCAATGACTTCAATTCCACAAATTACTTTTGGAGAACGGGGGGGGGGGGGGGGGGGGGGGGGTGGGTGGGTGGGGGGGGGGGTGAGTCTGATCTTGGACAGGAAGATCAGACATTTACTTTATTTTGGTATTTTTAAAGTCAATCCTGACTAATATGTTCTTAAAAAAAGATTAGGTGGGCTCAGTTTACAGGTCAACATTTTCCACATTTCTCTAGAGAAGGAAAATTCATTTAAGAAATCTTTGCACATCTACAGGAATGTGAGAATATACCAGTGGGCATGGATCCATACAGCGGGAGGATGAGAAGGCCCTCCACCGTTTGGTCGTACACATCGTAGCGATAATCGATGCTCTCTGCTTTTTCAAACAGCAGGTCGCACGCGCGCTCAATCTCTACTTGGCCTGTCAAAGAAGAAAAACAATTGGAACACATTTGAGGACACATCGGGATCTTGGGAAGTCATCCAAGCATCAGCTGTCACTTACCTGTCAAAAACACCAAAATATCACCAGCCATTTCAGTGGTATGAACATTCAGAGCCACCTTCACCACCTGCAGGGCAAAATGTGCACATTTCCATAAATATGGGCATTTTCCTTTAGCACATTTAATATATCCTTTACAACATTATTATTATTATTGACAAGCTATAAATGTCAGTTTATAAACCCCAACAAACCACAGCACCTCTTTGACATAACCAGTGCTTTCTAGGTCCTTGGGTCCAACAGCTGTCCCAAACTTGCAGGTAACAGGGAACACCCTTCCAGGAATAGTGAAAACAGGACAGTCGTTGAAGAAAACTGACAGTTTGTCTGTTTCCAAGGTAGCAGACATCACCACCACCTTCAGGGGGAAAGACCTGCCTTTGGTGGCCGTAGAAGGATTGGAGAAGACCTTCTTCAATAAGCCCAGCAGAATGTCCTGCAACAAAACCAAACTCAAGGAGGCACGGACACCATATGCATTCAAGTTTATCCTTGCTGCACAAAAACCAGACTTACTGTGTTGAGGCTGCGTTCGTGGACTTCATCCAGAATGATAACGCCGTAGGCAGAGAGCCCAGGGTCTGCGAGCACCTCTCGGAGCAAACAGCCGTCTGTCATGTACTTCACCACCGTGCTCTGGGTCGAACAAGCTTCATGTCTTTACAAAAGTCCATTCAAGACACAGCAGCTTCCACAAGCGAGAAGGGATCTTTTTAGCACTTACTGGTGACGTGAAGTCATCAAAGCGTACTTGGTATCCAACTTCTTTTCCCAGAGAGCACTGCATCTCCTGAGCTACCCTCTGGGCCACTGTGATGGCAGCCACCCTGCGAGGCTGAGTGATGCCGATGTTGCCATCTTTGCAAAAACCTACAAAAGTCAAATAAATATTGGGGGAAAAACAAAAAACAAAACAAGAAAAAGACATGAGTCTCTGTAAACATAGTCACAATTAGGCAGCAGGTAATATCGCCAAGGAAGCAATGAGACGTCAAAATGACAGAGTGGGGGTTCCAACACCTCCAAAGCCATTGCTGTTTCATAAAATCCTGCTTCTTGACAGACAGACTGCTTCTACAAACACTGTGAAAGGGTTTGGCCGCTCTCAGGGAATTCCAGCATCTTACTGTGACAAGATGCCCAGCTGTGCCACGCGCCCAGTCATGATCTTTCCACACCCGCTCTTTTAAACCAGCACCACGGCGAGCTAACAGTTACCGTGTTAGCCTGTGTTTTTGACAGACATTGACTTTTAAAAAAAAAGACGTATTGAGTACGGTGCCATGCTTCCACTTCAGGGTCTAAAGCGGTCTGCGGGTGCAATGTTTACACAATCGGCAACAACAAAATGCAGCCGGAGAAGCGACCAGACCTCCCAAAAGAGGCTGAGGAACTTCATAGTTGGCAGGACTTTTAAAGAGTTTCTTCATGATGGGGGTGTTGCATCTTCCCTCGTCTACGGCGTGACGGCGTGCACTGACAGGAAAAGGATCGATGACATGATGCAGAGATCCGGCTCTGTTCTGGGATGTCCTCTAGAGTCTGTGACTGTGGTGGTTGACTAGAGGATGTTACAGAAACTGGAATCCATTGTGGACCCTCCTCTTCTTCATCATCATCCTCTGCATGGGACCATGGGGGCACAGAGGAGCTGCAGGACGGAGCGCTCTTGCATTTCTGTCATATTAAACCACGAGGCCCCGTAGACACTGGACTAAAATTACTGTAATTCATTTTTGAAGTGTATTTTTAGTGCCGTTGTCCATCTGCTGTTTTTAATAGAACTATAGTAATAAGGCAATTTCCCCTCTGTGGGATCAATAACACGCTATTCTATTCTAATCTATTGTAGTAAACATCTATTCCAGAAAATATCCCTGTGAGAACAACGAAGTCCCAAGGTGATCTACCACATACAGTGTCAGAGCAGGACCAATCATGGAGGAGATCCAAACTTCCTGTGGCCTTAACAGCAGTGCAGAGAACCTACAGGAATAGGTTTCCATCCTAAGTGCAATGAAGAAAAGTACCAGTAAGTGATGTAGATAGAGCACCTGTGGACTAATGGAGAACAGAATCGGCTTCTCCTTCATCCCAGTTGGGGGTGAATCACCCCACCATGGCCAATCACCATGAGGTTTTAATTCAATTCCACTCTATTTAATAATAATTACAATAGTCATCTCAATGGGCTTCATACTGGTAACTGTGAAATAAACCTGAATCATAAAGTCATAGAATTCAATAGGTAATGGCTAAACTAAACTGGCATCCCTGCCCTTAGACCCTCCTTCTCGGTAAGAAATAACTTTGGAAAAAAACAAAAAAACTTCAGGGGTGTCCACATGAAGGAGGGATCCTCTACCAGGACGACAGGCAATGCCAGAACTCAGAAGAATTAGTTTATTAAACTCTAAAACTAGGTATTTAAATTGTCCAGCAGATGGGCTTCATCCAGATGAGTGGGGGGTCCGCGAGACGAGCAGCAGCAGACACAATTCTCCCAACTACGTGGGAGCAGCGTGGCCTTGACCCCTTCCATGCACAGGTGCACAAAGCGATGTCCATACAGACATGATGGACGGGTGGAAAAAAAGTTGGCAGAATACAGACTTCACTTTTGAGAAATAAGATCAAATAAGCGGGAAGAAGACAGATCTTCTCGCCACATCTCACCTAGAACAGGTTGCGCACTACATGACAAACACAAACCCCATACTTTTAGAAATCAGTAAAGCCAGAATTGACGGGTTTTGAGGACAACACGTCACTTATCCAATAAATCATCCTGTGGGTTTTATTTCTGATTATCTTTAAACTAATTCAGAACATGTGAGACAAGGAATTTGAGGGTAAAAAGGAACTTACCCGCTTCATAAAGATACTGTGGAAGTTGTGTCGTCTTTCCACTTCCAGTCTCTCCACTAACTATCAAGAACGAGTTTTCCCTGACGGCCTGGACTAATTTGCTTTTCTGGTGATATATTGGCAGATTCTTTGATTCCATCTCCTGAGATGGAAGCGACGTCACGGACAAATTACCAAACCAGAACTGCAAGGGATCATTTACAGTGTAAAACAGATTTTAAAAGCCTAACCCACCGCTTTTAAATGCGCTTTAAAAACACGACAAAGCATTGACGACTTCCGCCATCAAACCCGTTCTGGCTTGCAGTTGGACGTTCTCTTGGTCACGTGACAACGGAAGCCCAAGTGCATTGCTTTTGCATTTTTTTTAAATAAAGTTCGAGCATAAAAAAAGTAAACAGCAAACTATATAACACCTTTATGTACAAACAAAACAATTGTCTCCCTTTTTTTTGGAACTGATATTGTTTTTATAACTCAAAAAATGACATGTTTTTAAAGCATCCATAGTAAAATTAAAATTAAAATAAAAAGAATAAAATAAAATATTTATTTACAAAATATAGGTCTATCCATGCATCCACACATACGTATCAAGACAGCTTTAATCAATGTTATAAAATATAAGGAATAAAAAAAAAGATGAAAAACAATGCCTACTTGAGAAATAACCTTAAACTAGAGCATTTAGCAGAACTATTTGTAATGCATCCAAGCATGGCTGCTATTTTTCCTTTTTTTCACTGCAGATAAAGAAGAGGTCCGCCCGAGACAACACTGGGAAAATTTCTCTGCCATTGTTCTGGTGAGATTCCTCTCAATTTACGGTTGTCTGAAAGGCAAAAAGTACAAATTAACACGTCCATAAGAGCATTTTTCCATAACTTCTCTATAAAGAGAAACATTTTGCTCTATCAATTCAGAGAGAAATTAAATTGTGGATCAAAACAATGAAGTTTTTACCGTTGCTGCAGGATTGAGTGCAATTTGGTCCTTTACAGATTTCTACATTACAGTGAAAATATACCTAAAAGAGAAAGGGAAGAAAATAAAAACCCTCTGGAAGGAATGTTATACTGTTGACAGAGATGAAATTACACACCAGGTTTTCAAATGTTGAAGGTTTCACAAAGGAAAACAATTTCACAACAAGCCATTTGTGAAGAGAGGGACTCTTCACCTCCTCCTTGGAAACAGGCAATAGGACCGTTCTGTGGCTGTCACCACTGAAGGGACACCTTCAATCGATAAAGAAACTCCAGAGGATGAGTTTTTGTCCCAGAATACAGACACGTTACAGATCATTTCCCGTTTTCACCCTTTAACAAGCAGGTTCCATCTATATGGGTCATGTGGGTCTTCAGTCGGTGTCGCCCAGCAGTCGTCCAATAACAAAACCAAGTCCTCGTCTTGGTGCTTGAGGAACACCTCCACAAAAACCAGTTGACCAAGCTCAGCTACTGTTGGAGGGTCACCAGAGGAATAAAAGGATCTATAGGAAGAGTCTGTACAGAGCCACACATTTAGAGGTCATCTATTTAAAAAAAAAAAATAATAATGTTTGAATATTAAATAGAAGTTCATCTTATATGATCAGTGATTTAAAAAAAAAAAGTGAAGGACCTTTGGCAAACCTCATTTCAGTGCGTAGTACTCCTTTGTTCTTCAGTACTGATGGATAATCAGCTTTACTTTGCTGAACATCAAAACCCAGTTGTGTCATTTGAGTCAGTGCAAAGCTGCACTTCACAGTAAGGCTGGAAAAAAAAAACACACAGACAAACAACCTCACAGCATGAGCTTAAGTGAATACACATGCATCGTTTCCCCTCAATACCGAAACGGTGTGTCTCGAATGATTACGCCTCTCTGCGGGTATCGTTTCACCTCGATGGTGATCCAGTACGTGATGTTTCCATTTGCAATCTGCAAGCAAAAAACCTTCAGTCTAACCTCAAGAAAACAACCTAAGCTGCCTGGTTCATTACCTTTGACTGAGTACCACAGTCAGTGAACGGAAAGCTGTAAGTGAGGGCATCAAAGGATCTTTTCAGGGGTTTACAATTGTGATTTGGGTCAGAAGGAATCCATATTGCATCCAGGTTCAGAGGTGGGTCTGTTGCATTCCTGGGAATAGTAATGCTGAAGCCATTTTTGTTGCAGAAGAACTCCTTTAACATGTCTGGAAACTTTGTCTCTGTGGAAAAAAAAAAAAACATCAGCACAGAGATTTTTTTTTCCTTTTTTTTTTTTTTAAATGAAGGTAAATTAACCAAACAGTAATTGTGCACACTTAAACTCTGCACCTGTCTTTTTTATGTCACAGACAACCTTCATGGAGTGAACGATTTCAGGTACGCCTCCATCCACAGGTGCAACAATCACCACTGTGAGACTGGTCGTGCTTTCCTATTAAACACAGAAAGAATTAATTCACTCCATCCATCAGCTCAGACAAGCTGATGGATGATGGATGATGAAGCTGATTTGGAGAAAAATTAACTCACCTGTCTTTTCACAAAACAACCATGGAAGGCAACCGTTAGGATGACAGAGGTGTGCGTTTCTCCAAAGAAGTAGTGGCAGTGACTGGCAATAGCTGCAGCTTGATAATATCCTCCACGCTCATCTGAATCACAACAACAACATGTGATCCTCAAAATTCTGCCACTTGCATCTGCTCACAGTGAGCCACTTACCGGTACCTTGGATGTAAATGGTCAAGGGGAGATTACTAAACTGCTCTTTTGATAGATGAACGGACACAAGATCATCGTAGCAAACCACTGGATTATCTTTGGCAGAGCTGTATAAAGCTGTTTGGTCAAATCTTGAATCAGTCCAGGCGTCACACTTTGGACATTTCAGTGACAGAAAATTCAAGGCCAGCAAAATAAAGTCCAAACAGTTCATTGTTGCTTGCAGATGCTGTCTGAAACAGGAGCAGCAGCTGCTTCTTGTTTGCTTTAATTGGTCGGAGCTTCAACAGAGAAGAGCAACATGACTGGGATTTTTCTTATTTTTGCCAAAAAACACAAAGTCTTTGTATATTTTTAAACACTGAAGGGACAAATTATCCTGATGATCTAAAAGGCAACAACGAATATCTTCAATCTGCAGTGTTTTATTTCATTGTATGATTTAATGCTTAGAGACCTTGTCACTGCATCCAGTAGAGGGCGATACCAACACAGAGATGCTTTTGTGAGTTTGCACAGCACAAACCTTTATTCTTGGAGCAAAAGACAAAATAACAACATTAATACAAGTTGTTTCAAACAGAAGCCATAGAATTACATGCTTTATCCAGGGAAAACAGTGAAATCTGCTTACAAAACAACAACAGTCACAGCCAGTTGTTTCCATCAGATGACAGGTCAGCTCTGTCCCTTGGTGCTCTACACTCGGCTGAGCTGCTCTGTGCTTCTGTTGTAGATGGGATTTCTGTATTCTCCATCTGACAGGGAAAAAATAAGTCAAAGGGAAGTTTTATGCATATTTCTAGACAATGTCACAAAACATCAGCACTTGATGTCTTTGTTTTATCCCCTTTCAATCCCCTCTGGAAAACATTTTCTTTTCTTTTTTTTTTACAGAACTAACATTTGTGATGTAATATAAATGCAGTGCAATACCTTGAGTCTCCACACGGGTAGCCATGGCTTGCTGCTTGCTGATCTCTTACTGGTTGGCTGTGCAAGAAAACAGGACAGTAACCCATCTGACAGAACCAGAAGGATGCAAAACAGACGTTTTTATTTTACCATAAACGTGGCGACGGAGACTCGCTTGGCGCAATTTGGTGAAGAGTTCTAGGAGGCACATAGTTCGTTGTGTTAGGTTTTTAAAAGTTACCAAATACTCAAGCAAGATGTGAAATCTGAGTCTTGTCTTTTGACCAAAAAAACCCCCCAAACAAACAAGAAACTGTGTGGGCTAAATTTAGTCACAAACTCACACATGAAGTAGATGCAGGAGCCAATGAAAGTCAGCAGAAAGACGATAGCCACACCGATGCAGATGTACACACGTAGATTCAGGTCCAGTGTTGTACCTGCACAGTAGATTATGTTTTCTAAAGTGTAGCTAGCAGGAAAGTAAATCTTACGTGTGTCCTTTGAGGTTTGCGACCACGGAAAGGAAAAGCGCTAATGCTTTTGCACCTGTAAAATGTAGAAACCAAATTTCCACTTACTTTTTTCGCTCATCAGCTCTACTTGATGACATTCAGACTCCAGCATGCAGCTGTAACACCCCAGATCAGTGTTTTCCAGCTCACTGATGCTAATAGAGAAGTTACCAAGTGAGGTCTGGAGGGGATAGACTCTCAATCTGCCATTTCTGGGGTCCCAAAGCTTGACTTGTCCATTGGAAGAAAGTAACACCAGGTCTCTTTCTCCATTGTAGATCCATCTGACTTTACTCAACGTTGTTATTTTAAAGTTGCAAGGCAGAAATGCAGAGGATCCAATCTGAGAGTTGAGTTTTGTCGTTGCACAAGATTTTCCATTAGAAGACTCTTTACAGGTTCCTGCATCTTAAACAGAAGACACATGATACAGATTTAATTTGTTTCATCATCTGTGCTTCATTTTATTTTCTTCAAAATGGTGTTTTTGATAAATGTGGCACAACCTTTTATTTTACTCCAATTTTGTTTAAACTTTTCATTAAAGTCTTCCTCTGAAAAGGAAATGTCTCTGAAATGTCTCTAGAAATTTGCAAAGATCCCTAGAAGATAAATATCTTGATTCCATGATTATAATTTGATAAAGGACGTGACTATCAGGGCAGGAGTAGGGTTACGGTTAAAATACGTCTGGCCGAAACAGTAATGTGTATTTTAGCTGCACGTGGTTTACGTGTGGCCAAAATGAATTTCAAATAATTTTTGCACTTGGTCGCAGGTAAATATGTGCTGACCACATCGACTTTTTATAAATGACATCATTTAAAAGTATTTTCCACGTGTCAGACCTAAAGTTCTCTACACTCTCTATACGCATCCTTTCTCAATATTAATGCCAAAGATGTTTGTAAGGCAAAACACTGGTTTACTGTTCATTTTAAGATGAAAAGTATTTTCCACGTGTCAGACCTAAAGTTCTCAAAAAAACGTATATTTGTCCGTAGAATTATTTTTGGTTAAAAAACTATTGCGTAATATGGAAGTTAACACAAAATTGATGTTAATGTTATTATATACAAGTAATATTTCTAAAAATATAAAGGTATTTCAGGCTAGTAAATTTATAATTGTACCGTTAAAATTCTTTTAATTTGATAAATACATGATTTGTTAATTTTATGAAAATGTTTTTACCATAATCACCTATTTGTTCACATTTTTTTAATCCTATCTTTGTTTGGCGTTTTATTTATATGTCATGTTTGTATGTGTATATATATATATATATATATATATATATATATATATATATATATATATATATACACTCAATGAAAAACCTCTGATAAAAATCGATCACGTCTGCTGTTTTTTATGGATCATATTCAAACCCAGAAATTCTATTAGATCAATTACATGAATATCTGCACCAATCAATACAAAAAATACACTAATTTATTTTAGTAAACCTGTAGAAATAGTACTTCGTCCGTCCAGGGCAGCCTTTGACCAACCCCCCCCCGGGTGCCTCTTCAGCCGTCCCGGCTTCTACCCCGCCTGCGCCTGCCCGGTGTCAGGAAATCAAGATCGCCCCCCCCCGAGCGTTACTCGGGGGAGTCGGGACTGTGCAAACACTTCCTCACGGATTGTTCAATCCAATTTGAACATTCCCCCCATGCATTTGGATCGGACAGAGCCAGGATCGCTTTTATGATCTCCCGAATTTCGGGGAGGGCTCGAGCTTGGGCCATGGCCGAGTGGGCTCGCGACTCCCCTCTCTGTTACTCTCTTCTCGCCTTCCAGGAGGCTCTTCAGAGCACGTTCGACCCTGTGTCTACCAGCCGGGATAAGGCGCGGGAGCTTACCTGCATACGCCAAGGAGGGGACTTTGTCTGTGAGTACGCCGTCCGTTTTCGCACCTTAGGGCCAGAGAGCGGATGGAACTCGGTGGCGCTGTATGACGTCTTCCTGAAGGGGTTGGCGCCGCACATCCAGGAGCAGCTCATACCCCTGGATTTGCCTCCAGGTCTGGACTCTCTCATAGCTCTCGCCGTTCGCACGGACAATCGGATCCATGGACTGGCCTTCCGGCGCAGCCGCGGTCCCACGGGGGAAGGGCCGTCTAGCGGGACAGAGACTATGGAGAGGCGGGTTTTCCGCCAGGTTCCTGCCGAACCGCCTCGCACTCCCCCTAGGTGACGGGAGGAGGAACCCATGCAGGTGAACCAAGCACGGCTCTCAGCGGAGGAACGCCAGCGACGCCAGCGGGAGGGGCGGTGTTTCTACTGTGGAGAGCTCGGTCATCTGATTCCTTCTTGTCCAATGAAGAAGTCTGCGAGGGTGAGTCACATCGCAACCGAGGACAGACGCACACGGAGCCTCACTCCCCTAGAGGTAACACACCATGGCGTCACCACGGCCCTCTCAGCTCTCATTGACTCAGGGGCTGATGTCAGCTTAATGGACTGGATGCTGGCAGAAGACCTAGGTCTGGAGCCTCGCCCCCTGGACAGTCCTGTCCAGGTTTGTGGTCTTCATGGGAGGGGTCTTTTTCATATTACTCACGCCACGGAACCGCTTCAAGTGTCCATACATGACCATTCAGAAACCATGCCATTCTACCTATTTAAGGGCTCCTCTAGGAACTTGGTCCTGGGCTATCCCTGGCTGTGTCAGCACGGACCCCAGGTGGACTGGTCATCAGGGAAAATCCTGGGATGGGGTTCGGACTGTGATGAACACCGGAGCTCTGGGTCAGCAGGTAAACGAACTCCTGTGAACAATAATCCATTTCCCGTCCGTCCTGCTTTCGTCGCCGGGGCTGGGTTTTTCTTCGTTGGGAAGAAGGACGGGACCCTCAGGCCCTGCATTGCCTACAGCGCCCTCAATGACATTACCATTAAAAACCGATACCCATTCCCACTCATGTCCTCTGTTTTTGACCAGCTCCAGCAGGCCAAAGTCTTCACAAAACTCAACCTACGAAACGCTTACCATATGGTCAGGATCAGGGAGGGGGACGAGTGGAAGACGGGGTTCAACACACCCAGCGGCCATTATGAGTATCTGGTGATGCCCTTTGGACTAACCAATGCTCCCGCTGTGTTCCAGGCCATGATCAACGATGTCCTCAGGGACTTTCTGGACCACTTTGTCTACGTGTATTTGGACGACAGTCTCATATACTCCCCTGACCTGGACACTCATGTCTCCCATGTCTCTGAGGTTCTTGAGCGCCTTCTAGACAATCACCTGTATGTCAAGGCGGAAAAAAAAGAGTTCTACGTCTCAACCGTCGCCTTTCTGGGATTTATAGTGTCCGCAGGGAGGGTTGAGATGGACCCGGCCAAGGTCAGCGCGGTGATGGACTGGCCGTCACCAGACAGCCGCAAGAAACTCCAGCAGTTTCTGGGGTTTGCTAATTTTTACAGACGCTTTATACCTTTATACGGGGCTTCAGCTCCATAGCTGCGCCTCTCCATGCACTCACCTCTCCTCGTGTGCAGTACCAGTGGACGCTTGCAGCCGAAGCCGCCTTCCGGACACTGAAACGCCGCTTCACGTCAGCTCCGCTGCTCACTCTGCCTGACCCGCGCCGCCAGTTCATTGTGGAGGTGGATGCCTCCAATGAGGGGGTCGGGGCCGTCCTGTCCCAGCGGTCGGAGCAGGATGGGAAGTTGCACTCCTGTGCGTTCCTGTCCACGCGCCTCTGCGCTGCCGAACGCAACTACGACACCGGCAACCGAGAGCTGCTGGCGGTTAAGGTGGCTCTGGAAGAGTGGAGGCACTGGTTAGAGGGGTCCGAATACCCATTTGTGGTCTGGACGGACCACAAAAACCTGGAGTACATCCGAAACGCCAAAAGACTTAATTCTCGCCAGGCCCGTTGGCGACTGTTTTTTTACCGTTTTTCTTTTGTTTTCTCTTACAGGCCGGGGTCCAAGAACATCAAGCCGGATGCCTTGTCCCGTCGATTCGACCCCGCGCCCGTTGCCAAAACACCTGAGTCTATCCTTCCACTGTCCTGTGTGGTTGGGGCGGTGTGCTGGCAAATACTATCCGAGGGAAAGCAGGCTAACAGTGGGGTGCAGACGCCCAGTGGATGCCCGAGGAACCGCCTGTTCGTTCCTCTGTCACTACGCTCAAGGGTGATTCACTGGTCCCACGCCTCACTGCTTTCCTGTCATCCGGGAGTTCGGCGGACAATGCACGCCATCTCCCGGAGGTTCTGGTGGCCAAGCATGGGGCCAGAGGTCCGGGAGTACGTTGCCGCATGTTCAGTCTGTGCCCGGAGCAATTCTTCCACTGGCCGTCGCATGGGACTCCTTCAGCCTCTAACTCATCCCTTCCAGACCATGGGCTGACATCTCGATGGACTTCGTCACTGGGCTTCCTGTCTCACGGGGCCACACCGCCGTCTTAACGGTCGTGGACAGGTTTTCTAAGATGGTCAGGTTCATCGCCCTGCCAAGACTGCCATCAGCCAAGGACACGGCTGAGATCATCATGCACCAGATTGTGCGATACCATGGGTTTCCAAGGGATATTGTGTCAGACCGGGGACCGCAGTTCATGTCCCGGTTCTGGAAGGAATACTGTCGGCTCATAGGCGCCAAGGACAGCCTGTCCTCGAGACATCACCCAGAATCCAACGGTCAGACTGAACGCCTCAATCAACAGCTGGAAACCGGCCTCCGGTGCTTGATCTCCCAGAACCCCTCGACATGGAGCAGACTCCTGGTGTGGGTAGAGTTCGCCCACAACACTCTACCTACCTCGGCCACGGGCTTTTCGCTACGAACCTCCTCTGTTCGCTGATGAGGAAGCTGAGGTCGCCGTCCCGTCTGCTCACGCCCTGGTCCGTTGGTGCCGTCACATCTGGGCGGCCGCTCGACAGGTTCTGGCTCGACAACAGGATTGGGTCAAGAAAGCGGCGGACCGCAGGAGGTGTCCCGCTCCCGTCCACCGACCCGGTCAGAAGGTTTGGCTCTCGACCAGGGATCTCAACCTGCACGTCCCATGTAGGAAACTGGCTCCCCGGTTTGTGGGACCATTTCCCATCACGAAGATCATCAACCCGGCGGCAGTTCGCCTTCGTCTGCCCCGGTCTCTCCGGACACATCCAACGTTCCATGTCAGCAAGGTGAAGCCGGTGGTGGACAGTCCTCTGGTGCCTCCCTCGGAGCCCCCGCCTCCACCAGGGATGGTGGGAGGTGGTCCGGTGTACACCGTGCGGAAGATCCTGGCCGTCAGAAAACGGGGTGGTGGTCGGCAGTTCCTGGTGGACTGGCTGGGCTACGGTCTGGAGGATCGCCAGTGGATTCCGGAGCGTTTCATTGAGGACAGGTCTCTCCTGACGGACTTCTTCAAGTCCGGGGCTCCTGGACCGTCTTGTGTCGGTCCTTAGGGAGGGGGTACTGTCATGTTTCGTCAAGTTCCTGTCTGTCATTTGTGTCCTCATGTGTCACTTCCTGTTTTGTTTTGAAAGTTCCATTCCCCTTTTCCTGTCAATGTCTGTTTTCCCCACAGCTGTGTCTACCTAATCATCCTTGATCGTTCCCACCTGTTCTTGCCCTCCTCATATGTTTTTATTGTTGGCGTTTCCCTCTGTTTGGTCCCTGTTTGTCATTTGATGTCACGTGCCAAGTTAAGCCAAACTCTGAACTCAGGATTAAATAACTCTTTGAAACTCTGCATCTGAGTCCTCTACATTGTGTGGTCTTGTCAGAAACATTTTCCACATACACAAAATAACCAGTTCTCTGAAATATTGTTCACAAATCTGTCTAAATCTGTGATAGTGAGCACTTCTCCTTTGCCAAGACAATCCATCCCACCTCGCAGATGTGCAATATCAAGATGCTGATTAGACAGCATAATTATTGCACAGGTGTGCCTTAGACCGTCCACAAGAAAAGGCCACTCTGAAATCTTCAGTTGTATCACACAGCACAATGCCACAGATGTCGCAAGTTTTGAGGGAGCGTGCAATTGGCATGCTGATAGCAGGAATGTACACCAGAGCTGTTGCTAGGGAATTGAATGTCCATTTCTCTACCATAAGCCGTCTCCAAAGGCGTTTCCGAGAATTTGGCAGCACATCCAACCGGCCTCACAATCGCAGACCACGTGTAAACACACCAGCCCAAGACCTCCACATCCAGCATGTCCACCTCCAAGATCGTCTGAGACCAGCGACACGGACAGCTGCTGAAACAATCGGTTTGCATAACCACAGAATTTCTGCACAAACTGTCAGAAACCGTCTCAAGGAAGCTCATCTGCATGCTCGTCGTCCTCATCGAGGTCTCGACCTCACTCCAGTTCATCGTCGTAACAGACTTGAGTGGGCAAATGCTCACATGCAATGGCGTCTGGCACGTTGGAGAGTTGTTCTCTTCACGGATGAATCCCGGTTTACACTGTTCAGGGCAGATGGCAGACAGCGTGTGTGGCGTCATGTGGGTGAGCAGTTTTCTGATGTCAATGTTGTGGATCGAGTAGCCCATGGTGGTGGTGGGATCATGGTATGGGCAGGCATATGTTATAGGCGAAGAACACAGTTGCATTTCATTGATGGCATTTTGAATGCACAGAGATACCGTGACGAGATCCTGGGGCCCATTGTTGTGCCGTACATCCAACAACATCATCTCATGTTGCACCATGATAATGCACGGCCCCATGCTGCAAGGATCTGAACACAATTCTTGGAAGCTGAAAACATCCCAGTTCTTGCATGGCCAGCATACTCACCGGACATGTCACCCATTGAGCATGTTTGGGATGCTCTGGATCGGCGAATACGACAGCGTGTTCCAGTTCCTGCCAATATCCAGCAACTTCGAACAGCCATTAAAGAAGAGTGGATAGAAGATAAGCTAACTTATATATATATATATATATATATATATATATATATATATATATATATATATATATATATATATATATATATAATTAACTCATTGACTTAGAGGCACTCAAAGGAAATGGATCAAATGTTTAACGAACCATATTTAATGACATCATAATTCTGCTTGTTGTTATTGTGAGTACTAGTAGCTATTCCTTTAGGTTTTTGTGTCTACCTTTTACTTGCCTTTCAGCACATAAGCTAAAGCTATAGGAACTGCTCGACTTTCCCTGCACTGGGATTGCACCAGCGCTAAAGCAGGCTCAGAGGAGACTTGTAAACTGCTGCTTTGTGCCCCGGTCCTGTCTCTGGGTTGTCAGGTTGCACGACAAAGGCTAGCAGAAATGTTCCTAGAAAGAAGAGCGGCTCCGTCCAAAGTGGGATGGATGCCAACTCTCCACATGAGACCGGGCTTTCCTCAAAACACCATCTAGCTTGCCAGCGGCTGTACATTGAAGGGACAAATTATCCGGATGATTAAAAGGCAACAACGAATATCTTCAATCTGCAGTGTTTTATTTCACTGTATGATTTAATGCTTAGAGACCTTGTCACTGCATCCAGAGGAGGGCGATACCAACACAGAGATGCTTTGCACAGCAGTTTGCACAGCACAAACTTTTATTCTTGGAGCAAAAGACAAAATAACAAAAAAGTTGTTTCAAACAGAAGCCATAGAATTTCATGCTTTATCCAGGGAAAACAGTGAAATCTGCTTACAAAACAACAACAGTCACAGCCAGTTGTTTCCATCAGATGACAGGTCAGCTCTGTCCCTTGGTGCTCTACACTCGGCTGAGCTGCTCTGTGCTTCTGTTGTAGATGGGATTTCTGTATTCTCCATCTGACAGGGAAAAAATAAGTCAAAGGGAAGTTTTATACATATTTCTAGACAATGTCACAAAAAATCGCACTTGGTGTCTTTGTTTTATCCCCTTTCAATCCCCTCTGGAAAACATTTTTTTGTTTTTTGTTTTACAGAACTAACATTTGTGATGTAATATAAATGCAGTGCAATACCTTGCTGGGTCTCCACATGGGTAGCCATGGCTTGCTGCTTGCTGATCTCATACTGGTTGGCTGTTCAAGAAAACAGGACAGTAACCCATCTGACAGAACCAGAAGGATGCAAAACAGACGTTTTTATTTTACCATAAACGTGGCGACGGAGACTCGCTTGGCGCAATTTGGTGAAGAGTTCTAGGAGGCACATAGTTTGTTGTGTTAGGATTTCAAAAGTTACCACACTGTACCAAATACTCAAGCAACTTAGAGGTACCTATGTGAAATATGTGTTTTGTCTTCTGACTTTCAGCTCTCTGAAACCTAAATTCTTCAAGGTTTGGATAGATATGGGAAGAACTTTCGGGAACTTCAGCTCCACTTGGATGCTGTAGCTCTCCTGCAGAAGTGCTGCTGTCTTTCGCTGAATCAGCACCGACTGGAGCTTGGTCGTCATTTTCTAGTGATTAAAAACAAAATGTAATTAAAACACGTTAAATAAATTGGCAGGAAACTGCTAGATCTTTTTAAAAGTCCCACTCCAATTGTCTTTTATTCAATTTTAAAAGTGTTCCCAGTGGTCCTGATTATGCCGTTTTCAGCCAAAATTGGTGTTGTTTTGTTGGACATGGTTTCTGCAGAGTGACAGGAGTTTATTAGAAATTCACCTCTAGGTTGTGGGCAGCACTGATTGCGCAGAACAACCCTGCCCCTGCTTCCCCTGCTTGTTCTTGTGCACTCTCCTGCTAGCTTGCGGCCCCTCACACCCCCGTCAGAACATTACGGGTGCAACAAAAATGGGGAGCAAAATTAGATCCATACAGCTGTACAGTTTGGGGCCAGATACAAGGTCCGATGAGGTAAACAAAGACGTACATGAATCTTTTTGTCTGCAAGTGGTTGATCAGAATGGAGCAGAGCAGGGAGCTTTTCCAGTTTATTTTCTACATCTCAAATAAGATTTTTTTCCAACTCCCTTTTTCGTCTGCCCCTGATTCACAAGGACTTGAATAACAAAATGCCCAGAAATGCAATATTGAGCTTATTTTTCCCTATAAATGTCCTCCATCATCAGAAAAATGCCACGTGAACATGTTAAACACACCAACACAAAACACTGTTTTCATGGCAGTAGGTCTTTTGAAGATAAGAATAAATTACTAAGCGCTACAATCAGAAAAACAACACAAAAAATAAAGGGGGAAGATGAATGGGCGTACCATAAACACCACTGCTACTCTCCACACCTACAAGAAAAGAAAGCACACAGAACATAATAAAAAAATGGTTTCATCAGATTTCCTGTGGTTTACACAGAATGTCTACTTTAGGACATATCAATGTACTTCAAAGGTGTCTGCTACCTTTGAGTCAATACTAAACTGTAAATGTGGTTTTATATGCATCTTTTTGTAGATGCATGTCTACAAATATGTCTGAACCATCAGCCGCTTCATCATTCTATATGTCCCAAACTAACTTAAATGAACTGGTAAGATGATGCTACGAGGAGCCAGCATACCTTCAGCCACACCAGTAGTAGAACTGATTGGTATTTTTCCACTCTTTTTCTTCCAGGCGCCTAACATAAAAATAGACAAAGTTTCACATTACTGAACCCGAAGTCTATTATAAAAAAATAATGAAATAAAAAAAAAACAAACAAGAAACTGTGTGGGCTAAATTTAGTCACAAACTCACACATGAAGTAGATGCAGGAGCCAATGAAAGTCAGCAGAAAGACGATAGCCACACCGATGCAGATGTACACAAGTAGATTCAGGTCCAGTGTTGTACCTGCACAGTAGATTATGTTTTCTAAAGTGTAGCTAGCAGGAAAGTAAATCTTACGTGTGTCCTTTGAGGTTTGCGACCACGGAAAGGAAAAGTGCTAATGCTTTTGCACCTGTAAAATGTAGAAACCAAATTTCCACTTACTTTTTTCGCTCATCAGCTCTACTTGATGACATTCAGACTCCAGCATGCAGCTGTAACACCCCAGATCAGTGTTTTCCAGCTCACTGATGCTAATAGAGAAGTTACCAAGTGAGGTCTGGATGGGATAGACTCTCAATCTGCCATTTCTGGGGTCCCAAAACTTGATTTGTCCATTGGAAGAAAGTAACACCAGGTCCCTTTCTCCATTGTAGATCCATCTGACTTTACTCAACGTTGTTATTTTAAAGTTGCAAGGCAGAAATGCAGAGGATCCAATCTGAGAGTTGAGTTTTGTCGTTGCACAAGATTTTCCATTAGAAGACTCTTTACAGGTTCCTGCATCTTAAACAGAAGACACATGATACAGATTTAATTTGTTTCATCATCTGTGCTTCATTTTATTTTCTTCAAAATGGTGTTTTTGATAAATGTGGCACAACCTTTTATTTTACTCCAATTTTGTTTAAACCTTTCATTAAATTCTTCCTCTGAAAAGGAAATGTCTCTGAAATGTCTCTAGAAATTTGCAAAGATCCCTAGAAGATAAATATCTTGATTCCATGATTATAATTTGATAAAGGACGTGACTATCAGGGCAGGAGTAGGGTTACGGTTAAAATACGTCTGGGCGATACAGTAATGTGTATTTTAGCTGCACGTGGTTTACGTGTGGCCAAAATGAATTTCAAATAGTTTTTGCACTTGGTCGCAGGTAAATATGTGCTGACCACATCGACTTTTTATAAATGACATCATTTAATTTCTAGTTTTGGCTTGTTGAAATATAGGAACGTTAATAAATAAATCTTTTCATGCATTGTACTATTTCATAGCACATGTTCACATAAGACGCTCGTTTCACAAAACATACAGGAAAAGTATTTTTGTCATCAGACTGTATTTTTTATACTTTTTTATTATTTCTATACGCATCCTTTCTCAATATTAATGCCAAAGATGTTTAAAAGGCAAAACACTGGTTTATTGTTCATTTTAAAGTGAAAAATATTTTCCACGTGTCAGACCTAAAGTTCTCAGAAAAACGTATATTTGTCCATAGATTTCTTTTTGGTTCAAACACTATTGCGTTATATGAAAGTTAATACAAACTTGATGTCAATTTTATTTTTAGTCTTTGCTAAGCACAACAGCGAGACTGTTTAATGGGACTGGAAAGGTGCCGTATAAAGAAACTAAAACTTCATGGATGTTTTTTAAGTCATTTTTGTTCCATTTTTCTTCTTTAGTTTTTTTTTTGTATTTAGTGATCACGGGAAGTGAAAGAAACTCAAATGGCGGAGCTGTGTGTCGTTCTGACGCCTAAATGGACTCTAAGGTGGAAAAGTGATTCAGGAGATAATTTCAGCTGCCATGTAAAGCTGTGAATTTTAATTCTTATCAATTTAGTTTGCAGAACCACTTTAATATCGCCTATAAAGGAATATATCTACATTTAAAAAGTTATTTCAGGCAAGTACATTTATAATTGTACCATTAAAATGCTTGAAGCGTATTGAAGCATTGAGTTTAACCTTTTAGTTTGATAAGTACATTATTTGTTAGTTTTAAATAAATATTTTCACCATAACCACGTAATTGCTCAAATTTTTTAAATTCTCTACCAGAGAAGCCTCAAGCTCCCAGGCTTCTGGCAGAGGACGCGAGCTGGGGTGATAAAACCACCCGCGGAACGTGTAAAATATAAAATTACCAATGAAAAACAATCACATTTGCTGTTTTTTATGGATTATATTCAAACCCAGAAATTCTCTTAGATCAATTACAAGAATATCTGCACCAATCAATACAAAAAATACACTAATTCATTTGAGTAAACCTGTAAAAATAGTACTTCATACGCTTCACTGATAACATGACTTACCATTTGAAGACACGCTGTAGAAGCACAAGGCTAGAAGAAAGAGAAGCGCTCTGCAATACATCGCTGGAGTCATGAAAAGTGTTAGCAGCATCATGGTGAGACCGATTTAACTTCTTGAGCATTATGGGCAAAACCACAAGACTACCGCTCTGGTTTTGTTCTTCAAATTAATCTTTTCCTTCTTCCTTATTTTGCCATTTTTGCAAAATTTCTGCTCTTTTTTATATGCAACTTGGACAGAATGCATATTACAGGGTAATTTTACATTTTTTAAATACATAGCTGTTTTGGAAGCAAGAAAGGTACACTTCAAAGACAGTAAAGCAAAAGGTAAATCACTTCCTGTTTAAGTTTGCAGACATTTCCTGAGCAGGGGTCTTTTAACACACACGGACGTCGAGTCACTTTTGTCTCAAACAAAGAAATTAAACTCTAACCTACACCTCATTGTGAATAAGACCCCTTGGTGTATTTATTCAAACCCTGTGAACTTGAAAAGTTTACAGGCCACTATTTTTGTTGACAACCAGCTGTTGACATTATTGCACACCTACTGTATCTGCACAAAGACATGATGAAAACTTTAACTGAGACACTGCAGTTTGTTTAGAAATGAATTTTATCAATAAATAACCTTCAACAGAACCTTCAAAACCATAATCATAATAGCTTTTGGATCTTATAAGTGCGCTTCCACCTACTCTTTTTCAAGCAATTAAGTAGACATTATTTGACAAATTTTTATATTTATATATATATATATATATATATATATATATAATATATGGAAATGAGGGAATTACCATAAAAATGGTGAGCACTTAACAATAGCATTGTGTCACGCAACACGTCATGACATCACCCGACCTAAAAAGGACTGCATTAGGTGTTGTGGAAAATGGGTTACCATAGCAAGACATACATGGACTAGATGTGACAGCAAGGTTCTGCTACTACTCAAGGAATCCTACTCAGAGAGGTTACATGGAGAAAATGCAAATGGAGCAAATGGATGCTTTGAAACCCATAATCAAGGCCTCACAAGCCATTGGCTCAGCTGTTTTCAGTGTTCTGACATCCACAAACGGCAACTCCCATCAACTTGAGATTGAAACAGTACAACACAATTGCTACACCTCGGGAGAGCCAGAACACCAGGTCAAAGAGGAGGCATGCCACACTCCCAAAAGTATATGGGAGAAAGAGACGGCACATAACAGCAATTACAGCACATAACAGCAATGCCCCAATAATTACAGATATGCTGAGCGAGGCAGCAAATGACCTGAAGGACAAGATCACGTCTAGAATGAACACCAGGTAACCCCGACACTACTTACAATGGTTGAATGATGCACCACTTGAAAGTAAATGGAAAAAGCCACTACATCTTATATGTCTTTAATATCATTTATCAATGGATCTCCCCTTTTTTTCATTCCCCCTTTTTATAGTCAAATCACAACTACTATGTCTGACTGACCTTTTGTTGCCATGCCTCTTCTGGACTTTTTCACTCTGCTTTCATAAATCTCTGTCGCCACACTCTGGCAGCTTTGGTGATGTTCACTCTGACTCTGCATTTACCCTCTACTTACCCTCAGTTGTCACCTTCCAGCCGCCAGCAGCTTTACACATCTCAGCAAAGTTTTCTTTTTTTTTATGTCAAGCTTAACTCATTTTTCCTGTACTTTAATCCTATTTGCACCAGAAAATTTGAAATGGTTTCATTCTGAGCTCCAATCACAGGAAGATTTACTGTTGTCTGTTTGGTCAGATTGTTTCAGTTCAACTCCTTGGAGTTTCAATTAAAACTTTTGGGTTTCCCCATCCTTCATCTGCACTGCACAGGACACCCCAACCAACAGCTATAATGCAGTCTTGTTCTTTTTGACGTTTCAGGTTTAAAAGTTATTTGTACATTTAAATGTCTTCAAGAAAAATACCTTAAAAGAAGTGCATTTTGGCACCATTGAGTGGCAAACAGGGTTAGAGACAAAGCTGCAATTTCTTTGGACTCTTCAAAAATTGAAAGTAAAAATGCAGCGTTGCTCTAGAAGGCAGATGGCAATGTTTACATGTCAAAGATTGGACAGCATCCGCTGTGAAAGGCTGGTGTAAATTCTTTAAACTGCTTAAGCCTAATAAAAACCATATTTTTAAGTAAATCAGTGTCACTAAATAAGCTGTTGAGTAACAGTATTTAAATGGTATCTGTTCTATTTGTATCTTTCTATATTTTGTCAATGTATTTAAGTAATGGTAACTTTTGGAAAACCTATCCAAAGTGGTGGTAAACAAAAGTAAAGTTAAATTATTCATCCATCCGTCTTCTTCCACTTATCTGGGTTGTGGGGGCAGCAGTCTAAGCAAAGATGTCCAGACTTCCCTCTCCCCCCACCCACTTCCTCCAGCTCCTCTGTGTGGAACCTGAGATGTTCCCTAGGAGAACGGAAAAGAGCTGCTCTCAAGCTGGTGTCGATGTTCTCCACAATATATGTCTGGCAGTCCCTGTTTATTACCTTGAAACACGTGAAATCAAGGTATCGGTCCGTTCTGACCGACACTCACGTAAAGGAACAGATCAGAGAGGCTGCAACTGAATATAAACCTGATCTGCAGAGGATTACTTGAAACAAGAGATGCCAGAAATTCCACTGAGATCATCATCCCATCACTGCAGCAAGGTAAGAAATCAGAGATGTAGTTTGGAAAACACACCTGACTCTGTGTGAATATTTTAATTTTCCATAAATTATCAGTTTTTCATGCAAAAGTCAACCATTAGTTTTTAAATAAAAAAAAAAAGTTATTAAAGTATTTTTTTTTCTAATGAAGGTCAAAATTAAATTTATGCTGCATACATCTGAAATGTAATGTATTTAATGTTTTTATTGTGAGTATGAATCACTCAGACACCAGAAGGATGCTCTGTCCAGATGTTGGTGTATTTGTTGGTGTAAGGGTCATTGAAAGAGGAATGTTGACATACAAAGAATTACCAGTTAAATATTGTTGGATTAACGTTGAAATATTCAGTTTTTACAATCGTAAATCAGACTTCAGAGGAGTCAGTGCCTCACCAGCCATCAACCTCACTGCACGTCACTGAGTAGTGGTGTGTCAGAGAGAGGCAGAGAAAAAAATGAGATAGAGAGAGAGAGTGTGTGTGTATGAGATGAGAGAGAGGTGCCTGTGTGTGGAGGGGGTATCTGACCTCCAGGGTAGTCGCTGTGTTAACTCTGGCTAAGCTGCATTTGATGTGTGTGTTGAGGGTGGACACTTTCCTTGAAATAAACACAAATACAATACTTGCTGTTCTGTTGTAGGGAGAGGAGTATGTTATGGAAAATAATACGGCTTTAATTGCGTGTTTGTGTGTGTGCGTCTTGGCAGGTCAGTGTGTGGTGTTGCTTTTTGACTCTCACAGTTAAAAACTTCGGCTCTTGGTATCAAACTTGTTCGCCACCCCTGCCTCAGGATATAATCGTCCACCTCATCAGGAGCTTCCTCAATAATTGTAGGGAGGTCACACAAGCACTTGGAGGCCACACTCTACTGTGACTCATTTGGACTTGTTTAAGGGACATTAAATCAAAGTTGGATCAACCTGTTTTTCCATTTTGATTTATGGATATGACTCTAAATCCAGACCTCCATGGATTCATACATTGAATTTCGATTAATATTTTTTGTGGGATCTTGATGTCAGCATATTCAACTACGTCAAGACAAAGAACTTAATGAGAATGTTTTATTTGTTCATATCTAGGATCTTCTTTTAGGGTTACCTTTATTATTTTGAGCAGTGTATTTTTTTGACACTCAAAATACTGAAGTGACTCAACACCAAAAAGAAGTAGCTCTCTGAGATCAAGTGAAAAGTTTTTCTCAGTTCAGAGAGATAAAGCACATTTCTCTGATGCAGAGCAGAAAAGGAGCCACGTCACGAGGAAAACAACTTTAACATTCAACCATGACACTTAACAATTATTATTTGTAATATGAAACATAAGTAAATGGCTTTAATTTAACATCTTTAGGTTTATTGAGGTTTTTTTCTAGACTTGGCTTTTGGAGCAAGTTTTGCCCAAGATTTCTAGAGTATGCGGATACTTCCATGTAAACTGCTATTGTGATAGAAGTCTTTCCCCTTTTTTACAGAATGAATTGTTTCAGAAACATGAAAGAAACTCAGGATCCTGTCTTTTGTCACTGCCTTTGTATGCTTTTATCTCCTCCAGTGATGGTAAAGTGATTGCGCATAAAACCAGTTTTGACTCATCAAAATTTTTGTGCGACAGCTTGTTGATCAAATGTTTTTCCCACGTGACTCTGACTGTTGTTGCCGACTGACCACAAAAGAAGCAAAAAGAAACCTGCTCTTCTTTAGTTTTAAAAAGCAAGTGAACTTATAACACTTTCATTTGTCAATATTGTGATAACCCTCAGTCTGAAACACACACTCTACCAAAGAAAATCCCTAAAAACGGTCGCCATATTTTTCAGAGTACAAGTCGCAGGTTTTTGTATAGTTTAGCCAGGAGTGCGACTCATAGTCTGAAAAATATGTAACTGGTGCAACAAGAAATTACTGTTCCATCAAACTCAGAAGGAACCTATTTCAATTATTTATTTTTGCATTGAAATTTATTTGGTTTATGAAATAACCTTTGACTAATCAGGTCAAATGATGCTGCCTGAGGCAACACACGTGATAAAGAATGCCACATGTCATCCGACGTGCCTTTTTCAAGAAAATACCAACAGGACTGAATGCTCTGCTGGGTTTATACAGCTGTACATTTCACAGAGGTTTGAAAAAACTTTGGAGTGTTTTCTTAGTAAATGTCACTTAACACAAACAATGATGAGTCAGAAACAAAGCCTTTAGTTTGGACACACACGTTAGTGGATAATCTTGACCTGAAATGTGTTGATGGAAGTGATGGTTGGGATAATAGGCAGACTTGGCAAAAAGATAATATTAATCATATACATACCGTGTGATAAATGACATAAAAAGACAAAACTGAATGTAAACTTGACAAAACTTAACATTACAAAAACGAAAAACGAAAATATTGAAGCAGGAAACAAAAAGTTGCCAAGGCTCTATTTTGGGAAGATCAACTGAAACTGTGACCTTAAATGTGAAGAAGGTAGGAGTTAAAAAAGAACTGCAGAAGCTGCCGCCTTTACTAAGTAAGGGTTCGTTTAACTGAAGTGCAACCTTAACTTCAAACAGAAATGAAAATCAAAGCTTTAAACCAGAAAGAATTACTTTAATTAAATAAAGTGCACAGAAATGTAAAAAATGTAAAGGTTGTTTCCCTTTTGCATGGAAGGAAGTTGTGATGCTTTCAGCTACTAATCCTCCTCTGTTAGTACGTTAAGAAAAAAATAAGTACCACAAAGTCAAACTCACATTTTATTTTTCTGACCTCACCTCACATTTATCATCCTTATTTTTCTTTGCCTTTAGCTGCTCGCTTTAGGGGTTGCCATAGCGAGTCAATGGCCACCATCTAACCATGTCCTCACCAACCGTCTTTATGTCAGCCTTCACTTCATCCACAGACCTCTTTTTCAGTCTTTTTCTCAGATGTATTCATCGTCTGAAATCCTCCAATTCATCAAATCGGATAAGTGATCCTTTCATTCTGCAGATGCTAAAACAATCGAAAATGAAAGAAACTTGTTTTCGCAACCAAGACTTTGCTTTGATCATTTTGTTGATGTAAAAACAAGCCTCACTTGTAGATAGAAAAGTAGTTCAGATATGGACAAATGCTGATGTTTATCATTGACTAACACATAGATAAAACAGGAACAAAAGGTGTTGTTCTATTGCTGGTCAGGGATATAATTTCAAAAGCAGATAAGAAGATGTCATAGGTTTGTATTGCCACCATTTGCGTATTTCTGAAACCTTTTGGATGACACACACACACAAACCTATTTCTGGTTATTCAGGTCTTACCGCAAGCAACACAAAAACTTGCCCTTTCAGCACGTCGCATTCACCAAGAATGCACACGGAAAAAATAAAACTTGCATCACAAATTGTTCCGTTTATTAACACTGTTAAAAAAAAAGAAACAGCACACCTGAAAATGTTGTCAGAACAGGTAGGATTTTACATGATGGGAGGAAAGTAGAGAAAAGGGAGGAAGAGGAAGAGGAAGAGGAGAAAACCTATGTGAATGGAACACATGCAGAAAAACCCCTGCTGGGATTCACCGTCCTGCTTCAAACCTCAACAACAAAAACTGATTTCTAATCTAGATCATGCTCACAAATGTACCTACTCTAGTTCAGTGTTTTTCACCCTTTTTTGAGCCACAGCACACTTTAACCTTGACAAAAATCCCGCGGTCCACCAGCATCAAAAAATTTAAAAAAAGGAGAAACTCATAGTCTGTATTGATCTACAGCCCCTCCACAATCTCACATGCATTTTTGTAATAATTGTGGCAGAAACAGCTGGAAGTTGCAGCTGTTTTTTTTCTAAAAGATGTAATAAAAATCAAGTTAGAAGATTTAAAAACTGTTTGATGTTTGTTTGTTGTGGTTTCAAGACGTTTAACTAGAAAGACTCATCGTGCGCTGAGACGCTGTCACTTTAACCCAATGCATCATGGGAGATGTAGTGCAAACAGCCGCTGAACGCAAACAGACTCTCTTCTCTGACCTTCATTGTTTTGTTCACATGTTCCACGGTCTGATACCGGATCCCGCGGAAAGCTACACCACTAAAGACGAGCTTTAGCTGGTATTTTTGTTAGAACTGAGAGACTTTGTGAGCAGAATCAGAACAAGGAAGTGAAGACTTTAACCACTTCTGATTGGTCAGACCGATGACGTGTGACTAAGCCTCCAAGAATGATTGGTGGAGACAGTTAAAGGGGCGGGACTTTTTTTTTTTTAATTTCTCAACTGACATCAGTTCACTGAGCAAAGCTTCTGCCACACCAGCATTTTGTAGCTTAACTTTAGAAATTTCTGATCCTCATGCTAATTTTATTTGACACATTTTTGTTTACTAGAAAACAAAAAAAGAAAATGATAGCTCCACTAAAAACAAACACAGACTATAAATATGTAGGTTTTATTTAAATGTGTAATGTTTGTTTGAAATTAACGGAAAATTCCATTTAGGATCTGTTGGCTACACCAATCTCAGTTTACACGAGATCAATATCGGTTATACTCCAACATGGAGTGGTACTGGATTGTTTGGACTTGAGAAAATATTCTGTTTAAATATTTCTTACAGCATTTAAAAATGTTCCAAAGGCTAGGTTATTGAGAACATGTGACACTGTCTGTCAGTTTCCTTTTGTTTTTTGTTCTCACTTCTTGTTTTTTTTGTGAGGTTGGCTGTGGCTCCTGGAAGGCCCCGCCCCTTTACCTGTCTTTACCTTATATATGTATAAATAATATATATATATAAATATATATAAGTTATATAACTTAAATGAAGTACTTTAATTGGTAACAAATAATTGAGTTAAATGTATTCAACCTAATTTCTTACGTCTATCCAACTCAATATTTTTTTACAACTCAAATTTACTTATTTATCTAACTAAATGTCATATTACTCCAATTCAATTAAATGTTTTTCCATCTTAATTTATTGTACTTCTTGAACTCTCATGCCTAAGTTTGAGCCGGCAGATATACTCAGTTTTATAACAATAAAAAGAAAGAAAAAATATAGAAGTGTTTTATCACCCTCTCACTGTGGAAAAAGTATTATCTGAGCTTCTTCATCCACTAAATCATCTTCAAATGGACACGCCATGCTGCTTCACCTCTCTGAAAACAAACTAACCTTCAACTAAACCTGCTCCAGACCAGGTTATGTTCAGAGCATGAGTTGCTATGGCAACTTGACATACCCTGAAACATACCTCCATTTCTGGAACCGAAAGCTGAGGTTATCCGCTTCCTTAGCCTCAAACTTACCGTGGGAGCTAGTATAACCTGCTTTCTGGAATAGCCCCCTGTATCTGTGTTTCAGTGATGTTTTTCTGTTTGGTTCTTTGAACTTATTGGCCTTGCTAAAAGCCTATGTTGTTGTGTTTGGTGCATTTTGTTGAATTAAATTGTGTTCCTCTCTCCACTTTGCCTCTTTTTTCCTGCATTCCCTGTAACAACACAACATTTTAATTTATCTCATTTATATCTTAATTTTTCATCAATATTAGGACTTCTTTGTTTTTATTTTTATCCAAAGCAAGTGAAGCTTTGGCGCAATTTCAATAAGGAAGATCTCCCTCACTTTAAGATAAGCTGGGTTCTTGCAGCACTCATCGGTTAAGCCTTCACGCTAAACCAACAGCAAAATTCCTCGCCTTCTTTTCTCAGCCAAACACAACCATTCTTCTGCTTATGAGGTTCACAGATGTTTATCCCTCTACATTCTACAAGGTTTCGCTGGCCCTCCTCCGCATCATTCTCCACCTGGATCAATGTTATGTCGGACTGGCCTCAACCTCCATCAGCGTCTGAGCTCCAAGGTTTATCCATCTGTGGTCTGGGGTTATCCCACCAAGATGAAGGCGTCATCTGCCCAGAGCCAAACCACCAAAAGACTCTTCTATGCACATTATTATATCCCAAATAAACCTTTATTTGCATTCCTAAGATTTATTTTTTATTTGAAATGGTTTTTTTCAAGCAATCAAATAAGAATGATGCACAAAACAATACAATCAGCAGTTTTACGTATAGTAGTACAAAGACGTATCAAACTTAGGATATTTAAAAATTAAATCAAACATTGCCTGAAAGGGAGTGGAATGACGCAAACTTATATTATGCCACCCCTGTTCTACCGTAACCGTTTTCATGACATGATTTATCATTATCCGGCTCATAACTTTTATCAGACAGAATTAAGAATCCTTGAGTATCAATAAGTCACACGACAAAGATGAATTACTTAATTTTGCAAAAATAGACAGAACTCCACTTTAGAAATCAACATAGAAAATGAAGATCAGTTTTTTAAAATATGTGCAGATTATATTCATTAGAAAAATCCTGACTATGATTTAATATAAATCTATCAGAAAAAATAGAACACTGTTTCAGAAATCTTCATAGCATATACATATCAAGCATAAAAAATATGTACAGATTATTTGCAGATGATCCTATTTTAGAGAGATACAAAAAAAGCTTTTCAAGCACACAATAAGTGAGCCACTAGTGTCTGTGGAAAGCACCTCTGTATATCTGTACACACCAATCAGAAACCAAAAACCCTCTTTTCCCACAAAGTCCAGGTCACATCGTCAAAGCTGACTTTGTAAGTCAGTTTCCCTTCAATTCAGGCACATTTACAACTGTAGTTCTGATGGACGCACTTAGAAATCTTTCAGGGCAGAGTTTAAAAGCGCCAATCTGGGATTCATCATATTTTCTCAACTCTGGCGTCATCCTGACAATAGTGAGCAGGAGAAAATCATAAGCTGCACTTAAACTGAGTTTCCATTATGCTGTCGGTCACAAAAAAAAGGTGACAGAGTTTTAACCAGAGCGATGAATAAAATAACAAAAAATGTTCAAAGCTGCCCGTAAAAACTAAAAATTGCATTACAATTTATAGCACTTTATGTTGAGTTGCACTTATGTTTCCAGATAAGGATATGCAGTGCTCCTTCTACAATAGGCACAATTTGCTTGCATTTAAACATCACAACATAAGAAGAAACTATGAGCCTGAAGGGTTTTTTGTGTTCAATTCCCATTGGCCTTTAACCCTTGTTCTATCCTAGGCACTTTAACATTGGGAGTTGGGTCATCTAGACCCACTAGACAGTGCTCTGAACCTTTTTTCTTCAATGATTTGTCATCTTCACTGGTGTCCATGGATTACATGAAATCTTTCCACCTTTATCCACCTTTGTCATGGTAGGGAGAACACGTCAATGTAAGGGGGGGGTCATCTAAGATAGCACAAGGGTTAATAACACCACTTACTAAAAAATATCCCGAAGAATCTGCACAAACCTGATTATGTACCGTTCATCGTTTAGCACACAGCTTTGCATGCCGTGCTCTGTTGACAACTTTGAATGTCTGCTAATCTGGTTGTCACATAGAAATAATCAAAAGGAATTCACATGAATGCAGACTGTCCAGTTACCTTGTCATAATAAAGTGACAACAGACAGCTTTCCCGGCAACCAAGTCATCATAAGAAGCAGAAAAGAAAAATAAACCTCATGTTTTCTCTATCATTTTCTGATAATGTCTAATTTCTTTGATAACATTTTGTATTTAAACCCACATAGCCTGGACTACTTGGCTTCTGACTTGCCTTTGAAATGTGCCGCTGCTTACCAGCATCGGTAAATGTGAGCAGGAGGGGGTTAAATTCCTCTGTAGCTGAAAGAAGGGCACAGCAATTACCAGCATGTCTCCTACAAGGAAGTGTTGCAGTTTGCCACGTCATGCCCTGGCAGTATTTAAGTGACAGAGCTGGAGACCTGTCCACACACCTGCCATCATGAAGGTCCTGCTGTTCTCTGTGCTGCTCCTGCTGCTGTGCAGCGCTCAAGGTGAGGAAAAACTCCTTGATATGCTTTCACACAAAATAGTTGTGTTATTTTGTCGCCTTGCACTTGACCCAAAAATACACACGTGATGCCTTGTTTTTGGTTTGATGGTGTTTTTGTGTGGTGGACAGTGTTCACTCTCAAATGCTACACCTGTGATGGAGAGAACGACAAAACCTGTAAGACGGAGACCGACTGCCCCCTTCTTTCAGGATACTGCAGGACCTACCAGAAGGGTGCGTAGAACGTGTGCATTTTTTAAAGGTTGTTGTCCAACACTCAGGATGGAAAAGAGGTATAATAACACAGATGTCTCTGTTTTTCTTCACAGGTGATGTGTTTTCTCGTACCTGTGAGATTTTATGCGCAGAGGACTACTTCACAACCTGCTGCACCACAGATCTCTGCTAGACCGGACAGCCTCACCCTTCCCTTTTAACAAAATCAAGATGAATATATGATTATCACTCAAATTTAGTTAGTCTCGGGCGTGGGAACCATTGTTCTTCATCTTTTTTCCCCTTTGATTTGATTGAATCCCTCAGAATGTGGACAGTTGAGTCCTTCTCATCGTCCCAGCGGCTGTTGTTACATCCCTCCAGCCGGGTGGGTGTTCAAAAGCAGGACATCCACTCGCTTACACACTTTTAATCCGCTCCTGATGTCACTTATTGGGTCACAGCTGCAGTCTCCTGCTATGTGGGTCAGTGTCTATGGCCACTCTGTTGTGGAGTTGCACTCCTGCTCTCATCTGTGTTAAACTCATTAAAGAAAAGCAGAACTAATCCTTAAACTGAGTTTATTGCTTTATTCCATCTGGGATGTGTGTGTGTGTCTTTTTTTGTGTGCAATTTTCACAAATTTTTGACTCGTGCAGACACAGGTTTACAGGAAAAGGTCTGTTGATTCCTATAATCAATTGAAAAAAACTAGGATATTAATAGAAACACTTCCTTTCTTTGAGTCATTGTTGGACAAACACGCCTTGTTTCACATTTGAGGCCTTTTTCTTAGCAGTGCTCTCCCACAGTGCTTTGTGTCTGACACACCCTGTCACATTCAGGCACTTCAAGGGAAGCACCTATCACGCCGGATCTCAAATGACCTACAGAAGAATTCCAACTTCACACCACAACGGCGGCAGAATCAGTCTTTCACATCGAACAGGTTTACTCAGAGCAAAAACTCCACGGGATGTGATTTTGTATTTTGAGAAAAAGCAAATGCTGGTGGCCGTTTCAAAAATGCTTCAGCGTCCAAAGAGCCCAAAAAACCACCTAAATGTGCATCTATGAAACCTTCTGGAACATATTTTCCATAAAATAAAAAAATGCAGAATCGTGCTAAAAAAACACAGTGTTCAGTGTGAACACTGCATGAATTTGTGATTCTTCTGAGCATTTTCAGGATAATTACAATAATTATGGGAAAGCTTTAAGCTTGTTGTGCTCTTTAATAATGTAAGCACTCTTTCATAGAAAGATAAAGGACATTTCAAAAACATAACAGATTTATCTTATTTGTCTTCTTAGTTTTTTAATATTTTCAACTGTTTACACTTAAGAGAAAAGATTCCAAATGTTCTTACTTTTTGGGGGATTTTATACATTTATACGGCATATCATTTTTTTATTTTTTTATTTATTCTTAAAAGCTACTTATACTTGACAAGTTGCCCGATCTAAACATAATATTTAGGATTTTTGTAACATTTAAAGCAGTTTTGATCATTGTTCATTTTCTAATCTAATGCTTGACTTTGTGCTTTGGCAGCTCATGCTGGGATTTTCTTTCTGTTTTCCATTTTTTAATTCAGCTGTTTTAAGTAAGCTGAGCCTCTTAAGCTAATTTATCATAAAGTGAGTTATTGTTTCTTTATATATTTTATTGAACCTTTATTTACCCTGATGAAGACACACTGACATCAGGATTTCAATTTTGATATGGCCAACGCATCATAAAAACAAAACAACTTGACAATGTATGAAAGACAATTACAAATACAATTAAAGCCGCAAGCGGCGTTGTATGGCCCGCAGACGCAACCCGCCTTCCACGCCCAACTCTACGCACTACCGCGGCCCTCTCCGCCCTCACCGCCCACAAATTAAAAGCTAATCAAGGCTGGATTTGCTCATAATGCTAACTATGCTAACTATGCTAATGTGCCTAAATGAGCTAGCATTGCGATTAGCATCATCAACTGACTTAAAAAAACACATTTCCTAAAATGCTAATTATGCTAACTATGCTAGCTATGCTAATGTGGCTAAAAGTGCTAGCATAGCGATCAGCATCATCAACTGACTCAGAAAAACACATTACCTAAAATGCTAATTATGCTAACTATGCTAACTATGCTAATGTGGCTAAAAGTGCTAGCATAGCAATCAGCATCTTCAACTGACTCAGAAAAACACATTACCTAAAATGCTAATTATGCTAACTATGCTAGCTATGCTAACATAGCTAAAAGTGCTAGCATAGCGATCAGCATCATCAACTGACTCAAAAAAACACATTTCCTAAAATGCTAATTATGCTAACTATGCTAGCTATGCTAATGTGGCTAAAATTGCTAGCGATCAGCATCATCAACTGACTCAGAAAAACACATTCCTCCATTGGTGAGAGTTATATGTCATAAGTTGCTAAAAAGCCCACTTTTTCCAAAATGGCGGCTTTTCTGTTGATTTTATCTCCATAGCAACCATTTTATGTTTTGGTCCCCTCGGGAGGACGAACAGATTGACGTCAGTTTCGGACAAATCGGTAAAAGTAAAATTTTTGTCGTCCTTAGCAACAGTGGTTTTATGCTTACCACGCCCACATTCCTTATATGTCCATATCCAGTGTTTTTCAATGTATTCAGTTTCAGGCATTAATGCATGCATTCAATTTTCACTGTATTGTATTGAAATGCATGGGAGTTATAACAGTGCGCCACTTTGCTAGCTTGCCACGCGCACGCCGTTCAAAATCTACAATTTCTAATTCCAACATTTTTTACACAGTAGCTTGCCATTGATGCCCAAAAAGTTTTGAGACGATCGAAGAAAATTCCAACGACAAGTTTACGTTTGAATCTGGTGGTTAATGTGTTTTTTATAGAAAATTCAAGATGGCCGCCTTTTCCCGAGGTCAAGGGTCGACGAAACTCCAAAGGTGATTGTAGACTTACGCTAGGGACATGCGAGTCAAATTTCGTGAAAATCGCTCGAAAAAAAGTTCATTTTTCCATATTGTGTAAAAACGCGAAAAACTCAAAATGGCAGATTTTGGCACAAAATGGCCGCCAAACCGTAGGTCGTGTCGCCATCACGTAATGATTTCAAAACTTTCTTTGGATATACCCGACAAAGTTATCTGGGTTTCGTTAGCCGATTCCTAAAAATAAAATCCGAAAATTTTTTTTTTTGCCGAGTCAGCACTTTTTTTTGCGACGGTTTTTTGTTTACCACGGCCACATTCCTGTATCGATTTTGTCGTATGTGACATCGTTTTGTTCAGTGTGGGCCAGGGTATCGCATATTTCAGTTTCAGGCTATTCCGATAAAATATGTGCGAGCTAGCTAAAATGGCGACGGTTGCGAATTCGCCACGCGCACGCGTTTCAAATTCTACAACTTCTAATTCCAACATTTTGTCCACAGTAGCTTGCCATTGATGCCCGAGAAGTTTCAAAAAGATCGATAAAAATCCCTAGGACGAGTTTTCGTTTGTATCCGTTACTAAAGGTGCTTTTTTTTGAAAATTCAAGATGGCCGCCCCTTGCCAAGGTCAAAGGTCAACAAAACTTCTTTGGTAGTTGTAGAATCGTGTTTGTGGCATGTGTATGCAATTTCGTGAAAATCGCTTAAACAAAAGTGTTGTTTTACCATATTGTCAAAAAACACAAAAATCGCCATTTCTCAGAGTTCGCCACAAAATGGCTGCCAAGCCGTAGGTCGTGTGGCCATCCCATAATGATTTCAAAACTTCTTGGGGATATCTCCAACACGCGTGTTTTGGTTTCGTAACTGTATTCCGAAATATTTTTTTTTGGCCCCATAAGCGATTTTCGGCCCATTCATTTTTTTGACGGGAACGCTCGCTGTGATGTCATCATCGTGGGGGGGGTGACGTTCTCTTTGCCGAAAATTCATTTTCAATTTATCCTAGGTCTGTGCCAATTTTGGTGAGTTTTCGGGTATGTGGCGGGGGTCAAATTCGAGCTCAAAGTGGAAGAAAGAAAGTAGAAGAAAAATTAAAGCCGCAAGCGGCGTTGTATGGCCCGCAGACGCAACCCGCCTTCCACGCCCAACTCTACGCACTACCGCGGCCCTCTCCGCCCTCACCGCCCACAAATTAAAAGCTAATCAAGGCTGGATTTGCTCATAATGCTAACTATGCTAACTATGCTAATGTGACTAAAAGTCCTAGCATAGCGATCAGCATAATCAACTCTCTCAGAAAAACACATTTCCTAAAATGCTAATTATGCTAACTATGCTAGCTATGCTAATGTGCCTAAATGAGCTAGCATTGCGATTAGCATCATCAACTGACTCAAAAAAACACATTTCCTAAAATGCTAATTATGCTAACTATGTTAGCTATGCTAATGTGGCTAAAAGTGCTAGCATAGCGATCAGCATCATCAACTGACTCAGAAAAACACATTACCTAAAATGCTAATTATGCTAACTATGCTAACTATGCTAATGTGGCTAAAAGTGCTAGCATAGCAATCAGCATCATCAAGTAACTCAGAAAAACACATTACCTAAAATGCTAATTATGCTAACTATGTTAGCTATGCTAACGTCGCTAAAATTGCTAGCATAGCGATCAGCATCATCAACAGACTCAGAAAAACCCATTCCTCCATTGGCGAGAGCTATATGTCATGAGTTGATAAAAAACCCACTTTTTCCAAAATGGCGGCTTTTCTGTTGATTTTATCTCCATGGCAACCATTTTATGTTTTGGTCCCCTCGGGAGGACGAACAGATTGACGTCAGTATCGGACAAATCGGTAAAAGTAAACTTTTTGTCGTCCTTAGCAACAGTGGTTTTATGCTAACCACGCCCACATTCCTTATATGTCCATATCCAGTGTTTTTCAATGTAATCTGTTTCAGGTATGAATGCATGCATTCAATTTTCACTGTATTGTATTGAAATGCATGGGAGTTATAACAGTGCGCCACTTTGCTAGCATGCCACGCACACGCCGTTCAAAATCTACAACTTCTAATTCCAACATTTTTTCCACAGTGGCTTGCCATTGATGACTAAAAAGTTTCGAGATGATTGATGAAAATTCCAACGACAAGTTTAAGTTTGAATCCAGTGGCAAAGGTGTTTTTTATAGAAAATTCAAGATGGCCGCCTTTTCCCGAGGTCAAAGGTCGACGAAACTCCAGAGGTAATTGTAGACTTATGCTACGGACATGCGAGTCAAATTTCGTGAAAATCGCTCAAAAAAAAGTTCCTTTTTCCATATTGTGTAAAAACGCGAAAAACTCAAAATGGCCGATTTTGGCACAAAATGGCCGCCAAACCGTAGGTCGTGTCGCCATCACGTAATGATTTCAAAACTTTGTTTGGATATACCCGACAAAGTTATCTGGGTTTCGCTAGCCGATTCATAAAAAAAAAATCCGAATTTTTTTTTTTTAGCCGAGTCAGCACTTTTTTTTGTGATCGTTTTTTGTTTACCACGGCCACATTCCTTTATCAATTTTGTCGTATCTGACATCGTTTTGTTCAGTGTGGGCCAGGGAATCGTATATTTCATTTTCACGACATTCCGATAAAATATGTGCAAGCTAGCTAAAATGGCGACGGTTGCGAATTCGCCACGCGCACGCGTTTCAAAATCTACAACTTCTAATTCCAACATTTTGTCCACAATTGATTGCCATTGATGCCCAAGAAGTTTCAAAAAGAACGATGAAAATTCCTAGGACGAGTTTTCGTTTGAATACCTTACTAAAGGTGCTTTTTTATGAAAATTCAAGATGGCCGCCCCTTGCCAAGGTCAAAGGTCAACGAAACTTCTTTGGTTATTGTAGAATCATGGTCTCGGCATATGTGTGCAATTTCGTGAAAATCGCTTGAACAAAAGTGTCGTTTTCCCATAATGTCAAAAAACACGAAAATCGCCATTTCTCTGAGTTCGCCACAAAATGGCCGCCAAGACGTAAGTCGTGTGGCCATCCCATAATGATTTTATAACTTCTTTGGGATATCTCCAACACGCGTGTTTTGGTTTCGTAACTGTATTTCAAAATATTTTTTTTTGGCCCCATAAGCGATTTTCGGCCCATTCATTTTTTTTACGGGAACGCTCGCCGTGATGTCATTGTCGTGGGGGGGGTGACGTTCTCTTTGCCGAAAATTCATTTTCAATTTATCCCAGGTGTGTGCCAATTTTGGTGAGTTTTCGGGTATGTGGCGGGGTCAAATTTGCGATCTACGGATCCGTTAGAAACGGGAAGAATAATAATAATTAAAGCCGCAAGCGGCGTTGTATGGCCCGCAGACGCAACCCGCCTTCCACGCCCAACTCTACGCACCACCGCCTCCATGCCCAAATTTACGCACCACCGCCTCCCTCACCGCCCACTTTTGATAAAGGCTAATCAAAACGGCATTTGCTAATTATGCTAACTATGCTAACTATCCTAATGTGGCTAAAAGTGCAAGCATAGTGATCAGCATCATCAACTGACTCAGGAAAACACATTTTTAAAAATGCTAATTATGCTTACTATGCTAGTTATGCTAACACAGCTAAAAGTGCTAGCATAGCGATCAGCATCATCAACTGACTCAGAAAAACACATTACCTAAAATGCTAATTATGCTAACTACGCTAGCTATGCTATTGTGGCTAAAAGTGCTAGCATAGCGATCAGCATCATCAACTGACTAGAAAAAACACATTCCTCCATTGGTGAGAGCTATATGTCATAAGTTGATTAAAAAACCCACTTTTTCCAAAATGGCAGCTTTTCTGTTGATTTTATCTCCATAGCAACCATTTTATGTTTTGGTCCCCTTGGGAGGACGAACAGGTTGACGTCAGTTTCGGACAAATCGGTAAAAGTAAACTTTTTGTTGTCCTTAGCAACAGTGGTTTTATGCTAACCACGCCCACATTCCTTATATCTCCATATCCAGTGTTTTTCAATGTATTCTGTTTCAGGCATTAATGCATGCATTCAAATTTCACAGTAGTCCTTTGAAAAACATAGGAGTTATAACAGTGCGCCACTTTGCTAGTTCGCCACGCGCACGCCGTTCAAAATCTACAACTTCTAATTCCAACGTTTTTTCCACAGTAGCTTGCCATTGATGCCCAACGTTGGTTATTGGTTTCGTTAGTCAATTTTTTCCAGAGTAGCTGGCCGTTGGTGCCCGAAAAGTTACGAGACGATTGATGAAAATTCCAACGACGAGTTTTCGTTTGTATCTGGTGCTAAAGGTGCTTTTTTGAGAAAATTCCAGATGGCGGCCTTTTCCCAAGGTCAAAGGTCAACGACACTTCTAGGGTGTTTGTAGGCTGGAGCTGGCAGCAAGTGTGTGCAATTGCTTGAAAATCGTTCAAACAAAAGTGTCTTTTCCCCATATTGTGGGAAAACACGAAAATCGCCAATTCTCAGAGTTCGCCACAAAATGGCCGCCAAGCCGTAGGTCGTGTGGCCGTCCCATAATGATTTCAAAACATCTTTGGGATATCCCCGACACGTGTGTATTGGTTTGGCGACTGTATTTTGAAGTACATTTTGTTCGGCCCCATACGCGATTTTCGGCCCATTCATTTTTTTGACGGGATCGCTGGCCGTGATGTCATCGTCTTCGGGGGGGTGACGTTGACTTTGTGGAAAATTCATTTGCAATTTATCCCAGGTGTGTGCACATTTTGGTGACTTTTCGAGCATGCGGCGGGGGTCAAATTCTCGCTGAAAGGCGGCGAAGTCGTCGTTCCAACTGCGAAAACAATATGGTCCTTGCAGTCAGTGACTGCTGCTGCGGGCCATAATAAGGTATGAGGAATAGCAGTGCGCGACTTTGCGAGCTCGCCACGCGGACGCCGTTCAAAATCTACAACTTCTAATTGCAACATTTTTTTCACAGTAGCTTGACGTTGATGCCCAAAACGTTTCGAGACGATCGCGGAAAATTCCAACGACAAGTTTACGATTGAATCCAGGGGTAAAGGCGTTTTTTATAGAAAATTCAAGATGGCGGCCTTTTCCCGAGGTCAAAGGTGGACGAAACTCCAGAGGTAGTTGTGGACTTGCTCTAGCAACATGTGAGTCAAATTTCGTGAAAAACGCTCGAAAAAATGTTTATTTTTCCATATTGTGTAAAAACGCGAAAAACGCAAAACGACAGATTTTGGCACAAAATGGCCGCCAAACCGTAGGTCGTGTCACCATCCCGTAATGATTTCAAAATGTCCTTTGGATATCGCGGACAAGGGTATATTGGTTTCGTTAGTCGATTCTCAAAAAAAAAGTTCCGAATGTTTTCGTTTTTGCCGAGTCGGCACATTTTTTTGCGACGTTTTTTTGCTTACCACGCCCACATTCCTTTATCGATCTTGTCGTGCGTAGCATCGTTTTGTTCAGCGCGGGCCAAGGAATCGCATATTTCCTCTTCACGACGTTCCAATGAAAAATGTGCGAGCTAGCCAAGATGGCAACGGTTGCTAGCTCGCCACGCGCACGTCATTCAAAATCTACAACTTCTAATTCCAACATTTTTTCCAGAGTAGCTGGCCGTTGGTGCCCGAAAAGTTACGAGACGATTGATGAAAATTCCAACGACGAGTTTTCGTTTGTATCTGGTGCTAAAGGTGCTTTTTTGAGAAAATTCCAGATGGCGGCCTTTTCCCAAGGTCAAAGGTCAACGACACTTCTAGGGTGTTTGTAGGCTGGAGCTGGCAGCAAGTGTGTGCAATTGCTTGAAAATCGTTCAAACAAAAGTGTCTTTTCCCCATATTGTGGGAAAACACGAAAATCGCCAATTCTCAGAGTTCGCCACAAAATGGCCGCCAAGCCGTAGGTCGTGTGGCCGTCCCATAATGATTTCAAAACATCTTTGGGATATCCCCGACACGTGTGTATTGGTTTGGCGACTGTATTTTGAAGTACATTTTGTTCGGCCCCATACGCGATTTTCGGCCCATTCATTTTTTTGACGGGATCGCTGGCCGTGATGTCATCGTCTTCGGGGGGGTGACGTTGACTTTGTGGAAAATTCATTTGCAATTTATCCCAGGTGTGTGCACATTTTGGTGACTTTTCGAGCATGCGGCGGGGGTCAAATTCTCGCTGAAAGGCGGCGAAGTCGTCGTTCCAACTGCGAAAACAATATGGTCCTTGCAGTCAGTGACTGCTGCTGCGGGCCATAATAAGGTATGAGGAATAGCAGTGCGCGACTTTGCGAGCTCGCCACGCGGACGCCGTTCAAAATCTACAACTTCTAATTGCAACATTTTTTTCACAGTAGCTTGACGTTGATGCCCAAAACGTTTCGAGACGATCGCGGAAAATTCCAACGACAAGTTTACGATTGAATCCAGGGGTAAAGGCGTTTTTTATAGAAAATTCAAGATGGCGGCCTTTTCCCGAGGTCAAAGGTGGACGAAACTCCAGAGGTAGTTGTGGACTTGCTCTAGCAACATGTGAGTCAAATTTCGTGAAAAACGCTCGAAAAAATGTTTATTTTTCCATATTGTGTAAAAACGCGAAAAACGCAAAACGACAGATTTTGGCACAAAATGGCCGCCAAACCGTAGGTCGTGTCACCATCCCGTAATGATTTCAAAATGTCCTTTGGATATCGCGGACAAGGGTATATTGGTTTCGTTAGTCGATTCTCAAAAAAAAAGTTCCGAATGTTTTCGTTTTTGCCGAGTCGGCACATTTTTTTGCGACGTTTTTTTGCTTACCACGCCCACATTCCTTTATCGATCTTGTCGTGCGTAGCATCGTTTTGTTCAGCGCGGGCCAAGGAATCGCATATTTCCTCTTCACGACGTTCCAATGAAAAATGTGCGAGCTAGCCAAGATGGCAACGGTTGCTAGCTCGCCACGCGCACGTCATTCAAAATCTACAACTTCTAATTCCAACATTTTTTCCAGAGTAGCTGGCCGTTGGTGCCCGAAAAGTTACGAGACGATTGATGAAAATTCCAACGACGAGTTTTCGTTTGTATCTGGTGCTAAAGGTGCTTTTTTGAGAAAATTCCAGATGGCGGCCTTTTCCCAAGGTCAAAGGTCAACGACACTTCTAGGGTGTTTGTAGGCTGGAGCTGGCAGCAAGTGTGTGCAATTGCTTGAAAATCGTTCAAACAAAAGTGTCTTTTCCCCATATTGTGGGAAAACACGAAAATCGCCAATTCTCAGAGTTCGCCACAAAATGGCCGCCAAGCCGTAGGTCGTGTGGCCGTCCCATAATGATTTCAAAACATCTTTGGGATATCCCCGACACGTGTGTATTGGTTTGGCGACTGTATTTTGAAGTACATTTTGTTCGGCCCCATACGCGATTTTCGGCCCATTCATTTTTTTGACGGGATCGCTGGCCGTGATGTCATCGTCTTCGGGGGGGTGACGTTGACTTTGTGGAAAATTCATTTGCAATTTATCCCAGGTGTGTGCACATTTTGGTGACTTTTCGAGCATGCGGCGGGGGTCAAATTCTCGCTGAAAGGCGGCGAAGTCGTCGTTCCAACTGCGAAAACAATATGGTCCTTGCAGTCAGTGACTGCTGCTGCGGGCCATAATAAGGTATGAGGAATAGCAGTGCGCGACTTTGCGAGCTCGCCACGCGGACGCCGTTCAAAATCTACAACTTCTAATTGCAACATTTTTTTCACAGTAGCTTGACGTTGATGCCCAAAACGTTTCGAGACGATCGCGGAAAATTCCAACGACAAGTTTACGATTGAATCCAGGGGTAAAGGCGTTTTTTATAGAAAATTCAAGATGGCGGCCTTTTCCCGAGGTCAAAGGTGGACGAAACTCCAGAGGTAGTTGTGGACTTGCTCTAGCAACATGTGAGTCAAATTTCGTGAAAAACGCTCGAAAAAATGTTTATTTTTCCATATTGTGTAAAAACGCGAAAAACGCAAAACGACAGATTTTGGCACAAAATGGCCGCCAAACCGTAGGTCGTGTCACCATCCCGTAATGATTTCAAAATGTCCTTTGGATATCGCGGACAAGGGTATATTGGTTTCGTTAGTCGATTCTCAAAAAAAAAGTTCCGAATGTTTTCGTTTTTGCCGAGTCGGCACATTTTTTTGCGACGTTTTTTTGCTTACCACGCCCACATTCCTTTATCGATCTTGTCGTGCGTAGCATCGTTTTGTTCAGCGCGGGCCAAGGAATCGCATATTTCCTCTTCACGACGTTCCAATGAAAAATGTGCGAGCTAGCCAAGATGGCAACGGTTGCTAGCTCGCCACGCGCACGTCATTCAAAATCTACAACTTCTAATTCCAACATTTTTTCCAGAGTAGCTGGCCGTTGGTGCCCGAAAAGTTACGAGACGATTGATGAAAATTCCAACGACGAGTTTTCGTTTGTATCTGGTGCTAAAGGTGCTTTTTTGAGAAAATTCCAGATGGCGGCCTTTTCCCAAGGTCAAAGGTCAACGACACTTCTAGGGTGTTTGTAGGCTGGAGCTGGCAGCAAGTGTGTGCAATTGCTTGAAAATCGTTCAAACAAAAGTGTCTTTTCCCCATATTGTGGGAAAACACGAAAATCGCCAATTCTCAGAGTTCGCCACAAAATGGCCGCCAAGCCGTAGGTCGTGTGGCCGTCCCATAATGATTTCAAAACATCTTTGGGATATCCCCGACACGTGTGTATTGGTTTGGCGACTGTATTTTGAAGTACATTTTGTTCGGCCCCATACGCGATTTTCGGCCCATTCATTTTTTTGACGGGATCGCTGGCCGTGATGTCATCGTCTTCGGGGGGGTGACGTTGACTTTGTGGAAAATTCATTTGCAATTTATCCCAGGTGTGTGCACATTTTGGTGACTTTTCGAGCATGCGGCGGGGGTCAAATTCTCGCTGAAAGGCGGCGAAGTCGTCGTTCCAACTGCGAAAACAATATGGTCCTTGCAGTCAGTGACTGCTGCTGCGGGCCATAATAAGGTATGAGGAATAGCAGTGCGCGACTTTGCGAGCTCGCCACGCGGACGCCGTTCAAAATCTACAACTTCTAATTGCAACATTTTTTTCACAGTAGCTTGACGTTGATGCCCAAAACGTTTCGAGACGATCGCGGAAAATTCCAACGACAAGTTTACGATTGAATCCAGGGGTAAAGGCGTTTTTTATAGAAAATTCAAGATGGCGGCCTTTTCCCGAGGTCAAAGGTGGACGAAACTCCAGAGGTAGTTGTGGACTTGCTCTAGCAACATGTGAGTCAAATTTCGTGAAAAACGCTCGAAAAAATGTTTATTTTTCCATATTGTGTAAAAACGCGAAAAACGCAAAACGACAGATTTTGGCACAAAATGGCCGCCAAACCGTAGGTCGTGTCACCATCCCGTAATGATTTCAAAATGTCCTTTGGATATCGCGGACAAGGGTATATTGGTTTCGTTAGTCGATTCTCAAAAAAAAAGTTCCGAATGTTTTCGTTTTTGCCGAGTCGGCACATTTTTTTGCGACGTTTTTTTGCTTACCACGCCCACATTCCTTTATCGATCTTGTCGTGCGTAGCATCGTTTTGTTCAGCGCGGGCCAAGGAATCGCATATTTCCTCTTCACGACGTTCCAATGAAAAATGTGCGAGCTAGCCAAGATGGCAACGGTTGCTAGCTCGCCACGCGCACGTCATTCAAAATCTACAACTTCTAATTCCAACATTTTTTCCAGAGTAGCTGGCCGTTGGTGCCCGAAAAGTTACGAGACGATTGATGAAAATTCCAACGACGAGTTTTCGTTTGTATCTGGTGCTAAAGGTGCTTTTTTGAGAAAATTCCAGATGGCGGCCTTTTCCCAAGGTCAAAGGTCAACGACACTTCTAGGGTGTTTGTAGGCTGGAGCTGGCAGCAAGTGTGTGCAATTGCTTGAAAATCGTTCAAACAAAAGTGTCTTTTCCCCATATTGTGGGAAAACACGAAAATCGCCAATTCTCAGAGTTCGCCACAAAATGGCCGCCAAGCCGTAGGTCGTGTGGCCGTCCCATAATGATTTCAAAACATCTTTGGGATATCCCCGACACGTGTGTATTGGTTTGGCGACTGTATTTTGAAGTACATTTTGTTCGGCCCCATACGCGATTTTCGGCCCATTCATTTTTTTGACGGGATCGCTGGCCGTGATGTCATCGTCTTCGGGGGGGTGACGTTGACTTTGTGGAAAATTCATTTGCAATTTATCCCAGGTGTGTGCACATTTTGGTGACTTTTCGAGCATGCGGCGGGGGTCAAATTCTCGCTGAAAGGCGGCGAAGTCGTCGTTCCAACTGCGAAAACAATATGGTCCTTGCAGTCAGTGACTGCTGCTGCGGGCCATAATAAGGTATGAGGAATAGCAGTGCGCGACTTTGCGAGCTCGCCACGCGGACGCCGTTCAAAATCTACAACTTCTAATTGCAACATTTTTTTCACAGTAGCTTGACGTTGATGCCCAAAACGTTTCGAGACGATCGCGGAAAATTCCAACGACAAGTTTACGATTGAATCCAGGGGTAAAGGCGTTTTTTATAGAAAATTCAAGATGGCGGCCTTTTCCCGAGGTCAAAGGTGGACGAAACTCCAGAGGTAGTTGTGGACTTGCTCTAGCAACATGTGAGTCAAATTTCGTGAAAAACGCTCGAAAAAATGTTTATTTTTCCATATTGTGTAAAAACGCGAAAAACGCAAAACGACAGATTTTGGCACAAAATGGCCGCCAAACCGTAGGTCGTGTCACCATCCCGTAATGATTTCAAAATGTCCTTTGGATATCGCGGACAAGGGTATATTGGTTTCGTTAGTCGATTCTCAAAAAAAAAGTTCCGAATGTTTTCGTTTTTGCCGAGTCGGCACATTTTTTTGCGACGTTTTTTTGCTTACCACGCCCACATTCCTTTATCGATCTTGTCGTGCGTAGCATCGTTTTGTTCAGCGCGGGCCAAGGAATCGCATATTTCCTCTTCACGACGTTCCAATGAAAAATGTGCGAGCTAGCCAAGATGGCAACGGTTGCTAGCTCGCCACGCGCACGTCATTCAAAATCTACAACTTCTAATTCCAACATTTTTTCCAGAGTAGCTGGCCGTTGGTGCCCGAAAAGTTACGAGACGATTGATGAAAATTCCAACGACGAGTTTTCGTTTGTATCTGGTGCTAAAGGTGCTTTTTTGAGAAAATTCCAGATGGCGGCCTTTTCCCAAGGTCAAAGGTCAACGACACTTCTAGGGTGTTTGTAGGCTGGAGCTGGCAGCAAGTGTGTGCAATTGCTTGAAAATCGTTCAAACAAAAGTGTCTTTTCCCCATATTGTGGGAAAACACGAAAATCGCCAATTCTCAGAGTTCGCCACAAAATGGCCGCCAAGCCGTAGGTCGTGTGGCCGTCCCATAATGATTTCAAAACATCTTTGGGATATCCCCGACACGTGTGTATTGGTTTGGCGACTGTATTTTGAAGTACATTTTGTTCGGCCCCATACGCGATTTTCGGCCCATTCATTTTTTTGACGGGATCGCTGGCCGTGATGTCATCGTCTTCGGGGGGGTGACGTTGACTTTGTGGAAAATTCATTTGCAATTTATCCCAGGTGTGTGCACATTTTGGTGACTTTTCGAGCATGCGGCGGGGGTCAAATTCTCGCTGAAAGGCGGCGAAGTCGTCGTTCCAACTGCGAAAACAATATGGTCCTTGCAGTCAGTGACTGCTGCTGCGGGCCATAATAAGGTATGAGGAATAGCAGTGCGCGACTTTGCGAGCTCGCCACGCGGACGCCGTTCAAAATCTACAACTTCTAATTGCAACATTTTTTTCACAGTAGCTTGACGTTGATGCCCAAAACGTTTCGAGACGATCGCGGAAAATTCCAACGACAAGTTTACGATTGAATCCAGGGGTAAAGGCGTTTTTTATAGAAAATTCAAGATGGCGGCCTTTTCCCGAGGTCAAAGGTGGACGAAACTCCAGAGGTAGTTGTGGACTTGCTCTAGCAACATGTGAGTCAAATTTCGTGAAAAACGCTCGAAAAAATGTTTATTTTTCCATATTGTGTAAAAACGCGAAAAACGCAAAACGACAGATTTTGGCACAAAATGGCCGCCAAACCGTAGGTCGTGTCACCATCCCGTAATGATTTCAAAATGTCCTTTGGATATCGCGGACAAGGGTATATTGGTTTCGTTAGTCGATTCTCAAAAAAAAAGTTCCGAATGTTTTCGTTTTTGCCGAGTCGGCACATTTTTTTGCGACGTTTTTTTGCTTACCACGCCCACATTCCTTTATCGATCTTGTCGTGCGTAGCATCGTTTTGTTCAGCGCGGGCCAAGGAATCGCATATTTCCTCTTCACGACGTTCCAATGAAAAATGTGCGAGCTAGCCAAGATGGCAACGGTTGCTAGCTCGCCACGCGCACGTCATTCAAAATCTACAACTTCTAATTCCAACATTTTTTCCAGAGTAGCTGGCCGTTGGTGCCCGAAAAGTTACGAGACGATTGATGAAAATTCCAACGACGAGTTTTCGTTTGTATCTGGTGCTAAAGGTGCTTTTTTGAGAAAATTCCAGATGGCGGCCTTTTCCCAAGGTCAAAGGTCAACGACACTTCTAGGGTGTTTGTAGGCTGGAGCTGGCAGCAAGTGTGTGCAATTGCTTGAAAATCGTTCAAACAAAAGTGTCTTTTCCCCATATTGTGGGAAAACACGAAAATCGCCAATTCTCAGAGTTCGCCACAAAATGGCCGCCAAGCCGTAGGTCGTGTGGCCGTCCCATAATGATTTCAAAACATCTTTGGGATATCCCCGACACGTGTGTATTGGTTTGGCGACTGTATTTTGAAGTACATTTTGTTCGGCCCCATACGCGATTTTCGGCCCATTCATTTTTTTGACGGGATCGCTGGCCGTGATGTCATCGTCTTCGGGGGGGTGACGTTGACTTTGTGGAAAATTCATTTGCAATTTATCCCAGGTGTGTGCACATTTTGGTGACTTTTCGAGCATGCGGCGGGGGTCAAATTCTCGCTGAAAGGCGGCGAAGTCGTCGTTCCAACTGCGAAAACAATATGGTCCTTGCAGTCAGTGACTGCTGCTGCGGGCCATAATAAGGTATGAGGAATAGCAGTGCGCGACTTTGCGAGCTCGCCACGCGGACGCCGTTCAAAATCTACAACTTCTAATTGCAACATTTTTTTCACAGTAGCTTGACGTTGATGCCCAAAACGTTTCGAGACGATCGCGGAAAATTCCAACGACAAGTTTACGATTGAATCCAGGGGTAAAGGCGTTTTTTATAGAAAATTCAAGATGGCGGCCTTTTCCCGAGGTCAAAGGTGGACGAAACTCCAGAGGTAGTTGTGGACTTGCTCTAGCAACATGTGAGTCAAATTTCGTGAAAAACGCTCGAAAAAATGTTTATTTTTCCATATTGTGTAAAAACGCGAAAAACGCAAAACGACAGATTTTGGCACAAAATGGCCGCCAAACCGTAGGTCGTGTCACCATCCCGTAATGATTTCAAAATGTCCTTTGGATATCGCGGACAAGGGTATATTGGTTTCGTTAGTCGATTCTCAAAAAAAAAGTTCCGAATGTTTTCGTTTTTGCCGAGTCGGCACATTTTTTTGCGACGTTTTTTTGCTTACCACGCCCACATTCCTTTATCGATCTTGTCGTGCGTAGCATCGTTTTGTTCAGCGCGGGCCAAGGAATCGCATATTTCCTCTTCACGACGTTCCAATGAAAAATGTGCGAGCTAGCCAAGATGGCAACGGTTGCTAGCTCGCCACGCGCACGTCATTCAAAATCTACAACTTCTAATTCCAACATTTTTTCCAGAGTAGCTGGCCGTTGGTGCCCGAAAAGTTACGAGACGATTGATGAAAATTCCAACGACGAGTTTTCGTTTGTATCTGGTGCTAAAGGTGCTTTTTTGAGAAAATTCCAGATGGCGGCCTTTTCCCAAGGTCAAAGGTCAACGACACTTCTAGGGTGTTTGTAGGCTGGAGCTGGCAGCAAGTGTGTGCAATTGCTTGAAAATCGTTCAAACAAAAGTGTCTTTTCCCCATATTGTGGGAAAACACGAAAATCGCCAATTCTCAGAGTTCGCCACAAAATGGCCGCCAAGCCGTAGGTCGTGTGGCCGTCCCATAATGATTTCAAAACATCTTTGGGATATCCCCGACACGTGTGTATTGGTTTGGCGACTGTATTTTGAAGTACATTTTGTTCGGCCCCATACGCGATTTTCGGCCCATTCATTTTTTTGACGGGATCGCTGGCCGTGATGTCATCGTCTTCGGGGGGGTGACGTTGACTTTGTGGAAAATTCATTTGCAATTTATCCCAGGTGTGTGCACATTTTGGTGACTTTTCGAGCATGCGGCGGGGGTCAAATTCTCGCTGAAAGGCGGCGAAGTCGTCGTTCCAACTGCGAAAACAATATGGTCCTTGCAGTCAGTGACTGCTGCTGCGGGCCATAATAAGGTATGAGGAATAGCAGTGCGCGACTTTGCGAGCTCGCCACGCGGACGCCGTTCAAAATCTACAACTTCTAATTGCAACATTTTTTTCACAGTAGCTTGACGTTGATGCCCAAAACGTTTCGAGACGATCGCGGAAAATTCCAACGACAAGTTTACGATTGAATCCAGGGGTAAAGGCGTTTTTTATAGAAAATTCAAGATGGCGGCCTTTTCCCGAGGTCAAAGGTGGACGAAACTCCAGAGGTAGTTGTGGACTTGCTCTAGCAACATGTGAGTCAAATTTCGTGAAAAACGCTCGAAAAAATGTTTATTTTTCCATATTGTGTAAAAACGCGAAAAACGCAAAACGACAGATTTTGGCACAAAATGGCCGCCAAACCGTAGGTCGTGTCACCATCCCGTAATGATTTCAAAATGTCCTTTGGATATCGCGGACAAGGGTATATTGGTTTCGTTAGTCGATTCTCAAAAAAAAAGTTCCGAATGTTTTCGTTTTTGCCGAGTCGGCACATTTTTTTGCGACGTTTTTTTGCTTACCACGCCCACATTCCTTTATCGATCTTGTCGTGCGTAGCATCGTTTTGTTCAGCGCGGGCCAAGGAATCGCATATTTCCTCTTCACGACGTTCCAATGAAAAATGTGCGAGCTAGCCAAGATGGCAACGGTTGCTAGCTCGCCACGCGCACGTCATTCAAAATCTACAACTTCTAATTCCAACATTTTTTCCAGAGTAGCTGGCCGTTGGTGCCCGAAAAGTTACGAGACGATTGATGAAAATTCCAACGACGAGTTTTCGTTTGTATCTGGTGCTAAAGGTGCTTTTTTGAGAAAATTCCAGATGGCGGCCTTTTCCCAAGGTCAAAGGTCAACGACACTTCTAGGGTGTTTGTAGGCTGGAGCTGGCAGCAAGTGTGTGCAATTGCTTGAAAATCGTTCAAACAAAAGTGTCTTTTCCCCATATTGTGGGAAAACACGAAAATCGCCAATTCTCAGAGTTCGCCACAAAATGGCCGCCAAGCCGTAGGTCGTGTGGCCGTCCCATAATGATTTCAAAACATCTTTGGGATATCCCCGACACGTGTGTATTGGTTTGGCGACTGTATTTTGAAGTACATTTTGTTCGGCCCCATACGCGATTTTCGGCCCATTCATTTTTTTGACGGGATCGCTGGCCGTGATGTCATCGTCTTCGGGGGGGTGACGTTGACTTTGTGGAAAATTCATTTGCAATTTATCCCAGGTGTGTGCACATTTTGGTGACTTTTCGAGCATGCGGCGGGGGTCAAATTCTCGCTGAAAGGCGGCGAAGTCGTCGTTCCAACTGCGAAAACAATATGGTCCTTGCAGTCAGTGACTGCTGCTGCGGGCCATAATAAGGTATGAGGAATAGCAGTGCGCGACTTTGCGAGCTCGCCACGCGGACGCCGTTCAAAATCTACAACTTCTAATTGCAACATTTTTTTCACAGTAGCTTGACGTTGATGCCCAAAACGTTTCGAGACGATCGCGGAAAATTCCAACGACAAGTTTACGATTGAATCCAGGGGTAAAGGCGTTTTTTATAGAAAATTCAAGATGGCGGCCTTTTCCCGAGGTCAAAGGTGGACGAAACTCCAGAGGTAGTTGTGGACTTGCTCTAGCAACATGTGAGTCAAATTTCGTGAAAAACGCTCGAAAAAATGTTTATTTTTCCATATTGTGTAAAAACGCGAAAAACGCAAAACGACAGATTTTGGCACAAAATGGCCGCCAAACCGTAGGTCGTGTCACCATCCCGTAATGATTTCAAAATGTCCTTTGGATATCGCGGACAAGGGTATATTGGTTTCGTTAGTCGATTCTCAAAAAAAAAGTTCCGAATGTTTTCGTTTTTGCCGAGTCGGCACATTTTTTTGCGACGTTTTTTTGCTTACCACGCCCACATTCCTTTATCGATCTTGTCGTGCGTAGCATCGTTTTGTTCAGCGCGGGCCAAGGAATCGCATATTTCCTCTTCACGACGTTCCAATGAAAAATGTGCGAGCTAGCCAAGATGGCAACGGTTGCTAGCTCGCCACGCGCACGTCATTCAAAATCTACAACTTCTAATTCCAACATTTTTTCCAGAGTAGCTGGCCGTTGGTGCCCGAAAAGTTACGAGACGATTGATGAAAATTCCAACGACGAGTTTTCGTTTGTATCTGGTGCTAAAGGTGCTTTTTTGAGAAAATTCCAGATGGCGGCCTTTTCCCAAGGTCAAAGGTCAACGACACTTCTAGGGTGTTTGTAGGCTGGAGCTGGCAGCAAGTGTGTGCAATTGCTTGAAAATCGTTCAAACAAAAGTGTCTTTTCCCCATATTGTGGGAAAACACGAAAATCGCCAATTCTCAGAGTTCGCCACAAAATGGCCGCCAAGCCGTAGGTCGTGTGGCCGTCCCATAATGATTTCAAAACATCTTTGGGATATCCCCGACACGTGTGTATTGGTTTGGCGACTGTATTTTGAAGTACATTTTGTTCGGCCCCATACGCGATTTTCGGCCCATTCATTTTTTTGACGGGATCGCTGGCCGTGATGTCATCGTCTTCGGGGGGGTGACGTTGACTTTGTGGAAAATTCATTTGCAATTTATCCCAGGTGTGTGCACATTTTGGTGACTTTTCGAGCATGCGGCGGGGGTCAAATTCTCGCTGAAAGGCGGCGAAGTCGTCGTTCCAACTGCGAAAACAATATGGTCCTTGCAGTCAGTGACTGCTGCTGCGGGCCATAATAAGGTATGAGGAATAGCAGTGCGCGACTTTGCGAGCTCGCCACGCGGACGCCGTTCAAAATCTACAACTTCTAATTGCAACATTTTTTTCACAGTAGCTTGACGTTGATGCCCAAAACGTTTCGAGACGATCGCGGAAAATTCCAACGACAAGTTTACGATTGAATCCAGGGGTAAAGGCGTTTTTTATAGAAAATTCAAGATGGCGGCCTTTTCCCGAGGTCAAAGGTGGACGAAACTCCAGAGGTAGTTGTGGACTTGCTCTAGCAACATGTGAGTCAAATTTCGTGAAAAACGCTCGAAAAAATGTTTATTTTTCCATATTGTGTAAAAACGCGAAAAACGCAAAACGACAGATTTTGGCACAAAATGGCCGCCAAACCGTAGGTCGTGTCACCATCCCGTAATGATTTCAAAATGTCCTTTGGATATCGCGGACAAGGGTATATTGGTTTCGTTAGTCGATTCTCAAAAAAAAAGTTCCGAATGTTTTCGTTTTTGCCGAGTCGGCACATTTTTTTGCGACGTTTTTTTGCTTACCACGCCCACATTCCTTTATCGATCTTGTCGTGCGTAGCATCGTTTTGTTCAGCGCGGGCCAAGGAATCGCATATTTCCTCTTCACGACGTTCCAATGAAAAATGTGCGAGCTAGCCAAGATGGCAACGGTTGCTAGCTCGCCACGCGCACGTCATTCAAAATCTACAACTTCTAATTCCAACATTTTTTCCAGAGTAGCTGGCCGTTGGTGCCCGAAAAGTTACGAGACGATTGATGAAAATTCCAACGACGAGTTTTCGTTTGTATCTGGTGCTAAAGGTGCTTTTTTGAGAAAATTCCAGATGGCGGCCTTTTCCCAAGGTCAAAGGTCAACGACACTTCTAGGGTGTTTGTAGGCTGGAGCTGGCAGCAAGTGTGTGCAATTGCTTGAAAATCGTTCAAACAAAAGTGTCTTTTCCCCATATTGTGGGAAAACACGAAAATCGCCAATTCTCAGAGTTCGCCACAAAATGGCCGCCAAGCCGTAGGTCGTGTGGCCGTCCCATAATGATTTCAAAACATCTTTGGGATATCCCCGACACGTGTGTATTGGTTTGGCGACTGTATTTTGAAGTACATTTTGTTCGGCCCCATACGCGATTTTCGGCCCATTCATTTTTTTGACGGGATCGCTGGCCGTGATGTCATCGTCTTCGGGGGGGTGACGTTGACTTTGTGGAAAATTCATTTGCAATTTATCCCAGGTGTGTGCACATTTTGGTGACTTTTCGAGCATGCGGCGGGGGTCAAATTCTCGCTGAAAGGCGGCGAAGTCGTCGTTCCAACTGCGAAAACAATATGGTCCTTGCAGTCAGTGACTGCTGCTGCGGGCCATAATAAGGTATGAGGAATAGCAGTGCGCGACTTTGCGAGCTCGCCACGCGGACGCCGTTCAAAATCTACAACTTCTAATTGCAACATTTTTTTCACAGTAGCTTGACGTTGATGCCCAAAACGTTTCGAGACGATCGCGGAAAATTCCAACGACAAGTTTACGATTGAATCCAGGGGTAAAGGCGTTTTTTATAGAAAATTCAAGATGGCGGCCTTTTCCCGAGGTCAAAGGTGGACGAAACTCCAGAGGTAGTTGTGGACTTGCTCTAGCAACATGTGAGTCAAATTTCGTGAAAAACGCTCGAAAAAATGTTTATTTTTCCATATTGTGTAAAAACGCGAAAAACGCAAAACGACAGATTTTGGCACAAAATGGCCGCCAAACCGTAGGTCGTGTCACCATCCCGTAATGATTTCAAAATGTCCTTTGGATATCGCGGACAAGGGTATATTGGTTTCGTTAGTCGATTCTCAAAAAAAAAGTTCCGAATGTTTTCGTTTTTGCCGAGTCGGCACATTTTTTTGCGACGTTTTTTTGCTTACCACGCCCACATTCCTTTATCGATCTTGTCGTGCGTAGCATCGTTTTGTTCAGCGCGGGCCAAGGAATCGCATATTTCCTCTTCACGACGTTCCAATGAAAAATGTGCGAGCTAGCCAAGATGGCAACGGTTGCTAGCTCGCCACGCGCACGTCATTCAAAATCTACAACTTCTAATTCCAACATTTTTTCCAGAGTAGCTGGCCGTTGGTGCCCGAAAAGTTACGAGACGATTGATGAAAATTCCAACGACGAGTTTTCGTTTGTATCTGGTGCTAAAGGTGCTTTTTTGAGAAAATTCCAGATGGCGGCCTTTTCCCAAGGTCAAAGGTCAACGACACTTCTAGGGTGTTTGTAGGCTGGAGCTGGCAGCAAGTGTGTGCAATTGCTTGAAAATCGTTCAAACAAAAGTGTCTTTTCCCCATATTGTGGGAAAACACGAAAATCGCCAATTCTCAGAGTTCGCCACAAAATGGCCGCCAAGCCGTAGGTCGTGTGGCCGTCCCATAATGATTTCAAAACATCTTTGGGATATCCCCGACACGTGTGTATTGGTTTGGCGACTGTATTTTGAAGTACATTTTGTTCGGCCCCATACGCGATTTTCGGCCCATTCATTTTTTTGACGGGATCGCTGGCCGTGATGTCATCGTCTTCGGGGGGGTGACGTTGACTTTGTGGAAAATTCATTTGCAATTTATCCCAGGTGTGTGCACATTTTGGTGACTTTTCGAGCATGCGGCGGGGGTCAAATTCTCGCTGAAAGGCGGCGAAGTCGTCGTTCCAACTGCGAAAACAATATGGTCCTTGCAGTCAGTGACTGCTGCTGCGGGCCATAATAAGGTATGAGGAATAGCAGTGCGCGACTTTGCGAGCTCGCCACGCGGACGCCGTTCAAAATCTACAACTTCTAATTGCAACATTTTTTTCACAGTAGCTTGACGTTGATGCCCAAAACGTTTCGAGACGATCGCGGAAAATTCCAACGACAAGTTTACGATTGAATCCAGGGGTAAAGGCGTTTTTTATAGAAAATTCAAGATGGCGGCCTTTTCCCGAGGTCAAAGGTGGACGAAACTCCAGAGGTAGTTGTGGACTTGCTCTAGCAACATGTGAGTCAAATTTCGTGAAAAACGCTCGAAAAAATGTTTATTTTTCCATATTGTGTAAAAACGCGAAAAACGCAAAACGACAGATTTTGGCACAAAATGGCCGCCAAACCGTAGGTCGTGTCACCATCCCGTAATGATTTCAAAATGTCCTTTGGATATCGCGGACAAGGGTATATTGGTTTCGTTAGTCGATTCTCAAAAAAAAAGTTCCGAATGTTTTCGTTTTTGCCGAGTCGGCACATTTTTTTGCGACGTTTTTTTGCTTACCACGCCCACATTCCTTTATCGATCTTGTCGTGCGTAGCATCGTTTTGTTCAGCGCGGGCCAAGGAATCGCATATTTCCTCTTCACGACGTTCCAATGAAAAATGTGCGAGCTAGCCAAGATGGCAACGGTTGCTAGCTCGCCACGCGCACGTCATTCAAAATCTACAACTTCTAATTCCAACATTTTTTCCAGAGTAGCTGGCCGTTGGTGCCCGAAAAGTTACGAGACGATTGATGAAAATTCCAACGACGAGTTTTCGTTTGTATCTGGTGCTAAAGGTGCTTTTTTGAGAAAATTCCAGATGGCGGCCTTTTCCCAAGGTCAAAGGTCAACGACACTTCTAGGGTGTTTGTAGGCTGGAGCTGGCAGCAAGTGTGTGCAATTGCTTGAAAATCGTTCAAACAAAAGTGTCTTTTCCCCATATTGTGGGAAAACACGAAAATCGCCAATTCTCAGAGTTCGCCACAAAATGGCCGCCAAGCCGTAGGTCGTGTGGCCGTCCCATAATGATTTCAAAACATCTTTGGGATATCCCCGACACGTGTGTATTGGTTTGGCGACTGTATTTTGAAGTACATTTTGTTCGGCCCCATACGCGATTTTCGGCCCATTCATTTTTTTGACGGGATCGCTGGCCGTGATGTCATCGTCTTCGGGGGGGTGACGTTGACTTTGTGGAAAATTCATTTGCAATTTATCCCAGGTGTGTGCACATTTTGGTGACTTTTCGAGCATGCGGCGGGGGTCAAATTCTCGCTGAAAGGCGGCGAAGTCGTCGTTCCAACTGCGAAAACAATATGGTCCTTGCAGTCAGTGACTGCTGCTGCGGGCCATAATAAGGTATGAGGAATAGCAGTGCGCGACTTTGCGAGCTCGCCACGCGGACGCCGTTCAAAATCTACAACTTCTAATTGCAACATTTTTTTCACAGTAGCTTGACGTTGATGCCCAAAACGTTTCGAGACGATCGCGGAAAATTCCAACGACAAGTTTACGATTGAATCCAGGGGTAAAGGCGTTTTTTATAGAAAATTCAAGATGGCGGCCTTTTCCCGAGGTCAAAGGTGGACGAAACTCCAGAGGTAGTTGTGGACTTGCTCTAGCAACATGTGAGTCAAATTTCGTGAAAAACGCTCGAAAAAATGTTTATTTTTCCATATTGTGTAAAAACGCGAAAAACGCAAAACGACAGATTTTGGCACAAAATGGCCGCCAAACCGTAGGTCGTGTCACCATCCCGTAATGATTTCAAAATGTCCTTTGGATATCGCGGACAAGGGTATATTGGTTTCGTTAGTCGATTCTCAAAAAAAAAGTTCCGAATGTTTTCGTTTTTGCCGAGTCGGCACATTTTTTTGCGACGTTTTTTTGCTTACCACGCCCACATTCCTTTATCGATCTTGTCGTGCGTAGCATCGTTTTGTTCAGCGCGGGCCAAGGAATCGCATATTTCCTCTTCACGACGTTCCAATGAAAAATGTGCGAGCTAGCCAAGATGGCAACGGTTGCTAGCTCGCCACGCGCACGTCATTCAAAATCTACAACTTCTAATTCCAACATTTTTTCCAGAGTAGCTGGCCGTTGGTGCCCGAAAAGTTACGAGACGATTGATGAAAATTCCAACGACGAGTTTTCGTTTGTATCTGGTGCTAAAGGTGCTTTTTTGAGAAAATTCCAGATGGCGGCCTTTTCCCAAGGTCAAAGGTCAACGACACTTCTAGGGTGTTTGTAGGCTGGAGCTGGCAGCAAGTGTGTGCAATTGCTTGAAAATCGTTCAAACAAAAGTGTCTTTTCCCCATATTGTGGGAAAACACGAAAATCGCCAATTCTCAGAGTTCGCCACAAAATGGCCGCCAAGCCGTAGGTCGTGTGGCCGTCCCATAATGATTTCAAAACATCTTTGGGATATCCCCGACACGTGTGTATTGGTTTGGCGACTGTATTTTGAAGTACATTTTGTTCGGCCCCATACGCGATTTTCGGCCCATTCATTTTTTTGACGGGATCGCTGGCCGTGATGTCATCGTCTTCGGGGGGGTGACGTTGACTTTGTGGAAAATTCATTTGCAATTTATCCCAGGTGTGTGCACATTTTGGTGACTTTTCGAGCATGCGGCGGGGGTCAAATTCTCGCTGAAAGGCGGCGAAGTCGTCGTTCCAACTGCGAAAACAATATGGTCCTTGCAGTCAGTGACTGCTGCTGCGGGCCATAATAATTAAAGCCGCAAGCGGCGTTGTATGGCCCGCAGACGCAACCCGCCTTCCACGCCCAACTCTACGCACCACCGCCTCCATGCCCAAATTTACGCACCACCGCCTCCCTCACCGCCCACTTTTGATAAAGGCTAATCAAAACGGCATTTGCTAATTATGCTAACTATGCTAACTATCCTAATGTGGCTAAAAGTGCAAGCATAGTGATCAGCATCATCAACTGACTCAGGAAAACACATTTTTAAAAATGCTAATTATGCTTACTATGCTAGTTATGCTAACACAGCTAAAAGTGCTAGCATAGCGATCAGCATCATCAACTGACTCAGAAAAACACATTACCTAAAATGCTAATTATGCTAACTACGCTAGCTATGCTATTGTGGCTAAAAGTGCTAGCATAGCGATCAGCATCATCAACTGACTAGAAAAAACACATTCCTCCATTGGTGAGAGCTATATGTCATAAGTTGATTAAAAAACCCACTTTTTCCAAAATGGCAGCTTTTCTGTTGATTTTATCTCCATAGCAACCATTTTATGTTTTGGTCCCCTTGGGAGGACGAACAGGTTGACGTCAGTTTCGGACAAATCGGTAAAAGTAAACTTTTTGTTGTCCTTAGCAACAGTGGTTTTATGCTAACCACGCCCACATTCCTTATATCTCCATATCCAGTGTTTTTCAATGTATTCTGTTTCAGGCATTAATGCATGCATTCAAATTTCACAGTAGTCCTTTGAAAAACATAGGAGTTATAACAGTGCGCCACTTTGCTAGTTCGCCACGCGCACGCCGTTCAAAATCTACAACTTCTAATTCCAACGTTTTTTCCACAGTAGCTTGCCATTGATGCCCAACGTTGGTTATTGGTTTCGTTAGTCAATTTTTTCCAGAGTAGCTGGCCGTTGGTGCCCGAAAAGTTACGAGACGATTGATGAAAATTCCAACGACGAGTTTTCGTTTGTATCTGGTGCTAAAGGTGCTTTTTTGAGAAAATTCCAGATGGCGGCCTTTTCCCAAGGTCAAAGGTCAACGACACTTCTAGGGTGTTTGTAGGCTGGAGCTGGCAGCAAGTGTGTGCAATTGCTTGAAAATCGTTCAAACAAAAGTGTCTTTTCCCCATATTGTGGGAAAACACGAAAATCGCCAATTCTCAGAGTTCGCCACAAAATGGCCGCCAAGCCGTAGGTCGTGTGGCCGTCCCATAATGATTTCAAAACATCTTTGGGATATCCCCGACACGTGTGTATTGGTTTGGCGACTGTATTTTGAAGTACATTTTGTTCGGCCCCATACGCGATTTTCGGCCCATTCATTTTTTTGACGGGATCGCTGGCCGTGATGTCATCGTCTTCGGGGGGGTGACGTTGACTTTGTGGAAAATTCATTTGCAATTTATCCCAGGTGTGTGCACATTTTGGTGACTTTTCGAGCATGCGGCGGGGGTCAAATTCTCGCTGAAAGGCGGCGAAGTCGTCGTTCCAACTGCGAAAACAATATGGTCCTTGCAGTCAGTGACTGCTGCTGCGGGCCATAATAAGGTATGAGGAATAGCAGTGCGCGACTTTGCGAGCTCGCCACGCGGACGCCGTTCAAAATCTACAACTTCTAATTGCAACATTTTTTTCACAGTAGCTTGACGTTGATGCCCAAAACGTTTCGAGACGATCGCGGAAAATTCCAACGACAAGTTTACGATTGAATCCAGGGGTAAAGGCGTTTTTTATAGAAAATTCAAGATGGCGGCCTTTTCCCGAGGTCAAAGGTGGACGAAACTCCAGAGGTAGTTGTGGACTTGCTCTAGCAACATGTGAGTCAAATTTCGTGAAAAACGCTCGAAAAAATGTTTATTTTTCCATATTGTGTAAAAACGCGAAAAACGCAAAACGACAGATTTTGGCACAAAATGGCCGCCAAACCGTAGGTCGTGTCACCATCCCGTAATGATTTCAAAATGTCCTTTGGATATCGCGGACAAGGGTATATTGGTTTCGTTAGTCGATTCTCAAAAAAAAAGTTCCGAATGTTTTCGTTTTTGCCGAGTCGGCACATTTTTTTGCGACGTTTTTTTGCTTACCACGCCCACATTCCTTTATCGATCTTGTCGTGCGTAGCATCGTTTTGTTCAGCGCGGGCCAAGGAATCGCATATTTCCTCTTCACGACGTTCCAATGAAAAATGTGCGAGCTAGCCAAGATGGCAACGGTTGCTAGCTCGCCACGCGCACGTCATTCAAAATCTACAACTTCTAATTCCAACATTTTTTCCAGAGTAGCTGGCCGTTGGTGCCCGAAAAGTTACGAGACGATTGATGAAAATTCCAACGACGAGTTTTCGTTTGTATCTGGTGCTAAAGGTGCTTTTTTGAGAAAATTCCAGATGGCGGCCTTTTCCCAAGGTCAAAGGTCAACGACACTTCTAGGGTGTTTGTAGGCTGGAGCTGGCAGCAAGTGTGTGCAATTGCTTGAAAATCGTTCAAACAAAAGTGTCTTTTCCCCATATTGTGGGAAAACACGAAAATCGCCAATTCTCAGAGTTCGCCACAAAATGGCCGCCAAGCCGTAGGTCGTGTGGCCGTCCCATAATGATTTCAAAACATCTTTGGGATATCCCCGACACGTGTGTATTGGTTTGGCGACTGTATTTTGAAGTACATTTTGTTCGGCCCCATACGCGATTTTCGGCCCATTCATTTTTTTGACGGGATCGCTGGCCGTGATGTCATCGTCTTCGGGGGGGTGACGTTGACTTTGTGGAAAATTCATTTGCAATTTATCCCAGGTGTGTGCACATTTTGGTGACTTTTCGAGCATGCGGCGGGGGTCAAATTCTCGCTGAAAGGCGGCGAAGTCGTCGTTCCAACTGCGAAAACAATATGGTCCTTGCAGTCAGTGACTGCTGCTGCGGGCCATAATAAGGTATGAGGAATAGCAGTGCGCGACTTTGCGAGCTCGCCACGCGGACGCCGTTCAAAATCTACAACTTCTAATTGCAACATTTTTTTCACAGTAGCTTGACGTTGATGCCCAAAACGTTTCGAGACGATCGCGGAAAATTCCAACGACAAGTTTACGATTGAATCCAGGGGTAAAGGCGTTTTTTATAGAAAATTCAAGATGGCGGCCTTTTCCCGAGGTCAAAGGTGGACGAAACTCCAGAGGTAGTTGTGGACTTGCTCTAGCAACATGTGAGTCAAATTTCGTGAAAAACGCTCGAAAAAATGTTTATTTTTCCATATTGTGTAAAAACGCGAAAAACGCAAAACGACAGATTTTGGCACAAAATGGCCGCCAAACCGTAGGTCGTGTCACCATCCCGTAATGATTTCAAAATGTCCTTTGGATATCGCGGACAAGGGTATATTGGTTTCGTTAGTCGATTCTCAAAAAAAAAGTTCCGAATGTTTTCGTTTTTGCCGAGTCGGCACATTTTTTTGCGACGTTTTTTTGCTTACCACGCCCACATTCCTTTATCGATCTTGTCGTGCGTAGCATCGTTTTGTTCAGCGCGGGCCAAGGAATCGCATATTTCCTCTTCACGACGTTCCAATGAAAAATGTGCGAGCTAGCCAAGATGGCAACGGTTGCTAGCTCGCCACGCGCACGTCATTCAAAATCTACAACTTCTAATTCCAACATTTTTTCCAGAGTAGCTGGCCGTTGGTGCCCGAAAAGTTACGAGACGATTGATGAAAATTCCAACGACGAGTTTTCGTTTGTATCTGGTGCTAAAGGTGCTTTTTTGAGAAAATTCCAGATGGCGGCCTTTTCCCAAGGTCAAAGGTCAACGACACTTCTAGGGTGTTTGTAGGCTGGAGCTGGCAGCAAGTGTGTGCAATTGCTTGAAAATCGTTCAAACAAAAGTGTCTTTTCCCCATATTGTGGGAAAACACGAAAATCGCCAATTCTCAGAGTTCGCCACAAAATGGCCGCCAAGCCGTAGGTCGTGTGGCCGTCCCATAATGATTTCAAAACATCTTTGGGATATCCCCGACACGTGTGTATTGGTTTGGCGACTGTATTTTGAAGTACATTTTGTTCGGCCCCATACGCGATTTTCGGCCCATTCATTTTTTTGACGGGATCGCTGGCCGTGATGTCATCGTCTTCGGGGGGGTGACGTTGACTTTGTGGAAAATTCATTTGCAATTTATCCCAGGTGTGTGCACATTTTGGTGACTTTTCGAGCATGCGGCGGGGGTCAAATTCTCGCTGAAAGGCGGCGAAGTCGTCGTTCCAACTGCGAAAACAATATGGTCCTTGCAGTCAGTGACTGCTGCTGCGGGCCATAATAAGGTATGAGGAATAGCAGTGCGCGACTTTGCGAGCTCGCCACGCGGACGCCGTTCAAAATCTACAACTTCTAATTGCAACATTTTTTTCACAGTAGCTTGACGTTGATGCCCAAAACGTTTCGAGACGATCGCGGAAAATTCCAACGACAAGTTTACGATTGAATCCAGGGGTAAAGGCGTTTTTTATAGAAAATTCAAGATGGCGGCCTTTTCCCGAGGTCAAAGGTGGACGAAACTCCAGAGGTAGTTGTGGACTTGCTCTAGCAACATGTGAGTCAAATTTCGTGAAAAACGCTCGAAAAAATGTTTATTTTTCCATATTGTGTAAAAACGCGAAAAACGCAAAACGACAGATTTTGGCACAAAATGGCCGCCAAACCGTAGGTCGTGTCACCATCCCGTAATGATTTCAAAATGTCCTTTGGATATCGCGGACAAGGGTATATTGGTTTCGTTAGTCGATTCTCAAAAAAAAAGTTCCGAATGTTTTCGTTTTTGCCGAGTCGGCACATTTTTTTGCGACGTTTTTTTGCTTACCACGCCCACATTCCTTTATCGATCTTGTCGTGCGTAGCATCGTTTTGTTCAGCGCGGGCCAAGGAATCGCATATTTCCTCTTCACGACGTTCCAATGAAAAATGTGCGAGCTAGCCAAGATGGCAACGGTTGCTAGCTCGCCACGCGCACGTCATTCAAAATCTACAACTTCTAATTCCAACATTTTTTCCAGAGTAGCTGGCCGTTGGTGCCCGAAAAGTTACGAGACGATTGATGAAAATTCCAACGACGAGTTTTCGTTTGTATCTGGTGCTAAAGGTGCTTTTTTGAGAAAATTCCAGATGGCGGCCTTTTCCCAAGGTCAAAGGTCAACGACACTTCTAGGGTGTTTGTAGGCTGGAGCTGGCAGCAAGTGTGTGCAATTGCTTGAAAATCGTTCAAACAAAAGTGTCTTTTCCCCATATTGTGGGAAAACACGAAAATCGCCAATTCTCAGAGTTCGCCACAAAATGGCCGCCAAGCCGTAGGTCGTGTGGCCGTCCCATAATGATTTCAAAACATCTTTGGGATATCCCCGACACGTGTGTATTGGTTTGGCGACTGTATTTTGAAGTACATTTTGTTCGGCCCCATACGCGATTTTCGGCCCATTCATTTTTTTGACGGGATCGCTGGCCGTGATGTCATCGTCTTCGGGGGGGTGACGTTGACTTTGTGGAAAATTCATTTGCAATTTATCCCAGGTGTGTGCACATTTTGGTGACTTTTCGAGCATGCGGCGGGGGTCAAATTCTCGCTGAAAGGCGGCGAAGTCGTCGTTCCAACTGCGAAAACAATATGGTCCTTGCAGTCAGTGACTGCTGCTGCGGGCCATAATAAGGTATGAGGAATAGCAGTGCGCGACTTTGCGAGCTCGCCACGCGGACGCCGTTCAAAATCTACAACTTCTAATTGCAACATTTTTTTCACAGTAGCTTGACGTTGATGCCCAAAACGTTTCGAGACGATCGCGGAAAATTCCAACGACAAGTTTACGATTGAATCCAGGGGTAAAGGCGTTTTTTATAGAAAATTCAAGATGGCGGCCTTTTCCCGAGGTCAAAGGTGGACGAAACTCCAGAGGTAGTTGTGGACTTGCTCTAGCAACATGTGAGTCAAATTTCGTGAAAAACGCTCGAAAAAATGTTTATTTTTCCATATTGTGTAAAAACGCGAAAAACGCAAAACGACAGATTTTGGCACAAAATGGCCGCCAAACCGTAGGTCGTGTCACCATCCCGTAATGATTTCAAAATGTCCTTTGGATATCGCGGACAAGGGTATATTGGTTTCGTTAGTCGATTCTCAAAAAAAAAGTTCCGAATGTTTTCGTTTTTGCCGAGTCGGCACATTTTTTTGCGACGTTTTTTTGCTTACCACGCCCACATTCCTTTATCGATCTTGTCGTGCGTAGCATCGTTTTGTTCAGCGCGGGCCAAGGAATCGCATATTTCCTCTTCACGACGTTCCAATGAAAAATGTGCGAGCTAGCCAAGATGGCAACGGTTGCTAGCTCGCCACGCGCACGTCATTCAAAATCTACAACTTCTAATTCCAACATTTTTTCCAGAGTAGCTGGCCGTTGGTGCCCGAAAAGTTACGAGACGATTGATGAAAATTCCAACGACGAGTTTTCGTTTGTATCTGGTGCTAAAGGTGCTTTTTTGAGAAAATTCCAGATGGCGGCCTTTTCCCAAGGTCAAAGGTCAACGACACTTCTAGGGTGTTTGTAGGCTGGAGCTGGCAGCAAGTGTGTGCAATTGCTTGAAAATCGTTCAAACAAAAGTGTCTTTTCCCCATATTGTGGGAAAACACGAAAATCGCCAATTCTCAGAGTTCGCCACAAAATGGCCGCCAAGCCGTAGGTCGTGTGGCCGTCCCATAATGATTTCAAAACATCTTTGGGATATCCCCGACACGTGTGTATTGGTTTGGCGACTGTATTTTGAAGTACATTTTGTTCGGCCCCATACGCGATTTTCGGCCCATTCATTTTTTTGACGGGATCGCTGGCCGTGATGTCATCGTCTTCGGGGGGGTGACGTTGACTTTGTGGAAAATTCATTTGCAATTTATCCCAGGTGTGTGCACATTTTGGTGACTTTTCGAGCATGCGGCGGGGGTCAAATTCTCGCTGAAAGGCGGCGAAGTCGTCGTTCCAACTGCGAAAACAATATGGTCCTTGCAGTCAGTGACTGCTGCTGCGGGCCATAATAAGGTATGAGGAATAGCAGTGCGCGACTTTGCGAGCTCGCCACGCGGACGCCGTTCAAAATCTACAACTTCTAATTGCAACATTTTTTTCACAGTAGCTTGACGTTGATGCCCAAAACGTTTCGAGACGATCGCGGAAAATTCCAACGACAAGTTTACGATTGAATCCAGGGGTAAAGGCGTTTTTTATAGAAAATTCAAGATGGCGGCCTTTTCCCGAGGTCAAAGGTGGACGAAACTCCAGAGGTAGTTGTGGACTTGCTCTAGCAACATGTGAGTCAAATTTCGTGAAAAACGCTCGAAAAAATGTTTATTTTTCCATATTGTGTAAAAACGCGAAAAACGCAAAACGACAGATTTTGGCACAAAATGGCCGCCAAACCGTAGGTCGTGTCACCATCCCGTAATGATTTCAAAATGTCCTTTGGATATCGCGGACAAGGGTATATTGGTTTCGTTAGTCGATTCTCAAAAAAAAAGTTCCGAATGTTTTCGTTTTTGCCGAGTCGGCACATTTTTTTGCGACGTTTTTTTGCTTACCACGCCCACATTCCTTTATCGATCTTGTCGTGCGTAGCATCGTTTTGTTCAGCGCGGGCCAAGGAATCGCATATTTCCTCTTCACGACGTTCCAATGAAAAATGTGCGAGCTAGCCAAGATGGCAACGGTTGCTAGCTCGCCACGCGCACGTCATTCAAAATCTACAACTTCTAATTCCAACATTTTTTCCAGAGTAGCTGGCCGTTGGTGCCCGAAAAGTTACGAGACGATTGATGAAAATTCCAACGACGAGTTTTCGTTTGTATCTGGTGCTAAAGGTGCTTTTTTGAGAAAATTCCAGATGGCGGCCTTTTCCCAAGGTCAAAGGTCAACGACACTTCTAGGGTGTTTGTAGGCTGGAGCTGGCAGCAAGTGTGTGCAATTGCTTGAAAATCGTTCAAACAAAAGTGTCTTTTCCCCATATTGTGGGAAAACACGAAAATCGCCAATTCTCAGAGTTCGCCACAAAATGGCCGCCAAGCCGTAGGTCGTGTGGCCGTCCCATAATGATTTCAAAACATCTTTGGGATATCCCCGACACGTGTGTATTGGTTTGGCGACTGTATTTTGAAGTACATTTTGTTCGGCCCCATACGCGATTTTCGGCCCATTCATTTTTTTGACGGGATCGCTGGCCGTGATGTCATCGTCTTCGGGGGGGTGACGTTGACTTTGTGGAAAATTCATTTGCAATTTATCCCAGGTGTGTGCACATTTTGGTGACTTTTCGAGCATGCGGCGGGGGTCAAATTCTCGCTGAAAGGCGGCGAAGTCGTCGTTCCAACTGCGAAAACAATATGGTCCTTGCAGTCAGTGACTGCTGCTGCGGGCCATAATAAGGTATGAGGAATAGCAGTGCGCGACTTTGCGAGCTCGCCACGCGGACGCCGTTCAAAATCTACAACTTCTAATTGCAACATTTTTTTCACAGTAGCTTGACGTTGATGCCCAAAACGTTTCGAGACGATCGCGGAAAATTCCAACGACAAGTTTACGATTGAATCCAGGGGTAAAGGCGTTTTTTATAGAAAATTCAAGATGGCGGCCTTTTCCCGAGGTCAAAGGTGGACGAAACTCCAGAGGTAGTTGTGGACTTGCTCTAGCAACATGTGAGTCAAATTTCGTGAAAAACGCTCGAAAAAATGTTTATTTTTCCATATTGTGTAAAAACGCGAAAAACGCAAAACGACAGATTTTGGCACAAAATGGCCGCCAAACCGTAGGTCGTGTCACCATCCCGTAATGATTTCAAAATGTCCTTTGGATATCGCGGACAAGGGTATATTGGTTTCGTTAGTCGATTCTCAAAAAAAAAGTTCCGAATGTTTTCGTTTTTGCCGAGTCGGCACATTTTTTTGCGACGTTTTTTTGCTTACCACGCCCACATTCCTTTATCGATCTTGTCGTGCGTAGCATCGTTTTGTTCAGCGCGGGCCAAGGAATCGCATATTTCCTCTTCACGACGTTCCAATGAAAAATGTGCGAGCTAGCCAAGATGGCAACGGTTGCTAGCTCGCCACGCGCACGTCATTCAAAATCTACAACTTCTAATTCCAACATTTTTTCCAGAGTAGCTGGCCGTTGGTGCCCGAAAAGTTACGAGACGATTGATGAAAATTCCAACGACGAGTTTTCGTTTGTATCTGGTGCTAAAGGTGCTTTTTTGAGAAAATTCCAGATGGCGGCCTTTTCCCAAGGTCAAAGGTCAACGACACTTCTAGGGTGTTTGTAGGCTGGAGCTGGCAGCAAGTGTGTGCAATTGCTTGAAAATCGTTCAAACAAAAGTGTCTTTTCCCCATATTGTGGGAAAACACGAAAATCGCCAATTCTCAGAGTTCGCCACAAAATGGCCGCCAAGCCGTAGGTCGTGTGGCCGTCCCATAATGATTTCAAAACATCTTTGGGATATCCCCGACACGTGTGTATTGGTTTGGCGACTGTATTTTGAAGTACATTTTGTTCGGCCCCATACGCGATTTTCGGCCCATTCATTTTTTTGACGGGATCGCTGGCCGTGATGTCATCGTCTTCGGGGGGGTGACGTTGACTTTGTGGAAAATTCATTTGCAATTTATCCCAGGTGTGTGCACATTTTGGTGACTTTTCGAGCATGCGGCGGGGGTCAAATTCTCGCTGAAAGGCGGCGAAGTCGTCGTTCCAACTGCGAAAACAATATGGTCCTTGCAGTCAGTGACTGCTGCTGCGGGCCATAATAAGGTATGAGGAATAGCAGTGCGCGACTTTGCGAGCTCGCCACGCGGACGCCGTTCAAAATCTACAACTTCTAATTGCAACATTTTTTTCACAGTAGCTTGACGTTGATGCCCAAAACGTTTCGAGACGATCGCGGAAAATTCCAACGACAAGTTTACGATTGAATCCAGGGGTAAAGGCGTTTTTTATAGAAAATTCAAGATGGCGGCCTTTTCCCGAGGTCAAAGGTGGACGAAACTCCAGAGGTAGTTGTGGACTTGCTCTAGCAACATGTGAGTCAAATTTCGTGAAAAACGCTCGAAAAAATGTTTATTTTTCCATATTGTGTAAAAACGCGAAAAACGCAAAACGACAGATTTTGGCACAAAATGGCCGCCAAACCGTAGGTCGTGTCACCATCCCGTAATGATTTCAAAATGTCCTTTGGATATCGCGGACAAGGGTATATTGGTTTCGTTAGTCGATTCTCAAAAAAAAAGTTCCGAATGTTTTCGTTTTTGCCGAGTCGGCACATTTTTTTGCGACGTTTTTTTGCTTACCACGCCCACATTCCTTTATCGATCTTGTCGTGCGTAGCATCGTTTTGTTCAGCGCGGGCCAAGGAATCGCATATTTCCTCTTCACGACGTTCCAATGAAAAATGTGCGAGCTAGCCAAGATGGCAACGGTTGCTAGCTCGCCACGCGCACGTCATTCAAAATCTACAACTTCTAATTCCAACATTTTTTCCAGAGTAGCTGGCCGTTGGTGCCCGAAAAGTTACGAGACGATTGATGAAAATTCCAACGACGAGTTTTCGTTTGTATCTGGTGCTAAAGGTGCTTTTTTGAGAAAATTCCAGATGGCGGCCTTTTCCCAAGGTCAAAGGTCAACGACACTTCTAGGGTGTTTGTAGGCTGGAGCTGGCAGCAAGTGTGTGCAATTGCTTGAAAATCGTTCAAACAAAAGTGTCTTTTCCCCATATTGTGGGAAAACACGAAAATCGCCAATTCTCAGAGTTCGCCACAAAATGGCCGCCAAGCCGTAGGTCGTGTGGCCGTCCCATAATGATTTCAAAACATCTTTGGGATATCCCCGACACGTGTGTATTGGTTTGGCGACTGTATTTTGAAGTACATTTTGTTCGGCCCCATACGCGATTTTCGGCCCATTCATTTTTTTGACGGGATCGCTGGCCGTGATGTCATCGTCTTCGGGGGGGTGACGTTGACTTTGTGGAAAATTCATTTGCAATTTATCCCAGGTGTGTGCACATTTTGGTGACTTTTCGAGCATGCGGCGGGGGTCAAATTCTCGCTGAAAGGCGGCGAAGTCGTCGTTCCAACTGCGAAAACAATATGGTCCTTGCAGTCAGTGACTGCTGCTGCGGGCCATAATAAGGTATGAGGAATAGCAGTGCGCGACTTTGCGAGCTCGCCACGCGGACGCCGTTCAAAATCTACAACTTCTAATTGCAACATTTTTTTCACAGTAGCTTGACGTTGATGCCCAAAACGTTTCGAGACGATCGCGGAAAATTCCAACGACAAGTTTACGATTGAATCCAGGGGTAAAGGCGTTTTTTATAGAAAATTCAAGATGGCGGCCTTTTCCCGAGGTCAAAGGTGGACGAAACTCCAGAGGTAGTTGTGGACTTGCTCTAGCAACATGTGAGTCAAATTTCGTGAAAAACGCTCGAAAAAATGTTTATTTTTCCATATTGTGTAAAAACGCGAAAAACGCAAAACGACAGATTTTGGCACAAAATGGCCGCCAAACCGTAGGTCGTGTCACCATCCCGTAATGATTTCAAAATGTCCTTTGGATATCGCGGACAAGGGTATATTGGTTTCGTTAGTCGATTCTCAAAAAAAAAGTTCCGAATGTTTTCGTTTTTGCCGAGTCGGCACATTTTTTTGCGACGTTTTTTTGCTTACCACGCCCACATTCCTTTATCGATCTTGTCGTGCGTAGCATCGTTTTGTTCAGCGCGGGCCAAGGAATCGCATATTTCCTCTTCACGACGTTCCAATGAAAAATGTGCGAGCTAGCCAAGATGGCAACGGTTGCTAGCTCGCCACGCGCACGTCATTCAAAATCTACAACTTCTAATTCCAACATTTTTTCCAGAGTAGCTGGCCGTTGGTGCCCGAAAAGTTACGAGACGATTGATGAAAATTCCAACGACGAGTTTTCGTTTGTATCTGGTGCTAAAGGTGCTTTTTTGAGAAAATTCCAGATGGCGGCCTTTTCCCAAGGTCAAAGGTCAACGACACTTCTAGGGTGTTTGTAGGCTGGAGCTGGCAGCAAGTGTGTGCAATTGCTTGAAAATCGTTCAAACAAAAGTGTCTTTTCCCCATATTGTGGGAAAACACGAAAATCGCCAATTCTCAGAGTTCGCCACAAAATGGCCGCCAAGCCGTAGGTCGTGTGGCCGTCCCATAATGATTTCAAAACATCTTTGGGATATCCCCGACACGTGTGTATTGGTTTGGCGACTGTATTTTGAAGTACATTTTGTTCGGCCCCATACGCGATTTTCGGCCCATTCATTTTTTTGACGGGATCGCTGGCCGTGATGTCATCGTCTTCGGGGGGGTGACGTTGACTTTGTGGAAAATTCATTTGCAATTTATCCCAGGTGTGTGCACATTTTGGTGACTTTTCGAGCATGCGGCGGGGGTCAAATTCTCGCTGAAAGGCGGCGAAGTCGTCGTTCCAACTGCGAAAACAATATGGTCCTTGCAGTCAGTGACTGCTGCTGCGGGCCATAATAAGGTATGAGGAATAGCAGTGCGCGACTTTGCGAGCTCGCCACGCGGACGCCGTTCAAAATCTACAACTTCTAATTGCAACATTTTTTTCACAGTAGCTTGACGTTGATGCCCAAAACGTTTCGAGACGATCGCGGAAAATTCCAACGACAAGTTTACGATTGAATCCAGGGGTAAAGGCGTTTTTTATAGAAAATTCAAGATGGCGGCCTTTTCCCGAGGTCAAAGGTGGACGAAACTCCAGAGGTAGTTGTGGACTTGCTCTAGCAACATGTGAGTCAAATTTCGTGAAAAACGCTCGAAAAAATGTTTATTTTTCCATATTGTGTAAAAACGCGAAAAACGCAAAACGACAGATTTTGGCACAAAATGGCCGCCAAACCGTAGGTCGTGTCACCATCCCGTAATGATTTCAAAATGTCCTTTGGATATCGCGGACAAGGGTATATTGGTTTCGTTAGTCGATTCTCAAAAAAAAAGTTCCGAATGTTTTCGTTTTTGCCGAGTCGGCACATTTTTTTGCGACGTTTTTTTGCTTACCACGCCCACATTCCTTTATCGATCTTGTCGTGCGTAGCATCGTTTTGTTCAGCGCGGGCCAAGGAATCGCATATTTCCTCTTCACGACGTTCCAATGAAAAATGTGCGAGCTAGCCAAGATGGCAACGGTTGCTAGCTCGCCACGCGCACGTCATTCAAAATCTACAACTTCTAATTCCAACATTTTTTCCAGAGTAGCTGGCCGTTGGTGCCCGAAAAGTTACGAGACGATTGATGAAAATTCCAACGACGAGTTTTCGTTTGTATCTGGTGCTAAAGGTGCTTTTTTGAGAAAATTCCAGATGGCGGCCTTTTCCCAAGGTCAAAGGTCAACGACACTTCTAGGGTGTTTGTAGGCTGGAGCTGGCAGCAAGTGTGTGCAATTGCTTGAAAATCGTTCAAACAAAAGTGTCTTTTCCCCATATTGTGGGAAAACACGAAAATCGCCAATTCTCAGAGTTCGCCACAAAATGGCCGCCAAGCCGTAGGTCGTGTGGCCGTCCCATAATGATTTCAAAACATCTTTGGGATATCCCCGACACGTGTGTATTGGTTTGGCGACTGTATTTTGAAGTACATTTTGTTCGGCCCCATACGCGATTTTCGGCCCATTCATTTTTTTGACGGGATCGCTGGCCGTGATGTCATCGTCTTCGGGGGGGTGACGTTGACTTTGTGGAAAATTCATTTGCAATTTATCCCAGGTGTGTGCACATTTTGGTGACTTTTCGAGCATGCGGCGGGGGTCAAATTCTCGCTGAAAGGCGGCGAAGTCGTCGTTCCAACTGCGAAAACAATATGGTCCTTGCAGTCAGTGACTGCTGCTGCGGGCCATAATAAGGTATGAGGAATAGCAGTGCGCGACTTTGCGAGCTCGCCACGCGGACGCCGTTCAAAATCTACAACTTCTAATTGCAACATTTTTTTCACAGTAGCTTGACGTTGATGCCCAAAACGTTTCGAGACGATTGCGGAAAATTCCAACGACAAGTTTACGATTGAATCCAGGGGTAAAGGCGTTTTTTATAGAAAATTCAAGATGGCGGCCTTTTCCCGAGGTCAAAGGTGGACGAAACTCCAGAGGTAGTTGTGGACTTGCTCTAGCAACATGTGAGTCAAATTTCGTGAAAAACGCTCGAAAAAATGTTTATTTTTCCATATTGTGTAAAAACGCGAAAAACGCAAAACGACAGATTTTGGCACAAAATGGCCGCCAAACCGTAGGTCGTGTCACCATCCCGTAATGATTTCAAAATGTCCTTTGGATATCGCGGACAAGGGTATATTGGTTTCGTTAGTCGATTCTCAAAAAAAAAGTTCCGAATGTTTTCGTTTTTGCCGAGTCGGCACATTTTTTTGCGACGTTTTTTTGCTTACCACGCCCACATTCCTTTATCGATCTTGTCGTGCGTAGCATCGTTTTGTTCAGCGCGGGCCAAGGAATCGCATATTTCCTCTTCACGACGTTCCAATGAAAAATGTGCGAGCTAGCCAAGATGGCAACGGTTGCTAGCTCGCCACGCGCACGTCATTCAAAATCTACAACTTCTAATTCCAACATTTTTTCCAGAGTAGCTGGCCGTTGGTGCCCGAAAAGTTACGAGACGATTGATGAAAATTCCAACGACGAGTTTTCGTTTGTATCTGGTGCTAAAGGTGCTTTTTTGAGAAAATTCCAGATGGCGGCCTTTTCCCAAGGTCAAAGGTCAACGACACTTCTAGGGTGTTTGTAGGCTGGAGCTGGCAGCAAGTGTGTGCAATTGCTTGAAAATCGTTCAAACAAAAGTGTCTTTTCCCCATATTGTGGGAAAACACGAAAATCGCCAATTCTCAGAGTTCGCCACAAAATGGCCGCCAAGCCGTAGGTCGTGTGGCCGTCCCATAATGATTTCAAAACATCTTTGGGATATCCCCGACACGTGTGTATTGGTTTGGCGACTGTATTTTGAAGTACATTTTGTTCGGCCCCATACGCGATTTTCGGCCCATTCATTTTTTTGACGGGATCGCTGGCCGTGATGTCATCGTCTTCGGGGGGGTGACGTTGACTTTGTGGAAAATTCATTTGCAATTTATCCCAGGTGTGTGCACATTTTGGTGACTTTTCGAGCATGCGGCGGGGGTCAAATTCTCGCTGAAAGGCGGCGAAGTCGTCGTTCCAACTGCGAAAACAATATGGTCCTTGCAGTCAGTGACTGCTGCTGCGGGCCATAATAAGGTATGAGGAATAGCAGTGCGCGACTTTGCGAGCTCGCCACGCGGACGCCGTTCAAAATCTACAACTTCTAATTGCAACATTTTTTTCACAGTAGCTTGACGTTGATGCCCAAAACGTTTCGAGACGATCGCGGAAAATTCCAACGACAAGTTTACGATTGAATCCAGGGGTAAAGGCGTTTTTTATAGAAAATTCAAGATGGCGGCCTTTTCCCGAGGTCAAAGGTGGACGAAACTCCAGAGGTAGTTGTGGACTTGCTCTAGCAACATGTGAGTCAAATTTCGTGAAAAACGCTCGAAAAAATGTTTATTTTTCCATATTGTGTAAAAACGCGAAAAACGCAAAACGACAGATTTTGGCACAAAATGGCCGCCAAACCGTAGGTCGTGTCACCATCCCGTAATGATTTCAAAATGTCCTTTGGATATTGCGGACAAGGGTATATTGGTTTCGTTAGTCGATTCTCAAAAAAAAAGTTCCGAATGTTTTCGTTTTTGCCGAGTCGGCACATTTTTTTGCGACGTTTTTTTGCTTACCACGCCCACATTCCTTTATCGATCTTGTCGTGCGTAGCATCGTTTTGTTCAGCGCGGGCCAAGGAATCGCATATTTCCTCTTCACGACGTTCCAATGAAAAATGTGCGAGCTAGCCAAGATGGCAACGGTTGCTAGCTCGCCACGCGCACGTCATTCAAAATCTACAACTTCTAATTCCAACATTTTTTCCAGAGTAGCTGGCCGTTGGTGCCCGAAAAGTTACGAGACGATTGATGAAAATTCCAACGACGAGTTTTCGTTTGTATCTGGTGCTAAAGGTGCTTTTTTGAGAAAATTCCAGATGGCGGCCTTTTCCCAAGGTCAAAGGTCAACGACACTTCTAGGGTGTTTGTAGGCTGGAGCTGGCAGCAAGTGTGTGCAATTGCTTGAAAATCGTTCAAACAAAAGTGTCTTTTCCCCATATTGTGGGAAAACACGAAAATCGCCAATTCTCAGAGTTCGCCACAAAATGGCCGCCAAGCCGTAGGTCGTGTGGCCGTCCCATAATGATTTCAAAACATCTTTGGGATATCCCCGACACGTGTGTATTGGTTTGGCGACTGTATTTTGAAGTACATTTTGTTCGGCCCCATACGCGATTTTCGGCCCATTCATTTTTTTGACGGGATCGCTGGCCGTGATGTCATCGTCTTCGGGGGGGTGACGTTGACTTTGTGGAAAATTCATTTGCAATTTATCCCAGGTGTGTGCACATTTTGGTGACTTTTCGAGCATGCGGCGGGGGTCAAATTCTCGCTGAAAGGCGGCGAAGTCGTCGTTCCAACTGCGAAAACAATATGGTCCTTGCAGTCAGTGACTGCTGCTGCGGGCCATAATAATTAAAGCCGCAAGCGGCGTTGTATGGCCCGCAGACGCAACCCGCCTTCCACGCCCAACTCTACGCACCACCGCCTCCATGCCCAAATTTACGCACCACCGCCTCCCTCACCGCCCACTTTTGATAAAGGCTAATCAAAACGGCATTTGCTAATTATGCTAACTATGCTAACTATCCTAATGTGGCTAAAAGTGCAAGCATAGTGATCAGCATCATCAACTGACTCAGGAAAACACATTTTTAAAAATGCTAATTATGCTTACTATGCTAGTTATGCTAACACAGCTAAAAGTGCTAGCATAGCGATCAGCATCATCAACTGACTCAGAAAAACACATTACCTAAAATGCTAATTATGCTAACTACGCTAGCTATGCTATTGTGGCTAAAAGTGCTAGCATAGCGATCAGCATCATCAACTGACTAGAAAAAACACATTCCTCCATTGGTGAGAGCTATATGTCATAAGTTGATTAAAAAACCCACTTTTTCCAAAATGGCAGCTTTTCTGTTGATTTTATCTCCATAGCAACCATTTTATGTTTTGGTCCCCTTGGGAGGACGAACAGGTTGACGTCAGTTTCGGACAAATCGGTAAAAGTAAACTTTTTGTTGTCCTTAGCAACAGTGGTTTTATGCTAACCACGCCCACATTCCTTATATCTCCATATCCAGTGTTTTTCAATGTATTCTGTTTCAGGCATTAATGCATGCATTCAAATTTCACAGTAGTCCTTTGAAAAACATAGGAGTTATAACAGTGCGCCACTTTGCTAGTTCGCCACGCGCACGCCGTTCAAAATCTACAACTTCTAATTCCAACGTTTTTTCCACAGTAGCTTGCCATTGATGCCCAACGTTGGTTATTGGTTTCGTTAGTCAATTTTTTCCAGAGTAGCTGGCCGTTGGTGCCCGAAAAGTTACGAGACGATTGATGAAAATTCCAACGACGAGTTTTCGTTTGTATCTGGTGCTAAAGGTGCTTTTTTGAGAAAATTCCAGATGGCGGCCTTTTCCCAAGGTCAAAGGTCAACGACACTTCTAGGGTGTTTGTAGGCTGGAGCTGGCAGCAAGTGTGTGCAATTGCTTGAAAATCGTTCAAACAAAAGTGTCTTTTCCCCATATTGTGGGAAAACACGAAAATCGCCAATTCTCAGAGTTCGCCACAAAATGGCCGCCAAGCCGTAGGTCGTGTGGCCGTCCCATAATGATTTCAAAACATCTTTGGGATATCCCCGACACGTGTGTATTGGTTTGGCGACTGTATTTTGAAGTACATTTTGTTCGGCCCCATACGCGATTTTCGGCCCATTCATTTTTTTGACGGGATCGCTGGCCGTGATGTCATCGTCTTCGGGGGGGTGACGTTGACTTTGTGGAAAATTCATTTGCAATTTATCCCAGGTGTGTGCACATTTTGGTGACTTTTCGAGCATGCGGCGGGGGTCAAATTCTCGCTGAAAGGCGGCGAAGTCGTCGTTCCAACTGCGAAAACAATATGGTCCTTGCAGTCAGTGACTGCTGCTGCGGGCCATAATAAGGTATGAGGAATAGCAGTGCGCGACTTTGCGAGCTCGCCACGCGGACGCCGTTCAAAATCTACAACTTCTAATTGCAACATTTTTTTCACAGTAGCTTGACGTTGATGCCCAAAACGTTTCGAGACGATCGCGGAAAATTCCAACGACAAGTTTACGATTGAATCCAGGGGTAAAGGCGTTTTTTATAGAAAATTCAAGATGGCGGCCTTTTCCCGAGGTCAAAGGTGGACGAAACTCCAGAGGTAGTTGTGGACTTGCTCTAGCAACATGTGAGTCAAATTTCGTGAAAAACGCTCGAAAAAATGTTTATTTTTCCATATTGTGTAAAAACGCGAAAAACGCAAAACGACAGATTTTGGCACAAAATGGCCGCCAAACCGTAGGTCGTGTCACCATCCCGTAATGATTTCAAAATGTCCTTTGGATATCGCGGACAAGGGTATATTGGTTTCGTTAGTCGATTCTCAAAAAAAAAGTTCCGAATGTTTTCGTTTTTGCCGAGTCGGCACATTTTTTTGCGACGTTTTTTTGCTTACCACGCCCACATTCCTTTATCGATCTTGTCGTGCGTAGCATCGTTTTGTTCAGCGCGGGCCAAGGAATCGCATATTTCCTCTTCACGACGTTCCAATGAAAAATGTGCGAGCTAGCCAAGATGGCAACGGTTGCTAGCTCGCCACGCGCACGTCATTCAAAATCTACAACTTCTAATTCCAACATTTTTTCCAGAGTAGCTGGCCGTTGGTGCCCGAAAAGTTACGAGACGATTGATGAAAATTCCAACGACGAGTTTTCGTTTGTATCTGGTGCTAAAGGTGCTTTTTTGAGAAAATTCCAGATGGCGGCCTTTTCCCAAGGTCAAAGGTCAACGACACTTCTAGGGTGTTTGTAGGCTGGAGCTGGCAGCAAGTGTGTGCAATTGCTTGAAAATCGTTCAAACAAAAGTGTCTTTTCCCCATATTGTGGGAAAACACGAAAATCGCCAATTCTCAGAGTTCGCCACAAAATGGCCGCCAAGCCGTAGGTCGTGTGGCCGTCCCATAATGATTTCAAAACATCTTTGGGATATCCCCGACACGTGTGTATTGGTTTGGCGACTGTATTTTGAAGTACATTTTGTTCGGCCCCATACGCGATTTTCGGCCCATTCATTTTTTTGACGGGATCGCTGGCCGTGATGTCATCGTCTTCGGGGGGGTGACGTTGACTTTGTGGAAAATTCATTTGCAATTTATCCCAGGTGTGTGCACATTTTGGTGACTTTTCGAGCATGCGGCGGGGGTCAAATTCTCGCTGAAAGGCGGCGAAGTCGTCGTTCCAACTGCGAAAACAATATGGTCCTTGCAGTCAGTGACTGCTGCTGCGGGCCATAATAAGGTATGAGGAATAGCAGTGCGCGACTTTGCGAGCTCGCCACGCGGACGCCGTTCAAAATCTACAACTTCTAATTGCAACATTTTTTTCACAGTAGCTTGACGTTGATGCCCAAAACGTTTCGAGACGATCGCGGAAAATTCCAACGACAAGTTTACGATTGAATCCAGGGGTAAAGGCGTTTTTTATAGAAAATTCAAGATGGCGGCCTTTTCCCGAGGTCAAAGGTGGACGAAACTCCAGAGGTAGTTGTGGACTTGCTCTAGCAACATGTGAGTCAAATTTCGTGAAAAACGCTCGAAAAAATGTTTATTTTTCCATATTGTGTAAAAACGCGAAAAACGCAAAACGACAGATTTTGGCACAAAATGGCCGCCAAACCGTAGGTCGTGTCACCATCCCGTAATGATTTCAAAATGTCCTTTGGATATCGCGGACAAGGGTATATTGGTTTCGTTAGTCGATTCTCAAAAAAAAAGTTCCGAATGTTTTCGTTTTTGCCGAGTCGGCACATTTTTTTGCGACGTTTTTTTGCTTACCACGCCCACATTCCTTTATCGATCTTGTCGTGCGTAGCATCGTTTTGTTCAGCGCGGGCCAAGGAATCGCATATTTCCTCTTCACGACGTTCCAATGAAAAATGTGCGAGCTAGCCAAGATGGCAACGGTTGCTAGCTCGCCACGCGCACGTCATTCAAAATCTACAACTTCTAATTCCAACATTTTTTCCAGAGTAGCTGGCCGTTGGTGCCCGAAAAGTTACGAGACGATTGATGAAAATTCCAACGACGAGTTTTCGTTTGTATCTGGTGCTAAAGGTGCTTTTTTGAGAAAATTCCAGATGGCGGCCTTTTCCCAAGGTCAAAGGTCAACGACACTTCTAGGGTGTTTGTAGGCTGGAGCTGGCAGCAAGTGTGTGCAATTGCTTGAAAATCGTTCAAACAAAAGTGTCTTTTCCCCATATTGTGGGAAAACACGAAAATCGCCAATTCTCAGAGTTCGCCACAAAATGGCCGCCAAGCCGTAGGTCGTGTGGCCGTCCCATAATGATTTCAAAACATCTTTGGGATATCCCCGACACGTGTGTATTGGTTTGGCGACTGTATTTTGAAGTACATTTTGTTCGGCCCCATACGCGATTTTCGGCCCATTCATTTTTTTGACGGGATCGCTGGCCGTGATGTCATCGTCTTCGGGGGGGTGACGTTGACTTTGTGGAAAATTCATTTGCAATTTATCCCAGGTGTGTGCACATTTTGGTGACTTTTCGAGCATGCGGCGGGGGTCAAATTCTCGCTGAAAGGCGGCGAAGTCGTCGTTCCAACTGCGAAAACAATATGGTCCTTGCAGTCAGTGACTGCTGCTGCGGGCCATAATAAGGTATGAGGAATAGCAGTGCGCGACTTTGCGAGCTCGCCACGCGGACGCCGTTCAAAATCTACAACTTCTAATTGCAACATTTTTTTCACAGTAGCTTGACGTTGATGCCCAAAACGTTTCGAGACGATCGCGGAAAATTCCAACGACAAGTTTACGATTGAATCCAGGGGTAAAGGCGTTTTTTATAGAAAATTCAAGATGGCGGCCTTTTCCCGAGGTCAAAGGTGGACGAAACTCCAGAGGTAGTTGTGGACTTGCTCTAGCAACATGTGAGTCAAATTTCGTGAAAAACGCTCGAAAAAATGTTTATTTTTCCATATTGTGTAAAAACGCGAAAAACGCAAAACGACAGATTTTGGCACAAAATGGCCGCCAAACCGTAGGTCGTGTCACCATCCCGTAATGATTTCAAAATGTCCTTTGGATATCGCGGACAAGGGTATATTGGTTTCGTTAGTCGATTCTCAAAAAAAAAGTTCCGAATGTTTTCGTTTTTGCCGAGTCGGCACATTTTTTTGCGACGTTTTTTTGCTTACCACGCCCACATTCCTTTATCGATCTTGTCGTGCGTAGCATCGTTTTGTTCAGCGCGGGCCAAGGAATCGCATATTTCCTCTTCACGACGTTCCAATGAAAAATGTGCGAGCTAGCCAAGATGGCAACGGTTGCTAGCTCGCCACGCGCACGTCATTCAAAATCTACAACTTCTAATTCCAACATTTTTTCCAGAGTAGCTGGCCGTTGGTGCCCGAAAAGTTACGAGACGATTGATGAAAATTCCAACGACGAGTTTTCGTTTGTATCTGGTGCTAAAGGTGCTTTTTTGAGAAAATTCCAGATGGCGGCCTTTTCCCAAGGTCAAAGGTCAACGACACTTCTAGGGTGTTTGTAGGCTGGAGCTGGCAGCAAGTGTGTGCAATTGCTTGAAAATCGTTCAAACAAAAGTGTCTTTTCCCCATATTGTGGGAAAACACGAAAATCGCCAATTCTCAGAGTTCGCCACAAAATGGCCGCCAAGCCGTAGGTCGTGTGGCCGTCCCATAATGATTTCAAAACATCTTTGGGATATCCCCGACACGTGTGTATTGGTTTGGCGACTGTATTTTGAAGTACATTTTGTTCGGCCCCATACGCGATTTTCGGCCCATTCATTTTTTTGACGGGATCGCTGGCCGTGATGTCATCGTCTTCGGGGGGGTGACGTTGACTTTGTGGAAAATTCATTTGCAATTTATCCCAGGTGTGTGCACATTTTGGTGACTTTTCGAGCATGCGGCGGGGGTCAAATTCTCGCTGAAAGGCGGCGAAGTCGTCGTTCCAACTGCGAAAACAATATGGTCCTTGCAGTCAGTGACTGCTGCTGCGGGCCATAATAAGGTATGAGGAATAGCAGTGCGCGACTTTGCGAGCTCGCCACGCGGACGCCGTTCAAAATCTACAACTTCTAATTGCAACATTTTTTTCACAGTAGCTTGACGTTGATGCCCAAAACGTTTCGAGACGATCGCGGAAAATTCCAACGACAAGTTTACGATTGAATCCAGGGGTAAAGGCGTTTTTTATAGAAAATTCAAGATGGCGGCCTTTTCCCGAGGTCAAAGGTGGACGAAACTCCAGAGGTAGTTGTGGACTTGCTCTAGCAACATGTGAGTCAAATTTCGTGAAAAACGCTCGAAAAAATGTTTATTTTTCCATATTGTGTAAAAACGCGAAAAACGCAAAACGACAGATTTTGGCACAAAATGGCCGCCAAACCGTAGGTCGTGTCACCATCCCGTAATGATTTCAAAATGTCCTTTGGATATCGCGGACAAGGGTATATTGGTTTCGTTAGTCGATTCTCAAAAAAAAAGTTCCGAATGTTTTCGTTTTTGCCGAGTCGGCACATTTTTTTGCGACGTTTTTTTGCTTACCACGCCCACATTCCTTTATCGATCTTGTCGTGCGTAGCATCGTTTTGTTCAGCGCGGGCCAAGGAATCGCATATTTCCTCTTCACGACGTTCCAATGAAAAATGTGCGAGCTAGCCAAGATGGCAACGGTTGCTAGCTCGCCACGCGCACGTCATTCAAAATCTACAACTTCTAATTCCAACATTTTTTCCAGAGTAGCTGGCCGTTGGTGCCCGAAAAGTTACGAGACGATTGATGAAAATTCCAACGACGAGTTTTCGTTTGTATCTGGTGCTAAAGGTGCTTTTTTGAGAAAATTCCAGATGGCGGCCTTTTCCCAAGGTCAAAGGTCAACGACACTTCTAGGGTGTTTGTAGGCTGGAGCTGGCAGCAAGTGTGTGCAATTGCTTGAAAATCGTTCAAACAAAAGTGTCTTTTCCCCATATTGTGGGAAAACACGAAAATCGCCAATTCTCAGAGTTCGCCACAAAATGGCCGCCAAGCCGTAGGTCGTGTGGCCGTCCCATAATGATTTCAAAACATCTTTGGGATATCCCCGACACGTGTGTATTGGTTTGGCGACTGTATTTTGAAGTACATTTTGTTCGGCCCCATACGCGATTTTCGGCCCATTCATTTTTTTGACGGGATCGCTGGCCGTGATGTCATCGTCTTCGGGGGGGTGACGTTGACTTTGTGGAAAATTCATTTGCAATTTATCCCAGGTGTGTGCACATTTTGGTGACTTTTCGAGCATGCGGCGGGGGTCAAATTCTCGCTGAAAGGCGGCGAAGTCGTCGTTCCAACTGCGAAAACAATATGGTCCTTGCAGTCAGTGACTGCTGCTGCGGGCCATAATAAGGTATGAGGAATAGCAGTGCGCGACTTTGCGAGCTCGCCACGCGGACGCCGTTCAAAATCTACAACTTCTAATTGCAACATTTTTTTCACAGTAGCTTGACGTTGATGCCCAAAACGTTTCGAGACGATCGCGGAAAATTCCAACGACAAGTTTACGATTGAATCCAGGGGTAAAGGCGTTTTTTATAGAAAATTCAAGATGGCGGCCTTTTCCCGAGGTCAAAGGTGGACGAAACTCCAGAGGTAGTTGTGGACTTGCTCTAGCAACATGTGAGTCAAATTTCGTGAAAAACGCTCGAAAAAATGTTTATTTTTCCATATTGTGTAAAAACGCGAAAAACGCAAAACGACAGATTTTGGCACAAAATGGCCGCCAAACCGTAGGTCGTGTCACCATCCCGTAATGATTTCAAAATGTCCTTTGGATATCGCGGACAAGGGTATATTGGTTTCGTTAGTCGATTCTCAAAAAAAAAGTTCCGAATGTTTTCGTTTTTGCCGAGTCGGCACATTTTTTTGCGACGTTTTTTTGCTTACCACGCCCACATTCCTTTATCGATCTTGTCGTGCGTAGCATCGTTTTGTTCAGCGCGGGCCAAGGAATCGCATATTTCCTCTTCACGACGTTCCAATGAAAAATGTGCGAGCTAGCCAAGATGGCAACGGTTGCTAGCTCGCCACGCGCACGTCATTCAAAATCTACAACTTCTAATTCCAACATTTTTTCCAGAGTAGCTGGCCGTTGGTGCCCGAAAAGTTACGAGACGATTGATGAAAATTCCAACGACGAGTTTTCGTTTGTATCTGGTGCTAAAGGTGCTTTTTTGAGAAAATTCCAGATGGCGGCCTTTTCCCAAGGTCAAAGGTCAACGACACTTCTAGGGTGTTTGTAGGCTGGAGCTGGCAGCAAGTGTGTGCAATTGCTTGAAAATCGTTCAAACAAAAGTGTCTTTTCCCCATATTGTGGGAAAACACGAAAATCGCCAATTCTCAGAGTTCGCCACAAAATGGCCGCCAAGCCGTAGGTCGTGTGGCCGTCCCATAATGATTTCAAAACATCTTTGGGATATCCCCGACACGTGTGTATTGGTTTGGCGACTGTATTTTGAAGTACATTTTGTTCGGCCCCATACGCGATTTTCGGCCCATTCATTTTTTTGACGGGATCGCTGGCCGTGATGTCATCGTCTTCGGGGGGGTGACGTTGACTTTGTGGAAAATTCATTTGCAATTTATCCCAGGTGTGTGCACATTTTGGTGACTTTTCGAGCATGCGGCGGGGGTCAAATTCTCGCTGAAAGGCGGCGAAGTCGTCGTTCCAACTGCGAAAACAATATGGTCCTTGCAGTCAGTGACTGCTGCTGCGGGCCATAATAAGGTATGAGGAATAGCAGTGCGCGACTTTGCGAGCTCGCCACGCGGACGCCGTTCAAAATCTACAACTTCTAATTGCAACATTTTTTTCACAGTAGCTTGACGTTGATGCCCAAAACGTTTCGAGACGATCGCGGAAAATTCCAACGACAAGTTTACGATTGAATCCAGGGGTAAAGGCGTTTTTTATAGAAAATTCAAGATGGCGGCCTTTTCCCGAGGTCAAAGGTGGACGAAACTCCAGAGGTAGTTGTGGACTTGCTCTAGCAACATGTGAGTCAAATTTCGTGAAAAACGCTCGAAAAAATGTTTATTTTTCCATATTGTGTAAAAACGCGAAAAACGCAAAACGACAGATTTTGGCACAAAATGGCCGCCAAACCGTAGGTCGTGTCACCATCCCGTAATGATTTCAAAATGTCCTTTGGATATCGCGGACAAGGGTATATTGGTTTCGTTAGTCGATTCTCAAAAAAAAAGTTCCGAATGTTTTCGTTTTTGCCGAGTCGGCACATTTTTTTGCGACGTTTTTTTGCTTACCACGCCCACATTCCTTTATCGATCTTGTCGTGCGTAGCATCGTTTTGTTCAGCGCGGGCCAAGGAATCGCATATTTCCTCTTCACGACGTTCCAATGAAAAATGTGCGAGCTAGCCAAGATGGCAACGGTTGCTAGCTCGCCACGCGCACGTCATTCAAAATCTACAACTTCTAATTCCAACATTTTTTCCAGAGTAGCTGGCCGTTGGTGCCCGAAAAGTTACGAGACGATTGATGAAAATTCCAACGACGAGTTTTCGTTTGTATCTGGTGCTAAAGGTGCTTTTTTGAGAAAATTCCAGATGGCGGCCTTTTCCCAAGGTCAAAGGTCAACGACACTTCTAGGGTGTTTGTAGGCTGGAGCTGGCAGCAAGTGTGTGCAATTGCTTGAAAATCGTTCAAACAAAAGTGTCTTTTCCCCATATTGTGGGAAAACACGAAAATCGCCAATTCTCAGAGTTCGCCACAAAATGGCCGCCAAGCCGTAGGTCGTGTGGCCGTCCCATAATGATTTCAAAACATCTTTGGGATATCCCCGACACGTGTGTATTGGTTTGGCGACTGTATTTTGAAGTACATTTTGTTCGGCCCCATACGCGATTTTCGGCCCATTCATTTTTTTGACGGGATCGCTGGCCGTGATGTCATCGTCTTCGGGGGGGTGACGTTGACTTTGTGGAAAATTCATTTGCAATTTATCCCAGGTGTGTGCACATTTTGGTGACTTTTCGAGCATGCGGCGGGGGTCAAATTCTCGCTGAAAGGCGGCGAAGTCGTCGTTCCAACTGCGAAAACAATATGGTCCTTGCAGTCAGTGACTGCTGCTGCGGGCCATAATAAGGTATGAGGAATAGCAGTGCGCGACTTTGCGAGCTCGCCACGCGGACGCCGTTCAAAATCTACAACTTCTAATTGCAACATTTTTTTCACAGTAGCTTGACGTTGATGCCCAAAACGTTTCGAGACGATCGCGGAAAATTCCAACGACAAGTTTACGATTGAATCCAGGGGTAAAGGCGTTTTTTATAGAAAATTCAAGATGGCGGCCTTTTCCCGAGGTCAAAGGTGGACGAAACTCCAGAGGTAGTTGTGGACTTGCTCTAGCAACATGTGAGTCAAATTTCGTGAAAAACGCTCGAAAAAATGTTTATTTTTCCATATTGTGTAAAAACGCGAAAAACGCAAAACGACAGATTTTGGCACAAAATGGCCGCCAAACCGTAGGTCGTGTCACCATCCCGTAATGATTTCAAAATGTCCTTTGGATATCGCGGACAAGGGTATATTGGTTTCGTTAGTCGATTCTCAAAAAAAAAGTTCCGAATGTTTTCGTTTTTGCCGAGTCGGCACATTTTTTTGCGACGTTTTTTTGCTTACCACGCCCACATTCCTTTATCGATCTTGTCGTGCGTAGCATCGTTTTGTTCAGCGCGGGCCAAGGAATCGCATATTTCCTCTTCACGACGTTCCAATGAAAAATGTGCGAGCTAGCCAAGATGGCAACGGTTGCTAGCTCGCCACGCGCACGTCATTCAAAATCTACAACTTCTAATTCCAACATTTTTTCCAGAGTAGCTGGCCGTTGGTGCCCGAAAAGTTACGAGACGATTGATGAAAATTCCAACGACGAGTTTTCGTTTGTATCTGGTGCTAAAGGTGCTTTTTTGAGAAAATTCCAGATGGCGGCCTTTTCCCAAGGTCAAAGGTCAACGACACTTCTAGGGTGTTTGTAGGCTGGAGCTGGCAGCAAGTGTGTGCAATTGCTTGAAAATCGTTCAAACAAAAGTGTCTTTTCCCCATATTGTGGGAAAACACGAAAATCGCCAATTCTCAGAGTTCGCCACAAAATGGCCGCCAAGCCGTAGGTCGTGTGGCCGTCCCATAATGATTTCAAAACATCTTTGGGATATCCCCGACACGTGTGTATTGGTTTGGCGACTGTATTTTGAAGTACATTTTGTTCGGCCCCATACGCGATTTTCGGCCCATTCATTTTTTTGACGGGATCGCTGGCCGTGATGTCATCGTCTTCGGGGGGGTGACGTTGACTTTGTGGAAAATTCATTTGCAATTTATCCCAGGTGTGTGCACATTTTGGTGACTTTTCGAGCATGCGGCGGGGGTCAAATTCTCGCTGAAAGGCGGCGAAGTCGTCGTTCCAACTGCGAAAACAATATGGTCCTTGCAGTCAGTGACTGCTGCTGCGGGCCATAATAAGGTATGAGGAATAGCAGTGCGCGACTTTGCGAGCTCGCCACGCGGACGCCGTTCAAAATCTACAACTTCTAATTGCAACATTTTTTTCACAGTAGCTTGACGTTGATGCCCAAAACGTTTCGAGACGATCGCGGAAAATTCCAACGACAAGTTTACGATTGAATCCAGGGGTAAAGGCGTTTTTTATAGAAAATTCAAGATGGCGGCCTTTTCCCGAGGTCAAAGGTGGACGAAACTCCAGAGGTAGTTGTGGACTTGCTCTAGCAACATGTGAGTCAAATTTCGTGAAAAACGCTCGAAAAAATGTTTATTTTTCCATATTGTGTAAAAACGCGAAAAACGCAAAACGACAGATTTTGGCACAAAATGGCCGCCAAACCGTAGGTCGTGTCACCATCCCGTAATGATTTCAAAATGTCCTTTGGATATCGCGGACAAGGGTATATTGGTTTCGTTAGTCGATTCTCAAAAAAAAAGTTCCGAATGTTTTCGTTTTTGCCGAGTCGGCACATTTTTTTGCGACGTTTTTTTGCTTACCACGCCCACATTCCTTTATCGATCTTGTCGTGCGTAGCATCGTTTTGTTCAGCGCGGGCCAAGGAATCGCATATTTCCTCTTCACGACGTTCCAATGAAAAATGTGCGAGCTAGCCAAGATGGCAACGGTTGCTAGCTCGCCACGCGCACGTCATTCAAAATCTACAACTTCTAATTCCAACATTTTTTCCAGAGTAGCTGGCCGTTGGTGCCCGAAAAGTTACGAGACGATTGATGAAAATTCCAACGACGAGTTTTCGTTTGTATCTGGTGCTAAAGGTGCTTTTTTGAGAAAATTCCAGATGGCGGCCTTTTCCCAAGGTCAAAGGTCAACGACACTTCTAGGGTGTTTGTAGGCTGGAGCTGGCAGCAAGTGTGTGCAATTGCTTGAAAATCGTTCAAACAAAAGTGTCTTTTCCCCATATTGTGGGAAAACACGAAAATCGCCAATTCTCAGAGTTCGCCACAAAATGGCCGCCAAGCCGTAGGTCGTGTGGCCGTCCCATAATGATTTCAAAACATCTTTGGGATATCCCCGACACGTGTGTATTGGTTTGGCGACTGTATTTTGAAGTACATTTTGTTCGGCCCCATACGCGATTTTCGGCCCATTCATTTTTTTGACGGGATCGCTGGCCGTGATGTCATCGTCTTCGGGGGGGTGACGTTGACTTTGTGGAAAATTCATTTGCAATTTATCCCAGGTGTGTGCACATTTTGGTGACTTTTCGAGCATGCGGCGGGGGTCAAATTCTCGCTGAAAGGCGGCGAAGTCGTCGTTCCAACTGCGAAAACAATATGGTCCTTGCAGTCAGTGACTGCTGCTGCGGGCCATAATAAGGTATGAGGAATAGCAGTGCGCGACTTTGCGAGCTCGCCACGCGGACGCCGTTCAAAATCTACAACTTCTAATTGCAACATTTTTTTCACAGTAGCTTGACGTTGATGCCCAAAACGTTTCGAGACGATCGCGGAAAATTCCAACGACAAGTTTACGATTGAATCCAGGGGTAAAGGCGTTTTTTATAGAAAATTCAAGATGGCGGCCTTTTCCCGAGGTCAAAGGTGGACGAAACTCCAGAGGTAGTTGTGGACTTGCTCTAGCAACATGTGAGTCAAATTTCGTGAAAAACGCTCGAAAAAATGTTTATTTTTCCATATTGTGTAAAAACGCGAAAAACGCAAAACGACAGATTTTGGCACAAAATGGCCGCCAAACCGTAGGTCGTGTCACCATCCCGTAATGATTTCAAAATGTCCTTTGGATATCGCGGACAAGGGTATATTGGTTTCGTTAGTCGATTCTCAAAAAAAAAGTTCCGAATGTTTTCGTTTTTGCCGAGTCGGCACATTTTTTTGCGACGTTTTTTTGCTTACCACGCCCACATTCCTTTATCGATCTTGTCGTGCGTAGCATCGTTTTGTTCAGCGCGGGCCAAGGAATCGCATATTTCCTCTTCACGACGTTCCAATGAAAAATGTGCGAGCTAGCCAAGATGGCAACGGTTGCTAGCTCGCCACGCGCACGTCATTCAAAATCTACAACTTCTAATTCCAACATTTTTTCCAGAGTAGCTGGCCGTTGGTGCCCGAAAAGTTACGAGACGATTGATGAAAATTCCAACGACGAGTTTTCGTTTGTATCTGGTGCTAAAGGTGCTTTTTTGAGAAAATTCCAGATGGCGGCCTTTTCCCAAGGTCAAAGGTCAACGACACTTCTAGGGTGTTTGTAGGCTGGAGCTGGCAGCAAGTGTGTGCAATTGCTTGAAAATCGTTCAAACAAAAGTGTCTTTTCCCCATATTGTGGGAAAACACGAAAATCGCCAATTCTCAGAGTTCGCCACAAAATGGCCGCCAAGCCGTAGGTCGTGTGGCCGTCCCATAATGATTTCAAAACATCTTTGGGATATCCCCGACACGTGTGTATTGGTTTGGCGACTGTATTTTGAAGTACATTTTGTTCGGCCCCATACGCGATTTTCGGCCCATTCATTTTTTTGACGGGATCGCTGGCCGTGATGTCATCGTCTTCGGGGGGGTGACGTTGACTTTGTGGAAAATTCATTTGCAATTTATCCCAGGTGTGTGCACATTTTGGTGACTTTTCGAGCATGCGGCGGGGGTCAAATTCTCGCTGAAAGGCGGCGAAGTCGTCGTTCCAACTGCGAAAACAATATGGTCCTTGCAGTCAGTGACTGCTGCTGCGGGCCATAATAAGGTATGAGGAATAGCAGTGCGCGACTTTGCGAGCTCGCCACGCGGACGCCGTTCAAAATCTACAACTTCTAATTGCAACATTTTTTTCACAGTAGCTTGACGTTGATGCCCAAAACGTTTCGAGACGATCGCGGAAAATTCCAACGACAAGTTTACGATTGAATCCAGGGGTAAAGGCGTTTTTTATAGAAAATTCAAGATGGCGGCCTTTTCCCGAGGTCAAAGGTGGACGAAACTCCAGAGGTAGTTGTGGACTTGCTCTAGCAACATGTGAGTCAAATTTCGTGAAAAACGCTCGAAAAAATGTTTATTTTTCCATATTGTGTAAAAACGCGAAAAACGCAAAACGACAGATTTTGGCACAAAATGGCCGCCAAACCGTAGGTCGTGTCACCATCCCGTAATGATTTCAAAATGTCCTTTGGATATCGCGGACAAGGGTATATTGGTTTCGTTAGTCGATTCTCAAAAAAAAAGTTCCGAATGTTTTCGTTTTTGCCGAGTCGGCACATTTTTTTGCGACGTTTTTTTGCTTACCACGCCCACATTCCTTTATCGATCTTGTCGTGCGTAGCATCGTTTTGTTCAGCGCGGGCCAAGGAATCGCATATTTCCTCTTCACGACGTTCCAATGAAAAATGTGCGAGCTAGCCAAGATGGCAACGGTTGCTAGCTCGCCACGCGCACGTCATTCAAAATCTACAACTTCTAATTCCAACATTTTTTCCAGAGTAGCTGGCCGTTGGTGCCCGAAAAGTTACGAGACGATTGATGAAAATTCCAACGACGAGTTTTCGTTTGTATCTGGTGCTAAAGGTGCTTTTTTGAGAAAATTCCAGATGGCGGCCTTTTCCCAAGGTCAAAGGTCAACGACACTTCTAGGGTGTTTGTAGGCTGGAGCTGGCAGCAAGTGTGTGCAATTGCTTGAAAATCGTTCAAACAAAAGTGTCTTTTCCCCATATTGTGGGAAAACACGAAAATCGCCAATTCTCAGAGTTCGCCACAAAATGGCCGCCAAGCCGTAGGTCGTGTGGCCGTCCCATAATGATTTCAAAACATCTTTGGGATATCCCCGACACGTGTGTATTGGTTTGGCGACTGTATTTTGAAGTACATTTTGTTCGGCCCCATACGCGATTTTCGGCCCATTCATTTTTTTGACGGGATCGCTGGCCGTGATGTCATCGTCTTCGGGGGGGTGACGTTGACTTTGTGGAAAATTCATTTGCAATTTATCCCAGGTGTGTGCACATTTTGGTGACTTTTCGAGCATGCGGCGGGGGTCAAATTCTCGCTGAAAGGCGGCGAAGTCGTCGTTCCAACTGCGAAAACAATATGGTCCTTGCAGTCAGTGACTGCTGCTGCGGGCCATAATAAGGTATGAGGAATAGCAGTGCGCGACTTTGCGAGCTCGCCACGCGGACGCCGTTCAAAATCTACAACTTCTAATTGCAACATTTTTTTCACAGTAGCTTGACGTTGATGCCCAAAACGTTTCGAGACGATCGCGGAAAATTCCAACGACAAGTTTACGATTGAATCCAGGGGTAAAGGCGTTTTTTATAGAAAATTCAAGATGGCGGCCTTTTCCCGAGGTCAAAGGTGGACGAAACTCCAGAGGTAGTTGTGGACTTGCTCTAGCAACATGTGAGTCAAATTTCGTGAAAAACGCTCGAAAAAATGTTTATTTTTCCATATTGTGTAAAAACGCGAAAAACGCAAAACGACAGATTTTGGCACAAAATGGCCGCCAAACCGTAGGTCGTGTCACCATCCCGTAATGATTTCAAAATGTCCTTTGGATATCGCGGACAAGGGTATATTGGTTTCGTTAGTCGATTCTCAAAAAAAAAGTTCCGAATGTTTTCGTTTTTGCCGAGTCGGCACATTTTTTTGCGACGTTTTTTTGCTTACCACGCCCACATTCCTTTATCGATCTTGTCGTGCGTAGCATCGTTTTGTTCAGCGCGGGCCAAGGAATCGCATATTTCCTCTTCACGACGTTCCAATGAAAAATGTGCGAGCTAGCCAAGATGGCAACGGTTGCTAGCTCGCCACGCGCACGTCATTCAAAATCTACAACTTCTAATTCCAACATTTTTTCCAGAGTAGCTGGCCGTTGGTGCCCGAAAAGTTACGAGACGATTGATGAAAATTCCAACGACGAGTTTTCGTTTGTATCTGGTGCTAAAGGTGCTTTTTTGAGAAAATTCCAGATGGCGGCCTTTTCCCAAGGTCAAAGGTCAACGACACTTCTAGGGTGTTTGTAGGCTGGAGCTGGCAGCAAGTGTGTGCAATTGCTTGAAAATCGTTCAAACAAAAGTGTCTTTTCCCCATATTGTGGGAAAACACGAAAATCGCCAATTCTCAGAGTTCGCCACAAAATGGCCGCCAAGCCGTAGGTCGTGTGGCCGTCCCATAATGATTTCAAAACATCTTTGGGATATCCCCGACACGTGTGTATTGGTTTGGCGACTGTATTTTGAAGTACATTTTGTTCGGCCCCATACGCGATTTTCGGCCCATTCATTTTTTTGACGGGATCGCTGGCCGTGATGTCATCGTCTTCGGGGGGGTGACGTTGACTTTGTGGAAAATTCATTTGCAATTTATCCCAGGTGTGTGCACATTTTGGTGACTTTTCGAGCATGCGGCGGGGGTCAAATTCTCGCTGAAAGGCGGCGAAGTCGTCGTTCCAACTGCGAAAACAATATGGTCCTTGCAGTCAGTGACTGCTGCTGCGGGCCATAATAAGGTATGAGGAATAGCAGTGCGCGACTTTGCGAGCTCGCCACGCGGACGCCGTTCAAAATCTACAACTTCTAATTGCAACATTTTTTTCACAGTAGCTTGACGTTGATGCCCAAAACGTTTCGAGACGATCGCGGAAAATTCCAACGACAAGTTTACGATTGAATCCAGGGGTAAAGGCGTTTTTTATAGAAAATTCAAGATGGCGGCCTTTTCCCGAGGTCAAAGGTGGACGAAACTCCAGAGGTAGTTGTGGACTTGCTCTAGCAACATGTGAGTCAAATTTCGTGAAAAACGCTCGAAAAAATGTTTATTTTTCCATATTGTGTAAAAACGCGAAAAACGCAAAACGACAGATTTTGGCACAAAATGGCCGCCAAACCGTAGGTCGTGTCACCATCCCGTAATGATTTCAAAATGTCCTTTGGATATCGCGGACAAGGGTATATTGGTTTCGTTAGTCGATTCTCAAAAAAAAAGTTCCGAATGTTTTCGTTTTTGCCGAGTCGGCACATTTTTTTGCGACGTTTTTTTGCTTACCACGCCCACATTCCTTTATCGATCTTGTCGTGCGTAGCATCGTTTTGTTCAGCGCGGGCCAAGGAATCGCATATTTCCTCTTCACGACGTTCCAATGAAAAATGTGCGAGCTAGCCAAGATGGCAACGGTTGCTAGCTCGCCACGCGCACGTCATTCAAAATCTACAACTTCTAATTCCAACATTTTTTCCAGAGTAGCTGGCCGTTGGTGCCCGAAAAGTTACGAGACGATTGATGAAAATTCCAACGACGAGTTTTCGTTTGTATCTGGTGCTAAAGGTGCTTTTTTGAGAAAATTCCAGATGGCGGCCTTTTCCCAAGGTCAAAGGTCAACGACACTTCTAGGGTGTTTGTAGGCTGGAGCTGGCAGCAAGTGTGTGCAATTGCTTGAAAATCGTTCAAACAAAAGTGTCTTTTCCCCATATTGTGGGAAAACACGAAAATCGCCAATTCTCAGAGTTCGCCACAAAATGGCCGCCAAGCCGTAGGTCGTGTGGCCGTCCCATAATGATTTCAAAACATCTTTGGGATATCCCCGACACGTGTGTATTGGTTTGGCGACTGTATTTTGAAGTACATTTTGTTCGGCCCCATACGCGATTTTCGGCCCATTCATTTTTTTGACGGGATCGCTGGCCGTGATGTCATCGTCTTCGGGGGGGTGACGTTGACTTTGTGGAAAATTCATTTGCAATTTATCCCAGGTGTGTGCACATTTTGGTGACTTTTCGAGCATGCGGCGGGGGTCAAATTCTCGCTGAAAGGCGGCGAAGTCGTCGTTCCAACTGCGAAAACAATATGGTCCTTGCAGTCAGTGACTGCTGCTGCGGGCCATAATAATGAAACAAAGCAGAAACAATATAGAAGTTTTTGCAGTCAGGTGGCCTATGTATTTCAATGAGGCCTGTCTTTTACTATAGGCTGGGCATGTCTTTTTGGCTTTAAACCTGTCTTTTGAGGGCTTTTTTGGGCTTTTTTGGGCTTTTGTCGTCATTTTTGCGACTACAATTTTTAAGTTTTTGCGTTGGTGTTGTGCGTGTGTGTGTGTATTTTTGCTGCGTTACACAATTGTCGTGTCGTTGTGTGCTTTGGGCGACTTTTGACCCCATTTTTTGGCGTTTTGACGCGTTTTTTTGACGTTTTGGACCTTTTTGAGTGTTCGACCCTCGTACCAGTTACAATATGGTCCTTGCACTCTGTGAGTGCTGCGGGCCATAATTAAAGCCGCAAGCGGCGTTGTATGGCCCGCAGACGCAACCCGCCTTCCACGCCCAACTCTACGCACTACCGCGGCCCTCTCCGCCCTCACCGCCCACAAATTAAAAGCTAATCAAGGCTGGATTTGCTCATAATGCTAACTATGCTAACTATGCTAATGTGACTAAAAGTCCTAGCATAGCGATCAGCATAATCAACTCTCTCAGAAAAACACATTTCCTAAAATGCTAATTATGCTAACTATGCTAGCTATGCTAATGTGCCTAAATGAGCTAGCATTGCGATTAGCATCATCAACTGACTCAAAAAAACACATTTCCTAAAATGCTAATTATGCTAACTATGCTAGCTATGCTAATGTGGCTAAAAGTGCTAGCATAGCGATCAGCATCATCAACTGACTCAGAAAAAACACATTACCTAAAATGCTAATTATGCTAACTATGCTAACTATGCTAATGTGGCTAAAAGTGCTAGCATAGCAATCAGCATCTTCAACTGACTCAGAAAAACACATTACCTAAAATGCTAATTATGCTAACTATGCTAGCTATGCTAACATAGCTAAAAGTGCTAGCATAGCGATCAGCATTATCAACTGACTCAAAAAAACACATTTCCTAAAATGCTAATTATGCTAACTATGCTAGCTATGCTAATGTGGCTAAAATTGCTAGCATAGCGATCAGCATCATCAACTGACTCAGAAAAACACATTCCTCCATTGGTGAGAGTTATATGTCATAAGTTGCTAAAAAGCCCACTTTTTCCAAAATGGCGGCTTTTCTGTTGATTTTATCTCCATAGCAACCATTTTATGTTTTGATCCCCTCGGGAGGATGAACAGATTGACGTCAGTTTCGGACAAATCGGTAAAAGTAAACTTTTTGTCGTCCTTAGCAACAGTGGTTTTATGCTAACCACGCCCACATTCCTTATATGTCCATATCCAGTGTTTTTCAATGTATTCAGTTTCAGGCATTAATGCATGCATTAAATTTTCACTGTATTGTATTGAAATGCATGGGAGTTATAACAGTGCGCCACTTTGCTAGCTTGCCACGCGCACGCCGTTCAAAATCTACAACTTCTAATTCCAACATTTTTTACACAGTAGCTTGCCATTGATGCCCAAAAAGTTTTGAGACGATCGAAGAAAATTCCAACGACAAGTTTACGTTTGAATCTGGTGGTTAAGGTGTTTTTTATAGAAAATTCAAGATGGCCGCCTTTTCCCGAGGTCAAAGGTCGACGAAACTCCAAAGGTGATTGTAGACTTACGCTAGGGACATGCGAGTCAAATTTCGTGAAAATCGCTCGAAAAAAAGTTCAATTTTCCATATCGTGTAAAAACGCGAAAAACTCAAAATGGCAGATTTTGGCACAAAATGGCCGCCAAACCGTAGGTCGTGTGGCCATCACGTAATGATTTCAAAACTTTCTTTGGATATACCCGACAAAGTTATCTGGGTTTCGTTAGCCGATTCTTAAAAATAAAATCCGAAAAAAATTTTTTTTGCCGAGTCAGCACTTTTTTTTGCGACGGTTTTTTGTTTACCACGGCCACATTCCTTTATCGATTTTGTCGTATGTGACATCGTTTTGTTCAGTGTGGGCCAGGGTATCGCATATTTCAGTTTCAGGCTATTCCGATAAAATATGTGCGAGCTAGCTAAAATGGCGACGGTTGCGAATTCGCCACGCGCACGCGTTTCAAATTCTACAACTTCTAATTCCAACATTTTGTCCACAGTAGCTTGCCATTGATGCCTGAGAAGTTTCAAAAAGATCGATAAAAATCCCTAGGACGAGTTTTCGTTTGTATACGTTACTAAAGGTGCTTTTTTATGAAAATTCAAAATGGCCGCCCCTTCCCAAGGTCAAAGGTCAACGAAACTTCTTTGGTTATTGTAGAATCAGGGTCTTGGCATGTGTGTGCAATTTCGTGACAATCGCATAAACAAAAGTGTCGTTTTCCCATATTGTCAAAAAACACGAAAATCGCCATTTCTCTGAGTTCGCCACAAAATGGCCGCCAAGCTGTAGGTCGTGTGGCCATCCCATAATGATTTCAAATCTTCTTTGGGATATCTCCAACACGCGTGTTTTGGGTTCGTAACTGTATTCCGAAATATTTTTTTTTGGCCCCATAAGCGATTTTCGGCCCATTCATTTTTTTTACGAGAACGCTCGCCGTGATGTCATCGTCGAGGGGGGGTTGACGTTTTCTTTGCCGAAAATTCATTTTCAATTTATCCCAGATGTGTGCCAATTTTGGTGAGTTTTCGGGTATGTGGCGGGGGTCAAATTTGAGCTCAAAGACGCCGTTAGAAACGAGAAGAATAATAATAATTAAAGCCGCAAGCGGCGTTGTATGGCCCGCAGACGCAACCCGCCTTCCACGCCCAACTCTACGTACCACCGCTGACCTCACCGCCCTCACAGCCCGCAAATTAAAAGCTAGTCAAGGCTGGATTTGCTAATTAGGCTAACAATGCTAACTATGCTAATGTGGCTAAAAGTGCTAGCATTGCAATCAGCATCATCAACTGACTCAGAAAAACACATGACCTAAAAAGCTAATTATGCTAACTATGCTAGCTTCGCTAATGTGGCTAAAAGTGCTAGCATAGCGATCAGCATCATCGACTGACTCAGAAAAACACATTACCTAAAATGCAAATTATGCTAACTATGCTAGCTATGCTAATGTGGCTAAAAGAGCTAGCATAGCGATCAGCATCATCAACTGACTCAGAAAAACCCATTCCTCCATTGGTGAGAGCTATATGTCATAAGTTGATAAAAAACCCACTTTTTTTCCAAAATGGCGGCTTTTCTGTTGATTTTATCTCCATAGCAACTATTTTATGTTTTGGTCCCCTCGGGAGGACGAACAGATTGACGTCAGTTTCGGACAAATCAGTAAAAGTAAACTTTTTGTTGTCCTAAGCAACAGTGGTTTTATGCTAACCACGCCCACATTCCTTATATGTCCATATCCAGTGTTTTTCAATGTATTCTGTGTCAGGCATTAATGCATGCATTCAATTTTCGTTGTATTGTATTGAAATGCATGGGAGTTATAACAGTGCGCCACTTTGCTAGCTTGCCACGCGCACGCCGTTTAAAATCTACAACTTCTAATTCCAACATTTTTTCCACAGTAGCTTGCCATTGATGCCCAAAAAGTTTCGAGACAATCGATGAAAATTCCAACGACAAGTTTACGTTTGAATCTGGTGGTAAAGGTGTTTTTTATAGAAAATTCAAGATGGCCGCCTTTTTCCGAGGTCAAAGGTCAACGAAACTCCAAAGGTGATTGTAGACTTACGCTACGGACATGCGCGTCAAATTTCGTGAAAATCGCTCGAAAAAAAGTTCATTTTTCCATATTGTGTAAAATCGCGAAAAACGCAAAATGGCAGATTTTGGCACAAAATGGCCGCCAAACCGTAGATCGTGTCGCCATCACGTAATTATTTCAAAACTTTCTTTGGATATACCCGACAAAGTTATCTGGGTTTCGTTAGCCGATTCTTAAAAATAAAATCCAAATTTTTTTTTTTTAGCCGAGTCAGCACTTTTTTTTGCGATCGTTTTTTGTTTACCACGGCCACATTCCTTTATCGATTTTGTCGTATGTGACATCGTTTTGTTTAGTGTGGGCCAGGGTATCGCATATTTCAGTTTCAGGCTATTCCGATAAAATATGTGCGAGCTAGCTAAAATGGCGACGGTTGCGAATTAGCCACGCGCACGCGTTTCAAATTCTACAACTTCTAATTCCAACATTTTGTCCACAGTAGCTTGCCATTGATGCCCGAGAAGTTTCAAAAAGATCGATAAAAATCCCTAGGACGAGTTTTCGTTTGTATCCATTACTAAAAGTGCTTTTTTATGAAAATTCAAGATGGCTGCCCTTTCCCAAGGTCAAAGGTCAACGAAACTTCTTTGGTTATTGTAGAATCAAGGTCGTGGCATGTGTGTCCGATTTCGTGAAAATCGCTTGAACAAAAGTGTCGTTTTCCCATGTTGTGAAAAAACACGAAAATCGCCATTTCTCTGAGTTCGCCACAAAATGGCCGCCAAGCCGTAGGTCGTGTGGCCATCCCATAATGATTTTATAACTTCTTTGGGATATCTCCAACACGCGTGTTTTGGTTTTGTAACTGTATTTCAAAATATTTTTTTTTGGCCCCATAAGCGATTTTCGGCCCATTCATTTTTTTTACGGGAACGCTCGCCGTGATGTCATTGTCGTGGGGGGGGTGACGTTCTCTTTGCCGAAAATTCATTTTCAATTTATCCCAGGTGTGTTCCAATTTTGGTGAGTTTTCGGGTATGTGGCGGGGGTCAAATTTGAGCTCAAAGGCGCGATAAGAAAGCGGAATAATAATTAAAGCCGCAAGCGGCGTTGTATGGCCCGCAGACGCAACCCGCCTTCCACGCCCAACTCTACGCACTACCGCGGCCCTCTCCGCCCTCACCGCCCACAAATTAAAAGCTAATCAAGGCTGGATTTGCTCATAATGCTAACTATGCTAATGTGACTAAAAGTCCTAGCATAGCGATCAGCATAATCAACTCTCTCAGAAAAACACATTTCCTCAAATGCTAATTATGCTAACTATGCTAGCTATGCTAATGTGCCTAAATGAGCTAGCATTGCGATGACCATCATCAACTGACTCAAAAAAACACATTTCCTAAAATGCTAATTATGCTAACTATGCTAGCTATGCTAATGTGGCTAAAAGTGCTAGCATAGCGATCAGCATCATCAACTGACTCAGAAAAACACATTACCTAAAATGCTAATTATGCTAACTATGCTAACTATGCTAATGTGGCTAAAAGTGCTAGCATAGCGATCAGCATCATCAACTGACTCAAAAAAACACAATACCTGAAATGCTAATTATGCTAACTATGCTAGCTATGCTAATGTGGCTAAAATTGCTAGCATAGCGATCAGCATCATCAACTGACTCAGAAAAACACATTCCTCCATTGGTGAGAGTTATATGTCATAAGTTGCTAAAAAGCCCACTTTTTCCAAAATGGCGGCTTTTCTGTTGATTTTATCTCCATAGCAACCATTTTATGTTTTGGTCCCCTCGGGAGGACGAACAGATTGACGTCAGTTTCGGACAAATCGGTAAAAGTAAACTTTTTGTCGTCCTTAGCAACAGTGGTTTTATGCTAACCACGCCCACATTCCTTATATGTCCATATCCAGTGTTTTTCAATGTATTCAGTTTCAGGCATTAATGCATGCATTCAATTTTCACTGTATTGTATTGAAATGCATGGGAGTTATAACAGTGCGCCACTTTGCTAGCTTGCCACGCGCACGCCGTTCAAAATCTACAACTTCTAATTCCAACATTTTTTCCACAGTAGCTTGCCATTGATGTCCAAAAAGTTTCGAGACGATTGATGAAAATTCCAACGACAAGTTTACGTTTGAATCCGGTGGTAAAGGTGTTTTTTATAGAAAATTCAAGATGGCCGCCTTTTCCCGAGGTCAAAGGTCGACGAAACTCCAAAGGTGATTGTAGACTTACGCTAGGGACATGCGAGTCAAATTTCGTGAAAATCGCTCGAAAAAAAGTTCATTTTTCCATATCGTGTAAAAACGCGAAAAACTCAAAATGGCAGATTTTGGCACAAAATGGCCGCCAAACCGTAGGTCGTGTGGCCATCACGTAATGATTTCAAAACTTTCTTTGGATATACCCGACAAAGTTATCTGGGTTTCGTTAGCCGATTCTTAAAAATAAAATCCGAAAAAATTTTTTTTTGCCGAGTCAGCACTTTTTTTTGCGACGGTTTTTTGTTTACCACGGCCACATTCCTTTATCGATTTTGTCGTATGTGACATCGTTTTGTTCAGTGTGGGCCAGGGTATCGCATATTTCAGTTTCAGGCTATTCCAATAAAATATGTGCGAGCTAGCTAAAATGGCGACGGTTGCGAATTCGCCACGCGCACGCGTTTCAAATTCTACAACTTCTAATTCCAACATTTTGTCCACAGTAGCTTGCCATTGATGCCTGAGAAGTTTCAAAAAGATCGATAAAAATCCCTAGGACGAGTTTTCGTTTGTATCCGTTACTAAAGGTGCTTTTTTATGAAAATTCAAGATGGCCGCCCCTTCCCAAGGTCAAAAGTCAACAAAACTTCTTTGGTAGTTGTAGAATCGTGTTTGTGGCATGTGTATGAAATTTCGTGAAAATCGCTTTAACAAAAGTGTAGTTTTCCCATATCGTCAAAAAACACGAAAATCGCCATTTCTCTGAGTTCGCCACAAAATGGCCGCCAAGCCGTAGGTCGTGTGGGCATCCCATAATGATTTCATAACTTCTTTGGGATATCTCCAACACGCGTGTTTTGGTTTCGTAACTGTATTTCAAAATATTTTTTTTTGGCCCCATAAGCGATTTTCGGCCCATTCATTTTTTTTACGGGATCGCTCGCCGTGATGTCATCGACTTCGGGGGGGTGGCGTTCTCTTTGCCAAAAATTCATTTTCAATTTATCCCAGGTGTGTGCCAATTTTGGTGAGTTTTCGGGTATGTGGCGGGGGTCAAAATTAAGCTCAAAGACGCCGTTATAGGACAAGAAGAATAATAATAATTAAAGCCGCAAGCGGCGTTGTATGGCCCGCAGACGCAACCCGCCTCCACGCCCAACTCTACGCACCACCGCTGACCTCACCGCCCTCACAGCCCACAAATTAAAAGCTAGTCAAGGCTGGATTTGCTAATTATGCTAACAATGCTAACTATGCTAATGTGGCTTAAAGTGCTAGCATTGCGATCAGCATCATCAACTGACTCAGAAAAACACATTATCTAAAATGCTAATTATGCTAACTATGCTAGCTACGCTAATGTGGCTTAAAGTGCTAGCATTGCGATCAGCATCATCAACTGACTCAGAAAAATACATTACCTAAAATGCTAATTATGCTAACTATGCTAGCTATGCTAATGTGGCTAAAAGTGCTAGCATAGCGATCAGCATCATCAACTGACTCAGAAAAACACATTACCTAAAATGCTAATTATCCTAACTATGCTAGTTATACTAACATAGCTAAAAGTGCTAGCATAGCGATCAGCGTCATCAACTGACTCAGAAAAACACATTCCTCCATTGGTGAGAGCTATATGTCATAAGTTGATAAAAAAAACCACTTTTTCCAAAATGGCGGCTTTTCTGTTGATTTTATCTCCATGGCAACCATTTTATGTTTTGGTCCCATCGGGAGGACAAACAGATTGACGTCAGTTTCGGACAAATCGGTAAAAGTAAACTTTTTGTCGTCCTTAGCAACAGTGGTTTTATGCTAACCACGCCCACATTCCTTATATGTCCATGTCCAGTCTTTTTCAATGTATTCTGTTTCAGGCATGAATGCATGCATTCAATTTTCACTGTATTGTATTGAAATGCATGGGAGTTATAACAGTGCGCCACTTTGCTAGCTTGCCACGCACACGCCGCTCAAAATCTACAACTTCTAATTCCAACATTTTTTCCACAGTAGCTTGCCATTGATGCCCAAAAAGTTTCGAGACAATCGATGAAAATTCCAACGACAAGTTTACGTTTGAATCTGGTGGTAAAGGTGTTTTTTATAGAAAATTCAAGATGGCCGCCTTTTCCCGAGGTCAAAGGTCGACGAAACTCCAGAGGTGATTGTAGACTTAGGCTAGGGACATGCGAGTCAAATTTCGTGAAAATCGCTCGAAAAAAGGTTCATTTTTCCATATTGTGTAAAAACGCGAAAAACGCAAAATGGCAGATTTTGGCACAAAATGGCCGCCAAACCGTAGGTCGTGTCGCCATCACGTAATGATTTCAAAACTTTCTTTGGATATACCCGACAAAGTTATCTGGGTTTCGTTAGCTGATTCTTTAAAAAAAAATCCCCAAAAAATTTTTTTTGCCGAGTCAGCACTTTTTTTTGCGATCGTTTTTTGTTTACCACGGCCACATTCCTTTATCGATTTTGTCGTATATGATATTGTTTTGTTCAGAGTGGGTCAGGGAATCGCATATTTCAGTTTCAGGCTATTCCGATAAAATATGTGCGAGCTAGCTAAAATGGCGACGGTTGCGAATTCGCCACGCGCACGCGTTTCAAATTCTACAACTTCTAATTCAAACATTTTGTCCACAGTAGCTTGCCATTGATGCCCGAGAAGTTTCAAAAAGATTGATAAAAATCCCTAGGACGAGTTTTCGTTTGTATCTGTTACTAAAGGTGCTTTTTTTGGAAAATCCAAGATGGCCGCCCCTTGCCAAGGTCAAAGGTCAACGAAACTTCTTTGGCAGTTGTAGAATCGTGTTTTTGGCATGTGTATGCAATTTCGTGAAAATCGCTTGAACAAAAGTGTCGTTTTCCCATATTGTGAAAAAACACGAAATTCGCCATTTCTCTGAGTTCGCCACAAAATGGCCGCCAAGCTGTAGGTCGTGTGGCCATCCCATAATGATTTCAAAACTTCTTTGGGATATCTCCAACACATGTGTTTTGGTTTCGTAACTGTATTTCAAAAAAAATTTTTTTGGCCCCATAAGCGATTTTCGGCCCATTCATTTTTTTTACGGGAACGCTCGCTGTGATGTCATCGACTTCGGGGGGGTGACGTTCTCTTTGCCGAAAATTCATTTTCAATTTATCCCAGATGTGTGCCAATTTTGGTGAGTTTTCGGGTATGTCGCGGGGGTCAAAATTAAGCTCAAAGACGCCGTTAGTGTGCAAGAATAATAATAATTAAAGCCGCAAGCGGCGTTGTATGGCCCGCAGACGCAACCCGCCTTCCACGCCCAACTCTACGCACTACCGCGGCCCTCTCCGCCCTCACCGCCCACAAATTAAAAGCTAATCAAGGCTGGATTTGCTCATAATGCTAACTATGCTAACTATGCTAATGTGACTAAAAGTCCTAGCATAGCGATCAGCATAATCAACTCTCTCAGAAAAACACATTTCCTCAAATGCTAATTATGCTAACTATGCTAGCTATGCTAATGTGCCTAAATGAGCTAGCATTGCGATTAGCATCATCAACTGACTCAAAAAAACACATTTCCTAAAATGCTAATTATGCTAACTATGCTAGCTATGCTAATGTGGCTAAAAGTGCTAGCATAGCGATCAGCATCATCAACTGACTCAGAAAAACACATTACCTAAAATGCTAATTATGCTAACTATGCTAACTATGCAAATGTGGCTAAAAGTGCTAGCATAGCAATCAGCATCTTCAACTGACTCAGAAAAACACATTACCTAAAATGCTAATTATGCTAACTATGCTAGCTATGCTAACATAGCTAAAAGTGCTAGCATAGCGATCAGCATCATCAACTGACTCAAAAAAACACATTTCCTAAAATGCTAATTATGTTAACTATGCTAGCTATGCTAATGTGGCTAAAATTGCTAGCATAGCGATCAGCATCATCAACTGACTCAGAAAAACACATTCCTCCATTGGTGAGAGTTATATGTCATAAGTTGCTAAAAAGCCCACTTTTTCCAAAATGGCGGCTTTTCTGTTGATTTTATCTCCATAGCAACCATTTTATGTTTTGGTCCCCTAGGGAGGACGAACAGATTGACGTCAGTTTCGGACAAATCGGTAAAAGTAAACTTTTTGTCGTCCTTAGCAACAGTGGTTTTATGCTAACCACGCCCACATTCCTTATATGTCCATATCCAGTGTTTTTCAATGTATTCAGTTTCAGGCATTAATGCATGCATTCAATTTTCACTGTATTGTATTGAAATGCATGGGAGTTATAACAGTGCGCCACTTTGCTAGCTTGCCACGCGCACGCCGTTCAAAATCTACAACTTCTAATTCCAACATTTTTTACACAGTAGCTTGCCATTGATGCCCAAAAAGTTTCGAGACGATTGATGAAAATTCCAACGACAAGTTTACGTTTGAATCCGGTGGTAAAGGTGTTTTTTATAGAAAATTCAAGTTGGCCGCCTTTTCCCGAGGTCAAAGGTCGACGAAACTCCAAAGGTGATTGTAGACTTACGCTAGGGACATGCGAGTCAAATTTCGTGAAAATCGCTCGAAAAAAAGTTCATTTTTCCATATCGTGTAAAAACGCGAAAAACTCAAAATGGCAGATTTTGGCACAAAATGGCCGCCAAACCGTAGGTCGTGTGGCCATCACGTAATGATTTCAAAACTTTCTTTGGATATACCCGACAAAGTCATCTGGGTTTCGTTAGCCGATTCTTAAAAATAAAATCCGAAAAAAAATTTTTTTGCCGAGTCAGCACTTTTTTTTGCGACGGTTTTTTGTTTACCACGGCCACATTCCTTTATCGATTTTGTCGTATGTGACATCGTTTTGTTCAGTGTGGGCCAGGGTATCGCATATTTCCGTTTCAGGCTATTCCGATAAAATATGTGCGAGCTAGCTAAAATGGCGACGGTTGCGAATTCGCCACGCGCACGCGTTTCAAATTCTACAACTTCTAATTCCAACATTTTGTCCACAGTAGCTTGCCATTGATGCCTGAGAAGTTTCAAAAAGATCGATAAAAATCCCTAGGACGAGTTTTCGTTTGTATACGTTACTAAAGGTGCTTTTTTATGAAAATTCAAGATGGCCGCCCCTTCCCAAGGTCAAAAGTCAACAAAACTTCTTTGGTAGTTGTAGAATCGTGTTTGTGGCATGTGTATGAAATTTCGTGAAAATCGCTTTAACAAAAGTGTAGTTTTCCCATATCGTCAAAAAACACGAAAATCGCCATTTCTCTGAGTTCGCCACAAAATGGCCGCCAAGCCGTAGGTCGTGTGGGCATCCCATAATGATTTCATAACTTCTTTGGGATATCTCCAACACGCGTGTTTTGGTTTCGTAACTGTATTTCAAAATTTTTTTTTTTGGCCCCATAAGCGATTTTCGGCCCATTCATTTTTTTTACGGGATCGCTCGCCGTGATGTCATCGACTTCGGGGGGGTGGCGTTCTCTTTGCCAAAAATTCATTTTCAATTTATCCCAGGTGTGTGCCAATTTTGGTGAGTTTTCGGGTATGTGGCGGGGGTCAAAATTAAGCTCAAAGACGCCGTTATAGGACAAGAAGAATAATAATTAAAGCCGCAAGCGGCGTTGTGTGGCCCGCAGACGCAACCCGCCTTCCACGCCCAACTCTACGCACCACCGCCCTCACCGCCCTCACTGCCCACTTTTGATAATGGCTAGTCAAAACGGCATATGCTAATTATGCTAACTATGCTAGCTATGCTAATTTGGCTAAAAGTGCTAGCATTGCGATCAGCATCATCAACTGACTCAGAAAAACACATTACTTAAAATGCTAATTATGCTAACTATGCTAGCTATGCTAATGTGGCTAAAAGTGCTAGCATTGTGATCAGCACCATCAACTGACTCAGAAAAACACATTACCTAAAATGCTAATTATGCTAACTATGCTAGCTATGCTAATGTGGCTAAAAGTGCTAGCATAGCGATCAGCATCATTAACTGACTCAGAAAAACACATTACCTGAAATGCTAATTATGCTAACTATGCTAGCTATGCTAACATAGCTAAAAGTGCTAGCATAGCGATCAGCATCATCAACTGACTCAGAAAAACACATTCCTCCATTGATGAGAGCTATATGTCATATGTTGGTAAAAAAAAAAACCTTTTTCCAAAATGGCGGCTTTTTTGTTAATTTTATCTCCATAGCAACCATTTTATGTTTTGGTCCCCTCGAGAGGACGAACAGATTGACGTCAGTTTCGGACAAATCGGTAAAAGTAAACTTTTTGTCGTCCTTAGCAACAGTGGTTTTATGCTAACCACGCCCACATTCCTTATATGTCCATATCCAGTGTTTTTCAATGTATTCAGTTTCAGGCATTAATGCATGCATTCAATTTTCACTGTATTGTATTGAAATGCATGGGAGTTATAACAGTGCGCCACTTTGCTAGCTTGCCACGCGCACGCCGTTCAAAATCTACAACTTCTAATTCCAACATTTTTTACACAGTAGCTTGCCATTGATGCCCAAAAAGTTTCGAGACGATTGATGAAAATTCCAACGACAAGTTTACGTTTGAATCCGGTGGTAAAGGTGTTTTTTATAGAAAATTCAAGTTGGCCGCCTTTTCCCGAGGTCAAAGGTCGACGAAACTCCAAAGGTGATTGTAGACTTACGCTAGGGACATGCGAGTCAAATTTCGTGAAAATCGCTCGAAAAAAAGTTCATTTTTCCATATCGTGTAAAAACGCGAAAAACTCAAAATGGCAGATTTTGGCACAAAATGGCCGCCAAACCGTAGGTCGTGTGGCCATCACGTAATGATTTCAAAACTTTCTTTGGATATACCCGACAAAGTCATCTGGGTTTCGTTAGCCGATTCTTAAAAATAAAATCCGAAAAAAAAATTTTTTGCCGAGTCAGCACTTTTTTTTGCGACGGTTTTTTGTTTACCACGGCCACATTCCTTTATCGATTTTGTCGTATGTGACATCGTTTTGTTCAGTGTGGGCCAGGGTATCGCATATTTCCGTTTCAGGCTATTCCGATAAAATATGTGCGAGCTAGCTAAAATGGCGACGGTTGCGAATTCGCCACGCGCACGCGTTTCAAATTCTACAACTTCTAATTCCAACATTTTGTCCACAGTAGCTTGCCATTGATGCCTGAGAAGTTTCAAAAAGATCGATAAAAATCCCTAGGACGAGTTTTCGTTTGTATACGTTACTAAAGGTGCTTTTTTATGAAAATTCAAGATGGCCGCCCCTTGCCAAGGTCAAAGGTCAACAAAACTTCTTTGGTAGTTGTAGAATCGTGTTTGTGGCATGTGTGTGCAATTTCGTGAAAATCGCTTGAACAAAAGTGTCGTTTTCCCATATTGTCAAAAAACACGAAAATCGCCATTTCTCTGAGTTCGCCACAAAATGGCCGCCAAGCCGTAGGTCGTGTGGCCATCCCATAATGATTTCAGAACTTCTTTGGGATATCTCCAACACGCGTGTTTTGGTTTCGTTGCTCTAATTTGAAATATTTTTTTTTGGCCCCATAAGCGATTTTCGGCCCATTCATTTTTTTTACGGGAACGCTCGCTGTGATGTCATCGACTTCGGGGGGGTGACGTTCTCTTTGCCGAAAATTCATTTTCAATTTATCCCAGATGTGTGCCAATTTTGGTGAGTTTTCGGGTATGTGGCGGGGGTCAAAATTAAGCTCAAAGACGCCGTTAGTGTGCAAGAAGAATAATAATAATAATTAAAGCCGCAAGCGGCGTTGTATGGCCCGCAGACGCAACCCGCCTTCCACGCCATACTCTACTCACAAACGCCGACCTCACCACCCTCACAGCCCACAAATTAAAAGCTAGTCGAGGCTGCATTTCCTAATTCTGCTAACTATGCTAATTATGCTAACTATGCTAATTTGGCTAAAAGTGCTAGCGTAGCGATCAGCATCATCAACCGACACAGAAAAACACATCACCTAAAATGCTAATTATGCTAACTATGCTAGCAATGCTAATGTGGCTAAAAGTGCTAGCATAGCGATCAGCATCATCAACTGACTCAGAAAAACACATTACCTAAAATGCTAATTATGCTAACTATGCTAGCTATGCTAATGTGGCTAAAAGTGCTAGCATAGCGATCAGCATCATTAACTGAATCAGAAAAACACATTACCTAAAATGCTAATTATGCTAACTATGCTAGCTATGCTAATGTGGCTAAAAGTGCTAGCATAGCGATCAGCATCATCAACTGACTCAGAAAAACACATTACCTAAAATGCTAATTATGCTAACTATGCTAGTAATGCTAATATAGCTAAAATTGCTAGCATAGCGATCTGCATCTTCAACTGACTCAGAAAAACACATTCCTCCATTGGTGAGAGCTACATGTCATAAGTTGATAAAAAACCTACTTTTTCCAAAATGGCGGCTTTTCTGTTCATTTTTTCTCCATAGCAACCATTTTATGTTTTTGTCCCCTTGGGAGGACGAACAGATTGACGTCAGTTTCGGACAAATCGGTAAAGGTAAACTTTTTGTTGTCCTTAGCAACAGTGGTTTTATGCTAACCACGCCCACATTCCTTATATGTCCATATCCAGTGTTTTTCAATGTATTCTGTTTCAGGCATTAATGCATGCATTCAATTTTCACTGTATTGTATTGAAATACATGGGAGTTATAACAGTGCGCCACTTTGCTAGCATGCCACGCGCACGCCGTTCAAAATCTACAACTAATGTAATCTAATTCAAACATTTTTTCCACAGTAGCTTGCCATTGATGTCAAAAAAGTTTCGAGACAATCGATGAAAATTCCAACGACAAGTTTACGTTTGAATCTGGTGGTAAAGGTGTTTTTTATATAAAATTCAAGATGGCCGCCTTTTCCCGAGGTCAAAGGTCGACGAAACTCCAAAGGTGATTGTAGACTTACGCTAAGGACATGCGAGTCAAATTTCGTCAAAATCGCTCGAAAAAAAGTTCATTTTTCCATATTGTGTAAAATCGCGAAAAACTCTAAATGGCAGATTTTGGCACAAAATGGCCGCCAAACCGTAGGTCGTGTCGCCATCACGTAATGATTTCAAAACTTTATTTGGATATACCCGACAAAGTTATCTGGGTTTCGTTAGCCGATTCTTAAAAATAAAATCCGATTTTTTTTTTTTTTGCCGAGTCAGCACTTTTTTTTGCGATCGTTTTTTGTTTACCACGGCCACATTCCTTTATTGATTTTGTCGTATGTGATATCGTTTTGTTCAGTGTGGGCCAGGGAATCGCATATTTCAGTTTCAGGCTATTCCGATAAAATATGTGCGAGCTAGCTAAAACGGCGACGGTTGCGAATTCGCCACGCGGACGCGTTTCAAATTCTACAACTTCTAATTCCAACATTTTGTCCACAATTGATTGCCATTGATGCCCGAGAAGTTTGAAAAAGATCGAAAAAAATCCCTAAGACGAGTTTTCGTTTGTATCCGTTACTAAAGGTGCTTTTTTATGAAAATTCAAGATGGCCGCCCCTTGCCAAGGTCAAAGGTCAACAAAACTTCTTTGGCAGTTGTAGAATCGTGCTAGTGGCATGTGTGTGCAATTTCGTGAAAATCGCTCAAACAAAAGTATCGTTTTCCCATATTGTCAAAAAACACGAAAATCGCCATTTCTCTGTGTTTGCCACAAAATGGCCGCCAAGCCGTAGGTGGTGTGGCCATCCCATAATGATTTCATAACTTCTTTGGGATATCTCCAACACACGTGTTTTGGTTTCGTAACTGTATTTCGAAATATTTTTTTTTGGCTCCATAAGCGATTTTCGGCCCATTCATTTTTTTTACGGGAACGCTCGCCGTGATGTCATCATCGTGGGGGGGGTGATGTTGTCTTTGCCGAAAATTCATTTTCAATTTATCCCAGATGTGTGCCAATTTTGGTGAGTTTTCGGGTATGTGGCGGGGGTCAAATTTGAGCTCAAAGACGCCGTTAGAAACAATAATAATAATTAAAGCCGCAAGCGGCGTTGTATGGCCCGCAGACGCAACCCGCCTTCCACGCCCAACTCTACGCACTACCGCGGCCCTCTCCGCCCTCACCGCCCACAAATTAAAAGCTAATCAAGGCTGGATTTGCTCATAATGCTAACTATGCTAACTATGCTAATGTGACTAAAAGTCCTAGCATAGCGATCAGCATAATCAACTCTCTCAGAAAAACACATTTCCTAAAATGCTAATTATGCTAACCATGCTAGCTATGCTAATGTGCCTAAATGAGCTAGCATTGCGATTAGCATCATCAACTGACTCAAAAAAACACATTTCCTAAAATGCTAATTATGCTAACTATGCTAGCTATGCTAATGTGGCTAAAAGTGCTAGCATAGCGATCAGCATCATCAACTGACTCAGAAAAACACATTACCTAAAATGCTAATTATGCTAACTATGCTAACTATGCTAATGTGGCTAAAAGTGCTAGCATAGCAATCAGCATCTTCAACTGACTCAGAAAAACACATTACCTAAAATGCTAATTATGCTAACTATGCTAGCTATGCTAATGTGGCTAAAATTGCTAGCATAGCGATCAGCATCATCAACTGACTCAGAAAAACACATTCCTCCATTGGTGAGAGTTATATGTCATAAGTTGCTAAAAAGCCCACTTTTTCCAAAATGGCGGCTTTTCTGTTGATTTTATCTCCATAGCAACCATTTTATGTTTTGGTCCCCTCGGGAGGACGAACAGATTGACGTCAGTTTCGGAATAATCGGTAAAAGTAAACTTTTTGTCGTCCTTAGCAACAGTGGTTTTATGCTAACCACGCCCACATTCCTTATATGTCCATATCCAGTGTTTTTCAATGTATTCAGTTTCAGGCATGAATGCATGCATTCAATTTTCACTGTATTGTATTGAAATGCATGGGAGTTATAACAGTGCGCCACTTTGCTAGCTTGCCACGCGCACGCCGTTCAAAATCTACAACTTCTAATTCCAACATTTTTTACACAGTAGCTTGCCATTGATGCCCAAAAAGTTTTGAGACGATCGAAGAAAATTCCAACGACAAGTTTACGTTTGAATCTGGTGGTTAAGGTGTTTTTTATAGAAAATTCAAGATGGCCGCCTTTTCCCGAGGTCAAAGGTCGACGAAACTCCAAAGGTGATTGTAGACTTACGCTAGGGACATGCGAGTCAAATTTCGTGAAAATCGCTCGAAAAAAAGTTCATTTTTCCATATCGTGTAAAAACGCGAAAAACTCAAAATGGCAAATTTTGGCACAAAATGGCCGCCAAACCGTAGGTCGTGTCGCCATCACGTAATGATTTCAAAACTTTCTTTGGATATACCCGACAAAGTTATCTGAGTTTCGTTAGCCGATTCTTAAAAATAAAATCCGAAAAATTTTTTTTTAGCTGAGTCAGCACTTTTTTTTGCGACGGTTTTTTGTTTACCACGGCCACATTCCTTTATCGATTTTGTCGTGCGTGACATCGTTTTGTTCAGTGTGGGCCAGGGTATCGCATATTTCAGTTTCAGGCTATTCCGATAAAATATGTGCGAGCTAGCTAAAATGGCGACGGTTGCGAATTCGCCACGCGCACGCGTTTCAAATTCTACAACTTCTAATTCCAACATTTTGTCCACAGTAGCTTGGCATTGATGCCCGAGAAGTTTCAAAAAGATCGATAAAAATCCCTAGGACGAGTTTTCGTTTGTATCCGTCAATAAAGGTGCTTTTTTATGAAAATTCAAGATGGCCGCCCCTTCCCAAGGTCAAAGGTCAACAAAACTTCTTTGGTAGTTGTAGAATCGTGTTTGTGGCATGTGTATGAAATTTCGTGAAAATCGCTTGAACAAAAGTGTAGTTTTCCCATATTGTCAAAAAACACGAAAATCGCCATTTCTCTGAGTTCGCCACAAAATGGCCACCAAGCCGTAGGTCGTGTGGCCATCCCATAATGATTTCATAACTTCTTTGGGATATCTCCAACACGCGTGTTTTGGTTTCGTAACTGTATTCCAAAATATATTTTTTTGGCCCCATAAGCGATTTTCGGCCCATTCATTTTTTTTACGAGAACGCTCGCCGTGATGTCATCGTCGTGGGGGGGTTGACGTTTTCTTTGCCGAAAATTCATTTTCAATTTATCCCAGATGTGTGCCAATTTTGGTGAGTTTTCGGGTATGTGGCGGGGGTCAAATTTGAGCTCAAAGGCGCGATAAGAAAGCGGAATAATAATAATGAAACAAAGCAGAAACAATATAGAAGTTTTTGCGGTTAGGATTTCCTATGTATTTCAATGCGGCCTGTCTTTTACTATAGGCTGGGCATGTCTTTTTGGCTTTAAACCCGTCTTTTGAGGGCTTTTTGGGGCTTTTTTGTGTTTTTGTCGTCATTTTTGCGACTACAATTTTGACGTTTGTGCGTTGGTATTGTGCGTGTGTGTGTGTATTTTTGTTGCGTTACACAATTGTCGTGTCGTTGTGTGCTTTGGGCGACTTTTGACCCCATTTTTTGGCGTTTTGACGTGTTTTTTGACGTTTTGGACCTTTTTGAGTGTTCGATCCTCGTAGCAGTTACAATATGGTCCTTGCACTCTGTGAGTGCTGCGGGCCATAATAATAATAATAATAATGAAACGAAGCAGAAACAATATAGAAGTTTTTGCAGTCAGGTGGCCTATGTATTTCAATGCGGCCTGTCTTTTACTATAGGCTGGGCATGTCTGTTTGGCTTTAAACCCGGCTTTTGAGGGCTTTTTGGGGCTTTTTTGTATTTTTGTCGTTGTTTTTGCGACTACAATTTTAACGTTTGTGCGATGGTGTTGTGCGTGTGTGTGTGTATTTTTTTTGCGTTACACAATTGTTGTGTCGTTTTGTGCTTTGGGCGACTTTTGACCCCATTTTTTTGCGTTTTGACGCGTTTTTTTGACGTTTTGGACTTTTTGAGTGTTCGACCCTCGTACCAGTTACAATATGGTCCTTGCAGTCTATGACTGCTGCGGGCCATAATAATAATAATGAAACGAAGCAGAAACAATATAGAAGTTTTTGCGGTTAGGATTTCCCATGTATTTCAATGCGGCCTGTCTTTTACTATAGGCTGGGCATGTCTTTTTGGCTTTAAACCCGTCTTTTGAGGGCTTTTTTGGGCATTTTTGTGTTTTTGTCGTCATTTTTGCGACTACAATTTTTACGTTTTTGCGTTGGTGTTGTGCGTGTGTGTGTGTATTTTTGTTGCGTTACACAATTGTCGTGTCGTTGTGTGCTTTGGGCGACTTTTGACCCCATTTTTAGGCGTTTTGACGCGTTTTTTTGACGTTTTGGACTTTTTGAGTGTTCGACCCTCGTACCAGTTACAATATGGTCCTTGCACTCTGTGAGTGCTGCGGGCCATAATTAAAGCCGCAAGCGGCGTTGTATGGCCCGCAGACGCAACCCGCCTTCCACGCCCAACTCTACGTACCACCGCTGACCTCACCGCCCTCACAGCCCGCAAATTAAAAGCTAGTCAAGGCTGGATTTGCTAATTAGGCTAACAATGCTAACTATGCTAATGTGGCTAAAAGTGCTAGCATTGCAATCAGTATAATCAACTGACTCAGAAAAACACATTACGTAAAATGCTAATTATGCTAACTATGCTAGCTATGCCAATGTGGCTAATAGTGCTAGCATAGGGATCAGCATCATCAACTGACTCAGAAAAACACATTACATAAAATGCTAAATATGCTAACTATGCTAGCTATGCTAATGTGGCTAAAAGTGCTAGCATAGCGATCAGCATCATCAACTGACTCAGAAAAACACATCACCTAAAATGCTAATTATGCTAACTATGCTAGCTATGCTAATGTGGCTAAAAGTGCTAGCATAGCGATCAGCATCATCAACTGACTCAGAAAAACACATTCCTCCACTGGTGAGAGCTATAACCCATAAGTTGATAAAAAACCCACTTTTTCCAAAATGGCGGCTTTTTTGTTTATTTTATCTCCATAGCAACCATTTTATGTTTTGGTCCCCTTGAGAAGACGAACAGATTGAAGTCAGTTTTTGGACAAATCGGTAAAAGTAAACTTTTTGTCGTCCTTAGCAACAGTGGTTTTATGCTAACCACGCCCACATTCCTTATATGTCCATTTCCAGTCTTTTTCAATGTATTCAGTTTCAGGCATGAATGTATGCATTCAATTTTCACTGTATTGTATTGAAATGCATGGGAGTTATAACAGTGCGCCACTTTGCTAGCTTGCCACGCGCACGCCGTTCAAAATCTACAACTTCTAATTCCAACATTTTTTCCACAGTAGCTTGCCATTGATGCCCAAAAAGTTTCGAGACGATCGATAAAAATTCCAACGACAAGTTTACGTTTGAATCCAGTGGCAAAGGTATTTTTTATAGAAAATTCAAGATGGCCGCCTTTTCCCGAGGTCAAAGGTCGACGAAACTCCAGAGGTAATTGTGGACTTATGCTACGGACATGCGAGTCAAATTTCGTGAAAATCGCTCAAAAAAAAGTTCCTTTTTCCATATTGTGTAAAAACGCGAAAAACTCAAAATGGCCGATTTTGGCACAAAATGGCCGCCAAACGGTAGGTCGTGTCGCCATCACGTAATGATTTCAAAACTTTGTTTGGATTTACCCGACAAAGGTATCTGGGTTTCGTTAGTCGATTCTTTAAAAAAAAAATCCGAATTTTTTTTTTTTGCCGAGTCAGCACTTTTTTTTGCGATCGTTTTTTGATTACCACGGCCACATTCCTTTATCGATTTTGTTGTATGTGACATCGTTTTGTTCAGTGTGGGCCAGGGTATCGCATATTTCAGTTTCAGGCTATTCCGATAAAATATGTGCGAGCTAGCTAAAATGGCGACGGTTGCGAATTCGCCACGCGCACGCATTTCAAATTCTACAACTTCTAATTCCAACATTTTGTCCACAGTAGCTTGCCATTGATGCCCGTGAAGTTTCAAAAAGATCGATAAAAATCCCTAGGACGAGTTTTCGTTTGTATCCGTTACTAAAGGTGCTTTTTTTTGAAAGTTCAAGATGGCCGCCCCTTCCCAAGGTCAAAGGTCAACAAAAATTCTTTGGTAGTTGTAGAATCGTGTTTGTGGCATGTGTATGAAATTTCGTGAAAATCGCTTGAACAAAAGTGTCATTTTCCCCTATTGTCAAAAAACACGAAAATCGCCATTTCTCTGAGTTCGCCACAAAATGGCCGCCAAGCCGCAGGTCGTGTGGCCATCCCATAATAATTTCATAACTTCTTTGGGATATCTCCAACACGCCTTTTTTGGTTTTGTAACTGTATTTTTAAATATTTTTTTTTGGCCCCATAAGCGATTTTCGGCCCATTCATTTTTTTGACGGGATTGCTCGCCGTGATGTCATCATCGTGGGGGGGGTGACGTTTTCTTTGCCGAAAATTCATTTTCAATTTATCCTAGGTGTGTGCCAATTTTGGTGAGTTTTCGGGTATGTGGTGGGGGTCAAATTTTGGCTCAAAGTGGAAGAAAGAAAGAAGAAGAATAATTAAAGCCGCAAGCGGCGTTGTATGGCCCGCAGACGCAACCCGCCTCCACGCCCAACTCTACGCACCACCGCTGACCTCACCGCCCTCACAGCCCGCAAATTAAAAGCTAGTCAAGGCTGGATTTGCTAATTATGCTAACTATGCTAACTATGCTAATGTGGCTAAAAGTGCTAGCATAGCGATCAGCATCATCAACCGACACAGAAAAACACATCACCTAAAATGCTAATTATGCTAACTATGCTAGCAATGCTAATGTGGCTAAAAGTGCTAGCATAGCGATCAGCATCATCAACTGACTCAGAAAAACACATTACCTAAAATGCTAATTATGCTAACTATGCTAGCTATGCTAATGTGGCTAAAAGTGCTAGCATAGCGATCAGCATCATTAACTGAATCAGAAAAACACATTACCTAAAATGCTAATTATGCTAACTATGCTAGCTATGCTAATGTGGCTAAAAGTGCTAGCATAGCGATCAGCATCATCAACTGACTCAGAAAAACACATTACCTAAAATGCTAATTATGCTAACTATGCTAGTAATGCTAATATAGCTAAAATTGCTAGCATAGCGATCTGCATCATCAACTGACTCAGAAAAACACATTCCTCCATTGGTGAGAGCTACATGTCACAAGTTGATAAAAAACCTACTTTTTCCAAAATGGCGGCTTTTCTGTTGATTTTTTCTCCATAGCAACCATTTTATGTTTTGGTACCCTCGGGAGGACGAACAGATTGACGTCAGTTTCGGAATAATAGGTAAAAGTAAAGTTTTTGTTGTCCTTAGCAACAGTGGTTTTATGCTAACCACGCCCAAATTCCTTATATGTCCATATCCAGTGTTTTTCAATGTATGCAGTTTCAGGCATTATTGCATGCATTCAAATTTCACAATAGTCCATTGAAAAACATAGGAGTTATAACAGTGCGCCACTTTGCTAGCTCGCCACGCGCACGCCGTTTAAAATCTACAACTTCTAATTCCAACATTTTTTCCACAGTAGCTTGCCATTGATGCCCAAAAAGTTTCGAGACGATCGCTGAAAATTCCAACGACAAGTTTACGTTTGAATCTGGTGGTAAAGATGTTTTTTATAGAAAATTCAAGATGGCCGCCTTTTCCCGAGGTCAAAGGTCAACGAAACTCCAGAGGTGAATGTAGACTTACGCTAGGGACATGCGCGTCAAATTTCGTGAAAATCGCTCGAAAAAAAGTTCATTTTTCTATATTGTGTAAAAACGCGAAAAACTCAAAATGGCAGATTTTGGCACAAAATGGCCGCCAAACCGTAGGTCGTGTCGCCATAACGTAATGATTTCAAAACTTTCTTTGGATATACCCGACAAAGTTATCTGGGTTTCGTTAGCCGATTCTTAAAAATAAAATCCGAAAAAATTGTTTTTTGCCGAGTCAGCACTTTTTTTTGCGATCGTTTTTTGTTTACCACGGCCACATTCCTTTATCGATTTTGTCGTATGTGACATCGTTTTGTTCAGTGTGGGCCAGGGTATCGCATATTTCAGTTTAAGGCTATTTCGATAAAATATTTGCGAGCTAGCTAAAATGGCGACGGTTGCGAATTCGCCACGCGCACGCGTTTCAAATTCTACAACTTCTAATTCCAACATTTTGTCCACAGTAGCTTGCCATTGATGCCCGAGAAGTTTCAAAAAGATCGATAAAAATCCCTAGGACGAGTTTTCGTTTGTATCCGTTACTAAAGGTGCTTTTTTATGAAAATTCAAGATGGCCGCCCTTTGCCAAGGTCAAAGGTCAACAAAACTTCTTTGGTAGTTGTAGAATCGTGTTTGTGGCATGTGTGTGCAATTTCGTGAAAATCGCTTAAACAAAAGTATCGTTTTCCCATATTGTCAAAAAACACGAAAATCGCCATTTCTCTGAGTTCGCCACAAAATGGCCGCCAAGCCGTAAGTCGTGTGGCCATCCCATAATGATTTCATAACTTCTTTGGGATATCTCCAACACGCGTGTTTTGGTTTTGTAACTGTATTTCAAAATTTTTTTTTTTGGCCCCATAAGCGATTTTCGGCCCATTCATTTTTTTCACGGGAACGCTTGCCGTGATGTCATCGACCTCGGGGGGGTGACGTTCTTTTTGCCGAAAATTCATTTTCAATTTATCCTAGGTGTGTGCCAATTTTGGTGAGTTTTCGGGTATGTGGCGGGGGTCAAATTTGAGCTCAAAGTGGAAGAAAGAAAGTAGAAGAAAAATAATAATAAGCAACGCAAGCGGCGTTGTATGGCCCGCAGACGCAACCCGCCTTCCACGCCCAATTCTACGCAACACCGCGGCCCTCTCCGCCCTCACCGCCCACAAATTAAAAGCTAGTCAAGGCTGGATTTGCTAATAATGCTAACTATGCTAACTATGCTAATGTGACTAAAAGTCCTAGCATAGCGATTAGCATAATCAACTCTCTCAGAAAAACACATTACCTAAAATGCTAATTATGCTAACTATGCTAGCTATGCTAATGTGGCTAAAAGTGCTAGCATTACAATCAGCATCATCAACTGACTCAGAAAAACACATTACCTAAAATGCTAATTTATGCTAACTATGCTAGCTATCCTAACATTGCTAAAATTGCTAACATTGCGATCAGCATCATCAACTGACTCAGAAAAACACATTTCCTAAAATGCTAGTTATGCTAACTATGCTAGCTATGCTAATGTGGCTAAAAGTGCTAGCATAGCGATCAGCATCATCAACTGACTCAGAAAAACACATTACCTAAAATGCTAATTATGCTAACTATGCTAGTTATGCTAACATAGCTAAAAGTGCTAGCATAGCGATCAGCATCATCAACTGACTCAGAAAAACACATTCCTCCATTGGTGAGAGTTATATGTCATAAGTTGCTAAAAAACCCACTTTTTCCAAAATGGCGGCTTTTCTGTTGATTTTATCTCCATAGCAACCATTTTATGTTTTGGTCCCCTCGGGAGGACGAACAGATTGACGTCAGTTTCGGACAAATCGGTAAAAGTAAACTTTTTGTCGTCCTTAGCAACAGTGGTTTTATGCTAACCACGCCCACATTCCTTATATGTCCATATCCAGTGTTTTTCAATGTAATCTGTTTCAGGTATGAATGCATGCATTCAATTTTCACGCTATTGTATTGAAATGCATGGGAGTTATAACAGTGCGCCACTTTGCTAGCATGCCACGCACACGCCGTTCAAAATCTACAACTTCTAATTCCAACATTTTTTCCACAGTGGCTTGCCATTGATGCCTAAAAAGTTTCGAGATGATTGATGAAAATTCCAACGACAAGTTTAAGTTTGAATCCGGTGGTAAAGGTGTTTTTTATAGAAAATTCAAGATGGCCGCCTTTTCCCGAGGTCAAAGGTCAACGAAACTCCAGAGGTGAATGTAGACTTACGCTAGGGACATGCGCGTCAAATTTCGTGAAAATCGCTCGAAAAAAAGTTCATTTTTCTATATTGTGTAAAAACGCGAAAAACTCAAAATGGCAGATTTTGGCACAAAATGGCCGCCAAACCGTAGGTCGTGTCGCCATAACGTAATGATTTCAAAACTTTCTTTGGATATACCCGACAAAGTTATCTGGGTTTCGTTAGCCGATTCTTAAAAATAAAATCCGAAAAAATTGTTTTTTGCCGAGTCAGCACTTTTTTTTGCGATCGTTTTTTGTTTACCACGGCCACATTCCTTTATCGATTTTGTCGTATGTGACATCGTTTTGTTCAGTGTGGGCCAGGGTATCGCATATTTCAGTTTAAGGCTATTTCGATAAAATATTTGCGAGCTAGCTAAAATGGCGACGGTTGCGAATTCGCCACGCGCACGCGTTTCAAATTCTACAACTTCTAATTCCAACATTTTGTCCACAGTAGCTTGCCATTGATGCCCGAGAAGTTTCAAAAAGATCGATAAAAATCCCTAGGACGAGTTTTCGTTTGTATCCGTTACTAAAGGTGCTTTTTTATGAAAATTCAAGATGGCCGCCCTTTGCCAAGGTCAAAGGTCAACAAAACTTCTTTGGTAGTTGTAGAATCGTGTTTGTGGCATGTGTGTGCAATTTCGTGAAAATCGCTTAAACAAAAGTATCGTTTTCCCATATTGTCAAAAAACACGAAAATCGCCATTTCTCTGAGTTCGCCACAAAATGGCCGCCAAGCCGTAAGTCGTGTGGCCATCCCATAATGATTTCATAACTTCTTTGGGATATCTCCAACACGCGTGTTTTGGTTTTGTAACTGTATTTCAAAATTTTTTTTTTTGGCCCCATAAGCGATTTTCGGCCCATTCATTTTTTTCACGGGAACGCTTGCCGTGATGTCATCGACCTCGGGGGGGTGACGTTCTTTTTGCCGAAAATTCATTTTCAATTTATCCTAGGTGTGTGCCAATTTTGGTGAGTTTTCGGGTATGTGGCGGGGGTCAAATTTGAGCTCAAAGTGGAAGAAAGAAAGTAGAAGAAAAATAATAATAAGCAACGCAAGCGGCGTTGTATGGCCCGCAGACGCAACCCGCCTTCCACGCCCAATTCTACGCAACACCGCGGCCCTCTCCGCCCTCACCGCCCACAAATTAAAAGCTAGTCAAGGCTGGATTTGCTAATAATGCTAACTATGCTAACTATGCTAATGTGACTAAAAGTCCTAGCATAGCGATTAGCATAATCAACTCTCTCAGAAAAACACATTACCTAAAATGCTAATTATGCTAACTATGCTAGCTATGCTAATGTGGCTAAAAGTGCTAGCATTACAATCAGCATCATCAACTGACTCAGAAAAACACATTACCTAAAATGCTAATTTATGCTAACTATGCTAGCTATCCTAACATTGCTAAAATTGCTAATATTGCGATCAGCATCATCAACTGACTCAGAAAAACACATTTCCTAAAATGCTAGTTATGCTAACTATGCTAGCTATGCTAATGTGGCTAAAAGTGCTAGCATAGCGATCAGCATCATCAACTGACTCAGAAAAACACATTACCTAAAATGCTAATTATGCTAACTATGCTAGTTATGCTAACATAGCTAAAAGTGCTAGCATAGCGATCAGCATCATCAACTGACTCAGAAAAACACATTCCTCCATTGGTGAGAGTTATATGTCATAAGTTGCTAAAAAACCCACTTTTTCCAAAATGGCGGCTTTTCTGTTGATTTTATCTCCATAGCAACCATTTTATGTTTTGGTCCCCTCGGGAGGACGAACAGATTGACGTCAGTTTCGGACAAATCGGTAAAAGTAAACTTTTTGTCGTCCTTAGCAACAGTGGTTTTATGCTAACCACGCCCACATTCCTTATATGTCCATATCCAGTGTTTTTCAATGTAATCTGTTTCAGGTATGAATGCATGCATTCAATTTTCACGCTATTGTATTGAAATGCATGGGAGTTATAACAGTGCGCCACTTTGCTAGCATGCCACGCACACGCCGTTCAAAATCTACAACTTCTAATTCCAACATTTTTTCCACAGTGGCTTGCCATTGATGCCTAAAAAGTTTCGAGATGATTGATGAAAATTCCAACGACAAGTTTAAGTTTGAATCCGGTGGTAAAGGTGTTTTTTATATAAAATTCAAGATGGCCGCCTTTTCCCGAGGTCAAAGGTCGACGAAACTCCAAAGGTGATTGTAGACTTACGCTAGGGACATGCCAGTCAAATTTCGTCAAAATCGCTTGAAAAAAAGTTCATTTTTCCATATTGTGTAAAATCGCGAAAAACTCAAAATGGCAGATTTTGGCACAAAATGGCCGCCAAACCGTAGGTCGTGTCGCCATAACGTAATGATTTCAAAACTTTCTTTGGATATACCCGACAAAGTTATCTGGGTTTCGCTAGCCGATTCTTTAAAAAAAAATCCGAAATTTTTTTTTTTAGCCGAGTCAGCACTTTTTTTTGCGATCGTTTTTTGTTTACCACGGCCACATTCCTTTATGGATTTTGTCGTATGTGACATCGTTTTGTTCAGTGTGGGCCAGGGTATCGCATATTTCAGTTTCAGGCTATTCCGATAAAATATGTGCGAGCTAGCTTAAATGGCGACGGTTGCGAATTCGCCACGCGCACGCGTTTCAAATTCTACAACTTCTAATTCCAACATTTTGTCCACAGTAGCTTGCCATTGATGCCCGAGAAGTTTCAAAAAGATTGATAAAAATCCCTAGGACGAGTTTTCGTTTGTATCCGTGTTTGTGGCATGTGTGTGCAATTTCGTGAATATCGCTTGAACAAAAGTGTCGTTTTCCCATATTGTGAAAAAACACGAAAATCGCCATTTCTCTGAGTTCGCCACAAAATGGCCGCCAAGCCGTAGGTCGTGTGGCCATCCCATAATGATTTCAGAACTTCTTTGGGATATCTCCAACACGCGTGTTTTGGTTTCGTAACTGTATTTCAAAATATTTTTTTTTGGCCCCATAAACGATTTTCGGCCCATTCATTTTTTTTACGGGGACGCTCGCCGTGATGTCATCATCGTGGGGGGGGTGACGTTCTCTTTGCCGAAAATTCATTTTCAATTTATCCCAGCTCTGTGGCAATTTTGGTGAGTTTTCGGGTATGTGGCGGGGGTCGAATTTGCGATCAACGGATCCGTAAGAAAGAAGAAACGTAATAATAATAATAATGAAACAAAGCAGAAACAATATAGAAGTTTTTGCAGTCAGGTGGCCTATGTATTTCAATGAGGCCTATCTTTTACTATAGGCTGGGCATGTCTTTTTGGCTTTAAACCCGTTCTTTGAGGGCTTTTTGGGGCTTTTTTGTGTTTTTGTCATCATTTTTGCGACTACAAATTTGTCGTTTGTGTGGGGGTGTTGTGCGTGTGTGTGTGTATTTTTGTTGCGTTACACAATTGTCGTCTCGTTGTGTGCTTTGGGCGACTTTTGACCCCATTTTTTGGCGTTTTGACGCGTTTTTTTGACGTTTTGGACTTTTTGAGTGTTCGACCCTCGTACCAGTTACAATATGGTCCTTGCAGTCTATGACTGCTGCGGGCCATAATAATGAAACGAAGCAGAAACAATATAGAAGTTTTTGCAGTCAGGTGGCCTATGTATTTCAATGCGGCCTGTCTTTTACTATAGGCTGGGCATGTCTTTTTGGCTTTAAACCCGTCTTTTGAGGGCTTTTTGGGGCTTTTTTGTGTTTTTGTCGTCATTTTTGCGACTACAATTTTGTCGTTTGTGCGGGGGTGTTGTGCGTGTGTGTGTTTATTTTTGTTCCGTTACACAATTGTTGTGTCGTTGTGTGCTTTGGGCGACTTTTGACCCCATTTTTTGGCGTTTTGACGCGTTTTTTCGACGTTTTGGACTTTTTGAGTGTTCGACCCTCGTACCAGTTACAATATGGTCCTTGCAGTCTATGACTGCTGCGGGCCATAATTAGAAAATGTAAAAAACAATAGAAAAATTGGACAAAAAATAGAAATTCAAGATTGTAACAGCTAAGAAACAGAAGAGTAATAACTTAGAGCACTGTTTGAAAGAATCTTCATTTCTTTGTATTTTTAAAGATAATACAAAAAGTGCAAATTCGTTCTTTGTGACGCAGGGAGAGAACAATTACACCAACACCAGCAACATGTTGATCCTTTACTTTCTCTTTAGTTCCTCTATATTATTGCTGCAGCTGTTAAAGCTTTGTTTGCAAAAAGAAAAAAGTTTCCAATTTCAGTTCGGTTCAGTAAACGTTTTTTTAAATGAATGAGCATCTCCTCTGAAGGGTTGAGACCTGCCCACAAAACAAACAGGATCGAAACCTTCTTTTGTTAAATACGACACCCGTCGTACATTGTAGTTTTTCTGTCATGGTTTGAGTTTTTGTTGTGTCTTGTTTTTCGTTTTAGTTCTTGTTCTGTCTTGTTTGGTTCTGTTTCCTGTTTTATTTTTGAAAGGTTTCCTGTCTTGTCATGTTTCTTGAGTTTTACTTCCTTTGGTCCGTATCTGCCCTGATCGTTTTCACCTGTGTCTTATCTGCCCTGTCTGTATTTAAGTCTTGTCTCTGCCTTCCTCCTGTGCTGGTCCATTAGCTTTTGTCTCGGTGTTCACGTCTTCATGCCATGTTCCTTGTTTCATGCCACGCCACAGTGAGTTTTTGTTTTTGGTTTTGTCATCCTGCTCTGCAGCGCCTTTTGTTTGGTATTAAGTCCTCTAGTCCCTGAACCGTGTCTCCGCCTCTGCATCTGGGTCCTACCGGCTCTCGAGCCTAGCCACCCCACACCGTGACATTTTCATTGTTTATGTTAAAGATCAGAAGCACATAATGTTTCAGCTTTTTCACAGACGGTTTGTGTTAATTAACAGATCAATTCTGCTGCTCCAAACACACTGGTGCAGGTCAGTCTGATCAGTCAAAAGGAAAAATGTTGTCAGTCGTTATGCTAGTAAAATCTGTTCATATAAGTTGCAACAGCGATAAAATGAAGGTCATCGTTAGATCTTCACTCAGATTTCAGAGATGACTGGTTTCTTAATTGGTGGAATAAAAAAGCACAACTTTTACACTTCATGTCGTGCCTGTTTAAGCAGACACACTGAGTCTTTTTGTAACCATGGACCGTCACTAACAGTGTTTTCTAAGAATTAAACCTCTGCATGCTGCACTCAGGTTTGAGTTGTTCTACAACTTGTGACACTGAAAAATGCACAGGGACTTTTTCTGTTCTTTTGTTTTGTTTTCTTAGTTGGATTAAACCAGTTCCTCTAAGAAGTTTGCAGGTTAGATGCTTTAGCAATATTTTAAGTTACGCTCTTCTAATTTGCGCTTTTTTTATCAGAACAATTTTACAAACAAAAAGTTAGCCACCATCAAAATGAACCCACGCTTTTATAATGTGCTTGGGTTGCGTTCTATCTGATTTATTCCTTTTTAGAGTCTACTTTTGGTTTTGATTTTTGCTCATTCTATGCAGACTCATGCATGCGCAACATCAGAGAGCTAATTTTAGAGTTGGGGAGGATTTTGAGTCCCTTGTTAGAAGGCCTGAGGAGGCTCTCTCATGTGGGGCTAGTGGCCCCTTCGGGCATGTGGGGCCCTGGATGGAGCTCATTCTCCAAATAAATAAAAAATAAAAAGGAAAATGCACCGAACATGTGTGGCGTGTTCAAGAACAAGCTGTACGTGGGTGTTTGAACACAATTTTACTATATTGATAATGGACAGTCTCTAGCCAATACTGAATGCCAATACTAAATGTAAAGAAACGTCAAAGTGGAAACGTCACAGCTCTATTCTAAAATATCAAAGACTTGGTGTCATCATTCTGACCAGGTACAAACCAAAATTATTATTTCTACTTCATGATCAATTTTCAAATGGTTGGCATTTTTGTGTTTTGAACAATATGCTACCCACATGTCACAGCCAAATGCAAGTCACTGATTGGGTCAAAGTTCAACTGGATTAACCTTTGATGCACACACAACAGCCGTGCGTTTTGCACGTGGAGCTCGAAAACAGATTTAAAAACGTAAGTATCGATGTGTCAGTTTTGAATGCAAAAGCCCAACCAACGCATTGAAAGCGGTTGCTTGAACGCGTGTGAACGTAGAATGAGAGTTGTTTCACCTGACATTAGCACTGAATTCCAGGCAAATCTGAAAATTTTCTCAGAGATGTCTTATGCTTTAGTCACAACTTATGGATGGATACGGGCCGTCTGGGGACAAAAATTTGGCAAACCTGTACAGTTGGCTCGCACAAAATTTTAAGATCGTCGATCACTTAGTGAGCCCGTAGAGAGACAAGTTAAATAAATGCACATTTTTCTACAATCATGGTGCAGGTGATGGGTCTTGGCGAACACTTAAACATCACGTAAGTGTGAAATATGTAAGATTCAGGTGTGTTCTATGGAATTTTTCCTTTTTTAACCCCCTTAAATCCTGTGCACTATGTAAGATCAGATCAGATTAGATTAGATTAGATTACTTTATTTTTCCCACGATGGGGACATTCCTTTATCTGCAGCAGCAAAAACCACATTCAGAAATAACAGCAAAAAAGGACATCGAAAATTACATTTACATTAAATAAATACAGCTGCGAAAGTGACGTGTGATCCACTGCAAACGTGATCAAATGTAAAACATGCGATCCACTTTTTTTAAAAATATATATACAAAAATAAAAAAGTAATAAAGTACACATCGAACAAACAACCGTGTAGGAACAAAAACAATTGAAAACAACAACAGCTGCAGTATTATGAGTCATGAAAGACCACAGTGGTTGGACTGAGCACTTCGCTTAATGCGGGGGGCAATGTTGCTATCCAAGGTTTCTTAACACGCTATGGCAATACATGTTGCTTCATACAACTGCCGTGGCCTGCGCTTTGGTCAGAGCGCAGCGGAAAAAGCTCGCCGCAGAGTTGTAGACAAACTTATGGAAACTTGTGACATTTTGTGTCTTCAAGAGACATTTGTTTCTAAACAGGACCTGGAAAAATTGAACACCTTGAACTCTGACTCCTATGGCGCTGGGGAATCTACCACCGACCTCAGCACATCAATAGTTAGGCGGAGGAAACCAGGGGGTGTGGCTATTCTGTGGAGGAAACAGCACTTGACCCACTGATTAAAGTTATCAGACTTTGTGAAGATTGGTGGATTGCAATACACTTCACTCACAACAAAGAATTCATCCTAATGAACATATACATACACACCTTATGTGCTCAGAATGAGTTTGAGTTTTTAAGTAAGCTTGGTTTTATTGATTCATTTATACAAGACAGTCCCACTAGTATATATGTTGTTGGGAATATGAATGCTAATATTACAGACCGTGGGTCTATTTTTGCCAACTATTTGTGTGAGCTTTGTTTTAATAATAATCTTATTTTTTCAAGTAAGATGCTTTTACCTCCTGATAGTTTTACTTAACCATTGTGTTATCCTAGGCACTTTAACATTGGGGGTTGGGTCATCTAGACCCACTAGACAGTGCTCTGAACCTTTTTTCTTCAATGATTTGTGATCTTCACTGGTGTCCATGGATTACATGAAATCTTTCCACCTTTATCCACCTTTGTCATGGTAAGGAGAACACGTCAATGTGAGGGTGGGGTCATCTAAGATAGCACAAGGGTTACATAAGTGAAGCCTGGCACACCACTTCATGGTTGGATCACTGTGTTAGCACTGCCGATGCACATAACTCATTGAGTACGATGCGCATTTTATACGGGGAATGCATGTCTGATCATATTCCTTTTACAATGTCAAATAATTTTGAGCACTTACCTGCTCTGACAAGAAACAGTATTGTAAAAATGAATACATTAGATTTGGCCTCTGCTACAGGAAGGGAAATATTAAGCTATTATGCCCAAACAGATAAATCCTTGAGCAGCATACATCTTCCTAAAGTTGCTATTTAGGGTAATAAGGCAAATTGTAGTGATGTTACACACAGCAAGGAGCTCTGTGTCATGTACAACGACATAATTAACTCCTTGTTTGAGGCCAGTAAGCTTCTCTTCATTCCCAAACAGAGGGGAAGAAAAATAAAACCAGGATGGAATGATCATGTTGCTGAATATCATGCTGTAGCCAGAGATGCTTTTTATTCATGGGAAGAAGCGGGAAAACCTAGACAAGGGCCAGTTTTTGAAAACAAAAAAATGACAAATGCACGTTTATAAATATGCTCTACGCTTTATATGCAATAATGAGCAGAACATAAGGGTAGACTCAATGACTAAAAAACTCTTAAATAACAACTTAACTGACGTCTGTAAAGAGGTAAAAACTTTCAACACTTGTAAGACGTCTCTACCAGGGACGGTTGAAGGCGTCTCAGGTGCAGGTAATATAGCAGAGCTCTGGAGACAGCATTACTACACCTTATTCAATTGTGTTAAAGGTGAAGCATTTGAAATGGGAGAAGGAGGGAGTGATGTTAACATTGGAGTAACCTCCCACCAAATGTCTGCAGCCATAAAGGTGCTCAAGGACAACAAATCATGTGGCCGAGATCACGTCACCAGTGAGCATCTTAAATATGCCAGCCCTAGGATTTTCCCGCTTCTTTCCATTTTTTTTACTGGATTTCTAACTCATGGTGTATTACCTGACTCAATGATGTCTGTATTGTGGGTGCCTGTAATTAAAAACAAGACAGGCAAGCTTGACTGCATCGACAACAATAGACCAATAGCATTAGCCAGTGTCCTCTCAATGGTTTTAGAAAGAATTTTATCTCATACAATTAATGATTTTATATTATCTGCTGATAATCAGTTTGGTTTTAAACCACAACATGGGACAGACGTTTGCATTTTTGCGTTAAAAGAAATTATTACTAAGTACAGACAAGAGAATTCATCTGTACTTACGTGTTTTATTGACGCATCTAAGCCTTCCACAGGGTAAATCACACCAAACTTTTGATCAAAATGAAAAATCGGGGTGTTCCATGGTATATTTTAGGACTACTAGCCTTCTGGTATGCCCATCAGAAAATGGTGGTTAGGTGGGGATCAGGTGTCTCTTTCCGTTTGGTATGACTAACGGGCTAAGACAGGGGGTAACTTGTACATTGATGACCTGTCGAAGGACCTGAACGCATGTAATACCGGTTGCATGGTCGGTGGTTTTAAGGTAAATAATCTGATGTATGCAGATGATTTAGTTGTCTTCAGCCCCAGCAGCTCCGGATTACAACAACTTTTAAATGTCTGTTCTGAATTTGGTTTTAAGAATGATATTTTATATAATTCCAGTAAAAGTGCTGTCATGATTTGTCGTACAAAGTATGATGTTGCATTGAATGTTCCTGCTTTTAACCTGTCTGATTCTGAGTTTGCTGTCTGTCACAAAGTCAAATATCTTGGTCATATCATCAACGATAAGCTTACAGATGACGATGATATCCACAGACAACGGTGTATTTTATATGCTCAGGCAAACACGCTTGAATGCAGGTTTTATTCATGCTCGTACAATTTTAAAATTCTATTATTCAAAACTTACTGCACACCTTTGTATACTGACAAATTATAGGGCATCCAGCATGAGGAAGCTACAGATTGCCTATAATGATGCCCTAAGGATTTTATTTAAACAGCCTTGGTGGTGCAGTGGAAGCAGTTTGTTTGTTGGTGCTAGAGTAAATACTCTCCAAGCTTTATTAAGACAATTTATCTATGGTTTTATTTATCTTCTTAATGCTTCAAATAATTAAATCATTTTAACTCTCACCAATGTAAAGCACAGCACTTTTAGATACCAATCCCCTATTTGGAGGTTTTGGTACAGTTGCCTTTTTTAAACTTTTAAGTTTTCTTTTTTTGTTGTTTTTTGTTTTATGTCAGCAGTTTTAGTCTTTTTATTAAGTTCATAATAGGGTTGCGTCAGGAAGGGCATCCGGCGTAAAACATTGCCAAGGTATCCATGCGAATCGTCCGCACAAACTGGATGTTTCGCTGTGGCGACCCCTGATGGGAAAAGCCGAAAGAGAAAGAAGAAGAAGATTAAGTTCATAATACTTAATTTATAATACTGTTCTTATACTTTTTTGTCATTGTTTTTTATTATATACTTTTTATGTCATTGTTCTTATACTTGTTTGAGTGTTTTATTTTTATCCTTAAGTCTTTTATATGTTTTGTGGCAAATGGACCTTGAGTCTGTAATAAAGCTTTTTATTATTACATATTATTACAACAAAAGTAAATAAATAAATAAATGAAAGAAATAAAAACACTTGTGGCACCGTAGTGTGTCACTGAAACACAATGTTGTACAGTCTAATGGCTGTGGGGAGGAATAACCTGCAGTAGCTCCTTCTTGCACTCTGGGTGCTACAGTCTGGTGCTGAAGGAGCTGGTCAGCGCCTCTACAGTTTTGTGCAGGGGGTGGGAGGGGTTATCCATGATGGATGTTAGCTTAGCCAACATCCTCCTGTCCACCACCTCCTCGATGGACTCAAGTGTGCAGCCCAGGACAGAGCCGGCCTTCCTAACCAGTTTGTTAAGCCTCCTCATACCTGCACTGCCCCCCGCCCAGCACACAACCATTAAGGACCACTGAGGCCACCACAGTGTCGCAAAAAGTCCTGAGCAGCTGTCTGCACACGCCGAACGACCTCAGTCTCCTCAGCAGGTGGAGGTGACTCTGACCCCTCCTGTACAGAGCATCCGTGTTGTTGGACCAGTCCAGTCTGTTGTTCAGGTGAAAACCCAGATATTTAAATGTGTCCACGACCTCAATGTCTGAACCCTGGATGTTCACCGTTGAGTGTGGTGGCGAGGAACTCCCGAAATCCAGGACCAGCTCCTTTGTCTTGCCGGTGTTAAGCAGCAGGTGGTTAATTTTACACCAGCCAACAGAGTCAGAGATGACCCCCCTGTTCCTGCTCGCCCCCCTGATACTCAGCCCGCAATGGCACTGTCATCTGAGAACTTTTGCAGGTGACAGTGGTGGAGGTCATAGGTGTGGTCCGATGTGTACAGGGAACAGGAGTGGGGAGAGCACAGTCCCTTGAGGTGCCCCCGTACTGCAGACCACCACATCAAACACACAGTCACGCAGCCTCACAAACTGTGGCCTGTCTGTGAGGTAGCTGATGGTATTGTCCATGCGACCCAGACAGAAATAGTTGAATCCGGAGGTTAGTGTTCAGTGATGGGAAGTGATAGAAAGTCCTTGTGTCTCTGGGTTGTAAGACGAATGCAGGTGCATTGATTAAATGAGTCATTAGGCTACAGGAGCCTCCTACCAGCCTGGGCTGAACGACAGGGAGGAGGTAACTCCTTCACAGAGGGCTCCAGCGCTTGGTTTCTGGTTCAGGTTTAGCTCGCCATCAATCCCTATGGCCGATTGCAACTAAGTGCACCAAATATGCTGCTTATTCGCGGCGTGTTATACTGGCAGTTGGCTCCCGTAGCGTCTTAATCCGGCTCTCCTGTCATGGAATGCAATAGCTTCCGGAGTAGTGGCTTATAAAGCTTAGTGATTGGTTGGTCGCGGTCACATGACCCAAGGCACGCAAGGCACGTCGTACGCACGCAACAGGTGAGGAAGGAAAGGAAAAAAAAAGAAAAACAATGGCCTGAGTTGGCAACCGTGTTACACAAGCAGTGAGATGTTGGTCCACACCTGCAACCTCCAGCTTCCTCCTCAGCAGTTAAGGCTGGATGGTGTTGAAAGCAATGGAGAAATCAAAAAACATGACTCTCACAGTGCTCCCAGGGGCCTCCAGGTGAGACAGGGCCCGATGCTGCAGGTAGATGATGGCGTCATCCACTCCGATGCCTGGTTGATATGCAAACTGCAGCGGGACCAGTGCTGAGCTCACCTGGGTGCGGAGATGTCTGAGGATGATCCTCTCCATAGCCTTCATCAGGTGGGAGGTTAAGGCGACAGGTCTGAAGGGGTTCGGTTCCGTGGGACGAGGTACTGTTGGAACCGGAATCAGGCAGGAAGTCCTCCAGAGGACTGGTACCTTCTCCAGTGTGAGGCTCATATTAAATATGAACAGCATCACCTCACAGAGCTGGTCTGCACACTAGGGGTGTTAGAGAAAATCGATTCGGCAAAATATCGCAATAGCTCATTTGGCGATTCTTGTATCGATTCAAAATGCTGCCAGGATGATATTTATTAAACGATTTCTGAGCCTCCTTTAGTGTCTGACTCTTGGTTTCCAATTCACCCTCCGACCGCTGGTTGGCAGCAGAGAACACGGAGCCTGTTAGAGCAGCACCACTCCACACAGAACAAAAGGAAGACTGCAGCCATAGGCAGCTTGTTTTGTTGTTTTGAGACATGAACTACTTCGTTTTTACTTGGGATGGATACCAAACAGAAACTCTGTACAATGTTGCTGCCAGTAACATGTAAAATCGCTGATTGTGGTGCTTTTTAGCGGCTCACATAAAAACGAGTGAAGCACTGCAGCAGCACAGCGGCTAACGCACTTAGCATCTGCTAAAATGCTATCGGCAAAGCGAGCCAATATTCTGCAGAACCTCCCAGCAACAGATTCTAGTTTGGCGACCTGATGGATAAGAAGGATGTGTACAACGCTCTGAAAAAAGGCCGACATCGTGGTGATCAGCGTTACTGGTTTACTTCCACGTGTGAGAAAGCGTGGCTGCAATGGTGCAGAGCAGATTGATATGTAAACAAAGCCTCAACAAAGCCTTAACAGTCCCTTTGCTTCAGTTGGAGGAAGGGCAGAGTGGACTGCTTGGTCCTGAGGTGTTAACAGCTGCAGCTGGGAAGAGACGCCTGAGCTGGAAAGGTGTGAAGAGGGGGCCATGTGGATGGAGACTGGGGGCTGGGCAGGATCAACTCTGTTAAAGAACAGATTCAGTTAATTTACCCAGGCTTGGTCACCTGTGACCTGGCGAACATTTACAGCCTCAGCGTGGCCCGAGATGTGTTTCAGACCCCTCCACACATCACAGATGTTGCTCTGTTCCAGGCGCTGCTCCAGCTTCTTCCTGTAGCAGTCGTTGCACTTCCTGATGTTGTATTTCAGGTCCCTCTGTATTCTGCGCAGCTCCTCCTCCTTGTCCGCAGAGAGAAGCCCTTTTCTTCTCACTTAAGAGGGTCTTCAACTCAGGAGTGACCCAGGGCTTGTTGTTAGAAAAACACTGCACTGTTTTTGTTGGCACTGTGTTTTCCATGCCGAAATTAACATAGTCCGTGTTGCAGTTGGGAGACTCACCGGGGTTACATGGGCAAAATATCTTGATCGGATCAATGGTCGGATTAAAATCCAACTGTGTACATGTAATCAGAAAACCTTTTTCCGATTAGAACAAACGTTCACATGGTCACACTTTCGGTCAGAATAAATCATTTGGGAATGCGCAGTAGTGTTGAAAATACCGGAAACGGAAATGAGTCCCGATGTAAACAAGCCGAGCGGCTACATACATATAGTTAGCAGCTCCGTAATATACGAAATGATCTTCTAAACATGCTTTTATTATTGTTATAGTTATTATGAAGCACCTGTTCGCTCATGATTTTATTTTTAATCCGAGTGGTCAGTGCTTTTTTTGTGGCAGAACAAAGCCGGAAGAACTGTTAGGTGAAGGCTAACTTGCGCTAACAACAACATTTAGCCTGGATGAACATAAAATCGATGCGGGAAATGCTGCATTCTTCATTTTGGCTTCACGTAAATACGTGGGAATAACATTAGCCTTTATTTTGTCGTGACACAACTAGAAACACAAATCCACGTGATTGTTTGAACAGATTCTAAGGACTGAGCGTCATTTCTGCTTTGAAAAGCTCACACCGCCCCAAACAAAGCCGCTGTGTGAGATGGAGACATGGTTCTCCTGAATTCAGCTGAAGTCCGGCTGCTGAGCTCAGAGACATGGTTTTCTCCGTCCACCGGCAGTCGCGTCCAGACCGTGCAGGGTCCAGACATCAAGGGGCACGAAGCGCTCCTTCCTCCCTGGCGCCCCCCCTTGCGAGGGGTGTCGGAGAAGATAGGAAGGGAGATCAAGGAGCCCGCGGGGCAAGGGCGGAGTGCAGAGGTGTCCGCGATTTGCACCGGGCGTCCACGGAGCAGCGGGTCGGTCCTGTTTGAGCTCCAAAGCCTTTTCTGGAGCGAAACATCCATCTATGCATGACGTAAACCAGAGCCGTAGTGACACATGATCGGAATGAACCGTTAAATGCAACACGATTGGATGAAAAAATCGGCATAACCCACCTATCTCGATCGGAAAGAAATTTTGATCCGAACGAGTCTGATCGGGGCAGAGTATTCCGAACAGCGTGTTTACATGACGCATTTATCTTCCGATCAGGCGTTCTTTCCGATTACTTTTGCCCATGTTAACACAGCTAGTGTCAATGTCCTCCCCGTGTGGACTGCAGACAACGTCCTAGTCTGTGGTGCTAAAACAGTCCCTTAGTCGCTCTGTTATCTCCTCAGTCCAGATCTTCACCGTTTTAATCTGTGGTTTCTGCTGTTTCACCACTGGAGTGTAAGCAGAGGAGAGATGAACCAGGTTGTGATCAGAGCGTCCTAAAGGGGGGAGGAGGGCAGAAATATATGCATTTTTCACATTAACATATAAAAGGTCAAGGGTTTTACTGTCCCTTGTATGACATTTTACATACTGGGTGAAGTTGGACAGGGTGGCGTAGAGGGGGCTGCATATATGGTTAAAGTCCCCAGAGATCAGAATCAGGGCCTGCGGGTGTTGTGTCTGCAGCTGGGACACGGTGCTGTGCACGCGCTCACAAGCAACAGCAGCGTCGGCCGATGGGGGGATGTAAACAGTCACCACCAGCACATGGGAGAACTACCGTGGAAACAGTATGGCTGAACGCTGACTGCCACCAGTTCAATGTCCTTGCTGCAGTGCTGTTCTTTAACAGTGATATGGTTTGGATTACACCACCTGTCATTCACAAACACCGCCAGACCACCGCCTTTCTTCTTTGTGCTCTGCGACGCGCTCCGGTCCTCTCGGTGTGTGTAACTTTCATTTACTTTATGAATACTTCAGGATTCGCTTATCACACGCACATCAATTGTACGTCCCGTTTTCAAGATGTCGTTCATCAACCACATTTCACGTCTGTCAAAAGAAATGTATTTGAAATCTTGTTTCTTTCTTAATTCTTCAGTTCCTTGTCGCACAAGCCAAGCAAGGTACACTGATGCTCTCCCTAAGATGTGGCGGATACTTTCTACGACCCTCCATGGGCCCGGAAAACCCCAAACTCCACAGTACCCGTAATGGTCAATCCTCGTACGGGAGCATGTGACTGAGGCATTAAATGATGGCTTAACAAAGACTATGAAATGTCTTAGTTCACCACAGTCAGGGATGCTCGGCTCTACTGATTGGAATCAGCTGTGGACACTCACCTCATCTACCACCAGCCTTCATAAGGAGATTCAGTCCCAGCATTTATCGCCAGTTCGTTGCCCCTAATCGTGCTGATGTCTGTTTTTTTTCCAAGAGCTGTCAACGTCCTGAACAAAATGTGAACCTCAAAATAAAAAATCATGGTAACACCTGTATACCAATCATGTGCAATATCGAACAGTCTAGAAGTGCAATAAAAGTTACGTTCAATTCATGTATGTAAGCTGAAAAAATGTACATATCCATAGTTCCACATATTTTCTATTACAGTGGTGGACAAAATTGTTGGTACCCCTCAGTTAAAGAAAGAAATTCCACAATCCTCACTAAAATGACTTGAAACGTTCAAAAGTAACAATAAATTAAAATTTAGTGAAAATTAAATAATAAAAATCAGCCATTACTTTTGAGCTGTTGATTAACAGAATTATTTAAAAAAAACAACTAATGAAATAAGGCTGGACAAAAATGATGGTACCTCCATAAAAGACTGAGAACTAATTGGGGTCATGATGAACTCAGGTATGTCCTTTAAATCAGTGTTTTTCAACCAGGGTGCCGCGGCACACTAGTGTGCCGTAGGAGATGGTCAAGAGTGCTGTGGGAAATTGCCCTCATTAATCATTCACTGATCTAAAAATTTCCCATCTCCAGGATTGAGCTCTGTGTTCATCCAAACAGGCCCTGATAAAACACTGAGGAGTTAGGAATATAAAAGATCGTAAAATACTTTTTCTTTGCGTTTATTTTATTTTATTAAAGACATTTTAATAAGAATGACGCGATTCAGCGAGTAAGCCCTGGCTGCAGCCTGCAGAATGGGTCATCATAGTGGAATGCTTTGATTGCAGAGGAATGTGAACACGCTGTGGAATGTTAACCCCGCCCACGCTGAGCCCGTGCATTTGATTCACCTTTGTCACAGCAGTTGTGATTGCAGGAAAGGGGAAGAATCAGTGGAGCACATTTTGTGTCATTGTGAATTGTATGAGGAAGAAAGAGAACAGAAGGAGGAAAATTTGAATGGTGCAATTTTTTTTATGTATCACTCAAAAAAATGATTCAAGCCCCTCTTTCATGTAACACAATAAAATTCTGTATGTTTTATTAAAAAATATTTATTTTAAAAGATTGTATCTACATTTAATTGACCTAACACAAAATGTATAAATAGTTTCCCCTATAACTCCAGTAATCCAAAATAATTGAGTTCAAGTAAGGGGCATGCTGTTGAATGCTGTTTTCCTGTTTCTCTTTATTCTTTTTGCCGTCTCACGGCTACAATTTTTCACCTATTTTAACCATTGAACTTTTAAAATGTTCAACTCCTTCATCTAATGTAATGCCTGGTATGACTATTAGTCCTTCAAATCCTTCGACTTTTCAAAAGTGAAAACTTTAGTTCGCTTTTTCCACGTAAAAAACGAAACTGTGGCATGAAATCGCTTCAACTCGGCTTCTCCCAATAAGACGAAAGACGATCATGATCACGTGCGTGATCACCGGTGTGATAGCTCAGTGGCTTAGATAGCGGGTTAACAACTCAGAGGTTCTGAGTTCGAATCTAGCATTAGACCGTTGTTGCTTATTTTTTTTTCCTTTGCCTTTCTTGATAAAATTTAGTTCGACTAACTCGATTATATTTCATTACATGGAAGAATTTACTTTGAGGTGGGGTTACTCATATTTATTGGATGTAAATCCTGACAAAACAATTAAATTGAGTTCATCCAATGAGTTATTTTTTGAGTCTGTGAGGCCAGACAGAATTTATTAATTCCCTAATGCATGCACATGGAAACTTGTAAAAGGCATAAGAAGGCAGGAATCATGGTAGAAATTCCCTAATTCAATTAAATATTTTTATTTTATTTTAGCACATACAATGAAAAAGGGATCATGAATACAAAGAATGCATTAGGATAATACTAAACTTTAACAAAAAAGACTAAGCTAAACTGATATCCCTGCCCTTAGACCCCCCCCCTTCACAGTAAGGAAAAACTCCTTAAAAACCCGTAGGTGGCAATATTGCACATGGAAACTTGTAAAACCACCAAAGAAGAAGACGGGCTCAGCATGGGCGGGGCTAACATTCCACAGCGTGTTCACATTCCTCTGCAATCAAAGCATTCCACTATGATGACCCATTCTGCAGGCTGCAGCCAGGGGTAGTTGGATTCAGCTGCACCTTCGGCTGTACTTGGGAAAAGTCCCGTCCCTTTGACTGTCTCCACCAATCATTCTTGAGGGGCTTAATCACATGTCATCGGTCTGACCAATCAGAAGTGCTTAAAGTCTTCACTTCCTTGTCCCGATTTAGCTCGTAAAGTCGCTCAGTTCTAACAAAAATACCAGCTAAAGCTCGTCTTTAGCGATGTAGCTTTCCACAGAATCCGGTGTCAAACCGTGGAACAAGTGAACAAAACAATGAAGCTCCGAAAAGCGATCTTCGGCCGTTTCATGCACTACATCTCCCATGATGCATTGGGTTGTGAGAGTGACAGCGCATAAGGAGATCTGTTGTTAAACGTCTTGAAACCAACGAACACACATCAAACTGTTTTTAAATCTTCTAACTTAACTTTTATTGCATCTTTTAGAAAAAAACAGCTGCAGTTTCCAGCTTTTTCTGCAACAATTATCTCAAAAATGCATGTGAGATTGTGGAGGGGCTGTAGATCAATACAGACTCTGAGTTTCTCCTTTTTTTTAAATTTTTGGATGCTGGTGTGCCGCGGGATTTTTTTTAAGGTTAAAGTGTGCCGTGGCTCAGAAAAGGTTGAAAAACGCTGCTTTAAATGACATCACAGCTGTTTTCAAGCCCATAATCAGTCAGTCTGCATATTTAAAGGGAGACAAATAGTCACGTTGCTGTGTGGAGAAAAGGTGTGTACCACACTGAACATGGACAACAGAAAGGGAAGGAGAGAATTGTCCCAGGACATTAGAAACACAATTATAGACAAACATCGTAAAGGCTGTAAAACCATCTTTAAGCAGCTTGAAGTTCCTGTAACGACAGTGGCACATATTATTCAGAAGTTTAAGACCCACGGGACAGTAGCCAACCTCCCTGGATGTGGCCGGAAGAGGAAAATTGATGACAAATTGAGGAGACAGATAGTTGAACTGTATCCAAAGAGCCCAGATCAACCTCCAAAGACATTATAGGTGAACTCCTAGATGAAGGTACATCAGTGTCAGATCGCACCATTCATCGTTGTTTGAGCCAGAGTGGACTTCATGGGAGACGACCAAGGAGGACACCACCGTTGAAAGGAAATCATAAAAAAGCCAGACTGGAATTTGCAAAAATGCATGTTGACAAGCCACAAAGCTTCTGGGAAAATGTCCTGGACAGATGAGACAAAACTAGAGCTTTTTGGTAAGGCACATCAGCTCTATGTCCGTAGACTCAAAAATGAAGCATACAACCAAAAGAACACTGTCCCTACTGTGAAACATGGAGGAGGCTCAGTTCTGTTTTGGGGCTGCTTTGCTGCATCTGCCACAGGGTGTCTTGAAGTTGAACAAGGTAAAATGAAATCTCAAGATTACCAAGCCTTTTGGGATAGAAATATGCTGCCTAGTGTAAGATAGCGTGGTCTCAGTGGGCCAAAATACCTGTGGACAGGTGCAGAAGGCTCATTGACAAACACAGAAACCGTTTGATTGCAGTGATTGCCTCAAAAGGTTGTGCAACAAAATCTTAAGACATGGGTACCATCATTTTTGTCCGGCCCTATTTCATGAGTTTGTTTTTTAAATTAATTCTGTTAATCAACAACTCAAAAGTAATGGCTGATTTTGATGATTTTATTTTATTTTTCAATAAATTTTAATTTATTGTTACTTTTGAACGTTTCAAGTCATTTCAGTGAACATTGTGGACTTTCTTTCTTTAACTGAGGGGTACCAACAATTTTGTCCACCACTGTATCTCTTTTATTCTAATATGTTGGTAACTTATTTTATTTTTGCTTGAGCAGTTGGAGAGCACCAGTATTTCGTTATTTCAAGCCTCTTGCGTACAATGATATTAAAGGATTCTGATTCTGGCCGCCAAGTTAAGTCTTGTAGTCAAAGATACCTAGTTACTTTCCTCGTCTTGTCGCTCTTCTCTCAGGTTCTTCACCACGAGTGTCCACCTGGTATCCTCTTCTCCACGAGCTGCTCGATCCGTCTTGCTCCAGCTACGCTACTTAAGTCACGCCACGTTCCTGCCTCGCTCGCTCCTGCCACGACTCCAGCCAAGAATCATGTCAGCCACGAAATCCTCCCGCCACGCTTCGAATCCAGCTCCGACATCATTGAAGCATCGGCAAGACTGCCTACTTCTGAAATTCATTCTACGAACTCTTACTACGCCTTCACCTTTATGTCCTGGAAAAATAAATCTGTTAACCAACTACTTCGCCTGAGTTTTCCTCCGGGTTCCAGCATCTGGGTCTGCCACGTCATACACATCATGACAAACAAAACAGTAAACAAATCTCGTTTTGAAACCACAGCCATTAAAAATAACAACATGCATTTAGATTATTTATGATATTGATCATTTCACTCATCAAAAAATCGTATTATTTGAAGGCATTCCTCTCCTTCCTCAAAAACAGTTCCATCCCCCTGTCATGTAGATCATAGTCTTCAGTTCCATCATGAAGTCCTTTTCTATTCCATCAAGGCCAGTGCTGAGAGCCCAGTTTGTCCAGTTGTGTTTCTGGGTAGGTTTTAATTCGCTTTAGTGCCGAAAATGTCCGCTCTTCAGACACAGTGAACACGGGGACGGTCAGCGGCAAACACACAAATCTGTTCAGCTGCTCATTATTTCACTCAGATTTTTCTGATGAAGGCAGTCAAGGAGATCAGTGGGAGATTTCCCTGCTAAATCTTCCAAGGAGTACATTACAGTCAGCTCAGTTTTCATCTGAGACGGAAAAAAGTGCTCCGTGGCTCTGTGTCAAACTGGACAAGGCTGTATGTGACTTCCTGAAACTTCTGTCCAATCAGAAGGTCTGAATACTGTGACGTAAGCCTGCTAGAAGGCCCTGCTGACACCAACTCAAAACCTGATTGGTTGAGGAAATGAATGACCGACATTGATTTTGCATTACGGGACCTTCAGAACCGATAGTGAAGGACTCTTTAGCTCTGACCCAGCCTGGCAACAAGAAACAGCTGAAATGCGATTGGTTCAATGCTCCACTATGAAAACATGTCTGTCTGGAAGCAGCAAAACCATCATAAACACAATAAAATGAAATGGACAGATCATTTAGAATTATTGAAGGAATATGCATGGATAATAATAATATAAGTAACAAATGATTCAGAAATTCTTTAGGCCTTTAGAGAGGGCCTTGAAGGCCCTGACGGCCCACCACTGGGTTTGGTGACGTAAAGTGACTCAGATGTTGAGTAAAATCTGTCGGAAATATCAATGTAACATTTTTCAATCTGATCTGAAAGGCAGAATGGTAACTGGCTGCTGACAGGAGGAGGTTGTTTATTGGCTGATTGGTTGAAATGGAATATTTATGTCCAATGTCAACGATTGTAAATTGAGTTTGTGCCCATAGATGTGAATCGGTGTGTGTTTGGATTGGTAGAAAGAACACTTGAGCTTGAACTTTGGAAATGTGAAAAAAGCTATAATCTTTTTTTGTTTTCATATTTGCTCAAATACTTTCTTTGGAAAACAACACGGACAAACTGCTATTTTAAAAGCACAAAACAGTTCTGCTGTAGCAACTTCTTTTTTTCAGATGCGCACATTAAACTAAACTTATTTGCATCTGTGGACATCCTATTACAACTGTGAAATACATTTGAAAGAACCATGTCTCCGTAGAGCACATGTTTTCATATGGACATCTGAATGTGTAGTGATGTGTGGTTGTGCACAAAAATGCAACAGTAATTTTTTGGCATTGATCATGTTGAGCCTTCAGCATCTTTGATCATCCATTTCGATGTTAATCTCCTTACATCCTCTGTTCTCGTTTCTCTGTTTTCTGCACATCTACCCTTTCCCCTCTTTACCTTTGTTTTTCTCTCCCGCCCACATTTTTTCATTTCCACTCCACATATCTACCTCTCTTGTTTTCCCTTCTTCTGTGAAGATTTTCCAAAACAAAACCAATGATTGAATATTTCATAAAAAGTTGAAAATAACAAAGGAGCATTTACAAATCTGTCTATCTTTTTCATCTGGATATGACAAACAGGAGAAAAATTCAAATGTATTATATTCTACTCCACAAACGTATTCATATTCCAGGGGTGTGAGTAGTAGCAATGTCAGTATGCATTTTTCTTTGACTTTTTCCTTTTTAAACTAAAAGAGTTCATTCAAACAACCTATTGGACTCTAAAACTCAGATGATCAGACTACTTGGTACCATTTTCTCTGATGTCAAGTTGTTTAGATCAAACAACATTTGGAAGGGATAAAAGAATTTGTGAAAAAAAGTCCCAGAAACAAAAAGTCATCCTGTTGGAAACTCTTTTTCGTTGTTTGACTGAGTCAAACAAGTTTTTCTGCCTTTCTTTGGTCAAAAATGGCAAAGCTCTCCCACAAAAATTCCACTTTGTGGTGAGTAATATATTTTATGTGTTCATCTCACAGAAGAATATGGGCTATTTATACAGTATACCACAATGTACTAGAAAATTTCTAGCCAAAATCTTATCTAGGATGCATTTTGACAACAATTCACTTCATGTAATTATTTGTGGTTGCTGATATGATTCATTGTCAATATTTGTTTATTTTCAAGGATCTGATTCATTGACCTAAAATGGATCCAGAACATTCATTCATTTTCTATACCGTTTTATCCCTTTCGGGGTCATGGGGCTGCCGGAGCCTATCCCGGCCACTTGTGGGCGAAGGCAGGGGGGACACCCTGAACAAGTCGCCAGTTTGTTGAAGGGTAGAATGTCCTCACTCACACACCCATTCACTCCCGCACTCACACCTATGGTCAATTTAGAGTTGCCAATTAACCTATGAAGCATGTTTTTGGATGGTGGGAGGAAGCCGGAGACCCCAGAGAGAACCCACGCATGCACGGGGAGAACATGCAAACTCCACGCAGAAAGGTCCCCCATTGATGTTCTATTTTTCATGTCCCCCAGCCGGGACTTGAACCGGGGGCCTTCTTGCTGTGAGGCAAGAGCGCTAACCACTGCGCCACCGTGCAGCCCAGATCCAGAACATCTTTATCTAAAACTCACCAGTGTGACTCAGAGAGAAATTCCTGCTGCTGAACAGTGAAGTTTTCCAGATTTCTTGGATTTCTTCAAGATCATCAAGTGTAAATTAAATATGTGTACAAACAAACAAGTAAACAAGAAAGAATGTCAAATCCATTTACATTGTAGTTTCCTAAAGTTGAGCCCACTGTTGTTTTTCCAAATAATCCAAAGAGAACATTATTAAAACATTCTAGCACACTGTTTGGTCACATGACTTTGCTAAATTCAAGGTGTTTCAAAACATTGGACTGGAATGATGGACTCATCAGTTTTTGATGACATCATGTGTGTGTTGTCTGCTGTGATGCACTTAGTTGTTTTTACCGTATAGTAAAATAAATCTACTGTGTCTAAATCCAAATGGTATTATAATCAATTTATTTTGAAATGATTTCATAGCGATTTAGGTCGACTTATTTGATTAACAATTTGCCTCCATCAGATAGATCTGGTTGGATCGAAGGCATAGAAAACTATTCATCAATGAAGTCCAACAAAATAAATTGTATTTTTAAAACAGTGAAACGTAACTTTAGAAAAATAGAGAGACCATTTGTTGATATCAGCTTGTTGACGGCTAAAAGGTGTAATGCACAAGCTTGGGAAAATACGAATAGCCCTCGCATAAACCAGTGGCTAAAACAAATGTTGTATTGCTTTCCTTAAAAAACAATAAGGTATAGTCATAAAATATTAACAACACCTATTTGAGGAAATTAGGAGAGCCTTTATCTTTATCAATTATATTCATAATTTTGACCTAACAGATGATTCAATAGATTTTTGATTTCAACTGCATGGAATTTTGCAACCTCAGCTTAAAAACTTTATGACAATATCTGTGACAATATCAGATAAGAGAAGCAATGTTCAATAAGTTTTGTTTTATGTAATTATTATTTGTTTGTTTGTGTGTAGATACTTGTTTTGAGTAAAATGTCGTACAATCCAGCTCTTTTCTTTTCTTTTTTTCTCTTTTTCGTTATAAGGAAAATGTAACAAGTATTATCGAAGTTGCGGTTTTGTCATGACTCATTCTTTAATAAAACGTTGTGGGGAAAAAAATTGGTATTTTTAAAACTGTAACACAACATGTAGACCCATTGTGATATTTCTTTGTTTTTGCATGATCCCTGCACATGGGCATAGAGTCAACTAAAAATAAACAAGCTAAAAATGGAAACTAGAGAAAAGATATTGCGTTGAACCCCCATCCTTTCCCCATTGGTGGGCTTGTCGTTAACAAATGAGTCTTGCCGGGGCTGATAGAGTAATGGTGGTCCATCTATTGGATTAGTGCAGGGATTTCACTGTCGTATTAATCTGTGAAGACAGCAGGCGACCTGAGCTGCGCTCTCTCTGAGCTGTTGTGTCGCTCAGCCTCTGGCTGTCTGTCAGCGACTCTTTCTGCTCCATCTGACGTTCCACGACGCACAGGAGAGCCTCTCTGCCAGCATGAACCTCTTCTGCTTCTCACTGGTAAGACTTTCACTTAACTTTCTCGGTTTCTAGCTGTGAGAGTTGAGGGGAACAAACCCCATCTTGCGCCTCATTGTGAAGGCAAAGTGAGAGATGTTTTCTTGTGTGGTGTTTTTTCCAGAGGTGTGAGCGAATCCCTGCTTTTACCTTCCAACAAAATCAAATGACCAGAGGCTGGTTTGGCGCCCTGGACGGTGCCCCCCCACCCTCACCTCTCCTATTGCCATTATAGCAGCAAGTTGACACACTAATAGTGGGAGCGTCCCAGCGCAAATTTCATTAACTTTCCATGGAAGTGGGCGGTTTAAAACTTGCAGGGGGAAAAAAACTGTCAATTGTTGTTTTTGTTTTTTGGGCGCTTTTGCGTCCCGAACAAGATTACGCCCTGGGCCACCACCCACATTAACCATTGGAACAACCGCCACTGCAAATGACTCAAAGACAGGGAGTCACTTAAAATGAATAAAAAGCAGAAGATAGGAGCAAAAGTGGAAAATCAAATATAGAAAAAAATAATTATTAACAGTAAATATTACAAAAGAATATGTCAACTTTAAATTGTAACTGAAGAATTTAATCTAATTTATTTATTTTCAGTTTGTCCTAACTGTTTAATCCATCGCTGATTGATGAGGTCTGTTTAATAGAAGCAAAACATTTGAAGAAGAAGCACGTTTGCTGCTAAGTCATTCCAGAAGCAACACACTTTCCTGTCAAGCTGTCTCTCGCTGACACAAGATGCAGATTATAGAGGAGCACACTGACCTTCACACAAGAGACTGGTTCAGACAGTCCAAGTACAGAAACCAGGTTTTTTTTTTTTTGTGACTGTCGGGATGTTCCATCATCTAATAGGGAAAACTGACCCCAGACCACAGAATGCATTTCTGATATAATTTTAGTACACTGACGTCAGCATGGGTTCTTATGGGCCAAAACTGGGGTTTGGTATTATTTCCCATGTTCTTGTGGCATTTTTCTCATGATGGAGGACATGTATGAATAAAATGAAAGTACTTCCTACTTCAAATTGTTGCGAATCAGGACCAGACCAAAAAATACTTTTCAAAAAATCTTGCAGTTGTGAAGTAGAATCTACAATTGACATAATCTCCCTGTTTCACACCATTCTGATTCACACTCGTCTTTATTTTAGGTGAGATAAAATCTAAGTAAATGTCTTTGCGAAGCGTTATAAACAGAAATTTGATTTTTTTTTAAAACCTGTTTTTGTGAATATATAATTTTTGTGTAATAAATAAAACATCAGAAACTAAATTTAATATAACCTGAGATGACTCTAAAAGATACTTTTTAGCTTGGGGTGTGAGGCCGCAGGAGCAAGCGTAAACAGCTGGGTGACGGGAAATGGAGGTGGGGTTACTACGCAACAGTCCACAACTCAGAGGGGAACTTCTAATGAAATCCTGCTGTTGTGCAGAAACTATTTCCTAGAAAATGACACAGGTTTTTTTGATTTTTGCTAAAAAAAACAGCATAATGTAGCCACACTTTAAAAACAGATCAAAAGATGACTGGAGTGGGTCTTTAAAGAGTCTTATGCACATTGAACACATCTAAAAAGGGCCACAGTGGATGTATAACAACAACACATCACTGAGATGCTGACTGTTTGTTCCTCGAAGGAACTCAAACAAGCCAAACAAAATTAATCCACGAGGAAATCTTCTCTGAGGAATTCTTTGCTCAATCCATGGCTGAGAAGCAAATTTAAAGAGCTTTGAGGCGGCATGACAGTCGCGACCGTCAAATCCTCATGGCTCTGACTTTTTACTATGAGAGAAAGATTAATGTGCCATTTTATGGATTTTTGTGGATTAAATAAAATGAAAACTGGCATATGTGTGTGTATGTGTGTGTGTGTGTGTGTGTGTGTGTGTTGTCATCACATTCAGATTTAATCTGCCATCAGGGGCGTAACAACATCAATGGATTACTGTGGTCCATTTACTACTCATTGTGAAATTTGGAATTCATTTTTGAACTGCGTTACTTGTTTTAAGTTCACACTGGAATTTTTACGTCATTCCAGATGTTTTTTGTGTGTCTTCCCCAGTACAGTCGTGCTGCTTTTGTCGTGTTTAATCGCCAAATGGGTCCACACATCCTTCCCTCTGACAGGATCTCCCTTCCTTTGTCTCCTTCCATCTGCCATCAGGAGGGCTCTATGGACAGCCTGTATGAGGCGGTGCAGAGCTCCGGCGATGGACCACCTCCACCCATCCCCAGCCGCTCATCCAGCCGTTCCTGCAGCCGCTCTTGCAGCCCCGCCGTTCTGCTGGAAGACAACGCTAAGTGGAGAGGCTCGGGACGCAGCGTCTCCATAGTGAGTGTGTTTGCACAGACAGTAAATTGGTAAAGTCACGCCAACAGTTGTGGCAGGGTTGCATGGGGGTCACTGCTCGCATTTGTACTCTCATCATGCAGATTGTTCCTGGAAAACAAAGCTGATTATGAAATGATGAACAAATCTGCGTGACAGCTGCTCCTTTGGTCAAACTTGTTCACACGTGTCATTCTAGCTTGAAATATAAATTAAATGTCCTTCATGTCCCCAAAGTGAACTCTGTCAACAACATTTTATTTGACATCGCAGTTTCAACTGCACAAAGCTGATAGTTTCGTGCTAAGGAGCTTTGTCTTCCTCCAGGACCAGCCTCCAACACACGGAACCAACTCCAACAAGAAGAAGAGAAGGTAAACTTAATAAACTTACATTCATGCTGGTTTGGTGCAGATGCACTTTATGCTATTAAAGCTCCACAGGGCCGCAACATAAATCTGGACGATGATTAAGGTCATTCCAATTTATACTGACAATGAAATGATTTCAAAAACAACATTATCTTGTCAAGGATTTAGGATGTAAACATCTTTGGCTCTCTTGTTGCATGCAAAGTAGAAATGATTCCATTCTGGCTTTTCTTTTATGTTTTCAAACTCTGTAAATGTTTCCTGCAACATAATAGACCGAATTATGGCTCCTCACCATATTACATCCATTAACCTGAAAATAAATGAATGATTGAAAGAGTTTTTTTTTCCTTTGTTGAGAAGAATAGCCATGCAGACTGACGGGCCAGCAGGAGGCAGATTATGGGGCTTTGGGCCTGTTGAACTAAGCGGATTCAAGTTCCCAGTTGCTCTAACACCTTTACTTCCCTGGCTTTACTCCAGAAGATGCCCAATTCTGATTTTTATCTATAGACACGTGTCCTAATGATGACTTATTTTTGCTTTCAGAACACACATTTCCAAATCTGCATCAGATAATGAAACACTGGGTAAGAAATTCAATGTCATTCCAGTTTTAAGTCAAAATCTTTTTTCAGTCATTTTTACTAAATATTTGTGTTTTTGATTTAAATGTAGAATCCTACTAGTAGCCTTTGCTGCGTTGGCTCATAAAGAAATCAGGCTGGTTTGACAGTGGCCTCTGTTAACCCTGACTTATCACATAAAACCCCCCGTGTCTGTCTCCATCCACCGCAGATAACCCTGTCTGTAATACTGCAGCGTGGCAGCCGGCCAAAAGCCAAGAAGATTTAGCTCACGTCACCAACAAACACAATGAAGGTAAAAAGGAAATAAGTAGGTTAAGCTCATCAGGAGCGGATGCCACTCTTCATTTCTGCTCACTGCAGAGTCTGACAACGCAAGTTTGATTGTTTGAAGCTGAACAAAAACCGTCTAACCCAACTTTGACTTTATATCAGCTTTAATTAAAAGAGAGACCTTTAAGAAACAATTATGTAAAGTGGTTTGTTTTGGGAAGCCAGAAGAAAAGTCAGACAGGTATTAATGCATCTCTGTTCTGGAATGTTTTACCACTATGAATTATTTACAACATCAACTACACATCCATATTCTCTAAAACAGAATAGAATCAATTGTTTTGGAAAACAAAACAAAGAAAATGACACATATTCTAATCATTCAAATTTGTGAAACTGAAGGCTGTGAAATCCCTGACATGTGAGTGACATCTGAGCTCTGCTCTGCAAAAAATAACATGATACTAAAAAAGACTTTAAGAAGTAAAAAAAAACAAAATGAAAAAAGCAGATCTCAGTGCTGTCTGGCAGGATCATGAAAAAAATGCAGGTGAAAAACTTATTTTGCCTCTAAAGTTTTGTGTTATGTTGAATTTTGGAGGATTTTCTTCTCCTTAGAGATTATCTGTGAGGAATATTACATGTATAAACGAAGTTTTAAAAAAATGTTTTTAAAAAATTGTATTTTAATGGTTTTTATTTTTATTTTTTAATCATTCCAGGGAATAACTACAATTGTAAAAATACAAATGTCCTTTCAGAGGTGCGGAGGACAAAGCACAGAACGGAAACAAGAGGAGGAAAAGGAGCGACTCACTCAGGGACAAAGAAGAAGGAGAAGCCGCTTTTGAATCCGGTAACAAAAACAGGGATCCTGTCATTGACCTCAATGTTTCCCAATAAAAAAACATCTTCGATAGAAACCTCACAAACAGGTTCTGGTTACGCAAACACACACGTTGATGCCATGTGCCTGAGTGCAAAAATATCACAGATGACAACAGCCTTGATAGGTTTAATAAATTATGCAACTAGAAAGGACTGGAAGTATATTTAGATGACTTGCCGCATCGGCTTAACGGTCATCACTGATGCAGCACTCGATGATTTCAGTTTTCATCACAGGTCCATTTAATTAGTGAAAATGTTTCGTTTTCAGCGGCTTGCTTTGGTAGGTTCAGGCTTAGCTTTTTGTGTTGTAATGAGTTAACATTCTCCCATATGCAACATGATAAATGTTGTTTGTTAGTGGAGGGGAAAAGTCTAACACTTGTTACAAATGTGGTACAACATGCTGGAGTGCTGTATAGCAACTTTGTGGATGTCCTGAGATTGCACCCTTAGGTTAAAATGTTTAAAAATGCCAACATTTAACTGTGAATTTCTGGTTGCTGAAGCTTCAAGTCAAATCAGGGTGTTTTTTTTTAGAAAGTTCTTCAAAGAAGAATATCGAGATAGAAACATAGAATGAATTTGTGGCAATTTCTTCAAAGTTTTTGCAAAACTTAGGGGATGGTCTAAAAAAATTCAACACAATTTAGGGGTTGACTTGTTAACTTTTTCTTAATTAATAAATGTAAAAAATCTTTCTTGGAGGAAAATGACTGTAACAGTGGAATTATTTTTCCATTTGTAAGCTTGCTAATTTTGAATGAAATAATGTTCCTGCCAGCACTAAACAGCTTAATCTTAAATAATAATTTGTTCATTTAACTAAAAATAGTTTCAGATCCAGGAAGAACCAAACACATTCACAGCTGTCCGGCTCCTCCTCATGCTGGTCGCCGGTCTGGTCGCACTGCTGTGGGGTGGCATCTTATTCTACAGCCAGGATTTGTCACACCACGTATTGGTCATTCAGACAGAAAGAGTGTGCTCAGGATTTCTTCCCCCCATTTCTAGAGAATGTCTCCTGTAGACCTCGCTCTGAGTTCACAGACTGTAAAGACAGGATTTGGCATTTGTGGCCGGAGACTCAAAGCAAGCATGTACTGAGCACTGCAGGAGGTCCAATCCTCAAGTGCCAAAAAAGCCTCTCACGATACTTAGAGGCACCAAAAGCCCACAAGGGCAATGGCATTATTAGCTGTTTGAAAGGATTTGGCACATTGACTGTACAAGAGAAATGGAGCCACCATGTTGGAGCCTGACAACGTCAGCAAGCATTTATCGGTCCGAGGCTGTCTGAGTCGTCGTTTCCATGGCAACCACAATCAGAAGCGAGCTTGATAGATTTTCACACTCCTGTTACTTGAAAGAGGGCTCAGGAGGATCTGTCAATCAAACGTTTAACATGTTTGACGTGAGACCACCTACTTCTATTCAGGCATCTGATCGGTCAGTTTAAACTTGAATAACCTTTCTTGTCTTATAGAAAATAAAAAACATGAGAAAAATTAGGATTATCAAAAACATTTTTTTTTTTAAAAAAGGTTGCAGAGCAAGAATGGTTATTCTGACAAATCTGAATGAGTAACAGCTGTTTATTTCTCTATAGAGGTCTACGGGATTTTGGCTTCTTGGAGCCAGCAGGTTTGGGATGCGGGGGGGGGGGGGGGGGGGCACTCTGTCCAGTTCTCAAATACAGTCAATAATTTGGCTACACTCCCATACTCAGCTGTGCTGCTTAATGCATGTTCTTTACAGACATGGCACCAATATTAATGGATACAAAGAAGCTTTTCAAGGACATTCAACGTGTTGTAGAGAGTAATCCTACAAATACAGTTTGTTTATTCCTTGTGCTACTTTCACTGTTTTCTCTTGTAATGTTGCATATGTACACTTGTTTTGTTTTAATATTGTTTTCAGAGATTTTAGTTAAATACATTCATTGAAAGTCCCAAAATCCAAGTTCAATGATCGGAGTTTGGGCCCCCAAGGCACCTGCCTTCGACTGCCACCCAAACCACATTGCAGCGGTTCCTTTTAAGCTCCCCTAAAGGTGGTGGGCCCATGGTAGAGGGATCCCACATCATCCCTTTAGGCTGAGTCCTGGTCACCGGGTGCTCGTCTGCGAGCCCCAACCCCAGGCCTGGCTCCAGAGTGGGGCCCCGGTGAGGCCAGGCGACGAAACGGGATCATTGTTCCTTTTCTTTTCACAAAGGAGGTTCTGAAACGCTCTTATTCTGACTCGTCACCCAGGAACTGTCTTCCAGGGGACCCTACCAGGGGCAAAAGCCCCAGACAGCTTAGCTCCTGGGATCACTCGAACTCTCAAACCCCGTCTTGTTTAGAAAATTGGAGCATGAGATTGACAGGCTGATTGGCGCAGCCTCCACTGTTATGCGGTCGCTGTACGTTGTGGTGAAAAGAGAGCTGAGCCAGGAAGCAAAGCTCCGGTCGATCCTCATTCCAATACTTACTATGGTCATGAGTTCAGGATCATGACTAAAACAACGAGGTCCCAAATACAAGCGGCTGAAATGAGCTTCCCCCGTGGGATGGCTGGGGGCTCCCCTACAAATAGGAGGAGGAGCAAGGTCACCCGGAGAGAGCTTGGAGTAGAGCCGCTGCTCCTCCACATCGAGAGGAGCCAGTTGAGGTGGCTTGAGCATCTGGTCCGGATGTCTCCTGGACGCCTCCCTGGGGAGGAGATCCGGGTATATCCCCGAAGCCCCGGGGAAGACCCAGGACACGCTGGAGAGAGTAAACTTGGCTGGCCTGGGAATGTCTCTGGGTCCCCCCAGAAGAGCTGGGGAAGGTAGCCGGGGGGAGAGGAAAGCCTCGACTTTGCTTAGACTGCTGCCCCCGTGACCCGGCCCTGGATGAGTGGAAGAGGATGGATGGATGGAAAGAAATTTATTTAAAGTATTTTCTAGTATACATCTGGTAAAAGAAGCCGGCGCAGTGATACAAAACATTTAAGCCAGGTGACCGGTACCGCTAAAGTATTGAGCATGGTATGCCAGATGGTAATGTATATTTCAAATTATCAGTGCTTATTTTCTCCCAGTTGTCTTTCCACAGCATTCAGACAAAGACACACTATTATAATTTGTTTGGAGTTGTCGATCCACATTTCATATTCAGTCATTTATGGGTCAGTCAGGGAGGAGCTGGATGACTCACTATTCCCGCATGGTCACTAAGGGGGATACATGTTTTTCTTAATTTCTCAGAGCGTCCCGACAAACGGAGTAACAACAGAGTCCAAAGCTACCGTGAAAAGACACCATAAGACTGGGAAAAAGGCAGGTGGAAGGAGCGGCAAAGACGTCTCAAAGAAAAGTCATAACCCAAGAGGTAAAACCTTCTACAACTTACAACATATTAGGTCTTTTCAATTCATGACTCAGACTAAAGGAGTTCTCTAAAGAAGAGAAGCATTTCCTGTTCTCCTTTTTCCATTACAGCTTAGGGTGTAAAACTATCCTAAGCTCCTTTCACATTCTCTGTGCTACATTGTTCTGCATCAAAAGAGCCCTCCTGCGAGGCTTTCTGGGTTCTTTGCAGGTGGGTGTTTGCAAACTGAGGCAAATGTGTAACATTCTGAGCACGCTGGCTCAGGATTCCCACCGCCAAGCTTCCATACTTTTGGCCTTTTCGGGGTCACGGGGCTGCCTGGTTTAAGGACTTTAGAGTTTTCTTCTTGCAATGAGTTTTTGTTCTCAATTTTTTTTTTCAAACCATCTCCGTCAGTCCTGCATGTAACATCCCAGAATGGATCTAACACCAGAAGTACAACAGATGGACATTCATTGTGTGGATTTAAGCCTCCTCATTTGTGCAGAGATGATGATTTTGCTGATCCCAGGAACAAGTGCTGCAAGTTAAACACAAATGTGTGCGTTGCACCACTGACGTCAACAGGTGCACGCTGCAGCCAGCTTGAGATCATGCTATGATCGGTCACCTTTTTATCTACACCCCTCTTATGACTAAAGGATGCGACCGAGTTGTGTCAGAGAACACATTTAGTCAAACAGACATATGTGTCATGAATGTACAGGACACAGATGCATCACAAAAACTCAATGGAGCACTTAGTATCAGATGAAAACCGCAGATATGAAGAAGACCACACTGGTAAAAAAAAGTCTAAAATTGATGGAGAAGTAAATAACTGGCTTCTGGCTTACTGTCAGTTTCTCTTCCTGTTGTGCTCCCTACTGTCTTTAGTTTTTTGTGTACGTGTGATGCAAGCAAAACAACGTCCAATCACACACTTGCTTCTAGGAAATTCGGGTCAATTACAACTGACGGCTGGTTAACCATAGTAAGGAATATGTTTGTTGTGTGCACTAAACATACGATAACCCCTTTTTTCTCACAGCACTTCAAACAATACCTGAATAAATCAATAACACACATGTTTTTAAGTGCAAAGAACAAAACGGTCTAGAAGACCCAAAATGCAGGTTTTTATGTTTGAAGCTTTTATGTCAAAAACCCTTCCATCCATTTTCTTAACCTGCTATTTCCCTTTCGGGGTCATTGGGTTGCTGGAGCCTGTCCTGACAGGCGGACACACCCTGCAGGTCACCAGTCTGTCGCAGGGCACACAACCACTCCCACATGCACCTACAAAGCACGGTTTTGGACTGTGGAAGGAAGTCAGAGTGCCAGGACAAAATCCATGCATGCACAGGGAGGACACGGAAACTCCTGACAGAAAGAAGCCAGCCAGGATTTGAACCAGGTTGTTCCTGTCTCCATTGGTTGGATTACTGTAACAGCCTGCTCACTGGCCTGCCCACACGAGCTGTAAAACAGCTTCAGTACATCCAGAAGGCTCCTGCTCGACTAGAACCAGGAAGTACCATCACATCTGTCCTGTGCTCAGATCTCTGCACTGACTTCCTGTAGCTCAAAGAATAGACTTCAAAGCAGATCTGCTTGTTTACAAGTCTCTCCATGGCTTTGCACCAAAGTACATCTCTGACATGTTAGCGCCATATGGACCATTTTAGACTCTGAGGACCTCAGGGACCATGCCCAGAGTTAGGACTAAACAAGGGGATTCGGGGTTTCAGTCTTATGCATCTAAAAGCTGGAACAGTCTCCCTGAGGTTGTGAGACAGGCCTCCACTGTGTTAATGTTCAGTCTAGAATCAAAGCATTCCTGTTTAGCCGTGTGTGTACCTGAAGGATCATTATCGACACCTCTTTTCAATTTCTTCTCTCTCTCCTTTCTTTTAAAGTACATTTTAAAGTAAATAATAATGTATGTCTTTAATCTTTGCACTGTTATGTTTTGGAATTTTAATGCATTTTCCTGTTTTGTGAAGCACTTTGAATTACTTTGTGTACGACTTGAGTTTCTCTGTAGAAATGCATTTTTATTTAAAGTTTTGAATGCCAAATGAATAATAAATATCTAGATTGTATAAGTTTGACTGTGTCATGTTGCCATATAGTTAATTGAATCTTTAATGAATGGATTTTGGACCAAGTCTTGAGAATTGTTTCAGATCACGTGTGACAAAAAGGAGCACATCAAAAGTCCTGGGTCCTTGATGTTCTCCATCACAGATACCTGTGTAACAATGTCTTCATGGAGCTTTTTCTCAGGGAAAATGTTTGTTTTTCTGTCATAAATAAGTACTACTGCTTGAGAATAGGTCTTATTTGGTTTACCATCTGCAACATTTGTCTTTTCTGTCCTGATTCCTGCATCAGTTCACTCTCCATCGGGCACAATGAGCCCACCTTTGGGACCCCAGTTTCTGGATGTGCCATACGCTTCCAGGCCTGACAAGCGGCTCTACCTCGGCAAATGCTCCACCCTTCCCTCTCAAGAAAACACGACCCCAGGCCGCTACGCCGACAAGGTCAGTCTGCCTGGTGGAGCCACGCCCACCCATCACCAACGCTGGAGCAACCCAGGCGACAGCAGCCCTGCGTGGAGCACCATCCAGCACACCTGCCGCCGGCCGCTCACAGAGTACCGCGCCTACTCCCATGACTTCAGCACATTACAGGCCAGAGAGTGGAAAGGGAGCCAGCAGCCTGCGATGAGCCAGGACGGCAGCTTGAAGCGGGACCGGGAACCCCAGTTACCCCCTAAGGTGCAACGATCAGCCACCCAAGTGGATTTGTTGGAGCCAAACGTAAGTGTGTTTAGGTTTTACCACCTTAACTGTTATGTTCTTGTAGACACTGACATGTTTTTGAAGGTCTTTGTAGACACAGTCTAATCCAGACAGAGTTTACTTCAAGAATTTAGCCCGGACAGTAGATCCTCTGGGTCTTTATTTAATCTCACACCAAACAGATGATTTCAAGGTCAGGGGTCAGTGGGGACGACATGATCTGATAAAAGCCTCCGTCGTTGTGTTTCTGTCTGAAGTAGCACTCTGTGTGTGTTGGGAACATTTGAATCTTAAGACAGAGGCTGGGAATTGTCTTTGCGAGCCCCAGACACTTGACTGATGGCGAGCACAGCCGGCAGACGCCATGTGCCACACAGAGCAGTTGTCAAAGCTTAAAGCAGAAAAGAAGGTGAAAAGAAGGATCCAGCTGAAGATTACAAAGTCACCGAGTTCTAGGTCACTGGATCTTAAAGAAGGTGAACGTCTATTGTTGCTTCATGTACTGTTCCCTTCTTGATGACTAAAGCTGTTACGGGGCTAAGGTTGGGGTTAGCTGAACTTTTCTAACCCCAACAACCACAGGACCTGGATTTAACTCTTTTTTCTAAAAGATAACCAGTGGATTCTCTTCAATGTGAAAGTTTTGTAGATTAAAAGATAGAAAAACTAGTTTGTTTTACTGAAAATATATGTTCGTATCAACAAAGACTAAGTGACTCTGTTAAAGAGCAGAATTCTTATTGTTTCCATTTCCCCCTTGAGATGAACAACTGCCTCCACAGGGAGCCAAGAGTCTCTCATGTCGTAGATTAGAAACCTTAATCTGGATTGACACGAGTTTGTGGATGATTGGAGACAGTGGGATTAGGCAGAGATTTTTTTTTTCTCTTGAACTTCTTTTGTACAAGTGACCAAATGAAACCAGCTGTAATGTAAACACAGCAGCAAATCCCCACGTGACTGACTCCAGGAGATTAAAAAACAGCGGCGTGGGAATGAGTTGAGGAAATCTGCCTGTCAGATGGACCAGTGAGAATCTGAGACGGGCGGCTTGAGTTAGGACTTTGAATGGAGGCTGCCGGATGGTTTGCCAGTGAAATATTGAGAGTAGGGGGTCGAATGGAAAGTGTTTCGACACAACTAAGTTCTGTTCCTCTGTCGCACTTCAGCACTTCCTCAAAAGAAGCCTCCCCACATTAAGAAATAAATAATTACTCCAGCATCATTTACCAAAACCTAGTTCCTTTTTGTTCCATGACGGGAAGTTTTGTTTCATTTTATACTTCTTCATGTCATATGAGTCAAACAGCCACGTGCAGAGGAAGCGCTTTGGAACAGACACAAGTAGGACACAGGAGCCTCTGAGACCAGCAGATTCAAAATTAAAAAAAAAGAAGCTGCAGGTTCAGTTTTTCAACATCTGATTCCCTCCATGAAAGGAGAGCGTATCTAGAAACAGCAGCTGCTGCTTGTGGTTTTCATTGTGTTTCGATGAGGAGAGCAAAAAAATGCCTATTCAAGCATTTGTACTTTTCCCTTTTTGATGCGATACTGCAAGCAGACACACAAAGTCACTTGCCTCACATCCTGTGTTTTGTAAGGAAGTGGGCCAGCCAGCCCATCAGACAGACAGCCTTCAAGTTAGTTAACACCTCAGTGTCAGAAGAGAAGGGAGAGGACGGAGAGAATAGATCGGAAAATGTTACAAAGAACAGCATCCAACGTGTCAGACAAGACAAAGAGCAACAAACCGAAGGTAGGCATCAATGGCGAGTTCTCTGTCAGAGATGGTCACATTTCTGAATCGGATATTTTGTTTCAGAGTTTTTCCTTTAGTAAAAATGACCTTTAAGAATTTTTTTATTAAAAAGACATTGGGAAATGTTTCCTAAAATGAGATTAAAGAGTTGACGTAAAAAGTTTTAAAAACAGACTCCTCTGTGTTCTTCATTAGTGGCCTTAAAATGAGAATGTCACTGCTGCATCAGCTCAGTCTGTGTGGGGTTGCTTCAGAGTCTGCAGCTCATATTTAATCAGGTTTTCCAAGGATTAGTTATGTCTATAATTATTTCTGTGCTTTGTTGAGGGATCATTGGGGTTTGGGGGACTATGATGACTTTTAGTTTATGAGAACTTGGACAGCCTGCTCATACTTAAAAACACAAAAAATATCATTTACAAGGTTGTGTCTGAAGGTGTTATTTGTCTGAGTAGAGACTCAGACAGACAGCTTTTTACCTGCGAAGTCATTCGGGTCAGACTTTAGCTACAGATATGGTCTTCCCGTATAAACCCCATCCTTTGTGTTGCAGCGCTCGACGAGCTTCGGTCGCTTCGAGGGCCTCAGGCATCACTCCTCACACGCAAAACCAGAGGACAATGGAACAACAGTGGTTGGTTGATGTGTTTCTTTCAATAAGATCGATTCTAATAAATGAAATGATACGAAATCAACAGTTGATCTTCCTTTTTGAAAAATATGCAGGAAAGTGTCCAGGTTTGTGACGTTCCTGTTTTTTTGGCTGTTGTGTCCTCAGCTCAGAGAGGACTGCGAAAGTCCAGACCCTCACAGATCTACTGGACTTGGAAAGAAGATGAAGGAGATTTCGTTAACCATGCGAAGGAAAATGGGAAAAAAGCACGTCAAGTCCTTGTCGGAGGAGACAGTGAGTCCCTTTCATTGAGCCTTCCACCAGAGCTTAGAGGAAAAGTTTGCTTTTTTCTGCTCATGGTGTAAGTTTGAACATCAAAAACCCCTACAAACCTGTAGCACTTATCGGCCTGGCTTACCAAAAGCTGCCTTTTTCTTATCAATCTCATACCTTACAAAACCACATCCGCAATTATGACAGTCACAGGCATAATTTAGATTAATATCTTTGCTCTGAAATGGAAAAAAAATCTGTGGTGTTGCAGATGTTCTACTGAAACAGATCAGAAGATATGATGTTTTTTTTTTTTTTTATGATCTCTGTTTCTTCCTGGAGATCTTATTTTAAATCTGCTTTTTGATTCGGGTTTTCATGAGAACATAATCTGATCTGAGCTGTTTCCTCAGTTCTTCTAAAGGACGGTCGCCCATTTCTGTTTTTCCTTCAGGGGGATGACACTGACAAAGGCCCAGAGGCAGAGCAGGAAGCGGGCCGGGCAGCTGAGAAGAACTCTGCAAAGACCAGCATCTCCCTGGAGAGTCTTTACAGCGGCCAGAGCTCGTCCAGTGAGTGTCTGCACCCAATGTCCTCAGCATGGCGCAAATATTCAGAGAAAACTAGACCATAGCCTGTTTGATGCCGTTGTGGATTCAGGTGGTGTGACCAGTGAATCCAATGGTTCTGGTCAGAGGGACAGTCTGAAGCTGGAGGAGGACGGCTCCTACCACGGACAGTTCTGCGGCAGGGCTCGCGTCCACACAGATTTTGTTCCCAGTCCGTATGACACAGACTCTCTCAAGCTGAAGGTACGTTTCCACACTGTGAGCAGGTATTTGGTTTAGTTTTTTAGAGCATAATCATCATGCTCCTTAACCTTTTCTCAGGTGGGGGACATCATCAACATCATCAGCAAGCCTCCAATGGGAATCTGGACGGGCATGCTGAACAACAAAGTCGGGAACTTCAAGTTCATCTACGTGGATGTCTTGGAGGACGAGGAGGAGAAGGAGGAAGCGCCCAAAATCAGACCCCAGACGCTGTGCAGAAGACCTCGGCCCACAACGTTGCTGGAGCTGCTGGAGCGCTTAAACCTGGAGGTGGGAGGATGCATGTGTGGGATTTCACTTCCTGTGCGTTTGAAAATGACTCAAACCGAAAAGTGCTCATCGATATGTTTTCACCAGGTGTGGACTGTTAATCAAAGGGAACATGCAAGGAAAAAGAAAATCATGTTTTGTTGTTTCAGGAGTACGCCTCTGCCCTGCTGCTGAACGGCTACCAGACGGTGGAGGATCTGCTCCACCTGCAGGAGAAGCACCTGATCGAGCTGAACGTCAAAGACGCCGAGCACAGACACAAGCTTCTGACTGTCGCTGATTACCACTACACAGAAGGTTAGGAGAGTCCGGAGCTACAACTTTCTCTCTGATTACAAAGAACCAGCTGAACTTTTCAAAGCCTCCCAGTAAACGATCAATTATTCCCAGATTAGGTAGAAGCAGTCACTCTTTGCTCCTCTTTTATTTTTTTAAGGGAAGATAACAGTCACAGGGTCATGAGGTCAATTTATGTCCAATTTAGACTGAAATCCTCCTCCTGACCCATTACCTTTTGAAATACTTGACATAGTCCATAAAACCTTTCAGAAAACAAAAATATTTATTTTAGAGAATGGTGGATTGAAGCATTAGTCTCTGAACTCTGAATTGTGGTCATCCCACTCCGTTTGGGTAACTAAGGAAGAGTTTATTAATCCTTGTGCTATCCTAGGCACTTTAACATTGGGAGTTGGGTCATCTAGACCCACTAGACAGTGCACTGAACCTTTTTTCTTCAATGATTTGTGATCTTCACTGGTGTCCATGGATTACATGAAATCTTTCCACCTTTATCCACTTTTGTCATGGTAGGGAGAACACGTCAATGTAAGGGTGAGGTCATCTGGACCCCACAGGATAGCACAGGGGTTAAACAGAGAGCCCTCATTCAAAGTGGAAATGTCTTTTTGAAACAGTACATTTACACAACAAATCAGTATTTGTTCTTTGTTTCCTATGTGTCACGTTTTTTATCAGTTTCTTGCTCTTCGATTACGTCTTCTTGGTAGCAGGACATCCGCGTTGTGTCATTATTCATTCCACACGTACAACAACTTATGCTGCAATGTTGCAAAAGTACCAGTCTGATGCAATAGCAATGCTTTGGGAAAACCCTTAATATAGCAGTGTGAACTTGAAATTCAGTGGAGGTGGAAACTGTTTTTCTCTGGTATTGAGATTGATATTCCACACATACAGAAATTGCAAACATATTGGGGGGAAAGTTCAGAGCGAGGATTAATTCCTGTAGATGACTTGACAGTTTTTTTATTTATTTTTTTGGAGTTGGTCTCATCGGAGAATTCGAAAGTATGCGAGTTCACAACAATGACGTGCTTTCTCTTCTAGTGTAAAGAATTCTCACTGAGCTTCCAGGCAGCAGCTTCGCGTTTAGTCATCATCTGTGTGTAAACAGGACGGCTCCCGCTGCAAAAAACACTGAGACAGTCGTGGAAAGTCTGCCACCATGTGGAGCACTCGGGTTTGATCAGGAATAAGTGTGAAGCGCCTTCATCAGAAGAGTGGATTACATAAAAAACAACATCCAGAAGCAACAAAAACACACGTTTTTAATGTAACAACTGTTTTTACAGAAGAATAATCAACTGAGAGATTTCTATGAAATTCCATTTAGTTCTAAAAATGAACAGTGCGTATGAGGGTACTTTTCATTTATGGAAAGTTTAATGTTTGAAGCGTCACAGAGCAAGTAAAAGCTGACACCTTGTTGCAACACAACATCCTGTGAGAGGCTTACCGCTGGTTTCCTGTTAGTTAGATAGAAAGCAGATCAGGAGGTGTTCCTGTAATCTGATGTCTGAAATTGTGGGGCCAGATGACTGCGCCGCTCTGAAAAGGAAAATAAGCTCTGTATGGAAGGTAAAGGTTAAAGTTTTTTTCCCCCCTGAATGAATCTGGGAGATGTCGACGAGCCAAGCGTAGCTTTATTTATTTTATTTTTTGTCAGTTCAACAGATGGCCACAGCCTGACACGAGCGCGCTCGCTGACACACAAACACCAGTAATTTAATCAAGCTGCACCCAATTAGGTTAGTGGTTAGGAGGATTAGTGGCCTGTGAAAAACAAACCAACAGTGAGACCGTTTTTATGTCGGCAGCGGGGGGGGGGGGGGGGGGGGGAGCACCTTCAGAAGGTTTTGCAGATTCTGCAAGATGGCATGTGGCAAAAAGGTAATATTTAAATAATCGTGTCCCTCTGTGCACGTCTGCATCCACGTTATCCTGTCGAGGGACATGAGGGGGGCTGGATTCTGGCCCAGCTGTCACTCGGTGGGGGCAGGGCCAGTGTGGAGGGGCTATAAGTCAATGTCATTGAGAATACACAGATAAACAGCCATGTCCATTTGCTACTGGATACAGGCATGACCAAATGTGATGGGCCCCAAAAATTCACAATTATCAAAGGAGCTAAAGAAATAAAAATGACAAAAAACAACAACAACAAAAAAACGTGAGGCTGGACAGACACAGATGGACAACTGGAAAGACAAACAAGGACAGAAAAAAGAAAAAGAAAACGCCTCTTTTGCTGAGACCTTTCTGTTTACAGGCTCTCCTGCTAGCCAAAGGGGGAAAAAAAGCCTATGATATATTTTTTAAAAGCCTTAAAAGGGGTCGTGTCAGGAAGCGCTTGCTGCATAAAACCTATAAGACAGATCCATGGATGAAGTGATATGATTGTAGTTGGGTTCTCCATGTATTTGGGGGCTTCATCTCAGACGTACTCATGCTGAAGGAGTCCACCGAGAAAACAAACGAGCTGCTAATGCTTAACCATGTGACTCACAGAGTTTGTGTTGGTTTTGTGGCTGCAGGTGAAGATGTCAGGGACACAGAGGAAAACAGATCCTCCAACAGTCTACAGGAAGAAGACAGCGACTGTCCCAGAGACTCGGGCTGCTTCATCCCATCCGAGTGTTCAGAAACCAAGGACGATGCAGAGCAGGTCGCAGATGCAACAAGTTCCTAAAAGTGCTCCTTGCTTGTCCGGACATTTGGAATTCACAGCTACAAATTTTACCTGCAAATTTAGAGAAAATGGTATAAAAAGTCATTCTTTAATCGTTTAATGATGTCATGTTTCTTTATCTTATTCCAACTGCAAACTTTTCCAGTTTGGGGGTTTCCCAGATGTAAAAGATGACCAGAAAGCTACTTTTCTAAATGCCATCTTATCCTTTTGTTGTTTTATCAAAGTAAAACGTTTCATTCCTAGAGCCATTGCTGCGTATCAATTCACAGATATATCTGATTTATTTATTGTTTCAAATATATTCAATATTTTCTTAAAATCGTACAAGCCTTTATTTAAAACAGCTGCATTACTTGTATTTTTCCTATCATGTTCAGTCTTCTTCCTGCGTTTGGATTTTTCAGTCGTCTGAATTAGGCAAATCGAAAGATTGGATGTTTTTAAATGCAAGCGTCAGGATTTCTAACCTGTCTACTGAACAGAATGAGTGTATTATTTTATGATCAAGAATTTGAATAGATGTGTGTGTGTGTGTGTAAGAGTGAGTCTGTGCATTTTGTGAACATTTGTATTCATATGCTATAAACCATTTGTAAATAAAATTTAACTTTACAGTGGCCTATTTTCTCTCATTCCCCTTAGCAAAAAGTCTATTTAAGTGTACTAAAAGTAAAGCTAAGGTAGTAGACTTGACGTTTTTTTCCTTTATATTATCTGTATATTGTAAACTTAAAATATTCCAATTTAGTCAGATGAAATATTTAGTTAGTATGTTTCCTACACTACACATAGCCTATAGGACGGATCTGCAACCTTCAACACTGTAACCCTTGTGCTATCCTAGGCAATTTAACGTTGGGAGTTGGGTCATCTAGACCCACTAGACAGTGCTCTGAACCTTTTTTCTTCAATGATTTGTGATCTTCACTGGTGTCTATGGATTACATGAAATCTTTCCACCTTTATCCACCTTTGTCATGGTAGGGAGAACACGTCAAAGTAAGGGTGGGGTCATCTAAGATAGCACAAGGGTTCAGAGCCATTCAGGTCGATTTCTCACTGACCACAACCCAGTAGGAGCCACAGAGTCCCCCACCCGTTAGAAAAACGAGACACTGATTTCTATTTATGTCATTGTTGCTGTTATGATACATATAAATTAACTGTTTTTTGTGTGTGACAAAAATAAAACCTAAACCTAAGAAGAAAATAGCCTTTGTTCAAAATATGGAATATTTTTCAGGGCGGCAGTGGCTCAGGTGGTTGAGCGGGTCGTCCAATGAGCGAAGGGTCGGCGGTTCGACTGTCGCTGTGTCCTTGGGCAAGACACTTCACCCTCCTTGCCTCCAGTGTGGCTCCACTGGTGTGTGAATGTGTATGAATGATCCCGATGGTGGTCAGACGGGCCGTAGGCGCGAACTGGCAGCCACGCCTCTGTCAGTCTGCCCCAGGGCAGCTGTGGCAACAACCATAGCTTACCATCACCAAGTATGAATGAGGAGTGAATGAATTATGGACACAATGTAAGCGCTTTGAGTGACTCTAAAAGCATAGATAAATCCATTATTATTAATAACTTTTGACTGAGATGCACGTAACCTTTCAAAATAAAAGACACCCTATGTCGCATAGGATCATTTCAACGCAGCAAATGTAGTAGTAGTAAAATGTTAGCCGTTATAGGAACGGTAGTTGTAGGCCGAAAGGTTATTGTACCTATGCCGTGACTAAAAAAAGTTAATTTTACCATTTGTGGTCCATCTCAGGCAGACATTTGTACATCTAACAAAAACTTTTTTTAATCAGATCAAATTGACTGACTCTTACCGTATTTTACAATTCATACGTATTTTACAATTTATACGGCGCACTTAAAATCCTTAAATGTGTTCAATAGAAAAGTGTGTTCAAAATTGAAAAATACTTCACTACTCACTGACTTTTAAAATTGTATTTTTTTTAACTAGAGAGCCACAATAGACGGGCTAAAGGAGCCACATGTGGCTCTGCAGACTCCTAGTTTACAGAGTACACTTGCTATACTCAACGATACTTTAAAAAAATAACTTACTACTTTTGCCAATGGTGAATGTGACTTTATTTGTTTTTTCTAATTAAAGAAAGGTAAACTCCTGAACAGAAATATCAGTTTTATTGTTTTTTATCTTTATTTTAAACCGCGACAAACACCTTCAACTTTTAAGATTGCTATATTATCAATCCTATCGAGGAAAAACAACTAATAAGCAAAACAGCTTAAAATGCTAAGCAAAAAATGCTAGTATTTTAATTTAGCTGATAAAAGTTACACAATAGACATAGAAAAAATATCACTTTTTGAAAGTTGCTTTTATTTTTACATGAATGCCGAAACATGTAACATTACAAGTAGTCAATGTTCCGTAGTGTCATGAATGCAGCACAACAGTCCCATTGGCTGTCAACGAGACTTACGTCATCACGTTTTGGGACAACTGTTAACGTCGTGCCTTTCTGGGTCTTGCAGTGAAAGACTGAGATCCAACGTTGAAAGGCCAGCACGAGTGAGCTTTACACAAACTACATCACCCAGAATCCACAAAGCTCGACGCAAAGTTGACGTGTGTTTAGTTGACGGACCACAAAATTCTCACCATCGTCACAGTTACCGGGCATAGCTGTGTTTTTATGAAGAATATTTTTGGTTGATACTTTGATACGTTTAGTGAATTTTGTTGTTAGCGTGCAACGATGTCCGGAGAGCTGTCTATGATCGGTAAGTTAAATCTAATCGTGTTTAAAAGCTAACATAGAAATGTATATCCGGCTTCCCACCTCTGTATGTGATGATGCGTGTGTTTTCGGCTCCTCAGGCTCGGTCATCCTGGCTCTGTTTCTGGCTGGTTACCTCGGCCAGCAGTACTTGCCGCCTCCTAAGCCTAAAGTGATCGGCCTGGATTTGGGCACCACGTTCTGCTCCGTGGGGGTCTTCCACCCGGGAACCGGGGAGGTGGAAGTGATAGCGGACGAGCAGGGGAGAAAGAGCATCCCCAGCGCCGTGTCCTTCACCGCCACAGAGGTGCTGGCTGGACACGAAGCCCTGGAGCTGGCGGACAGCAACGCCCACAACACCTTCTACGATGCGAAGAGGTTCATCGGAAAGCTCTTCGAGCCGGGACTGCTGGAACAGGAGAGCGCCCGGTACCCGTTCAAGGTGAGCTCGGAAAAAACAAACCTCATGTCTGTCTCCCCATCTAAAATGATCTACCCCCCTCTTATAGGTCATCAACAACAATGGAAGCGCTGAGTTTGTGGTCTTCACCAATCGCTCCTTCACCGTGACCCCAGAGTTCATCGGCTCCAGGCTGCTGCTGAAGATGAAGAAGATGGCCGAGCTCCAGCTGGGGGTTCCCATCCAGAAAGCTGTCATCTCAGTCCCTGCAGAGTTTGACGAGAGGCAGAGGAACTACACCCAGAGGGCCGCTAACCTTGCAGGTCAGCATTGCCGCGCTTTCAATGGTTTTGATCATTTGTTTTCTTTATTTGTCCTGTTCATCAGCTGATCACACAGATGAGAGCTGAAGGCCTCCGATGTTGGACATATTTGGGGCTTATGAATCTTTTGACACACATGACAGGGGTTGACATAGCCCAGAAATTGTCCCTGGCCCACAGGGCCAGTAGTTTTTGAAAGTTACTGGCCCGACACAGCGCGACCTGCTGCCGCAGGCGGCACCCAAGCAACAGACGCCGCAGGCGGACGCAGCAAGCACCGCTTGCAACTTTAGGGGGGTCCGGGGGCATGCCCCCCTGGAAAATTTTAATTTGGTGCATTCTGGTGACATCTAGCACTTATTTATACACTTTTCAATGACTGAAAATAGAGCATATCAAACCTAAATCTGCTCTAGTCTGTTTCAGATGTTTTGAAGAGAGCACTGCAGTGTAGTAGGAAACACTAGTTAAGAAGTTTTCATGCTGCTTCTAATCACTGCTATTTCACATTTGTTCCTAATCAATAGTTAAGAAGTTTTATTGACTTTTTTGCTCTGACTGCCTTAAGGTTCTGCTTTTTGTTACTGTTGCAAAGTTACATTTACTTTTTAGATCCTTAATTACTGTTATGTTGTTCAAATTTGCAGAGTTACTTGTTTAAAGTTGCAAAGTTACATTTACTTTTTAGTTACTTTAGTTACTTAATTAAATGAAATAATTGAAAAATTAAATTCCTGAGATCATTCAGCTTTTGACTAGAAATACTTACTGCTTACAGTGTTGTAAAGAAAAACAAAATGAAGTTCTTTGACATTATATTGCATTTGAGTCTGACATTCAGGTATTTGGAGTTGCCGTTGATTCTTTGAAATTCAGCTTAAAGCTTAGACGTTTCCGCAAAATATACTTTATTGAAAAAGGTGAAAAATATATTAACGGTTATATTTTAGTGGCCCGAGCGGAGAAGTGAAAAATAAAGTCTTGTGGCCCGTGCTGCTCCAGCGAGCTGGACCGGGCCAGCGGACAAATGGCTATGTCGAGCCCTGCATGGGTTGTGTCTGAATTCCCACCCTAACTACTAAAAAACTGTATAGTGCAGCACTATGTAGTGCCCTCAGTTTTAAAAGTAATTCCGACACCGTGCTCACTACTTTTTTTTTTTTAAATGGTGGAAATGACATCATCGATGTCACAAAGTGAAAATCTAATTGCTATGAGCGTTTTGCGATGATTATTTATGAGTCCACTGTCTTCTGAAGATAAAAACGGCAGTTTGTTAAAAAACTACATTTAAAGACATTTTTTGGCAAAAATTGTTCTGACGCAATGCATTGTGGTCTATATTCTCTGATCTAGTGAGCATCGATGCACACTGGTTTTTCCACAGAGACTTCTGGGAAATTTCCAGGACACTGGATTTTGGAATTGTAGATTCAGACAGCCCTGCGAAATGGCACTGGCACTATATAGTGCACTATGTAGGGGTTAGGGGGGGAATTCTGACACAGTCATGGTGTATATTTGAATAAACCCCTTTTGTAGTTTAGAAAACTTTATTTATAGTAAATATATTTGTATCAGTTTTTTGTTGGACTGGACTGAAAAGAAGAAGAGAGAGGGATGTTAGAGTGGAGGGGGGTAAGGGCACAAAAGAAGGGGGAGAAGGGGCTGTTTAACCCTTGTGCTATCCTAAGCACTTTAACATTGGGAGTTGGGTCATCTAGACCCACTAGACAGAGCTCTGAACCTTTTTTCTTCAATGATTTGTGATCTTCACTGGTGTCCATGGATTACATGAAATCTTTCCACCTTAATCCACCTTTGTCATGGTAGGGAGAACACCTCAATGTAAGGGTGGGGTCGTCTAAGATAGAACAAGGGTTAAGGAAATAGAGGAAAACTGCCCGGCAGGTAATACTTTTTTTATTTTTAAACCCTTCATTCGACCTTCCAGGTTTGGAAATCCTGCGCGTCATCAATGAGCCCACAGCTGCAGCCATGGCCTACGGCCTGCACAAAGTGGATGTGTTCAATGTCCTGGTGGTCGACCTCGGGGGCGGGACCTTGGATGTGTCTCTGCTCAACAAACAGGGCGGCATGTTCCTCACCCGGGCGATGGCAGGTACGACTTTCCAACTTCATCTGAAAGTCATAGAAAACATTGGAATTCTATGGAGGCTATTGCTTTGAATGATGTAGGAATATTTTACACCGATAACCTGAAATTTAAGTCTATGAAGTTAAAAATGACATGTTTTTAAAGGAAATAACAAGCTGGGGGGTCAAGACTTCAGCCAGAAGCTGCTCCAGTACACCACAGAGAGAGTGCGTCAGGAGTTCGGTGTGGTCCCTACCCTCAAAGAGGACATCCATCACCTCCGGCAAGCAGTGGAAGCCGCCAAGCTCAACCTCACCCTCCACGCCACGGCTACAGTCAGCGTGCCGCTGCACCTTCACAGCCACCAGGCCTCCGGGGGCCCCAGGACCTCTGCGGTTCTCTTTCGGACGGTGATCACCCGCGCGCTCTTCGAGGAGCTCAACGAGGAGCTCTTCCAGAAGATCCTGGCGCCAATCAAGACCGTGTTGGCGGAAGGCCACCTCGGGAAGGAGGACGTGGATGAAATAGTGTTGGTTGGAGGCTCCACCCGGATACCACGGATCCGGGAGATCATCAGGCAGTTCTTTGGGAAGGAGCCCAACACGTCGGTGGACCCGGACCTGGCCGTGGTCACGGGCGTGGCCATTCAGGCCGGCATCATGGGCGGCTCCTGGCCGCTGCAAGTGAGCGCGGTGGAGATCCCCAACAGACACCTGCGCAAAACGAACTTCAGCTAATCCTAGGACGCCGTCAGAGACCTGCCGCTGCAGCCAACGGTGCCAAACCTCAAACATGCACTTTACAGATCCACACAGCCGTCTGAGAAACGCCCCCTGCTGGGCAGTGGGAGCGAGGCATCGGCGTGCCAGTGACTGCTAAAGCTTGCAGCGGTTTGGCATTGAGCGCCACAGCATGGCGTGCGAGCACGTTTGAGGTCACAGATAATAATCTGCTGCTCATTCAGGGAACAGATGCTCGTGTTGAAGGCGTTTTGAGAAGAGCCGTTGCACCTTCATCTTTATTTATGTCTGCTTTCTTTTTGTCAAAGTGTTTCTGCCTTTTCAGAAAGCTGCTATTCGTTTGAGAGGAGCTCACAGTGCAGCTTCACATCTGCACGCTTTCATCAGCAAACGTAGATTTGAGCTCCGCTATGAAGCATCAGGTCGTCTACAGTTTTGTCTTCTGCTGAGCTTCAGGTAAAAGTCCCCTGATCCTCAAAAGAAGAAACAGAGGAGCCTTAATGTTTACAACATGTAGAAGCCTAAAAGGAAAAGGGTCAACTGGAGCAAATCTCTTGTGCATTTGTGGCTCTACAGAAGGACCAAAGTGATGCTCAGTGGTGCCTTGTGTGCTCTGAGAAAGGTGTCTCTTGTATTTTTTGTTGTTTCTGAAAAAAAGACGTAAAGTAGAACCTCAATGTGAACTTTTTTTTTTCTGTCCTGCTTTGATTTGAGCAGGAAGGTCATCTTCCATTTCCCTCTGAGGCTCAGCAGCCCAGGCTGACCAGTTTACACACATATTAAAATGGTGTTCTATTGAAACATTGTATTTATTTTAAATACTTTCAAATGATGAAAAGCAAACATTTGGGATCTGATTTTTCCTCCTCTGAACTAACAGAAACAAGGAGTTCCACCGTCTCTATTAGAAGGAAAGACGAATCGGACTTTTGTAGTTCTGCACTCCAGATTCGGTCAATTCTGAGGTTTGAAAGGAGTCCAGGGATTTTTACCATCTATTCATGTGGTTTTCCTCCTTTCAGAACCTTTGGATTACAGGTAAAGGAAGGTGCTTCTCCTCCATTCCCTCTCTAAAGCAGCCCATGTGGTTTGAAAAGGGGGATTTTTGAGCAATCGTATTCTGTAAATCCAGAGAACGTTTGTCTTCCTGTGTCCCTCTGTCTGGTCTGGAGTTTAAGTCTTTTTCTAAAGCAGGGGGGGGCCCAAACGTTTTTGCTCAAAAGGCCAAAATCTAAATGTGATCCCGCTCCGTGGGCCAAATACGACACGTTTTTTTGTGCACGTCATGAAATAAAAGCAGAAGAAAATGGTTCTACAGGAAACTCAGAGGTAAAAACCAATAAAAAAACCGGTGCAAGTTAAAATATCACAAGCTTTAATCTAGACTTTGGAGGCACAGTAAAACTCAAACACAATCCAAATGTGAGAAAACTTCAGCATTCCCCCTTCAAAGCTCGATTTTGCACTTTTATTCCTCACTTTCAGAAAAACCATGTTTCCTAAAATCAAAATAAAAGCGATTAGTGAAAAGCTGAACTGTTGCTTGGGGTTTTTATTTGTCCAACGGCCGTCTTGTTCATTTGGCTGGCTAGAGCATCTCAAATAATTAGACACAGCACCACATGCAATATACAAAAAAGAAACAAAACAAATGCAAGACTTTGTGATTTAAACACATCTTTACAACAATGGAAAGAGTTAAAACAGACTCGCACACAGCAGCAATGCTAAAACCAGAAGATATCTTACAACGAGTCAATACTTCGCCCATCTGTAAACATGGCTTTTCTCTCTAAATCTAGTTTTGGAATGGTTGAACAACGGCAAACTAAAGTCCTAACGGCGAGCAGGAGCAAAATGAAAAGCTCTTTGCTTCATGCTACGATAAAGTCGGACAAAAAGCCTCTTCATCTGCGAGTGGAACGTCGACAGCGTTTAAAATATTGTACCTGAAAGGCAGAAATCTCTAAAAGGAGCAGGAGTTTTCTCACTCCAAGGGCCCACTTTTAGATGGCAAAGAAAGAAATCACAGAATTCCATCAACAAGTGCTTACAGTCCTGTGTGACAAACAACATGTCAAACAAGAGAAATGCTATATTTACACTATTTACAGTGTGCAGAAAGCTGTTCAGAGTTTGGACTGAAGCAGGAATGGTGGGAACGTTTCCTCTTCAAGCAGCTGCATCAAACACCTCGAATCACTGACTGGTTGGTGTAGTAGTTGTAGCCATCCATGTACGGCTCCTCGTCAGCTCCAATGTCGTTCCTCACCTCTAGAGGGCGACAAACAGAAAAGAAGTAGGTGCTTTGCCGCTCTGACCTGGCAAATCTGCCCTTTTGGTGGAGGCGCGAGCCTTTGCTCAGTTCATGAACTCACCTTTCATCTCCCACACAACGGGCTGTCTAAACCCTGACTGGAGGATTAAATGTTCGCCCAAACAACTCGTCTCCATGGGGGAGGATTGTGTGGGAGGACAGGGATGATGGGATGAACGGATGGATGGAAAGGAAAATGCAAGGTAGGTAGAAGGGGTTGAAGGCAATGAGGGAGGCGCTTGATGCATGGAGGAAAAGCAGGAGTCGCTGCCTGCGAGGAGGACGGGGATGGTAGAGCGATGAGGAGCATGTCACACAAACGATGGGGCAGGGAGGTTACTGGGGTTGATCTTTGCCATGAAAGAGAGGAAGAGGAGGAGAACTGAAAACGTTTGCGTTTAGATGCATGCAGTGACATGCTAGCAACACGTTTGTCTGCCTCAGTAACGATGAACAACACCACACGTCAAAACGGAGGCTGCTCAACGCAAAAACCCGCGAGGTCCTCACCAGAAAAGATGAGTTTCTCCTTCATGACGTTGACATCTCGACTGGACGTCCTGACCGAGGCGCTCAGCATGATCTGCTCAGGGTTGTAGCTGCGCATGCCGCTCATCCGATACCTGTGGAGGTCAGGCGGAGTCAGATTTCCCAGCGCATTACAATCTGCTCACACAAATGTGTGTGGGTGGAGATCATCGCTGAAGGGACTGCTATAGGGTCTGTATCATTGACTGTATATGAGAACTGGACAGAGTGACCCCTGCCCCCTAGCGTTCCAAACAGGAAGTACCCGCTGGTTCCGAGCCAAAATCCCATAGACGTCTATAGAGCAATAAACACCGTTTTGTTTTATATTCTAACTATATTTATGTGATGTGTGCTGTTGACCTTTGACCAGGTCACCCTAGCAAGAGAGATCTTGATCTCCGTGGGTTAAACAAAGATGAAATAAAAAAATAGCTCTTTATTTCTCTATCCAAGTCTATGGAAGTTTGGTTTCTTGGAGCCGTCAATTCCTTCATATCTGGAACGCCAAGGGGGGGAGGGGTCACTCAGTCCAGTTCTCATATACAGTCACCGGGAAGATTAAGGTCATGTTGAGCTTTTCTAGGTCAAATACACACTTCATACTAATTTAGAGAAGTTGAGTCGATGCCATTTTGTCCCGAATGTTCCTCAAATGGTCCGTGGTCAGAAAGTTGAAGGGGACTTTCGTTAGCCAAAACACTTCATACTTTGGTGCCTCCAAACCAATTAGACAAACAATGACTTCCTGTGAGGGCCTGTAAATCCACTAAGCCATTTTTACGTTCATCAGCAGAACTAAAGACTTTGTTCTGTCCTCTGGACTCCAAGCGCAGCTCCGTTGAGCTGCGGAGCGTCCCTGTAGCCAGAGTTCGACTGATTTGGTTTCCTGTGTGGAAAGTCTTAATGAAATGAAGTCTACTGCTTTCAGAACAGCTGTAACTAAAACACTGAGGCTGTTAGGAGCAGAAAGGATTTAATGAGTCCACTTCCATGGGAGCTAATCTTATGGCGACTTTCCCCATGAGTGCAGACTCACGATTCACTTTGCTCTTTCAGTCATTCCCCTTAATGATACAGATGATTAATTTGAAGCCCCCTCGTCCCTCTGTGCACTGTGCGTCACTACATTTTGTGTATTTATTTCATTTTGGGTAAAAAGTGATACAAAAAGACTTTTTTTCTCTCAAGAGAAGACGAGGAGAAACACCACCGAAGAAACACAGATGAGGAAAACAAAAATAGATGTTTTGAACATTGGAGAGAAAGGATTATGAATCTTAATTGACCGGAGCAAAGAAAAAGAAAAAAAGGGGGAGTGGGGAGGCTAAAAAGGTGAGAGAACACAAACGCATGGAGAGAAATAGAGGATTTTGGGTTCAGCAGGGGTGACCCAGTTACCTGATTATGTGATAGCTGAGAGAAGATGCCAGAATGCAGCAGAGGAGGAGGAGGAGGAGGAGGAGGAGGAGAGCATGCACACCGGGCAGAGGAGAAGGGTGGAAAAGATAGAAAAGGACAAAAGGAGGAGGGAGAAAGAAAAAGAGGTCAGTTTGGAAGCCAGCAGGAGTCACAAAGAAGAGGACAGAAAGATCTCTCCAGCCCAGGGAAGACGGGAGGACAGGCCGTCTGTCTGCCGGGTCGCCAAACGGAAACACTGGAAGAGTGCAAAGTGTTCGACTAGGAAGAAACATAAACGTCTTCACTAGGACGAGGAGAAATCTAAAACACACACAAATCTACTTCAGTTTCTGTAATCTGTCAAATATTTGCTTTATGGGTCACCAGAAAAGAACACGTCAGCTGCAACCCTGTTGTTAGTCGAGACGCTGGAGGACAAAAGTCTGATGAGAACATTGAATCAGATTCAGTCGTGAAGGGGCCTTCTGGGTAAGAGACGTTTCTGTTTCCATCACATGCCTAAAAAGTAACGGGCAGATTTTTTATAGATGAAGATCTGTGCCAGACACTCCTGTTTTCACTGCGTCTGGTTTCAGATCAGCATTTGTACAAAAATAAAGGCTGGTTTTGTTTGCTGCAGCGCCCAACAGTCTAAACTCATACAAGCCTTCATTTGCGATAAGCGGCCAGGGCCCCGACACCCTCGAGCTGTTGCCGTTACGGAGCTGGCATTTACCCCTTAGGGTGGGGGAACTGTAAAGGATTTGCACTTACTTCTGTAAAATAAATATTCCTACAATAACAGCAAAGGAGATGAGGTCTGCAGACACCCACATCAGGCAGTATTCATTTGGTCTCTGAAAATACAAAAACATACAAGTCAGCAGAGGGGAAAGTAGCAGAGATCCTCCACTGGGGGGAGCTGGTGCACCCCTACATCACTGTCACAGGCCCCAACTGAGGAAAACCAGAACCACATTATTTTTGATGATACTATTCTGTCTCCTAAGGGTCTCGACATGAAGCATCAGCTCTAAAGTCATAGTGACAGTCTAATAAACTCTGTCTGAACTGTACAGCCGGAGACCAAGAGTCCAGTTTTCCTGCAGAGGCCCCGTATGGAGGGACATATGGGGACACTGGGCGCCATCCTGCTTAGTCTGAGGCCGGGAAACAGCCAACAATCTCCTCTGAGGAACAACAAAAGCAGCAGGTAGGAAGGAGCTGAGGTGTCATCTTTGCAGAATCACTTTAAATGTAGGATTTTAGAATCCAGAACAATATTGGACAGAAAAAAAATAAAAACGACAAATATTGATATCAGATACGACTGGATTACATCTGTTTAAATTGAACAATTAATGAATGTAAAGCCATCTGTTGCTGAGCAGAAATGCTCCGGGGTGTTTGAGAAAATGTATTTATTTAAAGTCTCACTGCGATCCTCTTTAGTTAGCGTTTCCTGTGGTCTTTTAATTATGATTAAGCCATGTGTAGCCAAAATAAATTAAAAAAACAGTCGTTTTCTAGAACATAGTTTCTGCAGAGCGGCAGGAGTTCATCAGAAATTCCCCTTACTCCACACTGTTGGTGAGGAGTAAGCCCGCCCCCATTTCCCATCATCCCTTTGTTTACGCTCTCTCCTGCTCGCTCTTTACAACCCCAAGCTAACATTGGTCGGGCTACAAAAATGGCGACCAGTATTTATGCTCTTCGTCCGTCCAGTTTTGATGCCCATTCCAGGTCAGACGAGGTCAACAAAGACGAACACGGATCCGTTCGTCTATAAGGAAATGCTGGGATGAATGGTCTTCTATGGGTCAGCTTCATGTCAGACTTTATAAACGCTGAGAAACCGTACAGTGTTAGTCGTCTGAATCAGTTAGAAATAAAACAAATAAGATTGGTTTCCATGAAAGGTAGTCCTCCTCACCATGAGCCAACTTGGGTAAGGCACCTTTTTGAGGACATGCGGGGCCTCAGAGGAGACTGCGGACACTCCGCTGCACCACAGCACCGAGTACAGCCATGGATCATTGACAGTGTAGAGGGTGAGGTCAATGTGAGATTGTGAGAAGTTCCTGAAGATAGACACACAAACAAATAAAGATCAGAGCATCAGCCTGCATCTACAAGGACGCGGTCATAACTGAGCTGGCTTCTAACCAACTAAAAAACATCAGACACGTTTAACGTTGACATTTCTATGTCAGAACGAAAACAGTCACATTCTTGATTCTACCTTATTTCTGACTAAATCTGCATCTACAACATGTGAGGCTGAACCCTTCATGGAGGCTGTGGACTGGTGCAGAGCAGGAACGATGCTAGGAGTCGCATAAACGATGAAAGAACATGTTCTTGAGGCTGCGGGGTGAGGGTTCAAATCTGACAATGCAGTTGGAGATGGAAAGAACCCAATCTGACACACTTAGATTAAATGCCATCTTTTAAAGAATGTTCCAATCGTAGTGTGCAAGAAATCCCCACGGCAAATCTCACTAGTGTCTTTGTAGGCGGGACACCTGACCTCCTGCTGCCTCCAGCGTTGCATTCGTCTCTTTTGGAGCTCCATAAAAATGCTGCATGAACTTCAAATGCAATCATGCTTAAAATCTAATACCTCAACTAACTAACTTAAACATGAGGCTTGACTAAATGTATTTAATTCGATAAAGAAGGAAATGTGATTGTTGAAGTAGGTTTTGCTAAATAAACAGAATCTAAAATATAAACTCACTATATTACCAGAAGTGTTGGCTCACCCATCACTAAGATCAGAATCAGGTCTCCTGATCTCTTGACCCGGCCAAACGTGTATAAAATCAAGCACCAACATAAATATCATGTCCTTATTAATAACAAATGGAAATAACTGTATAAATTTTCTTTTTTTTTACTTGGCATCCAAATCCCTTGCATTCATGCATGTATAATAACATACTGTATTCAAGCCAGTTTAGTAAAAAGTACTTTTAGATAAAAGGGATCAAACGAGCTTAAATTTCATCTGCCGGTAAATGGCTTTATTGTTTGAAATAATAAAACATGGAAAGTTATTTGAAAGATAAAAAAGTCTGAATTATTTTTTTTTTCTTGCAGCAAAGGCCGATGCTTTGCAGATTTGGAAACTGTCCTAACAGATGAACCGCTTCACTGCTAAGCTCTACACACGACTTCAAAGCGACACAGATTAAAGTTGTCCTCATCGAAAAGAGAAACCTCATCATTTTCATCCTGTGACCAGAACTCCACATAAGGGAAATGTACACATGATTAACTAGTAACTATTAGGAAAATGTCTCAGTTCTCTGCATTCTGAAGACACAAAAAAGCAAATAAACAATTTTTTATCAACTAAAACTGGGTTCCAAATGTAAATACACAATCAGAAATGAAAGCGCCTTCCCGCTGAAGGCTCAGCAGCACAAGCGCACATGTACGGCTGATACGGCATGACATTGTAATGAGGCCACACCTGACTTCGTTTGTGCTGACTCTGTTGTATCTCAGCAGCATCCTGCTGACGTCAGACTGCTGCAGACTTTGAAGACTGCATTTCACCAGTGATGTCTGGATCAGGCCAGGCGCTTGCTGCCTCACTTCAGCCCTTTGCTCATCAGTAGTCCACATCACCTGATTGCAGCAAAAACAGACACATTTTATATTTGTCTACTTTTCATTAAAAAAAACAACAACAACATAAAGGAACACAATGCAGAGGATTTCCCTCATTGTAGCACATTTACCAGGCGTTGAGGTATCCCAGACTGCTGCACTACTTTCAGCGTATCATTGATCCAGCTGTGGTGGTGGGGGTGATCCGGGGGGGGTCTCTGCAGTCGGAAAACCACAGAGCTGTTGGTAATGGAGGCCAGCTTTAGAAGTTCCTCCAGGCTGCACACACTCTGGTTGGCGATCTTTGTCTTCTCGGATGAGGACAGGCTGGGAACCGTCCAGAAGGGGTCGTCCTGAAACCAGCCGGCAGGGAAAATAGGTCACGGTTGTTTTTAACTGCCGTGTAATTACTGGCTGTTCTGAGATGGCTTTGAATTAGTCAGAACAGAGGATAACATTTTGGTTGGAACACACAGGGATTTCAGGAACTGCCAAAAACGACAAACAAACAACTTCAGCAGAGGAGAAATAAACAACAAACACTTCATCAGGACTACTTAGAACAGAACATTGAGGTTTTGTTTTTTTTTTGTTTTTTTTGGGGGGGGGGGTCATCTTAAAATGAATGAAAAACCATACTATGAATTTGAAAAACAAAATTGAAAAAAGGTTTAAACTCAAAAAGTACACATTGTAAACCAGAAGGAACTATTGAAAAGTTGAACATAATATTGAAAATTAAAAAAAAAAGGGCTTGAAAGAACTATTAAAAAATTGAAAAATAATAATTAAGACGGTCACCAAATACTTTTTTGTCCTGGTGCTCCCTCTTTGCTTTCAGTTCTCTATTTCGGTTCAATTCAGTTTTCCTGCTGAGCTGATCCCGTTTTTACGTGGGGGCAGGGTTTTAAGCTGATTGGCTACCAGGTCATGATTTCCCATGTACTGACGAGGATTCCTCACTACCATTTTCTCAGACAGACATGAACATTTGTACAATTGTCTTTCTTGTTTAAATTCTCAAGAATGAAAACAAGAATCTAACCACGATGAAGATTTCTGTAACATTGGCTAGCTGAATGTGCCGGCGTAGGTACCATAACCATTTGGCCTGCAATAACCGTTCGGGGTCCTTTCGACTGAGGGTAACGTCACACTACGGCAGTGCTTCTCAGGGGAGCGCGCCCCCCGGGGTACCGCAATGCAATGCCAGGGGGGGCGCGCAGTAGTGGCGGTTTTAGGTAATACTGGCAAATGTCCGGGGTGCAAATTTACGGGTGGTGGTGGTGACAGCAGCTCAGTGCTTGGAAAAAAATCTGTGCCACTATAGGTTTACTATCATCTGTTATATCACAGAGTTAGTATCAGCCTGAAACTGAACTGCCATTCCTGCAGTTGGTTCATGTGTGTGAGAAGGAGAGGGGAGGGGTAGTGGGTCAGGCTGCGAGGTGGAACGCGCACGCGGAGAGCTGCCTCTGTTGCGCAACACCTGGATCATGGCATGCCTTTAGGTGACTCAGCTCATGCGAATAATGTCATTCTTTATTAACTATTGTAGACATTTTGATGACGCGTCTTTATTTTCCATCAATTTATTCTTTGTCTTTCTGTCGTTTAGTTGGTGTCAGACAGAAATACAGCAGGTAATGCAGGAAAACAGCTGCACTTTGAGATCATAAATAAACAATCCATCATGTAGAAAAAAATCAGCACAGTGTTTTTATCTATTTCTTCAGACTATACCGGTAAATATATTGATGCTGCTGTGTCAATGTTTCAGATCAATTTACATTTAATATTATTTATTGATTGACTTATTTTTTGCAGCATCAAATGGTTCAGTTGGTCAAAATGTTTCTAGTTTAAATAAGGACTGACAGATTTTTTTTTATTTCAGGCACTTTTAGGTTCTTTTCTGTTTTAGACTAGAACAGAGTTTCTGTGTGGCTAAATAAAGTTAGTATTTATTGAAAGTGGATTTTTATTGCTTTTTTCTTATGTTAATGTTAAAAGATACAACTTTAGGTATACTTACACAATTTTTATAGATACTAACCTAATATATTGTCACCGCGTGACTGTGTGTGTGTGTAGGGGGGGGGAAACCTTTTCTTTTTCCTAGGAGGGGCCTGGCAAAATATAATTGAGAAGCACTACACTACAGTAGCCCCACTAGGACAAACTACGTAGCGTGGAGATCTGCTCGGGCTCTATATATTTTCATTTCACGTTTCCTTTTCTAACCCAAAGTTCTTTTCCCTTAGAATTACGTCTGACATTCTTCTTTGTAGTGTTTATAGAGAGATTTTGCCACAACCCACTTAGTAAAAACATATGTGGCTGTTAGAATGAACCTGCTGCTCCACAGAGTGAACCGTATCTCTGATCAGAGCAGCTGGAGTCTCGTAGCTTTGTGTTTGTAGGGAAGGTGCTTTGTTATAGTGTTCGGTCCGGAGAAGCGTTTGGACCGCAGTCCGTTCAGCTGCAATGCACTTAATAATAATCACAATAATAAAAGCATGTTTAGAAGAAAATCTCACTCTATGTCGGAGCTGTTTGTTTACAACAGACTTCATAATATCTTCGTTTATGGTAGTATAGCAAATTGTCCAGACCAATCACTGTCTGACCTGCATCGGACCAACGGACAGCTAATCACATAATGTGACGTCAGCACTAGTCCAAGGACCCAGAACGGTTGTTGCAGCCAAATGGTTAATCATCTTTTTTTCATGTTTTTTAACGAGTTATTCAGTGTATAAACTGACTAGTCAAAGCACGTGTAAACAAAAGCACGTGGTGCCCGCTGGCCCCCACCTCAAACTTTTGACAGATTCTCCTGAACCCGCCTTCAGTGGTAGGGGTGTGGTCTTTGAACATGCTCACTCCTGATTGGCAACAGTAGTTGCCATAGAGACTTATCACTGTCATAAGTTTGTCTGTCACTGTCGCATTTTCAACATCACAACTAAAATCTGTTTTCAACAGTATTTTTTTTCTGCTCCTGATTTACAATGATTTGAATGAAGAAATACTCAGAAATGCAATTTTATTACATATGTAAAGTCCCAGAGGTACTTTAAATGGAAGTACCTTTAGGAACCACTCCCCAGCATTGAGCTGCTGCAGATCGGTCCAGTTGAAAGATGATGCGTTGAGTGTTTGCCTCTCTGGAAAAACCTTTTCCACATCTGTGGTCCTCCGGAGATCGAGATCGTGCATTAGGAAGGGCACGCCATCAACACTAGTGATTGATAGGGAAAGAAATGAATTACGCTGAGGAGTTACAGTAGTTAACCCTTCAAAAGAAGAAGAATTTTGATTCTTTTATTCTTAAAAAGGACTTAAAAAAAGCTCAAATTATGTTCTGAAAGTGAAAGAAAGTGCAGCCATTGGATTCTTTGAAAATTTGGGTTTTCTTAAGGTTCACACCAACACGCCATCCGGCAAGCAGCTACAAGTAAACCTGTTCATTTGATTTGACTTTCAAATGTTCAACCACAAAATGAAACTAAACATTTGAATGATAAATACTCTCAGAATGCCTTCGTTAACACAAGAATGAATACCTTTTGATTGGATGCTCTCCTCAGGCACTAAACACCATTCGATCCGTTTTTCGTTTCTTTTTTCCTGATGAATTTACTCAGCCCTACCAGGAGCTCGTCGTCTCAGCTACACACTATAGTCTGGCTTCAGGTTCACTGCTGTATGAAAAATGAACAAAACCTGTCGTACTTGTCAATACGCAGCACTAATCAATGTCACACAAATGCCGGATCATTTCCCTTCAGCATAAAGCTGCACTGTTCCTCCACCCATCTGGTGCTGCAGACGCCAAACATTAAATATCTGCAGCGAAAGCTGAAAGAAATAAACCGTCTGCACTTTTTTCTGCTGGATGGAGAAGTTTTGGTTACATCAAGTTGATAGATAAAGAGAGATAGAGAGATGGATAAATAAATCCCAGAAATACAGCTTAGAGGAGAAATGTTTAAAAAGTAGCAGCAGCTGGACAAGGGAAAAAACTAGTATGATTTCATCAACATTTTCAACAATGTGATATAAATGACAGGGATCTATACAAGTTATTGTATTTAGCTGTGGTGAAATAAATGCCAAAATCATTCAGTCGCTTGTGTCATCAAGCAGAAAAAAGACGTGTTAGTTATGTTTTCTACTCTGCTGTCCGTACAATACCATTAAGCCACCATGAGCTTAAGGTCCCACTTCAAACTTTTGATCCATTATGAAAGGGTTTCCGCTGGTCTTTCATTAGGCTGTTTTTATCCAAAATTAAAAGAAAACAAAACTGTATCGTTTATTAGAGCAGTTTCTGCATAGCTGCAATCATTTGTTTACACTTCTCGCACTAGCTTACAGCCCCTCGCACCCCAAACAGAACATTAGCAGTGCAACAAAAACGGCAAGCAATATTTGAGGTATCCATTGGTACAGTTCAGATCCAGATTCCAGCTGAGACGAGGAAAACAAAGACGTACATAGATCTATTTTTCTTCAAGTGGATTCATCAGAATGCAGCGGAGCAGGGAGCTTGTGGCCCACCCACCGCATTTTCTACCTCACAACTACAGCAGTTTGTCATCTGCTCTGAGTCACAACTATTTGAAGAAGAAAAAGAAACTCAATACAATTTATAAAAAAATGTATACATGTTAGAAACACCAAAACAACTTTCTATCAGAGTGGGTCCTTAAGAGCTTTACCTTTCCAAAGTCCTATTGTTCTTTACACACCAGTAAAGGGATAAACAGACTTTGAATTGGTGATTAGCTTACCGACAGGAGGCATTGTTTGAATAAAGAAATGACACGATGAATGGAATGTCACGACTTTGGTAAAAGTTGGATTAAAGTAAACCAGCTGTACTGATTTGGTATCATTCATTCACTCATCTTCTTCCATTTGTCCCTTTTGGGGTCACGGGGCTGCTGGAGCCTATCCCAGACACTTATGGGCGAAGGCGGGGGACACTCTGGACAGGTCGCCAGTCTGTCGCAGGTGATTTGGTATAATTTGCAAAAATAAATGTAGATCCAAATCTCAAGACTTATTTCAAACTGAAACTTTTGAGAATGCCATAAACAAGCTGAACCGTGTCACCTTTACCCGCACTTTGAAATGCGTTTCCTCTGTTGCTGGTGGAAAGCTACCCTGACGGTTTCTGTGCAAATCAGATTCCAGATTTTTCCACACTTCTTTCTGGTAGAGGTTGCAACGTTATGTTGGAATGTGGCTGAACTCCAGGTTTGATTGGTTTGTTGTTCACCTGTCCGCACATACCGTCAGGGCTCGCCGCAGTGAATCAGCTTTTACTGATTCACACGTGGTTTGGCAATATTTTTTACACCTGATGCCCTTCCTCAATCAGTCAATACTTTATTGTCCCGTGAGGGAAATTTGTCTGGGGCTGAGGTTTCCACAGCTACAACATAAATAACACAACAGAATAAACATACACAACGAGACAACACCCACAAAAATAACAACCAGAGACACTTGCTCTAGACTTGACCGTTTACCGTTTGTTCAGCAGTCTTATGAACGATGGAACGAACAAGTTCTTATATCTGTTGGTTTTATATTTGGCTGCTCTGAAGCGTCGTCCGGATGGTAAGATTCAAAGTCAGAAAACAGAATATGAGATGGATCACTGATGATTTTATGAGATAGACATGTCAAAGAACACTCAACAATTTGCTGCAAAGCTGGAAGTAGGCGTGTACCTATGACCTTCATAGCTGTTTCTACCCTGTGTTCCAACCAATCTCATTTTGTTTTGAACAGACAAACTGCCAAACCCGACACACAGAGAGCAGCGGATGATACTTTCAAGTACAAATGTGAAAAACGTCCACATGATTTTGCTACGGACACCAAAGAGCCTCAGATGTCGTAAAGAGTGCGTCCTTTGTGCCAGACAGGCACAGAGAGAGTCAGTGTCAGCGTTCCACATGTACACCCAGGTATGTAAAGGATGTGACCGTTTCTATGGTATTGTTGTTAATGGTGTCAGGGCTGTGTGCTCTCCCCTCCCTGTATTTTATCCGGGCTGGGGACGGCACAGGGGGACCCTGTGGATACATAGTCCGGCAGTACTATGAAGGGTCTTAAGGGACCCACACTGGATGAAACTCATTGCACTCTCTCAGGTTTCCAGCCCTACACCCAACCAACAGAGCCATCCTGCTGATATTCCAGGTTTGATTGGATTCATTTAAGCAATTTTCAGCAATACAACAGAGGAAAAGACAACAAAAAATATTAAGGACGTTAATTCCAAAATTGCTTAAAAAAATAGTAAAAAATAATACAATCCATTTTTGAAATATTTGTCCTTATACATACAGTACAAGGCATTTCCATTTTTGGCAAACCATGCATCTATTTACAGTCCAATCTTAGAACAGGCACATTCATAGACACAAATGACTTAATATTTAGAATTTGTTCATTTAAAAATCAATTTATCTTGCTATAAAACAGTTGGGGTGATGTTGTTTGGAAATGAAATGTGGGCTGTCATCACAACTGTCCCATGCAACCACCCAAAACACTCAGTAAATGTGTAAACCTGTTTACGCATAAAACACAATCCTGCACTACCAAGAAATGGAAATCCATGACGCTATAAACATGCAACTCTGAAACGCAAACTTGCACGCAGCAGCAATAAGCAACACTCCCTACCAGTACACTGTAACTCATCTCACCCCTACACATGCATGAGTACACATTTATGGCCACTGCCCATCACAGTCATTTACGTTTCCATGCGTGCCGCTTTCTCCTCCTCTTTAACTTCAACCTTTCAGCTCCAGTTATGTTAGCAACCATCTACAGACTGCTGGGAGACTGGTCCATTCCTGCATCACGTAGGTCTATTCAAGCAGTGGTTTAATGGAAATGATATACAACCGTTAACTAATGACCTTTAACCAACAGAGCCATTAGAGCGCAGTTTAAACAGACAATTTTGAACAGTTTTGTAATGTAGTCTTGCATGACATCTATGCTGCAGACTTCAGTTGTTTCATGAAACCAAAGGGAGTGCATAACTCGGGTTTCACTGTCCTGCATTGATCCTGTGTGTGTGTGTGTGTGTGTGTGTGTGTGTGCGTGTGTGTGTGTGTGTACCTAATTGTAACATCTGTTTCAAATCCTGTGACGTTCATCTGTAGAGATCGATGGAAAGACCAGAATGTGTTTTCTGGAGCAATCTGTCAAAAGAGGAAAAAAACACAACACAATGACGACATTTTAATAAACGTATTAAGGTTTATGTAGCTAAAAGCAGTGTTTATCTACACACAAAGGAATGTACTAACTGAGAAAGGCCAGTGCCATGGATTTCCCTTTAACCCAAGTGAACACCAGGATCAATACTAAAACATCATGTACTAGAATAGAATCTTTCTCTGAGAGCCTGTGAGTCAAGCCTCTGGCAGGGGAGGGGGGGGGCATTGTGGGATATGAATGCCAAAAAAAAAATCAATACATAGAGGTTGTGGGAAACTTATTCCTGAAATGTGACACTCTTTTTTCCCAGGGTTCTTTTTTATTTATTTATTTTTTTTGCACAGCCCCTGCTAATTTTGGATTCCAGTGAGAGGATCGATTTTTGGCAGAGTTACAACAAACTGGAGGGGTGGGCTCTTAGTCATCTGGGTAACTGCTTTGAAGTGTTGCATAACTCCTAACAAAATGTTGTAACAAGCACCTATATGTTTCTGCAGCTACCTAATCTGCTTGGAGAATATCTACTGCCACGTAAAATGTAATTATGCCTTTTTAATAATACGTAATCAAGACGCTACATTTTAAAAATGAAAGATTATAGATTATTGTATTTGTAACATGTTTTTGTGGTATTTATGTATTAAGAAAATTAGGCTTAGAATTGTATTTCTGAGTATTGCTGTGTTCAAGTGACTGTGAATCAGGAGCTAATAAAAAAAATGCATCGATGAAGAGTTTGTTAGTGACTCTGTGTAAGCTTGCAGGGGCGCGCGTAAACAGAGAGCTCTCAGAAACAGGGGCGGTGGTGTGTGTGTATGTGTGGGGGGGCAGGGTATCTGTAGGCCCTTTGTTATAAACAGTCTTAATTAAAAGACCACTGGGAATGCTTGTAAAATAGATCAAAAGATGATTGGAGTGGGTCTCTGATAGGTTCTAGTAAAATTTATGGCTTTAAACAAACACTAACTGTGGGTGGATCTCTTAAAAGCCAGAATTAGACAAATAAAAAAAGATTGGTTTGAAAAAAACAAGAAATATAAAATGATGGCATCAATTTGCATTTTCATATCTTGTAAGTTCCATACAATGACTCACCATGGGTGCTCCCCGCTGGCCGATAACATCAGGGCGGGGCCTCAGGGTGCTAGGATCCATGATACATGGGGAGGTAATGTACAAAGGCACCACATAGAGCCCTAGTAACACACTGAGGTATAGTAGCATGACCACCACCTGGAACACTGGGAGAGGACATAGAGCAACAACAGTAATAAAGTTTTTATCTTCTGAAAAGGTTGGCTTGTTTCTGTAAGGCAGAGAGCTTTGATAATCTATGTGATAAAATTGGTCAAAGGTTCCATAACATATATGATCAAGGTGAAAGACACTACAATTCACAGGCAGAAAACAATTAATAGATTTGATCTTTTGCAAATAAAGGTTTGGAACAAGTCCTCAAATAGTTTCAGATGCTTTTTGAATGATGTTTAAGCTTTATCAACAAGCCATGTGGGTTTGTTTTTTTTACAGTATTTTCCTAAAAGCTATTGCCTATTTTCTTTTTTCTTCCTTTTTTTGCTTTAGCAAACCCGAATGCTCCAAAGCAGAAACTGACGGACCCCCTGCAGTCACAGACACGCCGACACCTGCTGATGTTTAGGTACTTTAGGCTCATCGGGTTGGCAGCACCAGGAGGATTCTTACTCTTTCAAACACTGAAGAAGGTCAAAGCCTTTTTTCTACAACTTCTGCATTGCTATTTTAATCCACCCTCATTGACAGGCACATTGTTAATAGGTCATCTAATAAATGTGCAAACATTATCAAGCTTCAATGTGTGTTAGAGATGTGTCCAATACTACGGTGGCCCTGAAATGCAAATCATATCAACAAATTCCCTAACGCAAAAGAAGAAATTAAAGATCCCTAGAAGGAAATAACAAGGAAACAATGTTACATTTTAGAAGTCGAAACTAAATGCACGTCTCTCTTTCTAATAATAATGCAGATACACAACACTTTTCTACAAAAATGGCTTTGTTAGGCGTACACATAGCCAGTCATTGGGTGGAACCACCGTGAACGCAACACCACTGCTGTCAGAGGCCAAGAACTCCCTTGATTCACCCCTGAGTAAATGAAGGTTACTGCCTGTGAGTGTGGACACCCACACATGCACACACCTACACTCAAACCACACAAAGAATGTGCTGTTTTTCCCCCTAAAGGTCAGCTCCCGGGTGGGGCTGAGAAGACCTCATCCATCCACACACTTGCTCTTATGTCTGATATTCTCATGCAGCTCTGCATTACAGCAACATCAAAAGGGTGTTTTTTCCACACACATCCCACAGTATTAGATTGATCCCATACCATTCGAGAACAGATGGGTGTTCCTCTTCTTTAGGGTAACTTACAGTTGTGAAAAAAAAAGACAAAACCTTCTGCTGTCTAGATAAAAGCTAAAGGATGCTACAATCTCAGAGCTACTCCAGCACACAGGGAAAGATGAGTTTAGAGTTAAACTCTACACTCTCAGAGCTAAAATAAGTCCTTGACTGAAAGAAAGATTGAGTACAACCTTACACTAGGCTAGAGGAATGTTTGTTATCTCTGACATCCATGGTGGAAATCTTGACCTCCATCTACAGCCTGTTAATCATTCACAGTTTCTGCATGGTGTGTACATGTCCTGTGGCGGACACCTACTTGATGTAAACAAAGGTTGTTCGTGTAGCAGAAACCGCCATACCTGGTTTTTCGGCTCGGGCCACTTGTCCCGCCACGATCCACGAGAGAGCTGTGACTGCCGCAAGAGCCCCCATGTGCAAAAATGGACCTGTGGCCTGGAGGGGAACACGAGGTTGACAGACACCAGGAAAAATGGGAAGTTGGTGAATGGAAGATAACAAAAAGAGGAGCTGACAGAAGGTTATCCAACTTCCATCCCATTCAGAAATTATAGCTCTATAACTATTCAACTGTAATAGCCTCACTATTAACAAACTCTTAAATATTGTTGACATTTGAGACAAAAGGGTTGTCGTTAAATCACTAAATATGTAAAAGTCAACAGCAATTCTGCACATAATATTCTGTGTTTTTTGGGGGGGATTTTACTGTAAAACTACTCACAAAAAAGTTATTTTGATATGATCTTTGTGCAAAAATCTTTGTATGTAAAATAAAGTATGTACAGGCTTACTATGTGTAAAGAAAAACTACAGATTGCCTCCATCTTGAGCACAAAAAAACATTTAAATGTCATTTACTTAAACAAAGCAAAGATCAGCCATAAAGTTGACACGTCCAGGACCGTTGGGGAGATTTTTCAAGGTTTCTGACCTGCAGGGAGATGGGGACGATATCCCACTCTTGCTCCCAGGTTTGGTTTACAGAAATCACCCCGACAACGGTGGTGAGCAGAGCAGCAGCTACTCCTATCTGTGTACACAGAGAGGGAAAAAAAAGAATAAGTACATCAACTTAATAGAGAGAGAGAGAGACTGTAAACTGCTTAAGAACCGTAGAAAAGTTCCCATTCTCTACACTATTTTGCTTGTAACCGAATGAAAGAGGTCTTTCTTCTGAAAATGTTTAAAACCTTTAGCAAAGATACAGCTTTTCCTGAGTCCTCTAAGTGGAGTGTTACCTTGTGGAGCCAGTGCAAATTCAGCTGCTGACCAAGTGCTATGTGGCAAAGTGCTAAAATCTGCAAAGAACACAAAACACAACACCCGATTAAAGGACAAGACTACCTGGCATTTATGCTCCTGAGGAATTTTCATGACCAACGTGTGCAACCCTTTGGTGTGTTGTGAGACTGACCATTAAAAACGCAACGTAGGTGAAGCCTGCAGCAGTGGTGGCCAGAATGGGAACAGTGCCATCGCTCCACTCCCCAGAGCGGTTGTATAACAGCCTGAAGAAAGATTTACAGGTTTACTCCAGGTCTGACAAAAGCCATTTCCTTCACATCAATCAATCTACCCTGAACGTCTTCAATAAGCAGTTTTTAAACAGTCTAAAAAAATATATATATATTCTATTCCGTTTTCTAGCACACAGTCTCTGCAGAGCAGCGGTAGTTGGTTAGAAAATCCCTTCTGAGCAGTGGGCAGGACTGTTGGAGCAGAGCAACCGCGCTCTCCCTTCCCCTCCCCATTGCTGAGAGCTCTCTGTTTGCAAACGCTCCCGCTTACTTACAGCCCTTCACAACCCCAACCCAACATTAACAGTGCAACAAGATTGGCGAGCAATATCAGGGCCAACCAGTCATAAAGTTTAGATCCAGATTCCAGCTCAGGCGAGGAAAACAAAGTCGTCCATGGATCCATTTGTCTGACAGTGGATGCATCAGAATGGAGCGGAGCAGGGAGCTTGTGTGTTTTCTAAATCACAAATGAAGACCATCGTTTTATCTACTCCAGATTCACAACAGTTTAAATAAAAAAATACTCAGAAATGCAATCTTCAGCTAATTTTTTTAAAATCCCAGGAGAACATGTTAATAAAACAACACAATTTTCATCAGAGTGGGTCTTTGAGACACATTGTGATTTTAGTACAATTTATTTTTCAGAGTGACTGAAAACTACAAAGTACTGGTATTCTTGCAGTAAAGGAGCAAGTAAAAAATCAAGTACCTGCAGGTTCAAAAGCGTCAGATTAGTTGGTTCAGTTCAATTCAATTCAGTTTTATTTGTATAGCCCAAATTTACAACAACAGTCGTCTCGATGGGCTTCGTATCGGCAATTAAAAAAGTAAAACACAAAATCAAAAGGATCATGAATACATAGACTTCAATAGGAAAATACTAAATTGAACTCACAAACCGACTAAGCTAAACTGGCATCCCTGTCCTTAGACTCTCCTTCGCGGTGAGGAAAAACTCCTAAAAAAAACAGATTCCAGAAAAAAAACGAAGAAACCTTGGTTGTTGGAGAATGCAGAGGACACGTGCCCTAAACAGATTCATGATATTCATGTCTACATGGCAAACCACAGAGCACAGACCTCTATCCTGGTGAATGTGTCTGTATGGAAATAGGAGCTATAGATGTATATCAAAAATAAAACATTAAAAACATCGGCCTGGATTTAAGAGCCATTTTAATTTTCCCCAACCCCCCTACACAAATACATTTACAATACCCTGAGCTATAATGTTCAAACGTGTAGCACTGCATGTATAAATAGCTCCCCAGCAAGAGACCGTACTATTAATCACATGTGAAGCTTAATCAGTAGTTCCAGTGGCGCAGAGCCACTGGGGGGTTCACTTAGTGCTTTTGATCTGCAGAGGGGTGGGGGCACTTTACAAATACACAACAAGAACATGCAACATTAGGAGATCTGATGTTATTTCTGTGGTTATCTGATGGATGCCTGGAGCACAAAACAGGAACACAACGTTCTTACTATTTCAAAAAATAAGAAGTGACACGTCATCTAGCAGCTAAACGAAACAAAAACGATTTCTCTGCACAAAAAAATATACACAAACATAAGAAACCTTCCAGAATAAAAGCATCAGTGGTAATGTGGGGAACAGAGAAGTATGTAAGAAAGAGGGAAAATACCACAAGGAGAGAGTAACATTCGATTCATTTAAGCAGGAAGGGAAAAAACGTGCAAGTGTGTTACATTAAATAATTAAAACGATAAAATTAAAATAAAATAAACCTCTACAACACCAAACTGTCTTCACTCTGGTTCTGTACATTGAAAAAATACTATTAGAAAAGCCTTACTGTGGCTTATCATGTGAACCATGACCACATCAGTCATAAAAGCACATTTTTATTAAACAATATATTTCAGTGTCTAAAAACATTAACGGTTAAAAAAGGGACATTTTTAGGTAGAAATATTGACGTTTATCATAACTATCAACGGAGTTTGAATCACATCTAAGATTAACATTAACACACATTGCTGTTGTCTTGATAACAAAATAACAATTCAAAAAAAAAGAACCTGTGAATGTGGTTTAATTTTTTTTAGGCGTCTGTCACTCAAGTATAAATTTCCTCTCTTTGATAGTACAGTTTGGATTTTTAGAGAAATAAACGCCGCTGTATTTACATCGGTTTACCAAATTTCTGTTTTACTTGTGCTTGTTTTGTGTATTTTGTTATGAGGGGCTTATTTATTTACTTTTTGCATCCTTGTTTGCTATCACGTACAACACCTTGAGCCGTTTCTTCACATGAAAGGTGCTATAGAACTAAAATTAATTTGAATTTGAATCTGCAGAACCTCCTTTAAACCAGAGAACACGACCAAAAGACTGAAAATGTACAATTGAGGGATGGAAAACTGACATTTTTGTCTTTAAACAAACATATTTACTTTATTTTTTTAATTTTTAATTTATTATTGAATAATAAGAGATGTTGCATAAACACCTTAGACACACATTTGATGACGTCTTTGCAAAGTTCAATGGCGATTTCATCATGGTTGATGTTGCAGTTATTAAATGAGGCAAAAAGCATAAGCTTGTATTTGTGCTCCAGTAACTGTCAGGCTGGAGAAGTGCAGGACAGGAAATGTTGGATAAGTTATGTAACGTAATCTGTAAAGGGGTGGGTGGTCTCTGCTTAGATTAGGCCGGAGAGCAGATTAAACTTGCAATTTACAAATCAACAAGCAGCCAAGTGCAGTAGGTTTAGAATGTACACAGTCACAGTGAGACTCTACGCGTCTTTTCATTTAATCTCAGAAGAAGGAGAAAGAGTGACTGAATACTCACCAGTTAAACTCATTGTAGTCATTATGCGCCTCCCACCAAAAGTAGAACCAGACCAGCAGCAGACAGAAGGTGAAGAGGAGGATGAAAGACCACAGCAGCTCCCACTGTTGAGAGAGCACACAAATACAATGAGGTTATCCCTGCAATGATACAGTCAAAACCAAAAACATGGCAGGTGCATTGAACTCCTCCTTCCAAAAAACCTCAGTGAATCTGACTGGACTTTAGAGAGCAGCTGAAACTTTTCAAAATCCTCTCAGGGACCAAGAAAAGTTTTGAGCGAACCTTACATAAACTAACTTTCAGCAGGAGTCAATATGAAAACTGACCTCTGCACAAAAGTATTCCCTTATCCACTTTGCTCATTATTAAGGAATAGCTTAATGACGTCACAGGCACACAGACTCGTTACCCTTTTCATCTCTCGTGCACTTTTGCACCACCATAAAAGTTAAGTAGACTACATCTTCAAACCCCAGACAGCAGACATACTTGGAATGAAATAAGTATGCTGACATGCTTACCGTCATTTTTCTGTGCACTTAAACAACTCTGTTAAATTCTAGACGGGAGCTGTTCTGACATTAGAAAAAAAAAATTAGATACATTTGTTGTTACTACGAGATATGCATTTATAAGTACCATGTTGACGGTTGTGTCAAGATAAAGCCTGTGTGTATTCACAACAAAACAGGGTGAATGCCCCGTTGCTAGGCGCCATGGGACAGATCATTATCACCATGAACAGCTAACACGTCGTCCACATTTTAGCTGTCAGTTACCAATTCTGCAGGTTGTCCCACTAAAAAAGACTAGAGGTCTGTAATGTTCAACACAGGATCACTTCAACTTTGAGAAATTGGATGTAAAAAAAGAAAAATCCAGGAAATCACACTCTATGATATATTAAGAATTTAGTTGCTTAATGGTGGAGAAAATATTTACCTCATACAAAAATGCAAAAATTCTCTCCCCCTCAGACCAGCCACTTCCTCTTAGGAGGCCTCACCTGGTGAGGTACAAATGACATGAGAACAGGGAAGGAAAAGCCCAGAACTACATGGGGGAACAGATTAATGACCCCAAGAAAGCTGGGCCCACAGAACCAAAGGTTACTATTGTTTGCACTTTCCACCTTTGTGGATCTAAATCCATGAGGAATGGTCTCCCTGCTTAAGCCAGCACATGTCCAGGCCCATAGAAAGTTCTCCAGAGACAATCTGGATGATCCAGAGGAGGATTGGGAGAATGTCATGTGATCACATGAGACCAAAATGGAATTCTGTGGGTATAAATGCCACTTGCTGTGTTTGGAGGAAGAATTCAGAGTTGCATCCTAGGGATGCCATGACATTTGTGAAGCATGGGGGTGGAAACATCATGCTTTGGGGCTACCAATCTGCAGAGGGACCAGGAGAATGGATATGTTTTAGGGAAAGGATGAATGGGGCCATGTATGGTGAGATTTTGAGCAAAGACCTCCTACCAGAAAGAGCATTGAAGATTAAACATGGCTGGAGCTTCTAGCCTGACACTGAGGGCATACACATCGACCAGGCAACTAAGGAGTGGCAACGTAAAAAAATAAAGCCTTTCAAGGTTCTGATGTGGCCTCGCCAGTCTCTGGACATCAATACAACAGAGGGAGTTGAAAGTCTGTGTTGCTCAGCAACAGCCCTAAAACACCATAGCTCTTGAGGAGATCGCATGGAAGAATGACCAAAACACCAGTCGTACAGGAAACACTTGACCTTTGTCATTGCTAACCAGGGTCACCGTACACAGTAGGTGTATAACCAAATAGTTATTTTCTACCCCATTAGAAAAATATATTCTTAAAAAATCAAAACAATGTGATTCTATTTTTCCTTTCCGTCTCTCACAGTAAAAGTGCGTCTATGATGAACATTACAGACCTCGTCAGTTTTGTGGTACAAAATGCAGTGAAATACTTTTTTGCGCTTCAGCAAAGTGACAGAGTGTCCAACTCAGTCACCAAGTGAACAAAACACCTTTTTAATATAATTTTGAAAGAGAAAAAGTCCATTTTTTTAAAGAGGCATACCAAACACAAACTGACAAAAAGTCCTGTCAATAAAGGTATTTGTGGACATTTTTGGTATGTCAACAACTTAGACTGGAAAAACTGAAAAACTCAGTGGAATGATGTTGTTCACCTTCCAGCGTATCCCTTCAGGTGGTTTGGCAGAGATGTTTGTGCCGGATGCCCTTCCGGACACAACTCTGTATTTTATCCAGGCTGGGGACCGACACAGGGGGAACCCGGACTAGAGGCTCCCTTGTGGCTACATAGTTAGGCGGTTAATTGAAAGGTCTTGCCTAGGGACCCACAATGGATAAAGTCACAAATAGCTGTCCTGTACCGGCAGCATTTAATTTTCTGACAAGGCGACCATCATTGGCTCCGATGGGGTGTGTGTGGGGCACATGAACAGTATTGGCATGACTGATGCGGGAGCTCTAAGCTTGGTTCCCATGGCCTGCAATGGTTACCTGGAAACACCTGGGACACCTGACCTTGCTGCTCAGAGGAAACATTGTTCTGTCCCTTCTCTCAATCCCCCTCCCCCCTCCCTTCTTTCCTCTGGATAATGGTGGATGGAACTGGAGAGCTATGACATTGCAGGTAATCGGGTCAATATTGTATCTTTTTACCACCAACAGTAACATTGCTAACATGATAGCCAAGTGTTAGAATAAAACTCCATTTACGTCTAAGAAAATTCATTTCCTGTAGCTGCTGGTTTAGCAGCGCAGCTCTTGACGTGGCTTGGCTTGTTCTGATGGCGTCACATTATCTTTCTGCACGGCTGGCAGTTCATTTGGTATTTTATCTATTAATATTTGGACTCGAGACCAAATGGCATGGACTGACGGAGCAACAAGAGGAATCGATCCGAAGGCCAGGACCTTTGGGCGTTAATCCGGAGATCACGCTTTCGTCTGACCCTGCACACTTCAATCCCTGAGAAAATGACAGAACCTCAAGTCTTCAAAGCTATTGAATTATATTTAATTTGATAACAAGTCACATAATGGTGTTAAACTGCACATAATTGAAAAATATTGCAACCATTATAATATAACAACCACTGTTTTTTCCCCTCATTTACTCTAAATCATGTACAGTTGCAATAAAAAACGATTAAATGTGTTTCAAAATGACTGCAAGGATTATGCTCAGCATAATGAAAACGAAAACAAAAAGGAGATCAGAAGACAAATAAATGCTAATGTAATATTGATAGCAAATATCATTGTGGCAGGGGATCAATAAGGGCTCATTATCACTGCTGCATTTTCAGGAATTGGACATTTGACTTTAGGATTTAATTTGATTTAGTAACATTTTTCCCCAAAAATGTTTCAAAGGTTGTTTCTTACTTAAAAAAAAACATTTAAAAATGGATATACAAGGGGAATTTTGATCCCTGGGTTTTTATACCCGGTAGGTTAAGATGAATTTAAATCAAATCATCGGCTTTTAAACTTAGCACTACAGGAAAAGGTATTCTGTCCTAGAAAAGGAAAATATTATAATCAAGAACCCCCATTCTGTTGTGACAAAACTGCACTATTATGAGAGATAAAAGTAATAAATGATAATGCAGTTAATACACTTGCATATTAATAATTAACAATAATTAAATAGATCAAAAAGAAGTTCAAAGAAGAACATTTTGTTAAAAGTGAGCCTCGTTTTAGAAGAGCTGTTGTATGTTCATCAATACTCATAATTCAGATGTATTTGTAGAAACAAACTGCAATAATAATAAGAGGCTACATTTCCTGTTATTTATTTCCCTACATGTACTAAAAAATGTTAGAAATAAAGACTGTGACCTTCAAATGAAAACACTAAGCAGAAATACTTCTACTCTGCACCTCTGCACCGCAAACATGCAAACACTTCCACCGTATTTAGAGTTATCGGTCAAGTCTTAATACCATTGACGTCTAATTTAAACCTTTTTGTTACTTCGACATTTTTAATGAGTTTTTCCTCTTTTACCTGTGAGAGTTTTACCTTCTGGATCTAATAGTAAGTTTGGATTGATTGAATGCAGGGCAGCACATGTTTGATTTGATTAAATCATTTCTGTTTGAATCAGATTAGATTAGGTCACTTTAAAAGGACTTCTTCACATCTCAGTTTTTTTACTCTTTAACACCACAAATACGATTGCTTTGGCATGAAAAGGTAGCAGAAAGTCTGTAGTTATTCTTTAAATGATTGCTTCATCTGAAGAAAAATTATATTTTATTACATCTTCATGCAGCAGCTGTGCAACAGACACAGACGGAATTCCATTCAGTGGACGGTTATTTACACGATATTAGAAAATATATTAAAGCTGAGCAGAGGAGCTGTGAACCCCAACAATACAGGAGACAATAAAAGCATCAATTTAATAACACGATAATAACTTTACCTTTCCTTTGTGACTGAACTTGGATTCAGCGGCTCAGCAGAACAGTGCAGCGGGTTTTTATTGAGGCAGCAAACATTGCAGTTATTAGAGAAGCTACATTGAACTGCATCTGTCTGCAGCAACATCCTTGTGAGTGTGAAGGCTTAAGAATTCCTGAAAACTCTGCCTGAAGGAACAAGACTTCTCCGTTTAACAGTAGGTTTAGATAGTTTTAATTAAATATAGGAATCTCAAAGTTCAGGCACAGTGAGAACTAATGCATTCTAAATGTCTGCCTTCTGTTTTTGTCTTTTGATATTTTTCTATAAGATTTAATTCTCACATGTCTCTTTGGCTCCAACTTCACTGAGCTTAGGAAGTTGGTCACTTGACGTTATGAAGCATGTCCAGGTAAGTCGCACAGCGAGAAGGCCCTGGTTCAAATCTTGGCTGGGAGCTTTCTGTGTGGGTTTTGCATGTTTTCCCCATGCATGTGTGGGTTTTGCTCCAGTTTGCTTCCACAGTCCAAATACATCCTTTAAATCGTTCCCTAGGGTTAGGCCTGCACAATAAATCACTACTTTATTGTTATTGCCCAAGTCCGTTATTGCAAGCTGTGCAATACACATATCGCAAAACTCAGCGAACGTTGCAATAAATTGTTGCCCTAAATGTGCTAAAACATTCTTATGGCAGCTTGAAGTATTTAATGAATCAATTAAATCCATTCATGCATTTGACGAATCGGATAGAGCTCTTTCTATTAGATGTTCGCCTCCTATGTAGACGAGGGTCATTTGGAGTGTAATTTAAGTTATGCTGACTTGTATTTAAAATAAACTGTTATGTTTTTTTTTATTGTTTTAATATTTATTCATGTATCGCAACTTATATCGTCATCGCAATATTGATCACTAATATCATATCGTGCAACCCTTTTTAGTGTGAATTGTAGAACGAATAAGAGCGTGTGGCCCTGTGACAGACGGGTAACCTGTCCAGGGTATACCCTGCTTTTGCCTAACACTAGCTGGGATAGGCTCCAGCAACCTCGTGACCACAAAAGGGATTAAGCTGGTTTTGAAAAGAGATAAATGGAAAAAGTCAGAGTTGAGACATGTAGAAGTGGGGAGTGAGGGTAACCTGATTCTCTATACACAAACTGTAAACACACCATTATAAATCAAAGCTTTTTAACAAGCATCCCAAAATGCAAGCAGGAATCTCAACCAACAGTCTAAGGGAACCATTGCCACCAAAATAAGATATTAAATAAAGAAAACCTGAAAGACAAAACATCATGTTAACATATAGATAATCGCACAGCTGTAATGCTATGGCTGGGACAGCTATGAGCCAGCAGCTGACAAACATCACAACAGTTAACCACACAATGTTATCTTTGACGTTTTCTTGAGAAAAATATTTCTTCCAGTCAAAACAGCTGAATGGTCCAAAGGGATCAGTCTTTGGTAATCTATGCCATCAAACTGCAGCTACCATACTCTCTGCTGAGTGCAGCAGCAGTTAAAGAGACGTTCAGAGCGCTGTTCAGCATAAAAACGCAACAAATGAGTCTGAGTGATGCGGCCCAGAAGCCAGTTTGATCCCAATGCGCCTCTCCTCCTCCCAATGCGCCTCTCAGACGTCTCCTGACGTCTGATGAGTTGACAGACCTGTCATCCCTCACAATGGAGCTCATTTTATACTACGAAATGGGGAAAATTAGTTAGTTTCTATGGATTTGATGAGACTTGCTAACAAATTAGTCCAAAAGGGATGAATGAATTGGATATTTTCAGAATAAAACCTTCGTAAAACTGAAAGTGGAATTTAAAAATCTACTTTTGCTTTTCACAACCTACTTCTATAATGGTATTATCCCAATTTATTAAAAATAAGGATTTCTTTCTTCAGGTAAGGACAATTTTTTCTATTTTCAGAGGGACATTTAGTAAGACAGAAGAACATCTGTCCCCTGATACTTGCAGTGATGTCTTTTCTTACTCAATGTTATTCCTGGAAGACATGTCAGTTAAGTTTCTTTTTGTGTTTTTAGGCTTTCCAAACCAGAGAGGCTTAAAAAAACCCATTATCACATGTATGCTTCTCTTCCAAAATGATGTATTTTGTGACGACAAAGCGAGTTATCATTAAAAAAAAAGTCTATTTTGGGCCTGAGCCTTTGAGAAATATACTCCCTAAAGTTGGTTACTCTGGTTACCATCACTTTGTCAACCAACAATTTAATGAGGAGTGATAAAGTGCTATGATCTGGTCACAAAGCCTCATGGTTCATCATTGTAGTATTGGACGGCAAAGTATTCCTTTTTTGTTGGTTGGCAGTTGAAACTAGAGCATATTTTATACTGAACACTCTCCACACAAATCCTTTGTACCATCCAGTATATGCCTCGTGGTTTCATAGTTTCTAGTGGGGCACTTTGTTCTTGAACTGGCGGCTTAAGATAGAAAAGGGAAAGCCTTTAGCTGTCAGGCTGTATATTCACTCAACCTTAAAGACTATTCTTCAACTTTTTAAAAAAAGAAAAAAAACAATTAATGGTAAGGTCTGGTTGAGCAACTCTTTCCTGTAACTCCACTTATCTTGCTAATGGACTAAGCTGCCAAGGTCCCATGATGCATTGGGAAGCTTTGTTCACTCTGCTCTTTTCACTTTCCCTGTATGTATAACTCATTTTAATGTCATTTACTTGTAGTCTCCCCCTTAAGAACCCAGGGCCTTTTATTTTAATGTTTCAGTTTCTCCATCTCCTCATGGACAGTATTAATTAATTCTTTTCAATTTTTGGTTTTTACCTTAACAATTTCCCTCATAAAATATGAAAAATAGTAATGAATTGAATGTTGAATAATTTCAAGGAAATTGAATGTGCATTCTTCAGTATTGTCTTTTTAACAGTGAGATTTTTAAGAAGATGCAACTGGATTCTGCAAATCAAAATGTTTAAGGCCAACTACACACTGTTGCACACGTATTAGTTTGCATGCAAAAGCACACGTAGAATGCCAAGATTACCCCCTTTGTTGGTTTCTGAAGGCGACACAAGAGTGTAGAGTCTGCAGGAAAATAATTCCATATAAAATCAACTCCACTACCCTCCACACGTCTTTAGTATAAAATTCAATTTAAAAAAAATTCCACAAAGCCTCGTCTACGTTTTTATTAACAGTCTCAAATGCATTTATATACATATTCATTCAGATAATAATTCACATTTTAGTTTCCTAAAGTTCAGCCCACTGTTGTTTTTCCAAATCCAAATAATCCAAAGGGAACATTATTAGAACATAGTAGCTCACTGGATGGTCACATGACTTTGCTAAATTCAAAGTGTTTCCACACATTGGACTGGAAGGATGGTTGATCAGTTTTTGATGACATCATGTGTGTGTTGTCTGCTGTGATGTCACCTGGTTGTTTTTATTTTTTAATTTTACAACTATTGTCTGTTTCAAAGGTTTCTGCTGCTGTACAGTATGGTATAACCTACTGTCTCAATCCAAACGGTATTTACCAAAATAAATAATAATTTATTTCCATTTGAAATGATTTATATTGGTAGAGTTCGATTTGATTAAATATCAACTTGAATCAGACAGATCAATTTGATCGGGTAAATCAATTCATGAATTAATCATTATACCCCCAATCTGCATTTACTGCTATTAAAATATTATGTTGATGTAACTTGATAGATTATAAGCATAAACAAAAATCTCCTTTGATATTTGACTGCCCAGTTAAACTGTTCCTCTAAACAAAAACCAAATACAGGCCATCTTATGGAGTAAACATCTCTATTACTATTGCGTCTAATATCCTACAGGGTAGAGTAATGAAGACGTGCGGTCTTCATTACTCTCAGCAACTCAGCAACTTTTTTTCTATTTTTGAAGCCTTTGTGTGACTGAATGGTAAAGACAGGCTAAATGGAAATACTCTTAATTATTACTGAGAGGCCAGATCGGCTTGCGCTGCATGACGTGTGCAGTCGTATAAAGCAGCCGGAACGCAGAATGAGGCAGCTTCAACAGAACAACAAGTGACTCACAACAAAAAAGCAACAAAAAACCAGAAGAAAAACAGTGCCATGCAATAACTGATGAGTGATGAGCTCTGTAGTCCTTTCAACATGACATTCATTCTTTTCATGCTCCTGTGATTTCTGTCAGGTCTAGTTACGTTGACCCGATACCTCTCCTTGATTGGTCACAGCTTTGTTTACTGGGATCTTTAAAGATGCAGTGTTATATGACATCACCCAAGTCTAAGCAAAGAGACATTCCCAATGGAAAGACTATGCTAGTGTCACAAGCATAGTCCTGTAGAAATACAAGATGAAGAACAAATTAAGGTAGTGAGCTGTAGACCCGTTATGATGGACTCCAGCACCTTCCCAACCCACTTAAGAGGAAAATGTCACTATAGAAATTACGGGATGCATAGATGGAGCAAATGAGCTGCAAGCTTGAGTCGAGGGTACTGGTCAAGCAGAGGATAAGCACCGGGAACAAAGAATGCTGACTCAGCTCTTCCCGATTAGTTAGCCTAAGCAAACACTTGCAAGAGGAAACAAAGCTACTCGGTGTCCCGTTTCCTGCAAACGGGAGAGGGCAACAGCAAAATAATCTGACTGACTTCAACAGCAACTCAGAAAATTAAATATCTTTCCACTCCGGTCTCGTTTGTGTCCACTAACACACCTCACGCAGGTTAAATGCAGTTTAACCTGCGTGTACTTTGTGTACTTATCTCAGCAGAGTAGCGTGTGTGCAAATTGACACAACTGTTGTCTGTTTCCGAGGTTTCTGCTGCTGGACACTATGGTATGTGGGTATAAATAAATCACTGAGTCAAGTGTTTGAGTGTGTGTTGGAGCACTCTGGGGTTTGAATGTATTGCAGCAACATTAGACGTGTGTCCTTCCCAAATGGTGGGAGGAAAAGGGCAGCACAAACCAATCATCTTTTGGATGCCTATATGTGTCAGGAGATCACAGCAAAACAGCTTTAAATTTGCTATAAAATCAGTATTTTCCTCACCACAAGGCGCACTTAAAGGCCTTAATTCTTTCAAAAAAACAACAGCGTCCCTTATAATCCGGAGCATCCTATATATGGATTAATTCTAGTTGTGTTTGCTGATGTGGAAGTGATTTAGGTACACTCCGTCATAATTGTCAGTCTGTTTTTTGTAGGAGTTGGAAACAAGGTTGGGTAAATATGCTTACATGTAGCCGTGTATTGTTTTTCTTTATGTGCTACCAACGAGGTTAAGAGTCAGTGTAGTCACAATCACATGTAATTTAAAAGGTATCAGTCTGTTTTATTTACGTGTTGCAAACAAGGTTGGGAGTTACAGGTTGCTAAGTGTGATACAAACAAGTCCCAGAGTTATTGTGAACACAGTTAATAAAGACAGACTAACTGACGGACCTATTTCGCTTCATGTGCCTAATAGTTCGGTGTTCCATATAGATGTCACAAGTTCAAAAATAGACACCCCCTTATCGTGCAGAAAATATAGTAAATCTTTTTTTTCTTTACATGTATTAAAGTTTATCTATAGTAGGGGTGGGATTATATAAGCTTGCTTCTTCCCACTCCTTTTCAAGCAATAAATCAAACTCTACTTATACCTCAGTTAATGATCACTGTATTTAATTAAGCACATATGATTTAAGTGACATTTTTGTTTTGTCTTCTGTCTTTTTAATCCATGCATTTCATCATTTCTGTAATGAGTTTGATAAATATGCGTAAATTCTTTATTGCTTTGACTACAATGCTTGAAATATATCTATGGATCTCTATCGATCTATGTAAATAGATAGATATCTATACATAGATATATAGATATCAATGTATTTAGATATGTATAGATGTATCTCTCTCTCTCTCTCTCTATATCTATATATATATATATATATATATATATATATATATATATATATATATATATATATATATATATATATATATATATATATATATATATATATATATCATCTATCTAAATATCACACACATCTATATATTTTTTTAATTTACAAAATTTCCTCATAAGAAAAGACAACAGCTCCATGTCAACTCTACATGAAAAAAACCCTTCACCACTCAAAAGATCCTCAACAGATGAGCAGCACTTGTCAAAGAAGAAAGCAAATTAAAATAGTGCAGCATGTGGGCGATGAAAGACCAGTGGAAACAAAGAAGTGTTTGAAAGTTCAAGGTGCCTGAATAAGGGATGAGCATGGAATGAGGGGTCCAAGACCCCTCATTCTTTGAATCAGACTAGCATAAATCTGAGGTAAACATAGTGGATAAAAGCAGACCTATGCCAGCGAATGGCTGCAGACACTGCCATAGATCTAAAACAGCATCTTGGATTTTTTTCACTTACAGTTATGAAACGTTCAGATTTATCCTGTAATCATTGCTTTTGCATTCCAGCAGGCCAGAATTTAGTATTTTCTTTGAAAGATCTTAAATGTAGGTGGTAGGTCACGGACTGTGGGATGTGGAGAAAAAAATAGAAAGCGTATTTCCTAAGAGGATTACTACTAAAATAATACCATCAAAAGGGTTTCTTGCACAGAGAAAAGGCAAGCATACTCATAAAATAAATCAGTCTCGTGTGACAGAATCAGATATATAATTCTGCAGGAACTGTCTGTTTTCATTAAAAATGTATAGCACTAAAAATACCAGAATGTACTTCTTCTGACAAGAAGAACAGATCTAATACAATATATATATCTTTCAGCGAGGGTTTGGCCCCACAAAACCAGCTTCAATCTGCTCCCACCTTGGTGGTGTCATCATGGGAACGCTGATAGCGTTTCCATCGGCAACCGTAGATCCCGGTGATGCATGACAAACACAGCTGGCGTTCGTAGACCTGGAGAGGTTGGTGTTTCACCATGCTCCTTCACGCAGTCCTCCTCCCAGGGCCAGAGCTAACATCCCACTGGCTGGAAGTGTCCTGGAAGAAAAGAAGAAGATTCATATCGTTTGGCCAGCGGCAATGCTGCAAATGTTTGCCACCACAGTAACAAGTCAGGCAGCTTGATGCAAAACATACGCTCGTCCTCAAAAAGCACCATGCTTCTGACAAAAAAAAACAACAGCATCAAATCAGAACCGCGTTTCCAATGACGACTGCAAGCGGCTTTTATCAATGTAATTAAGGATGGAGAAAAAAATGAAATTGAAATGAGTTTGACATTAATAGCTTACCCAGCGAGCACCCATACTGGTCAAAATAAAGTATTTTAGTCCTAATATTTCTTTTTTTAGGTCCAAACAAAGCTATATAATGACAAGGAAGCCTTTTTTTCATTTTCTTATTTTTAAAAAAAAGCTGACTTGCAGTCGGATCAACAGCTGCAGCTTTGGCAAACTAATATGTGTAAAACAGCAACAACAACTGGGAACATTTTCTTTAAAGAGGTCCTGTTCTATGCAGTTCTAGCTCTTGAAAAAGGGAGGGCTGTTTTTACCTCATTTAACACTTTTTTTTTTAAAGGAGATATTCAGCCCAGGCAGCTGAACAGCAGAGCACCAAGCACACTGGAAAATAAACTCAGCAGGCCTTCTTGCCCTTTCATGCTGCATTATTGAAACCGGTAGGAAGAGCCAGAATGGTTTGTGTGAATAATCCGAGTTACAACTTACTTCTTTCCCACTGACTGGTTGTTGATCCAGCACAGAAACTCTCTAATCAGCTATAATAATAGTGCAGCAGTCCGAACGCGGCTTTACTTCACTTTTCAAAGACATGACACGGCTTGTTGAGAAGCCACTAAACAAAAAAACAAAAAAAAGAAAAAGAGCAAAAGCATAGACACTTGCTGCAATAATCAAGCTGTTATAGGTTGTGAACAACTACTATTTAGCATCTGCAGCAGCTGCTACGTTTCCTGTTATTACTAAAACAGCTCAGAGTAGGGTGGGCCTGACCCCCAGGGTATAATGAATCTGGATCAACCCCAGCAAGACCTCAAAGTCTTCTATATCCACTGTGTGTGAATACTCAGTGGGTTCATAAATATTTACTGGATGCAATGCAGATCAAAAACACAAAAACAGCCCATGCAAAAAAAAAATAAAAAAAATAGAATACAACATATATTTAACAAAATCTAATGAAAGAAATTCATGCACAGAAATGCTACGTCTGGACCTAGAAGTTTTGGTTGAAAACAATATATAAACTTTTGTTTTTCCAAGACTTTCGAGTCAGAGAGTTGAATTTAAAAGGGGATAGGAAGAGTCACTATTGTGTTCTAATAAAAGTCAAACAGATACATACAGTGGTTTATAACATGGTTTAGCAAATCCCAGATAAGAGACACAAAAAAGGAAAGAAGCATGTAACAAAAAAAAAGAGATTGAACAAACCACTGGCAATTTACAAAGACACACATTTTGTCAACAATAAGATATAGTGTATAAGATCCAACACATGTATAAACCCAAACGTCAAGCTATGCATGCAGCTCATAGGGCTGATTACTCCAACCAACTTTAAATGATTCATACCTGTAGATGTTGCAACAGTTTGACTGTTGGAATATTGATGGCAGTGGTTCCAGAGTTGACTAAAGGATTTTCATCCTTTTTAAGACTGAATCAAACAAGTTGTAGGAAGGTAAACACAACTAAAGCCTTTATTTGTAGATGCGTGTTCCCTTCCCTTCAGAAACCATTTATTCTACAATTCTCTTTAATGTAGTGACACTCAATCTAGTACATGCAGTACATAGATCCCCAGGATCACTGCTGTTCTAAGATTTGCTCCAACTGTCATTTTTTACATAGGACAAATATATATATATAGATATAATTAATGTTAGGTTAAACAGAACATCAAATGGAAAGATGAGCATTTACAATAAGGCAGTGTCCCTGAGGCTGTAAATCAGTTCTCGGAAACTGAAGGTTTCTATAGTGTCCACTTGTTATTTATCGGTCTGAATCCTCTGCTAGAATTTACAAAAATTTAAGATTGAATGTGGCAAGCCGATACCCCAATTATCCTAATGACTTTCTACAAATACGCCAGCAGAAATAAAATGTAGAGACTATCAAGGAACATCAGGAATTTCCACGCCTCTCATTTACCCAAGAATTTGAAGCTCTACTTGCATTTTTTTGTGAACATGCCATCAATGCATGTAGTGGAAGTTAATTAACATCTAGAATTCTGGTAAATAATGCATAATGAATGTATGCAATGTTTCAACCTTTTATTCATAGTGTTTGCCGCCCCATTGCATCACCATCCATTTTCATGACCAAGACATAGGAGACAAGAGAAACCCACAAATGATCAAAGTTCCTCCAGAAGAAAAAAAGCAGAGACTTCCTGTCATTTGTCCCGAGGGGTCTGAACTGAACAACATGAGAAGATAAAGGCTCCAAAAACACCTAAAAAGCTTCTGTCATTTTCTTTTCTGCTGCCTCATTTCCTCCAATCAAAAGCCTGGTGAGAAAAAAACTAAAACTGACATTGGAGAAGGAAATGCTTCAGCAGTTTCCAATCAAAGTTCTTCAGCACAGAGAACGGAGGTAGACCGAGCAGCAGTGAACCCACAACAAAGGCCAGGTTAAGAATGGGAAATGAGAACATTTTTTTCAGCTAAATATGAGCAGCTAATCACGTGACAAAAAATAAAACTCCCTTTAGTACACAGCGTACAAATGAAATGGAAGTATTAGTTATTCTGTGTGACGTATGCAAGGGCTCGACAAAATGACCAAGTGTTCGCAGCACAGAACAGATCCAACATTAAATGATTCAGCAAAAAGACACCATAACTTTTGAAATTTCCTCAGTGTATAGAAGCAGAGTGTGAAATTAAGTTCTTCATCTTGTTTGATGGATATTAAAATAATGGAATGAATATTGGAAAACTGATAAACAACAGTGAACACATGGGTTCACTCAGGACCATTGAAATCACTTTCCCCTCACAATCCTCTTCACAGTTATAGGTTCTGATTTAGAAGTCAATAACATTTGCAGCACAGTAGGGATGGAATTGAACATGGCTGTGACAGTTGTGATTTGTGACACAAGAATAATAAAGCGCATTATTAAAGGCAGGACGTACGTCTGCTTGTATGTGTTTAGCATAAACAAGATTTTGTCGATGCTACTTGTTTAGTCTGACCTGCCGTACCAGAAGAACAAGATCTATTTCAAAGCAGCGAAAGCATTTTTCAACCAAGTTATAACATGATGGAAGCACATAATAAGCAGCACAGCAAAAACATGTCAAACAAAAGTTATTGGTGAGATTGTACACCAACTCAAAAATGTGACCATTCTCTGATGTGAGGAGCAAACCAAAGCTTCTGGAGTGACTGAAAGCAAAGATGAAGAATAAAAGGACACCACAGAAGGAAAACCATAAGACCCATAAATGTGGATCATTGTAACTCCACATGGGGCTGGGCGATAAAAGGTTTATAAAATGTACCGTGATATAACTTTTTCTCGAAAGAAGAATGAGTCTATTGGGATAGACTTTATACTATAAAAAACAATTTTGATAAATGTTTTTTGAATTAATTGTGTTGCATTTATCCGCCACGTCTTAAAGTGAAAATATAGTCTGACTTTAAACCGGTCCGTGATTAAATGTAGGTGAGACACGGAACAGCTCATTAGCAGGATAGCGTCTTAGTATGATAGAATTGTAGCATTTAGCATCGTAGTATCAGTGTGTAATGACACCGCCGTCTCCAAATCAACACTTTTTTACTAAACCTTTTAGGTGCTGCTGAAGTCCAAGAGGTTTATCCTACAGTTCTTTCTGGGTCCTGTTAAAAATCTTCCCATGTTCTGCTGATTCATCTGATAAAAACTAAGTTAGACGGAGGCGACTAGCAGAAGTTACGTCACAAGGAAAAGCAGCAGAAGACAATCACTACTAACAAAATCTGTGTGGCAGAAAATGTTTAAAACATATAGACTTGTACATCTGAACCTCACTGTAATGATAATAACCATCCAGCAACTTGTTGCTTTATGCTGCTTAATGGTTTTACCCCCCCCCCTCTCTAACATACCTCTCTCTTCTTCCCTCATTTCCTTTTCCGGCCGGTCCAAGACAAAAAAAATTCAAATATGATTAAAATGAATAAAGTTTGGCCTCGATTACAAAAGGGGTTAATTCAGACATACCTCTGGTATGTCAGAAGATTAATAACCCCTGTTGTTAAAGTAAAATATGTCCAACACAAGAGGCCTTCAGCTCTCATCTGTTTGCCCAGCTGTTGGACAGGACAAGTTAAAAAATAAAAAATAAAAAGACTGTTTAAAACCCAACATGGAGCACGTCTGATTCATAAGTCACTTCCCAGAAACACCTCTTATCATTCTGTGCAACAAAGTAGCAGCTAGCACACTTGTCATGAGAACATGAGCTAAACCCATGCAGGATATGATGATAAAGTTCCTGGTTTAAGAATCTATATTCAGAAATCATATGATATTTACCAAAAATGCAAAGTCAGTGCAACTCAGAATTCAGATACAAATATTTTCTAAATTTCGTCTATAAAAAGTTAATTAACCAGTTATATACAAACTCAAAACATGACATTTTTGCCAAATGAAGAACTTGTGAGGACAGTAACCAAGTAACAAAAAGGTGTATGAATGTTTAAAAGTAAAAATCTGTCAGGAACCATTACAGTTAACACAAGAAAATTAAAGTGAGAAAGAAGTTGTCTTTTGTTTGATTTTAATTGTTTTTTAATACAAATAAAACTTCTGTAACTTTGTTATTTCAATACATACTTCCTTTAAAAAAATTAATTAAGTTAACTTACACTCAAAAAACTTTCACATTGAATGAACATAACAAAATATATGGAAAGTATTTCCACCTGATTAGATGGCTTTACTTGAACAAAAATGAATCATATTGGTCCTACTTAATGTACCTAGGTTGGGTCAACGTCATGTATTTAGGTCCAACCTAATAAATATAAGTTGATTCAATTTAAATACTACAATGGGACCCAACTCAACCTAATAGTTTTGCTCACTCTAAAAAGAAAAAAAGCTGATCCAACTTAAATGAATAACTTAAATTAGTAGCACGTTATTGAATGAAGTTTTTTCAACTTAATTTGTTATGTCTATCCAACTCAATTTGATGTGTTGATCTAACTTAAATTTCTTGTTATTTTTCTTTAATTTTGTTCATTTTTCTAAACTTTCAAGCACTGGGCCTTTTAATCTCCATATTAAAGACATGATTGGGCCAACAATGTCTCGCATTACAAGGCAGGAACTCACGTGTGGTAAACTCTGTCTTTAGTATTGGGACATTATTGGGTACAGTATTGGGTGCTTTTTTTCGCACAAGGGGGTTGGTCATCATGATCTCCCAAACTCTAACTCATGGCGCAGAAAAAAATAAACAAAACAGTTTAAATTACTAGTTAAAACAGAGTAAAAACAGATAAACAGAACACAAGGACAAAAACTCACTCTTAAACCCCAATCTGCCAGATAGGCAAAGAAAATGGTATCCCACAATTCCTTGCGCAGCCTTACGTTATGACGTCATGACGCATTGACAGCTTCACACCAAAGGTACACCAACTCAATTGAATTAAGTTGATTTAAAGTAAAATAACTATATCAGACAACTACATGTTATTCTTAAGTTGAATGTTCTGGTTGAAATGACAAGTTACAGTCAGGACCATAAATATTTGGACAGAGACACATTCTTTCCAATTTAATTTCTGTACATTACCACAGTGAATTTTAAATAAAACAACTCAGATGCCATTGAAGTGCAGACTTCCATCTTTTATTCCATGCGTTGAACAAAAAGATTGCATAAAAATGTGAAAAACTAAAGCATTTTTTAAACAATCCCTTCATTTCATGGACTCGTAAGTAATTGGACAAATGAAATAACTGAAAACAAAATGGTCATTACTAATATTTGGTTGAAAAGCCTTTGTTGGCAATGACAGCCTGAAGTCTTGAACTCATGGACATCACCAGATGCTGGGTTTTCTCCTTCTGAATGCTCTGCCAGGCCTTTACTGTTTACTGCAGCAGCTTTCAGTTGCTGTTTGTTTGTGGGCCTTTCTGTCTGAAGTTTAGTCTTCAACAAGTGAAATGCTGCTCAATTGGGTTAAGATCAGGTTACTAACTTGGCCATTCAAGAATATTCAACTTCTTTGCTTTAATAAACTCCTGAGTTGCTTTAGCTGTATGTTTTGGGTCGTTGTCCATCTGTATTATGAAACGCCGCACAATCAGTTTGGCTGCATTCACCTGGATCTGTGCAGACAGGATGTCTCTGAACACCTCAGAATTCATTGGGCTGCTTCTGTCCTGTGTCACGTCATCAATAAACACTAGTGTCCCAGTGCCAGTAGCAGTCATGCATGCCCAGACCATCACACTGCCTCCACCGTGTTTTACTGATGATGTAGTGAGCTTTGGATCATGAGCTTCTCCACGCCTTCTCCATACTTTTCTCTTGCCATCATTCTGGTAGAGGATGATTTTGGTTTCATCTGTCCAAAGAATGTTTTTCCAGAACTGTGCTGTTTTTTTCAGATGCTTTTTAGCAAAGTCCAATCTAGCCTTCCTATTCTTGAGGCTTATGAGTGGCTTGCATCTTGCAGTGTACCCTCTGGATCTACTTTAATGCAGTCTTCTTTTTATGGTAGACTTGGATATTGATACGCCTACCTGGCATCTGAGTTGTTTTATTTAAAATTCACTGTGATAATATAAAGAAACAAAATTAGAAAGAATGTGTCTGTCCGAATATTTATGGTCCTGACTGTACATTTTCGTAAAGTTTATCGGCTGGTAACTTCCTTTTTTTTTTAAATGTATGTGCAAACATGACTTAAAGGCCAAAGATAAACCAAAAAATATATGATCCTATAGAAATATACTGCAATAAGTTTCATTGGTTTTGGTTTTAAGCAGGTTAAAATAAATCCCATTCACATTTGTTTAAGCAACGCAAAAATAGATTTCATAAGTCTGGCTTGGACTCAGATCATATTAAAATCACAAAACATACTGTAACATACACACCAGAATGTCTTTTTACAATTCCCATTTAAATCAATAAATAATCATAAAATCCTATCTGCTGAAGCACATTTAAAGTTAAGTCCCCCTTTTAATTTTGAAAATCTGGGAAATCTTTTTTTTTGAGACAATCCACATAATGCCACGGACGTTTTAGGCACAACACAGAATAAAAGAAGACTACAGTGAAAGACACTTTGGGCATTGCAATCACTTAAGGAGTAAATCATGTCTTGCAGCTTCAGTTAAGCAATAATACATTTTTGTGTTGTGTGATGTCAAGAAATAGCTATAAAACTTTAAAAAAAAAAAATTGGGGTAAAAAAAAAACAACTTCCTGACTGCTTTCTTAAACATAAAAAAGGTTGATTATAATCTGTGAAACAAATAAAACCTAATTAGATTAATTTCAAATTACGACACTGAAAACAGGGATAAAAGCAGCATTACCGTAAGTCATTTCTATTATTGAGGCTAAATAATGGAAAACACAAGTGGTGAAAATCCATTAATGCACTTTAATGTGGGCAAAACAAGAGTCGTAGGCCTATATATCACTTAAAAGTTATTTGTTAAAAACGACTTTTGGGCCTGATGCATAAAGCATGACACTGTTTTAAAGTTAAAGTAGCATTTGCTGTCACACACCTAGGTGTGTGACATTTGTTGTCGACATTTGACCCATCCCCTGGGGAGCAGTGAGCTGCAGATACGGCCGCGCTCGGGAACCACTTGGAGGTTTAACCCCCCAATCAAACTCCTTAGTGCCGAGTGTCAAGCAGGGAGGCGTTAGGTCCCATTTTTAGAGTCTTCGGTATGACTCAGCCTGGATTTGGACTCACGACCTTCCAGTCAAAGGGCAGACACTCCTCTACAAGGCCACTGAGCTGGTTTTATGCTATATTTCTATAGACAGTTCATCATGATTCGACTTAGGGGTGTTGATCCTGAAGCATCACCTGGACCAGAAATATTAAAGTCTCAACAGCAGCTTTTAATGTATATTCTCCAACAGGCAACAGAGAAAAAGAAGGGGTTTTGTGTTCGTCATGAATACATCTATGGGTACGCAGTAAACAAATGCCTCTAAGACAGCAGTGATTAATGAAATACTGTATGTTCAAGCTCCACCAAGAACACTCCAGTCAATTGTATAGAATTTAAAACAACTTCTAGTTGTCAGCACCAAGTGTTCATCTGACATGCTGCTGTGTGTGGGCTTGACTATTTATCACCCTAATGACTGGTTCACGTTGACTATTGTCTGTTAAAGCTATATTTGTGAGCATTTCTCTTCAGCTGCGTGAGAACATATGATTTAGCTTTCCTCTTTTTTCGATAAATGAAGGGAGAAAATATACTTAAAAACACAGAGCTACGAGGACAAGCCTTTGTAAAAAGACTCAAATGTTGGTGTCCATGGTGATGACTCAAATTCAAGCCGGCCATGGTCCAGATATGACTTTACATTAGTTCAGATAAATATGCTTGGAATAGAAATTCATCCTCATACCGGAATTTCCGGATTATAAAACGCTACTTTTGTCACACGCTTTCAATCCTGCGGCTTATTCAGTGATGCGGCTAATTTATGCATTTTTTTCCCTTTTTTTTAATGCATTTTTTCTAACGGCCGCTAGGGGCGCTCCAGCAGAAAGGGTAAGAGTGAGACAGGGGGAATACGGTATATATGTAGAGGAAGACGCACGTTTAATGTAAATTCCTGCTTTGTGAATGAATGGCACCAACAGACCCTCAACATGGAAAATGCAAGAAGAAATGCATATGATGCGTCTTTCAAGTTAAAAGCAATCGTTAAAAGCAGTGTGAAAAAATCCACTGTCACCAACGGGTTTGGAAAAGCCGGTCTGCTGTGTGACGGAGAGAACAGCGCAAGCTCAGGAGTGGATTTGCCTCAGAGTGACACTGACAGCTACAACGAAGGAGACACTGAGAGTGTGGCCAAGAATACCTGACGCTATTCCAATCCGACACTGAGGAGGAAGACTTCCATGGTTTCAGTGCAGAGGAGGAAGATGAAGAAAGCTGTCAGTGACTTTTACGTTTGTTTTTTAAAACAGCCATGTTAGTGCTGTGTTACGGTGTGTCACTGTTGTGGAGAAAGCCACAGCCCTGTTAGTGTTTTTTCTACCATATTGCTGCCGTGTTACTGCCGTTTGGACTAGGGTTGGGCGATGTATATAACTGCTATTCGTTTTTTTGCTTTTTTCATTTTATTTCCCAACTAATGACTAATCCGCGATGATCCAGTATAAACTGAGGGAAGCGACTTTAACAAAAAAAGTAACAAACAAAATAGAAAAGAAGTAGTCCGCTCCCGCACTTCACTAGTGAAGTGGACCGGCGGAGCGCGGACTTAAAGCTTTGTGTTTTATGGGAAGGGGGGGGGGGGGGGGTACATGAGCGGTATGTGTGGGAGATTTAAGACTGCGATCCGTCCCGCAGCTCTAGGGGTAAAAGCAACCGAACTCATGAGTGAGAAGTGTGTGTCTGAGCACAGCTCGGATCGTCAGCACATACAGTGGTTTGAGCTTCAAAGCAGAAATGTCACTCAGTCCTTAGAAAACATTCAAACAATCACGCGGATTTGTGTTTCCAGTCGTGTCCCGACTAAATAAAGGCTGATGTTATTCTTACATGTTTACGTGCAGCCAGCAAGCAGCACCACCCAAAGCTAATGTTGTTAGCCCGTGTTAGCATACTGCTAATCCTGGCTTCGTTCAGAAAAAGCACTGACCACACGGATTAAAATTCAAATGATGAGCGAACAGGTGTTTCATAATAACTGTAACATTATTAAAAGCACGTTTAGAAGATCATGTCGTATTTTACAGAGCTGACATGTCAATGTATAGCCGCTCGGCGCTGTTTAACATTGTTTTGTATTGAATTGTTACATTCAATAAAGTTTGAAAAAAAAAGCCGCTCGGCGGAATTTATATCCTTCCGGTTTTCAAACCCTACTGCGCATGTGTGCATTTATTCCGACGGAAAGTGTGACCTTAGTGAACGTTTTTATATTCTGAAAACATTTTTCTGGGCCCATCTACACGGTTGGATTCTAATCCGACCATTGATCCCATCAAGATATTTTGTACATGTAACCGCGGCTTACGGTGTCGACGCGCAACGTGGCGGGGGCGTGGCATCACGATGGTGGTCTCTCCATCGGGATGTCAGTCACCCATCACGATGGACGATGATATCGTCCATCGGCAAAACCCTAGTTCGGACCCTCAGAGCCTCCAGAGCGGGTAAATAAAGAATCCTTCATCGTTCTTCTGGGGGAAACCTTCTTTTATTACAGTTCTCCTTCACTCTGTATATCAAACATGAACGAGCACCCCCAACACACTTCTGCTGCATGCTCTAGCTCCCTCTTGCGCTGCACGCACTCTTCCCTCCTTCCACTGCAACAACCCCTCCTTCTTACACACGCGGCGCGGTTTCAGCACATACTCATCCTCATTCTACAACACGTTTCAATGTGGGCACATGCGGCTTCTAGACAGGTGCGGCTTATGTATGTGCAAATTGGTTCATTCTTTAAAACTGTAATGGGTGTGGCTTATAATCAGGTGCGCTCTATGGTCCAGAAATTACGGTACTTACTTTTGTATTGTATTTTGGCATTCCTTGAAGACCTTTGGAGGAAAGACAGTGTTTCCAATAGAAGTTATTGTTCTTAATGTTTTTAGGTAACACTGCAATTAAATATCAAAACGTAGGGTGTATTCAGACTAGAAAAACCGTTTGGTCCAAACCCATGCTGCTTAATTTGTTTCAGAGAAAGTTCTGAACCTTGGGTTTGATCTGTATTCAGACTGCCGTCATGCGGCCTTTCCTGATTCGAACCAAAGCTAGTCAACAAGCTAGTAAACAAAACCAAATTACAAAATCTCTTCACTTTTCAATTGTTGCTTTATTATTTGTCCACAGCTCATCTGTTGTTACATTCCTACTCTGTTTAAATCACATGATGACGGGCTAGGATGGTCGTTTTGGTTCACTCCGAGAACAGATTGTTATCAGAGTGAGGAATCTCAGAGCGAGCCAAAGATCAGTACGGATGGACATAAACCAAAATTATCTTAAAAGATGGGTCTGAGAGCGGGTCCTGGTCCCACACCAGGGTTCGCTTGGGTGTATTCAGACTGAATATTTGCTCCGGATTATCCAGGGAAACAAACTCTGGTTCACTTTAAGAGGAAAAAATGTGTCCAGTCTGAATACACCCTTAAATAACAAACGCACAGTTCAGAACTCCATCCAGACCAAATTAAGTGTAATGGGACCAGAACAAAGGGTTTTCCAAGTCTTAATACACCCTTACTTTCAAAGCACTTCAGTCTATTGGAACCCCATTATTTTCCTATAGTTTGCCCTGGGAAAAGTCATCCTATATCCATGTTATGAAGAACTGAAAGAATCTACCCTGTGGCATCAGAATAAAAACACAAGATATGTGAAGGTAAATTAAACATCTGATGTTCTCCTGGTATTGATGCCTTATGACTAAAATGATCATATTATGGTCTACACACAAACAGATGACAAAGAAATCCATGGCTTTTAGAAACCCATTACAGACTCATGGGTAAAAAGTCAACTTTATTGGCTTGTTTTTATTCTTTAGGCTAAAGATGAAATGGTGAAATGGTTTGGACAAGCGAGCTTTAAAAAAGGTACCATCTGTATGTCAGCATGAGGGCCGTCAACCACCATCTGTGTGTTGATATCACACCCAAATCTGTCCTCCGTCTACTGTGACTGCAGGCTACACTGAAAGAGCAAGGCCAGACAAGTCTGCCACCATAAAGAGCTCTGCTTTCTGAGTATGTGGTCTTGGTTCAGTTAAACTAACTTAAAGATAAAAATTAAACCAAACATTGGTGCACAATTGCCAACAAAAGAAAATTTTACTACATTTCAGTTCTTTAAAAAGGATAGTTGACTTTTTAAGATAATAAAATCTTTTTAAATGTGAGTATTTCAAAAATAAAAAAAAGACAAGTAAATACTGAGATGTTTTTCTGGGGGAAAACTCAACTTTTTCTAAAGTAACTGCACCACCCAGTTTGTCTAAGCACTGGCTTTAGAACAAGGCTCAGATTACAAACTAACAAGGACAGATAACCAAAGTCTCATGTGTTCTGCAGAGTGAACAAAGAAGGAAACAAAAAAAAAATCAGCAATTACCTTTGGAATGTAAATCTGTATACACCGGACAAGGCATAGAAACAGTGCCTCGTACAGCATAATCTCGTACAGCATCCTGCTGCATTTTAACAGGAATGATACCTATGAGAGGTTTTTTGTGGGGTGGACAAAGAACATGTCCATGCAGCAACATGATCCGTTATGTGTTGGACATTTCAAAAGGTTTGGTACAGAAGAGAGTTGAGGAGTATGCACTGTACTGGACTGCAGAGCCGCAACCTCCTGTGTAATGGGGGACTGACATGTTGCCAACGGAATATTGACTAAATGAACCGGGAACAACCGGATGTTTCTGTTAGTGAGGAGAGGGCCTTGTTTGTTAAACAATTCCACAGTAAAGTACATGAAATACTTCTAAGAATTACTTTTAGCATGGAAAGTGCAAGTGGCTTATCTGTGACAGACTTGCATGATTTATGCAACTGAAGGCAAAATAGTCCTGAAAGCCATGCACGCTTAAATGATGAACAATTCTTTATGTTCCATGATGGGATAAAACCAGTACACTAGTAATCTAAAGTATAATGCATAAAAACTTCAAATAAATCACATTGTGATCTAGAGAGAGATCTATATAGAGAAGTGCATTTGTAGGGTCAGACCACAGACCAATATACAAACTCTAACCCTCATATAAGAGTGAAACCTAAAGTGGGATGGACAAATCTACCAGAGTTTACTACATCCAACTCTGCAACGTTCTAAAAATTGAAGCTTTGTTGGAACAAAACAAAAAAAAGTGAAGGGTTGTTTTTTTAATGCTTTTTAGTCCGCCATCTCACATCAAAATAAGGAAAGCCCCAGCTGTACAGAAACTCACTTTTGAAACCAGCCCCAATGTTCAATTGAAGTACTACAGCATATATTCAACTGGGATTGTTCCAAAATGAGTTAAAGAAGGTGGGTGTTTGATGTTGGGTGGGAAAGCACACACAGTCTCCTATCAAACGTTCCACCATGATCAGAGCGAGTCGGTGCAAACCAGTCCACTTCTTCCACACCAATACTCTCTTTTGGACCTTGTTGTGTGCAGTCATGTCAGAAAGGGAGGTCCGCCTCCACTTTTGCTGAAACTGAGGACCCAAGCCCAGTTACTGTAAAACAACCGCATACCATAATCCTCCCTCTGCCAAACCTCAAAAATGGCTAAATGCAGTCATTCAAAAAGCATTTCACTATGTGGAGCATGGTTTTAATGCTGTTCCTCGTCGTTATGTATAATGCTGGAATTTACTGATCGCTAAAGAACAGCCCATTGTTTCAAAAATGTTTCAAGAGTCTGTGGGTTTATGTGCATTAATTCCAATCACCTGTGGTCATCTCAATGATTAGATGATCAGTAATTCTAACTCAATTATTTGGATGAGTGAGTGGATTCTTTTGGGAATAAAGAGAAGATCTTACAACTAATACAAAACTTAAATTCACACACAAATTTTAATATAACCCAATATAACTATAACTTATCAATTCACTGAAGCACAAGTTCTTGAATTAAAAAAGAAAATACAGGCCTATATATCAATTATTGGATGTAAAATGATGGAAGAACACAACTATCCTTCAGCAAAAGAAAGCAAGCAAAGGTTAGGACTCAGAATCACTAATTAACTCCTGCAATGTGATGAATGTGCACATAGTTGAAAGGACCGAAAGTCTAAAATCATTTGTCGAAAATGCCAAGGACATGCATACTTTTTCATGTGTGTGAAACATCCTTACAAGTACTGGACTATCTAATGTTTGGAACATGCATGAAGGAATAATTTAAAGATTCTTTTAAATCAGAGAATGCAGAAGGTCTCAAGTATGAATCATCAATTCACTGTGCAGTCTAAACGCAGGAACGCAGGTGTGTCTTGCAGCTCTATTGATGCTCGTATGGCCACTTTAATGCTGTCATATGGCGTTTGTGTCTAACTCTAGTCTCTAGTAAAGTGCGTGTTCTGCCCCATGCTGATTTGTGCGCAAATGCTGTACGGTGGAGCCATGCTGCACTGTGGTTACTGGCAAGGAGACGTGCCGTGTGTGCTTTAACTTTAACAGAGGATGCTAGCAGCTGCAGTGCTGGGGAGACGTCAGGTATAAAGTTGTTTTGATGAGTCTGAATTAATCCAACCAAATTTCAATGAGCTGCTCTGTCTCATCATTGTGGTGTTATTGCATTGGTTTAAGCAGAATTCTGTTAGGATCTACAAGAAAGCCTTTAGGATGATGTCACAGAAGCGCCCGTCAGGCGGATGCCGCGTAGACACAGAAAAGTATGCAAGAAGCGTTTTCAGCTTAAAGGCCTCAGTGTTGTTTCATACTTTCTCCGTTTACGTCGGCTATGGTAATCGTTATGGTTCAGCTGACTGAGGCTCAGTCTGATTGGAAACGAACTAGGACCACCTTGAAAGACGGGTCAGAGAGTGGTTCCTGGTCCCGAACCTGGGTCCACTTGACTGTATTCAGACTGAAAATTTGTTCCGGATTATAGGGAGAAAATGACGTTAAGCGGCCCAAATGTGTCCAGTCTGAATACACCCCAAGTGTCCATAGGATGCCCACACACAGACCATTTACTCTCCGTCTAATTTCCTAAATTCTAACATTCAGGATTGGCGTAAGGAGCACACACTTATAAGAAAAGAAATAACAGGCTCCCTGCACAGTGTGCAGGATCTGGGGTGGTTGAAGGGAAAAAAAGAAACATTTGTACAACGTGCCTGCTTCACCTTTACTCACACTTAAGGCCCGTACACACCGGGACGAATATTCGCCAGGCGTTATTCGCCAGCGTTTTTCGCCACGTTTTTTGTGTTCACACCCAGGCGATTTTCGCTGACGATGAGTGGAGTGAACATGCAATTTCATTCCCTGACATTAGATGGCGCTTAATGTAAAACAGAAATACTCCTGTACACAAGGTGGCGCTGCGCAACTTTACGCTTCTTAAAGTCGCTTTTCACTCAGAAGAAGAGAGCAAGTATTTACACGCTTGTCAGAATCAAACAAAGAAAACATGAATATTTCAAGCACCAGTAGCTCCAACTGGTGCTTGGTTCGGGGATATTTTAGAATGTCCGTCATTATTGCTTCGCGGCTGTGTAGACGCTACTTGGCGTCTATCTTCTTCGCTGGTATGTGTGCTCAGCAAGGCAGTTTTGTGTTTGAGCGCCCCCAAGTTGTGTTTTACTGTAACTTCAGAAGCTCCAGACACGTGAGCAAAAGCGCCATTCTCATTGGTCGAATAGATTTCGACGCCTCAAAAAAACGAACTCGAGGCGTTTTTTTTTTTTGACGCTTTAACGCGTGGCGTTTTTTCGCGTCGGTGTGCACACTCTCGTTGGTGCCCTTTGTTTAGTCACGAGGCGTTAAACGTCGGCGAAAATCGCCGGCGAAATTCGTCCCGGTGTGAACAGGCCTTTAGGTGTTGTTAAAGTGTTCACTATGACCTGTTGTCCACAGCATACTTGGGAGAGAGAAAAAAGCATGGACATTTTCTCTCTGACTTTCTCACTGAATGGTCTATAACTTGGCATTTCCTGCAGGTCATTGGTGTGCCCCATACAGGTTTGCCCATTTTTTGTGACTAATGCTTTAATGTCCCCTTAAAAAATTGTCTCGAATCAAGACGGAACAAGTAAAATGTTTGGTTTCTCAACAAAATAGTTTTGTGAACAAGTGAATAAGTCTTTATAAGCCACTTTTGAGAAAAGCCTGGTGAAGACATTTGTGCCATTGATGCCGATACCGATGCTTTATGTCACTCTTGAGGACTATGAGCTGAAAAGACTTGAATTTGGGGAAAAACCTGCTGGTCTGGTGTGCTGCCACAACGCAACTGTGTTTTCTGTACAAATAAACAATAACACAGTAGAACAAATGCTCAAACAATTCTGGGTTTTCTATCACTTCATTTATTTGAATCAAAGTCTAGTTCAGTCACTCATCACTAAATAAATAAACCCGGTAAAAACCAGTCTAGTCTTGTTGTGCTTTTCTGTTTAACAACTCATTTTCCTATGGGATAATTCCCCGTATGATTCCCTCAAAGACACTCGGGCTTGAGCTATGGGAAAAAATAAACACCCATCTTAATGCTACGATGTGGGAATATTTCTACAATGGCCTCAAGAATACAAATACTTTGAAATGTCAGTAAAGAGTTTCTGTTGTAAATCCTATTTTCGTTCGACTTCTATAACCTTTTGTCATAAAAGTAATAATTGACACTGAAAAAACTAGAGCTCTTATATATAAAATTATGAATTTTGTATCAAAAGCAAATGTTTTCCTTGACAAGGACAAGAAATTACATTAAAAGAAAACCCAACTGATAGCTTTGATTAATGAATATTTCATTTTCTAATTAATATTGATTCCATTTTCTTTAACAGGCTGCATAAACCTTCTGACATTTTATAGTAAAATACAGTGACTTTTGAATAATATTAGAAGCATTTTCCTTGTTTTATTTGTTTGAAAGTCAAAATAAAACCAAGCACGATTTTGGGGGAAATCTCCTGTGGATTGTTACACCTCCAGCAACTAATTGCTAATGCCTAAAACGATAGCTGGTTCCAGGAATGTTGTCGGAAAAGCACTCAGCAGTATTAATCAATCCCGATACTGGTTCTTAAAGGAAAATTACAGCAAATTTACAGCTGCACGAAAGAAGACGGATGTTTTAAAAACTCTAGTAAAGTGAAACCACAAAATGTTTGACTTAAAACCTTGAATTAATAGTTTTCTGTCCTCGTACCAATGAATAGGAAGACTCTTAATGTGAAATAGCTTATTGGCTGGCTAACGTCGTTACCATGGTAATTGGGCACAGAAATGGTCAAACTGTTGAAAAACCAAAGTGTTCCACACTTACCGGTCAGAAGGCTGCTACCACTTTAACTGTTTTTCGGTTCGCCGTGAGGTTAACAGAGTTGGAGCTCCCAATGCCCAAACCGGGACCGGCGAGGAAAGTTCAGAACCGGCAAAAATGCTTTCAGAACCGAAGTTCAAAACCGGGGGGGGGGGGAGAAAAGGGAGCCAGTTGTCTATCCGAGAATGTCGCAAATGTCTCCTGCCTCCTGTTTTCACTCCGTCCTGTGCCTTTTGTGGAGGTGAAGCGCGTGCCGTCGCCTCCGCGTGAGTGAGCAGATATGTACACTGAGTGTTTGGATGGGCTCCTCGGCGGCGGGGGGGAGGAGTGTCCTTTTATCTCCAGCCCTCCCCGTACATCAGGGGAGCGTCGGCGGCCGGGAGCTGACTTTGCTCTGCGGGTTCAGGTCAAGCGGAGGAGCGTAAAGGTGAGGGGTATGCTTGCTGGGGCGCGTTCACTGCTCAACAACAACGTCGAAAATACTAGTGAAAAAAAATTAACACGTGTTTTTGTTTACATGTCGAGATGAATAAAGTTGTGTCAAGTCGTACGTCTCCATATTTGTGTGTGTCACAACAAATATGACTGTGTAAACAAAAAAATCCGACGTGACTTGAATGCGGCGCCGGCCATGTTTCCTACACCTTTTATCAATTTGTTCTCAGCATTGAACGTCTCACAGATACAGAACACGATAAACAAGAAGTGTCATGTGCGGCCACGTTTTTCTTAAATTGTGTATTTTTTGTTGTTTTCTGGCGGTTTAGCTGTTGAAACGTGTGTATTTTTTGTCTGTTCTGTATTTGCAGAATAAAAGTAGCTGTTAAGCAGTAAAAGTTTTCTATCAGATTTAAAGATGTTTGTTTTTTGATTATCATTATTTTTTTCTCAAAGGAAGAAGAATCATTTGTTGCTTGTGTTGACCTCATTTTCAGAGAGCTAACTGAATGAGGAGAAAAGGAAAGTAAGCTTCATCTAGTGACCCACAAACACAACAGAAAATTGCACAATGTTGAACATAATGCAGAAAACTGAACAAAGGAAGAAAACACTGAATAAGAAAAAAAATGACAGCGCATATATCTAGAAAAAGGTAAGGGGCATCACCACTTATTAAAATTGTACTTTTCAAAGCAGTGTAACAATAATAAGCTTAATTGATCGTTCAATTTACATTAATACGATCCAACCAGATTGATCTGGTAGAAGCAAGTTGTATAAAATAGTTTTTAAAGAATATAAATCAATTATAATCAACCTTGGAAGATACCATTTGGATTTAGACACAGAACCGGTAGATTTATTTTACTATAAGGTAAAAACGACCAAGTGACATCACAGCAGACAACACACACGTGATGTCAGCAAAAACTGATCAACCATCCTTCCAGTCCAATGTGTGGAAACACTTTGAATTTAGTAAAGTCATGTGACCATCCAGTGTGCTAGAATGTTCTAAGAATGTTCCCTTTGGATCATTTGGATGTGGAAAAACAACAGTGAGCTGAACTTTAAGAAACTAAAATGTGAATGGATTTGACATTCATTCTAGTTTACTTGTTTGTTTGAACACATATTTAATTTACAATTGATGATCTTGAAAAATCCAATGAATGTAGAAAACTGCACTGTTCAGTAGCAGGTATTTCTATCTGAGTCACAGTGGTTGAAGATTTGGCTAACAATATTTTGGATCCATTTTATGTCCGAAAACCAGATCAATAAACCAATATTGGCTATGAATCACATTGGTAACCACATATTATGATATGAATCGAATCGTGAAACTGAATCGTTTCACTATATTTTTGAATAGGTTTCATGTTTTAAAGCCTGTAAACTCTGAGTTTAAATTAGATTCAGCATATGTTTTCATTTCACAAATAAAAGTGGGCACAAAAAGGTTCATCATGAATATATTTACACATACTTAGCTGAGATGAACATTAAAGTAAGTAGATCCTGTTGTCTTCCTTGTATTGAGAAAACAGCTAAAACAGGATGTTTAGAAAGAAACAACATTTACTAACTAATGCACTCCACCTCCTCGCATGACAATTTAAAATTCTTTATATTCCCATCAGCCCCAGAGGTGAACTAACGACATGCTCCATTCATCCTTCAGTCCTTAGTTTGTAACGAACCACGCTGTCTCTCTGCCACTCCGACAGATCTCAGTATTTGTTGTGCCCGTGAAAACCTCACAAACAATGACGCTGCCCTAAACGTGTGAAATAACAGGCTGCCGACACAGGCTTACTGCGCAAAGTCCCCAATCCTTCTCCCATCAATTGTATTTATTTGTCTGAAGGTTTGTTTGTCAAGCTGTAGGACATTGTGATGTGAAAATGAGGACAACTTCACCGTCATCGTCAAGGAAACAACCAGCGCAGGGATGGATCCAGACCCTTGAGCCTGCTTGTCAAGCTTTGTCTCCTAATTTAGTGTTGTTGGGCGATTTTTATAGGACAGACTAATCCAAATTCATGATTTCAGAAGATCAAACGCCTTTTGTCGCCTCCACTAATGAAAATCCCAGTGTTGTTGGAGCGCTACTCACCTTGCATTACCCTCATAACCTACCACGTCTCTGATGGGGAAACAAACATGGAAGCTGACCTTACAGGCTTGGCGTGCTTTCCGGCACACACCTTGACATTGTCTCTGCAGGTGCATCTGCATGAAGGGGAGCAGGGATGATGCTCCACTCGGGATGATTTCCGGTGACAAACTGTGTGATCAGTCTTTGATACGGCTGACCCGGACTTCCCTGCTCCTCACTCTGCAGGCTGCCATTAGTCAGCAGCTCCAGCGGCTTAGCTTCGTTTTGAACTCCACCCGTTATAAAATGCCAGCCAGCATCCACAAGCAGGAAGTGCAGCAAGGGCCATGGGGGTCCTCCCCGCAGGTGACTTTGCTTAACAGCTGGATCGGGCAAAGTGTGGGACTCCTAAGCTGTCTCAAAGGGTGTTTGTTTGAGGGTGGGTGGGTGGGTGACAGCCTGTTCTGACTATGAAGGTCCACTGAAATTTCGCATGAAGACGTGATCTTTTCTGAGGTCTGAAATGTCTCTAAACACATCTGAAGCTCTTTTTTTGTTTTGTTTTTAAGGTCTTGTGAGTTCCAGTTAACCTAACTAGGACTCATTTTCTAATTATGTTTTATACTTTGTGCTTTTTTTTAAATTTAAACAACCCAAAAAAAGGTTATTGACATTTTTAAATGTTTGTTTTTGTTTGACATACATAAAACAAACCTATTTCATAAAAATGTGCAAAGGTTTTCTTTTTTTTTAATCAAGGATCTGGATAAAAGTTGGTTTTATTAATATTATGTATCTCATCCCGAAGGTCAAGTGCTCCACCTAGTTGTTGTGAGCCTGAAACACAACGCATTAAGGGAAGTGGGATGCGGTCAAACGTTGTGTTCCAGATATTGGATACACACAAAAAAAAACACGCACACACAGATACACACAAAAATAATAATTCTACTTAAAATATTTACGTAGGAATTTGCTTTTTCAGAGGTATTATTTTTATTTCCTGAGGAAATTCCTGGGGGAAAAAATAATCAATATTTTAACATTTTGGCCAAACATTTAGATTTCTTATTTTTTAAATCCTTTTTACTGCTCAAACGTAGAACACGATCAGAAATCATCTGAAGTGAAAACATTTATTTCACGTCTTTCCACTAGGGGACGCTCTCACGCAAGTCTTGACGTGGCAACAGAGCATGCAGCTGTGTTTTATGTTTGCAAAATTATTGTTAGCAACCGCGTTTCAGTAACACAATTATTGTATTGTAATGATTACTTGATATTATATCAGGCCTATATTTAGAGCTAAGAACCAAAAGCAGCAGCATAAAACAGTTGTTTAGGCTTCATAGCTTTGCAGAAGTAAGTCTGCACACCAGTACCTTAAACTCTTTGTGAGCCTTTTGTAGAAGGACAATTTTGTATTAAATAAATGAAATGATGAGCAGTAGTTATGATAACCTGTAGGCATCTGATCTTCAAGTTATAAAGTAGAGGCTATTTTGTAACATGTTTCTACTACTTGACTATGACACAGATGGTAGAAAAATAACATATGCGATCTGCTTTTAGACACAATATAGTTTTAGTGGAAACTATGTTGTTAAGTTTTTCATCAAATCAGAAGGAAAACAATAAAACACTCAATTGCTTGCAATAAAATGTTGTATTCTCTCTATTTTGGTTTGAAAGACATTTAATTGTTATAATACGTATACAAATACTTCATTTTTATGCACAAATACAAAGCAGTGAAGTGGCGCAGTGGTTAGCGCTCTTGCCTCACAGCAAGAAGGCCCCTGGTTCAAGTCCCGGCTGGGGGACATGAAAAATACATCAATTGGGGACCTTTCTGTGTGGAGTTTGCATGTTCTCCCCGTGCATGCGTGGGTTCTCTCCGGGATCTCTGGCTTCCTCCCACTGTCCAAAAACATGCTTCATAGGTGAATTGGCAACTCTAAATTGTCCATAGGTGTGAGTGTGAGAGTGCATGGGTGTGTGATTGTGGATGTTCTACCCTGCGACAGACTGGCGACCTGTCCAGGGCATCCCCTGCCTACGCCCAAGTAGCCGGGATAGGCTCCGGCAACCCCGTGACCCCGAAAGGGACAAAGCGGTACAGAAAATGGATGGATGGATGAATCTTGTTATAGCTTGGCTCCACAAGAAAGTTCTTAAAAGTTCAAAGATAATTCATATTTAAACCATATATAGAAGATGTCCATGATAGAGTGAGATGGAAAACGATGATTCGCTGTGGCGACCCCTGATGGGAAAAGCCGAAAGAGAAAGAAGATATATCTACAATATTTACATGTATCTTTATTTACATCCATCTTCAAATATGTTCATATCAGAGCTTGGTAGTGAGCAGTCTGAAGGTAATCGTCTCTGAATGTGGTTGTTCTGCAGCACATTGAGTTGAAGCGTCCGTGTTTGTGGGGGATGCAGGGATCAGATAGAATTCAGTTTGCCATAAATAATGCTCTTCAGTCTCAGATGTAGGAATCAGTGTGTTTTCAGTAAAAGCTACCGTTTTGGATCTGGGACTCTGCTTCTCTTTAGAAAGCAGTGAAATCATTTAGCAGAGCTGAAACATTCCCCGGCTCTTACATCATGCTCACTCTACAAAAGTCTTCATGGCTCCTGCATGCAGTGGCAGAGCACCCAAATGCTTTTTTCCATAGACATTTTTTGCCCCGTTTTTGTCATAAATCATCGAATGGTCCATGATTTGCCCTTTGCAAAGCCTTAAGTGGGACACTGTCAGGGTCCTTTAGGAGACATTCTTGCTTGTGGGGGATTCCACCGGGAAGGAAGTAACTCGGTAATCCTCCTAGCAGCTGCTGTTTGTTGTTCCAGGACAGCGGCTGACATCTTGTTTGTTCACAGCCACCCCAGACGTCTACATCCTCTCCTGCGTGTTTGAACCCTGCAAATGCAAAATGCTTAGACTTTTTTAATGTTTTGAAGGAATCTCAGATCAATTTTCCAAAAATGTAAATAGTTTATGATTTAATGGGGGGCAGTTGTTCCCTGCCTGCTGCCGTGTGGCGTTGGGGGGTTCCGGCTGAGCTGCTGCTGCGGCGGGGGTCTGGGTGTGGGGATGGCTGGGCGCTCCTCCTCCTTCTTTTCACATTCCTCCATCCATTTTAGAAGAACATAAACACTCACCTGAGCACAGGTGTTAGCTCACCTTTGCACTAATAGTTTGCATGATTGGATGAATGAAATATTTCACACTAGTTGGTTTGAAGGCATAAGTGTGTGAACACTATCTGTTTTGTGTACATGTTGACAGGTGGACATTTTTACAGCTAGAAGGTGTGTTGATAACATTTCAGTGTGTGTGAACAGGCCCCGCCCTTTTTGTACTACATTTGAACCGTACCGTGGTGATAAACAACCAGTAAACCTGTCTGCTCTATGCTGCTTCATGGTCTTACCCCCCCCCCCTCCTATGACCACCCTTCTACCCCCCCTCTCTCTAACATCCCTCTCTCTTCTTCCCTTCTTTCCTTTTCCGTCCGGACCAACACCAAAGATTTTCAAATACGATTCAAATGAATAAAATTTGGCCTCAATTACAAAAGGGGTTTATTCAGACATACCTCTGGTTTGTCTGAAGATTCATAACCCCTGTTGTTCAAGTAAAATATGTCCAACACAAGAGGCCTTCAGCTCTCAGCTGTTTGCCCAGCTGTTGGACAGGACAAGTTAAAAAAAAAAAAAAATAATAAATAAATAAATAAAATAACAGTTTCTGACTAAATAATTGCAGAAAAGTGACACTGCTCTGAGGTTAGAGTACAGACGTCCAGATGTTGCCCGGGCTTCGTTCCTCCAATAGCATTTCTTTGTCGCAGTTATGTAACAGTTGCTCCACCCTCCCCATGAAAACGTGCCTCAGGCTTTATGTCCAAAAGGAGGTTTTCCCTTCTGAAACGTTGCATCATGTACTGTAATAGGAGGCTCGGCCCTCTTCCACTCGTTTCTGGCCTCTGTCAGAGGTTGTCTTCCTCCCGCTCGTGTTGGAAGAAGAACCAGAGAAGGTCTGGAAGTTTCAGTCTGCCCTCACAGACAAGCACACACACGTGATGTATAATTAGTTGGACCCGAGAAGGTTCTGTGGGTGGAAAAGCTTGTGACCACACATCCATAGCTCTTCATCGTGATCAAGACCTTTGGGTGCAAAAAGAATGGTTCTTCATATGCAATCCTGCCCCAGAACGGTACAAAAAAGCATCCTTTTTCCAAAAAAGCACAATTATTCACATCTAAATTTGGATTTCTCTCTTGTGTAATTACTCCTACAACAGTACAGCTGCTCTTTGAAGCTTCTTTGCTTTTCACATCCTGCAATAGCTTTATTGACCCAGGACTTCCCCCCACTCGGCAAATGCTGAGGAATTTCAGGATAAACGGAAGTTACTTTCTGAAAAGAAGCTGCCAATTTATGCAGAATATTTTAGAAGGACAGGCTACAGGGATCGGTGGAAAAAGCAGAGGGCAAAATGAGTGTAATGGAATGTCCTTCGTTAGTAAAGATCAAATCAATGTCCATCAATGAATAGGTCACGTTGCTAACTAAACTAAACTGTAATCCAAACATAATTCTTATATATTAAAGGAAAATTTCTTCTTTTATTTTTTTATTCAAGAACTGTAAACGTTGTATTTGGGTGCTCAGAAACGTCTAGAACAGAGGTTTTGGTTTGGACACGCCAGGTTTTTTTTTTTTTTTTAACCACATCTCCCTTTCACCCCCATCTTCTAGCAGGCCTGCAGCTGAGTTGGAGACGTGGCACTGTGGGGGTGGGGGCCAAACTCAGGCCTGAAAGCTACTGTGGAGACTTTTAACAGAGCGCTTGAAAGGAAAACTGCAAAAAAAAAAAAAAAACACAGTTTTTTCTTCTGGGAGTATTAGAAAACAATGCATCTATTCATGGATATCCTGTTTGGTGCAAATGAAAAAGGACGCTCAGATTTCCAACAGTTTCACACAGACTGATGGATGAAGTCTATTTCATCCAGGAAATAAATCAGTTGATTTCTTTTAATATGGTTAGAATCAAAGTAAAAGATTGAGTCGGCACAGATGGAGGGAAGCAGCACAGACGGAGCAAAAACCAGATTCCTCAGGCTTCTGTGGGAAACTTTTCCTGCAGATCCCAGATCGGTACGGACAAGTCGACTCCTCTTTGAGTCCGCCCTGCAATTCCAAAGGGGGACGTCCCAGTTCTCGACTTTCGGAGCAGACCCGGCCGCCCTCATTTGAATACCCCATTCCCATCTTCTAGAAATTTCTCTGTAAGGATATATAGAGCTGGAGCGCCCCATGCAGCCATGCCACCCCACGGACTCAACACAGGAGGGACGCCCTGCGAATCTGTGCCAGGTGAGCACTGCATTTTCAGTCCTTGTGTGTTTAGGGAAGAATGCAAACTGGGAATGAAGAAGTTAGTGCTGGCGGTTTAAAGTTCCAGCCCTGCCTTTGCAGCCTGCCGCTCTTTGTTTCCAAGAAAGCAAACTCAGTTCCAGAGCTGTGACAGGAAAAGATGAAGCTTCATGCATGCTTCACATCCTGATATGGCATTCTCTGGAATCATTCGTCTTCTTCCAGTAGATGTTTGGCTTTGTCAAAAAAAAAAACGCCTGGTTTGGTAGATTATAGCCAGTAAATAAAGGAGACGTTGATGTAAAACATAAACTTCTTGTCTGTCAGCGCCAGACAATATCCTCGCTGCCTGCTCTGTAGAGGTTACTACATGTACTTCTTGTCTTTCAGAAAGAAAATCGCAGAAATGAAAACATCCACAGGTATCCAAGCATGAAAATCCCGTGTCATTAAAGTGCAATTACAGGGCTACAACCCTCTGTCTGCAAAAAGAGAGTGAATTCCACAGCCTGAGCCTGTGCATTTAGACCTTTGTTTGAACTGTGTGAAGAGGAGAAGAGTCCTCTGCAGCGACACTCCCTTTTCCAGCAGGGAGCGTGTCAGAGGCTCCCAGACAAAACGTTTTAAACTTTGGATGAGCATTTATCTGCTGAGCGGGAGGCGTCACATTACAGCCAGAAGCTCTTCTTCAGGGAGCAGCAGTTTTCAGCTGTAGATGACGTGGCGACATCACGTTTGCCTCTGAAAGGCTTCACCAGCTTCCCTGTGGGGGTGGGCCACTCCGGCTCCAGGACCGATTTAAACAGATAAAAAGTAGACATGGATTCTTTTCTTCCTTTAATTGGTTGTCTAATGTTAACTTTTTCTCTTCTTGCCCCTCAGGCTGCTGCTGCATTTGGAGACAGACAGGATGTGGACGACAACCATTGTTGCTCTTTGCCTGCTGGCCTTGGGAGCCTCTGCAGAGGACAAGAAGCTAAGCGTTCACGCCACGACTCTGGCTGATAACAGTGCCAATCTGGCCTTTAGGTTAGTAATCATTACAAAACACTACAAGGTCATGGTCTGACCTAAATGTGCTGTTTCATCGTTGTAGATGAGTAAATTACTGTGATTCTCTTTTCTCCAGCCTTTACCACAGCATGGCAAAGGACAAGAGCACCGACAACATCGCCATCTCTCCTGTGGTGGTGGCCTCCTCTCTTGGGATGGTGGCTCTTGGTGGGAAGGCGTCCACCGCCTCCCAGGTGAAAACCGTCCTCAGCGCTGATAAACTGAAGGACGAGCATCTGCATTCAGGCCTGTCGGAGCTCCTCTCTGAAGTAAGGAGCTAAAACATCTGGGCTTCTTCAAACAACACTCTGAGTTTATTGGAAAATGTTCACACTTCATCTGTTGTCCCCTCCCCTCCCCCCCTAGGTGAGTGACACCAAGGCTCGCAACACTACCTGGAAGATCAACAACCGCCTTTACGGGCCCAGCACCGTCAGCTTTGCCGACGACTTCGTGAAGAACAGCAAGAAGCACTACAACTACGATCACTCCAAAATCAATTTGAGGGACAAGAGGAGCGCGGTGAACTCCATCAACGAGTGGGCGGCCAAGTCGACGGACGGCAAGCTCCCCGAGGTCACCAAGGAGGTGCAGAACCCAGATGGAGCCATGATCGTCAACGCCATGTTTTTCAAGCGTGAGTATGGAGCTCATCCGAGCGGAGCCGGTCATCCTGCAGACGTGTGACCGGATGTTTTGTCTTCTCCCCCCACAGCTCACTGGGAGGAGAGATTCCATGAGAAAATGGTCGACACTCGCGGTTTCCTAGTAACCCGCTCATTCACAGTGGGGGTTTCTATGATGCATCGCACTGGTGAGGATCCCCCCCCCCCCCCCCCCCCTTCACCTCCACCTCAGTTCTATCTTTGATTTTATTATGTCTTCCAAACTGAATGCATCTGCACACAAAAATGCAAGCACGATCAGCCAGATTGTCTCGCTTTCCGCAGGTCTGTACGACTTCTTTGAAGACACAGAGAACAAAATCTTTGTGCTGAACATGCCTCTGGGCCAGAAGCAGGCCTCCATGATCCTAATCATGCCGTATCACCTGGAGCCCCTGGAACGTTTGGAGAAACTGCTGACAAGGAAGCAGGTGGACACCTGGCTCAGCAAGATGGAGAACAGAGCCGTAGCCATCTCCCTCCCCAAAGTCTCTGTGGAAGTCAGTCACAACCTGCAGGTAAACGGTCGCACAAAACTGTGAGATTATGGCTAAAACGGCTGAGATTGCATTGCACGTGTTGAGCGGTTCTGTTCTTTTTTACCCCTTTTTCTTCAGAAATACCTGGCAGAACTTGGCTTAACCGAGGCTGTGGACAAATCCAAAGCAGATCTGTCGAATATCTCAGGGAAGAAAGACCTTTATCTTTCGAATCTCTTCCACGCTTCAGCTTTGGAGCTGGACGTGGACGGAAACCCGTACGACACTAGCATTTTTGGCACAGACAAGCTGAGGAACCCCAAGCTTTTCTACGTCGATCACCCGTTCATCTTCCTGGTGAAAGACAACAAGACCAACTCCATCTTGTACATTGGTAGAGTGGTTAGACCTAAAGGAGAAAAGATGCGTGATGAGCTATAATATTCTTTATTTGTTTTGTAAGGTAATTTTATTTTATGTGTACATCTGGGAGGAAACTGTTTGCAACTGTGTGTTTTTGTGGTGCGATTGTTACTTTCACAACACATTCCTTTAGACAATTTAATTTTATTGGTCACATCAAAATTTAGGGGGATTATCATTTACATTTTTTTTAAAGTTAATCTCTTGGGAATTTTTTGTATGAACAACAGTTGGCATGAAAGACATACTTATATTAAGTATGGTCTATTTTTGAACATCCTGTTTTTGTCACTGTTACTCCAAACCAACACATGTGCGTTTTCTTGCATTATCTTTAATGTTTAAAGAAGAGATCTTTGCACAAGCTTGTTTTACAGCTCCTTAGGGACGCCTCCAACCATTGTTCGTTGTACTGTTTGTCAGCTTGAGCTGAACTTGCAGTGGAAGGTGCTCCAGTTAATGCTCAGCTGTTGGACTTATGTGATAATGTAAGAACGCGTTCATTTTCTTTTTCAATAAAAGTGGGAAAAATATATTCGTTGTGGCTTTTGTGGCTGGAAAATCTGCCTGAACGTCATTCAAACACTAGCGTTTGTAGAAAGCTGTAAGGATTCAATGGTTTGGTTTTCTTTGTCATGTTTTTGGTTTCCTTGTCAGTCACACCAGTTTCTGGTTCATGATCCACAGCTGTCTTCAGTTCAGTTAATTGCCCTCAGCCTATTTAAGTGTCTTGGTTTCTGTTCATCCTTGTCAGGTCATCTGCTCTGTTTTGTCACAGGTTTTTTTCCCCTCATAGTTTTGTCATGTTTCAGTTTGCTAATTAAATGTTTTAGTTCCTGTCATCAAGCTTGGTCTCCTGCATTTGGGTCCTCCACCACCAGTTCGTGACAGAATGACCTGACCACCTTGGACCCAGCAGGGGAGTTTTTCATCTTACCATCCCATGCCACGTCAGATGAGTTCCTGCAGCATTGTTCATGCTATGCCCTACCACATCCAGCCAATCTGTTCCTGAGGGGGATTGCCGGGACCATCCTTCAAATCTCAAGTTTCCTGAGGAGGGTCGCCGGGCCCACACTTCATGTCCCCTGTCCCTAGGATGGTCACCATTCATTCCCCCTTGGCTGTGTCTCCTGGTCCAGAGGAGGGTCACCAGTGCTGCTCCCCTTCATGGTTCCTGTCCCTGGGGAGAGTAATTGGGACCGCTCCTCTTCATGCCTGTTCCTGAGGAGGGGTTTGCCATGTCACCCCTCATTTCTGCTAGGCTGCAGGAACCCAAACTGTTCTGGACTTTTTATTTTCTGTTTATCCACGTCCCCTCTTCCTAGGGGTGTTTGGGCATCTGGGATCTGCCCTTTTCGGGAGGGGTACTGTAAGGATTCAATGGTTTGGTTTTCTTTGTCATGTTTTTGGTTTCCTTGTCAGTCACACCAGTTTCTGGTTCATGATCCACAGCTGTCTTCAGTTCAGTTAATTGCCCTCAGCCTATTTAAGTGTCTTGGTTTCTGTTCATCCTTGTCAGGTCATCTGCTCTGTTTTGTCACAGGTTTTTTTCCCCTCATAGTTTTGTCATGTTTCAGTTTGCTAATTAAATGTTTTAGTTCCTGTCATCAAGCTTGGTCTCCTGCATTTGGGTCCTCCACCACCAGTTCGTGACAAAAGCAGTCAAAGCTCACCACGAAAAGATAACAGTTTTCCAGCTGGCTGGAGATTTAACCGTAAACACAGATCTGGAATGCAGCTTCTATCCTTAGATCACTGAGCTGCCATGGATGCGTGTGCAGAACATTCTAGCCACCTCCTCTGTGAAGACAACGGTCATCGTTGTCTCAGACAAAGGAGGCCCCCGGCCTGCTTTGACAACCTGGAGTGCGGGGTTCTCATGGTGACCGGGAAAGTCAGCCAGAGGCTGTTTGAATGAAGCTATAAGAGGACATTTAGCACTTTTGCTTGTAGCAAATTCTAACATAAAAGTAATAAAAATATAGCAAATGTTTAAAAATCAACAAAACTGTTACCTAGTTTTACTTTGCCGAACTTTTACATCCGGCGTCCCAAACATAGGGACCTCTTGTGCAGTTAAATTGTTATTTTTAGACATTTTGTTGATAAAATAGCCTTTTTTTTAAATACAAAATGACTCATATAATAGTAAAATGGCAGTGTGAGGACAGGAAGCCTTCCTGCAAAAAGAAAGACAGCACCACCTTGTGGTTGTAAAAACCACACATGACATACAAATAAATTATTTATTTATGGTGTGGCATTTACATTGACATACAGTTAAAATGTGGAAGGGAATAATGTAAAAAAAAAAAAAAACAGCATTTAACAGATATTTGAATATTTAGCTTTTGAAAAGTCGAACTAAAACTGCTTTGTGAATGTAAAATCACAGAGACTAGTTGGTAACGTGAAATATTTACATGTTCCTAAAGCTAGGGAGGCTTTTTAAAAGCAGTCTAGGATCGTATATCATTAGGCATTACCAGTCAGTCAACTTAGAATTTGTAAAAGTGGCTAATGTATATATATAGATATAGATATAGATATAGATATAAATATAGATATAGATATAGATATATAGATATATATATATATAGATATATATAGATATAAAAGTAAATGGCAAGGGACCAAAAATATTGTCTCTCCGATTACTGAATAAAATACAATCCTGATTGTTCAGTTAAATCGTGGGGAAATTAAAGTGCTTACATTAGTACTTGTATGACATCAACAACGTTTCTGTGCACAGAATATAACATTTTCACTGAAAGACTTCCGTATTCCAAAGACTACAAAATGGAAAAACAGTCCTAGTTTTGAGATCTTCTTTCATCCTGGCTGCCACGCCTTTATGATGGTAGTTTATGGATTAATATTAATTCAACCATAGTAGTTCATGAGTATGGTTCACAGCAGAAAAACACTTTTGGGCCTGGCTCCACTGAAATTCTCTTTCTATGCTAAGACAGTGGAAATAAAACAACAAATAAAATATTTTAATGTTTTACTATTAAAAAAATAGCATCTCTTACTGACAGTTTAGGTCTGATACCAACATTTAACCTATGTAGGTAGAAATCCATGTATACATTTGTATGTCTGTATGTGTTCAGGAGCTTCATTCAGATGTTTTATTTTGTAAACAAAAGAAGCAAAAGAAAAAAAACGTATATATAACACAAACCTATTAAAAAATGTTTGGATTGGTTAAATTTACCCAAAGAAATTGTAGGTACATGCATCTTTTTGATAAAAATGATGAATGGCCACCTTTGCTGCGGGACAGATTAGTGTCATCATCCATTTCTAAGAATAGTTTTTTCACAACTGGAGACCATCGGCAACAAATTGATTTTGATTGATGGAAAGATAATAAATATTTAAAAAAAATGATTTCATGATAGGATATTTAAAATTGAGATCTGTGATCTTCAGATATTGTAATTGTGTGTCTGATTTTAGAGCTTTGTGACTACTCGACCTGACTTCTACTCCCCAATGTGTAAACTCATACTTCCTGCTCATGTGCACTAATGAAGACGATGTTTTCTTGTTTGGTTTTCTCACATTTCCTTCTGTCAAGAACTCCTTTTGGTATATAATTTATTTAAATTTATTGTCCGTACTTTAAAAAGTCCATTTGGACTCTTTAAAAAAAAAAAAAACGAAAAAAAAGAAACTTGGTTGAGATTTCCACTTCACTGCAAATACAGTCACCTGGAAATTAAGTCGAAAATTCGGAAAAATTTGAAAATCTTTGTTCAAATAAGCAAAAAAAGAAACATTTCAAGAATGGGATAAAAAAAAGGGGATAAGAAAAATGTTCTTACCAAGAATTCTTATGAAAAGAACTTTTATTCACTAAGACATGTTTTCTTAATTTAAGATATTTTTCAATGACAGAATTTTCTTTTTTCTTGAAATAAGTTTATTTATTTATTTATTTTTACTTTTTTAAAAGGTCTATATCATGCTTTTTTTCAGTCTTTCAGAAGAAGAAAAAGCTCCATCCATATATATGATCATATACTACCTTTGGCACACTAAAGAACTTTTTTTTTTAATTTTGTGAACTCCTTTTCTACCCTGGAGTAAGACGGCTCGATCTCTGAGGCTCCGCCTTTCGCTCCTTGTGGGTGCCGCCCATTTCATGATGTCACCCTAGAGTCGGCCTCAGCAGTGTGTCTGCGTTTCGCCCACAAAAACAAACAACATCCAAAGATAGATGTTCATATTGTGCATGTAAAACAATAGCGTGTTGGCTGATCACTGCTAGCTCCATGGAGAAAGTGGGTGTTGGTCATACGTCACAACATGAGTTCCTGCTCATTTTCAAGGGTTGGGAGGGCCTGCCGCTCAGAATACAGATGTTTAGAGGAAACTCAGAAATACATGAGTGGATCAAAATACCACTTTGGGGTTGTTTATAGTGAGGAATTAACATTATAATACACTTAAAAGCTCAAAAATTCCATTTAGCATGATATTGGCCCTTTAAGATTCAGTGTTTGCAGCATTAGAGTTAGATTTTAGGCGCAGAGTTACATCTTTGGTTGATTTTTTAATAAAAAATAAATACTTACTTTCAGGTATTTGTTTTGGAGAATCGTAGCCAGACTGGCAAAGCAGACTTTAAAAGTCAATACAACCTTTTTAAATAAGAAAAACAGGAAAAACTAAATTTTCAAGTATTAAGCTATGATCACACCGCCCTCAGCAACGTGCGTTCAAGTGACCACTTCCAATGAAAAGTCTATGCAAACGTGTGTAGACCTGAATTTCAGTCCGGAACGCTCGTTAAAGTTCGGTGGCGGGCTCTACGCACATGTCAGCCGTTCATTGAGAGCGCGCTGACAGTTCAATCGCTTGAGCCTTTTGATGCTTAACACAGCACTGTGACCAAACAGGGACGTGTATGTGGCGTCCTTTTCAAAGCACGGAAGTACCAAAGCATGATCACAGAGGAGAAATTCATAATTGCATTTTCTGTCCGGCCGGATTACAACGACACGAAGACAAACATTTATAGGAACAGAGCTATGAAACAAAAAGCCCAGAGCAAGATTTGCTGGATTTTCACTGCTTTGACATTTCACATCAAGTTTCATCCCACTAGGTGGCAGACAAGCGCTAGTAAACAGTAAAAAAGGCAAAAGAAGAAGAATGCCCCTCCTTGCACTTCTTGCGCTTTTTTAAAACGCTGTAGAGCGATCTTAAACGAACTACACTGTGTGTACTGTGTGTGAATGCAGCTTTCCCCGTTTAAAACTCACGACTCGTATGTAGTTTTTACGACCGTTTTCGGGTTCTATGATAAAACGTGCAGCCATTGAACGCGTGTTGAAGGGTAAACCAGGTCGAAATTTGGACCAATCAGGGAGTCAGATTGGGTAGTGATGTATGGATGGCATCCGTTTTAATGCCAACTGTTTGAGAACTGATCCATTGAAGAATGTATTAAGTTTGAATTGTACCCAGCCGGAGTTATACGACACCAAGTATTTCATTTATTGGAATAGAGCTGGGGGGAAAAAGCCCGGAGCAAGATTCCTGACATTTGCACCGCTTTGACATTTCACAACAAGCCTCTTTCAACTGTAAGTGGCAGACATGAGCCAGTTCAAGAAGGCCGTTTAGCGCGTTCAAGAATGCATGTCACAACCTTGGTATGAACGTAGCATTACTCGGATCTCACAATTTAAAGCTAGTTTATGGTTTTGTCATGCCTGATTGGTTCCATCAAAATTGAACTTACTGCTAAAAACATTTTTTTAGACACGTTTTATACAATCAGAATGTCCTCCATCCTTCCAGTTTGGGGTTTTAGAAAAAACCAACCGCTGTACCAACTTTCCTTTCCTCAAATAAGAAGCAGCTCACACAAACAAATAGGTGACCTTGTCTGAAGGGAAGACTCAGACATATTGGGGGAAAGTAATGTGCTTTCATATCTGTGACTTTAAAAAACAAAACAAAAAAAAACACCTGAATGAAACCTGCTGCAGACAGACGATTGACAGGACGTGTGGGCCATTCAACCACAGCTACATAACAGCTTCCGCTCTGCATTTCTATGAGGAGCTCACTACAGACCACTGCTAGAAAATAACATTTCATTTTGAAATAGGTGTTCAAACTTGCAATGGGTGAACTTCTGGTTGCCCTGAAGTAGATGGCCACGCAGTGGCTAATGAGTGCAGAGAGGAGTGGATGAGTCCTTCCTTCATTAAGCTTTGCTGCAACCCCTTGCAGCAGTTAGGTAGGCAGATAACGTGACAACTTTCATTACATTAGCACCGTTGTGTTCTGCTGTGCTGGCTGCAGGCAGATTAGCCAGTCGATGAACAATCCTCTTAAACAAGTCTGCGTTAAGCCACACTGAGAGACGGACGGGGTGGCGCTCTCTGTCCTCTGCCTGCTTCTTCAGCTTTTCGAACGTTTTGTCTCCAGATCCATCCTCATCCTGATACTTCTTTGTCTCCTCAATAGTTCCATCTTTGGTATGTTGTCTTCTCTCCCTGTTTTCAGAACATTTTGTGCACTGGTCTGTTGGCCTGGCGGAAAAGAGTCTTGATTTCCTCCGTCACCATTTCTTGCCAGTTGTCCCTAATTGAAAAAAATAAAAAAATAAAAAATCAAGGTACTTCCATTGCGGTATTTATGACATAAATGTTAAAAAGCACCTTACTAAGAACACAAAAAACATCAGAAGCCACACAGTGAATGCTTTAATTATGAAAGTGGATAAGGAAGCCACAACAAAAACAAGCAAAGAAGAAGGCTTTCCCCAATTAAGATGAGATCAAGAGAATAAGGAGACGGATAGATCCAAACAGTCAGGAAATCAAAGCGACTAAAAAGGTGTGATATCTCAGGGAAGGTCACATGAACACCAGTTGACACAGTAACAATTCGGCGACACAACACAAGCTGGCGTGCAGGCCTATACCTCTAATGATCGGACCGACAAAGTCAGGCCTTTTTCTCAGCTTTCTTTCTCTTGTACGCTGCTACGTCTTCAGGCTTGAGCCCGTGATTGTCTTCCCTAAAGTAATATGTGAACAGTTGCAATTTGCATGAAGGTACAAGCTCATATGCTCACGGTAAAGGTGATTATTGCTCCTTTGCAGATTTTGCACCACATTCTGTATGTTTCATTGTATTTTTGTCAAATCCAGGATTGAAACTTACCCTGGTTTGATTTCTGGTGGTTTTGGCAAAGGTTTTGAAAAGTTGGTTTTACCCACCAGCCAGTAAGTTTCTTCAATACCTTTACCCTGAAAAAAATAAAAAAATAAATATAAAAATCTACAGTCTAAAGTCAATATATACCATTGCTCTGTGGATCAACAAAATGCTACATTTAAGGTACCTTCAATTCTGTCTTGCCTCGGACGTCAATTTTATAGCCATCATTAAGAGAACGGAGGATCTTCACAGTGCTCATATTTACGTGAATTCTATAAGCTGAGACAGGAAGAAATATCAAGTTTCATAGCACAGAGGAAATCTGTCCCTCTGTATGCATATTACGAATAAAACAGAGCTTTTAGATAAACCAACGGTGACTCACGCAGCCCAGTAGATTCCATACGAGAGGCAGTGTTGACGGTGTCTCCAAAAAGGCAGTACCGAGGCATGGTCAGACCTACAACCCCTGCAACACAGGGGCCTGCCAAGAATGCACAAGAAAGAACAGTTCAATTCCTCATTTGAACAATTAGTCATTTAAAAAGTGATTGTAAATTATTTTTTTTATAAAACAGTCAAGTTTTCATCTTTAAAACACAGTGGATTCCTAGACTTGTAAAAGTTTTATATTTATTGACTTTTTCTCTGAAACTAGTGGGTGATGTCATTTTAGTCGTTTACTTTTTTTTTTTTTAAAGTAGTGAACACATGTCGGAATTGCACTAAAATCCAGGGTACTGGATAGACCCTCACTATGGTCATTTTGGGGGTCAGGGAGTAGTCAATTCAAACACACCCCATATGCTAAATTAGTCAAGCTACCACAATGCTACAGGGATAAATATGAAATTTTCTTAACAACTTTTAGAAAAGCCATGATTGAGCATAATTTTTGCTTTATGTGTTTTGTTATCTTAATTCCAATGTATGATTATTAGCCTTTATTTTAGTTTATTTTTTCTTTGAAGGAAATCCCCTCTTTTTTTCCTTCCTTCCTTCCTTCCTCAGTGTAGTTGTGTGACTGCCACTTCTATGACTGACAGTTGAATTTCAGAATTCTCCTCTCTGTTGACTTTTTATTCAAAACTCTGCTTAAGTTTGGCAATCAAGAGGGAAATAAAAGATCTTACACCTGCTTTTCTTTTTCTCACCTGAGTGAATTCCTATCCGTATCCTGACCGGTACATCCGGCATGTGACGCATATGGAAGGAACCCACTGAGCTGAGGATGTTAAGTGACATGTTGGCGATCTCAGCAGCGTGCTTGTTTCCATTTCGCTTTGGCAGGCCTGATGCTACCATGTAGGCATCACCAATGGTCTCCACCTGCACCAAGTCAATATGGAAACTCAGGTGTCACAATAATATCTCTATGTTCATTTAAAATAGTGTAACAGTTGGTCACATTGGTTGCTCAGTGCAAAAAAACTATTTTTAAAAGCAATAAATCATATTGTTTGACCCACATCTTGTCTGAATCTACTTAGAAATTCCTGTTTCCACAGAAATACAAAATGTCAACATCTTCAAAAAATGCTTTTTTTCTTTCAAAAATCCTTATTGACAACATTGGAAAGTACAGTGTTCAATTTCCATTTTAGCAATTTCCCATAAAGTCAATCTCTCTCTCTCTCTCTCTCTCTCTCTCTCTCTCTCTCTCTCTCTCTCTCTCTCTCTATCTATCTATCTATCTATCTATCTATCTATCTATCTATCTATCTATCTATCTATCTATCTGTCTCGCTGTCTGTCTGTCTTTCAACACAATAAAAGTTCTGTTTACTGTGTACTGTCGGAAACTTGCTGACCTTGTAGACGTCATGGTTAGAGAGCACGGCGTCAAACAGTGTGTACAGGTCATTGAGAAGGTCGACCACCTCGATGGGATCGCTGAGAGAGGAGATGGTGGTGAAGCCCACGATGTCACTGAAGTAGATGGTCACCTGATCAAAGTACTCTGGTTCTACTGTGGCGCCCGTCTTCAGTGTGTCAGCTACAGAACTGAGCAGGGAGACCACAGTTGTGAGACATTTATGTGATAATCAATCACTATCCTTTTGGGTGTTTTTTGGGTGTTGATGGACTCACGGTGGAAGCATTTCAGACAAGAGCTTCTCTGTTCTTTGCTTCTCTACCTCCAGCTCCTCTGTTCGCTCTCTGATGAGATCTTCCAGATTAGAGCTGTACTGCTCCAGCATCCTCAGCATTGAGTCAATAATATTGGTCTTCTTACCCTTGTTGATTATCTTGAACTATTGGAGAAATGCTCACTTTAATAATTAAGATTTGGAGGCATGTGGCAACTTTGTGGAACTACAGGAATTATACCCTGTCAAAGATCTCCTCAAAGGTGGGTCTGCGGTCAGGCTGTTCACTCCAGCACTGCTTCATGAGCTGGATGCATTCGAGTGGAGCCTGGTCTGGGGCCACCGTAGGGCGGCACATCGGAGGAGGCTTTTTTACCTTACGGATTATCTCTGGGGAAAAAAATATGGAGAAACAGGACATCATTTAAAAAAATACAGCTTTTCAGAAAATTTTTAGGAAGCTTTAAAAAAACATGAATTGAAACAGAGATGAATTGCAATTATTTAAACCTCCTTAGATAAGATCATGAAAAGGAACAACATTCCCATTAAATGGGGGTACTCTGAAGAGATAAACAATTGATTTGGATGTTGGTCTAACTGGTTCTCCTGAACCCAAACATCTTACCGCATGTCTACACAGCTCTGTAATCAGAAGCTTGATGAAACAATGCTGAATATCTTGGTTAAATCAAGACAGGTAATGTTATATAGTGATTTCCAGACCACAGATGGGCTGTTCATTGTTTTATGACCATGTGAAGTAAATCTCTCTAGTTTCTGGTTTCGTATTTCATTACATTAAGGCTGTTACTGACAATTGGAGAAGTGGATAAACGCATTCTTTAGATTCTGTACCTACATAGCATTGTGCTGAAAAAAATTATGGTTATAGCAATTTTATTTTACATTGAATTGTAACCAAAGTGGATATTACAGAAATATTGATACAAAAATCTTCAGAGTCTTAGACATCACAACCTCATTGCACCTAGAACCTAAGGTACACAGACACTATGAAGTGGGACTATGCACTTCAAACTCCACATGACTTAAAAGATCAATACAACCCATTGCATTGTTTTTATATCTACATGTAGGCAGGTATGCAACATTATTTGGTCTACAAAGAGTGTCCAAAAGAGGTTAAGCGTTGGGTACAAGTTAAGTGCTTTACCCCTTCTCAAAGCATTGCCTGGATTGGTTTCTAAAGCACAACAAATTGGAACTCAGGGAAAAATTGGCAAGAATTTAATAGTTTCAAAGCTCAGTGTCCCTCAATCAGAATTGTTTTTGCTCTGCCACATTATAATCTTGGGACACAATGTCATGTATGGGAAGAATTAAAAATGTACAATTTACACCAGCAGTTTTCTTGATTCAGGACTGTTTCTACGGTTTCCTTTTTTTTTGTTTTGGTGATACACTCTTTTCGTTGTTCACCTTTCTGCATGTCACATCAAGGTTCGCCACAGCAAATTCGCAAATTCGTTTGGCAGAGATTTTTACGTAAGCTGGATGCCCTTCCTGATACAACCAACAAGGGGGCCCAGTGGCTATGTAGCCACTATGCTACATACAGTCAGGACCATCAATATTTGGACAGAGACACATTCTTTCTAATTTAGTTTCTGAACATTACCACAGTGAATTTTAAATAAAACAACTCAGATGCCTTTGAAGTGAGCCAGTTTAGCTCGTGCTGGTTTGCGGCGCCTTCCGTCCGTGAAACCCGGGTTCGACTCCAGGCTCCTCCCTGTTCCCTTCTCTACCTCTGCCGGTTCCAAGCCCGGTTTGAGAAGGTTGCGTCAGGAAGGGCATCTGGCGTAAAACATTGCCAAATTTACCATGCGACTCGTTCGCTGTGGCGACCCCTGATGGGAGAAGCCGAAAGAAGAAGAAGAAGAGGAGATGCCTTTGAAGTGCAGACTTTCGGCTTTTATTCCATGGGTTGAACAAAAAGATTGCACAAAAATGTGAAAAACTAAAGCATTTTTTAAACACAATCCCTTCATTTCATGGGCTCGTAAGTAATTGGACAATTGACTTCCATGCTATTGCATGGGCAGGTGGGGCAATTCCCTTGTTATTTCATTATGAGTGAAGCAGATAAAAGGCCTGGAGTTGATTAGAGGACTCGTGCTATGAACAGACAACATGCGGTCAAAGGAGCCATCATTAAGCTGAGAAAACAGAAAAAAACCATGCAAGAAATTGCTACAGTATTAGGAGTGGCAAAATCAACAGTGTGGTACATTCTGAGAAAGAAAGAAAGCACTGGTGAACTCAGCAACGCAAAAAGACCTGGACGTCCACGGAAGACAACAGTGGTGGATGATGGCAGAATCATTTCTATGGTGAAGAGGAACCCGTTCACAACAGCCAACCAAGTGAACAACACTCTCCAGGAGGAAGGTGTATCAATATCCAAGTCTACCATAAAAAAAAGACTGCATGAAAGTAGATCCAGAGATGCAAGCCACTCATAAGCCTCAAGAATAGGAAGGCTAGATTGGACTTTGCTAAAAAGCATCTAAAAAAACCAGCACAGTTCTGGAAAAACATTCTTTGGACAGATGAAACCAAAATCATCCTCTACCAGAATGATGGCAAGAGAAAAGTATGGAGAAGGCTTGGAGAAGCTCATGATCCAAAGCTCACTACATCATCAGTAAAACACTGTGGAGGCAGTGTGATGGTCTGGGCATGCATGGCTGCTACTGGCACTGGGACACTAGTGTTTATTGATGACATGACACAGGACAGAAGCAGCCCAATGAATTCTGAGGTGTTCAGAGACATCCTGTCTGCGCAGATCCAGGTGAATCCAGCCAAACTGATTGGGCGGCGTTTGGATAATGACCCAAAACTTATAGCTAAAGCAACTCAGGAGTTTATTAAAGCAAAGAATTGGATCATTCTTGAATGGCCAAGTCAGTCACCTGATCTTAACCCAATTGAGCAGCATTTCACTTGTTGAAGACTAAACTTCAGACAGAAAGGCCCACAAACAAACAGCAACTGAAAGCCGCTGCAGTAAAGGCCTGGCAGAGCATTCAGAAGGAGAAAACCCAGCATCTGGTGATGTCCATGAGTTCAAGACTTCAGGCTGTCATTGCCAACAAAGGGTTTTCAACCAAATATTAGTAATGACCATTTTGTTTTCAGTTATTTCACTTGTCCAATTACTTACGAGCCCATGAAATTAAGGAATTGTGTTTAAAAAATGCTTTAGTTTTGTCACATTTTTATGCAATCTTTTTGTTCAACCCCTGGAATAAAAGATGGAAGTCTGCACTTCAATGGCATCTGAGTTGTTTTATTTAAAATTCACTGTGGTAATGTACAGAAACAAAATTAGAAAGAATGTGTCTCTGTCCAGATATTTATGGTCCTGACTCTAGCTCGTAGCCGAGGATCTTGTCCAAGGACCAACACTGGATGAAGCTCATCACGTACCTGGGAATCAAATCCTGAATTCCCATGTGCCACTACTGCACCCATGCAACCAATTGAGCCACCCCTGTAAATGTCTTTATTTAAAAAGACCTGTTTTCTTTCTTTCTTTTTGTTTGTCTGTCTTTTGTCATGTTTGGAGAAACTTTCTTAAACTACACAATGACTGAGTCGCAGCTTGACTGTGCCCCCCCCCCCCCCCCCCCAACACACACACACACACACACACTCACTTTGACTGGACTTCCCAGAAGCCTACAAAAATGTGCTAAAATAATGAACGCGTCAAGCACCAATGATAAGATGTCTCCATTGGTGAGTTTTGATTTAGATCATATTTATGATAGAAGGGGATGATATGGAAACATTTCCTGCAAGTTACTGAACCAGACTGGGTTGGACTTTTTGGATATCATTGACGCAATGCAGAAATTTGCCGAAAACTGCATCCAGTTTTGTTCAAATTCGCTTTTCATCATATTTGTTTGTGTCTCAGGTAAAAGGGTTACGAGAGATCTGTCTTAGTTGCTTGGTGAAAATGTATTGCCAGTCATCCAAACACTCTTATTCCAGCTGTTTGACTCATTTCAGCCCATGTATTTCTGCCCCTGTCTGTGGTGAAAGCATACCTTCAGGAGGTAGACCCAGCATGCAGTATGGTGGGCCCCTCACCACCACTTCTTGAAGGATAATAGAAAAACTATACACATCTCCTTTGTAAGTCCCTTTGTGAAAATGAGTTAAATCCCGCAGGAGCTCAGGAGCTGTCCAGTACAATTCTGAGAGAAAAAGAAGAAAAAAATGCTTAAAGGAATGTTTATTTAGTCTGTCCAAAAAAACTACAACCCAAAATTGGATTGGTTAAATCTTAAACTTAAATTAATACCTTCAAATGTGAACAGTTCAACGTTTTGAAATAAGAGATAAATCGTTTTTTCTACAAAGTTAAAATCATGAAAAAAATTCAACGTTTTTGACCATAAAACCATTTTACAAGTTAAACAAGAGAGGGAAGTACCTTCAGGTGGGGGTTCTTCCACAGGAGCTTTTTGAGATTCAAGGAGTTCATTGAATCCATAATCTGTAATCTTCAGGACGAATCGTCCATCCACTACACAATTTCTAGATTTTAATCTACCATGGGGGAATTCTCTGTGGTGAAGATATTTCATGCCCTGCAAAAAGAACACCGAGTTTTATTGATTTGCTTGTCTTTTTAACCCTAGAGCACTTTCGCTGGATGATGAGAGAAACTATTTGCAGTCTCACACATCCCAGGAATGGGTGAAACAAAGACCACGATTCCAGCATCATTTTGTCATTTTTAGGAAAATATTTGTTCTCAAATTCCTACTTTTTCAGTAATTTTTCAGTTTAGGGAACTTCCTATGTTTTACTTTTTCATTTTGTCACACATCCCACAGTTGAAAATAAAAGAAAACCACTGTAATTTATCACGTGTTGTCTGTTTTGATCTATTTTTTATGACAAGTACTATATGTTGGTTATATTATATTGGGTAAAAATTACCCTGCAAAAGTGATGGTATAATGAGAAAAGACACACACAGGGCTTATTACTATTATTTTTGTTTGGTCTTACATATGTGTTTGATATTAACTAATGTGTCTTTATTGTGCAACTGAATGTGAATTTCTGTAAATCAAAAAATGTGTAATAAAGTTTATTGGGAAAATAAAAAGTGATGGTGTAACTTTTTATAGCGAAGGGTTAAAACCGAGGGTTAAAACCTCACAGACAAGGGTTGGTGTGTCCTTACCTTGATGAGATCAAGCAGAAGAGAGGATTTGAACATCCAGTCTAATTTCACGTCCTCATTCCTCAGCAGGTCCTGCAAACTGCCCCTGGAGCAGTGCTCTGTCACCACCGCAAACATGGAGCAGTCCAAGAAGAAGCCCAGGAATGGGTTTACGTTCTCATTCCTCAAGTCTTTCATCTACGAGACAAAAGAAAATTCCACATTTGAGCTTTTATTACACCCTGACTGCAATGATTACAGGCTAAATGGTCATACTTTGATAAATTCCACAGAACAGGTGCTCTACCTTTGTAAAGATCTTTGTGGTGCTTTGCTTCACCTCCTTGAATTGACCTTCTTCAAACTTCTTCAGCCAAACCCAGTCACCCTAAAGTGTCCGTTGTGCAAAAAAATGGACATAATGAAAGTAAAAATGGATTTAACTTCACATAAAACTGCATTTTCTTCTAAACTCATTTTGTCCCTTGGCTGCTGGAGCCTATTCCTCCTGCTTGTGAGCAAAGGCAGGGGACATCCTGGACAGGTCGCCAGTCTGTCGCAGGGCCACAATCCATGCACTCTCACATTCACACCTAGGGACAATTTAGAGTAACTAATCAACCTATGAAGTGTGTTTTTGGACGGTGGGAGGAAGCCAGATTCCCCGGTAAAAACCCACGCATGCAAGGGGAAGAACACGCACACTCCACAAAGAAAGGTCCCCCATTGGTGTTCTGTTCCAGGTCCCCCAGCTGGGACTTGAACCAGGCCCCTTCTTGCTATGAGGCAAGAGTGCTAACCACTGCTCCACCGTGCAGCCCCAATTACATTTCATTGAGCAATTCAAAAGGTCAAAGGTTGAACTATTATGGTTTCCTTTAAAAAGAAAAAAGACAATCATTTAACCTTTGACCTTTTGAATTGCTCGTTTTGATTTGATTTCAATTCCCTATGCATTTGTAAACAACAGCAATGTGTGATCATTGATAATGTGACTACTTATTGCAATATTTTAATTTATTGAATTAGTGGAGGAGAGGATCATTTAACCTCTTAAGACCTGAGCTCTTGTTAATCTGCCTTTTTAGTTTCTTATCAGTCAAACAGAATTACCCACTGCGGTAATATGACCCCAAATGTGATGTCCACGCATGTGGTTAAAGACCACATTCACACTTCGCTTGCAAATTATAATTGAAAACTGCTCTCTCTTAGTCTAACTGTGTTTCTACGGGAAGACCAGTGCTGGGACTTAAAGCAGCACACACCTCATACACAGCAACGCTGGAGTTCTCGTGAGTCGCGGTCTGCATGCTGTTCATGGAGTGGGAGGGGTCTGCAGACTTGTCATCCAGGGCGCTCTTGGATTCACTCAGGTCATCCAGTGTGATTTTCTGCATCACAGTAAACAACATCGCTTACTAAGAATGAATGAGATGAGTGAAAAAGGGGACAAATAGGGATAAAGTGATGATGTTTCTTGCCTTTTTGCTCAACTGGGGGTTGATGAAAGTCAAATCCTCTAAGGTCAAAAGGATCCTGTTGGGACCCTTGACTAGCTGGATTTGCTGAAGTCTCCTCCTGTAAAGGAAACACGCAAGAAGGAAGCAAATCACTTCATCTGAAAAGAATTTAGAAACTGCCAGTAATCATTCAAGAATATTTTACTTTATAAGAGTCAACATTTGGGTGAAATTCTATTTAAAAAATTGAATAACAAGTAAATATTGAAACGATTAATTTCAATAGTAGCTAAATGAATGCAAAAATCAACATTAAATGAATTAAATGAAACCAGAATAATTTTCAGTATAGTTTAAAATATTAAGATGACAAAAATGAAAATATTTTTTGGAAAAAAACGTTTTTTTTTACGGGGGCCTTACCTGATATAAAGACCAATGAAAAACCCTCCTACAGTCATACTGAGGATGACAGCCAGCACAATTATGATGTAAGTCACCTCCACTCCTACGGAGAACAAATCACTTGAACATATCTGTCCTTTGGTTGACAAATGTTACACAGAGGAAACCCAGTAGAACACTGGCCAACCCACATGGCCACGCTCGTACCTCCGGTGCAGACGGCGTTCTCCTCAAACCAGCAGCTAGAATCTGCCACAGGAGGAGATCCTCCTGGAAAATGAATGGACCTCCCCGTAAAACGAAGCACTCCAGACCTGAGGTCCACCACGTAGGCTTGATAGAGCTCAGCCCCTTTGCTGTCCGAATCCAGGACGACATAGCTGGTCTTCACCTGACCCCTGCTGTCCACCTCAAACCTCTGGTTGAAGCCATCGAAGTTTGTGTTCTTCGTATAGTAGGCCACGTTGGAGCCTGACAGAGTCATGCCAGCTTTCCTTGCGTTGTGGATGGACCTGGCCATCAGGTATATGCTGTTGTAGATGGTTCCAAAGAGCGGGTTCACCTGATGGTTACAGTGAACTGTTTCAATAAAGGTGCATTTTGTGCTCAGAATTAGTACAATATGTATGCATTTTGGAACAAATGCATTAAAAAGAGTTTGCTCCATTTTTTATTACCAATTTCCCATCTTACACAGAGGATACCACTATTTCACACCCTCCAAAATAAAACCTCAGACTCACATTGGAACAAAGATTTATTCATAGAAAAAAGAAAAACAGATTTTTGTAGATATCTAAATGTTTAACAGTGGAATTAAATAATCAAGAGACTGTGGTGTCAGTCATAGGTGAGCCTGTCTCAGCACATACCTGCTCCGGCTGCACTGGCAGCGTAATCTCGCCGCTCTTTCTTGCTGCTTCGAAGGCTTCGTTAAAGGATAAAGGCTCAGAAGCCATGGTGATGGTTAGTACGGCATCATAGGCCTCCTTCAGGCTGCTGTTGTTTTTCAGGGCAAAGTGGGAGACGTTGGTGTAGGGCACGCTGTAGTGGAGCGTGTCGTAGGGCACAAAGACGTACTTCCCCGAAGTCAACCCCAGCTGCTTTGCCTTGAGAAGAAACACGGCCTGCTGCTCTCCTCCAACCAAAACGGAGTGCATGCACATGATGATGACTGATGAAGACAACAGCAGAGCTCTCAGTGTACTTATAAAAACGATGGAGAAAATACACCATGTCAGGTGAAAGTTTTGGTCTTTTATCTGATTTGTTGTTAAGGGGATGGGTTTCCCTTTTTTGACCTTGTTTCCTCCGTATCTGTAAACAGCACAATCCTAAACCCTCTAATCAAGAAACCTAAGCAGTAGAGAAGTCTGTGAAACATTCAACTGTAACAAGATGATGGGATCAAAACACCTCTGCAACGTGTTCATCAAGTTTTTGCATTCAAGATACAGACTCTTTAGACATGTTTAACTTATAGATTAACAATTTTCCCACTAGACTCACCCCTCACTCCTCCCGTGCTTTGGATTTTCTTCAGCGTGCTTTCCAGCTCTGTGTCGTTCATCCCCATGGCTGCAACAAAACCCACAGGAAGCCCCTTCATCCTCAGCGCAGAAGCCACTCTCCCAGCTGTTTCGATCCAGATCTCCTCGTTGGAGGAGATTACCACAGAGGTGGCCCATCGGTAGTGTTTGAACACAGTAAACAGCACGTCGGCAGGGAACGGCGCGGCCCTCGCAAACGTTGGGTAGGCCGTGAGACGGTCCAGCTCGTAGGAAATACAGCTGAAGGAAAACAGCGCCTTGTCCCAACTCTTTGCCAGAAGAGAAGCCGCGATGCAGTATCCAGGGTTGGTGGGGCCCACAAGGGCATTCGCCGATTTGTCAGAGTAAATAAAAGTCGTGAGTGCCTTGGAGGTTTCGCAAGGTTCCTGGAGGATGATGAAGTCCATGGTCAGACCTAGATCCAGATTTGGGTCTCTGTTGATCCTGCTTATGGCGAGCCTGGCTGCAACTGTAGGAAGGGCCCTGTAGTAAACAGGGTCGCAGTTCCAAGGCCCCAAGACCCCCACCTTGAATATTAAGCAGTGGACGCAACAAGGGAACGTCAACACTCCCAAGAGAAGCCATAACATAATATTATAGAAGGGCAGTGACTGCAAGGTCCTTCTATTTCTCTCTATGGACACACATGGATGGTTGGACTCCCAACCATTTGGAGAAATATGTTGCATTGTCCTTCCAGGGTGTCCAAGGTAGTGAATATTTATATTCACTATAAATGACTTTTCAATCACACCAATGATGCCTGTCAAACAAAAACAAACAAAAAAAAAAGCCTCTAAGGAATATTATTTTCCTTTTGGTTCCATCCACAGTGACAGCAGGCAGAGAGCGAAGACTTACCATTTCTCTGATGCCCCCCGCACAGATCCAAGGTGCTGTAAGGCAATCTTACAGCTGCCAGCCTCCGGTGTGTTTGTTGATCTTTGCAAGAATTTCAACTAACCATCTCCAAGCCTTACCTATTCCTCCCGACGTCGCTCAGGCAAACACAAAGCGCCTTCATCGTTTTTGGTGCGGCAGGCAGAGCTCTGGCACTGCGTCTGTTTGGTTTGGAGACAGCTTCAGCACCCCAGAGAGCTACTTAAGTCCTGCCATCCGTGTCTCCGAAGGCTCCTTTGCGTTTCTACGAACAGGTATATTTGCAGATGGCATGTTTTGAAATGAAACAAAAAATCCAAAATTTCTTGTTTCTTAGGTACAGGAGAGAACCACAGAAGTCTGCATGTCTAGATCTTTTAGAGCAAATTTATGATGACCTATGGACCTGAAAAATCATTCCTACGAATAAAAACAAAAACATGTAACATATGTATTATCCGACGTCAGTGTCAGCTTCAGGCCCATTCAATCCAATCCCTCCAAAGTGACCCGGGGTCCAAACGTAGGTGTTACTCACTAATCCATCTTCAGTGAGACACAGTATAAGAGGATTGGGAGCATAGGCCTTAGTCTCATTTAAAAGCCCTGGTTATGTGTAGCCTTGGACTTACAAATATTTCAGAAAATTTTTATTTAACATTTTTTACATTTGAAATGACGCTTTATTTGTGATTTATTCCAAAACAAATCTTAAGATCCCACATCTAGATTCTTTCTCTTGAGGTTTTGTCCCCAAACTGGACCTTCAAGTAATTCTTTGTTTTCTTCTGTTAAATGAGCAGAATTGGGTCTTTTTTCTTTTCTCCATGGAGACATACCAAAGCCATTGCACACCAAGACTTGTGTGTCATGGTTTAATTGGCCTAATATCCCCACAGAATAAATAAATGTGAAGCCTGGTGGAGGGGGAATAATTACAGAAAGCAAAGGGCTTTCCCTGTGGGTCTCATGAGCTCGACAGCACCTTGCTCACGTCAGTCTTTTCAGACCTGGTTCAAAAGGTGAAACAGCCTGCCTGGCAGTCTAGAACGTCAACACAAAACGTTAGGCTCAAATGAGTGACTCTGAAAAAATATTGACAAATAAAAGTGTGTCAAAAATGAACAAGTTTCAAGGATTAATCGTTCACAAACTCTCCCATGTAGCCATTAAAAAAAAAACACAGCAGAAATATTTCATCAAAATACCAGGATTCCACCTTTGTTGACCTACATCCCCTGTAAGCTGAAGAGCCTCTTAAACATAACACCTTGACAACGCTGTCCTGTATCCAGGAATAGGGGAGAGAAATGATGACACAGCATATTGTGTGCAGACTAAGCGGAGAGCACAACCCAGCACAATGCTGCGCTGGAGACCGCCCCACTGTTCTACTGCCGTGCATTCATAAAAAATGGAAAGCTTCAAGGTAAATGCAGAAAAAGGCACTCCACTGGTTTAAAGCACACCACTAACCACAGCCAAAATAAATCAAATGATTGAAAAAGTCAGCAGATAAAACACAGCGATGAGTGGATAAAAGTTACACGGGACGCCCAGGAAGACGGTTAAAAGAAATTGTTCAATTTTTAATGTGGATGGTTATCCTTGAATCCAGCTTATGCCACACGTTTGAAGGTTAATTAGGTTGTTATGGGTTTTATCCTTTCAGCAAAAAAAATGAATTACAAAAAAAGTACAGAAACATAACCAGGAGCATTGGGGGAAAAAATCAAACAAAAACTAGTAAATATTATTACTTATTTATTCATTTACCCCCTTCCCAACAAAAAAACGTTGCACACCTGTACCATGACTGTACTACACATTTAGTAACCTTAAAGTTGTAGTGCATGTTTTTTTAAGCTCAGTAAAGGATTTTTTGAAATATACTGTGTCCACGTCCTCCTTACGGCTCTGCTGCCATCTAGCGGGCAAGTCAAGTAGGTAACTGAATGAATATTAGGAATAAAACAATGAGCCTGTCAGTTAAATTATGAAATTATTTTCAATTTGCCTTCCACAAAATTCACAAAAAAAGAAATGAATCTGTTGTTTTTATTAAATTACTCCCTGAAGCTGGTTAATGGGTTATAATCTAGTTTGATTTCTTTCTTTCACAATCACACTTGTGTTCCAGAGGATTGAAAACACGACTGCAATCTGTAAACACAAAGTGGTCATTTCAGTTCAAATTGTTGTCAAGTTGTATTGTGTTCTGCTTTTCTGCCACAACTTACTTTTTTGCACTTTCAGCACAAAGCTGACATTTTTAACCACAAAGGTTCTTGGTGAGGTTTGCTTCTGGTAAACTTTAGCCTTTTACTGGGTCACATGTGGTTGTTTTGATGTTTCACTAGCTGACGCGAAAAAAAATAAAAACAATTAGAAAGTTCCACAATTTTATCATAAGCAACAGCATATTGAAAGGAAGAGCTCTTTTTTTTGGGGTCTATTTTCTGTAACAGGAAAGGTCTGGTTTCTCACTGTCAGTTTCATCAAAAAGGAAACTGTGGGCCAAGTAAGACAACCAGGCTTGTTGCTTAACATTGTTTCTGCATCTCTGTCAAGCCTTCAGAGGTGAAAATGGAGCACACGAAAATTTCACGCCTTGTTAAAATAAAAGTTTGGGCTAAGGTTTCTGTTAAATTAGGTTTTGGTGAGTTATAAAATGCTGTTGATGAAATGCATGAGGTTATCTGTGGTGGAAGGCTCAGTTCAGCTTCTCCTTGTACAAAAACAATGGACAAAGCAGCTCTGTACTCATTAACAGCTGGTATCAATGATAACACTGAAGAACCTGGATCAACAACCTTCCCACTGCTGCCATCAGATGGCACTGCAATACAGTTGTGTCTCATCTGGCATGACTATAATATAAAACATCATATAAATGTCATGTGACAAAGTCAGACCTCATACGGCCAACGTGAGGGCTATAATCAGACATGTTTTAGTGTGCAACACTGTGTCAAGAATGAGAGAATCACAATTCATTTTAAACTGTTTTACAACATTTCAATGTGTTTGCTATTATGTATGAGTTAACGCCTGTGCAGACCTGCAAGCTCCATCCAATTTAAAATCAGTCTGTTAAAATGTGTGAAATGACTACGCTGTTGTCAAAGTTTGCATAATATGGTTTCTTCTTAACTTAATGACTTGTGTGTCATTTATAGCAAGCTCTCACCTTTAAATCCCAAATTTGGAACATAGTTAGAAGGTTGTCGCAGTTCCACAAACGGCCACTGGAGGCTGGATTTGAAATGAAGGACTTTCAGATTAAAACGAATACTAAAAAGTCCAATTTAACACAAAAGCTGGACAAAATGTTTATTTATTTATCTATTAATGTTGATTTTAATTTATTTAAAAAATCTTGTTTGGGCTTATATTTTCACATTATTAAGGGACTATTTTCACTTTGCCATGTCTTCTTGTTGAGTCATGCAAAGCAAATTTTAGTTTATACCCTGTTTCCACGTCAACTTTCAGGTTTTCCCCTGAGAATAATATCAGAGATTATTGCCTTGGTGTTGCTAATTAATGTACCTATAAGAAGCTTACAAAGACATTTCTAGTGCTTGTTAATGTCTTATAAATAGTCTATTAAGGACTCTTATTATAAAGCGTTACCTATATTTGTGATAATTCTTATATCATTGTCAGCCTTTAGAATGAGTGACACATTGTTAAAGCTGGGCTGTCTGCAATAATCGACATATTTATTTTCAGCTGTATTCATTTGGAAGAAGAGGTGTATTTTAGCATATATTAATTAACTTACTCAATTTTTATTTCTTATTTAAATCCAGTAAAACGTGTTACTATTAAAAAAAAATTGGGGTGAACAAAGGTTCTTATGTTCCCCTTGGAGACGCCCCTGTAGTGACCCCAACATTTGGCCTTCCAGCCCTTATTTTGAAAACCTCGACAGGAAGTGGGTTTCATTCGGCCGTTTGACTAAAAAGGAAGGCAGAACTCTCGTGGAATGGGAGCAGGCGGGGCGCGTCCCCGCGTGGATATATCTTGCGAGGGGTTCTAGCGGCAGAAGAGTCACACAAAGCTCATGAAGACCCGCAAACGAGCCGAGCCGCCGGGACACAGCAGCGGTGCGGGGCACGGCGGGAAATGGGAGCGGTGAAGTGAAAAAAGTGTCGGAGAAGAAGCCCGGATGAAAGTAAGTTTTTCCAAGCCTCCTCGAACTGCGTGAAAGTGCCAAATAATTAGTTTCGGAGGGGGGAAAAAGTATTAAATTGGATTTTATTGAAATGTGAAAACCTAGTGGGACCTGTAGTTAGACCGACTTAGACGGTCGTCACGCCTGATACCATCTCTTCTATAGTGATGGTATCGCCGAGGAGGGCAAAGTGGTCAGAACGCGCGAGACGAAGTGCGCGTGGCTGTGTTGACAGCCGGTAAGGGGGGGTGGGGGGAGGAGGAGGATGGAGGAGGAGGATAATAAAGGTGACACAAAGCTGGAGGTGACATTTCTGTGCATTTTTCTGCCGGCTGTTTGCCACGTACGGCCGCGCGAGAAATCTGATCTGCCGGGGTGTCCGCGCACCAGAGCACGCGCGCCTTTCCTGTTCGCTCCCCGGGGCAGTGCGGGGATGTTGGTGGACCACAGAATTAGTCACAGTTAACCTTGGTTTCCTTTCTTGACTTTTGATGAATTAAATTTGTTGTTTTTATGCTGTATTTTCTGTTCCTGCTATTAAAAACACAACAGTGTGGAGAAAGAAAAAGTAAGTGCGACTTTGTTGTTTAAAATGTGTTTAAAAAATAAATGATATAGACTTTTTTTTTAAATTGATATTTCATAATAATTTGTGTCAGATACTATATTCCTGTTGGTTGATGGTTGTTTTCAAATAATCTTTGTGTAAAATAGTTAGGGTTCATTCAATTAAACCTTTTTTTTTTGGTGATTTTAGTCTTTTTTACTTTACGTATACTTTTGGACGAATTTTTTAATTTTATTTTCTTGTTTTATGAGTAAACATCACATTTTAACCAAAGGTATGAAATCTTAATTTAAAAAAAATTATTGAAAACTTTTATTTTTCTAGATTTGCTGGCACTCCCATAAAAACTATGTTTGGTTTTTCGAACATGTTCTTTTTGCATTTTTTCTCATGATGGAGGACAAATCTACTAGAATTTAAGATTAAAACTGCATTTCTGAGTATTTCCTTATTAAAAGTCAGGATGAATCAAACAAAAAAATAGTAATTTGAAAAAGCTCTCTCTTTGATAAATATGTATACCAATAAACTGTAAAATAATTACAGCCAAAAATGGCAAATTGTACTTTTCAAAGCTAAATTGAACTTCCTATTTATAAAAACGCTTTCACATTTGAATAAAAATGTAAATCTTGTCTGATGGAGATGAAACATGTCTGACCCCAACACCATGGTTCTTTCTTTTTCCTTTTTGCTTCAGGACTTAACATTGAGCTTTTATTTAATACATTTCGAAAGACGGATTGCATCACATTGTGTTGCAATGCAATACCAAATATTGTTATGAGTCGACACAAACCTGTTTCCACACGTTAGTGCAGAAGCGTAGGGAAAAACAATCACATTTTATTGTATTTATTAACATAAACGGATTTTGATCATGCACCATTAAAAACCAGATTCAATGCAAACGACACATGTAGAATAAATAAAAAAAACCTTGTTTTTGTTTGTTTACATGGAGATTAGCAGAGTTAATGATCTTTTGAATGATCAAAGGGGTTATGGCGACTCCTGAAGGGACCTGCCCGGTTATCACGATGGGACAGAGGCAAACGCACACAAACAGGAACAACGTTCTAAAAAAGACAAAGGGATTTTGTTTTAATTTCATTTTATTGCGGTCTGCATAGTTTTACAAAATCAAAATGTGAGTCTTTGCAGAAAAAAAACGGAAAAAAATGTCTGAAAAAGAAACAAAAACAGTCATGTTTACCCCATTCACAAGACAAAAGAGCATGACAGGATTAAAAGAAGATAGATAAATTTCAGTGTGTAAACAGTGACTAGTAGAGGCCCAACATCAGCTATGATTAGATCAGACAGCCCTGTTTAAGCCAACGTATTTGGATCTACGTTGTTTGGGTTTAAAACAATCAAAAATAAAATTTGCAGCCATTCGTAGTACTGTCCTGAGGGACGACTGAGCGCTTTCTCGTGCTGGACAGACGTTATTTTTGCTACGTTTTTGAGGCTTCAACATAAATATTCATTATTCTGCAGCTGCAAGCACAGAGATTCTTCCCGACAACAACTTTTCCACCTAACATTAAGCATTTAAGCCTCCACAGATCTAAAAATGGTCCTTTACATCACAGTCATGGCTGCTCCTGCTTTTTCTGAAGCTGTTCATCATCATAATCATAATCATCATCATTTATTTATTTATTTATAAAGCACCTTCCACCACCAGACAAGGAGGCCCAAAGTGCTGTACACATGGACAACAAAACATTGCACAATCATTAAACATAAAAGAATTAAAATCATAAAACCAAATTAAAACCAGCAAAACCGATGAGGATCTTTGCAGACACTACAACAGTTTGCCCAAAAAAAAGCCTTATGATTCCCATAGTTATGCAGTCCAATAACAATTTCTTTCTTCTGTGGTGAGAAAGTTGCTAGTATACGCTCTCTAAATGTGGTCAGTCAATTTCACTTTTACAGTCATTGTTTTTTTTTTTTGTTGGTTTCAGGTGAAAAAGTGAAACTTTATAGCAAATCTCACTAAAGTTCCCCTCCGATCATCTTTTGATCTATTTTCAAAGTGTGCCCATTGGCCTTTTATTAATGGTTTTGTCGTTTTTAGCTCAAATCAATAAACCTGCGTCATGTTCTAGGACATAGTTTCTGCAGAGCAGCAGTAGTTTATTAGAAACTCACCTTGGAGTTGTGGGACGGGATTGTTGGCTCAGAGCAATCCCCCCCCCCCCCCCCCCCCCCCCTCCCTTCCCCGTTACTGAGAGGTCAGAGCAGGGAGCTTGTGGCCACCCCAGTGTACTTTCTACGTCAAAAATGAGCTCCTCTTCAAACAGGTTGTGGCTGCTCCTGATTCAAAAATAAATGAATGAAGAAATACGCTAAAATGCAATTTTAGGCTTAAATTTCTTTATATTTGTCCTCTAGGCCTGAACCATATACCGCAAATTTATCGTTATGGCAATATCCAGCTCTGCAATATGTATATCACAAAAGACGGCAAAATAAAAAACTAAATCGTAAACATTAACTGGGTTAAAACAATCTTCATCAAATAAATCCCTTTATGCATTTGATCAATTGGATGGACGCCTTCATGTTGTTGACCAATCAGGTGGAGGCCTATTATGTTAGATGTTTGTCACCTATGTCGATGAGGGTCATTTGGAGTATAATTTTTAAACTGTTGCAATGAAATGGGAAGGATGTTTTTGGTTATTTTGCTATTTGTTTATATACCGCAAATGTTATCGTTGTCGCAAGATTAATCTCTAATATCGCGAGTTTTCCTCATATCGTGCAGCCATCTTCAGAAAAAAACTACATGAACATGTTAAAAACACCATTTCCATTGGTGTGGGTCTTTAATGTTGATGTTATAGAAGATTACTTTCTTCATACTTTAACAGTAAGGTGTGGTTTTTCTATACGAATGATTTTTTTGTGGATCACTCAAAACAGAAATAAAGCTGTTGTTTTATGAGCTTGTGGGCTCTTTTAGTTGTTTGTTTTTTAAAAGTTAGGGGGAGTAGAAATGTCTTTGTGGTTTGGTTTCCTTTTTGTTTGATTGTGTTGCATCCAGATTTGAGAGCTTTATTTTATAAAGCCTGGTGGGAGGCTTTGACTGTTGGGAGCTGCAGCTCAGATCTTCTGTGTCTTTCTGGAGCAGGAATGGAGAACTTGACGAACAGCAAAGCCAGTTCTCCACCCTCCTATTAAAGTTTAGGTAACCTTTTCCCTCTAAATATCAGTTATTTTTAACAGGAATAGTTATATTTCAACAACTCACCTTTGACGGAGGTCATGTCAAGTTACTTGAGGGCCAGAACTGCCTTCCGGACATGGGTCTTGTGTCTTGTCAAGGCAAAGCACAGCTTTCTTTCTGTAGCCCGACTCCACAGTGAAGAACTCTCGCCTGACAGCGAGAAAGTTCAAATCCTGGCTGGGATTTTTCTGTGTGGAGTTTTTGGACAGTGGGCTTCCTCCCACAGTCCAAAAACACGTCTCAGGTTAATAGGGGTCTCTAAATAGTCTGTAGGTGTGAGTGTTTGTGTGACTTTGCAAACAGTATGGCGTCCTGTCCTGGGCATAGCCCGCCTTCACCCAACTTTAGCTGGCATAGGCTCCAGCAACCCCTGACCTCAAAAGGGATTTGTTGGGTTTAGAAAATAGATGAATTGATTTCCTAGTGAGAGGATGCTAGGCCTTGCTTTGACTGTTGTTGTTGATGAACGTTAACCCTGTTAGTACAGTTATCAGAGCATGACAAGAAGTGGTTCAGGATGTCGGATGAGTGTGTTTCATGGGCTTGAAGGTTCTTGTGATCGGTTATCTTCAACGGCTCGTGCCTTAAAACAGAAGGTCACTGACAAGTGCACATTCCTAAATTCTTTGCTATGGTTTGTGACGCTCTTAAGGCCTAATTTGTTAGTAACTTTTTATATTATTTAGGTGGACCATTTAGAAACCTCTTTAATCTATGCTATTGTTTCAAACCACTCTCCCAGCTTTGCAAAAAGGCACTTGAATAGGACTTTCAATGAGAGTTTTTAAATGCAAAAGTACAACCAGGATAATTTAAAGTCCCCGCGTCATCAGTCCCTGAGTCCTTATATAAATAATGTAGCTTTCAGCTTTTAATGCAACACCTTTCAACCACACACTCCAATGATAAATCAGGGAAGAGTGGCATCTGATGGACGCTGACACACAATAGCTGTTGGATGAAAGTTTGACATGAATGCAAATGCTTCAGATTTCAGTCACAGACTCTTCTGCTGGATGACTGCGAGGGTAAACGAGAAGCGACTGAAAGGAAATATTTCATTTGACCTCAAATAAACTGCTTGCTCGTGGGAAATAAGTCTCGTACATGTAATCTGATTATTGATAACACCCTTCTTTAATTGCTGCACCATGCATTTCATCACAAGGTGAAAGGTAGATGAACTCAACAAACACCAAAATGAATACCTAACAACTTGCTGATAGTTTTGTTATACTAGGGGAAAAAAAGGTTTTGTTGGGACCTTTGGGGAAAAAAGCTTGAACAGAGGCATTTGCCAAAAACTCACTCAGGGAATTGCTCCAGGCTAATTGCAGTGATTGGAAAGCGTTTGATCTGACGGTTGCGCTGGAAGGAGTTTCCTGTCAAGATTTATTGTCCTGAAAGTGAGGGCAACAGGTGGTGCAGAAAATTCACAGTTTTAAATGGCAGCAAAAAAACAAAATCAGAGAAATGCAGTCGGGTAAAGCGGGTCATCAGGAATACAGAGATGTGACTTTTAACCCACACAACAATCTGATGAGTGTGCAACTGGAGAGAATGTTTGCTTTGAAAGACAATTTGTTCGGCATGTTGGATCTAATTTAACCTTGCTGTTAGTCTGTGAAGGCTGGGAGAATGCAAAGTGTTTTAAAGCTGCACTCCAATCAGCTTTTGATCTATTGTCAGTGGTAACTATGCCGTTTATAGACAAAATTAGGTAAAAACTCATGTTTTCTAGGACATAGTTTCTGCAGGAGTTCATTACAAACCGGCTTCTGGGTGGTGGGCGGGACTGTTGGCGCTTCTAACGGCATTTTTTGGTCTGCTCCTGAGTCACAGAACTTTGAGTTAAGAAACACTCAGAAATAAGCCACCTTGGGAGCATTCCGGGGCAGGCAACTCTGGCAGGCTTTACTTCAGTTACTCCGCTAGGACGGTTCAGTTAATCAACTCACCTGTGCAACGTCCTATTTAAGTCCAGGTGTGTAAGCTGTTCATCCTTCTTTACTGAAGTACTGCGTTTGTCGTCCCACCCGGCTTCCACCTGTGAGCTCCGTTAGGGTAGTTATTACCCAAAGTTTATGGAAATTTGTCTCATGGAATTGCAATAGCATGGAATTGAGTCTTATGCCAAACTAAAGGAATGTGAAATACAGACTAGAGGAATGTGAAATGCAAAGTTAAAGGAATGTGAAATGCAAAACAAAGTATGTGAAAGCAAAACTAAAAGATGTGAAAATAAATATCATTACTACTGCATGAGTTGTCTGACTGAAATAGAATTTAGCGCTTAATTTTCCTAATATATGTCACTCCATTAGAAAAATGCCATGAGAACATGTTAAAAACATCCAAAACATGGTTTTCCATGGAGTGGGTCTTTAAAGACGCTAAATCTAAGACTTTTTGGTCCTGTAGTCTCATTTTAAATTTCATTTCTGATTCTCCAGTTTGTCCATTTAACTCGTGTCGGTCATTCTGGGTTTAAAATCTGTACTTTTTAATCTCATTTGATACATTACTATCAAAATGTGTCTAGCAAGTGCAATATTGGTGTTGCTATCTTAATTAAAAGCCTTTAGGTTTATCTGTGCACGATAAAGTAATCCTGTTTCGGCAGAATCTTAAACTTTCACCTACATATGACAAACATTTTAGATACTGACTGACTTGTGCACGAACCAAACAAATTGCCAGTATTTTTTTTAAGTATTGTATTTTTTCTAAAGCAAGGTATTTTTTAACAAATGTTAATAGGTTTAGACATGGAAAGCAACTCTGTGCAGAGGTGATCTGCTGTAGACTTTGAACTGTGTTTTGTTGACCCACAAGTACAGTGAATTCCAAATGACGCTGTTACACAACTTTAGATAACACCACAATAACCCCTGCTCTACATTGCAGTTGATACTTTAAACAGAAGTATTCAAACCAATTTCCTTTTTTTTTTATTGTCGTTTGGCAGCCCTCCGTCAGAATGGCTCGTGTCCCTCCCTTAGTGGGTTTCAAGCAGCGACCCTTAGTGGTAATTACACTCTAGTGTCTAGAACAAAGTGGCAGACGACAGCCAATGCAGTAATTAAAATTCTCACTCAGCTGTAATGCAATAAAACTTTGGCTTGTCTTCCAACCTGCACTCTGCTGTGTTCTGACTAATCGGGCTTACAGTGACTGCACATTTCTAGCGGTTACACAACTGCTGACCCCTGTCCACTTTTCGTACTTATCTTTGTGTGAGCGCGTGTATTTGTGTGCACACATGGCTTAAAAAGAGCTGCAGGAGGGACAGGTGCGCAGAGGGACAAAGCAAGAGCCGAATGAAAGGTTTGTTAGCTTTTCGGTTTTATTTATTCCTTATAAGTATTATCAGTTTTTTTGTTTCTTTTTTATTCCTCTTTTATTCTCAAACATTTAAGGCGGTGTATCAGATGGACAACAATTTGTCTGAGTGCACACAGAGTTTTAAAAAAATATATATATCTTGAACAAAAGCCTTGTGTACGGTGTTTGATTTCCGACTTTGAATTTCTAAAACCACAAAATGTTTGCACGATGAGAAAGACGATATCCATAAATCTAGAATGTCAAATAATGGCTGTTCTAACATTCACTGGACTAATCTGGTTGCAGGTTTGAATAGAAATCTGTTTGCATGTTAATCTCCACAGCATGAATAAGGTTTCCACATCTTCGCTACCTCAACTCTTTCAAAGTCAGCTGCTCGATGTGTGCAAATGCGATTTGTCGTGCAAATGCATTCTGGTACAGGATGTTTCCATATAGTATGTTTACATTCTGTACCAAAATCTGGTTTGGTAATCCTTTACCTTGGTTAAGGAAACCACAAATTCTGTTCCCGTGACTTTTAAGAAACCAACTTACTTGAGAAAGAAGACCAGATTTGTAGTACAAAAAAAACAAGCAAATGCAACCAGAGGGAGTTTGTCAGAGACCAGGTGTCCCTGGTAGAAACCAGGGCTGGATTTACCTGCTTTGGATTACCCAGATACCATGAGTTCTTCTCGCACACCGGTTTGCATCCCGCTGACTTACAGACTTTTTTTTCCTTTTGGTTTTTTCTTGGCTAAGAGTTCACCAAATCCTCTAAGCGTGTGATTTCCTGTCTAATCTATAGCTCTGAGGATTTGATGGTTTCCTGTCAGTCAAAAAGCCTAAATCACATCAATATTTAAAGATTTAAAAGCTAACCACAAAAGTGAAAAAGCTTGTATATTTGTACAGTACACTTGGGTATTCTTGCAAAAAAGTTGACAAATGCTTACATGCTAGTGTCATAAGCCACCCAGTGGCTGTTTGGTGAATTGACCTGGCACCAGTTACCTCTTTTTTTTCACATCTATCATGAGTCAACAGATTTTTCTTTTCTGTGACCAAATTTCTCCAACATTTTGTAATTATGATCTTAAACAGAGGCTATTACAAAAGGAAATGTAAACCTAGTTTACTTTATAAATTCACCCAGTTGTGTTGTCAAGCATGTTTCTGATCGCTTGTCCTCTCTTTTTTTTAGAGGAAAATGGGGCCCTTCCTGTGGCTCTGCTTGTCTCTCCTGCTGGCGGTCCAGTGCAGTGCAGTCAAGAACTGCCATCCTGGTTGTCACTGTGAGGTGGAGAGCTATGGGCTATTTGATAGTTTCAGTCTTACCAGGGTGGACTGCAGAAGCCTGGCCTGGAGACCCTCCATGCCCATTCCCATCCCACTGGACACGACCCATTTAGACCTGTCTTCCAACACCTTGGGCCCACTCAGTGACACCATGCTATCTGGTCCAGGCTACACCACACTTATAAGTTTGGACCTCAGTAGCAACCATATTACAAAGGTGATTTTTATTTTTATTTTTATCAAGTGTTTAACCCTTTAACACCGGATATGTTGTAGTCGACAGCTAAATTACACATGCTCTGTGATAAACCGTAAACTTTGACTGTTTTCAGAGAGAATCAGATGATTGAACTGATCAGTAAACGACTTTGCACAAATTTGATGGTGCAAAGCCATTTTACTCCGCGACAAAAATAGCTGATTTATGAAGATTACATAAGATTTTCAATAAAAAGTGTTGCATTTTGAGGCTGCTTTTCTCCACTTTAGAGTCCGCTTGAATCATGCTAATTGTGTAAACAGTTAAAAGCCTTCCGCTAGTTGAAAGAATTCACCGGTTCCGATGTTAAAGGGTAAATATCAGAGCCAATTATAGAGAACTTTTTTCTTTATCAACTTCTTCCGTCTCGTTCTCAGCTCAGCCCCAATGCTTTGTCCAAGCTGCGGTACCTTGAGAGTCTGGATCTAAGCCTCAATGACCTGGATAGCCTTTCAGTGGGTTCCTTTTCAGGGCTTCCTCTGGTTGACGTTGACCTGAGCCACAACCACTTTCATGAGTTCAACATGGATATATTTTCTGCTAAAGTGAATGGTGAACCTGTCACCTTGGACCTTTCCCATAACAAGCTTGTGTCAGTGTCCACTGCATCACATGGAAGAGCACCACACATTCAGAGCTTAAATCTGTCATCCAATTGGCTTGTGAGTGTTCCAAACCTGGAAGGACTTCCACTAAGGTATCTGAACCTGGATGCTAACCCTATCTCAGAAATTAAAGAGGGATCCTTTGCTCAACTGAAGGATTTATCTTATTTATCCATCAGTGGCCTCAGTGAACTGCAGACAATTGAGCCTTACAGCTTCAAGGGTCTCCAAAGTTTGCAAGTTCTGGATCTCTCAGGCAACCCTAAGTTGCAGAGTCTGAGTCCTACAGTGTTAAGTGGACTGGATGCCCTACAAGAACTCAACCTGTCTGGCTCTGGTGTAGAGTCTCTGCCAGCCAACGTCCTGATACACCTCCCGAGCATCAAGAGTATCAAACTGGGACAGAGCGTCCATTGCTGGACCAGTCAAAAACAGGGCCAGTTCCACCGACAGTTGGGGCAGGTCCAACACAATGAAGTGTTGAACTGTAACACAGAGGGCATCGTGCTGTGATAAACTTACTTCCCTTCTTGTGCCTTATCTACTTTTTTATGCAATCAGTCTACATTTATCGGTTGCTTGGATTCTGTTTCACCACTACGCCATTCACACCAGTGTTCACATGACAAACCAGCACAAAATGTTTATTATTCCAGCTTTAGCAACCATTGCCTAAACATGGACTCATGTAGTTCAATATTTCCAGCATTCTAGCTCTATTTCCATGTATACCATATTTTTATGCCTTCTGTCAAACACATTGCAGTCTAGTTCATAACTTTATGCCTTCTTCACTCTTATGGGATTGTTGTGGACCACTAAAAAGTTCTCGTTTGAGTTTTTATGTCTTATTTCAAAGAGACAACTTCTTACCAGTACTGCTATCTGTTATAGTCTTAGAGCTACTGTGAAAAGCTGCTAAACCTTTCCTTTTCCTTACCTTAAGAGGAAAACATTCACTTGACTTTGTAACTATTGTAATGTACACTGTTTATGAAAAGTACACAGACATTGGTCAAACTTGGGTTTTTCTGCCTCTAAATTGGAAAGAAAACTTTTTTTCTATTAATCTGGTTACTTTTTTTTCCAAGTTCAGGCAGAAACAGACCTTCTGTATCTTTGCAGCGGTATTACAGCATCAGCGTGTAAACATTTTTGAGATTTAACAGCAACATGCAAAAAATTATCTATAAGTGATGCAGCAATAAAGCTTTCTTACCAAGTTTTTTGTTGGAGACGAATCAATTAACTTTTGTTCCAACTTCGCCTGTTCACTTTGGTTCCAATTTGGCAGTATTTCACTGAAGCTTACCGTTTTTTTTCCTGTTTTTTTTAATTTAAACTTGACGCTAGCTGCATCAGAAACATTTGAAGAAAGTTCAGATGTACAATCCAAAGACCAGCGTGCCCTTTTTCTTTGTAGTTGTTTTTCCCGACAGCCAAAGTATTGTTTCTAACTTTTTGGATACTCTTTTTTTCTTCTTCTTTTTTTTCCTACCAGACTCCCCATTTAAACAACTCTTTCATAACAACATAAAAACAGTTCACCGAGACTAAAACCCCCTAAAACCTTTAATGTTGTACCTTATCTCAAAAATGTTACAGCAGGAGAACAAACGGATCCAAACATTGAACAACAGTGGAGCTTCTTTAGTCAAACATTTACTTTGGAGAAGAATTGGACCAATAATGTATGACCACACATCAATGCAGTGGTGTCTATGTGGGTAGAAGTTTGAGGTTTTGTATCTACCTGTGTAAAGTTTTTCTTTGCATTCCTGTGGTATTTAGAGGGGGGGGATCAACCTCAAATCTGCCTTTTGGGGGCTGGTATTGGTGTCCAGAGTCCAAGTTTTGGTTTGGATTGAACTTCCACAGTAAATGTTTTTATTTTGTGACTTGAAAATTCAAAGTGCATTAGCTGTTGTCCAAATGTTTATATTTGTATGTATGTAACTACTGTACATCATTTTATATTTGTGTAATTTTTTTTTTAAAATAAATTTCTAATACTGAATCCTATGATTGCGCTTTCCTTTTGAATTCAGAGTTGAGGGAAAAAAAGTGCAAATTAAATGCAAAACCACAATTGCTAAAATATTGTGCAAGCGTCTGCACTTCAGCATTTGCGTACATTGTCAGCAGAGGCCTTAATCATAGCAGGGTGTGGCACCTAGAGTGACACAAAGCCTAGATCTCAGCAGTTTTTTTCCTTAAAGTTTCTGCAACTTTAAGGAGAGAGGAAAAAAAGGTAAATGTCTCTACTTTGGTTTTATATGGAAATGTCTGGAGACAGAAACACTGTTGTGGTTTGGACCTGTGTACTGGGCTTTAGAGACACAGCAGGTTTTGGCAGCTGAGTGCTGGGAAGCAGCCAGGGTGGTGACCACGGAAAAGAAGAAATTGGGGATCTGACGAAGCAGCAACTTCATCCTGTGTGTGTGTGTATGACTATGTGTCTGGCAATTTGTGCGTCTGCTGTGTGGGTCAGAGGAAAGATTCACAAAAAGCCTCGTTTTGTGTGACTGATCTGTTATAGTCCACCCATCTGGCAGACATCCAAACCAAACAAAGGGGGTTTCAACTCTTGTGTCAGAAACAGATTCATCGGTGAGAAGTCTCAACGAAATAGGAGGAAACACGTCACAAAACGGTTTCATTTTGAGAAGAAATATAAAAAGTTTAATAAGTTTTTTTTGGGGTTTTCCTGCCTTTTTACTGTTCTCTGCACTCCAGACATCATTTAAAGTCTGACTTTTATACACGAAGCTCAACCCTAAAAAATAAACTCAAAGCATCTGGGGAAACACTGTCCCCCTCTGTAACAATTCCTACTGTTTACCTCTGAATCCAAGGAAATTCTGAGGATTGAACCAGCAGGAAAGCCCAGGATTTACTGAAATTAAAGGACTAATTATCCGTTCTTTTTTTGTAAGTGAAATGTGAACAAAGTAAATTTGGAAAATTCATCACCAGTTAAGTACTGGTTTGATTTGCCAAGTCTCCTTTTAGGCTAAGTACTATGTGCTTTCTCAGATATTTGCTAAATATGATCCATTTGATGTTGAGTTCAAAGACGTATTAAAAAAACATCCAGTAGAGAACAGGGTGGGGTGATTTATCCAGTTTAAAACTAGCGGAGATAAACAGAACTTTAAAGAGATCTTTGAAGACAAATCATCTTTGGTCCTTTTTTAAAGAAATATATATCTTTTTCTGATTACACAAAAAGGGTATAATACATTAAAAGCATTATTTGTAAAAGACTGAGTTGAGCTTGTTGGAGATAACCTTCTCTTTGATTATACCAGATTGATGCAGCAGACCTGAGTCTCAGTGGGAAATATTTATGTCTCCCGGTTAAAAAGCAGTTTTTGGAAAGAAGCCACTTATGCACCAAAACTGCTAAAAATATTCAGAGAAAGATCAGGCATGATCTTTTCGGATCGGTGCTTTGGAACGGATGATCCAAAGCACCAAAGTTTCAAGTATAGACAGGTCAAGCTCTTTAAGTTTGAGCTCAAACTAGTGTTTTGTTTTTTCATGTAGTATGATACCACAGTATGCTACAGCCTTTTCTATTCCAAATTGTTGAACACTTGTGGTTTTTAATTGAACTTTTTAGGTAGCTATCACTCCACCTAAAACTAATTAGAACCGGAACAAATTCAGCAGAGGGGGGCAAAAAAGTATTTGCCAGTCCCTTATTCTCAAGTTGTCCCATAGGATTTTCAAAGAATTTATTTGCATACAAGTGCAGAAAATAAATATTTGGTCAACAAAAGTTCACTTCAATACTTTGCATTGAAACTCTGGCTTCCTCAGGTTTGAACACACTGTTGCTGCTTTTTTGGTCCATTCTTCCATGCAGATCTTCTCAAGAGCTGTGATGGTCTGGGGCGGACTTTCTATCTATTGGATTAAGATCCAGGTGAGTCCACTCCAGAACCTTGAAATGCTTTTTAACGTAGCCACTCGTTCGTTGCCTGGTTAGTGTGTTTGGGGTCATTGACATCTTGGAAGATCCAGACACTTTTGACACTCAATGCTCTCACTGATGGAAGGAGGTTTTTGTCCAGATCTCACCATACACAGCACCATTCAGCCTCTCCTCAATACAGATCAGTTGTCCTGGTCCCTTTTGCAGAAAAGCAGCCTCAAAAGCATGATGCTTCCACCCCCATGCTTCACAGTGACTATTGTATTCTTGAGATGAAAATCTGTATTCTTCCTCCTGCAAATATGCCGAGTGAAGTTCATACCAAAGTGTTCCATTTTGGTCTCATCTGATCTTCTCCCAATCCTCCTCCGGATCATCGTCCAGATGGTCTCTAGAAAAGGCCTTTGGAGCTCTGCAGGATTTGAAAACACGATGACATAATTTGTTACCTTTAGTAACCTTCTTTGTTACTGTGAGTCCAGATCTCTTCAGGTCATTGACCAGTTCTCCCGTGTAGTCCGGAGTTTTTCCTAAATGTTCTCAAAATCATTTGTTCCCCACCAGGTGAGATCTTGCATGGAGCCCCAGGTGGAGGGAGATTGTCAGTGGTCTTGTATTTTCTTCCATTTTCTAATAGTTGCTCCAACAGTTGATCTCTTCTGTCTGAGCTGCTTGGTTTTGTACATTGGTTCATCCCAGTCTTCTTCAGATGTACAAGCTTGTCCCTGGTGTTCTTAGACAGCTCTTTGTTCTTGACAATGGTGGAGAAGTCTATTTAAGACTGTGGGCAGCTGTTATTTATACAGATGGCCAGTTCAAACAGGAGCCAGTAATACAGGTAATGAGTGGAGGATAGAATCACTTCTTAAATAAGTAACAGATCTGTTCTGTAATTCTTATTTTCTGCTTCAAAGTACAGATAAACTCACAGTTGATGTGAGCCTGTAATGAACATTAAAGACCTCTCTCCTGTTTTTGTTGGTAATGATAATAATACATTTTATTTGAAGACGCCTTTTTTGGCACTTGTACACCATTTAAAAACATTCATCCAACACCTCACCTCATCACCTTCTACAAGGGCACCATTGAAAACATCCTGACACAGAGCTTTACATCCTGGTTTGGCAGCTGCCAACTTCAGGACAAACAACGGCTCAGCAAGATTGTTAAGTCTGCGAGCAGGATTCTAGGTGCACCTCTCCCGGTCCTGCAGGAGTTATACGAGCAGCGCTGCCTACGCAGAGCAACCTCCATCATTAAGGCCCCCCAGCATCCCTCCCGTGGACTGTTCCCCCCTCATGCCATCTGGAAAGAGGTTCAGGAGCATCAGCTGCAGATCGAGCAGGATGCTAAAAAAGCTTTTTTCCACAAGCTAAATGGACTGTCCTCCACATGCATGCATGCTGGCACAAGTAGTACTCCATACAGACAAGTGAACAGAGGAGTAGGACTGAAGAGGTCAGGAGAGTGCAGAGAAGATCCAAGAGATATGGAGGAACAAGGTTGTTAATGGCTGTTTATTTTTTAACTGGAACAACTTCCAGAATCGGTGACTGATTGCTCCACCGTGTATTCAGAATAAGTTTAGAACATGTATATAAAGAATAGATTTCTAGGAAAATTAATACACAACTGCTAATAGGAGAGACATAAAGGTAACCTTGCCATCTAAGATTATTTTAACCATTGTGTTATCCTAGGCACTTTAACATTGGGAGTTGGGTCATCTAGACCCACTAGACAGTGCTCTGAACCTTTTTTCTTCAATGATTTGTGATCTTCACTGGTGTCCATGGATTACATGAAATCTTTCCACCTTTATCCACCTTTGTCATGGTAGGAATAACATGTCAATGTAAGGGTGGGGTCATCTGGACCCCATAAGATAGCACAATGGTTAATAAGTCAATGGGTCAACTGCAAAACTGAAACTTACTGACTTAGATGACCTATGTATTGTAGGTCCAGTGTCTTTTTTTCCATAACATGATATTAAAAAAAGAAAAGCTATACTGAAAAACCTTAACATTTGTGTTTGTACTTTCAGATTCGTTCAGTGCAATCCAAATTGTTCCTCAGTCTGGGACAACCTGTGTAAAAACTGAGAAGGGTATATGCTCCTAAGCTGTTTGCATGATCCAGCATGACATCTTTTGCTTTTATTTTGAAAAGCTTTATTTATATAAGCGGCTTTTATAACTCGAAGACTATCTAAAGGAACAACAGAAGAATCATAACAATATAGATGGGGATTGTCAAAAGCATCGCAATCTATGTTGGAATTTGGTACTGCAGGGATGAAATGTTTAAAAAGGTAAGCATGTCTTTCTTTTGTTATCTCCCAAAAAAATTTGTTATCTCCCAAAAAAAAAAGGCCATCATTTCATGCTTGCAAAAATGTGAAAAAGCCTCACATTTCTCAGAACGCTTTTAAAAAGACAAGCCTGAGGGGATGAATGCCACTGAAACGTTATCTGATCTGACAGGACAACATGGCAGAGGGGAAGCTTTCTGCATGCTGGTGTAGATAATTCTGGGAGTTTTTAAAGACCCACACTGATAATAATTGGTTTTCTGAATATGTTCTTGTGGCATTTTTCTGATGATGGAGGACATATATCAAGAAAGTTAAGCTTAGAATTCCAGAGCATTTCTTTGTTGAATTCGGGGGTTTCAGGAGCAGATGAAAAAAGGCCGTTGGAAAAAGTTTATAGCTGTGACGAAGAAGCTACAACAGCAAGCTACAAGCTCCCTGCCCTGCTCCATTGTGATGCATCCACTTGTAGACGAATAGATCCGTGTACTTCTTCATTTTCTTAGTCTGAACTGGAATCTGGATCTAAACTGCATGCCTGGATAGCAAAAAATAGCATAATTATAATCAAGAGACCATTGGGAACACTTTTACAATAAATAACAAAATCTGACGGCAGTGGGTGTTTAATGTGCTGATAGTCAAAGATACACAGAAAAAAATGTACTTCTCAAAAGAAGTACAAAAAATGTAATATTAGATGTTTTTTGTTAATAGAGGTGAAAAAAAGCTTTTTTTTTGCCTCAATTATTACAAAAATTGCATGTGAGATGGTGGAGAAACTGGAGATCAATACAGACTACAGAGTTTGTTTTTTGTTTGTTGCTGGTCTGCTGCCGGATTTATGTCAAGGAAAAGGTTTATCTTAGCTAAAAAAAGGTTGAAAAACACTGTTATTACTAGACTAATAAAAATAAGACTAGAATTACACATTTTAAGTTGTAGTTGTCAAAAGTTTATGTAAATTTGAAGTCCAAAAATAAGTTTAATTAGAGACCAAATAACTCAACAAGAAATTCAAGAGGTTGAAACAGTAGATAATCTTCCTAAAAAGTTACTAGTAAGTTAGTATTGTCTTATATCAAGTGCTATAAAATAAAGTAGAAACTAAAATACATAGTATTTGGTGCTATTTTGTTTTGCAGTGTAAAACATGCGTTTTCTTTCGTTCTTCAAACCACCCAACGGCTTGATGAAAGGCTAAACAACACGAACTGTCAAAGTTGAGATCAACGTCTTCAAGCATGCTATTTTGTGTTGCTGTGCTGTGGGATATTCAGCTGTGAGATGTAATTGCTTTGATGCAAAGGGACAATCTGAGCTACACAAAATGTGTTCAGGCAACCAGAATATCTTAAGTAAATGCTCTGCTTTTAATTAAAGAACTATCAGACGTCAGTAATACAACACCCCTGGAAAAATCCTCTTGAGAATCAAGCTATTTAAGGAGCTTAATGTACTTCCCCCAATATGACCTCATTGTGTTGAACCTTTAAGGTGTCCTTCATGTGCATTGCAAAAAAGCATTTTAGAGCTTCTAAACTTCTAGTGTTTGCAGACTTAAAGGGGATTTAGAAGCTTTTCTGCCCCAAGTGCCCTTTGGTTTGTTGCAGTGCAGTGAAAACACATCTGCATGCCTGCAAAGCACCGTGCAGCTCAGAGGTTTGAATTCTCAGCCAAGCCTCTTTTTCAAATATCCCAGGCCACGAGGTTTCGCTTGTGGGAGGAGATACCAGCGAATGTTTTTAGCCTGTCTGTGTTTATCTCACTTACAATGCATGGAAGACACAGATGATGTTTAGAGATCAGGTTTATCTTTTAAGAAAAGTTCTACAAAAACATCAGTAATCGCATCTCCATGTCTGGGTTCATGAGATCATTCAAAGATTCTGTGTCTGCATGGCAGTCGCAGTGTTTCCGTGACCCGGTTAGAAGGCTCACCGTCCCGTTTTAACCCGATGGGGGAAAAATGAAATAAAATTGGGGAACCTTTTCTTTAAATATTATCATTCAGATGTTAACCATCTATGGCAGTAGCCCTTTATCCAAATAATGTATGCAATGTTTTCAAAGCGCGTGTGTGACACAACAAAAATACAATTTTGAACGCACTAAAATGGTGTTTTGGACGCACAGCTTTGAAAACACTAGAACAGAGTTGTAATCCTTGTGCTATCCTAGGCACTTTAACGTTGGGAGTTGGGTCATCTAGACCCACTAGACAGTGCTCTGAACCTTTTTTCTTCAATGATTTGTGAACTTCACTGGTGTCCATGGATTACATGAAATCTTTCCACCTTCATCCACCTTTGTCATGGTAGGGAAAACACGTAAATGTAAGGGTGGGGTCATCTAAGATTGGGCAAAGGTTAAAGCTGCGGTTTTGAATACACTAGAACAGCGTTTTGGAAGCGCGGTTTGTGCATGATAAAAAGTCCGCCGTCTTGGAACAACAAGACGATGAGTAAATGCGTGTTAAAAGGGATGTTTTTTAGGCCTCTTTACGGCACTTTTTTGACAAATTATGACTCTTTTCGCATGGCATACCTGTTAAACCTTTGGCACTGTAACCAATCAAGGACTCGGTTTTGATAGTGACGTATAGGTGGCGTCCGCTTATCTAATTAATAATTGCGGTTTGTTTCCTTCTGTTAAATATGACTCCAAGACAAACATTAATAGAAACAGAAAACAAAAAGCTTGGAGCAAAATTTGCGGGATTTGTACCTCATTTTGCTCCGAGGCTCTACCTATTGTAGGTGGCGCACGAGCGCTAATAAACAGCAGAAAGACAAAAGAAGAAGAATCCCTAGACATGTTTGAGATGACCCAGGCAGCTGTTTCTGTTGAACAGAAGTGCTCAATGAAGGAAATCAAGAAAATATTTCTGTTTATATAAATGGTTGTGGTAATTAAAAAACTCAGATAACTTTATCAGAAATAATTTTACTTAAAACATTTTATTCTTAAATTTTTTCTACTAATAATCATTTAGGTTTTAATGCTAAACATCAGACAGACATTTGCATTAATGCAACAAAAGGAGTTTAACTTAAAAGTTATCTTTTACATCAATTTTATTTATTTTTCAGGGACAGTGACCATTAAAAGCTTCACTGCAATGAGCCAGAATCAGCCCAGCAGCTATTTTTTAAAAATTTGTTTTCTACCTAAAAACTAAAAAGAACAATTAAAAACATAAATAAAAAGGATATACAAGAATAAATGCAATTAAAGCCGCAAGCGGCGTTGTATGGCCCGCAGACGCAACCCGCCTTCCACGCCCAACTCTACGCACCACCGCCCAAACCCCCCCACCGCCCTCACCGCCCTCACCGCCCACTTTTGATAATGGCTAGTCAAAACTGCATATGCTAATTATGCTAACTATGCTAGCTATGCTAATGTGGCTTAAAGTGCTAGCATAGCGATCAGCATCATCAAATGACTCAGAAAAACACATTACCTAAAATTCTAATTTTGCTAACTATGCTAGCTATGCTAATGTGGCTAAAAGTGCTAGCATTGTGATCAGCATCATCAACTGACTCAGAAAAACACATTCCTCCATTGTTGAGAGCTATATGTCATAAGTTGATAAAAAACCCACTTTTTCCAAAATGGCGGCCTTTCTGTTGATTTTATCTCCATAGCAACCGTTTTATGTTTTGGTCCCCTCGGGAGGACGAACAGATTGACATCAGTTTCAGACAAATCGGTAAAAGTAAACTTTTTGTCGTCCTTAGCAACAGTGGTTTTATGCTAACCACGCCCACATTCCTTATATGTCCATATCCAGTGTTTTTCAATGTATTCTGTTTCAGGCATTAGTGCATGCATTCAATTTTCACTGTATTGTATTGAAATGCATGGGAGTTATAACAGTGCGCCACTTTGCTAGCTTGCCACGCGCACGCCGTTCAAAATCTACAACTTCTAATTCCAACATTTTTTCCACAGTAGCTTGCCATTGATGCCCAAAAAGTTTCGAGACACTCGATGAAAATTCCAACGACAAGTTTACGTTTGAATCTGGTGGTAAAGGTGTTTTTTATAGAAAATTCAAGATGGCCGCCTTTTCCCGATGTCAAAGGTCGACGAAACTCCAGAGGTGATTGTAGAGTTAGGCTAGGGACATGCGCGTCAAATTTCGTGAAAATCGCTCGAAAAAAAGTTCATTTTTCCATATTGCGTAAAAACGCGAAAAACTCAAAATGGCAGATTTTGGCATAAAATGGCCGCCAAACCGTAAGTCGTGTCGCCATCACGTAATGATTTAAAAACTTTCTTTGGATAAACCCGACAAAGTTATCTGGGTTTCGTTAGCCGATTCTTAAAAATAAAATCCGAAAAATTTTTTTTTTGCCGAGTCAGCACTTTTTTTTGCGACGGTTTTTTGTTTACCACGGCCACATTCTTTTATCGATTTTGTCGTATGTGACATCGTTTTGTTCAGTGTGGGCCAGGGTATCGCATATTTCAGTTTTAGGCTATTCCGATAAAATATGTGCCAGCTAGCTAAAATGGCGACGGTTGCGAATTCGCCACGCGCACGTGTTTCAAATTCTACAACTTCTAATTCCAACATTTTGTCCACAGTAGCTTGCCATTGATGCCCGAGAAGTTTCAAAAAGATCGATAAAAATCCCTAGGACGAGTTTTCGTTTGTATCCGTTACTAATGGTGCTTTTTTTTGAAAATTCAAGATGGCCGCCCCTTCCCAAGGTCAAAGGTCAACAAAACTTCTTTGATAGTTGTAGAATCGTGTTTGTGGCATGTGTATGCAATTTCGTGAAAATCGCTTAAACAAAAGTGTAGTTTTCCCATATTGTGAAAAAACACGAAAATTGCCATTTCATAGAGTTCGTCACAAAATGGCCGCCAAGCCGTAGGTCGTGTGGCCATCCCATAATGATTTCATAACTTCTTTGGGATATCTCCAACACGCGTGTTTTGGTTTCGTTGCTCTAATTTGAAATATTTTTTTTTGGCCCCATAAGCAATTTTCGGCCCATTCATCTTTTTGACGGGATCGCTCGCTGTGATGTCATCGACTTCGGGGGGGTGGCGTTCTCTTTGCCGAAAATTCATTTTCAATTTATCCTAGGTGTGTTCCAATTTTGGTGAGTTTTCGGGTATGTGGCGGGGGTCAAATTTGCGATCAACGGATCCGTTAGAAACGGGAATAATAAGAAACGAAGCAGAAACAATATAGAAGTTTTTGCGGTTAGGATTTCCTATGTATTTCAATGCGGCCTGTCTTTTACTATAGGCTGGGCATGTCTTTTTGGCTTTAAACCCGTATTTTGAGGACTTTTTGGGGCTTTTTTGTGTTTTTGTCGTCATTTTTGCGACTACAAATTTGTCGTTTGTGCGGGGGTGTTGTGCGTGTGTGTGTTTATTTTTGTTGCGTTACACAATTGTCGTGTCGTTGTGTGCTTTGGGCGACTTTTGACCCCATTTTTTGGCGTTTTGACGCGTTTTTTTGACGTTTTGGACCTTTTTGAGTGTTCGACCCTCGTAGCAGTTACAATATGGTCCTTGCACTCTGTGAGTGCTGCGGGCCATAATTATAAGACAATTAAATTAGAAAATAACTTTTGATAAAGAAGGAGGCTGCATACATTAAACATTAAAATGAATATAAAAGTATTATAAAATTAAAGTAGTATAAAATATTTTATATTTTATTGAATATAACCTCATAATCTCCTATTAGGGTGATGGGGGGGAGCGTGTTCAGCCTGCATTGCACCTTGGGGGGAGGAGCTACTTGGCAGTGGCCCCCCTCCCATGATTGGAATAGCCCCCCCCTCTCGGTTATGTAGGACCCTTGGTGGTGTTGGTGGTGGTGGGGGGGCGCCTGGACTTCACTGCCAGCAAGCAGCAGATGTCCTTTTAGCGCCCTACCCGCCAGTTTTAACTGCATTACAGACATTTAGGGCCTCTTGGTGGTGGTGGTGGGGGGGGGGGGGGTGGAGGGGGGTGATTGGACACTGTGAGTAATCAGGCACTGTCCCATCAGTGCCCTACCCGCCAGCACAAGAGGAAAGGCAGAGACAAGACTTATATACTTATATACAAACAGGACTGACAAGACACAGGTTATCGTGATCAGGGCAGATTGGGACCAAGGAAGTAAAACTCATTAACATGACAAAACACGAAACCTTTCAAAATAAAACAGGAAACAGAACTCAAACATGACTGAAACAAGACGGAGAGCAAAAACCAATACAAAGAAACCCAAACCATGACAGGGAGAGGGATCCCTGAGTTCTCTGGCAAGACCAAGAGCCGGGGATCACATCACATCTGAGCCTGGGGGTATTCCTGTCCCTGTGGTGTGGGTTCTGGTCCTTGACCCTGAGTACTGGGCTTCGCCAAATTTCCATCTGTGGGCGAGCCTGGTCGAGCCATGTTTACAACACTTCCTGTGGACCCCTTCTTCCCCTGGGTGTCCTCCTCCTGGGCGGGGGCGGCCGGCCCCTGCCTTGCTCTCTCCTGGACCAACCGTGGGCCGGGTGGGTGGCTGCCTGGGGCGGGTCTCCCTTGGGGGGTCCTGGCTCATGTCTGGGGTTGGGGCGGGGGGGGTGCCCAGAACTCCTGGGTGGTGATGAGGTGCTCGTCTGGGGCTGTGGGCACTCTTCTGGGAAAGGGCCCTGCGTTGGGCCCTCCCTGCACGGCGGAGGGGCTGCTCTCCTGGTTGAGCAGGAGCTGAATTCTCTGTGACCCAATGCCTCCCTGCTCTCTGGGGGCCCCGTGGCAGTCCTGCTGGCCCTGGCCTGGGTGGCGGATGTGATCGCCCGGGGGCGGTTGTTCTCTCTCTGCTGCTGTGTGGCGTTGGGGGGGTTCCGGCTGCCACTGCGGCGGGGGTCTTGGTGTGGGGATGGTTGGGCGCTCTCCCTCCTTTTTATATTCCATCATCCATTTTAGAAGAATATAAACACTCAATTGAGCACAGATTTTAGCTCACCTTTACACAAATTTGCAGGTTTGAATGAAATGTTTCACACTAATTGGTTTGAAGGCATAAGAATGCGTGTGTGAACACTATCTGTGTACTATTGTGTACATGTTGACATGTCGACATTTTCGCAGCTAGCAGGTGTGTTTATAACATTTGAGTGTGTGTGTGGACAGGCTTGTTTGTATTACATCTGAACCTGACCATAATGATAAACATAAAAAAACTTTTATGTTATCCCCCCCTCTCTAACATCCCTCTCTCTTCTTCCCTTCTTTCCTTTTCCTTCCGGTCCAACACAAAAGATTTTCAAATACGATTAAAATGAATAAAGTTTGGCCTCAATTACAAAAGGGGTTTATTCAAATATACCTCTGTTTTGTCAGAAGATTCATAACCCCTCTTGTTTAAGTAAAATATGTCCAACACAAGAGGCCCTCAGCTCTCATCTGTCAACCCAGCTGTCGGACAGGACAAGTTAAAAAAAACAAAACAAAAACTCAAAAGAATATAAATGATATAATAGCTCATGGAAGAAGCATAACAAAGGGGGAAAAGCATATTAAATTTCAACCGAATGTTAAGGACAACCACAACTTCCTGTTATAGTTCAACCTCGCTGCAGCTCAGTGTCCACCTTAATCTCAGGCGCCTTTCCCCGCCGTCAGCCGCCTGGTCTCGCCGACGATCCAGACGAGGTGCTGGTTCCTCTAAAACACGCCTATGGACTTTACATTGAAACTGGCACCCTCTGCTGCGCAAATCGCGTTTTGGTGTGAACGCAGCATTGTGCTGCATTCAAGGTCCACACACACTGGGCACGTGTTCAAGAACACGCTATACGTGGGTTCAAGAACACTCAATCAGCAGGCGGCATCCACACGGGACCAGCGCCAGACACGCAGGTAGCAGCAAATAATAGAGCATGACAGTAGAGCAAAAGAAAAGAGGTAACGAGAACCTGCCACAACTATAACTTTGAAAAAGAATCTACGATACATTAAAAAATTCAGGTCAAAAATATCTAGTCAATAAAAGGAAACACTTGCATGGGGTACAGTCTGATTTTAGAATTGTGCAATGTTAGTTTAGTTTCGTTATTCTGTAGTTGAGTTGTGGGTGTTTGTATGTAAAAGCGTCTTTAGTAGAACGGGTTTTCCTGCAGCAGCCAGTGAAGACACTTGCTGTGATGTTGCTTTAGACAGAGTTGATGGATCAGTGTGTCACTCAAAGAGGTGCTCTCCTGAACCTCCACAGCACCATATAGGGGGGGGGGGGGGGGGGTCACACATGATCAGCACAGTCACCTGTCTTCCACAAACCAGGTGGAGATTTTGGTTTCAAACTTAGACACGAGCTGCAACTATGATAGTTTCCCATGAAATGTAAAGTGTGTTTGACATGCAATGACAGTTTAAACTGTTATTTCTACAATGGATCAAGTTTGTTTTTCAAGGAGATCTTGTTCTCCTGGTCTCACAATCATACCTGGAAGTCAGTGAGTCCATAGACACCCAAGCAGCCACTAATGGACTGAACGCTGCTGGGCACAAATCCCACCCATGTTTGACCCTGGCAAACACAGGACCTAAACCAGTAAGCCTCCAGAGGTCCATGACACTAATCATGATTGCAGTGATAACATCATAGCTTTGGGCTCCCAAGTCAAAAGACTTTTAAGAGACTGGATGGCTCAGTCGGCTGTGTGTAAGACAGGGTTCAATTCCCAGGGGGCAGGATGAGCTTCATCCAGTGCGGGTCCCCGGGAAAGTCCCCTGCTGAACCATGTGCCCACAGGGGGGCCAAGTTTGGGTCTCCTGTGCCGGACCCCAGCCCGGATAAAATACAGGGTTGTGTCAGGAAGGCCCAACCAATCAGTGGAAGCTCATTCGCTGTGGGCGACCCCTGAAGGAAAAGAGAACCAACGGTCAGATTAATTGAAAAACATCTAATTTTTTTGTTGTTGAGTGACATTTATGGTAATGTAGTGAATGCAAATGGCCGAGCTCCCAGTGGTTGTTTTAAAGAAACATCTTATTATTTGACAATAAACGGTTACGTGTAGCATCATTAACATGGAATAAAGTAGCCAGATAAGTTTTGCACTTTATCTGCAACTTGGTTCTGTTTTGAAGAATCGAAGAAGAGTAATTCAGAGGCTTTATTGATTCCCAGGAGAGAAACACGAAGAGGCTACAAGAATCAGGTAAACACTGTGATACCAGGATTATTTCTTCAAAAGCACACACACAGTTAAAACCTCTCAAAGCGGAATTTGTCAACACAGCGTTACAGACAAACCCAGTCAAACAATGGCAGTAAAACTCCAACAATGTGCTTTTGCACTCATGTTGCAAAGAGTGCCTTTTGTAAAATGACCACTCTCCTTCCCATGCAGCCTGCTCGGGAAGCTTGCATCACCTTGAATTGGGGGAGTGTGGAGGGAGTTTCCCAGAGGAAACTGGATATACCCTGTTATTCTCCTCCATCTGGTTTCCATCAGGAGCTCCTGGCTGGAAAGGTTTTTCCCTGTGGAAGGACACTTTTATTCTCCGTGTTTTCTGTCTTTTCCAAACAACCTCCAACTTAGTAGTTCACTTTTTTATTTACTTTGCTATTTATTTATTAATAACTGTTATATTTAAATAAGTGAACAGATAAGTTCAGAGTTTTATATGTTTATTGAAACCAAGTCAAAACCAATCAAACTCTCATTATGTTAGTCCAGTAGTGCTGGGCGAGCATGTAGAGCTACGCTCACACCAACCTCGATTTCCAATGAAAAGTTTAAGTAAACGAGCGTTTCGGCCTTCTGGGTTCAAAACGCAAATTTGTACAACTGCGTTCAATGGTTCTATGTACAAAACGTGTAGCCTATGAGAGCGCATTAAAGTTAACCCGCACCAAACTGTGAAGAATCAGGGCCTCAGATTTGGTAGTGATGTATGGATGGCAAATCTTTTAATTCAAAGACCTATCAACCGTTTGAAAACTGATCATCGAGGGAAAATTTAGACATTTGCACCGCTACGACATTTCACACAAACCCTTTTCCAACTGTAGGTGGCAGGCATGCGCTGGCAAACAGTAGAAAAAGAAAAGAAGAAGAAGCCCCTCCCTGTTCATCCAGTGTGAACACTGGGAGCTAAATGCATGTTCAAGAATGCGCCTTTAGCTCATTAATGTACACGTATCACATTCCCGGTGTGTCCGTAGCTTTAGACTTTAGAGGAAATACAGCATATTTACCTCTAGTTTAAAAATTTTTTCTCAATTATAATGCCTGGTAAATTAGGTTGCAACTAAAAAAAGATGCCTCAACCCTTGTGCTATCCTAGGCACTTTACCATTGGGAGTGGGGTCATCTAGACCCACTAGACAGTGCTCTGAACCTTTTTTCTTCACTGATTTGTGATCTTCACTGGTGTCCATGGATTCCATGGCATCTTTCCACCTTTATCCACCTTTGTCATGGTAGGGAGAACCCGTCAAAGTAAGGGGGGGGGGGGGGGGGTCATCTGAGATAGCACAAGGGATATAATCACAGGACAAACTTGAAAAGAGAAATAAATTACTCCATCCACAAATACCAAACAGCTTAAAGTCCCACTCTGTGTTCCCAGTGGTTTTTTAACTATGATTATGACATTTTTAGCCAAAAATCCAAAAACCTGTGTTGTTTTCTAGGAAATGGCTTCTGCAGAGCAGCAGGAGGTTATTGGCAATGCACACTTTGAGTTGTGGGCGGGACCGTTGGCACAATGCGACCCCGCCACCACTTTCCCTCCTTATTGCCGAGAGATCCCTGTTTCTTGCACTCTCCTGCTAGTTTACAGTCCCTCACGCACTCAACCTAAAATAACCAGTACAACGAAAATATTAAGCAGTATTGTAGCTATCCCTCCGTACAGTTTAGATCCAGATTCCAGCTCAGACGAGGAAAACAAATACGCTCATGGATCTATTTGTCTGCAGGTGGATGCATCAGAATGGAGCGGAGCAGGGAGCTTGAGGCTCACCCAGTGTATTTTTTACATCATATTAACAATCTTTTTTAGACTGCATTTTTTTTGTCTGCTCCTGATTCACAACAATTTAAATAATGAAATACTCTGAAATGCAATTTGAAGCTTAATTTTCTTCATACCTGTCCTTCATCATCGGAAAAATGTTGTCAGAACATGTTCAAAACCTGATTTTCGTAGAGTGAGTCTTTAAAAGCGAAATACATTTTTAAAAAATGCAAAAAAGAAAAATATTTAGAACTCAGGTATGGAAAACTAGACCCATGTGTGTGTGCAAATGATCAGGAAGGAAGTGCATGACTGTGAAAAATAAGAGACAGGAAACTCTTGTTAATCTCACCAAAAGATCAAAAAACACCCAAGCACCGTGACTGCACAGTGTGTTCTCAAAGATGCCTTCTCAGTCTTCTATATAGACACACAGTTACAAAGAAACAGAAGTTTAGTACATTTGAAGGGTAAACTCATGAGTGGATCCTGTTTTGTTTGTTGTGTGCAAACAAAAGTTTGCACACAACAAACCAAAAACAGTTATTGCTCTCTTTAGCTGGTTTTAAAGCTATTTTGCTTATAACCTTTATAATATTCTATCTGCCAATTAGATAAGACTCGAAAAGGACTGTCTGATGCAAAAATAGACAACTGTGATCTTTGAAAGACAATTTTGTTGGAGTTAACCTGAAGAGGAACACAGGGTGATGCAGCACACTCTCCGTCCTTTCTGTTTAGAGAAGATAAGAGGACTGCTTGGCTGTAATTGCATCCACATGACTGGGCGTCTGGATTATGGTTCATGGCCCAGAAGGCTGTTTAGTAAAACATATTTGATGTTGCATAACAGATCTCAAAAGGATCAACCCTTTCTGTTAAAGTGATTAAGTCTAGATTTTCTCTGTTGGTTCTGTTTTTTTAGAATACCCTTACAGTCTTCATGCTATAAAGTACAGACTGTATTTGGACTGAAACCCACTGCTTTGATCACAGTGAAATATTATCATAATGTTGAATAATTTCGCTTTTATTTACATTTATTTCAAGGACCTTTATTTGTCTTCGATGCCTACTCAAATGTTTGACAAGAGCGCTCTCTGGTGACAAAAGCGAGCAGCTACTTCTCACACCTTGGATCGTCACATAATGTGTTTGATTGAGTTGAATGCAGTGCTATTTACCCCTTGTGCTATCCTAGTCACTTTAACGTTGGGAGTTGGGTCATCTAGACTCATTAGACAGTGCTCTGAACCTTTTTTCTTCAATGATTTGTGATCTTCACTGGTGTCCGTGGATTACATGAAATCTTTCCACCTTTATCCACCTTTGTCATGGTAGGGAGAACACGTCAATGTAAGGATCGGGTCATCTGGACCCCATAGGCTAGCACAAGGGGTATTCTGCTTCTGTACAGTGTCCTTGAATTTCGTAAAGGTTGCTTGTATGTGTACTATTTTAAGCTGATGCATTTTTTTAAGTGAGGTCTCTAAATTTCCTGCACATAAACAAATATCAATAAAAACAATAATCTGTTCAAGAATCATAGACAGAATTGTGGAGAAACCCAATTTAATCAACCATTTCCATGTGGTTTCAGACAATCCAAGTAGCTGTTTAATACAGCGCTCCAGTGCTGAAACCAAAATCATCATGAAATAAAATATGCTCCAATAATTCTGGGTACATGGGGTGTTTTTCATTTCAAATTTCCTTACAACAATATTTTCTAGTTGATATCAAATTTTCCAAAATTATCCGTTTGTGTGTGGTGAGACCACAAGAAGGCAGCATTGTTCTTAGAATGTCGTTCATCCTTTTTTGACAATTAAAAAGACAAATGAAATAGACAAAAAAAATCAGAACACATGAGTGTTAAATAATAAATAATAATAATAAAATCTATTTATCATATTTTTGTACTGTTTATCCAGCAGCACCAGCAATAATTGACATTTTCTTCTTCTTTTCTTTTGGACGACTTTCTTCTTCTCTGCACTGAATTGCATTTCGTTTCACTGCGATGTCTCATTCCTCACAGTGTGTTAGCATATAGCCCGCTATATATTTGTAATTGATGGCGGCATTCCTATGAGCATTCAAGGATGGAGTTGGCTCTCATGACTCGAACGACCTTCCTTGAGATGTAGCTGTACTCATATTGCAGGTGTTCATGAAACAAATACAGGTACCCTGAAAGAAAAACAAAGAGGAACAATCAATAGCAGCCTCCACTGCTCAGAAGGAAAAAAATCTTTCTATACATTGAAGGTTTGGTATTTAGAGACATCTAGTGGTGAATCTGTGAGTGTTTAACAGTTTCAAGAATACCAGAGCGGTAAGCAGCAGCATCGACCTCATCACCGATGCCTGGAAAGTCTCTCTCTATGGATCTTGGGTAGCCGGTGTCCATGGTACTTTCTGCTTCGTTATAACTAGAAGTCACAAATAAACGAAACATTAAAATACAGAAATCAATGTGGAAAAAGGTGTATCCTGTTTCCCAAGATTGCACATTCAAATCTTATATGTCTTGTGTCCAATTCACCTCCAATACTCTTCATCACTGAAGAGCAGAGTCTTCCCGGTGTCTCTGATGTACACAGCTGCATCAATCTTCCTTATTCTTTTGGGAAGACCCAGTTTGTGTATGTACTTTGGGTATCCATTCACAAGGTTGTATCCATTCAAAGCCCACATTCGGATCCCTGTTAAGAACAGAGTTTTTGAATCGTATTCTTAATAATCAAAAGAAAACCAGAGGCAGAGATGTGCTCACCTCTAAACATGATCACTAAATCCTTCTCTGTGTTTTCGTACGCTGCGTCCACCTTGTTGGGTAGAAAAGGCCAAGTGGACTTGATCAGGCTCTGCTGAGGTTCTGAAAACTGAGGATGAAGGCGCCAGTAGAATCTGAGAAAAAGGCAGAATGGCATCAAACAAAGAGAGATTCAGTCTTGAGGATTTTACAATCACCGCGGATCCACCAAAAGACTGAAGGGTAAAAACATCTTGAGCATTAAGATTAAAACATAGGCTGTGTCCTATTTACCACTCTAACCCCTATATAGTGCACTATATAGAGCGTTCACAAGTTGGAGTGCTGTCCGAATCTACAATTCCAAAATCAAGTGCCCTAGAAATTACCCAGAAGTCTCTGAAAAACCAGTGTGCATCTATGCTCACTTGATCAGCAAATATAGACCACAATGCATTGTGTCAGAACAATTTTTGCCAAAAAAATGTATTTTTTTGATAAACCATTAACGTTTTTATCTTCAAAATACAGTGGACTCATAAATAATCATGGGTATAATGCTCATATCATATAGCTTTTAACTTCGTAAAATCGATGACGTCATATCCACTGTAAAAAAAAAAAATACAGTAGTGAGCATGGTGTCCAGATTGCTTTTAAAATTCAGGGCACTACATGGGGCCACACTATATAGTTTTTTAGTAGTTAGGGGTTAGGGTGGGAATTCGGACACAGCCATAGTTCAAAGACTTAAACTCCTGTGTGATTATTAAGATCTTAAGCCTTAGTCACAGATCCGTACGGGTGCTGCTGGTTTTTGGGTTATCTGAGCTCCTGGATGGTCATAGACAGCAGCGGCGGCATTTTATGTGGAGCTTGCAGTCTCTTGCAGTTAGCTTGAGGCTCGTTCGGCCACCTAACGGACGTCATGACAATGGAACGTACCATTGTCGCCTGTGTGTATTGTAAAGTGACTGCAGGGCTAATGTAAGTTGCACACACTCGTGACGTAAGGGTGATGCAGTCAAACACTGCCCTAGAAAACAACACAGGTTTTTTTATTTGGCCTAAAACTGGCATAATCATAATTAAAAGACTACTAGGAACGCTTTTAGGATAGATCTTAAGATAATCAGAGTGGGACTTTAAGCTGTTAGGTATTTGTGGTTGGAGTAATTTATTCCTCTTTTCAACTTTGTCCTGTGATTTTAAGGCATCTTTTTTCAGTTCCAACCTAATTTACCAGACATTACAATTGAGCAAAAAAATTAAACTAGAGGTAAATATGCTGGATTTCCTCTGAAGTCTAAAGCTACAGACACACCGGGAATGTGACACGTGTCCAATAATGAGCTAAAGCCTGAAACACATATTAATGCTCTGCAGTGTGAAGGTAGCTTTACAGTCATGCTTCACCAAGGAGTTACATGAACAGCACTTATGGGCCTCTTGCACTGTGTGCAGGATTAAAGAGGTTGGAAAATACATTCCACTTGCTTGCGTCTCCCTTACTTCACTCTGTACTCTATGTGTTTGCTACAACCTGTCACCTACAGCATGTTCACTGAAAAAATGAGCATGAACATTTTTGTCCCATGGGCTCACCGAGCGGTCTATGACTCTGCTTTTTCCTGGATGTCTGTCACAAGTTTGTCCATTTTTTGCCCCCAGGCAGCCTGTATCGATCCATAAGGGCAAATGTGTCTAAAGCTTTAAGGGATGTTCCTGTAAAGTGATCAGGTTATATGATATATAGAGTTATTGTGCTGTACCTGTCTTTAAAGATATAAGTTTCTCCTCTAAGATCTGTGACTGCATCTAAGCTCAGCTCTGGATCACATCGTTTTGGTGCATCAGGCTTTGGCTTCACCTTCTTGCCGTTGGGGTTGGGACCTGTAATTGACAGCAGACATTGGTTTGTCTCTCTTAAACAACTTTTAATGAAAAGAAAAGCCTTTGACGAACACTATCCATGCCCAGATTACAAATTTAAAGACATTTTCATAAATGTGCTCACCATACAGATCTTGAATGCCGTCAATGTCATCTTCAGCCAAGGGAAACCCTTCACTGTAAGAATATGCTGCATACATCAAGGCCCCTGGGTCGGATGAATGGGACATCCCAAGTGCATGGCCCAGTTCATGGGCTGCTACTATGAACAGGTTATAAGCTGCAGGGAATAACACAAGTTTGGATTTGGTCATCTTAAAAATGAAAAATTAGTCTTTCGATAATGATGATTCTCACCTGATGAATCTTTGGTCCAGTTTTCATCTTCATCAAAATGAACGTCTCCACCAATCCCAGCGCCAGGTGGGTAGGCATGTGCCAATAGGCCATCTGGCCCATCAAACGGGTTAAAGTCTCCATGTTCTTCAAAGTAGAGACCAGAAAAGTTTTTAAATCTTCAAAAACTTTGGTTTACACTGTGCTATTTTCAAACTACTTCAATAGAAGTCTGCTGCCTTTGTACCTCTTGACCCAAAGCTGATCATGATATCAGCTGTGCCATCATGCAGTTTCCGGAAAGTCAAGGGAGTGACAGCAGACCAGACGTTCAGAGCTTGACGGATTATTCTGTCTACATCAGAACTCTTTAGATCTGGAGTATAATTTGTTATCCTGTAGAATATCAGATTTGTAGGTGAGTCCTCTCTCAGATATTATTGTCACCACAGAAGTGTACTAGTACTGGAATCATACCTGAATGTGAGATCATTGTGCTTCCATTTCAGGCGTTGAGGAAAGTGATTGTACTCCCCAATATCTGGGACACCACATCTGGGCTGCTTCATTAGGTCTAAGGTTTTTTCATCTAGATTCCCTGTCACCTTTACAACAGATAGCACAAAAAATACATAACCAGACAAAAGGACATATAAATTCATCCAATATTTATCATTGTGACTTTTTTTGGTGTCCTATTGTGACCAAAGAAAAAGAATATGGCGCTCAGTTTGTTTTTTCGATGTGGTTCACCTTGAGTTTGAAGAATGTTTGCATTTCCCTGATCTTTGTCTGAAAGGCTCCAGATGCTGCCCTTCGACCTTGGAGGCCAGGTGAGAGACCATAGAGCTGTCGAAGGTATTTCTGGTTGAAATAAAACAAAAATAGTCACATGATTTACTCCTCCTGCCTTAAAACAAGACAAGTACGAGAAATGCAAATGTAAAGCATCTTTCCAAGGATAAAAAAAAAAGAGAGTAAGTCATCAGTTCTCACCTCGGCTAAAAGGTAATCGTCTATTTCTGTGGAGCTGCTGGAAGAAAAGTCTCCTGTTTGCAGAGGGAGGGCAAAGGTATGACCGGCCAGCAGCAGGAGCAACAGAAAAGCTGTCATTGTTGTCGACACAAAGTTGTCCAAACTTGTCAATGATTGCCAGATGCTCTCAGCTGTATTTATATTGTTTTGGTGGACTTTTTTTTTTCAAAGAACCTGGTGACTCAGGAAAAAGCCCCTAGCCACTTCCCCCTCCATGTGTGGGAATACACTTGAGTCTGTACATTTTTGTCTGGTTTGAGGAAACCAAACTTTGATAACATTTATCACCTTTGATAAAATTGATCTTGATGAATTTGTTTTTCGAAAGATTTACTCTTGTTACAACTCTCTTTCTGGGAACTCTTTAAAAATGTTACCTCCACTCTTAACCTTTGTTCTTTTTGTGAATATCCCTTAAAATGTTCTTTTACATTTTCAGAGACAGAAAAAAGGACTGCTGAAGCCACTTTAACATTTCAAGAAAGAAGATTTTAAATCCAGATGATTCAACATCAAAACAAAAGAAAAAAAAACAATGAAATGAAGAAACAGGATGTGCTCTCGACCCCATGATAGTCTTGTGTTTTCTGTGTTTTATTTTAGGTTAACATACTTTTATGACACATGCAATCCCCCAGAAAAAAAGACATGTTTGCCTATCCAACACAGATTTTGACATATCACCTCCCATTATGATTTGGGTTCCTTTGCAGATAATTTGGAGCAGTTTGTTTGAATTCAGGAGGTCATGCGCTACTTTTTTTTACTCTAATGTGATTCATTTTTCCTGGATTGCAAAAATTCTAAACGATAAACTCCTGTAAGGATTCAGTGGTTTGGTTTTCTTGGTCATGTTTTTGGTTTCCTTTTTTAATTCACTCCAGTTTCAGGTTGATGATCCACAGCTGTCTTCAGTTCAGTTAATTGCCCTCAGCCTATTTAAGTGTCTTGGTTTCTGTTCATCCTTGTCAGGTCATCTGCTCTGTTTTATAACTGGTTTGTTTCCTCCCATAGTTTTGTCATGTTTCAGTTTGTTTATTAAATGTTTTATTTCCTGTCACCAAGCTTGGTCTCCTGCATTTTGGGTCTTCCACCATCAGTTCCAACCAAAGATGATGCAGAAGAGCAGAGCGTTTAGTCACAGACCAGACACTACAAACCACAGGAAGAACATATTTTTGAGTATTGATAAAGTTACCTAGAAAGGAATTCAACATATAGGATCAATCTGAAATTATAACAATAATTCTGAGGAGAAACTTTTCCTGTTTTTTGTAGTTTTTTTTCCAACAAGAGCTTTCTTTCTTTGGTTCTTTCAAGAAAACCGCCATGCAATGCCTAGCGATAATTACAAACATCTGGTTTTATTTCTCTGTACCACAGTTGTGGAATAATTGAAGAAAACTTGTTTACTTCAGAGGCAACAGCATTTTTACTTAAATTTAAATTAAATAACAATGGATTACACTCAGTCCTAATTCACAAAATAAAACATCAATTCATAAAACCTGTCCTTTAGTTTTCCTTTATGGCCATTTCTTGTATTTCTGAGTGGGAAAACTACATATTCATGATTATAAAAACCAAAAAAAGATGGAAGTTCAATTTTCAAGGAGTTTTAAACTGATGTTAAAAAACAGGTTCTCCTGAAACCACAGAGAAGCAATGTTCTTGGTTGGATCTCAAAGGCCGGCAGGGTCCTTTTGAAATTTGTCATAAAGTCAGTAAGGAAAACGCTGTGGTAGTATGTTCAAGTTAGGCAAGGAAACAATACAAACACCACTAAACAATAGGTAAAGCTACAGTAGTTACTTACATGTTGAGGCAAGCAAAACCAACTGACATGTTCTATAACAGTGTTCTCTCTTTGTTTTTGAGGGGATAACATTCTAAAAATAACCTGCAATGAGTGAAAGATGTTTAACCCTTGTTCTATCCTAGACACTTTAACATTGGGAGTTGGGTCATCCAGACCCACTAGACAGTGCTCTGAACCTTTTTTCTTCACTGATTTGTGGTCTTCACTGGATTACATGAAATCCTCTTCACCTTTATCCATCGTTGTCATGGTAGGGAGAACACGTCAATGTAGGCATCGGGTCATCTTGACCCCATATAGCACAAGGTTTAAGGCTGTGAAACTTCTCACCACACATTTTATACACTTTTCTCAGACAGACATGAACATTTTCCCTTTTTGTTTCGCATGTTTGAATTCTCAAAGTTCAAACTTTTGCTGAAAAAATTACAGGAGAAGGAAAACAAAAATTTGCTTGGGATCAAAGATTTAATAAGGCAAACTGAAGGTGCAGGAGTCGTGGGAGAGAGGAGATTGATTGACAAGATCTTCAGCCAACCAGGGCGCGGAACAAAGAGCACTGTAAAAACAACTAAACAAGCAAAATTTCACTGAAAAAACCCAGCATGATCTCAAAATGTCTATTGCGATGTATTGAGGGAACACCTTATATTTACTTTATTAAGTCTTAAAGTGGAGCTGGAAAAAAATCAGTGATGTGGAAGGCTCATCTGGAGTACCTTTTAACCATTTCGTTGCTTTTCTTACGTGAGGATCTTTCTCTTTAATTTAATTTCACAATTCTGCCATTATTTTTATTCTTGATTTCTGCTGCCAGCTTTTGTTTCTTGACAACAAACGGATCTGGTACTCGAAAACTCACAGCTCTTTGTAATCAAGGTAATCACTTCCTGTTTACATTTACTAAAAATGTATTTAAATCTGATTTCCATCTAAAAACTGTCCATGAGAGATTTGAAAGGTGTTTTAAAATAAATGCATTGCTTACATAACTCTATAAATCATCACTACTGACCCCCCCAGGTGGTACTTTAAAGTCTTATTGCAGATACCCAGGGTGAGGAACTGCTGAGAAAAATGTCCCCTTAAACTTTTGGGGATATTGTGAATCTTTCTAATCCTGTGGCTCCAGAAGCCCACCCCCTTCTCATTGGATTTAAAGGCACAAAAAATACTGTGATGCTCTTAAAAAGCTTTAGAATAAGCAGTATTGATATATGAATATGAATAATTGAATGAATGGATGTACATAGATGGGGACTTGTGCTGCAAAAGAGCTCTTTCAAAGTAAATGCTTTGCGAGTGCTGCGTCAGTAGCTGCTAGTTAAGCAAAGACCTTGCACAATGCGATAATGTCTGACGTCTGTTTACTATTCACAACATTGAAAACATCCAACATCCTGGAGACCAATATTTTCAGAGCAACACCAGTTCTTCAGCTGTGTCTGACAGCTGCTGACTCATGCTAAGGGGAAGTTTGAATTTAGGGGGCAGGAGGGGATTTTTGCTGTTATTTTAAAATGCCTCCAACAAACATGATCTCATATCCACACACGTAGACAAACACTCATGTGCACACACACATATACTCTTTAAGTCTACTTTGGTTTTAAACACCTCAATTGTTGTTTGCTTTCACTATTCTTTGCTTTTGTTTCGCTTTTTCAGTTGGAAAAATGCCTCAACCAACATTGTAGCCTAATCACTTATTTTGACACATTCATTCACAGAGGCCAATGGATCTCAAATAAAATGCATTTCACTTTTAGAAAAATATTGAAATATTAGTTTATTCAATTCTATACAGGCTGAATTTTTACATGTGACACTGAAGCAATCCTGATACTAAACTCAAGAGGGGCTACGGAAAAAATGAAACACCCTGCCTAAAACGTAAATTTGCAAATCAATGTAAAATTAAACCAAATGAAACTTGTAGACATGTGTGACTGGTGTATATGTGCTTGAATCTCCCGGTGATGGTCAGAGGGGCCGTACCAGCAGCCACGCCTCTGTCATTCTGCCCCAGGGCAGCTGTGGCAACATCAGTAGTTACCATCTTCAAGTATTAATGAATAATGGACACACTGTAAGAACTTGAGTAAGAACTGAGTGTCTGGAAAAGCGCAGATAAATCTAATGCATTATGCATGATTATTTTTATTATTATTATAATTATTATTAGCTGCACTGTGGAGCAGTGGTTAGCAAGAAAAAGCCCCTGGTTCAAGTCCCGGCTGGGGGACCTGAAACAGAACAACAATGGGGGACCTTTCTGTGTGGAGTTTGCATGTTCTCCCTGTGCATGTGTGGTTTCTCTCCGGGTTCTCTGGCTTCCTCCCACCGTCCAAAAACACGCTTCATAGGTTAATTGGTTAATCTAAATTGTCCATAGGTGTGAATGTGAGAGTGAATGGATGTGTGATTGTGGCCCTGTGACAGACTGGCGACCTGTCCAGGTTGTCCCCTGCCTTCACCCATAAATGGCTGGGATAGGCTCCGGCAGCCCCCGAAAGGGATAAACAGAAGAAGATGAATGATTATATTTATTATTATTTGTAAACATAAGAATTTGGAGTTAACCTCCTTTCTCTCCTGAAACTTCACCCGTCCATCAATATCAGGATTCAGATCCTGTGCAGAAACACATTTACTGTCATTAAAGTGTCCAAAACACAATGAAATGTCCAAGAATCCTTTCCTGGTTTTTGTCTGAATTTTGTAGCAACACCTGACTTCTTCCTGACCTTTGAAGGGGCGCCATCAGTGACCAGACTGACATCAGTGATCAGTTCGCTCTAACATTGTCCAGTTCAGTAACTAGAGAGCTGACTATGTCATCAGCTGTTGTTGTGTCCATCAACTCCAGAAACTCTGCCGTGACGTCCCTTCAACACCTATAGTTAATAGGCACAGTTGTATATAACTGTGATGTTGGTGCTTTCATCATTATAGCCCAAAAATGCAATGAATGACTGGATTTCTTCATTCGGCGGCCAAGTCTCCTCAGAGATGTTGTATCTGCAATCATAATCCCTGACAGATTTATGTTGGCAAAGGTCGATTGCTTTTTGGGGCACAAGACTTCTGCAGCTTTCAGCATTTTTTCAATAATTCATCATCTGAAAATGGTTTGGATGTTTGCTCCAACTTGTTTGCAAAAGGGTGTCTGTCACTGCTCCATCACTGAGTCACGGCTGCAGTAAATGCAGACGGTTGTTCTTCAGTCCAGCCAATGGTTTCTAAATCTTCTCTTTTCCTAACTCCAAATGGTGAAACTTTTCTTTATGGTGAGTCTCGTAGTGGTGCTGAATGTTATATTCTTCGAGCACTGAGACCTGTTGATGACATACAAGCATGCGGGTTTTGCATGCAGCTCTGTTAACAAATACAACTCTTTCCATTTTTCCTGGAAAGATAAGCACTTCACTTCAACATTTTTATCTTTTTGACATGTTGGTCATTAGGGTGTCACTACTGATCATTCTTATAGCAATGTAACAGCGGTGAGGCTCGTGGGGAACCAAACTGCAGTTTACCCAGATGCAGAGTTGTATGTATTTGCTTTTGGCATGTGGAGAGATAAGCTGATTCACCTGTTTGTTTTTCCTTTGCTCCCCCTAGTGGCAGAATTGCACATATCGGTTATTTCTTTAAAAAATCATAACTCGCCACAGGAATAGACTATAAATGTGCGTTTTATTGTATTTTTTTAAAAACGTTCTTTTAATTTGTACTCTTCATGAGTGGGCCGGATCAAACCATCTGGCAGGTCTGGACACCCTGCTTTAAAGCATGTGAGTCATCTGTCTGATTAAGTTTGACTAGGCAAGCTATTCCCTTGTAAACTTGACTAAAGATCAGATTTTATTTTTTGTTTTATGGATTTATTTTTCATTTACATGACTTGGAAAAATTTCAAATGATGCTCCAGCATGCCTTCTATCTTGTGAATGTTGAACTACAAAGCCCCAATAGTTTGCCCATTTATCTTCCTTTAGAATGCATTTTTTGGGTATTCTGCATTACTATAAAAACTATTTTGTTTTTTGCTTATGATAATGTTGTTTAGGTTAAAAATAGCAGTTTTTTTCTTTATCTTCCAGCAACAGAATGTGACATTGTTAAAATTCAAGCATCGCTCTTAGAGTGAGGAAAAAAACCTTCATTTACATTCTTTTGGGTTGACCACCACCACTCTTACAGTAAAATCCAGAATTAAATTTAGAATAGACTATGAAAGACATTTAACCCAGAAAGATGTGACTGAATATATTCATGCCATGAAGACCTCAAACCTCTAAAGCTCTTTTATGCTGAGACTGTAGGTTTATTCATGGTTCCTGGAGTTTCCAGAATGACAGTAAGAGCCTTCAGAAATTGACTGAACACCTCATTCACATTTGAAATTATTTTGAGAACCAGCAGTCCTGTTAAGATGTAACTGATTAAAAGATGAGTAGTATCTGCACCTTTTGTAATTTTTGTCATCTGCTTAGTTGTATGAACTCCTCTTTGCAAGTAGCATCTTGTGTTTTGTGATCATATTTTTCAACCTCCATGTTTATTTATAATCCCGTGTTTCATCTTTATGAGTCATTATGCTGGGAACGAGTGTTTCAAATTAAGATAGCACTATCACGACTTTCTTCAAAGAATCTTTTTTCCATGTAAATAAGATATAAAACGTGTAGGAGAAGCTTTTCCTCTGAATCCTCTTATGACAATGCTATGAAAGTTTAATATCTTTCCCATTACATTAATGTAATAATGCTTCTAAGTGAATTAGCTGAAAAGATAAGGAAAAGATGCAAACCAGTCAGACTGCTTCATACTTTGATGATTTTAAGTTTTTTTTAAAGCCTGTTTTTAGCCAGAGGGGGGAGTGACTGAGTTTCAGTATGGATGTAAGAAAATGGGGAAGAAAACGAACTGTACCAAAACAGCTGTTGCAGTGTTCTCAAACAGGACACACCGGAAACTCTTTGGCAATTGCTGAGTAAACGTAAATCCAGCTGCAACGTAGAATGAAACCACAGCGTCATTCTCTTCCAGCAGTATAAAGAAAAACATGCAATCAGAGGTCAACACAGAGGGAAGTGTTTCCACCACCAACAGTTGTGTGCTCCTGCATTTAGGTCTACCTCCAGTTGTTCCTGACATTCTTAGTTCAATTGAATTTAATGTTGTTGGTTTCTGTTTTTTTGGTATGTGCACATACCATTACTGCCAAAGAAACCAGGTTTTTCGTTGAATTTAAAAATGTTGTCAACATGCACTTGAAGTCCCACCTTGATCATCTTTTGGTGATTGTAAAAGTGTTCCCAGTGGTCTTTCTGTTATGATTACACCGTTTTTAGCCAAAACATACTTTTCATTGGAGTGGCTCTTAATCTACAAAGCAGATAAGAAATCAAAATATATTTTTGAATTTTGGAAACACACCTTTTTTTCTTTTAAAATGGTTAAAAAACAATTCTTTCACTTTCTGTTTCTCTTTTATTCTCATGGACGTCCGAGGAGTAAGCCTTACTTTGTTGCGCTGATAAATAATTATCAATTCTCTTTATGTTTTTATTTTATTTATTTATTTATGTATTTATTTTTACAAATTGTTGCTATGTAATATGTAAGTTAAAGTCCCACTCCAAAGATTAAATCGTTTTTTTTTTCTGATGATGGAGGACAGATATGAAGAAAATTAAAATTAAAATTGCGTTTCTGAGTATTTCTTTATTCAAATCATTGTGAATAAGAAAAAAATACCGTCTGAAAAGGCTTGTAGTTGTACAAATTACAAATTACAATCAGCAGGCCACAAGCTCCCTGCTCTGATGTTTCCACTTGTAGACGACTACATCCATTTAAATCTCTGTTTATGTCGTCTGAGCTGCCCTCCTGCTCCAAACTGTGCGGCTGGGTAGCTCCAATATTGCTTGCAATTTTTGTTGCACTGGTAATGTTAAGTTGGGGGCTGTGAGGGGCTGTGAGACAGTGGGAGAGGGTGTAAAAGGGATTATGGGAATTAAGCATAGGCCTACTCTGCACCAACGGTCCCGCCCACAACTCAGAGGTGAATTTCTGATGAACTCCTGCCGCTCTGCAGAAACTATGTCATAGAAAACGACAAATGTTTTTATTTTTATGTAGGCTAAGAAATAATAATCACAATTTAAAGACCACTGAACAATTTTACAATAAATTGAAAGTTGATCAGAGTGTGACTTTAAATTATCGTAACATTTTTAGGTAGTTCTTTTTTACATTAAATTGAACATTTTTATTTTTAAACATCCAAGCATTGATTCTTTTTAGCTTAATTTTGGCTATTTAGTTAATAAAAAAAACGCGACAAAATTACTTAAATTGCTATGTAAACCTTTTTTTACATTGTTTCTTTTCAGACTTTTTTTATGTTCATGCACTCTTGCACAGGACTGAATCCATGGACCCTGGGAACAATATTAGAGTTAGCCTTTGATTTTTTTAGGCTTTCAATGCTGTTCATCCATCATTGCTGATGGGGAAGGTAAAGCTGGAAGGTGAAGATCAGCAAACATACAAATTTGCTTCACATTTCTGTCAGATGTATGTGAAAAAAGAGGTCAAGATGGTACCATTTCTTTTCGGGTACATAGAAGAATATAGGACTGTAGAGTTCATTAAAGATGGAGAGCAAACACAGGTAGCTGTTAAGAATCTCTATAGCTTTACATAATTTCTTATGCACTTGTGCCACCAAAGACATACTATGGTATGAAGAACAGTCGGCAGCTTTTTGGGGGGGGGGGGGGGGGGGGGGGGGGGTTTGCAAAGTGTAAAATTAGGGGTAGATATGTAGGTTTAGTTTTTTTTCCTTCAGTTTTTACAGCCACTGTAGATGCCATCTATTTTCTAAACCATATAATTTGCCACTCTGTGCAACACACTGTAATTTTACACAAAAATGCATTTTGCAATCATCAGCAGACGCCACCGTGATCAAAAGTGTGAAAGACTTAATGTGATGTTTAGAGTATTTCTTTTAAAAATCGTTGTTTTCTGTTGTTTTTTTTTTAGTTGTTGTTTGGTTTTTAGATTTCATCTGATCTCTGGCCACACAGATGATACACGACTACACCCTCTAGCACGGTTTTAAAGTGAAACAGCAAATTCCTGCTTTGCTGCTGAAACTCTTGAATAAAACTCATGCAGTTAAAAAAGAATCCTGAAAACCTTGAATACAACCTGATGGGGGAAAAAACTACATTCCTGTTCTTTAGAAGTGGAAAACATGGTTGAAATATCATTGTATCCCTTGTTCTATCTTAGATGACCCCACCCTTACATTGACGTGTTCTTCCTACCATGACAAAGGTGGATAAAGGTGGAAAGATTTCATGCAATCCATGGACACCAGTGAAGATCACAAATCATTGAAGAAAAAAGGTTCAGAGCACTGTCTAGTGGGTCTAGATGACCCCACTCCCAATGCTAAAGTGCCTAGGATAGCACAAGGGATACAGAAGAGGTTAACACTGTACAATAGAATACATGTTGATCATGGGTAAAGGGAAAAGTAGAGCTGCTTTTAGCAGAATGACCTAAAATGTTCCAAGATATTTATCTTTTTATCCTTCAGTCTGTTTTGCTAACAAGGCTGAGGATAGGTTTGTGCACACAAACTCTTGCAGGTTTGAACCTGTCCACTTAGCTATTTCTTTCCCACCTTTCTGTACTAAATTCTATACTGTGCAACATGCCATGCAAACATCATAACTGATGCAGACAGAAATCCCAGACAAAAATGCATTTTTTACAGGGCTTCAAACCGCAAGAACCTCTTAAAATCAGGACGGCTGCAATCTGGTGTAAACTCCCTGAATCTGTGATTCACGTGATCAGCCAGAAGCGCCATCCCATAAAGGCGAAGCCTTGTGAGATGAACACTGGAAGCATGGGGCTGCTGTGGATACCTGTCTTGAGCTCTCTGGTGTTTGTGAAAATCTCCTGGACTCGACCAATTGATGGGAATCAACATCTCAAGCCTGAGGATGTGGAGCTGGCTGAGGTTTGTGCTAACTGCCAAATTAGAAGAGAATAATTTATAAAAACGTATTAATTTTATATTAAACTAAATAAATTTAAATTTTATTGATTTTTTAAAAATTATTAAATTTAGGAGAAAAAAATCTCGTAGATTTACAACTTTATTCACGTAATTTAACAGTTATGACTTTTTTTTTCGTAAATTTACAACTTAAAAGTCATAATTAAAAAGAAAAAGTTGTTGGTAAACTGGCCCTAAAACTCAGTCATAGTGACTTATTTAATTGTATTTTTATTTTATTCTATTGTATTAATTGTGTCCCTTTTTAAAATGTGTTGTTGTAATTTGGCAAAAATGAATCTTCTGTTTTGTTTTAAACCTTTGTGTTACTAAGCTTTAATCTATGATAGCAGACAAAATAAACACAATTTAGAGTTATGACGTACGATGTGTTTCAACAGATCTACCTCAAGACATTCTACGGTCTGAAGCAAACAGACAGAGGAGACCGATTTCCACAGAGGAGGACTAGGTCTGTATCAGCTATGGAGATGAAGATCAGAGAAATGCAAAACTTTTTTGGCCTCAGAGAAACTGGAGGTTTGGACTCTTCCACTCTGAGTGTCATGAAGCTGCCCAGATGTGGAGTTCCAGATGTGGAGAACTTCGGTTTTTACCCCTTCAAGCCTAAGTGGAAGAATCACAACGTCACATACAAGTGAGGTCACATCTGCCAACGCTTTAATCTGACACGACAGAGAAGTGTTTGGTAATCCTGAATGCATCATCTGTGCGTTTGTCTTTTTCACCACAATGCAGGATTGCAAAATACACTCCGGACATGAGCAAAGAGGATGTGGAAAAAGCTTTTCACTCAGCTCTGAAAATGTGGAGGGAAGCAGCTCCGCTCAGGTTCACACAAGTCACCAGTGGGAGCGCTGATATTGTACTCACCTTTGCCCGAAAAAGTAAATTTAAGCACATTTCTATGGCGCACCTGTTGGGTTGGTGTATACAGTCATTTCTAGTGTTACAAAGCCTCTCTCTCGCTGCTGCAGCTCACGGAGATTTCTTCCCCTTTGATGGACCTGGCGGTGTGCTCGCTCACGCCTTTCAGCCGGGAGAAAGAATGGGGGGGGATGTGCACTTTGATGAAGATGAGACGTGGACGGCAGGAAACCAAGGTTAGTGTTTTTTTGTAGTCTGGAGAAAAACACAAACCAAACACAAACTTTAACTCACAATACCTCAGCATTTCTTTTTACTTTTCTATGGTTACCCTGTAAAGACCCCCTCCAATGAAAAAGGTGTTTTGGTGGTTTTAACGTGTTCTTGCAGCTTTTTTTTTCAATGATGGGGAACATTTTTAAAGAAAATGAAACTTAAAAGTGTGTTTTATTTTTTAATATAGTATTTCTTCATTCAAATCATAGTCAATAAAAAAATGCTGTTTGAAAAAGCTTAATACGTTGAACCTGCGATCGACAGGCCACCAGCTCCCTGCTCCACTCCATCCTGATGCATCTACTTGAAGATGACTAGATTCATTAGCGTCTTTGTTTTCCTCTTCTGAGCTGGAAACTGGATCAGAACTGGATGGCTGGATGGCTCTGATGTTGCTCGTCCATTTTTGTTGCACTGCTAATATTAGTCAGCGATTGTGAGAGGCTGGAAGCTAGCGGGGGAGAGTGGAAGCAGGTGGATGATGGGAAATGAGCGCAGGCTTACTCCACACCAACAGTCAGGTGAATTTTTAATGAACTTATGAAACGACTCAGGTTTTTTAACTGGGGCTAAAAATCATACATAAAGGAGCACTGGGGACGCCTTAAAAAATAAATCAGAAAATGATTGGAGTTGGACTTTAAAGAGGATGGGGAAACCTAGTTTGTGTTGAGCTGGTTAAAAAGCTAGCTTTTCAGCCATCTAGTCTGATCATTAAAATGTATTTAAAGGACCAAACACAAAGAAAAAATAAACCAGACAGTTGTTGGAAATATCCGATGAGACCTCTCTTGAATGCTGGATTTATTGGTCGTCTGTAAATAAAAGATAAAGCTCCAGTTTGAGGATTGTTAAATCTATATGCCGTGGTGCAGTGGTAGGGCGGTCGACCTCTGATCGAAAGACTGTAGGTTCAAAGTGTCCTTGGCCAAGACACTGAACCCCACCTTGCCTCTGGTGGAAGATTGACACCAGTGGTTAGCAGAGAAGTAGCCATGAATGGGAGAATGGATTAATGGATGAATGGGTGAACGGGTGAATGGATGAACGGGTGAATGGATGAACGGGTGAATGGATGAATGGATGAATGGATGAACGGATGAATGGATGAACAGGTGAATGGATGAACGGGTGAACGGGTGAACGGGCGAATAGATTAATGGATGAATGTCTGAATGGATGAACGGGTGAATGGATGAACGGGTGAATGGATGAATGGATGAACGGATGAATGGATGAACGGGTGAATGGATGAACGGATGAATGGGTGAATGGATGAATGGATTTATGGATGAATGTCTGAATGGATGAACGGGTGAATGGATTTATGGATGAACGGGTGAATGGATGAACGGGTGAATGGATGAATGTAAAGCACGTTGGGCCTTCGAGGAAGGTAGAAGCGCTATACAAGTATACGCTATTTACCATATACAGATAAAAAGGCTTTAAAAACCACAGTGCAAACATTTTTATTCCCGAGGTGAAGCTAGGCTGTTTTTCTTTAAAGTTTATAAAGGCTGACTTGCTTCAAGTGGTTACCTGGTGAAGTGATCCGCCTCTAGTTACCTTTGATTTCAAAGCTGCTTCAAACTGGAGGTCAGAATGTCTTGGCTCCGTGGTTTTCAGTGTACCATAATACAACCTTGTACCTTTAGCTACTGTTGCCATGAGCTCTACATGAAGTTTCCATATTAACGAAACTGTTTTATCCAGGTCCTTTATGATTTGATGTCATATGACTGTCTTTCAGGTTACAACCTGTTTGCTGTTGCAGCTCATGAGATCGGTCACTCGCTGGGCTTGTCTCACTCAAAAGACCGCAGCGCCATCATGTATCCAAACTACCGGTATCACAGCAGCACCCAGCACGCTCTGTCCAAAGATGACATGCTTGGGATTCAAATGCTCTATGGTAACCGTGAACTCCCCACTCCAAAAAGCAAAAGGGAAAAACTCTTTCCTTATTAAAAACGTTTAAATAAATATTATTTCTGTTTTTCAGGAAAACCCAACCAAAAAGTGGAAATTCAGTCAACTGCACCGCAAAATTGTGATCCTGACTTTTCTTTTGATGCAGCTGCCATTATTGACGATTCTATAGTTCTGTTAAAAAACAGGTATTCTGCAGTCCTTCAGAACGCCAACCGAGATGATTTTCCATTGGTAGCTTCTGTCTTTTCTTTTGAAGGCACATGTGGATGAGAACAATAAACGGCTCTTACTGGAATCAGCTGACCGAAGGCCTCATCAAGACGTATTTACCTGGAATAAATGATCGTATCGATGCAGCTTATGACATTCCTTCCAAAGGAGAGGCGTACATATTCACCGGTAGAGTGTGCAAAGTGTCACTCGGGCCTTATTGGTTTGAGACTTCTGCATTGGCCTTGTGTGAGAAAATGCATTTCTTTTTAGGCCAAAAGTACTGGGTGGTTGAAAAACTAAAGTCAAGAAGCCGCGTTGGCTCTATCCAGGATTACGGCTTCCCCTCAAGAGTCACGCACATTGACGCCGCCGTGCACATCAGCGAACAAGGAAAAACTGTGTTCTTTACTGGACCGTTTTATTACAGGTAACAACAGAAGCAGTACAATATTTTAAATTCAATGTTTACTGTAAAATAAAGCAAAAATATCAAGTAGCTGAGCTGCCATTGCCACAAATTTTATAATAACAGTAACATCTAGAAAACGAGATGTTTCATCCCAAAGGGCCAATCCACCTTTATACACCGTCAATAAAAGAAATGATTAATTTGCTTACTTTTTGTAAAATGATTTTTTTAAATCCATTGAGACAGTTTGATTCTTTTTTAATAGTTGCTTAGCTGCAAAGAACTTTGCCATATAAGTGTATTAAAAAGAGAAGGAAACTAGGTACAAAAAGTAATTACTGGTGTGGCTGCACTTTTTCACAATACCGACATTTTCTGACCTTTAATCCAAAACCAGATTTGATGAGGTCAAGAGGCAGTTGGAATATAGCTACCCCAGACTCATCCAGAGAAACTCGCGCGGACTTCCAAGACGAGTGGATGCGGCTTTCAGGATACACGGTAAAAATTAAAGAAAGGGCGTTTGTGTGGAGTCAACCTGAACAGGAAAACCAATGTTGACATCTGCTTTCTGATTTCAGGTAGCATCTTTCTCCTGAGTGGGCCAAAATCCTACCAGTATGACTTGAAACAGAAACGGGTGGTGAAGATTATTCCTGGAAACTCCTGGCTGGGATGCAGACTTAAATAGTTGTATTAACAGTGAACTTTTTGAGTATATTTTGAAGCTGCTAATTAAGCTGAGCATGAATATTGTCTTTGAATGAATACATAGCTAAACATTTCTTTTCAAAATGTTTTTGTCATTTCTGTGTCAATATTATGTTGTTTTTTCTTCAAAACATGTTTTCTTAAACATTGTGTCTTAAAACAGGCCTTTCCAATAAATAAAAAAAACTGCCTTTTTCAAAGAGTGAAGTTCAAAAGCTGCACAAAGAGCAAGAAAAGGATGTGGGGAAAAGTTTTTCTTTTTTCTTTTTCTTTTCCCATGACTCTGTAGAACTGTGAAGATGATTTAAAATACATTTGTATTTTTTTATACACGTTGCACTGCATCTCCAGGAAACCATAAGCACCAACGGATGAAATCCATGTGTTACTGCTTATTCACAATGTTACTGCTATATTATGTGTTTATCAACGTGTGATTTTGGTCGTCCATGTCGTTTTCCTTCTGTATGCCTGGGAAACTGGAGAAAATTGAGACCCAGTCTCTGCTTGATGGCATTCTAGTTATTTTTATCAACTAAATCTTGTTTGTAAATTTTCACACTCTTGAATAATGTCATGGTGCCTCTGTCAGCTTTCCTCCCCCTCCCCTCTCTGCTTGGCTCCTGATGATTCCCAGCTGTGTCCACTCACCTCATCATGACCAGACCTACGTAAGGAGATCCAGAACCAGTATTCATCGCCAGTGTGTTGCCCCTGATGGTGCATAACCTGATCCTTCGTCTAGTTTAGTCCAAGTGTTCATGTTCACGTCTAACTTTTGTATTGCCCCGCCTTCAGGGCATTTTGACCACCAGTGGACAGCTGAGTCACCGGATTACCTGAGCCACAGAACCTCTTGGAACACCAAGAACCTCCAGCCTCGCCTCGAGCCATCGCTGACCTCCAGCCTCGCCACGAGCCAACTCCGACCACCAGCCTAGCCTCAAGCCATAAATACCTCAAGCTACTTCCAGCTACTTCACCCGCTGCTCTCCAGCCTCCAGCCACATCAAGAACTCAAGCAACTCAGAATATCATTAAAACTTGACTTACCAACTTCATCACCTTGTGTTTTCCTCACGGGTTCCAGCGCAGGGCCTGCCTCGCCTAGCTTGCAATGACTAAACGAATTTGCAAAACTCCAGACCCAGCTGACCCGGAAGGACTTCGGCTCGCAGTTAACCAGCAGGGTATCATGCTCGAACGCCAAGCAGATGCCTTAACTCGAATGGCCGCCGCTAATCATTAACTCCCTTCGCAATAAAGCGCTACAATGGGCTCAAGCATACATTTCGGCCAACCCCATTTCTATACTGTCCTATGATCGCTTCATCAGTGAGTTCCGGTTAATTTTTGATCAGCCCCGCAAACAGGAAGAAGACACCCGAAAACTGCTAAGCCTTAAGCAATGCAATCGTTCGATAAGCGATCATGTGATTGACTTCCGCATCCTAGCGGTAGAAGCCGGCTGGCCCGATCAAGCTTTGAAAGGTGTCTTTTATAAATCTTTAAATGAACCTATTAAAGATCGCCTTTGGACCCAACCAGAAGCCACCACATATGAAGAACTTGTAACCGCTGCCCTCCGTTCTGATATCCGGCTTCGGGAGCGGCTCAATGAGTGCAAACAATCTAACAATACCACAGCCACCTCCGCTACTCTTAACTCACCTCCTCGCTCTCAGATCATTCATCCTCCCAAGTCATTAGAGGAACCTATGCAAACAGGACACTCCAAACTATCCGCTGAAGAACGACAAAAGCGTCGCGAAGAAGGCTTGTGCTTCTATTGTGGCAAACATGGACATTTAGTAAATCAGTGCCCAATTCATTTAAACTCCCGAATCCCCCGTTAGGAGGCAGGCTATGGGCGGGTGTTTCTGTGCGTCACACAGACTCTGTTTTTTTTTCTTACCTGTCAAGATCTGTTTTAATTCAGAAGTTCATAGTTTGCAGACCTTCATAGACTCCGGTGCAGAACAAAGCCTGATAGATTTCGATCTCGTCTCCAAACTCTCTCTACCGACAGAACAGTTAGATACTCCCATCGAAGCCTCTGGTCTAGGGGATCAACATCTTTCCCGCTTAACCCACCATACCAAATCTTTAACTATACTTTTTTTTTTCCTTAGACCAGTCCTTCTAGGGCGCGATGCGATGCCAGAGGCGCGCAGTAGTAGCGGTGCATGGAGAAAAAAATCTATTATTTCACAGAGTTTGTACCAGCCGGAAACCTGTGAATTGCCGTGCCTAAAACTGCGCGCTCCCGTCTCTGAGAAAGAGTGCGCAGTTGCGGGGACGGGATGTGTGAGGAAGAAAGGCGGGGGGGGGGGGGGGGGTTGTGGGCACAGTCAGCAAGGTGAATCGCGCAGGGATTGTAAAAACGTAAAACCTGCTGCCCGTCACTCACTGCAGCATGTCAGTGTGTGTTTGGCTCCGTATCTGCATGTGAGCAGTCTTTCTCACAACAGAACATTCGGACCAACCTAAGATCACGTTTAATATCTCAACGCCTGCATGAAGCAGAAACTCACCACGTATCAACCAGACTAGACAATCAGCAAAACTACTACGAGAAATACTCATCATTTATTAGCAACAGCATAACAATGTTATTAAAAATAATCCACAGATTTATTGTACTTTAAAAGTGTTTAAATTACATCAAATGCACATATTTATTTGTATATTTAGTTTTAAACATCGTTGCTTACTGACTTGGACTGGGTGGGTGTTGGGCCACGTTAAAAAGTTCTGGAGTTCATTGAACGCATCAAGCAGAGATCTGATTGGCCCTCAGTTCTGTCGCTCAGCCTGTTGTTAGGTAGTTTGGACCAATGGGGTTCAGCTATGGGCCGAATAAGGGAAATGGGAGGGTTGGAGCGGGAGCAGGGGAATATAAACTAGGGAGAAGAGCTCTTGTCTCGGCGGGAGAGATTCAGGAGTTGCTGAATTAATTGTACGGCGTTTGTTGCGGTCTGCAGTAACCAGAATAAAGAACCTTAAAAGAGGTTAAGTCTCCATGCATCAGTGTGGGAAAGGGACACTACATTATTGTATGGCTCTTTCGAAATTACATTTCAAAATATGTGGCGTTTATGGCTCTCTTGGCCAAAAAGGTTCCCGACCCCTGTCCTAGAGGAACTCTGTTTGTCCTATCTTCCCTCAGATCCGAGGTCATTTCTTGGGGACATGCCTCTAAGGTGTCCTGTCACGGCGGGGTTCATCGGACTATCAACCTCATCCGTAAGAGGTTTTACTGGCACTCTCTGGAGAAAGACGTGAGTACATTGGGGCCTATACCAGCTGCGCCCGCTCAAAGACTTTGAACTCTGCTCCAGCTGGACTACTCCAACCACTACCCACTCCTAGCCGCCCCTAGTCTCACTTCACTGTTGATTTTGTCACTGGTCTGCCACCCTCTCATAGTAAAACTGTCATTTTCCGACTTCCGGAATGCCGGCATAGAGGAGACACGCTCAGTCTGAAGCTCCTGCACTCGGTTCACTAAAAACTCCACAAACTTGAAAAAAAACAACACAAAAGAAGATATGAGTGGAGGAAACACGCTGCGGAAAAGCCAAAGAAAAAAAAAAGAAGTGAACGAGCTGACCGAACCAGAAAATATTGAGCACGAAGAAGCGGTCAGCGAAGCTAACTCGGACAACGAAAACCAGCGAAGCCACAGCGACACAAAGCTAATGCTAGACGGGCTAGCAAAAATTAGCGCTCAGATCCATGACTTGGACACAGAGCTGCGAGGGACAAAGAACGAACTGAAACAGGAAATATCTTCCCTCAGGCAAGATATGGACCGACAGTTCAAGGAGCACCACAACACGCTGGAAAGTCAAAAAGCAGACCTAGCTGAAGCCCAGACATGCATCGCAACTTTGGAGGAGAGCAACATGGAGGCGAACGGTGAGCTAAAAACAATGCAAAAACAGATGCAACTTCTGCGGGACAAAGTTACGGAATCTGAAGCCAGAGCCCGGAGAAATAACATCAGAATCTTCGGGCTACCAGAAGAAGTTGAAGGGGGCTCAGTTATAACTTATCTAAACGATTTGTTTAAAAAAGAGCTTCTCATACCGGCGGACTTTGATCTTCAGATGCAGCACGCACACAGAACCCCCCCGATGAAACCCAAAGCAGGCCAGCGCCCGAGGCATGTAGTGGTCAATTTCTTAATCTATAATCTGTAACAGGATAAACACATTTTTACCTGACATTATTGATGAGGACCAGACGGGATTTATAAAAAGTCGCCAGACACACGATAACATTAGAAGAACCTTACATATAACTGAAAGAGCCCAAAGAGAACATATAAGTACAGTTCTCTTAAGTATTGACGCGGAAAAAGCTTTTGACTGCGTTAATTGGGAATTTTTATTCTTAGTCTTAGAAAAAATGGGATTTAATAACAAATCGGTTGAAATTATAAAAACAATATATTCACAACCAACGGCTAAAATTAGAATAAACGGGAATTTAACAGGAACATTTAAATTGGAAAGATCGACTAGGCAGGGTTGTGGACTCTCCCCGACTCTGTTTGCTCTTTTTATTGAGCCTCTGGCGCAGGCAATCCGAGAAAAACCTGAAATTAAAGGAGTTTCAATGAATGGCGTTGAACATAAAATAGGATTGTTTGCTGATGACTTAATAGCGTACCTCGAACAACCAGAATCATCAATTCCACAGTTTATGAAACTGTTGGGAACATTTGAAAATTTATCGGGATATAAAATAAAGATTTCAAAAACTCAGACTCTAACATTCAACTATGTTCCCTCTGAATACATTAGAAACAACTTTAAATTCAATTGGAATATGAAAAGTATTAAATACCTAGGAGTAGAAATAACACAAGACTTTCAACATATAAACATTAAAAATTATTCAGAAGTACAAGACAAGATAAAAAAAGACATAGAAAGATGGTCAACACTCCCACTAGATTTCAGCTCTAGAATCGAAATAGTGAAAATGAATATATTGCCGCGGTTTTTATTTTTATTTCAAGCTCTACCAGCACAGGTCTCCAACACCCAATTTGCAACGTGGGACAAAACAATATCCAGATTCATATGGGACAATAAAAGATCCAGAATAAAATACGGCACCCTCCAGCTTCCAAAGAACAAAGGAGGTATGGCATTACCAAAGCTGAAAGAATACTACATAGCCTCACAATTACGGTACTTATGCTGTTGGTGTAACCCCCATTATACTGGAAAATGGAAAAATTTTGAATGTGAAACTTTACAAGAACCTATTCAAAACATTATTGGTGATAAAGAGTTATATGAAACAAAGAAAAGGCATTTAGATCCCATAACAAATCATACACTGGTTCAAACTACTCCAAAAATACAAAATCTTAAATAGTGCAAAAAAATTAAAATGGGTAGCATATGACAGGCAATTTAAACCAGCAGAATATGATCAGACCTTTAAATATTGGACTACAAAAGGAATAACAGCATGGTGCTTGCTAGAAAAGGACGGACAGCTGGAGAGTTTTGAGAACTTGACTAAACAATTTCACCTTGAAAAACAGGATTTTTTTCAGATACTTACAAATGAGAAACTACCATAAGAAAGCAATAGAGAGCGACTCCTCTGGGGATGAAGGCGGGATAGTTCACACAATAACAAAGACATATAAAGACAACAATACTAAATTGATTAGTATGCTATATAAATCATTGATGGAATATGATGAAAACACAACTTTGAAAGTAAAAGATAACTGGGAAAGAGAACTAAACATAAGGATAACTGAACAGAACTGGTTAGATATGTGGAAACACCACCATACCACCACTGGATCCCGAACGTGGAGAGAGTTTGCCTGGAAAAACCTTATTAGATTTTTCATAACACCTAAACTGAAGAACAAACATTTGAAAACAAATCAGAGCTGTTGGCGCGGATGTGGAGAAATAAATGTTGACCACTCTCATGTATTTTGGAAGTGTCAGAATGTAACAGGATTTTGGAAGATGCTGGGCGATCTCACATGCAAAGTGCTGGGATACAAAATTCCTTTGTTGCCAGAACTGTTTTATCTGTACATGTTTTCAGGAAACTTAATCCACCAAAGTGACAAATATTTATTTAAAGTTATGTCACTAGCCGCCAAAAAAACAATAACCAGAAACTGGGGCACTACGGAGATCCCTTCAAAGGAGCAATGGACTTCAACAATCAACAACATGCATTCAATGGAATTAATAACATACAGGCTGAAGCTGCAAGAGGCACAATTACACCGAAAGTGGAAAAAATGGACACTGTACAACAGATAGATATATGAAACACCTAGACTTGACCTTTTTCTTTTCTCTCTTTTTTTTTGTGATGTTTGAACTTTGTGTTCATGTAACAAAAACTAATAAAAATAAAATTATAAAAAAAAACTGTCATTTTCCCCGTTATTGACCGGTTTTCTAAGATGGCTCTTTTTACTCCCCCTCCTCAACTACCCACCGCGACTGAAACCGCTAACACCCTGGTCAACTTTGTGTTCCATCACCATGGCATCCTGTCAGATATTGTATCTGACCGGGGACCCCAATTTGTCTCGCAAGTCTGGAAGGCCTTTTGCTCCGCCCTCGGAGCATCGTCTGGCTATCACCCTCAGTCCAACGGCCAAGCAGAGAGGGCCAATCAGGAGCTGGAGGCGGCCCTCCATTGTCTGGCGTCACAAAATCACAAGGACTGGTCCCAGTTTCTGGTTTGGATTGAGTACGCTCACAACGCTCATCCATTCTCCGCTACTGGGGTGTCTCGGTTCGAAACCGCCCTCGGGTACCTACCACCTCTGTTTCCGTCCCAGGAATTCGATTTGGCGGTGCCGTCTGTCCAACAACACCTCCAGCGTTGCCAACGCGTCTGGCGCCAGACCAAGGATGCTCTCCACCGCACCAAGGAGAGCAACTGCCGCATCGCCAATCGACACAGGGTGGTGGGACCCACTAAGCAGCCTGGACAGAAGGTCTGGCTCTCGGCACGGAACATCCCCCTCCAAGATCATCAATCCTTCCTGAGTCTGTCTTAAACTCCCGGCGGCTCTCAAGGTACACCCTTCATTCCATGTCTCACTAATCATACCTGTTATGGACAGTCCTCTGTGCCCACCGTCTGCTTCCCCTCCAGCCGCCCGTGTCATCGACGGCGCCCCCGCCTTCACGGTTAGCCAGGTATTGGATGTCCGGGTGCCAGTTCCTGGTTGTTAGATCCAAAACTAATCCAACATTTCTCAATTATATGCATGCCGAAAGAAAGGAAGCAGACTCGAGGAATTCCTTTCACGTGGAGAGCAAAGTAAAGCTTGTACTCAGACAAGCTCTGAGTTTTGCAAAGCTCTGCTCCCACCTTTATTAGAATCTGGGTGTTTCCTAACACACAACATGTGACATTTATGTCTAAAGGGTAAGGGATAGAAACATACACACACACACACACACATATGGTTTACATAAGTTAGGAAACCAATCTGAACATTTCTTGACAGGAAGCAAATCAAAACATCCCTTGTGATCATTTGTTCACCGCTGTAGGTTAGGCCGATTTATTGCACATTCAAGGTGAACAGCTGTCGCCGGGTCAATACAAAATCATTTACTGCATTCCCAGGATCACGTTCCTCGCAGAAAAACAATGAACACATTTTATTATATATGATAACACAACAGTACAGAAGTTCTGAGTAAATATGGGATAATGTATGTACAAATTTATTTTAACACTGGTCGACTGGCAGGGTTAAGGTCCTGAGGAGCGGTCCTGGATCTCCCGCTCCCTCATCCTGGACCCCTTCCTGATCGAAGACTTTTACCTGGCCCACCCGGAAGTGGTTGCTTGGCTTCTGATGATTCCCAGCTGTGTCCACTCACCTCATCAGCGACCAGTCCTACATAAGGAGATCCAGAACCAGCATTCATCGCCAGTTCAGTGCCCCTGATGGTGCATAACCTCGTCTCTCGTCTAGTTTAGTCCAAGTGTTCATGTTCACGTCTAACTTTTGTATTGCCCCGCCTTCAGGACATTCTGACCACGAGTGGACAGCTGAGTCACCGGATTACCTGAGCCACAGAACCTCTTGGAACACCAAGAACCTCCAGCCTCGCCTCGAGCCATCGCTGACCTCCAGCCTCGCCACAAGCCAACTCCGACCACCAGCCTCGGGTGAGGGGGTGGGGGGTCTAGCCTGCGATGCGCCTTGGGGGGGGCTACTTGGCAGTGGCCCCCCTCCTATGGTTGCCGTATGGAGTGGGCCCCCCCTCTTTCGGTTTTATTTGCACCTTAGACATGTAGGGTCCTTGGTAGGGGGGGTGCTTGGACATCACTGCAAGCAAGCAGCAGATGTCCTCCTGGCACCCTACCCGCCAATTTTAACCGCACCTTAGACATTTAGGGCCCCTTGGTGTGGAGGGTGAGGGGACATCACTGTGAGTAATCAGGAGATGTCCCCTTAGTGCCCTACTCGCCAATTTTAACTGCACCCCCCTTAGTACACACACCCCTCCCCCTTCAATATATACATTCAAACATAAACACACACACATGCACACAAACACCCTCTCAAACACCCATACACGCACACACATTTTACAAGGAAGGTGGGACCTGGGTCCATCTGTCCCCTACCCCTTCCCTGGTGGGGGGTGCGGGCCCCTTGGCGATGGCGGCCGTGTCCCTTGGGTGCCGGCTCCCTGGGCCCGGCGGTGCTCTCTCCGCACGGTGGGGGGGGTTCATATTACACCTGAGCCGGGGGTGTTCGTGTCCCTGGGGGGTGGGTCCTGGTCCTTGCCCCTGGGCGCTGGACCCCGCCAAACTTCCAACATGGCCGAGCCTGGTCGGGCCATATTTATAACACCCCTTGTGGGCCGCCCTTTTTTCCCCGGGGTTCCCCCCTACTGGGCGGGGGCGGCGGGCCCCTGCCTTGCTCCTACCTGGACCAACCGTGGGCCGGGTGGGTGGCTGCCTGTAGTGCGGAGCGGGTCTCCCTTGGGTGGTCCTGGTCGTACCTGGGGTCGGGGCGGGGGGATGCCCGGAACTCCTGGGTGGTGGTGGGGTGCTCGTCTGGGGCTGTGGGCATCCCTCTCCGGTGGGGCCCTGCGTTGGGCTCTTCCGGCGCGGCGGCGGGGCTGCTTTCCTGGCTGGGCTGGGGCGGCGCTCTCTTTCCCTCCGCGCCTCCCTGCTCTCTGGCTCTGGGGGCCTCGCGGCGGTCCTGCTGGCCCTAGCCTGGGTGGCGGTCTTGGTCGCCCGGGGGGCGGTTGTTCCCTGCCTGTTCCCGTATGGCGTTGGGGGAATTCCGGCTGCCGCTGCTGCTGCGGCGGGGGTCTGGGTGTTGGGGTGGCTGGGCGCTCCTCCTCCTTCTTTTCACATTCCACCATCCATTTTAGAAGAACATAAACACTCACTTGAGCACAGGTGTTAGCTCACCTTTGCACTAATAGTTTGCATGATTGAATGAATGAAAGATTTCACACTAGTTGGTTTAAAGGCATAGGTATGCGTTCGTGAACACTATCTGTTTTGTGTGCATGTTGACATGTGGACATTTTTGCGGCTAGCAGGTGTGTTGATAATATTTGAGTGTGTGTGAACAGGCCCCGCCCTTTTTGTACCACATTTGAACCGTACCATAATGATTAACAACCAGTAAACTTGTTGCTTTATGCTGCTTCATGATCTTACCCCCCTTCCCCTCCTATTATCACCCTCCTACCCCCCCCTCTCTCCAACGTCCCTCTCTCTTCTTCCCCTCTTTCCTTTTCCGTCCGGTCCAACACCAAAGATTTTCAAACATGATTGAAATTAATAAAGTTTGGCCTCAATTACAAAAGGGGTTTATTCAGACATACCTTTGGTTTGTCTGAAGATTAATAACCCCTCTTGTTAAAATAAAATATGTCCAACACAAGAGGCCCTCAGCTCTCATCTGTTTGCCTAGCTGTTGGACAGGACAAGTTTAAAAAAAAAAAAAAAAAAAAAAAAAAACTTGACTCACCAACTTACTCACCTTGTGTTTTCCCTCAGGGTTCCAGCGCCTGGGTCTGCCTCGCCTAGCTTGCAATGAAAGATAATTTGGTTTTAAAAATAAAATACATAAAAATATGAGAACTCTAAGTGAGGAGCCAAAAACAAGAACAATCAAAATGCCCTAAATAAAACTTGTAATGCATTACATCTTCTGAGTGGAAGATTGCAGGTTCAATTCCTGCCTTGCCTGCCCATGTGTCAAATTGTCCTTGGACAAGACACTGAACCACACAGGTGGTTGAACAGCTTAGCTGGCTGTGTGTAGGACTGTCACACAGGAAAATGAGCTAAAATCCAGAGTGGGTCCTCAGGCAAGACCCTCCCAGTGCCTTGAAAACACAGGCTTGTGTCAGGAAGGGCATCCGGCATAAAAAAAAAGTCTCTGTCAAACTTCCTGTTTGAATCAGTGAACAGTAGCATTTTTAGGTACGGGCAGTACTAACGGTTGCCCGGGGCGCCAATTCAAAGGGGGTGCCGGCTGAACACTTGGATAGGGTTTTCCATATCTGTTATATCACGGTGTCTGGAACGGCCTGAAACCAGCAAAACAGCGCCCCCTGGACGCGCCGTGCTCAGCTGGCAGGAGCGCGGGAAGCGTTCCTTTTGGCTTAGAAAGCACCGGAAAAGCATGTAAAGAAAGAGTGGAGGGGTGGAGGGAACCAGTTCAACTGTGGGTCTCTCCCAAATTAAGTGGACAGATGAGGTAGTAAGGTGGTTGCGGGGTGTACTTCATAAAATATTTTATAGATTAGTCATACCATGTGACATTCTATAACCTACATTTTAATACAGGTATTTACAATTCTGCATTTTCTGTCAATTTTTGTGTGCCCAAAAAAAATAGGGAACCCAAAACAATGAGGTCACCAAGGGGAAAATTGGCTTAGTTGAGGATTTTGGTGAGGACGTCTATTGTCAAGCGGCAAAACGCCAGAGAGGCGGACAAAAAAAGGTCAAAGCCATCTGCTGCCCCATTTAGAAGAAAATAAAAGAAGAGGAGAAGTGAGATAAAGAACAGGATTTCTCCTCATAGCTAGGAATGCATGATTTTTTAGTGCTTCCTGCCACAATGACTTCAACAACCAAAACTATATATATATTATGAGGTGGTTGATGACTAAAACTGAAGTAGGTCTAAATATTGCAGCTGACATTGTTGTTTTTTTAATGCTTTTATTTTCTTCTAAAACTTGTGTGTGTCCAAATGTTTGGTCTGTACTGTACGTGCTGTGGCAACCCCTCAGGGGAGAAGCCAAAAGGTGAAAATAAATAACTAAAACAATAATGCACTGATATTTATGAAATCATAGAGACTGAGTTTATTGAAAAGGATTGTTTGGCATAACTACTTTTTTAAATTATTATTTTATTCATTTATTTATTTTTTCGTTTGGCCTAACTAATGTGTGGTGTTTATCTGAAGTCAAAGAAAAACCCACAATCGACTCAGCTCAAAGGGGCTTCACCTTTATGGTATACAAGCTCAGTTTGCTACACTCTGATTTTGTCTGCACGTTGGTCTAAACCTGGTATCTTCTCTTAGATGCAAGTTCATCAATTTCTGGGTCAGGCTCTGACCTGAGGAAAACCTCAGGACAGAGTGAAGGTGTTCATGTTGGGAACTGGTGGGGTTTTGAAGAATCCAAGCGCGGACATGTGGCGATCTGTCCTGAAATGTCTGATTAGTCTGGCAGGCTGTGGCTTCTCCTGGAGAGCTCCTCCTCTCCTGAGGTCTCCTGTGAGAGTCACAGCCACATTCAATCCTCATTAGGTTCCTATTTACGGCAGTGGCTCTCAAACTTTTTCTCTTGTTCGCCCCTTTGGAGGAAGAAAAATGTTCATTCCCCTGCGCCCCCACACCATGAAAAACTGTGATAAAGTAAGCCAAAAACATTTATACTTAATACCATATACCATAATCTTAAAGATTCCTGCTGCTAGAAACCAGAAAAATTAAATAAATGATCATTCACTTTGTAAGGACAACATTGGACCATGTTTTTTTTTTTCAGAACACAAGTGACATACAGCAAAGAACAATAAACTATTCATCAATTGTTCAAAGTAAATGCCAGGCGGGATACAAAAACAAAATAAAGTTATATTTTATAATAGAGCTGAGCAAAACATTCTAATTGCTTTTTTGTTTGTACTGGGGGAACTGGAATGTAAGTAAAATCTAATTTGGTCTAGAAAATTCACAAAATTGGGAGCTTTATTGCTAAATTTAGTTTCGTGAATATAATACTTGGTTAATAAAATCAGGAGATTTATTAAATAAAAATGAGACAAAAATGTATAATCATAATTAACTCAACCAAATCAGATATGCTTCCATGTTAATGTAAATAAAGTAAATACATTTTAGTTTTTATCAGATTTGTTAATTTGTCCCATATTTTTTCATTGTACTTATAAGTCCAAAAAAAAAGCCTCAATGTTTCCTCAAACTGAAAACAGAAAGAACAATTTTTAGTAGTATCCTTTTTCAGCATTTGCACATACTGATTTGTTGGATAAAACCAATGAATGATCTTGAGTAAAATATCTTTAACTTTGTTGTTTATAAGATTTTTGTTTGGCAGAAGCCCAAACTTTTCCCAACAAATTTGACCATGAAGTGACGACCAGAAAGTTATGGCTATAGGGATTCCAGCTGAAACAGTTTTTGGACGGCTTTGTTTCGATTTCTTAAAGTTGAGAAACAGAGTTTTCCTGACAGCAGTTTCCGTCACGTGAAGCTGTAGTTGGGGAGTAGATGAAGTAGGAGATCCTCTATAAAGATAGGTGAGGTGGAGGGAAACAACTGAAAAACCAACTGAAAAGTCCTTCACAGAAACAGGGATCTTGTAGAACTGAATACATTCAGTGTAGTGTAGAGTTGACCCTGTTGATTGAATAATGGACTAATCTGAGATTATGATCAATTGGATAAAGATAATTTTGTTTCTGTAAAGAATATATCTAAATTAAATTCCACAGAGCTTGGGTTTTTCAGAAACTGTCTGATCCAATTAATTTTAAAAGTCATATTTATGGTACGGAAATCAAGGAAGTTCAGACCCCCACCAGTATAATAATTCAATAGAACATATTACAATATTGAAGCTATGTGCAAAAAGAAACACATTTCTTTTAATGGCTGCTATATGTCTGCTTTGTGCCACACATCGTAGAACGTAGAACGAAAGCAGAATGCCCCCAGCCGTCTGCCCCATCAGTGGATGCTCCCTCTCCACACCCAGCAGAATTCAGGGAGTGTCTGTGCTGTAAACCTCATCCTCAGGGTGGAGTCTGACGTGATTTCAATGACCTGATCGTCGTCAGCAGATGCTGCTATGGTAAATGGGTGTCTCAGCCAGTCGTACTGTTGTCTGGGAAATATTTGAGAAAGAATCCTAAATCTATTTTTTTTCTTTCTTTTTCTTCCTTTTTTTAAGGGTAAATTTGTTATTTACTTTTGGACTTATTGTTGACTTATTATTGATTTATTCTTATCATTTATTATTATTATTGAATTATTATTGATTGTTTATTATTATTATTATTGATCTATTTTTATTATTATAATTATTGACTTATTCTGTGTATATATTGTTATTATTTATTATTATTATTGACTTCCTATTGACTTGTTGTTGGGCTTTCCTAAATAATTTAAATTACATGTCAAAAAAGGTCTAAAACTTCTACATGTTTAAAAATTATATTAAAAAATTCTTTGTAATAATTGTTTTTTGTAAAAGTCCTGCAACTATGATATATATATATATATATATATATATATATATATATATATATATATATATATATATATATATATATATATATATATATATATATATATATATATATGATAAATTATATGAAAGCTACCTCACCGTCGGGGCAGGCTTCCCAAGCGGGCTTGTCTCCTCTAGCGATAAAACTCACTGGATAAAACTCGTTGAGGAATACCACATGTTTTCATTTATTTTGTTAATCGTTCAACTTCTGAACCGGATATCCTGTATGTGCGGTACAAACAAAAATATCCTCCCTTCTTGTTTCTATAATGTCTTTAAACAATCAATCTTTGCTTTAAATAAAAAAAACATATTCATTAAAATGTAATGTATTGTATCTAAAATAAAATGTATTTTAGTTTAGATATGATTTGCTAATATTTGAAAACACTGAAAAAACATTCCACGACTGTAGCGTAACAAAGGTTCCGCCTGTGGACGGAAGATAAAAGTGGGGAACAAATACAAACAGGTATTCATTTTTTCTTATTATTTTCTCTATTATCGCGTTTATTTGTGCAAAATAACCAATCTCTTTTTAATAAACTTGGTTTATTTTCATGAAACACAAGATACGTCACGACCGAAAGCCAGCTCGACCTTAAATGTACAGTTTTGTTTTAGGACGGAGGCTTATCCTTCCTTGTCTTTCATGGAATCACTCAACACCTTCGAGTCCGAGATGGAGACAGACGGCCAGGGAAGCTATGCGCTGTTTCCAGCTTTGGAAAGCATTGCGAGCCTGTCTGGAGCTGCGGAAACCCTCGAGAGGTTGTTAATAAGCAAAACAAAGCAGCCTTTTTTAATTCAAGCACGTCTTCTGTTAAAGAAGATGAAGAAAACCGGAAAAGCTGAGGCATATGTTTACCTGCAAGCGTTGTTCTTTTTTTAATGTTTACATTGACGCTGGATCATGTAACCTTTTCTTTTCTTCTGTTTTTAGTGAACCCGCGAATGAAATAGCCGAGAAACCAAACCTCACTTGGCTTGATGCTGCTCAGGTATTAAGCCTGCGTTTTAATTTGAAAATCCTTTATTGTTTCTTTTAGGTTGTTTTACTGGTTTCCTGTCTTTTCTTCCACGCAGATCGTCCTGGAGGAAGCTGGACGCCCCATGCACATAAAAGAAATCAAACAGAGAATCATCGACAGGGGGCTCGTTCAATCCAAGTACGTCAATCATTTTGTGTTATATTGATTGACAGTTGGTTCAAATAAAAACACTAAAACGTTTTCTTTACAGTGCAAAATCAAGCCTGGAAGCTGTGATGTATCGTGAGGTTAGGAAATGCATTATTAGTGTGCTTTTTGTATTTAGGTCACACAGTTTTACCTTTTGTTCATCATTTAAAAAGACAGTAGATCTGAGACTGCGCTATAAGTATATGTGTCCTCTGATGCCTTCAAGACACACATTTTGAAAAAGAAAACAAAGTTTTTTTCTGCTTGATGCATTCAACTTTCATTTCAGACTCAAAAAGGCAGCAGGAGGTTTAAGAGGATTGAAAACAGGAACGGAGTCTTTGCCTTACTGGTGAGTTTTCTGAGGCAGTGCTGCTCTTTGATGCTACGTTGGTAATTCACCTTTATGTGTTTTGTTTTTGAAATCCCAAAGACTGATGAAGAGCGGCAGCAGGCTCTGCAGGCCTTCACTTCCCAAGCTTTCCTGGGATCGCCGCAGACGAGTGCCACGTCCAGCTCGGGCTCTGGTGCCTCCGTGGCGGCCTATCCGGCGCTCTCCGCGTCTTCTGAGCACAGACCCAAGATGAAGAGAGGTCTGCGGAAAACCCAGAGCGAGAAGTACAGGCTCAAGTACTTGAGGCTACGCAAAGCTGCGCGGGCCATGATATTTGTAAGAGCACAGCTGCAATAAAAACTGCCATTAAAAAGACCAAAAATTCCAAAAGTTGCTGTTTTTTTTAAATCCTCAGGAAAACGCAGCTCTCTGCGATGAAGTCGCTCACATTGAGGAGAAGTTCCTGAGAGCAAAGGAGGAGCGCAAGTACAGGAAGTCCCTAAAACTTCTCTATTCTGTGTATTTTAAACACCTTCCCCAACAATCTTCTTCTGTGTCAGGTTCTTGTTGAAGACGCTGCTCCAGTACCAGTCTGTGCCAGAGGGGGACATCCTCCCAACACCCACCTCCAGCTCGCTTCCACCGGCGCCGTCCGTGGCGTTGTCCTCCGGTGCTTCTGGGCCTTCAGGTCTGACCACGACCCACAGCTTCATGTCGTCTGCGTCGACCGGAGAAGAAGCGCTGCTCAAGAAACCCAAAAAGGAAAGAAAGGAGCGAGGAAGAGAAAACGGAAGAGAGGAAGGTGGTTGATTGAAGCACGGGCCTTTTGTGCGGCGTGGTGTAGACGGGTCGTCTGAGACGGTTCTGAAACGGCGTTTTTCAGGTCCAAGAAAAATGTCAAAGAAGAGGAAGCTGGCAGATGGGTCGCGGCGGCTGGTGCAGACCATTCCTCTGGATTCGTCAGGTCGCCCCGTCTTTCCCATCGTCCTCGGGGGTTTAACGGTGTACAGTCTGGGAGAGGTAACCATTTCAGAGGTTCTTGGTCTTTTTGTTCAAAGTCAAATGGTCAAACTCCCGAACGCCTTCCAGATCATCACAGACAGAGCCTTGTTCCACGATGAGTGTGCCATCTACCCCGTGGGCTTCTGCAGCACTCGCATCTATGCCAGCATGAAGAACCCCGAGCAGCAGTGTCTCTACACCTGCCAGATCAAGGACGGGGGGGCGGGTCCTCAGGTAGACGCAGTCTTGTTGCCTCTAGGAGACTTCTCTAAAGTTTAGACAATGTTTGTAACACGAGATGAAATAAGTGTCATTGAAGATTCTTCATCCCCATCTTTAGTTTGAGATTGTGCCTGAAGAAGATCCGCAGAACGCCATCGTGGCGTCCTCCGCTCTGATGTGCCATTCCAATTTACTCAAAGCCGTTGCATCTAACAGGTAAAATGACATCTGTGGGAACCTCGGGGTTCTCTGAGCACTGAGCCACCGTAGAAGCCAAAGTCTTCCAGTCCTTTAGAAAAGTGTTTTACAACCAGTGTGCTGCGGGAGATGGTCAGGTGTGCCGTGGGAAAATTACCCTCATTAAATGATCTAAAAAAAAACATTTCCCATCTCCAGGAAATCAGCTCTTTGTTCATCCAAACAGGGCCAGATAAAACACTGAGTAGTTAGGAATATGAACGACCATAAAATACTTTTTTCTTTGTGTTTATTTGATTCTATTAAAGACATTTTGATAAGAATGACGGTACCGCGATTTAGCCACAGTTTCAGCTGCTTGTGGAAAAGTCTTTAACTGTCTCCACCAATCATTCTTGGAGGCTTAATCACATGTCATCAGTCTGACCAATCAGAAGTGGTTAAAGTCTTCACTTCCTTGTTCAGATTCTGCTCATAAAGTCTCTCAGTTCCAACAAAAATACCAGCTAAAGCTCGTCTTTAGCGGTGTAGCTTTCCCCAGAATCTGGTGTCAGACGTGGAACAAGTGAACAAAACAATGAAGCTCAGAGAAACGATCTGCTGCAGTTTTGGTACTACATCTCCCATGAGGCATTGGGTTAAGGTGACAGCGTCTCAGCGTACAATGAGTCTTTCTTGTTAAACGTCTTGAAACCAAAACGAACACACATCAAACAGTTTTTAAATCTTTTAACTTAACTTTTATTACATCTTTTAGCAAAAACAGCTGCAGCTTCCAGCTTTTTCTGCCACAATCATCACAAAAATGCATGTGAGATTGTGGAAGGGCTGTAGATCAATACAGACTATGAGTTTCTCCTTTTTTTTTAATTTTTGGATGCTTTTTCAAGGTTGAACTGTGCCGTGGCTCAAAAGAGGTGTAAAAACACTGGTGTAGGGTCCTCCTCAGACGGTGGATGGGATCCCCGGCCATCGTCACAACCGGCTCACAGAGAGCAGTTTGATCAACCTAACAATCTCTTTGTGAGATTTGAAGAGTGTCCTTACAAACTGAAGAAAAGAAGAAATGCAAATCTGAAATAAATGACACAATGCGCTCATGCTTCCTCTGTGTTTCATTCCCTTTATTGTCTTAATTAGTGTTTTGTTCCATAAATGCCTTTTAAAATGAGCCCATAGTGCAGTTTGACTAAAAACAAGTCAAATTACGGCTTGATGAGAGGTGGCCTATGACCTTTAACCTGACCTTAAGCAACATCTATGGAATTTGTTTCAAGGTTTTTTCCAGCTACAACCTGATATGTTCAACGCCTTCACTGTATTTAAAGTACAAGACATTGGATCTGCAGCCAAACCATTTCCGTATTTCTCACCAGAATTCTCTTTCTCGTAGCTCCAAGCCTGTTGCTCCAGTCGTCCCATCGGGGGCAGACTTCTTTGGCTTCTCTCATCCCACCATCCAGAACCTCATCCAGAGTTGTCCTGGAGCTCGCAAATGCAACACGTAAATGCAGCTTAGGCAGTAACTATCGATTTTCCACCCAAAAAAAACATTGTGTATGCTTTTTTTCTCAAATTTTCTTTCAAAGTAAATTAGTGATTTTCCAATAGACTAGCTTGTACATGAATTGCTTCTGTTTGTTTTCTATTTTCCATTTTTGCTTGTGGGATAAAACGTCCTTTTTTTGTGCATCTAACAGAACAACTGATGTGTGTAAATGATGTGAAACTACCGTTTCACTCGCTACGTAACTTTCTGTAACTGTTTGCTTCGACTCGATTCTCTCAGCTACAGGTGGATTCGTTTTGATGTGTGTCGTCCCGGCGACGGCCAGGTGCCTCACAGCCTGTCGGAGGACGACGCCTCCGTCAACTTTGAAGCTTTCCTCAGACATCAGAGCTTTGATGTGAACATCAAGACAGAGCTCACCTCGGGTGACTTTCACCTTCTTTGAAAGACTTACTCCAATGAAAATGGTGTTTCTAACGTTGCATTTTTCTCAAGAAAATTAGGATTAAGACTCTTATTTCTAAGTATCTCTTCATTGAAATTGTTGTGAATCGTCAATGAATTGCCAGTGACCCGCTGCTCTGCAGAAACTGTTCTAGAAAACGACAGGATTTTTGATTTGAGCTCATTATAATGCTTTGAAAATGGATGGAAAGACGATTTTGAAAACAGAGAACTTTGTCTTAGACTCCTCCAGGTTTTCTGGAGAATAGCTGACTATCAAGATCAACTTTGGTTTTCTGTCTTTTCTTAGGCCAGACATCCCAGTCTCCGGGTTTTTCCCATCAGCGCCAGCTCACCTCGCCCAGCATGAAGCCTTCAGCCTCTTATTTCAGCTCCTGAGGGTCACAGCAGCCACACATTCCAGCGTCTCTTCCTGTCAACCCAATATTAAAACGGGTTGTTTGAGAAACGCCACTCATTTTGTAACTGGATTGTAGAAAAATTTACGTTTATTGCCATGATTATAACTGAACTTCAGTATGTAAATAATAAAATACCCTCCTGGAAGAAAAATGATTCAAGTTGACTTTTGTCTAATCCTTTTAACTCTTTTGAAGAGAAAGTAACAATTTGAACTTTTTTCCAATCAGTTGAAAGTCCTCTGTATTAATCCTCATGCTATCCTAGACACTTTACCATTGGGAGTTGGGTCATCTAGACCCACTAGACAGTGCGCTGAACCTTTTTTCTTCAATGATTTGTGATCTTCACTGGTGTCCATGGATTACATGAAATCTTTCCACCTTTATCCACCTTTGTCATGGTAGGAAGAACACGTCAATGTAAGGGTGGGGGGGGGGTCATCTAAGATAGCACAAGGGTTAAATATTAAACTATTCTTCTGTTGGGTTTTGAAAAAAAAAAAAAAAGTGTTGTCCAGCGGTCAAACTCTGATCAGAAGATTGCAGGTTCGATTCCCGCCATGTGTCAAAGTGGCAAGACGCTGATCCCCACATTGCCTCTGGTGGCTTTAGGTTAGAATAGAAAATCTTTATGTAGCACTTTATCCAGACAGAATCAAAAAATGCTTTATAAAAGAAGCATCAAATCCAAACACAGACAATAAAATACAATAATAAAATCAACTAAAAGCTCTTTGGAATGAAAACGTCTTTACCTGAGATTTAAAACAGTCAATCTGAAGCAGCCACAATGGGAGGGCGTTCCAAAGACCAGGAGCAAGTCCTCTAAAGCGGGTTTTTGGAACGCTTCAAAGATTTTGCTTGGAAGACCTCGAGGATCGGGCCGAAGAGAATGGGGTTAAAAGGTCAGAGATGTACGCCGGAGCCTGACCATGCAATGCTCTAGAAACTAAAAGTAACATTTTAAAATCAATTGGAAACTTGACGAGTAACCAATGTCACCATTTCTGGTTCCTGTTAAAAGCCTTGCTGCTGAGTTTAGCTGAAGACAGTTTAGTGTTAAAACAGGTAAAAAGAGTTGCAGTAATCTAAACCAGAAGAAATAACAGCGTTCCCAGGTCAGATTAAGAAAAAATACTTTTTAAATTTGCCACGTTCCTCAGATGATAAAAACAGTTTATCCGTTTTGAGTTACCTTCCAGGGACAAGGATTTGTCAAACACCCCTAGATTTCTGAGGCTTGACTGGACAGAAGAGCTCAGAGACCTGAGGTGTTGTCTGATAGAAGAGATTTTATGTTGTGTTCTCCAAATTTTAGAGTAATGTCATGTTTTAATGCTCGTTAAGCAATTGAACAAATGTTGTGGTTTCTAAGTACTATTTTGCGGGGAAGAACAGTAGAACTGGATATCGTCCGCATAGAAATGATATGAAATGTGGCAGAATTGATTATCTGTTTCCAAAGAGAAATCATATAAAATGACTAAAATAGGGCCAAGGACAGAACCCTGGGGAACGCCACAAGTTATTTCTTTCAATAGCAGAGTATCAGGAATATACAGCCACATTGAAAGCTCTTCCACTAAGATAAGAAATAAACCGATGTAAAACTGACCCAGAGAGACCGTGGTCATTGCGAGGATGTCATGATCTACAGAGTCAAAAGCAGATTTCCAGTGTAAAAGCAGGAGGACAGTATAATGACCAGAGTCAGCTGCAATAAGCACATCATTAGAAACTCTTAGGACAGCTGTCTCAGTGGAAGGGTTCTTCTTAAAGCCAGATTGAAAAGAATCGGATAGATTATGTTCTTCCAGGTACATATTTAGTTGGACCGCGACCACTTTCTCCAAGACTTTAGAAATAAAAAGCTTCAAGATTGTTCTAAGGTTTTTTTGGATCTGATAGGTCTAAATTCGGCTTTTTAAGCAGAGGATTTATTAAACCACTGCCGAAACATTGGTTGGCAGTGGAGCCACCGTCAGTGTGAATGGGACTGACACTAAAGCACCGTGGGCCTTTGAGTTGGTAGAAAAGTGCTATACAAGTATACGCCTTCTACCGATTGTTGAACCAATTTACAAGATAAAATGTGTGGTTCAACTTTGAAAATATTCCTATGTTTATTTACAAAAATAGCATCACAGATTGTAAACATAAAACAAATAATGAATCCCAAATATCAATAATTTGTTCACATTGATTCAGTTTGATGGAAAGCAAACCCTGCACCGGTAATCAACGCTAAAGCTTAGAATAGATTTACTACTTTTGTTTTCCAGATGTTTCTCTTTCCTGCCTCATATTTCTGGACGATAAAAGGAGGTGCGGGTAAAACCCCGTTGGCGGTGTAGACGGGACAGGCTTTCACGCCACAGGGCCAGTCCTTCCAAGCATAACGAAGGGCCGCCACCTCAGACGGCTGACATGACGAGGCGTTTAGCCGCACGGCGGACGCACTCCAGGCAACGACAGCAGCCGGAACCCAGCGGGACGAGGAACCGCCCGGAGCCGTGACCACAGAACAGCAGACCTGTATTCAAAAAAGAAGAAGAAATGATGGCAGGAACAAACAAAGGACTTTTAATCCATGACTGTTGAAAAAAAGGATCTTCTTAAAAATGTTGCCACAATAAGTGACCGCTTTCTGTCCATGCTGCCACCCTTACCTCAAAGACATCTTTGGACGGTCTCACAGAGACTAACTGGTCATAGTTTATCTCAACAAATGTTTCAGAGGCCCATATCAGTTGAGGAAAAGGTCCACGAAAGAGCAGGTCTGGTTCTCCATAGGCCACCGCTCTGGCACCCAGAGTCAGCCTGTAGGCCACATCCTGTTTGTCCCTGGGATGGATCCTGACAAGAAAAACAAAAATGACTTCAACTTTTAAAAGGATGTTGCAGCAGCAGCTCCCACCGTCCAAAAATATGCTTCATAGAAGAATTGGTTCCTCTAAATTGTCCATAGGTGTGAACGTGAGTGTGCATGTGTGTCCTCCGCCCACGAGGGGCCGGGATAGGCTCCAGCAGCCCCGTGACCCCGAAAGGGATAAAACGGGTTTAGAAGATGAATGAATGAATGATATCCAGGTTATCTTGTAGAGGATACAAAGAACTGATCATCTTCTGCACTAACAATTAGATACAGTTTCACTGTTGAACTAATTTGTCACATTTATAAACTTCTTATTTAGGAGTTGTACCGATTTAGCCAATTTGAATGAAATAAGTCACTAAGCAATGAGATCTCACAGATTTTAAATGAACACTTTATAGGAAAAGTTGCAGGGAAAAAAGATTCAATCATTTTAAAAGTGTAATTTTTAAGAAGATGGTTTACTAAACTCAGTTTTTCCATTCTGGGGGGGGGGTGACGTTCTCACAAAGAAATAAAACTCTCTGTGCCCTTCTTCATGTCCCTGTGGGAAAACATGGCAGTGGAGGAGAAATGAAAGGAAGCTAAAACTGAACTTGTTCAGAAAGAATTTCTTTTTTTTTTAATGACGCAATAGTAGAAAGTTGGACTCCAAAACAACCTACACATGTACAAATATGGACGACAAAATGACAGACACAAACATGACACCGCATACATCTGGAGAACAGGAAGGACGTGAGTTCTGCTGTCACTCACAGTTGATGTTCCGTGTTCCTCACAAAACACTCTGGACTTCAGTTGCAACCACAAAGAATTGTGGGATTTCTTAAAAAGAGTGGCATTCTATTCTAATAAGCCCCAGAACTCCTTTCTTTTCTAATTTTTTGTAAGTTGAATTTATTTTGCTCTTTCTAAAGAAGACCAGTTACTTCCAGCTCAAAATGTTTGCTTTAAAAAAAAAATCAGTATGTTGAAGAACAATCCACAAGCAATGTCTGATCTTCAACAGTTTATGTTTTTGAATAAATTAAACATTTTTTTTGAACGTTTAAAGCCATTTCAAGCATTGAAACACAGACCCATCAACCCTAAAACAAATACAGTGATCCCTTGCTATAACACGGTTTACTTTTCACGGTTTCGCTACTTCACGGATTTGCATCGTGCATTGTGTTCTGCATTCTGATTGGCCAAAAAGTCACTCCGCTTCTTCTCTACCTGTGCGTCAATAACGTTGCAATTTAATATGTACATGTATGTAAAATAGCTTGCCATATTTACATTACGACATTGCATTTTCGAGTTTCTCTAAAACCCATAGAAAAAAGAGCAACAACAACTGTCAATCACTATGTTCTTCTCCTGAACAAACACAGCTGCACCGCGGGCTTCAAAAGAAGAAAACACTGCAGAGCGGAGTCAGGATGCAGCGGCTCAGACTGAAGAGCAGTGAAATACACCTGAGTCACTATTTGTCCCACTGTACTTTGTATTTTTTTCATAATCATTTGAAATGTTTCCCGTTTAATCCAATTACTCGAGTTGCGGTGGGCGGGGCTAATCTCCCCAATTTGAAGCCTTCTGTTCACATTGATGATTAAAATTATTATTTGACAGTACAGTACAGAAGTTATTTGTTGAAAAAACGTTTCTAAGGTACTTTTATTTGTGAAACAAATGTTTGAGCCTGTAAATTGGTTTGTTCTTTCTTTTCAATGTATAATAGAGTATTTAATTGTTTATTAATTGTAAAACAAAATAGAGGTTTCTACTTCACGGATTTTGCCTATCACGGGTTATTTTAGGAACGTAACCCCCGCGAAAAACAAGGGTTTACAGTACTCCAAAAACCACTAACATACCGGGTCTTCTAAGGAAGCAGTCTTTTTTCATACTTAGGCCCATTCCTTCTGACTTTGGTGGTAAGAATTCTCATCTTTGCTGCACAAATTCCATGATTCCAGTAACTACGACTCAACATCTGGTCTCTGTGGAGCCAATGAGCTCAATCAAGGGCTTAAAAACAAAACAAAAAAAGGTCAAGCGTGCCGTGCAGGGGCCCAAAGTTAAAAACAAAAACACTGCCGCAAGGAACTATGGGAAGTTTAATCATTTCCCCAAACCCTGGCTGAAGTAAACTGTCAAAAGGAACAGATTACAAAAGCTGACAAAGCATTAGGAAGTAGCTAACCCATAGTGGAAATGTTATGTTTTAAAAATAAAAGCATGGACACTGTTCCCTAATTCATCACAAGGGAGGTGAGTTCTATAAATAACCAGTAATTGGTGACACCTGCAAAATAGAATCACAGATGTTTTAAGACTATGACCCCCCCCACCCCCCCCCCCCCCTCCACTACACACTTTAAACAATGGTCTCAGAAAAGAACGAGTTCACACTTTTGTCTCTTGTTCAGTTCAAACCTTCATAGAAAAATAAGTCCAGTATTATGGGACGAAGACAGAGAACTGATCCCCATCAAAGGTTTTCTAAACATGTAAGGGGCTGGACACGTTCAGCACAGGGGACACGGGACCGGAGCTTGATTGACAAGGTCTACAGCCAATCAGGAGGCAGAGCACCGTATGCTGTTTAAAAAAGCATTTGAAACCATAAGGTGAATGGCGGCATAGTGAGGGAAGTCTGTAAGTTTGCCATGTTAACATTACAGTTTGAGTAAACCCAGCTGATGAGACAAACTCATGTTATATCATTTTTGTAAAATTTCACAGCTAATAAACTGAGTTTTACTGGTATTTAGTTCATCTAGAATTCAGACGACTGTAATCGGCTGAATCGCGTGTCCTTACGTGCCGTAGGGCGACGCCTCATCTGGCAAATCAAGAGTCACAGCCATGAAGGTTTTCTTCATCGGGTAGTTCGGAACGAAGCCCACGTCTGCGGTTTGGTGCCAGCGGATGTCAGGAAAGCCGTCGTCTGTGGCGCCTTTGTTGTTTGTGCACAGCTGCACTTACAGAAATCACGTCCATCATGTGTAAAACAGATACAAAGGCAGTCCGCTTCTAAACAGACATATTTTCAAGAAATATGACCTTACTTGAACAAACCCAAAGGGGAAGTCATCTGCAGTCTGTCCCCCTGAGCCGCTGTGAAACGCCATCCTCCAGTCATCGATCATAGCGGGGAAGGAGCAGTTGTACTTGTTCTTATTGTAGTCTGCATTTGCTTCACCTGCAAGTATGAAAAGTGACAGTCTGTACCCGAGTTTCCTGAACAGAACTCTGCTGAGCTCTAGATTACATTTACCTTGATACCAGATGGCTCCATAAATGGTCATGGTCCGAAATGGGTGGATCATTGCGTTCCACAGGACAGAGCTTTTCTCCTTAGTACTGGGATCATGCAAAAGCAACATTGCAACTCTCAAAACGCAACTCAGACTGCAACGTTGTGGCATTCCTGACCTGTTCTCAGTTTGCTGCAGTCCACACTGCTTCAAGGCTCTCGGTGATGACCAGGCTTCCACTGATGTGCCTCCCCAGCAGGATTCCACCAGCCCGATGGGGTACTTCAACTTCTCAAACATGTAGCGTCCGAAGAGCCAGCACACAGCGGAAAACTCGGACAAAATCCCTGCAGGTGAATGCGGCAGAGTCAACCAAGCAGTAAGGGTTAATGGCATACGAAGTGTGCATTATCACTTTTTAACGCACGCCGTGGAAGCCTGAACTGTCCGACGCTACCTTCCGCGAAGAGCGTTAAAAAGTAATAACGCTTATACCATGGTCACTAACAAAAGAAATAAATAGTAACCAGTTTTTAGTCCTCAATTCTTGTTTTTTTCTGATTTGGATCGCTTTTCTCCCAAAAAGTGGACTATTTGTTACGTGCTGCCGGGCTTTGTCATGGTAACGTGACAAGGCCCTGCAGCACGTAACAAATAGTCTGCGTTGCACCGCACCACCGCTGCAGTCAAGATTCAGCTATATAAAGCGATATATATATATATATGCTGATCGTCCCGATGGGTTGAATAAAGTATCAGTTCAGAAAGAAAGTTCACCTTTAACCGCTTACCGTTTTTGTCCAGATGATGAAGCTAAAGGTTGTTTTAAAGAACCCGGCGCTGTGGTATATCAATTTTTAATGCACACCCAGAAGCCAATCAGAATTGAGTATTCACCCGGACCATGGTATAAGAATAAATAAAAAATAGACTAAAATAAAATCATTTCTGCAGCGAATGGGGCTATTTTAAAGTGAAGAACTGTTTAATTAAACATTTTAAATGTTTCTAAGGAATAAAGGAAAAGTGTCTCCTCCTACTTGCAGAAGGCACAGACCAGGGCAGCTCCACTTGGATTAAATCAATCAGCTCTGTTTCGCTGGAGTTCAACGCTGCCATAAATGTCCTCACATGAGGATATTTAGCAGAAAGTGCCAGCTCCTCTGACGCATTAAAAACCTTTAAGAGGGGAGGAAAGAATCATCACTGATAAACAAAATGAGGATAAACATTAGAATTTCAAGAAGCAAATGGACTTTAGTGAATTCTTTAAGGTAAATACAGCATGATTCTTATATTACTTAAGACCTGTGTTCTTGTAGCATTTTTCTGACAATGGAGGACATGTGTAAAGAAATTAAAAGAGCCCATTTTATGTAAAATAAACTTTTTGATCTTTTAAGTGTGTCCTCACTACAAACAGCCTCAAAGTGGTATTTTTGATCCATTCATGCCCAGTATTCCTCTATAATCTGCTCTCTGAAAACCAGCCCCTCCCAATCCATGACGAAGAGCGAGTTCTCACATTGTGACATCACAAAATGAGGAACCGCCCCCGTTTACTTTAGCTAAAAACACCATAATTATAATTAAAAGACTTCTGGGAACACTTTTACATTAGGTCCAAAGATGATCAACGTGACTTTAAAGAGGAGACTAAGAGTCGGTCTCAAAGTACCTGAGATGTTTTGAAGTACATGTTGCTCTGGCCTCCACACAGCCAGATGTCTCCAAAGAGCACATCAGTCAGAACAGCTGTGCTGGACGGAGTGCTTGCAGTCACATTGTAGGGACCGCCAGCGTCAACGGGATCCAGTAGGACTCGCCAAATACCTGTGAAGAGGCAGCGAATTGATTTCCAGACACCTTTTCTTCATCTACGTTTTAAAAGCTTGTCTTACAATAATAATACTACAAACTAACACAAGATGTTTTTTCCCTTTAAATGACATTTGTTACCCTCAAGAACTCAAAGTGTTTCAGGACAGAAAGGGCCCTATAGTGCAATGCAGGATCACATTATTTACAACTATGGAAGATCCTTTTATGTTTCTATGGTTACGACCTAAAGAGGTGGTTAAAATCCCCTTTGGCTGGGCTCCCATGTGCTGCCATGCTGCAGTAAAAGACTAATCACTGAGAAAAATCCCTTTATTTATCTCTTCCTACACTAGCTGCTTCAAGCAAATACAAACTCTTTAAAGTTATCTCTTTGCAAGCTATAAAAGCATAATAATATAAATAAAAGTATCGTGTGAAGTCTATTTAATTCATTATATTTAGTGCTGCTTCAGGCAGAAGAAAACTAAAGATCATAACACCTAAAAACCTACAAAAATAGCCAGACAAATTAAATACTTGGGCATAAAAACCAAAAATTGTGATTTTTTTCCCACTCAGATCCTCTCTTGAACTTCAGTAATGTGTTCCCAGTGAACTTTTGATTAGGATTATGCAGTTTTGGGGGAAAATTTAAAATAAAGAAATAATTATACATTTTTTATGACAGTTGTTGCAGAGTAAGCCTGCCCTCATCTCCCATCATCTCTCCGTTTACACTCCCTCTCCTGCTAGCTTACAGCTCTTCACAACCCCAGCCGAACATTTGCAGTGCAACAAAAACGCGAGGCACGTCAGAGCTTTCCAGTTGGACAGGTTGGATCCGGATTCCAGCTCAGACAAGGAAAACAAAGCCGTCTGTGGATCCGTTTGACTGCAAGTAGATCCATCAGAATGGAGCGGATTGTAGATTTCACAGAAGAGTTTTCAAACAGCCTTTTTTCGTCTGCTCCTGATTCACAAAGATTTGCCAAAAGAAACACTCAAAAATGCTATTTTAAGCTTAGTTTTCTGTCCTGCAACAGAAAAGGCCACAAGAACATGATGTTAAAAAAAAAAACAACACTTCATTTTGGGCCGGTCTTAACACGGAAATACACAGCATGTGTCATTCTGTACAGCTTTTCCTGTGATGGTTCTTCTGATCAGACACATTCAACAACCAATTTAGAAAGATAGAAGTGAACTTTTAAGGAAAAATTTTAGGATGACAACACACTTTTTAAAAATTTTAAATAAATGAATAAAAATGAGCCAAACTGGTCCAAAACGTAAAAACAAATTCATAGTCATGACGATACAAGTTCTTCTTTCTCTTATAGAAGAAAAAACAAGACATGAGATAGAAACAGGAAATAGGATGGGAGTCACGTGGTGTACAGTGTTGCCAGATTGGGCGGGTTTCCGCCCAATTGGGCTTCTTTTGGTTATGTTGGGCGGGTAAAATTGGCATTGGGCGGGTCTATAAAATTTGGGCTGCTTTTCAAAATATTTAGCGGTTTTATTGTCATTATTATTATTTTTCTTATTATTTAAAATATTAAGTAAAAGTATACTAATTAATATATAGCCTAAAAAAAGCATTGTGAATATATGAAACATTACAGTAATCCCCCTGTTTAGTTCTCCCTTCCCCCCCCCCCGTGAATAACAAAAATCAGCGAATAATTGACGCTGTTTTAAAACTCCCAGAGCCTCTGCAGAGTCAGAACCCTATTCTGCCGTTTGGGTTCATTTCCAAAAGATGGAGATGCTGCAGGGCTTTTATTGGCTTTTATTAACCTTGTCAGAATGGTTACAGCTCGAACAAAAATAGCGCAGCCTGCTTATACACTCAGCCGGAGGAGAACGTTCAGCCAACGCGCACCCAGGTAGGCCCCGCCCCCTCTAATCCACCAGTCACCAGCCCACCGCTGATTGACATACTCTGTGGTCCAGCAACTGGCAGTGGCAGAAAGAGGGGGGCGCCATCTAGAGTACACGATACGAGAAACCTATAACTGGATTTTCTGTACTTATTTTATAAAAAAAAATATTATAACAGACTTATTATATAATAATTTATTATTATTGCGTCATTTTTTATTAGGCTACGGCTATACTTTTACGTTCAACATTAGGTTTTTGCTAGGTTGAGATTTGGGCTTGTTTTTATTGAGGTGGGCGGGTTTTACGATGAGTTTGGGCTGGAAACTGTCGCTCAGATCTGGCAACACTGGTGGTGTACCTTGAGTCGCTGAGGTGCACGCGCGTTTCTGTTTGACTGGACCGGACAGGAAGACGGTGACCGTTGCCCCAGCAGGAGCGTATCCCCACAGCACGGCTCTCTGCGGGGCTTTCTGTAGCACCATGTCGTCTCCATAGTAGGAGGCAAAGCGCAGGTTGCCGTCTGTCCAAAGACATTTTCATTCTTTCCTCGGTCGGATTTTTATCCAACACCGAAGGAAAAGCCTCGTTAAACTAGCTTAAAAAAAGTCACGCGGCATGATATTTGGACGAACTCACCGCAGCCGCGCAGAGCAGCGAGGAGGAGAACAACGGCAGTGAACGGAGCCATGACGCCGCTCAAATAGTCGTTTATCACAGCAGCTGTTCGTCCACACAAAGGATTAGGAGCAGCACCTTGAACAGGATCATTAGCAGCTTGAAAACATTTGCCTTTCGAACGGGTTTATGGTATCGTCGCGTGACGTCATGGGAGGTGCGCCCCACCTTCAAAATAAAAGCACGTTTTTTTTACCAAACGCATTCTAGTGGTGAAATCAGCGTTCAATAGGATGTTTAACTGGTCTTAGCAGGTATAAGGATTTGAAATTAAATAAATATTTAATGTTCTTATGTGTTCGTTTCAAAATGGGCACATTTGAAAATAAACAATTGCTCAAACAGGTTACTTTTGTTGATGTTCCTTGTTTCTCTTCCACTACTATCACTACGACTGTGGAGGCAGAGCAGTGATCAAAAGGCTGTAGGTTTGGTCCCTGCCTGTCGACACGAGTGAATAGTAATATGAATAAGAACTAGAGGTGTGATGATTAATTGAATCAACCAGATTGATTTTTTTGAGGCGCGTTGTTAAGCGATATCGACCTATACCATTATAAAAATCGTTTAAAAAAAACGATTGTAATGGAAACTAGCAAATATCATTTGGATTGAGGCACTGTGGGTTTATTTTACTATAATGTAAAGATGAACAAGTGCCATCACTTGGAACTTGATGAAACTAACGTGAATGGATTTTCCATTTATTCTTGTTCACTTGTTTGTACACAGGTTTTATTAATACTTGATTATCTTACAAGAAAAACAAGGAATGTGCTGAACTTCACCTGCACTGTTCAGTTCCAGGTATTTCTCTCTGAGTCACACTGGTTGAAGTTTTGGCTAAAGATGACCTGGATCCACTTCAGATCAGTGAATCGGATCGTCCAAAGTGAACCAATTTCAACTCTGAATCGTATCCTCAATCATAATTTATGATGTAAATCGAATGATCCACCTCATCCCCATCCTTCTTCACATGACCTACCTTCATATCATAAAATAAAAGTTAATCTTTGTAGTTTCCCAAACTCTGCATGTCTTCCTTGTTCTTAAAAATGGGCATCAGTAATCTTTTCTGTTACGTAGACATCCTCTAACATCCCCTAACATCCAGTTAAAAGCTTTACTGCCACTTCCATACCTTCACAGTTCACAGGTATGCTGCTTTCCCCTTCTCGTCCTCCTCAAAGCCTTCCTCTCTTCATCCTCACTGACCACTGCTACCTTCTGCTCCCTGACAGCTTTAGCTCTTCTGCTCTGTGCTGTCGATCATCATGTTATTTTCTGTCTGACAAACCAATAAAGATTGGTCATGTGGGAAAGTGTTAAAACAAGCGACACCTGAAAAGAGATGGAATGTAAATCACTATCATACAGATTAGCCAATAAAGGTTGACATTGTGACCCTGCAGAATGTGACGTGTCCTTGAGAAAACGAAACAGGAAGTCAGTTGCTGTGTTGTTTTTGTTGTATTCATATTTTACAGTTTAAAAAAAAAAACATTAGCTGTGGCTAATATGTGTATAAAATAATGACTGATAGAGAAACTCGTGCCAGAAACATGTAGCAGCTGTTCTTTTGCTGCCCTCCACTGGTTATTTTACAAATTCCACCTCAATCTACACTGTTTTTGCTCCTGCTTTGTTTGTATAAGTGGCTTAAAACAAGAAACTTGTGAATTTTGGATTCCCCTTCATTTGCTTCTCACATTACTTCTAAACCACTGTGGGCTACATTTCTAACAGAATAGAGCTAAATCAATCATTGTTTTAGATGAAAATGAAGCCAGAATTTCCAAAGTTCACCGTAGTATCGTCACTTGTGTATTCTTTGCACGGATCAGCACGAATGCTGGGTTCTTATTTCAGCTGCAAACACGAATCCTATGCATTTGGATTGATGTTAGGAAGCTGCTTCAATACTGTGACAGAGCTGATATCATATGAAGTATATTCTTATAATAAAGAAATATTCTTACTGGCAACAACCAGTATATATTTTTTCTTTTTCTTTGTTACTATTTATCTCTAAGACTCAGAGGCCTCTTCTTTTTATGAGCAGACTGTCGTGATCCCACCTTGTTTAGAACTTTGGATTCTTTTTTAAGCGGTAACCATGTGACACTTTTAAAACTGATGTCACTTTCCACATTTTTATTTACCCCCCCCCCCCCCCCCCCCACTATGTCTCATCAGTCTGCAGCGGAGCAAAATCAGCCTTTCACGTTGGCACACGCCAGATGCCAAATGAGCCAACAAAAGTTTATCTTCAAAAAGGTTTTTTTTATGCAATTATTTTGTGTCGCGTGTAATCAAGTCCAGCGGATGAAAGAATCAGGCAGAAAAAAACAGTTTCCAGAATTTAATGTATAATCAAATATCTGGCACAGAAGGCAGTTGTCCAAAGTGAGCTCCATGGATAAGTGACAACACGGCAGTGAGAGAGTGAATGAATGAACAGGCTTTTCTACTGCTTATGGGGATAGAAGAAATGGCTGCAAGCAGGTGTGTGGGAGGAGTGGCTTGTTGAGGCAGACCTGGGGCCTGTTTCAGAAAGGAGGTTCAACCAACTCTGAGGTTAAACTTGACCTCTGAGTTGGTCAATCGAGAGATTAACAACTCTGAGTTTTCTGTTTCAGAGAAGCTGATCGGTGTTAGGTCAATCAACTCTGAGTGGACTGATACGGAGGTGAGCGTGAGCACCGCGACTATAAGAAGCCATTATTACGGTGGCCCAGAAGGGTCACAACACAACACATTAACTTTACACGCAACACATTAACTTTACACACAACACATTAACTTAACACACAACACATTAACTCACAACACAACACATTAACTTTACATGCAACACATTAACTTTACACACAACACATTAACTTAACACAACACATTAACTCACAACACAACACATTAACTTAACACACAACACATTAACTTAACACACAACACATTAACTCACAACACAACACAATAACTCACAACACAACATGTAGCACCTATGCTATTAGGCAGAGGTAGTCAGGCTACTGGACCAAATATAGGTTCGCACGGAGTGGTGTGTATTGAATAAAAGAGCCAAGAGTCAATAAAAAGGTAGAATGGAAAAGCCGGCAGTTTACTGAACAATTGACAAACAACAATAAACATACAAATTTGGTTCTTAAGTAATGTTAAGACACCTTTTCAACACCCTTTATGTTGTTTTTTCCTTTACTTTTTCTGTTAAAGTTCAAATAAAAGGTTTTGTTCAAGTTAATTTCAGTTTCAATCTATTTTAATTAAAGATGACCGGTCATTTGGTTTAAAGGGATTTTAGTTACAGAACTAAATTTATTTAACTTAAATTTAGTTTAAGCTTTCTTTTGAGTTCACTATATTTACCCTTTTCACTTTTTTGTAAATCAGTTTTGTCACTTTAAATTTACACCAAAAGTATCCTTTAAAGTTACAAAATATCAGATATCAAACAAAAGACAATTCAATATGCAAAGCAAACAAAGAACTGTTTTTCTAAATGTCCAATTGCTTAGCAAAATCCTTTAAAGTTTGTTAGCAGACGTATCCAGTTTTGGTAGTGCTCCTTTAAAGTATATTGGATCCACAGTTAGTGTTCAATCTCCTACCGCGACCTTGGCAGAGATTTTGTAGTAGTAAGGAAAAGTAAAGGACCACGTGATGCTCTACAGGCAGTCCGGATTATCGTGCTCCTTGGGTAGGCTCGCCATCCATGGATCAGGAGAAGTCCAGAACGATCCGGTCCGGAACCGTCTCCCAATTACTCTCGGGGGGACTCAAAAACCTGGCCTGCAGGACAGGCCATAAAAATAATTTTAGTCCATATGCAAAATAAAACCACTCCAAAATGAAAGCGGAGCCGCACTAGAAGGCTACGTGACTCTTTAGAAACTTAAAATGGCGGCTGCTCTTTTTTCTTTTTCATACATCCAACTCTACTTGCAAAATTAGCTTCTTTTCACACAAAATATACCCAAAATACATCAAATAAAATACATTCATGTTTCGAAGTGTCAAAGAAAATTATAAATAACTCAAAAGTACTGTTTTGTCATCTTTTCACAACTTAAATTGGTCTCAACTGGGCTCGCCTCATCACGGCAAAACCCACGCCACAAAAGTAGGCAAAATACAAAACAAAACTCACCAAAACTCGTCTGGTAATGGCATAAAATCTTATTTGGCTCACACCCCTCTTCCGGTCTGGCTAGACAACAGGTTTGCACCGTTATTTTAGTTTTTCACCGTAGTTTTTCAGCTAATGGCTACTCTGCTGCGCGTGCTTGCTGTCTCTGCCCTAAACAGGCCTATCTCTCCGCTACGCAACGCACAGGTTGGGGAGGGCTCTTGAAAAACTTTAAACTTTATCGACAACAAAAACAATTTCTCTTTTTAAACAAAAATAGTAATAAAACCTATAAATTATTAATGTTAATACTATTTATATTTTTATCCTCACAACTTTTAGCTGTTTTTATCATGTTGTTTATTAATATTTATTGACCTTTTTATATCATTGTAAAATGCTCTATTATTACTGAGTGTATTTGTAACGGGGGTTACATCCTCCCCTCCTTTTCTCATGCACGTCCTCGTACATGTTTCACACAGTTTCCATCTTTAACATCTTGGGAGCATTTAAAGAGTCAGTGAATGCTACTGCTAAGCTTTGAAATAGAGACTGGACTACAGTGACGAGTGGGTTACCTAGTTCAGGATAGGTCAGTCTCTGAGCAGGTTCCCTATGTCTGTTTGAACGTCTTAGGGGATCAGTGATGGTGTCATTAGTGTCAGTGGCTTCTGGGCACTGGTCTGTGTCAGTGACAATCTCTATGGGCATGTCAGAAATGTCTTTGGTTTGGCTGTCTGTTTCAGGGGACTTTTCAGGATCTACTTGAGGTAGGTTTTCTTCTTCAGGGTAAGTATCGACTTGGATATCTCCGTCAGTTTCGATTGGATTCTCTTCAGGTAAGTTTCTTTCTACAGGTTCGGTTAAGGACTCTTCTGGTGGGTTTGTCTCACTTGGTAAGTATGTCTCATCTGATAGTTGTTGACTCTCTTTAGCTTCAGCAGCTTTGGTTGTTTCCACTGGCGTTTGCCCTACAGCGGTTTCAGGGTTCTCTGTGTCAGGTGGGATGTAGGGACTTTTGGTTTCCACTACTAGATCATGATAATCGTAGTAATAGCCAGGATCAGAATCTTCACAATCGGACCCTTGTTCAACACTTTCTGTTTGTTGGCGTGTTTTGGGTCGCCTTGGTTTGTCTTTCACAATTTGTTCTGCTTCCTCTGGGCTAGCAGGAAGGAAACCGCATGGCAATAACAGGTCACGATGAAGGGTTCTTTGAGGACCGTCTCTTGTCTCTGGTTTAACAACATAGACAGGGAGGTTGTTTGATTGTTTCACAATGATGTAAACTTCAGGTTCCCAGCGGTCGGCTAACTTATGCTTGCCTCGCATACGAAGGTTTCTCACGAGCACTCTGTCGCCTTCCTTCAAGGTGGACTCAACAATGCATTTATCAAATCTTGCTTTGTTGCGACTGGCCGATTTCTTTGCCATTTCAGTTGCTATTTTGTAGCTGGATTCGAGGCTTGACTTGAGGTTGCGAACGTACTCTGAGTGGGAACTTGGCTGATGGTCAACTGGCAGACCGAACGCGAGGTCGACGGGTAGCCGGGGCTGTCGGCCAAACATTAGTTCATATGGGGTAAACCCCGTCACCTCATTCTTTGTACAATTATAAGCATGTACTAAGGGTCGGACGTGTTCGCGCCAGTGTGTTTTCTTGTGATTCTCCAGTGTGCCAAGCATGCCGAGGAGGGTCCTGTTGAACCGTTCAACAGGGTTCCCTCTCGGATGGTAAGGAGTAGTTCGTACTTTTCGAATACCAGCCAGCTGACAGAGCTCCTTTATCGTGCGAGACTCGAAGTCCGGACCCTGGTCACTATGAAGTCTCTCGGGAAAACCATAGTGAGAGATGAAGTTTTCCCAGAGGAATCGAGCAACTGTGCGCGCCTTTTGGTTTGGAGTTGGCAAGGCGAGCGCATACTTCGTGAAGTGGTCTGTAATCACTAACACATCCTTCGTGTTGCTCGAATCTGGCTCTAGACTTAGAAAGTCGATGCACACCAACTCTAGTGGACGGGTGACGACAATGTTCACGAGAGGTGCAGCTTTTTCTGGTCGGGCTTTGCGACGTGTGCAACGTTCGCAAGTCTTGACCTTGAGCTCAATGTCTGTGGCCATTTTGGGCCAATAGAATCGCTTTCTCACCAGGTCCCATGTCCTTTCGACACCTAAGTGTCCCATGTCGTCGTGTAAACTTTTCAGGACAAGGGGTCTCAACTCTTGTGGTAGCACGAGTTGATACTGCGTTTGTGCACTTTCTTGTCTGGTACGATAGAGGACTCCGTCTTTAAGGACTAACTTGTTCCACTCTCTTAGCAACAAGCCAAGTTCAGGAAGCTCATTTTTTGCAGTTGGTGGGGGTTTTTCTCCCAACGTTATCTGGTTGACTATTTCTCTGATGCTTGTATCAGCATGTTGTTTTTCTTTCAAGTCTGATGTCGTAAAGTGAGGAATGACTGGCAAACCACCAAGCTGGTCCTCCTCTTCATAGCTTTGGGGGACGGCTTGGGGAGTGAGAGCAAAAGACAGAACCAAAGGATCGTCAGTGATGGACTCTGCTAGTTCGTCTGTGGACTGGAGGACAAAGTGCTTTTCACAGATGGCTTTTATTATGCTCTGGTCAACAAGGTTTGAATGGGGTGTGTCAGGTAGGTGCCTTTGTGTGAACTGTTGGATTCTTTCCAGTTCTTTCTTGGACAGCATGTCGTCTGGTTGTGCGCTATGTGGGCGTCGGGATAGTCCGTCCGCGTCCTGATTTTGTTTTCCTGCCCTGTATTGCAGTTGGAAGTCAAAGGTGGACAGCGCAGCTAACCATCTGTAACTTGTAGCGTCAAGTTTTGGGGTGGTCAAGACGTACGTTAAGGGGTTGCTGTCAGTGATCACAAGGAAAGGGCGTCCGTAAAGGTAATCTTGGAATTTTTCGGTAACTGCCCATTTTAGCGCGAGAAATTCTAACTTGTGTGCAGGGTACTTAGCTTCACACTTTGACAACCCGCGGCTTGCGAAGGCGATCACACGTTTCTGACCTTCTTGTGTTTGGTAGAGGGCTGCCCCCAACCCTGAAGTGCTTGCGTCTGTGTGCAAGGTAAAGGGAAGAGTAGGGTCGGCAAACCCGAGCACTGGGGCACTTGTCAATTTTTCGATGATTTCGTCAAATGCTGTTTGACAGTCCACATTCCATCTTGCTCCAAAAGGATCTTTGGGGTTATGATATTGGGCTGTGCCGGCTTTGGCACTTGTCTTTTTATGCAGAGGTGGATATCCGCTTGTGAGTTGGTTGAGAGGTCGCATGATCTTTGAATAATCCTTTATGAATCTGCGATAGTATCCACAGAATCCTAAGAATGTCCGCAATTCCTTCAAAGTGTTTGGTTTTGGCCAGGTTTTGAGTGACGAGATTTTCTCAGGATCAGTCTCGATTCCTTTTTCTGAGATGATGTGGCCAAGGTACTTTACGGAGCTCTGGAAAAACCTGCACTTTTGTGGCGACAGTTTTAGACCATACTCTTTCAAACGACCCAGGACTTGCAAGAGGCGTTCTTCGTGTTCCTCCAAGGTTGAAGAGAACACTATTAGGTCGTCAAGGAACACAAGGGCTTGTTTCAGGTTGAGCTCTCCCACGCAACGCTCCATGAGCCTCTGGAACGTGCTGGGGGCATTTGTGATTCCTTGAGGCATCCTATTAAACTCAAAGAAACCGAGGGGGCAGACGAAGGCAGTTTTCTGTTTATCGGCCTCCTCCATTTCTATCTGATAGAAGCCTGATTTTAGGTCTAAGACCGAAAACCAGTGTGATCCACTTAAAGCCGAGAAAGACTCCTCGAGATTGGGTAAGGCGTACGAGTCTTTTACAGTCTGCAGATTTAACTTTCTGTAGTCAATGCATAATCTGACATCTCCATTTTTCTTGCGAACGACTACAATCGGGGACGAAAAGGGAGATTCAGACTCGCGAATGACTCCGGCATCGAGGAGCTGTTGCAAGTGGTTGCGTACTGCCTCCAAGTCTTGCGGATGTATCGGCCTGGCCCTGTGTTTGAAAGGTGTAGGGTCGCTGAGAGTGATGTGGTGCTTGATTTTTCCAGTACGACCAAAGTCAAGCTCGTGTTGGGCAAATACCTCTGGCATTGAGTTTAACTTGTCTGTTATTCTTTGTTTCCACTCACTAGAGATGGGGGAATCACCAAAATCAAACTGGAGATTTGACTTGTTCTCAGATTTTGGATTCACTGTTTTATTGTTTGCAGGCTGGACACTTTGGATAGCATGAATCTCTGCAATGATTGTCTTTGGGGTGAGTGTGATGGCATGATCAGATTCGTTCTTGAGGATGACTGGTATGCAGCGAGGGAACTTGGATGGGAGGGTTGCTAACCCATCTTCGACAAAAAGGCCACCAGGTAAAGAGGTGGTTGTTGGCGCCTCAACAGTCACCCATTTTCCAGTTTCTGGTACTCTGCGAGTTATCGATCCTTCCAAAACTTTTGTTTGTCCAGCTCCAATAGTTTCACAATCAGTACTGTGGAGTCTGACTTCACCCAAGCCTGAATTAACGGAGTGTTTTTTTCTGGCTGCAAGTGTTTTGAGAACGACTTTGTACCCATATGGAACTGAATGTTTTTCTTTGGAATCTACAACCAATCCGTACTGCTCATACAAGATATCCAAGGTGTTAGTACCTATCAGCAGCGAAGGTGAGTTGGAGCTTAAGTTGGGAACGATCAGGGCTAGTGTTGGCACTTCAATGTCCGCACCCAATGAACTCTTGGGGAACGTGATGGCAGTTTCGATAAAGCCAAGGTAGGGGACATTCTGGCCGTTCGCTCCTTCCACCTCCAGCAGGTCGTTTAAGCTGTGGACAGGTAAGTGAGACAGTTTTTCTTCGTAGAAGGATTGGGAGATCGTCGTTACTTGCGAGCCCGTGTCTAATAGACAGCTGCACACATGATCGTCAATGGCTACTTGGGCAGTGCACTTCGCTCCAACAAGACCTTTTGGAAGAGAAAGTGACATTTCAGCTTGTGTGTGGAAGTTCAAGACGCGTTTCTTTTCCTTGGGACTCTTTGTCTTTGGCTCAGCTCCAATTTGTCCCACAACTGGAGCCCTCTTTAGTTTAAAAAAGTAGGTTCTTGTCCATTCACTTTGTCCCATGCCATCTGCTTGTCTCTTAAGAGTTTCCTTTTTTCAGCAACTAGGGGAGAGTTTGGCTCATTTTCACACTGGGGCTTGATGTGCCCGTCCTCCCCACATCTGAAGCAGTACCAGGGCTTTGGACGATTTCTTGGATGAGGTTCTGATTTTTGTTCTGAAGGCTGTGGCTTTGGAGTTTTGAAACTTTCAGGGGGGACTTTTGTCTTGGTCGAGTTTGTGGATTTTGACTTGACTTTACTGTTTGAGTCTTTTTTGTTCTTTAGAGATGCAAGATGGGACTGCAGATTGGCGATCTGCTTCTTGAGGTCTTGTATTTCAGAAAGGGGGTCAACAGTTTTTGATGTATCTCGCTCTGGACTTTGGGACTGAGCGCCTTGGTAGTTGGAAAACACTTTTGGTTTTGTTGTATTCAAGTGCTGTTTCATGCGCGACATTTTCGCTGTGCGCCTTTTCTCAGCAGTCCGGAGCATGAGAAGGAGTTCGGAAAAGTTAGGTGGAATTTGCCTTTTCTGTTCGAGTTGGAGCTCTGCTATTAGCTCATTGTCCCAACAGCCTCTTATGAACTGCTTTAACAGCTGCTTGTCTAGTTCACCAGCAGGAACACCACCTCTTATGAACGTGGTGTTCAGCATGACTTGAAGACGCTGGAGGTAAGACGATGGTGCCTCACCATTATTCTGCACAGTGTTCAAGTATTTGGCAAAGAGGTCGTCTCCATCTTCAACCGTACCGAAGGCAGAGTCGAGTATTTTCAAGTAGGTGGAAGGAGGTGACTCTGTAGGTATGTGCTTTACCAGATCAACAGCAGGTGAAGAGAGACTTTCCAAGAGCCTCCTGGATTTGCATGAATCAGGCTGTCTGGGGTCTTTTAAAAGGAGTTCCACACTCGAGCGCCAGCTCTCATAGTCGACTTCGTTGTTTGGGTGGGGACAGCGCCCTGAAAAGGGTCTCAATCTGAAAGGAGTGTTCATCTGAGCATTGAAGTCTTCAGTTCTCAGCACATGTTCCACTATTACTTTCTGAAGCTCTGGTGGGTTTACTTCAGAAGGTTTGAGAGTGGGTGTCTTAACACTGACCTGCACTCGTGGGGGATTCTCAACTGGAGCTTGGATCAGTGGGTGGACTGGTTCAAGAGTTGGTGGGTTCTCTTGCAGAGGACTGAGAGGAGCATTCGTGTCAGGGACTTGGGGTGAGTCCTGGCGGTCACCTGAGTCATTTTCGTCAGGGTTAACTACTTGGCTTATAGAGGAAAGTTCGTCTCTCAGTAAGTCTGCAAAGTCTTTACCTGTCAGTCTTGCAATGTCTCTCAGTTCAGTCAGGTAAGTCTGAGTAGCTGTCTTGCTAACTACGGGGCTGTAAACTGAGCTTAATGCTTCGACAAGGTAAAGTATGTCAGGTTTGTTCTTGGGTGAGAATCTGTATGGCAGTAAGCTAGATAATGCCTGGACTGGTGCACTGGACGCGTACTCAAGAAAGGACTGCTTGCCCTTTTCTGGACACGGGGGATCTACAGGTACCATTGTCTGAATGGACCCATATTGTTTGAGGAAGTCAAAAAGCTCTTCATCAGATTCAGTGTCAGTTAAACCAGTAATAAGAAGTGAGTTCGGTATCTTAACATTACTTCGTTGCACGGCTTCCATTTTTTGTTCAGTTCTTAGTCAAATTTGAGCTCTGAAAATTATTTACGAACCACTCCTGGCTGGCTCGCCAAGAATTTGTAGCACCTATGCTATTAGGCAGAGGTAGTCAGGCTACTGGACCAAATATAGGTTCGCACGGAGTGGTGTGTATTGAATAAAAGAGCCAAGAGTCAATAAAAAGGTAGAATGGAAAAAGCCGGCAGTTTACTGAACAATTGACAAACAACAATAAACATACAAATTTGGTTCTTAAGTAATGTTAAGACACCTTTTCAACACCCTTTATGTTGTTTTTTCCTTTACTTTTTCTGTTAAAGTTCAAATAAAAGGTTTTGTTCAAGTTAATTTCAGTTTCAATCTATTTTAATTAAAGATGACCGGTCATTTGGTTTAAAGGGATTTTAGTTACAGAACTAAATTTATTTAACTTAAATTTAGTTTAAGCTTTCTTTTGAGTTCACTATATTTACCCTTTTCACTTTTTTGTAAATCAGTTTTGTCACTTTAAATTTACACCAAAAGTATCCTTTAAAGTTACAAAATATCAGATATCAAACAAAAGACAATTCAATATGCAAAGCAAACAAAGAACTGTTTTTCTAAATGTCCAATTGCTTAGCAAAATCCTTTAAAGTTTGTTAGCAGACGTATCCAGTTTTGGTAGTGCTCCTTTAAAGTATATTGGATCCACAGTTAGTGTTCAATCTCCTACCGCGACCTTGGCAGAGATTTTGTAGTAGTAAGGAAAAGTAAAGGACCACGTGATGCTCTACAGGCAGTCCGGATTATCGTGCTCCTTGGGTAGGCTCGCCATCCATGGATCAGGAGAAGTCCAGAACGATCCGGTCCGGAACCGTCTCCCAATTACTCTCGGGGGGACTCAAAAACCTGGCCTGCAGGACAGGCCATAAAAATAATTTTAGTCCATATGCAAAATAAAACCACTCCAAAATGAAAGCGGAGCCGCACTAGAAGGCTACGTGACTCTTTAGAAACTTAAAATGGCGGCTGCTCTTTTTTCTTTTTCATACATCCAACTCTACTTGCAAAATTAGCTTCTTTTCACACAAAATATACCCAAAATACATCAAATAAAATACATTCATGTTTCGAAGTGTCAAAGAAAATTATAAATAACTCAAAAGTACTGTTTTGTCATCTTTTCACAACTTAAATTGGTCTCAACTGGGCTCGCCTCATCACGGCAAAACCCACGCCACAAAAGTAGGCAAAATACAAAACAAAACTCACCAAAACTCGTCTGGTAATGGCATAAAATCTTATTTGGCTCACACCCCTCTTCCGGTCTGGCTAGACAACAGGTTTGCACCGTTATTTTAGTTTTTCACCGTAGTTTTTCAGCTAATGGCTACTCTGCTGCGCGTGCTTGCTGTCTCTGCCCTAAACAGGCCTATCTCTCCGCTACGCAACGCACAGGTTGGGGAGGGCTCTTGAAAAACTTTAAACTTTATCGACAACAAAAACAATTTCTCTTTTTAAACAAAAATAGTAATAAAACCTATAAATTATTAATGTTAATACTATTTATATTTTTATCCTCACAACTTTTAGCTGTTTTTATCATGTTGTTTATTAATATTTATTGACCTTTTTATATCATTGTAAAATGCTCTATTATTACTGAGTGTATTTGTAACGGGGGTTACAAACACATTAACTCACAACACATTAACTCACAACACAACACAATAAATTACAACACAACACATTAACTCACAACACAACACATTAACTCACAACACAACACATTAACTCACAACACATTAACTCACAACACAACACAATAAATTACAACACAATACATTAACTCACAACACAACACATTAACTCACAACACATTAACTCACAACACAACACATTAACTCACAACACAACACATTAACTCACAACACAACACATTAACTTACCTCACAACACTTTAACTCACAACGGAAGTAAAGCAGCAATTGAAGTGCTTTTATTCTGAAATGTCCACTGGGCTGAGCGGCTAACTACCTAACAGAAAGTAACATCACAGTGAGCTGTGGAGGGAGCATGAATTTTCTACAAGAGAAGATGGCAGCAGTGTTGCCAGATTGGGCGGTTTTGGTTCTAAATTTGCGGGTAAAAATGGCTTTGGCCGGGTTTTCATAATTTGGGCGGTTTTAGGATCGGTTCGGCGTTTTTTCCCCCCTCATGAATATATAATAGCGGACTACGTTAGGCCGTGTGGCTGTGAACTTCTATGTACTGAAGCTCAGTGAACGCACCAGGCAGAGACGCTCTACGGGCTCTGTCATCTAACCTGTTGTTAGGGGGGTGCAACGCGTCGCCTCTTAGAAATTGTGTTCTTTAAAGCCTGACACTGCGGCTGCGTGTAGGAGGAGATACCAGCTAAAGTTATGGTCTGATCGCTACATGGATCGGTGTCTGTGTTTATCAATCCTTTTATTATTAGTCTGAACTATCTTTTATTTTGAAAAATCATCGGATCGGGTGCTAAATCAGTCCAGTAGGGGGAAAAGCTCAACGAAAGCTGTGTATTCTTCTTTCTCCTGATCTAATAAAAGGAGGACAGTATTGAATATTTCTTCAGCGGACCGGCCTTCTTTCATTCATTGTGTGTGTGTGTGCGTGCGCGCGCGCGGGTGTTGGGGACCGCACGTGCATGTGTGAGGGGAGGGAGCGGAAGAAAGGAGAGGAACGGCGTGCAGCAACAGAGAGGGAGGAGTGTGCGTTCATATTGTGTGTGTAAGGAGAATCCTAATAAAGAGAAAGTTTGTGGCAACACTGCTGCTAGCTTCTCTTGTAGCAATAACATGCTCCCTCCACAGCTCACTGTGACATTACCTTCTGTTGAGTAGTTAGCCGCTCAGCCCAGTGGACATTTCAGAATAATAGCACTTCCATTGTGAGTTAAAGTATTGTGAGTGTTGTTGTGAGTTATTGTGTTGTGAGTTAATGTGTTGTGTTGTGAGTTAATGTGTTGTGTTGTGAGTTAATGTGTTGTGTTGTGAGTTAATGTGTTGTGTGTTAAGTTAATGTTTTGTGTTGTGACCCTTCTGGGCCACTGTACATTATCAATGGAGCGCAGATATCACGAGTCACCATGGCAACCGTGAAAAAAAGAGGTCTGCGTATTTTTCGCCAGCTGAACTTGACGTGCTGCTGCAGAGTTACAGTGAATATGAGCACATATTCCAGAAGAAAAGCAACACCGCTGCATCTGCAAAACAGAGACAGTTAGCGTGGGAAAACATAGCTGCTCAAGTTAATGCGCAAGTTTGCATTTAAATCATTGTTATAAAATATTGACTGTAATAACTTTTTAAATAGCGTAATGTGTGAAATAAAAAATGGCGATATTTAGGTGTACTTTTGAAGTGTTATTCCTGGTGTAATTACATGAAATGCTGCATAGTGTACAGAACCAATCTGGGGGAAAAATGCATTTAACGTCTGTAATGTTTAGAGGACTTTTTTGTTAACCTTCCCCTCTTGCAAACGTTGGTCAGTTTAATATTAATACATGCAATTGTATTTTTAAAAGTGAACTTTTGTCTACCCTTGTATTGATCAAGTGGTATAGGTTTATATGGGATTAAGAAAGTAAGCAGTGCTAGAAAATTGTGTTTCCAAAAAGTAATTGTTACATTAATCTAATTCAATGTCCCTGATTTCATTTTCATGTAGATGTAATCCTGCAGGAATTAAAAGAACATGGCAGCAGCTAAAATGAAGTATAAAAACATAATTCAATCAGGTCAAATTAGAGCATGTCATGGATGTAGGCTTTGTTGACAATATTTGACATATGAAACATCTACATAGCAATACATATCTAATGTTGTTTTCATTATATATATGTAATTGACTGCAACGAAAAACAGTAACGCTCAAACAAAAACGTATGGGGAAATGACAAAAATCGAGTCTAGGTCTCAAAATCCTTGCACGACGTAAATGTAATTCTCTACGAATTAATGCAGCCTCCTCGTCTATTGGGTCCTCCAAAAAAGGACAAGCCATTCTTGTCACTTGTCTCTGTGTGACGGAAATGTGGGCAATGAAGGTTAAAGCGAAAAATACCGCTTCGTCTTTAAAAAGGGGAGGGGACCGGCAGAAACCTTGAGTTTAGAGGATAAAACCTGCTCCCGACCAGGTTAGGTTCACAGCGTAAGTAATCATTGACACTGACTCTGAGTATAAGTTACCTCTCTTTCAGAAACGGGTTTGACTTACTCTGTCTACTCTGGTTTAACAAACCTCCCATTCTGAAACGGAAAACCCAGGGTTTCCCTGATTTCAGGGTTAACGCACTCAGAGTTTACACTTAACCTCCTTTATGAAACAGGCCCCCTGATTAGAAACACAGAGGGAGACCAAGCTCCTGTGCAAACAAAGAGACACAAAAGGGAGACAGGACAGATACAAACATTTGCTATTATAAGTTTTCAATTAAATTTTAAAACAGATTTATCTGTTTTCCTACAGTAATGTTATCACCCTTTAGCTACATCTATTTGGCACTTACATTGATAATAGAGTTTAACCTTTTGTTTTCAATATGCTGAATTAAAACAACGTTTTGAATATATTGGAAGAAAAAAAACCTTCAGTTGTTAAACTTTTCGTTTTAAAGGGTGATTTGATTTAAAAAAAATGCTATATAGCAAACAGTAGTTTTCTAAATAAAATAAAAAGATATGTGAAAATGAGGTTTTTATGTTTTGTTTGAATCTTTTCAGCATATGGCTTGTGCAATCAAAATATATTATGGTGAAATATGTGACTCATTTGATTTTCTTCTCAATTCACGCTCAGCCAAAAATGTGAAAATGAAATGTACCCAATTCTGAATTTCTTTCTTTTCTCGTAAACTGTGGTTGATAGCTTGAAATGTGTTTTTCCCCGAAGCTGTTTTTTTTAGCATAAATATTTAAAGAACAAGGAGGCAGCCAGATACTTTCCAGTGACAGTAGCAGAGGGGAAAATAACAGTTTCAAAAATCATGTTTTGCATTGAATGATACAAGCAAGCGTCCTCACTGTTGTCCGTGGCAGACTGCTCCTCCTAGAGACGGGAAAGAACTGTCCCTGGGGGGTATTCCAGAAAGCAGGTTATGCTAGCTCCCACGATAAGTTTGAGGCTAAAGAAGTTGAAAACCTCAGCTTTCGGTTCCAGAAATGGAGGTATGTTTCAGGGTAGGTCAAGTTACCATGGCAACTCATGCTCTGAACATAACCTGGTCTGGAGCAGGTTTAGTTGAAGGTTAGTTTGTTTACAGAGAGGTGAAGCAGCATGGCGTGTCCATTTGAAGATGATTTAGTGGATGAAAAAGCTCAGATAATACTTTTTCCACCATGAGAGGGTGATAAGACCACATATGGATGTTGGAAAGATAAACTTTTTTACTTTGATCTAACGTAATTATTTGCTTCAGTTAAGATAAATCATTTTTTTTGTTAGAAATTTTTTTGTTAAAAATTACACGTAGTTTTCAGACAGTTATTTTCCTTTCGTTCAAATTAATTCAATTAAGTAGGCGTAACTTTGATGCTGCTGTTAGATCGGCACCGCAAGGGATTCTGGGATATCATTCCCTTTGCCTGTCTGGACGGATTTGGGTTTAAGTGTGGGTTTTTTACAAAATGTGTTTATTTGTATAGCTGTTTTACTGTGTTTCACCGTGTTTGGCCGAGCTATTTTGTCCTACTATGCTTACGTCTCTGCACCATGAGTGAGAGTAAAGGATAGGATGATGAGTTTATAAAGCACCCCTACCGCTTAGTGCTGTTATGACAGTGATGGAAAATTCTTTAGTGAGTTTTTGCACTCGGTGCATTTTTTTCGGTTCTTTTTATTGTTGTAAAAATGAGCATATCTGCCGGCTCAAACTTAGACATATGGAAGTTCAAGAAATATAAGTAATTAAGATGGAAAAAAGATTAATGGAGTAATGTAACATTTAGTTAGATAAATACGTAAATTTGAGTTGTATAAACAATTATTGAGTTTGAATAAATTTAACTAAATTATTTAAATTATTTTTTAGCCGTGTTACTTTTTTCATGGACTTATAATTTTTAACCGCCGTCATTAAAATCTCAGACTCCGTCTCACTTCCGTCTCAAGTGTCGCGCTTTCTTTTTTCCACGGTGACTCCAGAAATCGGCGATCTATTGAGAATGTCTTTATGTACCGTGCGTTAACCCAGGGTTACCATGTCGAGCGTAATTACGCCAACTCATATTCGCTCTTTTGGAACCGACATACCCAGAGTAAGCAAGTTCAGGCGGATTTCAGCCAGAGTTCAGGCTCAAAGTCAGGCTAGTTTAAACATGCTTCCTGGAATACCCCCCAGGTCCTGCAACACTGAACTGTGGAGCCAGGATGAGGAATAATCACAGCGAAAACATGAGAAAAAACAAACAGAATGGCTGCTAGTCTGTGATTTATCGTTGAGCACAGTTCCAGGGATATGTGAAACATTTTTCCATTTTCACAGTTATCAAGACTGTTGTTTTTCTTTTTTCATGTGTTTCCTGGAGTTCTAATTTTCCACCTTGCCACAAGGACAATTAAGGTTTCACATAATCTACTCTGAACCAAGAAATTGAATTTTGTCAACTCTCACTGTCCCAACAAGAAAACAGCTTAAAAGAAAACCGCTTATTTTTTCTTTTGCTAGTGTTCATTTTCTTTTATACTTGGTTGCAAGAGGACTTTGGTGGGTTCTTCATCCTAACAGAACATCCAATTAAAAAACATCTAAAACAGGGGTTCTCAAAGTGCGGCCCGGGGGCCAATGGCGGCCCGCGGGAAGATTTTTGGTGGCCTCAATAAATCCTAATTGATGTTATTAAACCAGCTGTAGATTGCTTGGGAAAATATTGTTTTATGGTTTCTGGCGACATCTGTAGGAAAAAAAGGTAATTACACCCGGGGGGTCAACGGTACAGCTGTGACAGCTGTGACAGAAGCTAGTAGCTACGTTGTGGTAGCTACACTTTGAGAACCCCTGTTTTAGATGTTTTTTAATTGGATGTTCTGTTAGGATGAAGAAAAAAAAGGTAATTACACCCGGGGGGTCAACGGTACAGTGTATTAATTCCACCACAAGAGGGCAGACAACAATTTCTATGTCACTGCCTCTGCGAAAGGAAGGACCGTGACGACGGCAGTAGAAATTGAATCAGAACTCAATTAGGAGAGAGAACCAGAGCAGGTTACTTTGAGGAAAAAACGCGTTGGCGAGGAGAAAAGGCGCTTTCAAGCTAAGTGCATAAATGCTTACTATGTCGTACCTCAAGGGCTGGATAAAGTCATGTGCCTTATTTGCAAGCAGGTAAATGCAGTGTTCAAAGAATTCAATATAAATTATCACTATGTTACAAATCATAAAAACTATAACAAATTTACCGGTGAGGAGTGCAACAATAAGCTCCAACAACTACGAGGCTATGCTGCACTGCAGATGTTTACAAAAATGGCTAAATCCAGGGAAGCTGTGACAGAGGCTAGTAGCTACGTTGTGGTTTTGGAAATGGCCCGGCAAAGCAAGCCCTTAAGTGACGGAGAGTTTGTAAAAAAGAATGTGTGAAAGTAACTGACATTGTTCGTTCTGAGCAAAAGATAAAAGTCTGTCAAATGACACAATTACTAGACGAGTGGAAGATCTGGGGAGCAACCTACGACAGCAACTGGGAAAACATCTAGAGGGCCTGGTTAACTGTACAAATGACACTTGGTCAATAAAGTTATTAAAAACAACTTTTTCTGTTTATCCATTTTTTTTCACCGAAATTGGCCCCCACTCTAATGTGCAGTTCCTAATTTGGCCATCCTTTACGAAAACTTTGAGAACCCCTGCTCTAAAACAACAAGGTACACCCTCGAAAACTTTACAGTTGGTAGAGACCAGGCGTCATTCTACAATCTACAATCGACTTGGCGCAATCTAAAATACCAACAGCATTTTTCAGTCATTTATAAGATGCGATAGATACTTAATTGATCCCAGCTTGGGAAATTGGGTTGGTGCAGTGACCGTGTACAGGCTCAATAACAAACAAACAATGAATGACAATCAGGGAAGCAATCAGTCAGATACAGCTTTTAGAAAAACATACATCAAATGAGTTTATCCATGGCAAAAATGAGTTATAAAGTCCAATAGAGTGAGGTAGGAATGGTCTCCTGTGGCGGTTGGTGTGACAGTGTAGCTGCCTTAGCCTCTTGGAAAAGGCGCTCCACTGACCATCAAGTACAGGATGGAGAGGATGCTCAGGATTATCAATGATGGATACCAGTTTATTCAAAGTCCTCCTCTCCATCACAGCTTCAAAGATTTCCAATTTGCACCTGATTACCGATCCAGCCTTTCTAATCAGCTTGATGTGAAGCAAACCTTTAAGATCTTCAGAACTAAACCTGTTTGTCACAACTGGTAAGGCTTAAATAGTTTTTCCTACTTTGTACCAATAAGATCAATTTAACATTTCCGTTTGTATTTACATTTTTTTAATATAAATGGGAGCACAGTATCCAGTATTTTAGTGAAGAGATTCCTGTTGTTCGTTTTGTGCATTTGTAATGTATCTTAATTGTGGAAGGCCACTAAAGCCTTTGTGTTGCAAAGCAGTTCCTGCACAGCATGTGTGTTTTTTATGTCTGCACAAGCTTTACTGTGGTGTGGCTGCATGGTTGTTTTTCCAAGACTTAGCAGACACCTTGCAGACTTTTTTTTGTTAGTGCATGTGGATGTACCTTAGGATCCCCTCTTTCTGAAAAATGTCTTTGCCACAAGAAAAACAATAAATTGTAAAATATATCTGCAGCCCAAATTGTTGAGACTGGGACAAACACGCACACTTTTGTTACAATTGTGTGTATGGCACACATCTTTACCAATGGCCACCATTTAGGATTTTTCTCGTAGCTGATGTGCTTTTCTAATGATGTGCCAAATTTGGTGCTTGTACTACGGAATGCACAATCATTCTGGAAACATCAACCTAACCAGCTCCGCTGTGTATCCAGTTGCCAATTTACTCACACTTAGTCTGCAAACAGCACATCAAGGCAAACAATAAAATGGAAAAAAAAGAGCATTTAAATGAAGGCAACAACTGTCTGAATTTCATGCTTCTGTACGTGAAAAAGGAAGGGTGTATCACGCAGAGCTAACAGTACTTTCCTTTTGAGTGATGACTCAGCATAGTTACTCCACTTCAGGGTCCAAGCCAGGGCTGAAATTAGATTCCAGACACTGGGCTGAGAACGCTATCCCTCCTCCAGTGATCCGCTGAATGGGCTGTTCCATCACCATTTTACGGCTACTTTGATGCGCTGAAATGAGACTTGCAAATATGTTTGAGATGTCACCCCTGGGCCAAGATTTATGACTGCCTTCTAAAACCCCCATAGGTTTCTTAAAACAATAACCATCATCTATCATGTGATAAATTACCGGCATCAAAGTTCACTGTAAGCCACTCATCACCTATTAGAAACATGAGGGCAGCCCAAACATCATATCGTCAGTCCACGCTGAAACCTGAATTCCCACTTCCACACCCTCTGAAATCAAATCAGTGGATACTTGTGCTGCTTTCCCCCATTTATGCCAAAAATTACCTGATGAGAAATGGATTGTCAGACTTGTATGAAAGCTTTTTAACCTCTGATCAAGACACAGACAGTTTTTTATTTCTTTTAAATCATTCTTGGAACCCATCATCATCAATTACATTACATTGGAGGTAATGTGACATTACGTGAGGTAATGTGTGCTTTACCTTCTAATTACTCTCCTGTGTGCAACTGGCCAAAGCAATAATCATCCTCAGCTGACAAAGACAAGAAATACAGACACCAGTTAGTCTGGCACTAGTTAAAAGTAAAAATAAAATCCAAATAATCAGCCAATCATGGGGCAGCGTGTATTTGTTCATTGATCTCATCTATTCTAAGTAGATTTTTTTAATAAAATGTTTTATATGTTTTTCAAACACACTTCAATATTAAAATACTCATTCTCTGCATTTCTGAGTAGGACTCTTCTGCCTTTTCCTTTCGGAAAACTGCTTGATTTGACCTTGCTTTGATCTTGAACACTTGCATTAGGAGGATCTTCAAAACCTCTGATGTCATCAATACTCTGACTGTGAATGGCAGAGCAGTTTTCATAATGGTAGTGCAGCCGCATGCAGCCCTGCACTACCATGGTATATGGAAGGGATAATGCCCAACAAAGTGTTGGCAAAGCATGATCAGAAATTAACCGACGACATGGAAACCTGAACCATCCAACGCAAGTCAGAGTATGGTTCACACTCAGAACATGACTCGGGCTCAGGCGGTTGGGCAGGTCGTCCAGTGATCGAAGGGTTCGATGACTGGACTGGACTGATGACTGAAAAAAAAAAATTAAATACAGAAAAAATGAATATCAACATCAATATGGTCACAGGTATTTAGAACAGCTCCCCCCAGTCAACTGTTGTTGTGTCGTTGGGCAAGACACCTCATCCTCCGGTCAGAGGGGTAAACTGGCAGCTATGCCTCTGTCATCACCAAGTATGAATGAGGAGTGAATGAATAATGGACACTTTGTAAGCACTTTGAGCGTCTGGAAAAGCGCAGATAAATGTAGTCGATTATTATTATTTACTCAGAACACAATATTACTAATATTAGGATAGTATTCTAATGTTCTGGGTTTCTATTGCTCCGGTTACCAGATGGTGTTAAGGCCAGCGCAGTGATATAGAACATTTGGGCTATATGACCGGAACTTCTTTTTTAGGTGTGCATCATCACTGTGGTATTTCACATTTAATCCCCACCCTGCAGCCAATCAGTATCAACTATTCACCCAGACCAAGGTATAAATATACATAAACAGCAGTTCCAGAACAGAAAGTAGTTACTTGACAAACTTATTTGCTGCGGCATCACTGTGAAGATGTCAGTGTTTTTCCACATTCACGTTGCTTTGACTTGCCTTCCTCCACCTTTTGTGCGTGTGTGACTAAAGGTGCGTTGTGTGGAGGGCTCCATATTAAAATGCTACAGCTAATTAAGCACCGGAGAGGTTCCCATATTGGGAGCTGATTAGGCAAACTAGATATTGCATTATTTATCACAGGCCAAGCAGCAAAAGATTAAAAGTTTCAAGACAGTTATAAAACTTCCCTGAAAATGAAAAGAGGCCAACTGCTGTGCTGGTAGAATTTTGTTTGTGGAACTTTTCTGTAAAGTTAAATTCTTCAAGAGTTTATGCTTAGTTTTTTAGGAAATGTTGTAACCAAAGCAGATCTCTGACAAAACAAACTATTGAACTATTGAAGTTCTGTGCTGGCTCAGTAGAACTTCTATAGTTTCAAAAAGAGGTGCAGAAACGTATAGATTACATGATTAACAAAGCCACCCCTAAATCAGTACAAGTAAAACCCAAAGGAATGTTAGATCCTTCAGGTAACCTGAATCCCCTGGGAGATCAGTGATGTAATGATAGTGAACACTTATCAGGGGCAGGCTGTCCATTTCAGATAATGAACTGTTTGCACTGGTACTGCCTTTGTGTTCCTGCTGCAGTGGATGTCTCATCTAGATGTCCTTCACCCTGCAGCTTTCAGATCAGATCTGCTACAATCAGATCATGTATTCTCCACTGAATTTCTGTTGATTGATGTTTTTTTTTGTATTTTTCTTAACTTTTTCTCCTGCTTGCAGGATTCAAGTTTTATATATTTTCAGATAGACACTTTATGTACAAAAATATTTTTGATTGGAAGAAGAACTATGTTTTATCTACATTTCTTTATTTTTGGCACACCTTTTTTCCTGCCCTCCTACTCTAATCAATGTAACTCTTTCTTCAGGCTGTAAACATCTGACAGATGTGAACTAGCTGTGATGATGGGGCCCTATTGGGTTCTTCAGTTGTTTTCTTGGTTCATGTCATGTTCTGTTTGCAGGTTTTGTGATTTTCCTCCTGTTAGTTAAATCAGGTTGAAGTTTCTAATTATCAACAGTACAGTTGTCTTTGTGTCTTCATGTTCTGCTTGGCGAGACAGACCCAGATGCTGGAACCCGGGAAGAAACACAGGAGAGGTGGATGGAAATCAAAAGGATTTATTATCCTGGACATGGATCCGAGGGTGAGTAAACTGGTGTTTGTCAGATGACGAGATGAGGTGAGGCAACCGGGAGTACTGGCATGGAGTTGTGGCGTGGCTTGAGATCTTGGCGTGGCGAGGGGCTCTTGACTTGGCTGGAGTTGTGGCGTGGCTTGAGGCTTGGATTGCAGGTGAGAATAGGACTGCTCTTACAAGGAAGGACCCAGGAGGACAGCTCGTGGTAATTGGTCCTGTAGATGAGGCAGAGGAGCGGGGTTACAAAAAGTAGCAAGAGTTCGTGAGCATAGCAAACATAACTTTAGTGACCAGGTTAGGACCATAAGGGGCAACGAACTGGTGATGAATGCTGGGACTGGATCTCCATATGAAGGCAGGTGGAAGATGAGGTGAGTGTCCACAGCTGGGTCCAATCAAGAAGGTAGAGAAGAGAGAGGAGGGGGAGGAGAGACTACCAGAGGCACCATGACATGTGTAGTTGATTATATTCAATGCATTTTAGTTTTGTTTTTTCCAATTCTTTGTTGTTAGGTCATCTGCTTTGCCACACTTTTTTGTTTCTCTCTCAAATCTGAATTTGTTCGCGGTTAAGTTTATTTATTGCACCACCCACCTTGGTCTCCTACATTTAGGTCCTCGCCATTGACTGTATCAGAAAACTGGACTGAGTGAGTGTGACGTCACCCCTAGAAAATGACTTCCTTCATGTCCCAACGAGAGGAAGTCAATTCAGTCGCAATTTTTTCACGATTACGGGTGTCGCCATGTTGGAACCAGCAAGCGTCAAAACGAGTCAACATTTCTATGGCAACCACTCTCTCTAGTCAGGAGTGAGCATGTCAGAAGACCACACCCCTTTCAGTGAAAGGGGGCTCGGTAGAAACTGTCAATCAAATGCTATGAGCGTTTAATGTGACCCCACATGCTTTTATCAAGGCTTCTAGTTGGTCAGTTTATAAATTGAATAACTTGCACTACAGCAAAACTGTCATGAAAAAAAAAGGATTAACAAAAAAAGTTACTCTATGGGATTTTGGCTTCTTGGGGAATAATGGGTATTTTGCTTTTTTCAATGCAAGGAGGGAAGGGTGACTCAGTCAAGTTCTTTCATACAGTCAATGGTCCTCACCACCATTTCTTGACATGAGCAGCTTTCCCCACCAGCAACAAGAACTGAACAAGCTACTCATATGAGCAGCGAGAAATCTCTTCTGTAAACCTTACAAGACAAGGTCCTCAGCAACTTCCGCACTGGTGATCTCAGAACTAGATCTGCTGCAGTTTACTCAAAGACCTGGCACCGGGGTCTACCTCCTGCATCACACCATGTCTCATGTAGAGGCCTCTAAGGGAGCTGTGAGGGTCATGTTTCTAAATTTCTACAGAGCTTTCATTAATATTCAGCCATCACTCCTGAAGGAGAAACTGGAGGTGGCGGGCGTGGACAAACAATAGCTTTCCTGGGCCATTGACTTTCTCACTGACAGGCCATGATTTGAGAGACAGCTTGTGTGTTTTTTGGTGTGGCAGTCGGAAGCACCTCAAAGGACAGTGCTTTCCCCTTTAGTGTTCATGTTGCACACATTTAACCTCAGGCACAACTCCCACTTCTGTCAACACTGACTCTGCCACTGTTAGATGTGTATCAGGTGAGTCACTTGGAAAACTGGCGGAACATCGTTGACGTTGTGACCTGGTGTGATGAAGATCACTTATTTCTGAACAGTACAACAAATAAGCTGCTGCTTTACCTCCGATAATGCTCTGCGACACACATGTAGGTGGGCATCTAGGGCTCAGTCAGTGAGGTCGTGGACACCTATAGATGCATTGATATTGATCTGAAAGAGAAACTTGGACAATACAGATCCTGTGTACAGGAAATTGCCTCAATCTGCTCAAGAGACTGCGGTCTTTCGCTATGTGCAAGATTCTACACACATTCAATGATACTATGGTGGCCTCGGCAGTCCTCACACTGTTGTGTGATTGATGTGTTTGTGTGGCTCTGCCCTTGGCAGCATCCTGAACACTATCGAGGAGGTAGCAGGCAGAAGGAAGCTGGTAAAACTGTCTTCCTTTTTGTATGCTACCCCTAGGAAACATAATCAGGAAACACAGCATTAATTTTCATTGTTATGCCGACGATACGCAGTTGTATTTATCCATGAAGCCTGACCAGAATGACCAGATAGAGAAACTGAACGCCTGCATCAGAGACATCAAGACCTAGATGACAATTAATTACCTCCTCTTGAACCCAGAAAAAACTGAGGTCATTATACTAGGTCCTAAAAACCTCAGAGATGCTCTGTCTGCTCAGATAGTCTCCCTGGATGGTATAAGTATAGCCCCCAATTCCACAGTTAGAAACCTTGGGGTTTTGTTTGACCAGGATTTATCATTTAAGGCTCACATATCTCAGGCGTGTAGAACTGCCTTTTTTCACCTGCGGAATATTGCTAAGATCAGAAATATACTTTCTAAGAATGATGCTGAAAAACTCATCCATGCATTTGTTACGTCGAGGCTGGATTACTGTAACTCTTTGTTAGCAGCGTGTCCTAAGAGTTCCTTAAGAAGTCTCCGGCTTGTTCAGAACGCAGCAGCTAGATTGTTAGCTGGAACCAGCAGAAGAGATCACATCACTCCTCTGTTAGTTTCGCTCCATTGGCTCCCAGTTGATTCTAGAATTAAGTTCAAGATCCTCCTGTTAACCTATAAGGCCTTACATGGAATGGCCCCGTCCTATATTAAGGACCTCATAGTCCCTTACCATCCAATGAGAACACTTCGCTCGCAAAATGCAGGACTGCTTGTGGTTCCTAGAATCAGTAAAAGTACGGTTGGAGGTAGAGCGTTTAGCCACCAAGCCCCTGTTTTATGGAATAAACTCCCAGCTCATGTAAGAGAGGCCGACTCAGTTTCTACATTCAAAGTTAGACTGAAAACATTCCTCTTTGGACAGGCTTATTGTCAGACTAGTTAGTATTCAGAGATTATTTAACTTAATTTTAATTTGTTTAAATTAAACTTAATAACTATTTCTTTTAAAAAGCTGCTAGAAGTTGAAGCTGGGGTAACTATGGTGCTCCGGGGTTCTGTCCTCTTTTCTCTTCTACTTCTACCCTTCGTCTCTGCTCTGTACCTGACCGTGTACCTCGTCTCTGCTCCTGCTCCTACACCTGGCTGTGGTTCCTGTCTCAGGCTCGACTCGCGCCCCCGACTGTCCCCCCAACCACGGCTGGATAAAGCTCGTCTGCTGGACTTTATATATGTAGTTGTAGATTTAGATAAGTTCATTCTTCTCTAAGAGTTCTGGTAAATCGCCTGTCCGTCCTGGGGGAGGATCCCTCCTTCATGTGGGCACCCCTGAGGTTTCTTCATTTTTTTGGGGGAGTTTTTCCTTACTGCGAAGGGGGTCTAAGGGCAGGGATGCCAGTATATCTTAGTCAGTTTGTTAGTTCATTTTAGTATGTTTCTATTGAACTCTTTGTATTCATGATCCTTTTGAGTTCATGTTTTACTTCGAAGCCCATCGAGACGACTGTTGTTGTGATTTTGGGCTATACAAATAAAATTGAATTGAATTGAATTATTGAGAATCCCGTCCGTCCCCTCACCATGTAAAGGCTCTGAACAGTGTCAAACCCACATGGTAGGAAGGGGGGTTCACTCTTTCCCACAGTGATGTACATTGTGTAGTACATAGTGTAGCAGTGATTCAGCATTCGTTCTGGTGCAATATTGGTTTTGATTTTTTTTTTACAACCATTCAATATTTCAAATTGTCTATTATAAGGACTCAAAACAGGTTTATTCCTCCCTATATTTTTACTAAATTTTCATACAACCATTTTAGCAACAACCCTGTATATTGAAAGTGTGAACAGTTTTTGATGCTGTAAAGACAAAAACGTCCTTACTGTGGGATAAATAAGGTTCTATCTTTTCTCGTCTTCTTTTGCTTAAAACAGAAATCATGAGATGGGATCATCTGAATTCACATATTGAGGTTCTGCCTTATATTATCTTAAGATCATCTGATAAATCCAGCTTGATATCTGTTAATCAAGAAAGGCATTGTTTCATGATAATGTTTTCTTTCTTTTCTTTTTTTTGATTGGGGAGTGAGCGATGGAGTGGGTCTGACTCCTTTGAAAACATGAGGTGCTTCATGCAAAGTGAGTGTAAATTAACTGATTTGAGCTGCTGCTGTGCTTTTAATCTTAATAAGGAAGAGCAAGGGAACGTGGGAAAACTGTGACACACGTCTCCCTGATGGAAATGTAATCTCTGAGGAAAGTATGGAGCAAATATGAAAGCAAATCAAGTCGCAATGACTAGAGCTGTTCCAACCTTTTAGATTCCTGTGACAGCTATTAAATCATGAAGCTAAACATCCAGAGCTATAAGCCCGTTTGATTGCTTTGTCCTCAAACGGCTTTACACAGAAAACTATGATAATTTAATTTAAACTTATAACATACATATGTGATGAATGGGATATTTTCATAATAAAACATGAACATCATTCATCCATCCATTTTATACATTTATTTGGTCCTGTTTGGGGGACACATGGTTGCTGGAGCCTATCCTGCTACTGTCTGGCAAATATGGCTCAGAACATGAATTTATGAGAAATATTAAAACATTTTCATTTTAAATGTTTTTATATGTCTCGTGTTGTTGTACTTGGTAACTTTTAGGTGATGCTGGGTTGCTAAGCAACCAGCTCTCTTTGCCTCTGAAAACAAAGAGCCAAAACACAATTATGCACAGACAATACAAACATCTGTAATTAGTATATTGTGCACTTGTCACATGGAAATGTTGGATCTATTTTTGAATATGTGCGTTGGAAAGAAGATGATCTTTGTTGGCTATAAAATGAAAGATTGAAATGACTTGAACAGAGTACATTTTAAAACCAAAACAGAAAAAAAATGTAATTACTATTTTGCAAACTACTTTTAGTTATGTTAAAATCTGAGCTAAAATGTATCTTTTGGTGCATTCGATGCAGTGATGATGGCCCTTTTGATGCATTCAGTTCAGTCTTTTCTCTTAAATGACAAAGTAGATTTACTTGGAACACCATTAACTCTATAACCATTAGTATCATATCTAATACACACATTTCTGAGACCCCTTCTCATTGCGTTATCCAAACTTTCCTAATAGACACATTGGAAATGGCTTGGTCAATGTTTTCTGCCCTGCAGTTCATCATCTTTCCACCAGGGGCAGTAGAAGGGCATTTCCTGCTCAATTCAAAATGGCTGCTTTCATGAAATCATTAAAATTACTTTTGGTGAGAAAAGTTTAGGTAATTTTAAAAGCATGATGGTGAGAATGATTCTTTTTTTTCTTTCTTTAAGTAATACTTACGTATTGAAAAAATGCTAAATATGTTGATAATTAATTCTTTGTAATACATTTATGCTATGTTCAAAATGTGTGTTAAATTTGAGACAGTAAATAAGGTGCTTTTTCCCTGAACGCTCATGTCAATATTTTTGCATCTTAAGCTAACAATTTTAAGAGCAAAAACTTACAAAATCACCTTAAAAATATTTAAATCATTTAAAAATACTACATTTTCTCTGTGGATTTCACCAATGGGTTTATAGAAACATCTTAATTCCCAAAAAAATAACAACACATTTTTAACAAATTCTTTGATGTAGTGGGCTTTTCAGGGCTAAACAACCAGAATGGAAGTATTATAAACACATGCAGCAAAACCAACCCGAACTGCCCTGTTTTTTTTTTCTTTTCCCTTTTTTCACAGAAAGGGCATTCCTGATAAAAACAATAGAGTGATGCTGCACATTGTTGGGATCAGTAGGTGGCGCTCTCATAACATCTGAGCTCGTTTTCACAGGCTGTGCTTCTCTCAGTCTGCTCACATGGTCACCTCTCAGTTGATCTTGAAGCTAAGGGAGCTCCAGTCATCAGCACTACGACAACCATGTTATGATTGGCTGTGTGGTTGCTGTGGAACAGCTGGGACAAAACATAAAAATTTATTTTTATGCTTTTTTGCTACAGATCTATGATTAAATCACAATGAAGTCTAAACAAACAGTGCACATGATGGTCTTCTGCACAAACTCAAATAAAATATTTACTGCTGCAAATAAAAAGGTTTATTAGGGAGCTTCTGCAAGATTTAAAAGCTGCTAAACCTAATTCGTTGTGTGAGACTGTAATTCAGCTGCTTTATGAGCTTCTTTTTATAAAGTGGATATTTATAGCAAAATCATGACTGCAGTATTGCATATTTCTGTTTTATTAAGAACAGAAATATTTCTGATATATTAAAAACAGAAATATGCTACGTAGAATATGTAGAATATAAGTGAATTTGTAAAAAAAAAGTTGTAGTCATTCCTGGAAGAATGGCCCTCAGAAAATGTAAATAACAGCTGTGTAGTTTCATTGACAAAATGGGCCACTTTTGTAGAAGCTAAACTGACTGCTGTAGCTAAAGAGAAACATGCACAAGTATGCTGTGATTCATGCATTTTCAGAAAGGATTCATATGCTATTATGGGGATCATGGACTTGCTTATTTTGCAGGCAGCATACTGTCCTCTTTGATTCAAACAGTACAAAGTTCCCTGAATGGGAACAGGCATGCTTATGAGAGTGTGTGTGTTTATTTCAGGAGGTTTTTAGGGAAGCTGCTTTGGTGTTTTCATGTGTTTGCCATTTCAGTGGAAGTCTTCTGTGAGATAAGGAAATCCAAAAATCAACTTTCATAGACTGCTAACTGCCATGGCTCCTTACTTTTAGCTAATCCTTTATTTGGTACGATGACAGAATTTGGACTTTTCACCAGACTTTGAATCAGTTGCAGGGACAGACTAAATGTCTGGTGGTATTTTTTTCTATTTAAAGTGCCCTTAAATGCACTTTCATATTTAACCCTTGTGCTATCTTAGATGACCCCACCCTTACATTGACGTGTTCTTCCTACCATGACAAAGGTGGATAAAGGTGGAAAGATTTCATGTAATCCATGGACACCAGTGAAGATCACAAATCATTGAAGAAAAAAGGTTCAGAGCACTGTCTAGTGGGTCTAGATTCAATTCAATTTTATTCAATTCAATTTTATTTGTATAGCCCAAAATCACAACAACAGTCGTCTCGATGGGCCTCTAAGTAAAACATGAACTTAAAAGGATCACGAATACAAAGAGTTCAATAGGAAAATACTAAAATGAACTAACAAACTGACTAAGCTATACTGGCATCCCTGCCCTTAGACCCCCCTTCGCGGTAAGGAAAAACTCCCAAAAAAACGGATTCCGGAAAAACGAGTCGTGACTCTGGGGAGAGAAGGAAACAGCAGAAACAGACATCGTAAAGGGGTTTATTCAGACATACCTCTGGTTTGTCTGAAGATTCATAACCTCTGTTGTTAAAGTAAAATATGTCCAACACAAGAGGCCTTCAGTTCTCATCTGTCTGCCCAGCTGTTGGACAGGACAAGTTAAAATAAATAAATAAATAAATAAAAAGAAACAGACATCCTTCATGGACAGTCCTCTTCATCATGTTCCTCTGCATGACCCTGTGGATGCACTGAGCAGCTCCTTCAGTCAGGGACTGAAACACCCTCACTGCAGGACGGAGCAGTTTTACAGATGTTTCCGGCCATCAGCTATTAGAATCAACAACGCCTCGTAGACACTAGACACCTCACTGTGTTATTTATTGTATTTCAGTGCTATTTATGATCTGTTTTTTGATCTATGGCAACAGTTTAACTGATCTATGGGATCAGTTAAAGCTCTATCTCATCTAATCTTATCTTAACCCTTGTGCTATCTTGGGGTGTCCACAACCTTTTTTCTTCAATGATTTGTGATCTTCACTGGTGTCCATGGATTACATGAAATCCTTTCCACCTTTATCCACCTTTGTCATGGTAGGGAGAACACGTCAACGTAAGGGTGGGGTCATCTGGACCCCACCAGATATAGCACAAGGGTTAAAGGGCCTGTGACATGCTTTTCAGAGTAAACTATATCCATTTTTATGATAGTATATCACCTTTGGCACACCTTGTGGGCTTTTATGACGGCAACCTAAAGCCGGCGTCAGCAGGGAGTCAGTAATTCACACACGAAAACAAACTGCATCCGAACTTTTGCAAAGATGGATGTGCATATTGTGCACATTTTAGCTGATCACTGCTAGCTCTGCAGAGAAAGTGGGCGTGTTTGTTGACCTTGGGGCGGGGCTGGCAGCACAGACTCTACCTGGAAGGGGCGGTTCTCCACTTTTCCACGTCACAATGTGAAAACCTGCTCATTTTCGTGGATTGGGAGGGGCTGGTGCTTTAAGAGGGGGTCTTTAGAGGAAACCCAGAAATGCGTGAATGGATCAAAGACCACTTTGGGGTTGTTTATAGTGAGGAATTAACATTATAATACACATAAAGGCTTATTTTGCATGAAATAGGCCATTTAAAGTGGATCAATTACATGTAATCCAATATTTGAATTTGCCTCAATAATCTGCACATTGGTTTGGATGTTATTAGTTGCCTTTAAGAAAGAAGGTTTATGATTCAAATTTCAAACAGTGGTGATTGTAGATTATTCAAAGAGTAAGCATAAAAGTGGGAGTTTGCTGTTTTCTTGAGCTTTGTGATGAGCTCGCCAGCCCCTTGCATGGTCACAGTGCTGAACATGTGACATAATGGCAGCCGAACACACTGGCACCATGCTGGGATGACCCATTTTTGTCCTTTTCCACAACATTTGGAGAATATAATCAGCCTAGAACACGGTATGCCACTTCAAAGCGCCCTAAATTTGAAGAGTTAAAACTGTTCTGTGATCACTGACACTGACACACTAAACCAGACTGTCAGCTTTGAACGTGTCGTCTGGTCAGGTTGAAGCAGTGATTTTGAAATCCCGGCTCCATGAAGTATTGGATTAGGTTTTCAATGCAGGCAAAAGCTGGCTCCTGCTAATGGCATAAATAGGCTAACTCATGCCTCATTCAGAAATCCCTCACTTATTCAAATAACCGCTGAGACTCATGCAGTGCAGTTGTGCAGTTTGAAGAGAACTATGAAATGAGCTCATCATTAGTATAATGACAGAATGCTTTCAGACGCTGCGTGGGTCATTTTCCTGGTGCTGTGACAAACATCAGCAGTTCTGGACAATTAAATGCACCACACCAGTGACATTATATGCCCTGCTTTAAACTGAGTTTTATTTATTGTGTTTATTACAAAATGATGCGATTATAACTGTAATTTGGTCTCTGATTTTTTAAATATATTTAAGGAGCAACATGTTCGTTATCCAGCTGCTAACATTTTTTTCTTTGTGAAACAGTGATAAAGTCTTCCAAAACTGACAAGCAAACCAAACTTTCTTCGAGGACGCCGAAGGACTGGTATCAAAAAGCTTGGCTACATAGCCAAGCTCAAGCTTGGCTATGTGGAGCAGGTCCTTTATGACGATTGGATAAAAAAAAAACAAAGAGAGAAATAAAACAGTGATAAGCTGTTGATTATTATAACCCACCACACAATTCCACATGTTCTTTTGAAAGCAATTAGATTATGGCTCGGAGAATGATTTTGTCTGTTTTGAAATGAGTTCATGATTTCAACCTTAAAGCACTAAAGTCATTTGTGGAACTACATTAAATTGCCTGAAAGAGAAAAAAACCCATTACATAACCACATAGTTGATTTTAAAAGTAGAATACACAACACAATAGTAAAGACACTTATCTTCAATCTTAAGGTTGAAGTGACTGGGAAAACATTTTCATCTTGCTGGTGATCAGTTCTAAATGAACTGCTTTCACTGAGCAACAACGTTCACCTCTGAATCATCTTCTTTCTTTTTTACCATAAAACTTCAGGAGTCCACCAAAGTAAAAATTAAAAAACAAAAACTACATTGTTTTCATTGAGTGTTTTCTTAATTCATGGGCTGCATTCATGAGGCAGATGTGCACTCTGCACATGCTCCAATCAGAGGAACACACTGTTGAGTGTTGCTGTTCGGAAAAGACCATTGTTTGAGTAGTTCCCATTAGTGGAACCAATTCAAGCTCATGCTATCAGTGACTGATAAGTAGATTAGCGGAGGGGTGGGGGAGACTGAGCGCGGGTGCTTGCTTAGATAATGCGCCAGCGTCTCTTAGCTGTGTGAACTGCTGAGGCTGATAATGAAAGGCTTTTACAAACCAAAAGGTTCCAAATCAATTTACAGATTTGGGCACATTTAGAAGAGGGCAGTAAGAGCCAAATGGGGCCATTACTGTGGCTGTCTGCGTGAATGAGAACGGGCAGTGAGAAAGACCTGCACGGCAAAAACAGCTGCAATTCATTTCTTACAGAAACATGTAGCATTTTCTTTTAGCTACCTGGAAATTGAAGGTTTTTCTTCCTAATTTTGCCGCATTCCAAGCAGAATGTTTAAAGTGTTTTTCCTTCATGCTGGCGAACAAAATGACGAAAAACAAAACTACAAAAAGCACATTTGTGTCTGTCACGTTACAGGCTTCCTGAAGATTTCGACAAATCAAATTTAGGGCTTTTATAATTGTCCCTCGCACAAGTAATTCCCAGTGCTATTTTAATTATGATTATAATTATAATGGATTGGATTTTTCTGAGCTTTTCCAGAGGCTCAAAGTGCTTACAATGTGTCCATAATTCATTCACTCCTCATTCATACTTGGTGATGGTAACTACTGATTAAGCCATAGCTGCCCTGGGGCAGACTGACAGAGGCGTGGTGCCTACAGTCACATCCCCGGGACATTCATACACATTCACCAGTGGATCACACTGGAGGCAGGGGGGGAGAAGTGTCCTGCCCAAGAGCAAACAACAACGGTTGGCTGGGGGGAACGGAGACCAAACCGCCAACCCCTCAATCACTGGTCGTCCTGCTCAACCACCTGAGCCACTGCTGCCCCCGATCCATTAGAAATTCACTTCTGAGTTGTGATCAGACCCCTATGCTCTTTTCCCATCATTCCTTTGTTTACACTTCCTCCTGCTAGCTTACAGCCCCTCACACCCACAAGCTAACATTAGTGGTGGAACAAAAATGGCGAGCAATATTGGAGCTACCCAGCCGTGCAGTTTTGATCAAGATTCCAGCACAGAAGACGTTCGTGCATCTATTTTTCTTTAAGTGGATGAATCAGAATTGGAGCATCGAAAAGGAGACTTTGGCTAGCCTATTTCAGTTGCTGAGTCACAAATATGAGCTTTGTCAAACTGCAGGTTTTAACTGCTCCTGATCCATTGCAACTTGAAAAAAAAAAAACCTCATAAATGTAGTTTTTTTTATCTTAAATTAATTTCATCAATGTCCTCCATCATGACAAAAATGCTACAAGAACATGTTAAAAACACCAAAAAGATGATTTTCCCTGGACTGGTTCTTTTAACAATGTAAAGGCTTTTAAAAACAGAATTGATGTTACACCAGAGGTGAAAAACAGTTCTGTATAAAGCTGAAGTAACCGAACTAAACGCCTCTTTGGTCACTTGTGTGGCAAAAGCCTATAAAAATTTATGTTCAGATCACATTTTCAATCTGACCTTCAGCATTACCACCCCTTAAACACCAGAGATGTCGTTCTTGACATTTCAGCAACACTTTGACCAGTTATGCAATCAGACGCAGAAAAATGCGGCTTTGCATATCGGCTTTACACGTTACTAACATGAAGTGTTGAGTATCGGTTTTGCACCAAAATGCAACACTTTACTAACATAAACTGTTGCATCTCTGAGGAAAGCTGCTTTTCTACGCTTTAGAATCAGCTGATTTATGTTGGTTGTCCCAGCACTCCTGTAAAGTGACAGATTTGCTGGAACTACTTTAACTGCATAAACTGTTGATAAGTTACTGTAGTCCAAAGCAAATCAACACTGGAGCTAATGCTCCTCTGCTAAAGTGTTAATACTTGTCATTCCCACAGTGTTTCTAGCGCAGGGGCCAGAAACTTTTCTGGCCAAGGGAGCCATAAACGCCACATATTTTTAAATGTAATTTTTTGAGAGCCAATAATGTAGCGTCCCTTTCCCATACTGAGGCACAGAGACTTAACCTCTTTAAGGTTCTTTATCCTGGTTACAAACACTGTACAACTACTTCAGTAACCTAAATCTCTCCCGCCGAGAGCGCTTCCCGTACTTTTTATTCCCCTGCTCCCGCACCAGCCCTTCACTTTCCTTATGCGGCCCATAGCTGAACCCCATTAGTCCAAACCCCCCAACGGCAGGCTGAGCGACAGAACTGAGGGGCAATCAGCATCTCTGCTTGATGCGTTCAATGAACTCAGCCATCCAGTCCAACTCAGTCCGCTACAACAGTGTTTTTCAACCAGTGTGCCGCGGCACACTAGTGTGCCGTGGGAGATGGTCAAGTGTGCCGTGGAAAATTGCCCTCATTAACTGATCTAAAAGCATTTCCCATCTCCAGGAAATCAGCTCTTTGTTCATCCAAACAGGTCCTGATAAAACACTGAGTAGTTAGGAATATAAACGATCATAAAATACTTTTTTCTTTGTGTTTATTTGATTCTATTAAAGACATTTTGATAAGAATGACGGTAACGCGAAATAGCTGCAGCTATAACTGTGTAAGGAAAAGTCCCGCAGCTTTTACTGTCTCCACGACTCCACCAATCATTCTTGAAGGCTTAATCACATGTCATCAGTCTGACCAATCAGAAGTGGTTAAAGTCTCCACTTCCTTGTTCCAAATTAGCTCATAACTCAGTCAGTTCCGACAAAAACACCAGCTAAAGCTCGTCTTTAGCGGTGTAGCTTTCCACAGAATCCGGTATCAGACCGTGGAACAAGTGAACAAAACCATGAAGCTCAGAGACGCGAGTCTTTCTGCCGTTTTCTCGCAGTTTTCACACTACATCTCCCATGATGCATTGGCTTAAAGGGACAGCGTCTTGAAAACACAACGAACATACAGCTTGTATAACTTAACTTTTATTACATCTTTTAGAAAAACATCTGCAACTTCCTGCTTTTTCTGCCACAATTATCACAAAAATGCACGTCAGATTGCCGGGGGGGGGGGGGGGGGGGGGGGCTGTAGATCAAAACAGACTATGAGTTTCTGCTTTTTTTTTTTTTTTGGGATGCTGGTGTGCCGCGGGATTTTTGTCAAGGTTAAAGTGTGCCGTGGCTCAAAAAAGGTTGAAAAACACTGCGCTACAACATGTTTAAAACTAAAAATGCAAATGAATGTGTGCATTTTATGTAATTTCAACACTTTTAAAGTACAATAAGGAGCCAAACATTGTCAGTACAGCAATACTCACACGCTGCAGTGAGTGGTATGTGACGGGCAGCGTGTTCTAAGTTTTGACGGCAATTTGCAGGTTTCAGGCTGGTTCAAACTCTGTGATATACCAGAAAATAGTAAACCGATAGTGGTGCAGATTTTTTTTCTCCAAGCACCGCTACTACTGCGCGCCGCCCCTGGCATCACATCGCGCCTGAGAAGGACTGGTCTAATGAAACTTTTTTTTATAATTAAAGATTTGTCTGTGTGCCAGATGTGACCATTAATAGAGCAAGATTTGGGGCGCGAGCCATAGGTTTCCGACCCCTGCTCTAACGTGTGACTACCAGGGAGGCTGAGTTTTCTTTAATTTTTTTTTTTTTTTCAACCAACCAAAACAAGAAAGCGTTTTTGGGAACTGCAATAACCTCATTAATGAATATGTCGTGTTTGAGTGTGGCTCTGTAAATTTGATGGGAGAAACACGAGAATGCACTGGTTTACAATAGAATCCATGCATCCTTCCAGGGTCACAGTGTTGCCAGGGCTAAACCTGGCCACTGTTGGGCAAAGGCGGGACGCACTTTGGACTGGTCACCAGTCTGTCACAGAGTCGCACAAACTCTCTGTCACACCTAGAGGCAGTTTAGAGTGATCAATCAGTAACGCATGTGATGGGACTGTTGGAGGAAGCCAGAGTGCCCAGAGAAAATCCACAGGGAGAACATGAACGTCACTGCAGTGAGGCGAAAGCGCTAACCACTGCATCCCCATGCAACTCTCCTCACAATAGTTAAAGGTTTGAATTTAGCTGGGGGGACAGAAGACTTTGGGAGGTAGGCAAATGAGAACAGCCCACAAATAAATAAGAGGATGAAAAATACATCTTTCAAGATTTATTAAAGTTCTTTAAGGATTTGCAATGCCTACATTAGCTTGTATTGCTCTTTTTTTTATATACTTATCAATAATGATACCAACTATTGACTTAAACATTGGGCGTCAGGGGGGGGGCGGGGGTCACCCCTGTAGATGCACCCCTGCTTCCTTTACCAGTGAAGACTAGATCCAACAGAGGCCAGCCTTTACCTGTCAACACGAGGGGGGATTCATTTCACAAGTTCAGAAAAAGAATTTACGAAACTGACCCTCAAAACTACTTTGAGTCTGATTATGGTAAGAGTTTTCAAAGCTTTGTATGGGCTGTGTGCAAGAAGTGTGTCGCGTCCATATGTTAGAAATATTGATGGATTCCTTGGGGACTGCATCACCAAGATCAATTATCATAACTAACCAGTTCACGGAAGACTTTTAGGCCTTTATTTTTAATATAAAATATCTCACCAAGTCACAAATTAAGTGTGTTTGCAGTAAAACTCTGTGACCTGAGGCCTCAAAAGTTTCAAGCTTCAATAAATACTCCAACAGGAATGCATGGTTTTACACTGGAATTCAGTAAAATAAAAAACAGAAAAAAGCGTAATGTGTGCATTTCAAAGGGTTGCAAAAAAATGCATCACTTTAGAAAACAGCATTGCCAATTAAAGACAGAAAATGTCAATAATTCAATAAGAGGAGTGTTTTTCCCCAACAGGACCAAAATATGTTACCAAAATAAGATTCAAGTTCACAAAATGAGATGAAAGTACACATCTTTAAATTCACAAATGTAGAGTTTACAGCAAAAATGGCTTTGAATCGTTGTTGATCCATTTTTTGAAATTTCATGCAGAAATATTGTACCAAGTTCACTTTTTTGTCAATGATTAAGCAGCTGCTCCAAACAAAATCATACAAGGGCAAGCATTGTGAGAAACACATTTGCTAAAGAGATGCTAAAGTGAGAAAAACAGTTGATTACTACACGAACAAGATGGTCTATTAGCAGGAAGAAAGATTACTCCTCCTCGATAAACAAAATCAACAACTTTGGCCTCAATGCAACCGTGAAGTCAGCATTCAGGGGCATATTTGTTTAGATAAGCCTTTATTTTGGTAGTTGTCCATGGTGATGTCAGTTCACTCAAAGATTTTCCTGTTTTCTCCCGTGGAAAATGGCTTTACTGACACAGTTTGAGCTTTAAGCTTTTGTCTCCTTTTTTCCTTCTTTTTGTGCTTCATCTGTTGCGGCTGCAAAAGTGAGAAGACATGTTAGCCACAGAGGTGCTCTCACCTTTAGCAATTTCAGATTCACATCTGCTGTAAACATATAAAAAACAAGGATGGACATGTCTTAAGAGGACTTGTTCACATCTAGATTGAAGGCAGAAAGGAGAAAAAAAAGGTTTCAATGTGTTTCTTTCAATTTGTTTCTGTGTTGTCAGAATTTGCAACCCTAGACGTTCTGAAGCAGGAGGCCTCGGGTCACTAAGACTGTCTAAAGGCTGCAACAATTCACAATTTTGTCCAATCTTTGTTTTTATGAGTTTTAGTCAATATTTTATTTATTGTTCATGCAAACTTTGCAATGCATACAAGATCTTTCAAAATAAAACTCACTAGGATCTCATCAGCAAAAATTAAAATAATTGGAGCTGAGCCAACCATTCACATCTGGTATGAGGACCCCGCTGATGCAGGTGCCCGTCTGAAAGGGATAAACAAGGACATTAACCGGCTCCAACACACTTACACACGCCCATCTTTGCTGCACACTTTTGAAAGTCAATAGAATTGCTAACTGAGACGTTCTAAGACATTTTACCTTTATCACTTCCGTGAAGTGTCTTTTTTGGCAACAGCCACATGTCAGCTAGAGCAGTGGTCCCCAACCTTTTTAATGCCACGGACCTGTATGACATCACACAAAGTTTTCCCGGACCGGTCTTTCAAAAGTAGGCTGATGAGTAATATGGCAACACTACAACGAAGGGGGAACAAAGTCATGACAAGACGAACCCTGAGCTTTTATTTTGACACGCATAACATTGTACATCGCACAGGTATCATCATCCTCTCCCCTTCTCACACTCATGGTGCAACAAAGAAGTGCTGTCTATTAAATGTAGCGTTCTTTTTTTCCTGGAAGTCGAAGGCTGCTCTTCTGTCTCCTGGCTGGGCCTTTTCCCCTTGGCAAAGAAACTTTCCAAAGATGTTTGTTTTTTATTCATTTTGCCAGCTCCTGGGTTTTATTTTAGCTGTAACCTGTCACGTGACCGTGAAGAGCACCTTGGCCTGCGTCTAGAGCAGGGTTGGCAAACAGGTTTGACACCAAGAGCCGAATTTTTTTTTTTGCTGTGAGAGTCAAAGAGCCACACCACACACTGACCTGCCAATACGTACACACACAAACACACAAGTAACCCTTGTGCTATCTTAGATGACCCCACCCTTACATTGACGTGTTCTCCCTACCATGACAAAGGTGGATAAAGGTGGAAAGATTTCATGTAATCCATGGACACCAGTGAAGATCACAAATCATTGAAGAAAAAAGGTTCAGAGCACTGTCTAGTGGGTCTAGATGACCCAACTCCCAATGTTAACGTGCCAAGGATAGCACAAGGGTTAAAGCCGTGTTACTTTCCATAAAACACTCCTCTCCCTACAACACAACAGCAAGTATTGTACTTGTGTTTGTTTCAAGGTTTATTTCAGTTGAGTGTGGCATAAAATAATTTTAACCTTCAGTAAAAACAAAAATTCAAGATTATTTTTATTTATAGATTTATGAGAGATCTTCATCATGAAAATCAATTCATTGATGATGTCAAAGTAAATTTAAACGACTCAGCTTGTTCACCACAGATGCAAGGACACAAGTATTGATCTCCTTCCTACTAGCTCAGCTTTGAATTTACTCAAACTCAAGTGTCAATCCCCAAACATCATGAAGGTGACTTCTGCTCATAGCCACCTCACTAATGGTTTTACACCCAAGATTCCCCACTTCCCATGAGTCTTAGGGGTTGAAGGCGGGGCTAACCCCCCGGTCCGCCACACTATTCACACAGGCATGCTCAGTCAGGTGTCTGTGCACTTTGAAAAGCTTCAACTTGTTACTGTAAAAAAGGAGACAATTTTTGTCAGATCAGGAAGAGTTTTTAATTTCCTCCGGGATACGTTTGGTTCTTTTTTTTTTGCCATGAACAATTTTACTGCTTCCAAAAGCTCATAATAATAAACATTGTGGATTGCCATTCTTTTCAATAAAAAAGTAAGAATCTTCCCATTCTTCCAGAATCATCCTATGTTTCTCTTTATACTCTGAATTTCGCCATTTTGTATATGAGGGTAACAGTCTGCATGAACATAAAATGTTTAGGAATTTTTTCCGGTATTGGGCGTAACCCGCGCAAATGACTGGAGCAAAACACACACACTGCCCAACGGTCTTTTTATTATTTATTTTATTTTCTGATGGATTTGAGAGTTGTATAAAAGTGAATTACCTGTGAAATGAGGCTCAGTAAGTTGAAATTATTGTCACGACACATCAAAGTCAAATCCATCAACCGATTTCACACAATATCAAACAGGAATGAGCAAACCAATGAGTAGCTTGACTTGCCCCTTTCCTACAGTGATGCTTGGATTGTGGGATACCATTCCCTTTGCGTGTCTGGACGGATTTGGGTTTAAGTGTGGGTTTTTGTTTAAATGTGTTTGGTTGTTTAGCTGTTTTACTGGGTTTTGTCTAGTTATTTTATCCTACTATGTTTAATTCTTTCTCCACCATGAGTGAGAGGGAGGAGAGGATGGTGAGATTATATAGTACCCCTACTGGTTAATGTGGTTAAGTTAAAGTCAGAGAAATGGTAAATGGTTACGTGTTATGAATCTGTTTTGTTTTATTCATTTTATTCGAATAAAAATGAGAAAATCTGAAGGGCTCAAACTTAGAAATATGAGAGTTCAAGAAATACTATAGATGAAGGTAAATTTCCTGTTTGCGCTGACACTGAACGCAGTTTTAAAGGGTGCATATTGGAAGAACAACGACGCCAAATTGTCAGTCTGAAACAGATGGCTGTAAAGCAGAAACGGTCTGTTTCTTTGTCAGAAACGTCCAGATCTGAGACGTCTTCAGTGCCGAGCTCTGCTCCTTCTGTTGTCATAACCAGGTGCTGTTGACTGAAGCACTGAGCCTGGAGGAAAGCGCACAGACAGCTGCTCTGGTGGTGTAGAGAATGACAAATGGTGACTGCCAGCGTATGTGTGGGTCCATATGCAGCTTCACACACATGCTCTTCTCAGCAGAACAGTTCTGTCCGCACCAAAACAACTGAAAAGCTCCTCTGTATCAAGGCAGATAATTCAATGAGGAACACGGAGGCAGAAAAAGACCAAACTAAATACAATATATTAGCCTTTACTTGTGCTTTCTTTCCCCATATGTCATCTATTTTAAAGAACATAATTCATTTAAAAGCATGAATGGTTTAGAGATTAAGGTCTCTGAAATATTGTGAAAAAACAGACTAAAACTATTATTAACACCTTCAAAGACAGAGATCTGAATTTCCCTAAGACGGCCACTGTGAACTTGTTATATTGGTCAACTGGAAAATTTTACTTTGGTAGCACATTTGGCAACATTTAGCAGTTGGAGCCCGCCAGAATAAAAGGAAATCTGCTGAACCAAGTGACACAAATGTAGGATTTGCTCATCAGTGCACTATTACTGTCAAAACCAGTGTAAGAAAAAAACAAAAACACCAGCGGGGTCATGTTATCACATAACATTCAGCTTTAATCAAAAAAATATACATATCTCAGTGATTTTTACAAATTGGACTAGTTTCTTACAACCATTCCTATGGCAACAGTGCAAATCACCAATAAAAAAATGACTTGATGCAAAAACAAAACAAAACAAAACCTAACAACACACAAAACCAAAAGAATAATATGAAAACATTACATTTTAGAATTCAAATCGAAATTCCAGAAACCAAAACACAATCCCCAAAAAAATGAAAGAAAATAAAAATAAAAATATTTCAGAAAAATTAAAGTAATTTCCAGAAATCAAAACGAACTGTTAAAAAATTAAACACACTAAGCTACTGAAAAAAGGTTTGGACAATGGGACATCACTGATTGTATGAGGACATTTGTCCATTATTATAATATGCTGGATATCATCATCCAATCAGCGATGTCCCATGGTTCCTATATTTTCTGTTTTCCTTTTGTTTATGATTTCTCAAACATTTTATTTTAATTTTGTTTCATGTTGTGGTAATTGCGTTTTGTTTTCTGGAATTGTGCTTCGATTTGTTAAATTTAGTGTTTTTTATTTTTATCACTTGTTTTGCGTTTTTAACTGTCGCTGTGATCTTTAATGGGGTTTGTGTGTGTAGTGATTCGTTGGTTTAATTTGGACTTCAGGGCCACCGTACATTTCACACAGAGTCATAACAAGTGCTGTAAACTATTTTTAAGTACATGAAAGCTGCACAATCATGCAGCAACAATGGAAATCACAAATAAATTAGTGAAACACCTGGGCGGGATTCCAGGAAGCAGGTTATGCTAGCTCCCACGGTAAGTTTGAGGCTAAGGAATTTGATAACCTCAGCTTTCGGTTCCAGAAATGGAGGTATGTCAAGTTGCCATAGCAACTCATGCACCTAACATAACCTGGTCTGGAGCAGGTTTAGTTTAAACACGGATATTTACTTTGGAAACTGAAAATGGACTTCACAAGACCCTTCAGTAACATCGGGTGGTAAGAAGCCTGCTCTTACTACAAATGAGAAGAATAACAGTGACATAGACCTGAGTGATGTTGTGTCCTTTCCGAAACTTTGTGCGGAGGAACTCTGTGTCAAGCCAAAGCGTAAAGATGACAGAACATCCGAAATAAAGCTCACAAACAGATTTTTACCCCTAACACAATGTGATGTTAAAGAACAAAGTGAAATTGGACCACAGAATAGGAGTCATAATGTTGGCAACAAAGCACAGGCAGAAAGAAAATCTGTGCCAAACGTCAAGGTCAGAGATACGCTGCTGCTTGGAGATGGCGCTATCAGTGGAGTCAGCCACAGAAAATGCAAACTTTATGTTGCCCAAGTTCTACTGTTCCAGTGATTACAGGACTCTTATCTAAAGTCTTGTACCAAGGAGTCAAACGAATAATCATCCATGTAGGTGCTGTCGATATCAAAAAAGAACAATCTGAACGTTTGAAAAAAGACTTCATCAAGTTATTTGAAGAGATTGACAAAGTAGAGGTTGAAGCATTCATCAGTGGACCTCTTCCTAACATCGATGGGGTGTCACTCAAGTTCAGCCGTCTGTTTCAGCTGAACAATTGGCTCTCCAGAGAGTGTGCTTCTAGAGGATTCTATTACATTGAGAACTTCAATACATTCTGGAAACGAAAGGACCTTTTCATAGGAAGAGGCCAACACCTGAACAGAGGTGGAGCAAGAGAGTTAGTGAAGAACCTCCTCCACGCTCTGGGGCAAAGAGGCCAAGGCCCTGAAAAGGCAGTAAGGAAGGACTGAGCCAGTGTCCCAGGAACCACAGCACAACGGCAACAACAACTACCTCCACCACCACCGGTCAAAACTTGGATCCGGCAGCACCAGCACCACAACCACCTCCATCTAAGGACTCAGCTGCACCAGCATCACAACAACCACCGCCAGCTAAGGACCCAGCCGCAGAACCACAACAACAACCACCAGATTTGGCCCCAGAAATACCACCATCTGACCAGCCGTGGGCGCCCCCTTCTACATCTACTCCCAGTGAAGACTCACTTTCCTTTTCGTCCCCCCCACTTTCACCCATGGCCCTACCTAGCCATTTTGATAGCCTCATTAAGTCAGGAATTAAGATGGCTCCCCTAACACCTGTGAGCCTCACACCACACAGGAGCTCTCCTACCCCTCCAGCGCCCCCTCCTCATCCTTCACCCAAAGTCCCTCCAACACGTCCTTCATCCAAAGCCCCTCCAACACGCCCCCTCCATCGTTCACCCAAATCCCGTCCAGCTCCCGCTCCTTCTGGTCCATCACCCAAACTACCCTCAACTCGACCTCCCCTGCGCGCCTCTAGACATGCTATCCCCCAGAGCTAGGATGAAACGGGCCCCCAGTGTCCTAGGAAAGGTTATGTCAAACTGGGGCCCTGTGATGAACAGCTTCCTTCTCGTGCTATACCTGTAGTTGCACCACGTAGAATGCAAAAAAGGGCAGTTAGACTGTCCAATCAAAGAAATCTAGTTGATATCCCTTGCAAGAAGGTTTTGACCAGTCCCAAGGAAACTAATCTCAAACTTGCTGCACTCAATGTCAGATCTTTATGCAACAAATCATTTTTAATCAATAATCTTATCTCTTCTTTTAATCTTGATTTTATGTTTTTAACTGAAACATGGCTTGACAAAAACACAGGAAACATCGTTTTAGTCGAATCAACTCCCCCCAACTACAAACATGTATTGGAAATACGAGAAAATAAAAAGGGTGGAGGCGTTTCTGCACTGTTTAGAGATAATATTGCAACCCGCAGACTATCATTTGGTGTGTTTTCATCATTTGAGTATGTGTCCTTTAAGATTGAGTTAAAACAAACTCCTCCCTCACTCTGCATAGTCATGTACAAACCTCCTCAGCACAGCCAAAGTTTCATTGACGATTTCACTGAAATGCTCTCAGTTGTGTGCACAGACTTTGATGGTCTAGTCATTACAGGTGATTTTAATGTTCATGTTGATAATGTCAATGACAGAAATGCAAAAGAGCTCAATGCTGTCCTTGAAACCTTTGATCTAATTCAGCATGTGAGTTGCCCCACCCACAGCAGAGGGCACACTCTGGACCTGCTCATCACAAAGGGGGTTAATATTTACAATGTCAGTGTGGTTGATGTCGCCCTCTCTGATCATTTCTGTGTATTCTTTGACCTGTCTGTTGCTCCCAAACCACCGCCTGGCCCTGCAGTTGTCCAAAGGAGACAAATAAATGAGAGCACTAGGGCACAGTTTGTAGAAATGATTAACCCTGAAAACGCCTCTGGTGCCAATGTTGATGAAATGCTGAATTCTGTTACTTCTAGCATCTTGAATGTTCTGGATGCCATTGCCCCTATGAAGGTTAAATTGAGAAAACATAGACAGAAAGCTCCCTGGAGGAACGATGATCTAGTCAGGGCACAGAAACAACAGTGCCGCAGAGCTGAGCAAACTGGCGCAAGTCAAAACTCCAGGTTCATTATGAAATGTATAAGGGGGAGTTGTACGCTTACAACCAGATCTTATGCAGAACAAGGGAAAGGTACTTCTCTGAAATCATTGGAAGTTGCAGCAGTAACTCTCGTGTCCTGTTCACAACAGTTAACAGATTAACTAACCCTCCAACCCAGCTACCATTAGAACTGGTTTGCACACCTAAATGTAATGAGTTTGCTGTATTTTTTAATGACAAGGTTCAGGGCATTAAAAAAGCCATCAACTCCACAACACATATAACTATCCAACGGCCACCTACTCACTCTAAGCTGACTCACTTTGTACCTGTCACTGACCAAACTGTCCAAGAGACCATCACCCGTCTGAGCTCGTCTACATGCTGCCTTGATGTGTTACCCACTAGATTTCTAAAGTCTGTCCTGAACAGTGTGTTGCCATCAATTACTCAAATAGTTAACATGTCTCTTCAATCTGGAATATTTCCAGAGGCCTTAAAAACTGCAGTCATTAAACCTCTCCTGAAGAAAAACGGTCTTGATCCCACTGTACTGAATAATTACAGACCTATCTCTAATCTGCCATTTTTAGGAAAAGTCCTTGAAAAAGTTGTCTACCAACAGCTCACTGATTTTCTCTTATTAAACAATTCATTTGATGTTTTCCAGTCAGGTTTTAGACCCCATCATAGCACAGAAACTGCTCTTATCAAGGTAACCAACGACATCCGCCTGAACACTGATGATGGCAAAGTCTCTGTCTTAATCCTGCTAGACCTGAGTGCTGCCTTTGATACTGTTGATCATGGGATCCTTTTGCACAGACTCCAAGACTGGGTTGGTATCTCTGGATCTGCCCTAAGTTGGCTCAAGTCTTATCTGGAAGACAGGAAATATTTTGTTGAAATTGGGAGTTGTGTCTCAGACTACATGGCCTTGACTTGTGGTGTGCCCCAGGGATCGATCCTGGGACCCCTTCTGTTAAACCTCTACATGCTGCCACTAGGGCAGTTAATACGCAGTAATAACATATCTTATCACAACTATGCAGATGATACTCAGATCTATGTGTCACTGACAACAGGTGAATATGGGCCGGTGGATTCACTCAGCCACTGCCTCCAACAGATCAGTGCGTGGATGCAGAACAACTTTCTCCAGCTAAACTCAAACAAGACCGAAGTTATTATTTTTGGCCCACAGAAACAAAGAGAAAGTGTCAGCAGCTACCTTCATTCTCTGTCTCTAAAACCCTCAAATCAAGTCAAAAATCTAGGGGTAATCATGGACTCTGACCTGAACTTTAACAGCCATATCAAGTCAGTAACATCAGCGGCATTTTACCATCTGAAAAACATTGCCAAAATCAAAAACATAATGTCAAAGCCAGACCTGGAGATACTTATTCATGCATTTGTCTCCAGTAGGTTAGACTACTGTAACGGCCTGCTCACCGGCCTCTCCAAACGAGCTGTGAAACAGCTTCAGTACATCCAGAATGCTGCTGCTCGAGTCCTGAACAAAACCAGGAAGTATGATCACATTAGACCTGTGCTCAGGTCTTTGCACTGGCTCCCTGTACCTCAAAGAATAGACTTCAAAGCAGCTCTGCTTGTGTACAAGTCTCTCCATGGCCGAGCACCAAAGTACATCTCTGACATGTTAGTGCCATATGAACCATCTCGTACTCTGAGGACCTCAGGGGCCGGCCTCCTGTTGATTCCCAGAGTCAGAACTATACAAGGGGAATCAGCGTTTCAATATTCTGCAGCTAAAATCTGGAACAGCCTCCCTGAAGTCGTAAGACAGGCCTCTTCTGTGTTCATGTTCAAATCTAGACTTAAAACATTTCTGTTTAGCCGTGTATATGACTGAAAGGTCCTATCTGCACTTTTCTTTCCTTTCCTTCCTTTATTTTTAAATCAATTTTCAATTATTATTTTTTTTTCTTTTTCTTTTTTCTTTTCTTTTAAAGTAAATTTTACGTTGATTATTTCTATGATGTATTGTGATTTTAATGCATTTTTCTGTTTTGTGAAGCACCTTGAATTACTTTGTGTACGAATTGTGCTATACAAATAAACTTGCCTTGCCTTACCTAGTTGAAGGTTAGTTTGTTTTCAGAGAGGTGAAGCACCATGGCGTGTCCATTTGAAGATGATTTAGTGGATGAAGCTCAGATAATACTTTTTCCACCGTGAGAGGGTGATAAGACCACATATGGATGTTGGAAAGATAAACATTTTTACTTTGATCCAACTTAATTATTTGCTTCAGTTAAGATAATTAAAAATCTTTTTTTGTTTTGTTAAGTTAGTTTAAAAATAACACGTAGTTTTCAGACAATTATTTTCCTTTCATTCAAATTAATTCAATTAAGTAGGTGTAACTTTGGTGCTGCTGTTAGATCGGCACAGCAAGGGATTGTGGGATATCATTCCCTTTGCCTGTCTGGACGGATTTGGGTTTAAGTGTGGGTTTTTTACCAAATGTGTTTAGTTGTATAGCTGTTTTACTGTGTTTTACCGTGTTATTTTGTCCCACTTTGCTCAAGTCTCTGCACCATGAGTGAGAGGGAGGGAGAGGATGATGAGTTTAAATAGCACCCCTATGGCCTTATAGTATGATAACAATGTTGGAAAATTCCTAAATAAATGAGCGCACATTTCATTTCATGTTTTGTTCTTTTTATTGTTATAAAAATGAGGATCTGCCGGCTCAAACTAAGACATATGGGAGTTCAAGAATTTTAATTCATTACGATGGAAAAAAATTACTTGAATTGGAGTAATATGACATTTATTTAATTTGAGTTATATAACAACTATTGAGTTTTATAGACGTAAGAAATTAGGTTGAATAAATTTAACTCAATTACTTGTTACCAATAGAAGTAATTCATTTAAGTTGGCAAAGTTGGATAAGTTATATATATATGCATCACATGAAAATGGAAATAAAATCAGAAACTCGTGCGTTTACTTTGTCTGTTCTTCTACTCCAAGCAGAAACTCTTTCTTTTGATGATGCAGCCGTGTTTCTTTTTTGATGGGCATATAATCTTCATACGCCGTCATTAAAACCTCAGTCTCCGTCTCACTGAAGTACAGCGCTTTCTTTTTTTTCACCACGCATTTCCATGGTGACTCCAGAAATCGGCGATCCATTGAGAATGTCTTCATGTAGTTGCTGTGCACATGCGTTAACCCAGGGTTACCAAGTGGAGCGTAATTACGCCAACTCATATCCGGTCTTTTGGAACCAACATACCCATGGTAATCTTCAGGCAGATTTCAGCCAGAGTTCAGGATTAAAGTCAGGGTAGTTTAAACATGCTTCCTGGAATACCCCCCTGGTCTGTGCTATTATTATTATTATTATTATTATTATTATTATTATTATTATTATTATTATTATTATTATTATTATTATTAATTAATGAGCTGGGGGTTGTCCTCTAATGGTGACTTGTAATTATAAAGGGGGAAATGGATTTTTTTTTTTGCAAAATTATACTTTTTAAAACATTATGTAAACATCATTGCAGAAGACAAAATGTGAACAAAAAGGGTAAAAAAACAAAACCAAACTGTTTTCTACTGATCAAGATATTTCTTATTATTATTACTATCCACTTCATGGTTTGAACAAGCAGTGTAACTGACAGAAATGTTCAAGACAAAGCGATTATTTCATTGGAAATTTAAAAATCCAATTCTGACAGAGTTACCATGTGTTTAGGTGAAAAGTAATACCCGGTCGTGGATCACGTGAGGGTGGTGTTGCAAACTGGGTGCGTTTACTTAGATCTGGGGGGTATTCCAGAAAGCAGGTTATGCTAGCTCTCACGGTAAGTTTGAGGCTAAGGAAGTTGATAACCTCAGTTTTCGGTTCCAGAAATGGAGGTATGTTTCAGGGTAGGTCAAGTTGCCATGGCAACTCATGCTCTGAACACAACCTCGTCGGAAACAGGTTTAGTTGAAGGTTAGTTTGTTTACAGAGAGGTGAAGCACCATGGCGTGTCCATTTGAAGATGATTTAGTGGATGAAGAAGCTTAGATAATACTTTTTTCACCATGAGAGGATGATAAGACCACATATGGATGTTGGAAAGATAAACTTTTTTACTTTGATCCAACTTAATTATTTGCTTCAGTTAAGATAAATCATTTGTTTGTTAAGTCAGTTTAAAAATAACACACAGTTTTCAGACAGTTATTTTACTTTCATTCAAATTAATTAAATTAAGTAGGTGTAACGTTGGTCCTGCTGTTAGATCGGCACAGCAAAGGATTGTGGGATACCATTTCCTTTGTGTGGGTTTTTGACCAAATGTGTTTAGTTGTTTAGCTGTTTTACTGTGTTGTGCCATGTTTTGCTGAGTTGTTTATTCCTACTGTGCTCATCGCTCTGCACCATGAGTAAGAGTGAAGGAGAGGATGATTAGTTTATATAACACCCATACCGGTCTTTACTGTAATGACATTGATGGAAAATTCTTTAATGAAATTAAGCGCAACGTGCATTTTTTCCCCGGCCTTTTTATTGTTATAAAAATGAGTATATCTGCCGGCTCATACTTAGACATATGAGAGATCAAGAAATATAATTAATTAAGATGGAAAAAATATTAATTGAATTGGAGTAATATGACATTTAGTTAGATAAATACATAAATTTGAGTTGTATAAACAATTATTGAGTTTTATAGACGTAAGAAATTAGGTTGAATAAATTTTACTCAATTATTTGTTACCAATAGAAGTATTTCATTTAAGGTGGCAAAATTGGATAAGTTATATATATATATATATGCATCACAAGGAAAATGGAAATAAGATCAGAAACGTGTGCGTTTACTTTGTCTGTTCTTCTACTACAAGCAGAAACTCTTTCTTTTGATGATGCAGCCATATTACTTTTTTATGGACGTATAATCTTCATACGCCATCATTAAAACCTCAGACTACGTGTCACTGAAGTATAGCGCTTTCTTTTTTTCCACGCGTTTCCATGGTGACTCCAGAAATCGGCGATCCATTGAGAATGTCTTCATGTACTTGACATGCACGTGCATTAACCCAGGGTTACCAAGTCGAGCGTAATTACGCCAACTCATATCCGGTCTTTTGGAACCGACATACCCCAGGTAAGCAAGTTCAGGTGGATTTCAGCCAGAGTTCAGGCTTAAAGTCAGGCTAGTTTAAACATGCTTCCTGGAATACCCCCCTGAAAAAAGTTGAGCTAATTATACACAGAAATAGAGTGATCAAACACTTAATTTTTCCATCTTCACATGGCACAGGCGTATACCGAGATGACAGTGCCAAGATTTGTCCGGCTAAAACTGTGAATGAGTGCTTCAGAGAGCGTAAAACCTCATTTTTCACACTTGGATGGGTCGCCATAGAGACCAGGCCTCAACCTCAATGAGATTCTCGGAGACACCGAAGACCATCGCATGCTGCAGTTTGTTTCTCCACCCATAGATTTAGGATCTTGATGAAATGGCGATGCAACTGTGAACTGAAATAAGTGTTTTGACACGGTCGGAACATGAAATCAAAGTCCCTGATGAGCCCTTAGGCTGCATTTATTAAGCAGTATTGGCTGGACTTTTTTGTTATGTTACATAATAAAAGAAAAAATAAACATAATAACTTGAAATTTTTCTCTGCTTTCTTGCTGAAAGGATTTGTGAAATTTAATCGGAACTATCAAAGCAATACCACGTAACCCATTGGTTGATTTTCATGGAGGCGAATTCTGCTTTAGGCAAAAGTCAGATTTGAACCTTTTTTTTCCAGCTTAATGGATCGGTCCACCAAATGTTAACATCAGAAATTATGTGCGATACAACTTTAGGGCAGACAGTTATGGCACGTGTTTAACTGCTTTGTCAGCCTGATTAATAAGACCAGAAGGGTGCATCTTGTCTGGATGAGAACCCCCTGAAGATGGGAAGTTTCCGCTGCACAAATATTCAGCACATATTAGAAAGATTTGGACAAAAATTCTTCTGAAAGCACTTTTCCCCTGAACCAATCAAGTGTAAATGTCACTGCAAGGGTTACATCACCAAATAAATATTAACAACTTCTTCAGAAGCTGTATTTCACTGATTTATTTGTCGTTTTTCTTACAGTGGTTTTGACATTAATGGTTCACTGAAGGCAAATCCTACATTTGTGCCACTTGCTTTAACACATTTTCTTTCTATCCTGGCAGGTTCCAACTGTTAAATGCTGCCAAATTCGACTTTAAAGTAACATTTTCCACTTGACTTATTTAAAAAGATCATGGCCATCTTAGAAGAAATCTGATACTGCCAAATTTTGGTTGATTTAATCTCTTTCAGGTTTCTGCATCTGTTTAAGTCAAATGTTAAATTTTAATCGAAATATTTATTATTAAAAAACCTCAAGTTTTTTATTTTACCACGTGCAGTATACCTATTTTTGAACAACATAGCTGTTCATCACTCAAGAAATGACAGGTGCCATCAGTTTAAGAATCAAAGACTAAATGCGGTTCTGGGGAAGCGGCTTCTATTTCATTTAGGGGCGTAGATGTTATTGATTTAAACCTCCCGACTTTCACCTAGGAATCCACTCATTCATCATTTATTCACCCTCCTTTCCTCGATCTGGGATAAAATGGGGGGCAGAGCATCCAGCCCTACCAGGCGGGGCAGGGTTTTAGTCCCGTTTGATTCCTCTCTATGGGCCCTGCCTCTATGCTCCATGGCTCTACCCCCTCTCTCTGGACGTCCCTAAGCCATGCCTTCAGTTATGAGGCCATAGGTTTAGTCGTCTGGGGGGTCATTTTAGGATCAAATGGGAATTTTCCTTTCTGTTGTCCTTTTTATCCTTAAATACATTCAGTTTTACATGTTGTTTTCATCAAACACATAACATTTTTTATAGTAATAGTTAAAGCACACTGTGTTCTTCTATTGTTGGGATTTAGATAAACACAGGGATGAAAGTAGATCTTCTTTAATGCCGGTACTATAACACGTTTCACCAACATAATATTTAATAGAAGTAAATGCAGATTAGGGGTGTAATGATTAATTCCTGAATTGATTTACCCAATTGATCTGTCTGATTGATTAAAGTTGTTAATTAAATCAAATCGAACTCTACCATTCTGAAATCTTTTCACAATGAAATAAATTGATTGTTATCGATTTTAGAAAATACCATTTGGATTGAGACACGGTAGGTTATTTTACTCCAAAGTGAAAACGACCAAATGTATCATAGCGGACAACAACCATGTGATGTCATCAAAAACTGATCAACCATCCTTCCAGTCCAATGTGTGGAAACACTTTGAATTTAGCAAAGTCATGTGACCATCCAGTGTGCTAGAATGTTCTAAGAATGCTCCCTTTGGATTATTTGGATGTGGATTAACAACAGTGGGCTGAACTTTAGGAAACTAAAATGTGAATGGACTTGACATTCATTCTTGTTTACTTGTTTGTTTGGACACATATTTGACTTACACTTGATTATCTCGAAGAAATCCAAGGAATGTGGAAAACTTCACCTGCTCTGTTCAGTACCAGGTATTTATATCTGAGTTACACTGGTTGAAGTTTTGGATAATTACGTTCTTGATCCATTTTCGGTCAGTGAATCAGATCATTCAAAATGAACAAATATCGACTGTGAATCAGATTGTCAATCACACATTATTCTTTTTTTTTTAAATGGTTTATTTCATTCATTAATTTTCTTAACCCTTTTTCCATTTCGGGGTCACAGGGCTGCCGGAGCCTATCCCGGCCATGGTTTATTTCAAGCAATTAAATAGAAATAATACACAAAAGCAACACAATCATCAGTTATACATTCATACAGTAACTAATCAAACTTAGGATAATTAGACATATTAATAAATATTGCTTGAAAAGGAGTGGAAGGAAGCGAACTTATATAATCCCACCCCTGTTCTACTGTAACCATTTTATTACATGATTTATCAATATCCGGTTCCTAGCTTTTATCAGACAGAATTAAGAATCATAAAGTATCGATAAAGCACATGCCAAAAATGAATTAATTAAGTATCACGTCAAAAATAACTATTTTAGAAATCAACATTGCAAATTCAGATCAGTTTGTCATGGTGGCCTGTCAGACTCCTCCCCCTCCAGCAGCTCCTGCTCATCTCCCTCAGCTGTGACTACTCTACTCATCAGCCAGCTGCTACTTAAGGAGACCCAGCTTCATCATCCTTCGCCAGTCCGTTAACCCTGATGGTGCCTAGTCTCCTGAAGCTCTACGGCTGGCCCCCTTGCCTCTGTACTAAGTTAACCTTGTCTTGTCTTCTGCACTCAGGTTACATTCTCACGCCACGAGAGTCACCTGAGTTCACCATCTCGAGCAGCAGCAGCCTCAGCCTTCCACCGCTGACGTTTCCTGCCACTGTGAGCCACAGCCTCTGTTTCTCACCTAGACCACAGCCACGCCACGTGTCCACTGAGCGTCCACGCTCTTCAAGATCACCACGCCACGCCCGGGTTCAAGAATCCTGCCCACAGACTTTGTCTCGCTACCGCTCTGGAAGTTCTGGATCTACAATCGAGAGCCACAGCCACAATTACCCACTACACCATCAACAACTGCAAGAAACATCAAGAAAATAAAACCTCATACTTACCTCTTCACTTACCTGCCTCTGCCTTTCTGGGTTTTCAGCATCTGGGTCCTCCCTCCGCGTTCTAGTCATGACACAGTTATCTAAAATATGTGTAGATTATTTTACTTATGAAGTCATTTATGATTAAAAATAATACTATATCAGTAAAATAGACATAACACTGTTTCAGGAATTTTCATAGCAAAATTTCATCAAGTATCAAAAAGTTAGAAACATGTGCAAAATTATGCTACATTAGGAAAGATTTTTGAATCAATTTATCAATTTTTGGAGCAAGTGAAGTACAGTAAACCCTTTTTTTCGCGGGGGTTACGTTCCAAAAAGAACCCGTGATAGGCAAAATCTGTGAAGTAGAAACCTCTAATTTTTTTTACAATAATAATCCTATTTAATACTCTTTATACATTGAAAAGAAAGAACAAACCATTTTACAGGCTCAAGCATTTGTTTCACAAATAAAAGGACTTTAGAAACGTTTTTTTCAACAAATAACTTCTGTACTGTCAAATAATAATTTGAATCATCAATATGAAGGCTTCAAATCGCGGAGATTTACCCCGCCCACCGCCAACCAAGTATTGGATTAAACGGGAGAAAATTTTAAAAACAATTATGAAAAAAACACAAAGTACAATTGGACAAATAGTGACTCAGGTGTATTTCACTGCTTTACAGACTGAGTCGCTGCATCCTGACTCCGCTCTGCAGTGTTTTCTTCTATTGAAGCCCGCGGTGCAGCTGTGTTTGTTCAGGAGACGAACATAGTGATTGACAGTTGTTGTCGCTCTTTTTTCTATGGGTTTTAGAGAAACTCCAAATTGCAAGATGATTTGCACGTAGGTAATGTACATATTAAACTGCAACGTTATTGACGCACAGGAAGAAGCGGAGTGACTTTTTAGCCAATCAGAATGCAGAACACAATGCACGATGCAAATCCGTGAAGTAGCGAAACCGTGAAAAGTAAACCGCGTTATAGTGAGGGATCACTGTAATATCATTAAACATCGATCAATTTAACCATTTTCAATAAGTGATTAATCATTTGTTTTACAATTTTTTTTACGTTTTTATTTTTATTTTTTATAATAAAGTAATGATGTAAGGGAATATAAAAAGGGTCCATAATCTGTCGATTGTCCCAGGTTGGCATTTCTTCTTCTGCTGATTGTCAGCCGTTCTTCTGGGTACAAACAGAGTTTATAGTTCTCTTCGATGTTATGTCTGCAGACATTAGATTCAGGTCCATATCCTTCTTCAGCTGATATCAGTGGCGGTGAAAGTTGAGGTCAAGTTGTCTGCAGATCAAAAACTCTCTGCTGAGAATCAGGTTACGTTAGACTTTTGGAGAAAGCGATGAATCAAGGCGTCATATTTCATGAAAATATTTGGCTCTTTGATTTACTGCATGTTGGTTCAGACGTCCGTGATCAAACACTTCTCAAAGTCCTTCATGTTGTTCACAACCAGAACCTTGGAGTGGTTTGACGTAAATCCTGCAGCCTTTAACCCAAGTTTTCTCAATCTGCTTACGCTTCCTGAGAAGCTGTGCATGTTTTGAGATTTCAGCATTCCTTCTGGTCAGATGGTCGTTCAGATAAGCAGCGGATCCTTTCAGATTTTTACGTTGATTCATCAGAGCTAGTTTGTGTTTGTGATTCACAAACCTAATGAGGATCGCTGGTTTATCCGTTTCCTGTCTCCTGGGGAGCGGGTGGCAGGTCTTGATGGTGTTGAGATCCAGGGAAATCCCTGTCGACGTGAGAAATGATTCTACTTGGCGTTCCAGAGACTCTACACCGCTCTCCGTTTCAGAACTGCAAGCGATGCTAGCTCTATTAGCATTAGCAATGCTAGCTCCAGCTGCATATAGCTTTCCTTACTTGTTGTTCCACATCGTCCAGTCTTTTCTCCAGAATGTCTGTAGCATATCTATCGTGGACTAGAGTCAGAAGAACAGGGACGGCTCAGGGAGAGAGGAGGCAGAGACTGGAGACTGTAGGTTTGCTATGAATGGTACCATGTATTTTTTGACACACACATAAACATACACCATACACCAATATTACAAAAGAATATTTCAAATTATTCCAGGATATCCTTTACAAAGATTATGTACAGATGGACGGTTCAGTGAGTGATCCGTCGTATCCGACTCAATATCATCAGCTCATGTATTGTCCATGCAACCCAGACAGAAATAGTTGAATCCGGAGGTTAGTGTTCAGTGATGGGAAGTGATTGAAAGTCTTTGTGTCTCTGGGTTGTAGGACGAAATGCAGTTGCATTGATTAAATGAGTCATTAGGCTACAGGAGCCTCCTACCAGCCTGGGCTGAACGACAGGGAGGAGGTGATTCCTTCAGAGAGCTCCAGCGCTTGATCAGGTTCGGGCTTAGCTCGCCATCAATCCCTATGGCCTGGATAAAGAACATGACCCATAGGGTTCTAACATTAAACTGTGTGTGCACACAAACTCCAAGTTAAATACCAAAATATCAATAGAACCATAATTGTATTGCAGTTTGGTAAATGAATCTCATTTTAAAGTACCAACATCTTACAATTCATAATACAGTTCATCATCATACGTCAATTCATGAATTTCACTCTAAAGTGCATTTAAGTGCATGATACACCAAAGAAAAATAAAGAAAAACAATAACAAAAGAGCCCCCACGCTGATTAATAATCAGTGTGGTTATGTTAACAAAAAACAAAACAGAACTTTGGCATCGATAGCAGCTGCTAATCAGTTCACCTCATTCATTGAGGGAGGCAAATGCTAACCAACAAACAACTAAAAGGAGTATAAACTCACCGATTGCGACTAAGTGCACCAAATATGCTGCTTATTCGCGGCGTGTTATACTGGCAGTTGGCTCCTACAAATCAATTGATCATATCCAAAGATTAGAACATAACCGAACGACGTTAAAAAGTGAAACCGAAACTAAACATACCCGTAGCGTCTCAATCCAGCTCTCCTGTCATGGAATGTGATAGCTTCCGGGGTAGCGGCTTATAAAGTTTACTGATTGGGTAGTCGGGTCACATGACCCAAGGCACGCAAGGCACGTCGTACACACGTAACAGGTGAGGAAGGAAAGGAAAAAAAAGGAAAAAATACAATGGCCTGAGTTGGCAACCGTGTTACACCCTCCCCCCTTAAGACCGTGCACCTCCGTGTGCATGCTAGACAACACGTACGGCCGAATCCGACCCATAAGTTGCAACTGGGACAGTATTGAGCGCATCTCCACAGGCATCCACCAGACTGTGGAACACTGTCTGAATCATGGAAACTAACGGATTACCTAGAGTGGAATAGTGGAGACGACTAGGCGGCTGTCGCTGTCTAGACGACCGACGGATAGCTCCATCAGGTTCTACTTTGACAATGGCTTGTTCGACGTCGCCTGAAACAGGCTGAGCAGCAGTCTCGGAAATGTCTAGAGATGTCCCTGCTAGGCCACGGAACACTGCGTCATCACTAGGAACATCCCTGGCAGGAGGTTCTGCATCTTGAGGTAAGGGTTCAGGAATGATCTCGACAGGTGAAGACACTGGCACGGCTTCAACAGCAGCAGAGGATCTTCCTGGAGAGGGCAAAGGTTGAGGCGTAGACATTGGCTCTGGGTCAGCAGCAACGGTAAGTGCAGGCCCAGGAGCAATGTGTTCAACCCAGTAGCGTTCAGGTGACTGCACGACAAAAGGTGATTCACATTCATAATCCTCATCATCATCATCATCTGGTGGTAGGCATGTCACAGGATCAGGTTTTTTCTGGCTTCGAATCACGGGCCTACGAACAGGAGAAAGTTCCAGACCGTGGTCGGTATCAAAAGGAAGAAAACCACAAGGGAGTAAAAGGTCACGGTGCAGTGTTCGGGTGGGTGCACGAGCATCATTTTCCGGCCTTACTGTGTATACTGGGAGATTTCCAGCACGACTGAGGACAAGGTATACATCCCTTTCCCATTTGTCTTCCAATTTATGTTTACCTCGCAGTCTCAGATTGCGTACGAGAACTCGATCACCAGCTTCAAGGCTTGAAGGAACTACACGCTGATCAAAGCGGGTCTTATTTCTAGCAGCGGATTTTTCAGCATTCTTGGAAGCCAGTTGATAACTCTGTTGAAGTCTGGAGCGTAAATTTTCGACGTACTGCGAGTGTGATTTTGAATTGTTGTTCCGGACAGGAAGACCAAAGGCCAAATCAATAGGAAGACGTGGTGAACGGCCAAACATAAGCTCATACGGCGCAAACCCAGTAACTTCATTTTTGCTGCAATTATACGCATGAACGAGAGGCTTGACGTATTCTTTCCACCTCTTCTTTTGTGCCGGCTCGAGGGTTCCCAGCATGCTCAATAGCGTTCTGTTAAAACGTTCTACTGGGTTGCCTCGGGGATGGTAGGGTGTTGTTCTTGATTTTCTAATACCAGATATTTCACAGAGTTCTTTAATGAGCTTCGACTCAAAATCAGCTCCTTGATCCGTATGAAGACGTTCGGGAAAGCCATAACATGAGATTACGTTTTCCCACAAACATTTAGCAACCGTTCTGGCCTTCTGGTTTGGCGTTGGTACAGCCACAGCAAACTTAGTAAAATGATCTGTAAACACGAGAACATCCTTGGTGTTACTCTGATCAGGTTCAAGGGACAGAAAATCCATACAGACCAACTCTAAGGGACGAGTGGTACTGATGTTCACCAACGGCGCAGCTCTCTCCAACGGTGTCTTCCTCCGCACACATCTATCACAGGTTCGGATCTTAGTCTCAACATCCGATGACATGCGAGGCCAGAAGAATCTAGACCTGATAAGATCGAGTGTCCGTTCGATGCCTAAATGGCCCATGTCACTATGGAGACTTGTCAACACCAAAGACCGCAGGTCTTCAGGCAGGACCAGTTGCAACACCACCTCATCACCTTCTCGTTTTTTCCTGTATAGGATGCCATCTCTTAACTCAAGACGCTTCAACTCTCGAAGCAACAGTGGGAGTTCAGGAAGCTCTTGTCTTGCTGTGGTAGGGATGGTTTCTCCCGTCTCCAGCTGGTGTATGACCTCTCTAAGCGAGGGGTCAGATCTTTGCTTTGCCTTGAGTTCTTCAGCAGACAAGGATTGAACAACAGGTAGCCCATGTTGATTCTCGCTGTAACACTCAGGGATAGCCTTGACCGATGTTGCGAGTGACTCAACAAGCGTGAAGGATAACGTGTCAGGAGCAGCAGATTGTGAAGCGGATCTGACAAAACAGCTCTGACAGATAGCTGCAATAACTTCGGGTGAAATCTGTCCAGTTTCACCACTGTGTTCTTGGGTGAACTGGTGAATAAGGTCGTCATCAGAGGGTACTTCCGGTAAAAGATCATGTGGACGTCGAGATAGACCATCTGCGTCAAGGTTTTGTTTACCAGCACGATACTGGAGAGTAAAATTGTAGGTGGAGAGTGCAGCAAGCCAGCGATGACTAGCTGCATCCAATTTGGCTGTCGTAAGTATGTATGTCAGTGGATTGTTATCAGTAATGACAACAAAACTGGCCCCATACAGATAGTCGTGAAACTTTTCTGTAATGGACCACTTCAATGCCAGAAACTCCAGTTTGTGTGCTGGATATCTCGCTTCGCTCGATGAGAGTCCACGGCTGGCATAAGCAATGACCTTCAGATGGCCATCTTGCTCCTGGTACAGAGCAGCACCAAGCCCAGTGGCACTGGCGTCAGTGTGCAAAATGTACGGCCTCTTTGGATCTGCAAATCCAAGAACAGGAGCAGATGTGAGCTGATCTATCAGCCTTTCAAAGGCATGCTGACACTCAGATGTCCATCTCTCACCAAACGGCTGTTTCACGTCTCGCGTCTTGGTAGTTGAACTCCCCGACTCAGATTTGCGGGGTGTTCCATAGCCTCGTGTCAAATTGTTAAGGGGTTTAGCAATGGCGGCATAACCCTTGATAAATCGCCTATAATATCCGGCGAACCCAAGGAAGGATTTTAGCTCCTTTAACGTCTGTGGGATTGGCCAGGATTTTAAAGCAGAAATTTTGTCGGGATCAGTTTCCACACCTTTTTCTGATACAATGTGGCCTAGGTATCGCACTGAGGTTTGGAAGAATTTACATTTTCCCAACGACAACTTGAGACCATATTCCTTTAATCTGTGGAGAACACGCATTAAGCGTTCCTCATGTTCTTCCAGGCTACTTGAAAAAACAATCAGGTCATCAAGGAAAACAAGCACTTGTTTTAGGTTTAAATCTGCCATACATTTTTCCATAAGCCGCTGAAATGTAGCAGGCGCATTAGTGACACCCTGCGGCATACAGTTAAACTCCCAAAAACCTAATGGGGTAACAAATGCAGTTTTGTCTTTGTCTGCTTCTGCCATCTCAATCTGGTAATAACCAGACTTAAGGTCTAGGACGCTGAACCATTTCGAGCCTGTTAACGCAGAAAAAGATTCTTCCAGTTTGGGAAGAGCATAGGCATCTTTGATAGTCTGCAGGTTCAGCTTCCTGTAATCAATGCACAGGCGGACATCACCATTTTTCTTTCGCACCACAACGATTGGGGATGCGAAGGGAGACTCTGACTCCCTAATGACTCCCGCCTGTAGAAGGTCTTGCAGGTGTTTTCGCACAGCCTCGATGTCTTGTGGATGTATAGGTCTAGGTCGGTGCTTGAAAGGAGTTGGGTCGTGCAATCTAATGCTATGTTTCACTTTATTAGTTCTTCCAAAATCAAGCTCGTGCTTAGAGAAGACTTCTGGTATTTTATTTAACTTTTTTATAATCCTCTCTTTCCAATCGGCAGAGAGTGGCGATTCACCAAAATCTGGTTGAAGAATTTGGGTAGCTGGAACTGCCGAAACAAAAGCATCTTGTGACAATATTAGAGGGGTTGACACAAAATCAGCAATGGTGCTCCAAGGTGGAATGCACACATCCTGGTCTGATTCGTTCTTGAGGGTGACTGGTACTTTGTGTGGAGCTTGTTGTGAGATGGTAATGAGGCAACTTGTGACACAAAGCCCTCTAGCGATTGGAGTGGCTGGATGTTCTATCAGCACACAACAGCCTGCAGGGGGTGCTTTTGGCTGAATGGCTCCCTTAACAACAACAGTATGCCCAGCTGGGATGACAGCTGGCATTTTGCCGGTAAGTCGCACAACTCCTTCACTACCCAACAGCGTTTGTTGGTGTCTCAGCTGTAGTATGTCCAGTACAACCTTGTACTCATACGTAGCTGGTTGGAAGTTGGCATGGTCACTATGCAGGTACTGGTTATACAATTGCTCCAGCGTGTTCATTCCGATTAATACCTGAGATTGTGCTTCAGGCTGATAATCAGGAACAACAAGTGCAAGCGTGCATACTTCAGTCTCTGTACCAACAAAATCTCTGGGAAATGTCACTGTCAGTTTAACATAACCCAAATATGGAATAGCTTGCCCCCCAGCCCCTTCAACATGTAAGAGCTCACAGAGAGGCATCAACGGCTGACGGGACAGATGCTTGTTATAAAAAGACACGGGAACAGTTGTAACTTGAGAACCAGTGTCAAGTAAACAGTGACTTATGTGACCAGCGATGTCAACTTCACTCGCACATTTGGAACCAATGAGACCCCTTGGTAGATGTGACTGCAAAGCTGGAGTAACATAAGTCTGCTCTTTGCAGGTAGCTGGGTTCTTGGGACGGATTAGGTTTAAAACAGTTCCAGTTTGTCCCGTAACAGGAACTTGGTTCAGTTTAAAGACCGGCGCTTTGGTGACCTTGACTCTGTCCGCCTGCCGTGTTTTTCATTGAACTGTTTCCTCTTCGTAGCAACCAGGGCAGAGTTGGGCGGGTTACTACATTGAGGCTTGATATGACCATCTTCACCACATCTGAAGCAATAACCAGGCTTAGGCGCAGAGGGTGGGTTTCTTTGAGGCTTGCCCACCTGCTGACCCTCACTAGAGTGACCGCCAGATGTGGCCTTTGTTCCCTTAGGCGTTGAACTTGATTGGGCAGCAGTCAGAGACGCTAGCTGCCTTTGAATATCAGCTAGTTGGTTGGAAAGTTGTCTTATTGTAGTGGTTTCTGGTTTCTCATCATGCTCAGAGTAAGCGTACTGAACGTGGGTCTTGACTTTGGCGGGGCCAAGATGCTGTCTCATCCGCTGCAACTTGGAAGCTTCACGATCCTCTTCAATGCGAAGTAGAAGTAGTAGATCGGAAAACGGTGGTGGGTTTGACTTCCGTTGCTTGAGTTGGAGTTCTGTGATTAGCGTATTGTCCCAACAACCTCTGCAGAATTGACTGAGAAGCCGTTTGTCAACTTCAGAGGGTGGGACCCCTCCCCTCTTAACTGCTGCAGTGAGTGTCACTTGCAAACGTTGAAGGTATGCAGATGGTTTTTCTCCAGTATTCTGGAATGTGTCCATGAATTTTGCGTAAAGTTCTTCGCCATCTTGGACTGTGCCATACGCCGACTCCAAAATGTGGATGTAAACTGCCGGAGATGTTTCTGGTTTGAGATGTTTTATCATATCCGCAGCTGGAGGCAGCAGACTTCCAGAAATTCTTCTCGTTCTCTGCAGGTCTGAAACAGCAGGATCATTCATTATCAGATCGACACCAGACCTCCATGTCTCAAAGTCAGCTTCATTTTGTGGGCGGGGCAGTCGACCAGAAAATACTCTCAGCCTCTGAGTGTCTTCATTTTTAACGATGTGCTCAACCACATAACGTTGAACTCCTGGTACATCAGTTCCTGATAGATTGAGATCAGGCACATGGGAAGGAAATTGAGCTCTTGGTTCTGGTAGACTACGCAGAGGTGGTTCATGCGAATCGGGACCAGCGGCAAATGGTGGCACTCCAGCAGAGGACGCAGATGAGGACGTCTCAACTTCATCTTCCAAGGATTGGGGTCCTAGCTCAGCTACAGAGTGGCCAAGCAGGGACATCACATCCCTAAGAACTTCAGCATAATCTTTGCCTGTAAGTTTCGCAACGGTTTGGAGTTCACACAGGTAAGCATTAGTCACCTTTTCTTCAACCTGGGCAGCGCAAAGAGTTGATAGCTCGGAAACTTTGTATGTGATTGTTTTATCTTTGCTGACGTAAGTATGCGGCAACATTTTACGGAGCGCAGCAATTGCAAAGCCAGAATTAAACTCAACAATAAGCTTTTGATTAAACACAGAATCGGGCTCATCAATAATGTGAGTCTTTGAAATCGAACCATATTTGCTCAAAAACCCAAGTATTTCTTCATCTGTTTCTGTTTTAGTGAACCCATCAATGACCACTGCATTAGGAATCTTAATGCCAGATTTCTCAAATACCTCCATGCTCGTGTAGATTTACTGTGATAATACAATGATACGTCACCACACCAACAGTTCTGCCAAACCTCTCTCCTAGCTAGCTCGCCACTAATTTTGTAGCATATCTATCGTGGACTAGAGTCAGAAGAACAGGGACGGCTCAGGGAGAGAGGAGGCAGAGACTGGAGACTGTAGGTTTGCTATGAATGGTACCATGTATTTTTTGACACACACATAAACATACACCATACACCAATATTACAAAAGAATATTTCAAATTATTCCAGGATATCCTTTACAAAGATTATGTACAGATGGACGGTTCAGTGAGTGATCCGTCGTATCCGACTCAATATCATCAGCTCATGTATTGTCCATGCAACCCAGACAGAAATAGTTGAATCCGGAGGTTAGTGTTCAGTGATGGGAAGTGATTGAAAGTCTTTGTGTCTCTGGGTTGTAGGACGAAATGCAGTTGCATTGATTAAATGAGTCATTAGGCTACAGGAGCCTCCTACCAGCCTGGGCTGAACGACAGGGAGGAGGTGATTCCTTCAGAGAGCTCCAGCGCTTGATCAGGTTCGGGCTTAGCTCGCCATCAATCCCTATGGCCTGGATAAAGAACATGACCCATAGGGTTCTAACATTAAACTGTGTGTGCACACAAACTCCAAGTTAAATACCAAAATATCAATAGAACCATAATTGTATTGCAGTTTGGTAAATGAATCTCATTTTAAAGTACCAACATCTTACAATTCATAATACAGTTCATCATCATACGTCAATTCATGAATTTCACTCTAAAGTGCATTTAAGTGCATGATACACCAAAGAAAAATAAAGAAAAACAATAACAAAAGAGCCCCCACGCTGATTAATAATCAGTGTGGTTATGTTAACAAAAAACAAAACAGAACTTTGGCATCGATAGCAGCTGCTAATCAGTTCACCTCATTCATTGAGGGAGGCAAATGCTAACCAACAAACAACTAAAAGGAGTATAAACTCACCGATTGCGACTAAGTGCACCAAATATGCTGCTTATTCGCGGCGTGTTATACTGGCAGTTGGCTCCTACAAATCAATTGATCATATCCAAAGATTAGAACATAACCGAACGACGTTAAAAAGTGAAACCGAAACTAAACATACCCGTAGCGTCTCAATCCAGCTCTCCTGTCATGGAATGTGATAGCTTCCGGGGTAGCGGCTTATAAAGTTTACTGATTGGGTAGTCGGGTCACATGACCCAAGGCACGCAAGGCACGTCGTACACACGTAACAGGTGAGGAAGGAAAGGAAAAAAAAGGAAAAAATACAATGGCCTGAGTTGGCAACCGTGTTACATGTCGACCCGGTTTTCTCGTTGCTCATTTTGAGCCCGAAATCTTCGGAACTCTTCCATCAGCTCAATCAGTGGAGCTAGCTTAGCGGACACTTGTTCCATAAAGGGATACAACTGTCATGACGTCGTAGACGTAGCAGACCCAGATGCTGAAACCCGGAAGAAAACTCACAGCAAGGATGACTTTAAATGGATTTATTTTACCAAAGGTAAATAAGTTTCTGAGGGGACGTGGACGTATTTCCTCCGTGGATTGAGCTTGGTGTTTCTTGAGCTGATGCAGACGAAGGGGAGGGGCAACACGAGGACACGTCGAACAGTGGATCCACAGGGAGCGAGGCTTGGGCGCTGAGGACAGCGGGACCAGCTTGAGGTGAGGCGTGGGCACCGAGGACGGCAGGACCAGCTTGAAGCAAGGCGAGGACGCAGAGGACGGCGGAATCAGTTTGTAGCGAGGCGCGGGCGCCGAGGACGGCGGAGACCAGCTTGGAGCGAAAATCAACTTTTTAAGTCATTTGAAGATAGTTGTATAGCCGCCGTGAGCCCCACGCATCCGCGTTGTAACCCGGAACCGGAAGAAAGAAAAAAAATTATGAATCTATGAATCGAATCGTTGTTAAAATGAGTCGTTGCAACAACAATGTAGATAAATGCATTTGAGAATAAATCTTGACTGTAAATAAAAATGTAGACGGGGCTTTGTTAAATTATTATACTAAAGAACTTGAAACATGCAGAAAATGCACCTCCTTCTTTCTCATTTTCTTCTTCTCCTCGACTAATTTCAGTTTGTGCATCGTCATCCTCACTTACATTCTTCCTCCTGAACAAAGTGTGCTCTGACTATGGCAGAGACTTGGATATTAATTGTAATCTTTCTAAAAGCAAAATAATGACTGTTAGGAACAAAGAAAAATGTAAACTTTCCTGTTTTAAGGCTTTGTGGGCAACCTTTGGTACAAACTACAATGATTAAATATATTGGACATTTTATTACTGATGATTGGCGGGATGACAGAGATATCCAGAGACAATTTGTAAATTCTATGCTCAGGCAATATATACTGATGAGAAAATTCAGTATGTGCTCTCTCTCTATTAGTGAAGTGTTTGTTGTTCAGAGCTTACTGCACTCCACTGTATACGGCTCCTCTGTGGTGGAACTATGGATGTGGGACTTTCTGTAGATTCATTGTGGCCTATAATGATGCCTCTAGGCTTCTGCTACAGGTGCCCGGGTGGTAAAGAGCCTATCTGCTGTTTGTGGATCCCCATCCTTGAGGCTACGTCATCTTACTACAGCCTCATGGAGCACCAGGACAAGTCTAAAAATGCAATAATGTCCCTGACTGATCCCCAAAGGAGCTCATGCCGCTACACCTCCGCTTTGAGGAAGCACTGGACACATAGATGATGCTCTGTTTGAAAGGTTGTAAATTATATATAAAAAATATGATATGAAAAATATGCCTCCTTGACTGTGAATGAATTAAGTGACCCCACACAACAAACTACACATGTATGATACGTGTATGTATAGGCTACGGAGCCCGTGACCTGACATGGGTAAAAAAAAAATCTAATTCGTTCCCACAAAATAGTAATTCGTTACCATGAAATACTTTAATACACTTAAATGCTTCAGGTTACTATGGAAGCATTTCTGTCTCGTAATTCAAAATAAAAGTCAATACCAGAAATGCTTTTTCATTTTCACAATAAAGGTGCGTTCGTTGACGTTGTCAAAAATAAAATGAAACATCAGTCTGCCACATGGCTTTTTCTTTTTCTTCTTCAACACCGCTTATTCTGTCACTTAAGACGATAACGAAAATGATGTTTGACATTTCATTTTCAAAAAATTCTCTAGTAAATGAATACCAAAATAGAATGGCATAAATTGAGATGTTCTTCTAAACGTGCTTTTGCTAATAATATTATTATTGGTTTTTTAATAATTTTCTTAAACTGTGTGGCCAGTGCTTTATTCTTGGCCACACGGACCAGGAGGAGGGGTTAGGATTAGGTCAACACATGCCAACCATATTTAGTCTTGGATGTAGTTCAAATCCATGCATGCAATGCTACAAAGTGCATCTTTTTATTTTACATATCCTGATTAAGGTTGAGGAAAATCGCAGGATTTAATTCACTCAATTATTACCCCTTAACTCAAACTGGGAGATACTGAATAGAAATAACCATCTTTTGCAGACAGATTCCCCTGACAAATGTTGACATTCACACAGCAAAATGTAAATGAAAGACTCAATAGAAACCAAAAAAAAATAGCTTTGCTGATAAGAAGACAGAGCTAAAGTAGAAAATAACGTGTTACTACTGTCATGTTTACGAAGAGCGAAAACAGACCCAGTTGCTGGAACCTGGAAAGACCACGGACACAAGGATAGATATAGTCATAGATTTATTGTCCAGGAGAAGAGACAGTTATTCCAGGAGGTGTTCTGTGGGAGATGGAGGGATCTGCAAAGATCTCTTGGGATGATGGAAAAGCGTGAGTCCCAGTGGATGAGGAAGTGACAACTGGACGAGCTCCAAGACAGTAAGTGAAGCAATCCGTTTCCGTAACGATGCGTGGTTTACGTTTGGAGCAGACTCAGGGAGCATGTCTTGGAGGATGGAGGAGGCAATTGCGTGGTGTGGAGTCGTGGCATGGCTGGAGGTTGAGGGCTCAGGCGTAACTTGGCTGTTAGTAGATGGCGTGACCCAGGTCGGCACTCGTAGTGTTTGATCCTGTTGACTAGGAGGCAGACGTAAATATATGAGAGGATGTGGAGCAAGGCATAACATAAGTACATAGCAAGAGAGCATGAACTGAACCATTGAGGGCAAACGAACTGGCGATGAATACTGGAGAAGGTCCCACTTAAGAAGCCTGGAGAGGTGATGAGGAGAGTGCCAACAGCTGGGGAGGAAGAGCAGAAAAGGGAGGGGGAAAGAGAGGACTCCCTGGGAATCATGACAAGTAGATAAAAGAGAAAAATGAAAATAAGAGACGACAGAACAAGGTGATGAAGGATGGAACAGTGGAAGAAGAGACAGTGGAGGGTGCTAAAACTGAATTCAACACGACAGAGCCGGAGAGAATTCATCGCTATAATTCAGACATTCTCATGACTCAGGTTGGGAGCTTCGGACAGAAGCAGTAAACAGCTGCAAAGCCAAAGCCGCTGCACACTCCATTTAACATGCAGAGGGAGAGCAGTAACAGTGTCAGGCAGGAAAACAGGCACACACCTTTACATGTCAACTTTGATTTCAAGGCTGACACTTTTATTCTTTTCTGCATTAAATTGCAGAACTCTGCTGTGGAGATCACTTTTGAACGGTTTTCAAAATTTTTTGTCAATCTAAGCAACAGACGTAAAATTAATTTGATGCCATTTCAAGAAAAACATAAAGTTTCACTACAAAAGGCTTAATGTCACCTTTTTACTCGTTTTCTGTAGTGCAACCCGAGGACTCATCTTCAAAGGCGATGGATCCCAGATTTGTGAGCTACAAAACCGTTTAGTCACTTATGAAAAATACGTGCTTTTGTTTTGTTCTTCCAAAAATAATTACCATACTTTTTGTTCTATAAGTCAAACTTTTAGGAAAATGTTGTTTACAGTCCCATTCCAATCCTCTTCTGATGTGTAGTAAAAGTGTTTTTTAACCAAAATCAATAAAGATGTCGTTTTCTAGGACATAGTTTCTGCAGCACGGCAGGAGTTCATCAGAAATTTGCCTCTGAGTTGTGGACGGTACTGCTGACATGAAAGTAAGTTTGCGTTTATTTCCCATCATCCTTTCGTATACACTCTCTCCCACTAGCTTACAGCCCCCCACAACCCCGACCTAACAGCAGCGGGACATAAAATGGCGAGTAATATTGGAGCTATCCATCACTACAGTTTTGAGCCAGATTCTAGCTTAGACAAAGAAAAAATAAAGCCGGATATGGATCTATTTGTCTGTAGACTTTAAAAACAATGGAGGAATTGAGGTGTGACATCACCCATAGAAAATGCCTTACCTATTTCTCGAGAAATGAGGCCAAATCCCTCACCATTGCTTCCTGATACGGGCGCAGCCATGTTGAAACCAGTGATTGGTCCAAGTCACTCTGAGTCATCGTATCTATGGCAACTGTCGGCAAACAGGAGTGAGCTTATGGTGAGTCCCCCCTCTTTCAATGCCTCTACCTCTTGAATGCTCCTTTTCCATTGACTATGAAATTGCGCATATTGGATTTGTGATACTAAATTCGCCTAATGGAAACACTCTGATTCTGAAAACTCTTGCATTTATCGAAAAAACCTTTTGTGTTTGGAGAAGGTAGTTTTTGAGACATATCGAAATGGACATATTTCACAAAATTGCAATGGAAACTTTTTTTTAAATTAATTTGTGACCAACAACTCTGCACTGGTAGCCAGTTACTGTTGGGCGAAGGAGGGATACAGCCTGGACAGGTCGTCGCTCCGCTGGATCCCGGCATAGCAGCACGCTTTACCCAGCAGCCGGCACCCAGGCAGATAGCTGACCACAGACGGAGCACCAGCCAGCCAGCCACAGCCATTATTTAAAAGATTCTCGAGTTTGGGTTTTGTTTTTAATTTTCCCCTCTGAGCTAATGTGGATCACAGAGACATGGAAATAGTGGTGGAAAGAGCCCTTTGCAGTGGGAGTGAAGCTAATACCTGGAGAGACTTTGAATGATGTCATGAACCCAGACATGGAGACGTGATTCCTGATGCTTTTGTGGAACTATTTAAAATAAATGAATCTGATCTCTAAATCCTCCATGACTTCCATACATAGTAAAGAGATATACACAGACCAAAATTTTAATGTATCTGCTGTCATTTAAAGTATTGTTCACATCCATCTTCTTGAATGACTTATCCTGTGAGTTGATTTGTGTTTCTTCACATAAATACGATTTAATGGAAAAAGCGTTATTGCGAAATTGTGTTATTCGATATTTCAAGGATTTCTATAAAGGGTACTTCCTACTTGGGAACACAAGACAGGAGGGGTTGAGCTGTCCATAGTTTTTACAGTCTATGTTGGCGACAGAAGTTGCCATAGATATGATGACTCAGTGCGACTGTTTCAACAAAGCGGTGCATGTGTCAGGAACCAATAGTACTTCCTTTTTGGGAACAAGAGAAGGGAGGGGTTGATCTCTCCATTGTTTTTACTTCATGAGCAATGCCTTGAGACCTAATCTTAAATTCTTTTATAAATGTCTTCCATCATGAAAAGAACATGTTAAAAACACCAAAAACACAATTTTTCTTAGAGTGGGTGTTTAACAAAATACAGGCATACAAAGAACATACATTCCATCATGATAGGCATATCAGTAACAGAATAGACAGACTAAATATGTGCATGCTTCACTACCATAACAGATTGATGCTTTATATTGGAATTTAGTATATTAGCGCAACATAATAACCCTAGCATAAAGGAAAGGCAAACAAGTCCCTTAGAAATCCTTCAATTCTTCATCAGCTGTGTCTCTGTGGAAATAATCCACCAAGCCCCGGAATAAGAGTGTGCGGCGCTTCTTCGGGGTTGCTGTCGGTAACAAACACAGATACACACACCTACAGTTACCTCTAGTGGTTCTTGTCAATTATAATTTTTTTAAATCACACACACGTCGCACCTGAAAATAATGCTGCTTTTTCACCTGGCTCATTCAAACAACCACTACCAATGAAGAGTCTATGTAAATGCATGTATATGCTTGTTTTGGGCTTCTTGGAATTTAAAAACTCTTGCGTTCACGTATAACTGGGCTTATTTTTAAGTCCGTTTTTGGGTTCTTCGTACAAAAATCACTGTATTGAACAAGCTTCAAAAGTTCAACAAGTTGAACTCTGACCAGTCAGGTACTTGGATTTGGTAGCTATATATGGTTAGTGACCTTTTCAAAATGCAGAAGTTGAACCATTCAAAATTGATCATAAAGGAGAAATGACTAACTGCGGTTTGTGGAATTATTTGATACCAAGTCTTTCATATATCAGAATAGAGCTGTTTGCATCGCTTCAACATTTGGCACCAAGCCTCTTCCAACTATGATTATGTCATGACTAGCAGGTTTTAGCAGACCCAGATGCTGGAACCCGGAAGGATACTCGGCAGACAGAATGGTAAGCTCAAAGATTCTTTAATTCTGGAGGTAGAATTAACAGGGGAGAAATCCACAGGAGCTGGTTGGAGGTTCTTGTGGGCGAAACCCGTGGTCCGAGGATCTTCCAACGAGACGCCAAGACGAGAGGCAGCGAGAGGTGAGTGCGACCGTAGGTTCCTGATGACGGCAAGATTCCTGAGTGGCAGACAGACAAGGTATTAGTCAAGGCAACGAGACAAGAGCGAGATTGTGCATGGGCGGCCAGTGAAGCACCGAGGAGTACAACGAACTAGCGTCGAGTACAGGTCCTGGTCCTCCTTAAGAGCCTGGATCCTGATGGCGCTGATGAGGCACAGCCGTTGTCAACAGGTGGATGAGATGACGCAGGCCCAGCCGGGGGCACCGTGACAGATTACATGCATTAGTATCGGGTATCGACAGTCCAGTGTGAACACTGTATGCTGAAAGCGCTTTCATGAATGCCTGTTTAGCGCGTCTTTGAACTAGCATCACACGCCTGGTGTGTACCAAACAGAAGTCACATCCTCAGACAAACTAAACACTGTGACTTAAACTCTAAAAAATACGGTGGTCCATGTCTAAATTGAAAAAGAATTGTATTTAAACGTTTCGAATGTATGTGGGGACTTGAACTTGAGGTTCAGACTTGAGTCGCATTTAAGTCTCAAATGCAAAGAATTAAGACTTGACAATCAACCTCTATGACTTGACTAGACGTTTGGGAATTGTGAGCAATTTTTATTTGTTTATACTTATATATTAGCTGAAAAAATAAAAGACATTTCAAGAATGTTTTTGCACTGGGAATGCAGAAACATTGATTTGTGTAGAGTATTATCGACATTTTAACAAACTTGATGCTTGACCTAAAATTAAAACTGAAAGACTTGAACTTATGTGGAAAGGCTTCAGACTTGAGTTGCAAAAAGACACTTGTGAGCATTTCTGCAAAGGAGACTCATCAGACAAATCTTCAGCTCTAAAGTCAGAGACCATTAAGATGTCACATCACACAACTGTGTATGTGAAATTCATTCTAAACATTTGACCTATCCTTTAAGAGAGTGATGAGTAGCAGTCACAGCAGAGATTTGTGACTGCCCCATTTAACCCTTCATGCTGTGTATGATTGGGTGCGAAGAGTGAATCACTGTGTCCCATTTTTCAGTCTTTGGTACGAGCTGATCAGAAGAAGAAGAATGAGAATGGCTCCTGCAATCCCTCAGTCTAAAGGTAACTCACATCAATAAGATGCTCTTATCATGAAGGCCCACAGCACAGTGGATAACCCCCCCCCCCCCCCCCCCCTTAAACTATGTTTGGAATTAAAAATGTTGTATAGAAAACTAAAAATAGTGACTTGTATTTTTTAAAGCAATTAAGTACTTTATTGCAGTGCAAACATAATTATAAATACACATTTTGAATACAGCATGTAAGAATGTAGAGAAGTTCAGACAATCAGCTTTGCTAATTGCTTAGAAGAGATGTGTGTCAGACAATGAAACAATTGGGTTCTTATTTTAGAAAATAAAACAAGGGAACGATAAATGACGTGTTTAATTGACACGCTTCCACCTTGATTAAGGCCCAAGTGCTTTGCAGCCACATTCAGCCATTCACCCATCCTCACACATTCACATACAAAAAGCATCCATGCAGGGCATTAACCTGTGAACACAAGGTGCAATAGGGGTTTCAGGGTCTCGCCTAAGGACTCTTTGGCACATCAGCAGGCAAGCAGCATTTTCAGAATATTTTGTGGACTCAATGAACCATTATTATTCCTCTAATGAGCTGCTCGTGAGAATAAAGAGAGCTTTGCAGAGCCCCTGTACCCAAAATCTATTCCTACTTGGGCACATTTTGGAGGTCACTGCGTCATACAAACTAATATGAACCAACAAGAAGCCTTGAGGACTTTCCCATCTTATTGTCAGTTAGCATGCCTGATTTCTCTTTTGTGGAAAAAAGCCAAATCCCCCCAAAACTGCAGTAATTATTGGGGATTCCGATCAGTGGGATTAGAAATTCAACCTTCTGCATTTTAGAAAACATTATAATTCCAACAGAATGAATCCCATTTTAGTGCCATCAGACCCATTGAACTCATGATAGTATTTCATCAACCCACATACCCAGAGTAAGCAAGTTCAGGCAGATTTCACCAGAGTTCAGGGTTAAAGTTAGGGGAGTTTAAACATGCTGTCTGGAATACCCCCCTGTTCACTTATTTTGGGAAAACAAGTGCAGATATACACGACAAGTCAGTCCCAACAGAGAAGAATGAGGAGAGAGGTTTAGATGATGATGATGATAGAGAGAAAGAGAGACGATCAGCTAATGATGAAGATGGTGAAGAAGAGAGAGGTACAGAGGAGAGGGCTGGGGCAAGGCTCAGAAGATCCTTCTGAATGGCCTTCACCACACAAATTTGGGGAATCATTGAGGAAATACATCAAATCAAATCAAATCAAATCAAACTTTATTTATAAAATAGCGCTTATCATGCATTTCATGCAGCTCGAAGCGCTTTAACATTAAAAACAAAAAACACACAACATTACAGTAAAAACCCAACCCACCCTACACCCTTCCCACTCCCCTCCATTAAAGCACATGACCCACGACAATGAATGTTGACTACCAATGCAAGTTAAAATAAATAAATAAATGAATAAATAAATAAAAAAGCAAGCAAGCAAGCAAACAAACAAACAAACAAGCAAACAAACAAGGCTTGGCTCTGCTGCGAGGAAACGGCATTTGGGAATCTCTTCATACCAGGGGCCAGCCCGGCCACGGGAGCATCGCCACAGTGCCAACCCAGACCGGGACAACACCAGGGTCCACTTCACAGCCGTGAGGCTGCAAAATTAAACCCCAGCCGCCCCAGCAAGGGCAAGAACTGCAACAACAGCCACCGGGCAAGCCGGCAACCCTGGCAGAAAAGACTCCCACAAGAAACACTGGGGCTAAAATCACAATAAGATACTAAAATTATAAGATTTATTAAAAAAAAAAATAATAATAAATGAATAAATTAAAAAAAAAAAAAAAACTGAGAGTAAGATGCATAAAATGAAATGAAATATAGTATAGAATACAGCCTATAATAAAACTAATAGAATAAATTAGCAGTTAAAATCAACTGAAAGCTAAATTAAAAAGGTGGGTCTTGAGCCTCTTCTTAAAAACCTCTACAGTCCTGTAGGCTGTAGGCTGAGGCCCTCCGGCAGGCCGTTCCACAGGCGAGGACCGTAATGGCAGAACGAAGCCTCACCATAAGTTTTGGTCCTCACCTTAGGAACAACTAAGAGGCCAGCACCGGAGGACCTCAAGGTCCGCGAGGGCTCATATTTTAAAAGAATATCATTCAAATAAGAAGGCCCAAGACCATAAAAACACTTATAAACCATTAAAAGAACTTTAAATGATTGAAAATGGCTCACAAAAATGTTCTGCTGGGTCATGTGACTCAGATCCATAATCAGTTAAAAAGTATTGAGATTTATACATTTGCACAATAAAGGTGTTGTGTGGGTGTTTAGATAGCTTTAGGAGGGGTGGATGGGACATTTTATTATGTGTATTTATGTCTGTGTGTTTGTGTGTGTGTGGGGGGGGGGTGCATACCCCTTTGAAAATAAGGCAATTGTGCCCCTGAGGTTATTGTATAAAAGTTTGACCTCACAGGAAAGGCTCTAGTATTGCAAAAGCTTGGAGGAATTATTAAATTTTTTTATATTTCCTGGAATACACTTGAGCAGCTCATACCTGTGACTGAAATAACCTATTCATGGAAGATTAGCCCAAACAATGAGGAAAAAAATAAAGAAAAGACTTGACTGTTCCCTACTTTTGCTCATTTTAAACTGGACAATTTAAAGCTGCTTTTGTTATTGTGTTTTGATCAAATTCATTTTTTCTGAACTTGACTTTTTTTCTCAAAGGTTTATTTAAGATATAAAAAGAAATACTGAGATACTTGAAAGCTGGCAGATGAAAATGAAAAGAGAAGTCATACTAACAATGAAAAGAAAGTCTGAAGCAAGTGGACAAAACACAAGTGATTTATGAGTGCAGATATTCTACCTTTCACTCTTAAGTGGTGAAAAACCAAAAACCTTTATGCTGGAGAACTAGATCATAATGTCTTGGTGTGCTTTTACTTTATTTCATGTAGGGGATATATTAGGAATCTGTGGAAAGATGTTTTTGTGATACACAAAGATGAGTGATTGTCTATGCAGACTCATTCATCCACGTTGATTCCATCATAGTGGTAGGTCCATCCAGTTTCAGGTCTGACTCCTCCCCCATGAGCGCATATATACCAGCTCTTTTACCATCTGAATCAGAATTAACAAAGCCTCTTGGATAAAAGGTGAAACGTCTTCTAACTTTAAAACTAAGTCCAGATGACAGCCCTTAAACCTACTACTATGAAAGATGAGTGATTATAATCTTTGGTGGTTAGGCTCTGACGTCTTGCATGCTTGGGATTGACTTAGACCTTGGATGAATACACTTCAAAGCCTAAGCTGGTTTTCCAGAAGTTCTGCCTTATCTGCTGCTGATTACCTGGATCGGGTGTGTCAAGCCAATAAGGAGCTTCAATGGCAGGTTTGTTTGAAAACATGTTGGCCTGGATTCTGACAGCCCTGGATAGACTGTAGGTCACTGGACATACCGACCGTTCCCCCTCACGTTCCAAATAGGAAGCAGCTGCTGTTTCCAAGAAGCCAAAATCCCATAGACTTCTACAGAGAAATAAACATCTGTTACTAGTCATTCTATTGATACCTTTTTCTTAACTTGTTTTTCTAATTCAAAAATGTTTTCATGATATTTTGTCTTTATTGCAAGTTATTCAAGTTATAAATTGACTGATCACATGTCTCAGTAAAAGCATTAGTTGCCCACTGGGCCCCACCTCGAATGTTTGATTGACAGATTCTCCTGAGTCCACTTTCAGTGGAAGGGTGTGAACTTCCAACAGGCTTACTCACGACTGGTGACAGTAGTTGCCCTAGAAATGCCACTCAGACTAGCTTTGACCAATCACTGTCGACTGGCTCCAAAAGGCGACGCCCATATCTCGAAAAAATGGCAACTGCGGATGTCCTCCTAGCACCCTACCTGCCAATTTTAACCGCACCTTAGACATTTAGGGCCCCTTGGTGGGGAGGGTGAGGGGACATCACTGTGAGTAATCAGGAGATGTCCCCTCAGTGCCTTACCCGCCAATTTCAACTGCACCCCCCTTAGTACACACACCCCTTCCCCCTCAAAATATACACTCCAACATATAACACACACACATGCATACACACACCCTCACAAACACACATACACACACACACACATTTTGCAAGGAAGGTGGGAAGGTGGGACCTAGGACCATCTGTCCCCTACCCCTTCCCTGGTGGGAGGTACGGGTCCCTTGGCGGCGGCTGCCGTGTCCCCTGGGTGCCGGTCTCCTGGGCCCGGGCGGTGCTCTCTCCGCTTGGGGGGGGGGGGGTTCACATTACACCTGAGCCGGAGGTGTCCGTGTCCCTGGGGGTGGGTTCTGGTCCTTGCCCCTGGGCCCCGCCAAACTTCCAACAGTGGCCGAGCCTGGTCGGGCCATGTTTTCAACACCCCTTGTGGGCCCCCCTTTTTCCCCGGGGTACTCCCCTCCGGGGTGGGGGTGGCTGGCCCCTGCCTTGCTCCTCCCTAGACCAACCGTGGGCCGGGTGGGTGGCTGCCTGGAGCGCGGAGCGGGTCTCCCTTGGGGGGTCCTGGCTCGTACCTGGGGTTGGGGCGGGGGGATGCCCGGAACTCCTGGGCAGTGACGGGGTGCTCGTCTGGGGCTGTGGGTGCCCTTCTCGGGTGGGGCCCTGCGTTGGGCTCTTCCGGGGCGGCGGGGGGGCTGCTCTCCTGGTTGGGCTGGGGCGCCGCTCTCTTTCCCCCGTGCTTCCCTGCTCTCTGGCTCTGGGGGCCTTGCGGCGCTCCTACTGGTCCTGGCCTGGGTGGCGGATTTGGTCGCCCGGGGGGCGATGGTCCCCTGCCTGCTGCCGTGTGGCGTTGGGGGGTTCCGGCTGCCGCTGCGGCGGGGGTCTGGGTGTGGGGGTGGCTGGGCGCTCCTCCTCCTTCTTTTCACATTCCACCATCCATTTTAGAAGAACATAAACACTCACCTGAGCACAGGTGTTAGCTCACCTTTGTACTAGTAGTTTGCATGATTGAATGAATGAAAGATTTCACACTAGTTGGTTTAAAGGCAGAGGTATGCGTGCGTGAACACTATCTGTTTTGTGTACATGTTGACATGTGGACATTTTGACAGCTAGCAGGTGTGTTGATAACATTTGAGTGTGTGTGTGGACAGGCCCCGCCCTTTTTGTACTACATTTGAACCTTACCGTAATGATAAACAACCAGTAAACTTGTCTGCTCTATGCTGCTTCATGGTCTTATCCCCCCCTCCCACTATCACCTCCCCCCTCTCTAACATCCCTCTCTTCTTCCCTTCTTTCCTTTTCCGTCCGGTCCAACACCAAAGATTTTCAAACATGATTGAAATTAATAAAGTTTGGCCTCAATTACAAAAGGGGTTTATTCAGTCATGCCTTTGGTTTGTCTGAAGATTAATAACCCCTCTTGTTAAAGTAAAATATGTCCAACACAAGAGGCCCTCAGCTCTCATCTGTCTGCCCAGCTGTTGGACAGGACAAGTTAAAAAAAAAAAGGCAACTGAATTGGCTTGATTTTGCTGGAGTCAAAGATAATGCATTTTCTATTGGTAACGTCACACCCGGCTGTGTTTACCTCTCTACAGTCTAGACATTGATGGTAGATAAGTGTTGGACCACACCAAGGCATTGCTCCAGGTGGAGGAGGTTGGAAGAAAGCTGCGAAGAGACAACCATTCATGAATTTATGAATGCCAGAGTATGAAGGCTGTCTGGTTAGCTATTGGTCCAAAGTGAAGACCTTACCGATAATAGCACGTAGAGTGAAGAAACAACCCAGCATACATGGGAGGGAGGTAGATCTGATATTTTGCCAAAAGTTAATATTTATATTGTAGCATTTTAAATGTGTATAACTCCAGGGCGGCCATGGGGCAATGGTAGAGCGGTCAACCTCTGATCGAAACATTGCAGATTTGGCTCCCTCCCTGCCCGCTCATGTATCAAAGTGTCCTTGGGCAAAACACTGAACCACATTATTCCTGGTGGTTCTAAGTTGGCGCCAGTGTTTGACAGTAGAGCCGCCTCACTGTTTGAAAGGGTGAATGGGACTGTGACTGGAAAGCGCTTTGGACCATCAAGGAAGGTAGTAAAGAGCTACATGAGCACACGTCATTTTGCCATCTCGAACAAAGTTGCAGTTGTCTTCAAAGTAAAGTAGCATATTATTCTGACTCAGAAAAGGTTTTGACGACCATCTGAAATCACAAGTGAAATGAATTACACAAAATTATATTGTTTTAATTGATAATTTGCACAAAGCGATGCTTTTATAGATTTATTGTCCTGGGTTTCGCAGGTTCTGTGCAACAAGTCTCAAGGTGTCACAAGAGGGTTGTGACTGCACTTAAAAAGAACTAGAGCATGATTTATTCAAAGATGCAGCACTCCATGCTGTGTAGTGGCATATTAAATTCAATTTATGCATCCTTATATCAGGGGTCATATCTTTTTCACTTAAACAAAAGCACAAGCTTTTTCTGATCAAACCAGACATTTGGAAACCTATTAAATGCAGGAGACAGTCAATTGACCTTTCTGTTTTTATAGAGGACTTCAAACTTACTAAAATTTAGCACAAAGTATTTTCACATGGAGTAAAAGGAAACAAAAATCATCTCAATTCCTCAATCCCCTTGATGCAAGAAGACCTTCAGCCTTTCCAAATTTCTAATAAAAACAGGTAACAGAAGGTTAGGCGAAGAGAACCCTAAAGGAGAGGCAATCTTAAGAAAGCTGGCTGCATCACGAGCTGTTTGTGGACGCCAGCAGCATAAACAAACAGAAGCTTCAGCCAGAAACAACAGAAATGGAAAAATACAATAAATACAAAACATTTTTTAAACATAGAATATATATAAGGTATTTCATTCACTAACAATTATATTAATATATTTAATCACACTATAAGTAATGATTCATGACCCTTTTTTGTTGCATAATAAGAGATAAAAAATAGTAAAAGGTTAGTTATCTTTACCAATCTTCTAATTTTCAGTTAAATAAAAAAGGAATAAATGAATGGATGAGTATAGATTGAATATACATTAATATTAATAACACTATTATTAAAAAAAATAATAAACATAAAAATAAACATATATAGATACATCTCAAAAAAATTAAAATGACTTAAAGTTTCGTAGTTTTTCAGTCAAAAACCAAAGCTCCCATTGGCTCCAGAGGATTGAAAGATTTTAAGATGTAATTTCTCATCGTTTTAACTGACGTAGTTTAAGTTTAATAAAAAAATCAAATTTCAATTTCTCAGAAAATTAGAATTAAGTAATTAATTAATATTGAAAAATCCCTGTATAACCACCCATGTAAAGAATTTCCCCATCATGGGATTAATAAAGTCTATCTTTCTAACCTTAAAGTCCCCCTCCGGTGAAAATGGTGTTTCGGTTTTTGACATGTACTTGTGGCATTTTTCTTATGAAAGAGAACAAATGTAATAAAAAATAATTTAATTTTTACATTTCGGAGTATTTTTCCTTTTAAATCGCTGTCAATCAAACTGTCACAAAGATGTTAACCTGTCTCTCCACAACATGGAAGCTCGTGTCAGGCATCATTGCAACCAAGATAAATAGGCACATGGATCAATACATGAGCAACAGACAGAAGGGCATTGGTAGAGACTCCAGAGGAGCCAAACACCAACTCCTGGTTGACAGAACAGTCGCTCAAGACTGCAGGTCACGACACACCAACCTGTGCACAGCCTGGATTGATTACAAGAAGGCCTATGACTCAATGCCACACACATGGATCACTGAATGCTTGGAGCTGTACAACATCAACAGGACTCTAAGAGCCTTCATAGGAAACTCAATGAAGCTGTGGAAAACAACCGTTGAAGCCAATGGGAAGCCACTTGCACAAGTGTCCATCAAATGTGGGATATACCAAGGTAATGCTCTGACCCCACTGCTTTTCTGCATAGGTCTGAACCCCTCAGCCAAATAATCAACAATACTGGCTATGGATACCGACTCAGAAATGGGGCCAACATCAGTCACCTCCTCTACAGGGATGACATCTAGCTATACGCTAAGAGCGAGCGTGACATTGACTCCCTGATCCACACCACCAGGATCTATAGCACTGACATTGGGATGTCATTTGGGCTCGAGAAATGCAGCCGGATGGTGACAAAGAGAGGCAAGGTGGTCCACACAGGAGGGGTCTCACTCCCAGAAGGACCAAAGCAGACATTGAGGACAGTTACAAGTACCTTGGAATTCCGCAGGCAAATGGCAACCTGGAGCAGGCAACAAGGAAAGCTGCAACAGCTAATTACCTCCAACGAGTAAGGCAAGTCCTGAGAAGCCAGCTCAATGGCAAAAATAAGACCCGGGCAATAAACAGCTACGCAATGCCAGTTATCAGATACCCTGCAGGAATAATAAGATGGCCAAAGGAAGAGATACAGACCACGGATGTTAAAACACGAAAGCTCCTCACCATGCATGGAGGGTTCCATCCCAAATCCAGCACCCTGAGACTGTATGCTAGCCGCAAGGAAGGAGGCCGAGGACTAGTGAGCGTAGAAGCCACTATCCAGGATGAAACATCCAAGATGTATGAGTACATCAATCTCAAGGCCCCAACTGACAGTGTTCTCAGTGAATGTCTCAAGCAATGGAAGCAGAGGATACAGTGCTGGAGGACAGATCCTCATGGGAGGACAAACCCCTGCATGGGATGTACCACCGGACCATAACTGAAGTGGCTGATATCAAGAAGACCTACCAATTGCTAGAAAGGGCTGGCCTACAGGACAGCACTGAAGCACTCATCCAGGCAGCCCAGGAACAAGCCCTGAGCACCAGAGCAATAGAGGCTCAGATCTACCACACCAGACAAGACCCAAAGTGTAGGCTGTGCAAAGAGGCGCCTGAAACAATCCAGCACATAACTGGAGGGTGTAAGATGCTGGCAGGTAAAGCATACATGGAGCGCCACAATCAAGTGGCTGGAATAATATACAGGAACATGTGTGCAGAATATGAACTGGAGACCCCAAGGTCCAAATGGGAAACACCTCTGAAGGTGGTAGAAAATGAGAGGCAAAGGTCCTGTGGGACTGTGGGATGGTAATGGTGAACCAACCAGACATTGTAGTGGTGGATAAAGAACAGAGGACAGCCGTTGTGGTTGATATGGCAGTGCCAAGCGATGGAAACATCAGGAAGAAGGAACATGAGAAACTGGAGAAATACCAGGGACTCAGAGAAGAACTGGAGAAAGCCTGGAAAGTGAAGGTGACAGTGGTGCCTGTGGTAATTGTAGCACTCGGGGCAGTAACCCCCAAGCTGGAGGAGTGGCTACAACAGATACCTGGAAAGACCTCAGACCTCTCAGTCCAGAAAAGCGCAGTGCTAGGAACAACTAAGATACTGCGCAGGACCCTCAAGCTCCCAGGCCTCTGGTAGAGGCCTGGGAGCCTGGGAGGCCTGGGAGTATATATATATATATATATATATATATATATATGGAGGATGAAGTGAAGGTTAAGTACTGTTGGCTCAACCCTTAACATAAAAAGCACACATCTGTATCTGATGTGATCAACCAGCTGGCGTCCTTCTTCACATTGTCATAAAATATATGAAGACAATGAACTTCAAGAACATTTTTGAAAGTTTCTTTTTTGTCTCTAAAACTCGTAACTCGTAAAGTAGGATTTTGATTCTATTCCTTTAAAAACCTGCTCTCTGAGCACCAGTCCCAACCAATCTACATGGGGGTTCTCACATTGTGACGTCACAAAGTGAGGTACAGCCCCTTCCAGGAAGAGTCTGCACTGCCAACACCGTCCCCAGGCTAACACAAACATATCCACTTTCTCCACTGGGCTAACAGTGTTTGGCTAAAACCCTTTTCTTTTATATGCACATCCATATTTACAACAGTTCAGATGTTGTTTGTATTCGTGGGTCAAACGCAGACACACTGCCGAGGCCGACTCTAGATTGACGTCATGAAATGGGCGACACCCAAAAGGAGAGAAAGCGGAGCCTCAGAGATTGAGTTGTCTCACGTCCGGGTAAAATATGAGCAGTGATAATAACTTATATTTCATTAAAAATAATTTCTTCATCGTGGCAAAGTTAATATACAGTATTATCATATATATGGGGTGGTGGCTCAGGCGTTTGAGCATGTTGTCCAATGCTCGAAGGGTCTGCGGTTAGATGCCCACTCCCCCCAGCCAACTGTCATTGTGTCCTTGGGCAAGTCACTTCACCCTCCTTGCCTCCAGTGTGGCTCCACTGGTGTGTATGAATGAACCTGGTGATGGTCATGGGGGCTGTAGCCTTTAAATGGCAGCCACGCCTCTGTCAGTCTGCCCCAGGGCAGCTGTGGCTACAACAGTAGATACTCTCACCAAGTATGAATGAGGAGTGAATGAATATTGGACACATTGTAAGTGCTTTGAGAGTCTGGAAAAGCACAGATACAGTAAATCCAATCCATTATTATGGACTGAAAGTCTTCAGAAAAGCATGACATAGGCCCTTTAACATTGGAGTCAGTTTTACATTGCTCCCTTTTGGATCCAGCCTCCAGTGGTCAATAGAGGATCTGCAACATTTGGTACTAAAGGGTTTGCTTTAAATCTGAGGAAATGAACCTCAGGGTTTAATCTGATCTGGAGATTAAGATTGGGGATTACAGACTGATTGATTTTGCTCTTTAAAATAAATTTAGTTTAGTGATAAACATATGAATGATTGGTTGGAATTCCTAAAACCTAGGAATTCCTTAATTGCATTGAGCAGTGACTTTTTCTTTTGCCTAATAGTTAAAGGAAGCTGTTTTTCGTGCCACACGGACACGGTTGATCTTTTTAGTAAAAGTGAGATAAATCAAATGCAGCAGATCACTTGCAAGGCTGATGTGGCCAAGGTCTTGTTGACAATCTTTATAGCTGTCAGGTCTGATGATTGCTGACCTTTTCACATCCAACGCCTATTAAACCCTTCTGTGTGGGTCATTTAGGGACATTTAGAGGGATTTATACTCTGTCATGTGCAAAGCAAGTCCTCCTCAGCAGGAGAGCTAAGCTGCTGGGCGGGGAGGGGCTGCACTGGCACAGAGTGCTGTTGGCTTGTGTGCTTGTTGCAAGAATTTAATGGGGGTCATGTCCTCACCTTATTGCTTATGACCAGGGCTTATCTCGAATCTGTAGTGATACGAGGTCACCATGGTGATGCCCTTTTGATGCTTAAACCACTGGGAAGGCTGCCTTTTCAGGTTGCTTTCAGTTGGCTTAAAGGGCACATTTGTCTCTAGATTTGCCTCCTACTGCAGTACCTTGGGAGAATGCTGGGCAACTGTTAAAACATTCAAGCAGGTGCTGACAAAAGCACAAAGAAAAATGAAAAATGCTCAGGCTTCTGAGAATAGCCTGCCCACTGTACACCTCTGATAAACCTTTTTTGGAGCTTTTCAATTGCTATTTCTGCAATTCAGCTACTAAGCACCACATGCATTAGTTTGAAGGAGCATTTCACGAATGCCTACATTGGCTACCAATTCTCATTTGGGTTGGTTGTTGTTGAATGTTCAGCAAGAGATGAAATTTGACGCTTGAATTACGTTTGGTGTGAGGTAGGATTACCTCACACATCCTACTACAGTAGGATTAGACAGAAGCTCACCTTCAGTTGTGTAATATTCCCAACATCCTTTCATTCGTGGTACTTGTAGAACAATCAAAAAGGTCTTTTAACGTAAAATCTGAATCTCTCTGGTCGTATCCTTAGAAATAAACAAATATAATTTATGAATGGCCCTATTTTTGTCATAATAGCATTGTAACTGATTTATTTCATAGTGGCAACAATTGAAGCAAGAAATTCCTAAAGATGTATGAGTGAGTGGGTCATGGAGAGACTTTGAAGTGAGTGTGTATGATGTATTTGTACTTAACATCTGAAGGAAGATTTATTTTAATATAAAGATCTACTTCTGCCCTTCTGTCAGAGAAACAATTAAAAAAAGAACGAAGCATAACTGCCTCAAGTGATCAAATAAATGTCCTAATAAATTGTACAAACATTTTGCAACTATAGAAGGATTGATACCATTTTCTTCAGATCTAAATCGTCTCAGTAGAGCAAACCATGTATACTTGAGAGAAAATGGAAAAAAGCCCTTCGCCTCCAGGAAAAGCAGACACGACAAAAAGAGATCAATAGAAGACAAAGGGTTGGAGCAGGGGCCTCAGATCACCGTCCTTTTGACAAATGAGCTTGACTTTGAGAATCAAGCAGAGAAAGACTTTGGTGCAACTTCGGTCCTCCATAAAAAGAGTTCTAAAAACAAGTCGAAACAAAGTGTGAAAAAATAACCATTGTTGCAAAGGGGACATAGCACTGCATGATCCACAATCATTTTGATTATAGCCACCAAACAGTAATGCAGATGGAATGTATATACATTTGTGGCGTCTTCCTCTGAGAAATAAATCTATGCAAAATATTTTCTCGGACAAACAACATCGCGGTGAACCTCCTTTATATCAAACCCTCACAGGGTTTGCTGCTGTGATGAGTGAGTATACAAGCAGAAAACATTTTAGCTAATCAGGCAGTTTGAGACTCAAGGGAACCTTACACTCAAGTGATTAAATACATACACACACAAAAACACATATCTGCTTAGTAAACATTTGTATTGATAGAAAAAAACAAATCATACTTGCAAGAGCTCGAGGATGTGGGATACAGCTAATCTCCTCATGAACCAATTCCTGAGCTGGCCCATGGCAAAATTAGCTGAGGGACATTGAGTATAATGTGTTGATGGGCTTATTTGTCTCTAAAATGAGGCTGGAAGCAGAACATGGGCTTTTATTTATTTTCTTTTCTTTCTCGTTGCAGATTTCCAAGATATTTTCACCAGGGATGCTGTTTAGAGTCAAACTTCTGCATCAGAGGAAAATATCTTTCAATCTCAAAACACATCAAGCTGGAATCTGTACTGCCATTATATGTGTGAATGCTTACGTTGCCTTTTCAGTTTTAGCGTGTGATGCATTTTCCGTATTTGCTGGTTGTCCCACCGATCAGCTGTGACTGACGGTGTTTGCAGTGAACCCGGTTTTCTGCATTTGTAAACAGATGCTTTGGTTTAACATAAATTTTTAGTATAGCCTCTGAATTAACATTTTTTACAGATTGGATATGCAGTCTCTGAGAGTGGGTAACAATATAGCAACCCTATAAGCACATTTTTGGTAAATACATTCAATACATGCATCATTCGGATACTTGAGTAACGATCAATGAATGTAATTATACAAAATTGGACATGGAGAATCGACATATATGTTCTCCAAGGCCACATCTGTGCACATATTTGTCCCAATCCGATCATCTTTTGATCTTTAATTGTTTCCAGGGGTCTTTTAATTACAATTATGCTCCCCCCCCCCTAAATAATAATAAAAAAAACTGAGTAGTTTTCTAGGACAAAGTTTTAGGATTTCCTTTGAAAACCACCTCCACGTTGTGGGCGGGACTGTTGGTGTGGTGCAACCCTGACCCCCTTTCTCCTCCCGATTAGTGAGAGCTCTCTGTTTACACGCTCTTCCGCTATCTTACAGCCTCTCACCCCCCCAACCTAACAATACCAGTACATTTTCAACATCACAACTAACCTCTTTTTAAAACAAGTTTTTCATCTGCTCTATTCACAACAATTCTAAAGAAATGCTCAGATAATCTCATTTGAGGATTAATTTTCTTGATACAGGTCCTTTATCATCAGAAAAATGCCACAAGAACATGTTAAAGACACAATTTTTATAGCATACATTTTTTTTATGGAACATGTGTTTTATCTCTCTGCTTTTATATTTGCTGTAATGAATCACACATGAAATCTAACATTACAAAACAATTTAAGAGCATCACTTTTCAGTTTCATTGATCCCTAACTTAACTGTTCATGTTTTTTTGCCCCTGGCCCCTTAGTAATATCAATCTATACAGGATGCATCATTTCTTGCATTAATGAGTAATAACAAAATATTGATTTAGTATCAGCAAGAAAAAGTAATTTTTAAAGGAATGATTGCAAACTTATATACAAACACAATGGTTATGAGCTATAGTTTATAGCTCTTTTTTTTAAGGGTTTATATTGTGTTAAGCACATTTATGTTGCTAAAGCAAATGACATCTCGCAGCACTTCTGTAGTATTATTACTGTAAGCCTTGTTTCTGGGTTGTAGAACAACACTCACACAAAAACAGACTCTTTGAAGTGGATTAAAAACACTTTGGCTCTCCAGCCTGTTTTCCTGCTTATTATTAAAATGCTGCCGTGTTCTCAATGGATCTTCTAAGCCGTGAGACTGACGCTGTGGGAGCTGATTTTTTAACCCCAGTGGCAAAGTCATGCGGTGAAGTAAAAAGTGGTCAACTGCTTTGGCTTCAGTAACAGGACCTGATCAAAGATTTTCAGATTATTCATTCATGGATTAGCAAAAAAAAAAAGGAAAATAAAGGTCACTTTCATTCAACTACGTGAACTTTAGCAACTCAGCTGCGAATTAAAATGAAAGTACCGTAAATTCCGGACTACAAAGCGCACCCAATTACAAGCCGCACCCACCCATTTTCACGTGTTTAATCACTTTTATACATACACAAGCCGCGTCAGAGTACAAGCCGCGCATGTGTTAGGCGACATTGTCATCCTGACAGATCACGTCCTGAATCCCAGAGTAAGTGTGATTCATTAGCACACTGTGGGTGGAGTCAGCTTTGCCTCAGTCTCATGTATTTGAGTATGTCAACATCTGTAGAAACAGCACGGACCTCTATTCTGTTCACAAGTTCCTCAGTTATGGTGTTTTTATTTCATTTTTTTTTTTTTACTTATTGACAATCTAGGTATCATACATAAAATTACAAACAGTAACCATATAATCAACATTACACCCCTCAGTTATGATGAGGAAATTTACATTCCCCATGAGTATTAGGGGCTAAAGGCGGGGCCAACGCCCGGCTCGCCATACTGTTGTACGTGTTTAAGAATGAGCAAGTATCAGCAGTGCATGGAGGGGTGAACGGGTACAGCTCTCCTTCCGCTTGTGTCGCGGCAGCGTTATGGGAGTAACAGGGCTGGTTAAAAAAACACACCGGTAAAATAAGGCAGCGGCGACTGAAAAGCGTGCCTCAGCGCGATACCAGCGCCTCAGTGCGGCTCGTGCGTCAGAAGTCAGAAGCCTCTGCGCGCGCTCCTTGTCTCCCCTTCCTATCTACTCCGACACCTCTGGCCAGGGCGGCTTCAAGGAGGAGCACTTCGTCCCCATTGCATCCGTGGAAGGAGCAAATCGTGTCTGTGCAGGGCAATCGGACTTAATATTGTACGTTTTATGTATGAGGGGCGGATGCGTTGATACGTGTGGGAGCCATCAGGCTGCCATCGGCCCCGCAGCTCTATAAGAGCAGCAGGAGGAGGCTGTGAGCTTTTCAAAGCAAAATTCCGCTCAGTCCTTAGAAACCGTACAAACAATCACGTCGATTTGTGTTTCCAGTCGTGTCCCGACAAAATAAAGGCTGATGTTATTCCCACATATTTACGTCCAGCCAGCCGAGTCACTATGACTCAGAGGTAAATTCACTCCGGAGTAGGCGCTGTTCTCTCCGTCACGCAGCTGATCGGCTTTTCCAAACCTGTTGGTGATGGTGGATTTTTTTACGCTGCTTTTAACGACTGCTTTTAACCTGAAAGCTGCATCATACCGTAATGGCGATCACATGCACGTTGGGTCTAATGGCACCAAAGGATACTGGGATGCGGCCGGGCATGCGTGTTTCGTTTTGTTGAACCATGCTGTTTGGCTGCTAAGAGGTGTGTAGAAAAATAAAAGCCTTGTGCTTGGTGTTAGATAGAGAATTCAAACCATTCACTGAGATCGAAAGTACGTACATGGCGGGCGCCAATTAAATCCATAAATTAGCCGCATCACTGAATAAGCCGCAGGGCTGCAGGAAAAAAGTAGCGGCTTATAGTCCGGAAATTACGGTATATATTTTAAAAGCACAAAAAAATCTATGTAATCACATGTTTTTCAATGTAACCATGTGGGCTTTGCAAACCTTAAGGGGTGTTGGTTTTTTAAGTTTTCTCTGCACGAACTGATCACTTGTATACCTCATTTATCTCTTAAAGCCACGTCACACAGCCTCTTTGGCATTTTACGCACATTGGATGGATGAAAATTGGTCATACATAAATATCACATGAAAACCATGGAGGAAGTATGAATAAACCGTGCAAGAACATGTAAATCACGGTAGAACATGAACCATGCGTGATAATTTTGCTGCTTATGCTTTAGTGATTCGTGTGTCAAACAAGTAATCTGAACGTGATATGTGCGCCGTCTACACAATATAAAAGTCATACATTGGAGATGCACACATGTTAGACATACGTGGAACGGTCGTGAAAAGCCACAAATTTGTTTAGGCATCTCATAAAACATCACGCACAACTGTGCAAAACGTACGTAATTATTGTGTATGAACAATGTTAAATACGCATAAACTGTGTAATTTTCAACCAACCCAAAAATCTTAACGAGCTAAAAACCGAATTCACATAAAGACTGTCGTCAAATTGAAATCTGTGCACATCGATAAATGAAGAACACAAGAAATATATGAAAAACGTATGCCGCGCATGGATCAGGGAAGACCGAAATTAAATACATGGAAAATGTCCAAAATATACGTAGTGGCTGTGTGACATGGCCTTCAGGCTGTATCCGAATTCCCCTACTCATATGCTGTTGGACCTTGTAGTGCCCTGGATCCTAATGTAATTTGGACACATGCTCACTACTTCTTTTTTAAACGTTAAATGTGATGTCACCCATTTGTCAAATGAAGTAAAGAACAATGCCTGACGAGGTGTGCATTATCAGGAAGCCTGAACCTAAAATTAAGGTGTGCGAAGTGTGCTTCATAGCGCAGAAAATACAGTATATATTTTTGAGATGATACATATACGTGTACTATTGAGAATAGACGAAAGAGAAAGCCACAATACCAAAATCTTTATGTTAGGAAACTAATTCAGGTTGTTGAGGGAAGATAATTATCATTTCCTAAATAACTTGATGACAGATCAGTTAAACAGAATGTAAAACATATGTTTCTTTTGTAAAACACTGTCATAACATTTGTCCTGAACCTTATGTGACATAACATTATTTCCATGCCTGAACCCCCCAAACTGATTAAAACATATGCTTTAATTGTTCCCCCTGCAAGGATTCCAGTGGCAGTATCAGATAACATCAACCTTTAATATGATATTAGGAATAAAATCATGGGGAAAATATGATTAAACATGTCCCACTCTGTGAGCATAGAATGTCACTACATCAACCTCTGAGTGACACACTTTACCTTAACACATGCAAGCTGTGATGTGACATTTTCAAAATATTAAGCCAGCAGGAAAAAAATCACCCGGTTACCTTTCAGGTCTTTTTTAAAAATAAGTCAGTGGCAGCTTTTCTGTTTTTATATGTCAAACATGTCCTTTAGCTAGTCATTACAGTGCTGGGGAAATCAAATAGAAATTATAATCCTCTTTTTGAAAAAAAAAAAAAATAATATATATATATATATATATATATAGTGTGTGTTTATATGTATGTACATATAATAAGAACCATTTAAACTAAAATTAAAAGAATTGTTACACACATTAAAAAGTAATGTTACCTTACTCTGAATGTGTTGCACATTGTAATTACTACTTGTGTGTAATATATATATATATATATATATATATATATATATATATATATATATATATATATACACACACACACATAATCAATGAGAGGAAAGTCTGAACATCTTTGCTTAGACTGCTGCCCCCGTGACCCGGTCCTGGATAAGTGGAAGAAGATGGAGGGATGGAAGGAGGGAGGGATGGATGGATGGATAGAAAATTGGTCAAATGAGCCACTATTTTAAAGCACAAGTTTGATGTACAAATGTATGGTTATTTATTTACTTACCATTTTGCTTTTTTCATGTGTTAAATTGTAGTTACAACTCAAGCAGTCATCCTCCCCAAGTCTGATTGGATTTTGTCAGCGACGTGGTCTTGCTTTCTTTTCTGCTGTCTGTTCTCTGTCAGGGTAATTCATTTCCCCTGGACCTCTCCGTGGTCCCCTCAGACCAGAAAGCAATGTATTAAGTGCTTGTTTGGATCAATTTAATGTGCAGTGATAGCACATTCACTTTCTGCTGACTGACCAACGGAACCCATTCATTTTCCTTCAATTTTTCAAGGTGTTCATTATGGATATCTACAAACGGAAAACCAGCAGCATGTTTGCAGAAAAGCATTCATGTAGGCAGGGTCATTAAATGGATTTTAATAAAAATTCCTGAACAGGTTAATTGAAAAATGTCCTTATTATAGAAAAATGCGACCTTTACTAAGATATTACAGCCTTACTGCTTTTTTTTATCTCTAGTAAAAGTGGATTATAGAAGGAGATGATAATTTAAACCAACAATTTGTTATTGCCACTGTCATTTTTTTCCATGATGATAATATTTTAAAACTAATGATTAATTCTATATTTCTGATTGTTGCTCCCATAGGATAAATCCATGAAGGGTTTTGAAACAATCATACAATTCATTTACACACAAGTAGTAATTACAATGTGCAACACATTCAGAGTAAGGTAACATTACTTTTTAATGTGTGTAACAATTATTTTAATTTTAGTTTAAATGGTTCTTAAAATATGGTGAAGAATTAACCACCCATGTGTCGAGGTGTCCTTGGGCAAGACACTGAACCCCACCACCCTCCTCTTTGAAGGTTTGAACCAGTGTTCAGCAGTGGAGCCGCCATCAGTGTGTGGATGGTACTTTGACTGTAAAGGACTTCAGGCCTCCAAGAAAGGTAGAAAAGCGCTATATAATATTTACTATTTTAAATCAAACTTCATTTATAAAATAGCGCTTCTCATACATTAAACAGCTCGAAGCGCTTTAACATTAAAAACAAAAAACACACAATATTACAGTAAAAACCCAACCCACCCTTTACCCTTCCCCCTCCCCCACTAAAACATACGACCCATGACTCCCACGTACAGTGAATAATGACTATGTAACTTGTCTATGACTATGTAAATAAAAAACGTGAAGACCCACTCCAATGATAATTGTCTTTTTTGGGATTTATATTTTCTTGTAGCATCTTTTTCATAGTAGAAGATGTGTGCAAAATAATTTACGATTGAAATTGCATTTCTAATTATTTCTTAATTCAAATCGCGTTGATTTGGAGCAGATGCAAACCGTATATGGTGTCAATTCAGTGCCTAAAGTATTGCGCATCAGAAGCGCAAAACCGTGAATCAAAACCCCAAATCCGCTAATCAAAATGCATAAATTGAGAACCAAAACCCACAATTTGCAACCAAAAGATATAACCGAAAGCGCAATCATATTTTTCAGCTGCCGATTTGTTTTCTCATCATTCGGAAATCATCGTTTTGAGTTGCGCTTTTATTTTGAAATTGTCTTTTTGAGTCAGGCTTTTATTTTATTTTTTCGGGGTTTGATTCTAAAACCTGTCGACACGTAAAATCAGTGTCACGTCAGTCAAGGGGAGGGGAGGCGGGACATCTCCAACATCCAGAAGCTCATTGGCTACTGAATGAATCAGAGTCTTGCGTCAGCAGACCAATTTTGAAGCTACCGTTAAGTCTTTTATGTTTTTCAAATCTTTAACTATATGAAACGACCAAACGTGTATTTTATGTAACCGGAGGAAGCCAGCACAGTCACATGAGCTCCACCAGTAGCTGCTAGTGAAAAAATATGTTAGAAAGTTAGATGTTGCATGAAAAACTATCCCAATTCATTATAAACAATGCTCTGCTGTGTTAGCCATGCTAGTTAGCTCAATGCTAGCGGGGTTTCCAGCTCATTTCATGACTTTTACAGATTAAACAAAGTCCAGTTTTTACAACAGAGTCAGGATCGGTCATGTCAAACCTGGGAAAATTGCCCCTGAATTGTAACTAGGATTAATCAAATTTTTGTTTCAAGAAGTGCATTAATGTATACATTATCATATACATTAATGTATAACCTATAAGGTTTCTCAACATAGGGATTACAGAATCAAAGCAGATAAAATCGTAGTAGACCAGCAAACACTTAACACTTTTGATGCGCAATACTTTAGGCACTGAATTAACACCATAATCAGTCGCTTGAAAATGCTTGGACTAATGACACAGCTACTGAAATAGGGGTGCCAAAGTCTCCTCTCCCCCTTTGCACAACCTGGCCCGCTCACGCTTAAGTGTGCGAGACATGATGAGCGTTTAACACTTGGGCTGTAGCAAATTGCAATTCTGGCTCAAAACTACAACTGAATCAATCCAGTGGTCGTAGTTTTTTTGCATTGTTAATGTTAAGGGTGTTAATGTTAGTTACATTATTTGTTAATGTTAGCTTGAGGCTATAAGCTCACGTGCAAACAGAGCTCTCAGCATTGGAGAGGGGGGCGGCTTGCTCTGTTTCAGCAGTCCTGCCCACAACCCAGAATTGTCTTTCTAATGAGCTACTGCAGCTCTGCATAGAATATTTTAACAAAACAATATAGGCTTTTTGGGTTGGATAAAAACTTTATAACCACAATTAAAAGATCACTATGAACAACATTACAATTGAAAAAAATATGGCTGGAGGTGGACATTAGCCTATGTCTTTTATGTCAAACCCCAGCATGTTGATGAAAGGCGCTCTAAAGTGACTAATTGATTGAGAATGAGGGACAACAAAGTAGGAGGTGAAAGAATTTATTTTTTGTGGTTCTCATTTCTCCTAGGCTTTTATCTTATCTTTATTTCATTGAAGGTTTCCTTCAGGTTTACTGTGTGTGGTTCCTTTGAAATTTCAAAGGGGCTTCCTGAACATTGCATATGTGGAGAGGTTGTGGTGCTGCAGCTCCAATCTCAACCCCCTGCAAGAGAAAACGGTCTTTGATCTTCCGAGGCCATTTGGTTGTAGGTCTGACTTGGATCATAATTTCCATCCCTGGGAATCGCCACAGGCATCTACTCCCGTGTGGGGAACAAAGGTGTATTGTCTACTGTATGTTAAGAAGATCCGGCCACATGGGGGGGCCACCTAGGGAGCCATTTGGTTGCGGGACCATGTCAGTCTGGGAGGTGACTTCAGACGCGGGAACGGATGCTGACTCCTAATATGGACTGACAGAAGTAGGCAGGCTCCCTGCCAGCCAATCCGAGCGTCCAGAGGAGGAGTCTGGACGCCATGCTGTGTTACGAAGGAGGCGGCTGAAACCGAGATGTTAAAACGGCTGGACGGGGGAACCTTTCTTTGTTCCCAACAGGCTGACACGTTAAGACGTTTGTAATTCGGCGCTCTGTAAGCTCTGAAACTTTGGGAACCCAGATGATCTGTTTTATTTTGTTTTACTCTGTTTTTAGAAATATTGTTAGGGAATAAATTTGTTAAACTTAATCCGGTCGAATCCCGTGGTTTTCTCCTTCTCGACTTTATTGAACATGCAACAAGGAAAGTAATCTCAAAGCGACAGATTATATTTTCCAACATTAATTGGTGACCCCTGAACGTGAAAAGTGGGGAAGAAACGCGGAATCGCAACGCGGATAAGAGGACTGATAGTGGTTTATTATGAGATTTCTGAGACTTTCGGCGAAAAGTCGGTGACGCTCCCCCCACGTGCTTGACTTCCCCCGAGGCCGCACAAACAAAAGGTAAAGCAGGAACCTGTTCGTAAATTCTGCATATTGTTTACGTTATTCTTTTAGTGAATAACTCAAATTTTGGGGAAGTGAAGTATGTGGACGGCATAGCGCACCTGTATAAGTTTTGTGGTTCACCCTCCTGAAACAGCAAATTGGACTGAGGAAATTTATGAAATTGAATTTAAGGAAATTGTGCAGGTTTTGTGTCTGTTCAGCCTGTCAAAATTGAATAAACACTAAATTGGGAGCGTGTGATATTTGGATTACATTAAAATTAACTAGGTTTGCGTCTGTTATTGAGCCTGTGAAGAAACCCGTTCACGAAAAACAGTGTTTACTATAGGAACTAATTTTGCGCGTTTTAGGATTTTCGGAAAAACCAGGAAGGCAGCGAACCTTCACAAATTATTTTTAATGCATAGAGAAACCGCAGAGAGATTCACAATAAAAATGAAAGGTGCACTAGACAGAAGAAATGAGGAAACCGGTGAATTTTGTTTTGACGACAGACGACGCTGACGACTTGACTTGACAACAGCGGTGAAAATGGCTTGAATGAGGATGAATGGGATGAAATGTATGCGATTTTGGAAAGAATGGGATGAAAGAGTGTTTGAAATTTGTGCATTTTAACTGTATTTTCCACATTTCCCTGTGTATTGTCTGCTCTACGGACGCAGCCATCTTGTTCATCATGTTTACATCGAACGGACCAATGACGGGACGTTTTACTTGTTTTCGAATGTGTAGACAACTGTGATTGGTTTTGTCTGTACCACGTGGTAAGCGTGACGGAGTCCTAGCCAAAATGGCGACGTGTGGCTGTGATTGGCTTTGTTTGTACCATGTGGTCGGCGAGACGCGTCTCTGACGACCAAGTATGACGGAACGTGCTGAACTTTTTCACGATGAAAATTTGAAGAGTTTGGGATGTAATTTGCGGTAAAATCATGATCGTTGTTATCGAGCGTGGTCATGACCTCGGTTGTAGGACGTCGTTTAAAAACAAGTTTCACTGGGTTTTCGGTTCGCCGAAAAAGTTGTTTTTTTGTAGCACGGCGCCTCCGACGGGAGCCTCTGCCTCAACGGCGAGATGGCTGCATGCATGACTGCTGCAACCCGTCTCTGTTCGAACAAAAACAACTTTCTCTCTGTTCCCCAAAGCTTTTCAAAAAATTTGTAAGGTAGTATCGGTCTAATACATTTTGTGTAAAATAATTTTGCAATTATTTCGGTTTTCTTATTGTGAATACATGTCTCTAATTTGTTTGTATGTCCTAACCGTGATTAAGTTCAGCTGTATTAAAAGAAGTTTTAGTCATTGACATTTTAAATTTGTTTAATTCCGTTTTTTGTTTGTTTTAATCCCGTGCACTGCTGTTTGAATGAGAAGCGAATGAGTGGCGGTTTTGTTTGTTTGAATCATAATCAATAGTATTTAAAATTGTTTTCAGAATGGGGAAAAGGACGAGGTAAAGAAAAAGGGAAACATGGTTTTTGAGGATTTGGAAGGATGTTGCAATGTAGAGACAAGAAATGTAAGGTGAAAAGCAGGAGAAATGAAAGGCATTGTAAGAAAAATGGAGGGTTTGTGGACATGGAAAGGTGTGGTATGAACGTGCAGGGTCTGGTAGAACAGGACAAGAGGGAACATGAATGTTAAAACGCTAGTTATGAACGATTCATTTCAGTGAAATGGTTTATTTTTGTTTATGTGTGAGGTACCTAATTTGTTGTGTTATGTCTTTTGCAAAAACGGTTAAAAGTTCTTGTTTTTGTATTGATTGTCTGTGTTTTAGAGTGTGAATTATGTTTTTGGTTAAATAAGGAAAAGCTTAAATTGTGGGATTTTGTTGCTTTTAGCACTTCTCCAAATTCTTTTTGTAGGGCAGCAGTCCTTAATGGTAAGTAAGAACAATTTGTCTTTGTTTTTTTGATTAAGAGTGAATGATTAGCGGCCAGAATGCATGTAAGACAATATATTTTTCAAAGATTTTACTCCAGGTCCGTCATTTCGGACAAAGAAAATTTTAGGGATTTTTCCATTTGCTGGCTTTCATTACTGATCAACTGACGGCGTTGGAGACGGTGAAGAATGAACATGACTAATACATTTCTAAATCTCTTTCCAAGCAGAAGAGAGGCCCCCCCTGAGACCTCATAAAACTTTAGGCAGAAAACCCCCCCTCTGCTTTGTGGGTGAGTGACAAAAGGCGCAGAAGTTTTTCATCCCCCGCAGCTCACTACCTTCACAGGAGGGGGCCGTGTCAGGAGTGTCTGACCCTCAGGTCAGCTCTCCTACTCAATTGAAGGCATGAATTTACACATGAAGAATGCAGTGGAGCGTCTGGCAGGTGATAAGAGTCGATTTTAACATGCACCTGATTCATCACTGCAGAGCACATTACAGGGCAGAGGGAGAAGTTGATCAACTGAAAAAACTATTTCTATGAAACTATGAAAACATTATTTCTGGATAATAAAGGTGTTACAAATTAAAAGAAAGCAAATAACATGATGACTTTAACGTTAACACAGACTGGCAAAATTGTGTTTTTTCAGGTGTTCACTTTCCTCCCTCACTAAAAATGTACAGGTTAATTTTGCCTTCAACGACACAGCAGAGAGGAGACGGCTCATGAAGATGCAGAGGTGATGTTAAAAACGCTCTTGATGCTCGTTCATTCTTCATTGTCCCCCCGGTGGTGATTCAGGTAACTACAGGAGCACGGGTTTTTAGATCTCAGTGCAGCTGAGTGACTGATGCAGATGAAGGGAGGAAGGAAACTCAGTCTGGGCTGTGGAACTATGGTGTCATTGGATATTCGTATTCTTCATGGTGTACCTCTTTGAAACCGGTTTTAAAAGCTGATGGATTGCGTGGCATATGATTTAAGCTAATGTTAATTTAAGTTGATGACCATTATTATAAAACCTATCCGTCCCTGATCCATATTGCATGCTGTCACCTTTAACCTCACAAGGTGTGTTGTTTGTTGCTGTTGCTTTAGCACACGTTTTCTTTTGCATTCCATTAAATAAAAATAGCAGACAATTGTTCGCATTATAGTACAGTGGGGTTCATAAAATCCTTCTGGCATTTCTAATCACTGTTTAAAGTCTCTCTGACAGAACATTATGCTATAAGAGGTTTGTGTTTTGCTAATACAGGTTGATGACATCTGCCTGCAATTAATGAAAGATCTTCTGTTGCAGCTGTATTATTTCTTCTTGTGACCTTGCCTTTTACAGGAGCGTGGACAGGACGCCCGTTCACCTTATCGATGCACCAAACTGTTTATTGTTTTTATGTTCTTGCTTTACATTTAATTCGTTTTATGTGTTTGTCCTAGAGCTTAGCCCCAGGCCAAGAGAGGGAGGTAGACAAAAGAGGTCTTAATGATTAAAAGAAGGACATTATTTTATTATCGTTTAAATGTATTTGTCTATAAAGAATGTTTAAATAGTAACACAGATTGACCATTTAGAAAGAATGTTTAAATAGTAACACAGATTGACCATTTTTTAAAATTTTAAAGCTTTGTGTATTGACCATTTTTAAAATTTTAAAGCTTTGTGTGTCTGTTCATCTGACTTTCTCTCATCCACAGCAAGGATGAGTAGGTTCTACGACTGGGTCATTAGACAACAACCCATAATAAACTTTTTTCTTTTTCTTGAATTTGTATTTTCCCCACTTGTGTTCTTCATAAAACAGCATGAGGGGAAGCAGACCTTTGAGAAGAGAAATGTGGTGGACCTTTTCCATCATATTTTCTCTTACTGCGCATGCGTAAATTGATTCTTGTCTCATTGTCTTTTGTGTTTTATTGTTTTTTATTTTTTAATTTCCTGACCCTAACACTAACAAAAACTTAGACCCACAGCAGAATCATCTTGGCAGAACAGTACCACAGCAGTGGACACCACAAGTTCTTTTGCAGCCGTTCTGTTGTATCAGATGTGTCACATCTCTAATAACAGGCTTATTGAGAAGTCCATAGGAGGCCAGGTCCAAGCTTGCCAGAGCTTTAACATTTCTCATTCCCCCCTTAATTCCAGGTGTTCCTTTTCCTTACAGGAAGTGCTATTTTATTGTCTTTATCTTTTACTTTTTAGAATAATTTGAATTTGTATTCGTGCGTTTTCTTTATTTACTATTTTATGTCTTGTTCTTTGTAAACGCCAATGTGCCAAAGATCCAATGAAGCATAAGTGTCCTTAGGGATGGTCGCCGATGGGGCTCGGGGCCTTAGCAAGCATTTTTCCTGTTCAACTGAATGTTTTTTAAAGATCATTAATGCAAGCTCCACAGGTTTTTCGCTGCTAAACTCATAAATGGATCATCAACACCTTTGAAATGCACATTGGTTCTGTTTATAGATTGTGAGGGCTCGAGACCACAGCTGTTTTGATTGCATGATGTGATAATGTGTTTTTATTTTTTGTGTGACCTCACTTTGTGAGGTCAAGAGAGGGAAACTGAAGGAATTTATTCTTTGTGGTTCTCATTTCTCCTAGGCTTTTATCTTATCTTTATTTCATTGAAGGTTTCCTTCAGGTTTACTGTGTGTGGTTCCTTTGAAATTTCAAAGGGGCTTCCTGAACATTGCACATGTGGAGAGGTTGTGGTGCTGCAGCTCCAATCTCAACCCCCTGCAGGAGAAAACGGTCTTTGATCTTCTGAGGCCATTTGGTTGTAGGTCTGACTTGGATCATAAATCAATCATCTCTGAGACTGATTTCCATCCCTGGGAATCGCCACAGGCATCTGCTCCCGTGTGGGGAACAAAGGTGTATTGTCTACTGTATGTTAAGAAGATCCGGCCACATAGGGGGGCCACCTAGGGAGCCATTTGGTTGCAGGACCATGTCAGTCTGGGAGGTGACTTCAGACGCGGGAACGGATGCTGACTCCTAATATGGACTGACAGAAGTAGGCAGGCTCCCTGCCAGCCAATCCGAGCATCCAGAGGAGGAGTCTGGACGCCATGCTGTGTTACGAAGGAGGCGGCTGAAACCGAGATGTTAAAACAGCTGGTGGGGAGACCTTTCTTTGTTCCCAACAAGCTGACACGTTAAGACGTTTGCAATTCGGCGCTCTATAAGCTCTGAAACTTTGGGAACCCAGATGATCTGTTTTATTTTGTTTTACTCTGTTTTTAGAAATATTGTTAGGGAATAAATTTGTTAAACTTAATCCGGTCGAATCCCGTGGTTTTCTCCTTCTCGACTTTATTGAACATGCAACAAGGAAAGTAATCTCAAAGCGACAGATTATATTTTCCAACAGAGGCAAAACGCCTTTTGTGTGTTTGTGTAGAAAACCTTGTAATTTAAAGAAGAATGCGTTCCAAAAGCTATTGAGCTTTGTAGCTTTTCTAGCATTGAACTTGAAAGAAGAAAAGCGGGTCGGAGGAAATCATCTTCTATGGCTACATGGCAACAAAAAGTTCATAGCTTTCTTTAAAATTGCTTTAAATTACTCTAAAAACTTTCAGAAGTTGCTAAATGCCATCGCGTTGATGTAGCTTATGTCCCTGACCTCAAAACCTGTCTTTCACCATAGTGGTAGAACTGTTTTCACATCCATTCGATGAAGCAATAAGCCATCCTGCACTGCTTTTTGAGAAAGTACCCTCATGGCTGTTGAGCAGCTGGATAAGTTTGACCGCACTCTATCCATATTTTGAGGCTATACACTTAAGCTACAAATCTTGCATTGTATTTATAATTGCCTTCAATGTCGCTCTTACCACCCTACCACTGGTTTCTTGTCCTTCATGAGCGTATTTAGGGTAAAAGCGTTTCTTTTTAATGACTAGATTTCCTCACCCTTGGTTTTGGTCCATTACTTTGAGTTAACTGAGTCCATAGCCTCCTTAAACATGTGTGCTCTGTGGGTATAATCTAAGCTAATGTGAATCTCATATGTCAGCACTGCCAGTTGTATAGAACCTCTAAATTAACTGAATAGGTTTTTTCCTCTCTTTGGTGGGATACATCCTGATGATTCATCACTTATAACACTTGACTGTTTTTGGCTATTCCCATCAGATGTGTCACACTGTGGGTTTTTTGTCTCTTATTATAGACTCCTGAATCTCTTTTTTTACTCATGTCAGTGTGGCGTGTGATTCTTTCAGCTTTAGGCTGCATTACTCTGTCTTGTGTCACTTGGTTTTATCTTATCTGTCTGTGTTTGCATTTCTACACTTGTCTTGCCCAAACATATGGAGAGTTGGTTTCCCAAAATCCTGTCAGGATAATAAACCAAACAGGCAGGGCTGTTCTCATCATAACCGACACAAAATCTTTGGCTACATTTAGAATCCAACAGTAATGACCACTGGTCTCGTGTGTGTACTTGTGTTTGTGTGAGTTTTTAGCTCCTACAGATGTAGCTTTGCCCTGGTGCTGACTCTTCCTCTTGCAGAGCTGACTGAGGCTTCTCCCTTTACTGGGTTTGAAGCTCCTAGAAACCCCTGCTCCAGTGATGGCTGGATTCCTTGGGTGGGATCCGTACCTCAGTGCCTCTGCTAACTAACCCAACCTAGAAGGTTGTTGAAGCCTGGTTTTGACCCTTGTGGATTATGATCCCTGTTTTTTCTGGGTTTTGCTCATAGTTGTGTCTTAATTGATTTAGTCACAACAAGTCACAACAACTGCCCTTACGGGTGGATACTGGCTGTCTTCTGGTAATAATGGGCAAACCTCTACGGCATATGCAGGTGGCCTGAACAAAATATCAGGATCGCTGACTGCTCCATGAGCCCGTTTGGCAAAAATGTCAGTGCATTTTTTTTTTTTCTACCGGCATTCTACGGGCGACAGGTCGTTCCAAACACCAAAACAACTCACAAGAGTAATTAAGGATGAAGTAGGCACTGCACTGTTTTAGTGCTTTTTAAGTGATAAGGGCATGCCCCTTGCAAACAGCCTGATTGTTGGAAAGGAGGAAGTCAAGGGAACTAGAAACACCTGTGCTCCTTTTACAATGCAGCCCCTCTTGTCTACCACTCGCCAATGTGACTAAGGCCTTAGTTTGCCCCTATGGTTTAGTTTCTGTTTGGTTCTCTCTTTGTTAGCTGTTTTTCGATAGTTTTCCATTTAAATAGTTGTTAATTTTGGGGTTATACTTCTGTTAATATTTTCACTGCTCTGAAAAGTCAGAGAAGTTCTGTTAATTAATTTAAAGAATTGTCATGCCGTGTTTTGTCCCAGTCATTTCAGTTCAAAAGTTGTTTTTTTGTGTGTGTCACTCCCTGCACCGATCACCCAATTAAACGGGCTACGCTGCAATTAAATCCCTCCCGGTTTCAAAATTTTCGTTGTAATCTATTTCTCCCTTTCCCCCAGATAAGTGACAGAGCACAGAGACCAACATTTTTGCACCTTTGATAAGTCTGGCTTTTTATCAGTCAGCATTAGGTAGGGGGTCTTCCCTACTGCCTTATGAAAGCATCTGTTTCATACTGAGGCTGCTTTTTGAACAGCATAACTCTATGGATAGCTAACTGACAATAGGCATGCACCTTCACGTCTCCAAAAGTGTATCCAAACCTCTCTGTTTTAGTGAGGTGAATATGCAGAAGATCTCTATTTTTCCTTAATCAGCTTTGAACTGCATGTGAACTCTGTGCTACTGTCACATGTGATGCACTTTACCTTTCCAAAAGGGTAACATCTACTTGAAGTTTGCCAGTTACATAACTTGGCGTGCATATGGATATTAAAGTTAGTCCCATTTTTGTGGGTTAATGTGTACAGTCATCTTGTTCAAAGATGACTGTTAATCCCAAAGTGGAGGCTGACTTTACAAAAGGTGTTCTGGATATATAGTGGGAAAAACCCCACACTTCTCTGTGGAGCTTTGCTTTACTGTCCTGCGCTAGGAAAACTTCAGCATTCCCCTTCGCTAAGCGACACCTTTGCATTTGCCCGCACCTGCAAACTCCATACAGTGCATCCACTGCCTAAAGGTTTCATTGGAGCTCTTAAATTTTGCAGTGGCTTAAACATTGTGTGATGCAGCTCCAATATTGATCATCAAGCCTCTCTTCTAAATGTTGCACAGTGGATGGTGCTAATTTCAATGTCTGCGACCTCGTTCCTAAAGGTGTAATTGGCTGTCGCAGCTCTAGATCCGTTGATGCTTTTATCTGTGATTTTTCTCACTCCATTTAGTTTGTCTTTGTCTGTCCAAGCAGAGTCATAAAGTGAGTTACCTTTGTTACCTAAAACTCAACAAAGTAAAATAATAAAGAAAAGTGAAAAGGTGGTTTGTTCCATCAATAGTATAATGAAATAAACCACATACGCGAAACTGAGAACTCTCAAAAAAAGTAAAGGTTTCAAATCCTTTTATAAGATGAAGATATGAGGCTTAACATTGGGGTTTTACATATTACTAGTGTAGTCATCACAACAGTGAACTTGCTCTAGTGTAGGTTTTATTGTGCATGTTAAGCACCTCTATAACAAAGCCCAAATACAGCATCTTCTGCATTCAGAACAAAAATAGTTTTTACTCTTCATTATTTTTTTACACTTTTTTATGCTTTTTCTTTGTTTTCTTTGTCCTACAGTACTATCCCTTGTGCTATCCTAGGCACTTTAACATTGGGAGTTGGGTCATCTAGACCCACTAGACAGAGCTCTGAACCTTTTTTCTTCAATGATTTGTGATCTTCACTGGTGTCCATGGATTACATGAAATCTTTCCACCTTTATCCACCTTTGTCATGGGAGGGAGAACACGTCAATGTAAGGGTGGGGTCATCTAAGATAACACAAGGGCTACAGGAGCATAAGTCACCAAAGTCAATTTCCTTGTATGTGCACTCCCACTTGGCCGATAAAGCTCTCTTATTCTGATTCTATAAATGTGACATTTCCTCGTAGATACAGTCCTACCCGCACAGTACCATGCTGCACCAAAATATGGAGACTGTTGAAAATTTAGTCACAGTTATTGTTCATTGGTTTAATAAAAGTGTAGATGTTGCTGTATAAAACACAATTTAAAATATAGTTTCATTATTGACCTTCAGACATAACCAAATCATTGAAATGCTTGCAGAGGTTTTACCTCTAATTTAGAAAGGAATCCAATGAGAACAGTGTGGGTCCTGTGTGTGAAGGAGTAACGATGCATGCATTGACACCAATGACCTGGTAGATCCAACAAATGTGGAGGAGGGACTGACCATGTTCAAATCAAGACCCTTCCAAAGAGGGTGATGGGTGTGGATGACATGAACTTTTTAAACCTGCAATTTTTTTTTTAATCCACTGGACTTCCTGTTTGGACGACTGAGTTTTAGGGCCAGGTTACAAACATTTTTTTTTTATTACAACTTTCAAGTCGTGAATTTACAAGAAAAAAGTTATAACTCTTAAGCTACGAGATCTTAAGTTGTAGATTTATGAAAAAAAAATCTTATTTTTTACGAATTTACGAAAAAGTCATAGATTACCGAGGAAAAAACACCAAAGTTGTCTGTTTATGGGAGCCTTGCTTGAAGGTGAAAGATGTGGAGCATTTTGTGAAGCTTTATTTTTGAATTGCTTTCAAAAACAAAGAAATTTGGAACCTTTTGACGACTCAAAATCAGATTATTGTTAGTGTAGCCGGCTTTCTGGGGTTCGGTGTCGGTAAAAATAAAGACCTCAGAGACACGTTGGGGTGTAAAGGACCGCTACTTTATTTTCCTTTTCATGCACATTTGTCTCATTACGTCATGAACCTGTCATGCACAGAACACCAATGTGTAAACAGTTACATACGCCCCCTCCTCCAGATGAAACGCCCCCTTTCAAAATAAAATGACAAAGATGAATGAAATAGTCTGTTATATTAGCCTAAGAACATTGAAAATGACAAAAAGTGTTCCTGCTCATACGGAAGCGTCACACAGACTTAGAGATATTGGTTTTATGGAGGAAAAAAGGATTGAAATGGATAGCTGCAGGGATACCGATGTGTTTATCAATCGACTGCAGAGATCCTACAAGCTTCCCATCAATAAATAAAACATTAATAAGCCGTAAATCAATCAAATGAGCTTCCAAACATTTGGAACATTATCAAAAACATTCAGCTCACCTGTTCAATTAAGTTTTGAATTAGGTCTGCTCCCCTGCTGGGCGGTGTTCACTTGCTGTACTGTATGCTCACTTTCACGTTAATTTAGTAAATTTACGGGGTTTTTTCTCATAAATTTACTACTTTAAATCTCGTAATTTTACCTTTTTACTCGTATGTTTGCTGTGCATTTCAACCATTTTTTTTAAACCCACAAAAATGTAAGTAATCTGTAGGTAATCAGTAAGTAATCTGTATTGTATAAGGCAGGGAACGTCATGCGTTCCAAAATAAAAGTTTAAACGTCTCTCTGCCTCTTTCATCGTAGCATTGCTACTGTATTTTAATAATCTGTATGTTGTAATGTTCAAAATAGCTTGTTTTGCCAAGAAAAGTGGTAAATATTAGGAAGGTCTAAATTTTTGCATGTAGGCAAGAAATAGTATATATAGCACTTTTTTCTACCTCGATTTAAGGCCCAAAGTGCTTTCAGAGTCTTGCCCAGGGATACTTTGACACAGGGGTGGGCAAGGCGGGAACTGAATTTGCGGTCCTCTGAATGGAGGGTGACCGCTCAACTTCAGTGGTCAACCTCCCTTAGCCCAATAAAAAGAGAAAGATTGTACAAAATGCATTGTCTTTTTAAAAGTTGATGTCCCAGGGACCGTCTGTCTGCTTGAAATGTGTGTGAAAGACAGAAAACGTTCGTAGACACTTGAAGAACCCTGCAAAAACCAAAAACCCTGCAAATGTCATGAAATTGTATAATAGAGAGCAAATGCAAATCTTTAGGTGACTATATGTCTCGTAATTGAGTTATAATTACAATTTTTGCAAATATTAGAACAGCATTTCAAAAGTATAACGTCGTTTTAATATTAAGTAGTATAATTATGTAGCAAAATAAAGTGTGTTTCCATTAAACAGAAAAACCAGCAATATAATAAAGATAGCCTTTTTTTAGTTTTAAAACCCAAACTGGCATATCTGTAGCACAGCCTGTTCCTCATTTTCGTGTTTCCTTTAAACTCTCTGTTTGCATTGGCACATTAACTCTGATGAACACAGTTGATTAATTCAAATCAAAGCCGTCCCTCCCTGACTCTTTATTTGAGCCACAGCTGCCTGAGCAACAGTTACATATCTGTCTGTGAGAACAGCAACTGTAATTGAATTACCCTGATACAGGTTAAGTGCATTTCTAAAACCCTTTTTTGTTTAAAGTTACTGTGAGTGACGGTACAACATCATGCAGGTTTGGTAGGATAAAAACTGATCTAATTTTTGAAAACTATTTCTCTCAGGGATGTGTTCAATTAATCTTAATATAAAGTGTTACCAAATAAAGGAAACACAAGACGCTATTTGTCAGTCTTATAGACCTAGAGTTCCCACTTCCAACTTTCTGCTGGCAGGAGTATGATCAGCCAGTGTTTGCATTTGATCATCCTGACGATGTCTGCGTTATAGTTGAGGTAACTCCTGTAGCTTGTTTGCAGTTTTTATTCACATGTGTCAGGGCTCATTTGATGAATCTGAGTTCAGGTTGGATGAATATGTGATAAAAGATGGACAAGGATCAGTGGATACAATTTAAATATTTATTTCTGGATCATAGGTAAAGATTTTGTTACCGGACTGTAAAGTAAACAACATCCAGAGTCAAAGAGGCTTCCTCCACAGACTTTGTAAACCCTAGCATTCTTCCTCACTGGATCTTATTTAATATGGGTTTAATCTTGTTATTGACTGTTTTTAACTTGACAGCTTTATTTTCCGTCATGTGACCTAGTTAGCCATGTAATCGACTTATGTACATCTAAAACTGATGCACTTAATGACTTATTCCAATGAAAAATGTCTCATGATGGAGGACATATGTAAAGAAAATTAGTGTTAAAATTGATTTCTTGGTAGTCCTCATTGAATCACTTGTGAATCAGGGGCAGACGAAAAAAAATACAGTTGGAAAAAGCTTGTGGGTGTGACATAGAACCCACAAAAGCAAGTCACAAGCTCCCTGCTCCGCTCCAGTCTGATGCATCCACTTGCAGACAAATAGATCAATAAACTTTTTTTTTTTCCTAGTCTGAGCTGGAATCTGGATCTAAACTGTACGGCTGGATAGCTCCACTCTTGCTCACCGTTTTTGTAGCACTGCTAATGTTAGCTTGGTGTTGGTAGTGTCGGTAAGCAAGAAAAAGAGCATGTAAACAATGGGCTGATGGGAAGTAGGAGCGAGCTTACTACACACCAGTGGTCTCACCCACAACTCAGAGGCAAATCTCTAATGAATTACTGCCGCTCTGCAAAAACGATGTCCTAAAAAACAAAAAAGATGTTTGGGGGTTTTTTGGCAAAAAACGGCTTAATCATATTTATAGTACCACTGGGATCGCTTTTGCAACTGATGAAAATATGATCAAAGTGGGACTTCAAAATCACATAGCTCATTAAGTAACATAAATGCATATATAAAAAAGTAGCCCAAGCTGTAAGTACCTTCATGACACAGTACAGCTAAAAAGTCACACTATCCATGACGGTTTCTTATTTGTTCTATTTTTGAACTCATCAATTGTGATTTTTTTCTGGCCTGCATTGGAAATTCAGTTGCATTTAAAAAAAAATTCTGTCTCTTTAAGTGTGATCAGTTTGATATTCATTCAGTGCCTCAGACAGATTGTATTGTTTTTTGAACACTGGATGATCAAAATGCTGCTTTTTGTCGCTCTAGAATACATATAGGAGAGCAAGTAAAGAGATGAGAACACGCCATTTCAAGCCGGACACATCAGTTCAAACATGAAATGGTTTTCGGAGGCGAGTGAAGTGATCTGACTAATGGTATTCATGCTGAAACCGACTAACCTGCCCTCCTTGACGGACGGGCGGTCGTGCGTCCTCCCCGCCCTGCTGACTGCTGCCAGTCAAACCAATTAAAGCAGGGGACGCTTGCAGGAGCGGAAATTGAAGTGAAGTTTGTTTAGATTGAAAATGCCCTCTCCAATTAAGCCCTACTTCACAAGCATTGGAGTTCATTATTTCACATTCCCATCAGTCTGTTTATTCATCAACAGATGCAAGACGAGTGTTGTGGCAAACCCCTTGAATTTTATTAGAGGGTCTCTTGTGTAGTTTCAAGAGCCAAATACTTGCAGGGTATTGGTGGGAGTTTGTTCAGTTTACTTAAGAAAAAAAAAAAACTTGCCCCTATCACCCTTTCGTGGGTGGTTTCTCACTCAAGCTCGGGTCCTCTACCAGAGGCCTGGGAGCTTGAGGGTTCTGCGCAGTATCTTAGCTGTTCCTAGCACTGCGCTTTTCTGGATTGAGATGTCTGAGATCTTTCCAGGTATCTGTTGCAGCCACTCCTCCAGCTTGGGGGTTACTGCCCCGAGTGCTCCAATTACCACAGGCACCACTGTCACCTTCACTTTCCAGGCTTTCTCCAGTTCTTCTCTGAGTCCCTGGTATTTCTCCAGTTTCTCATGTTCCTTCTTCCTGATGTTCCCATCGCTTGGCACTGCCACATCCACCACAACGGCTTTCCTCTGTTCTTTATCCACCACTACAATGTCTGGTTGGTTCGCCATTACCATCCTATCAGTCTGGATCTGGAAGTCCCACAGGATCTTTGCCCTCCCATTCTCTACAACCTTCGGAGGTGTTTCCCATTTTGACCTTGGGGTTTCCAGTTCATATTCTGCACACATGTTCCTGTATATTATTCCAGCCACTTGATTGTGGCGCTCCATGTATGCTTTACCTGCCAGCATCTTACACCCTGCAGTTATGTGCTGGATTGTTTCAGGCGCCTCTTTGCACAGCCTACACCTTGGGTCTTGTCTGGTGTGGTAGATCTGAGCCTCTATTGCTCTGGTGCTCAGGGCTTGTTCCTGAGCTGCAAGGATGAGTGCCTCAGTGCTGTCCTGTAGGCCAGCCCTTTCTAGCCATTGGTAGGATTTCTTGATATCAGCCACTTCCGTTATGGTCCGGTGGTACATCCCATGCAGGGGTTTGTCCTCCCATGAGGATCTGTCCTCCAGCACTGTATCCTCTGCTCTCCATTGCCTGAGACATTCACTGAGCACACTGTCATTTGGGGCCTTGAGCTTGATGTACTTATGCATCTTGGATGTTTCATCCTGGATAGTGGCTTCTACGCTCACTAGTCCTCGGCCTCCTTCCTTGCGGCTAGCATACAGTCTCAGGGTGCTGGATTTGGGATGGAACCCTCCATGCATGGTGAGGAGCTTTCGTGTCTTAACATCCGTGGTCTGTACCTCTTCCTTTGGCCATCTTATTATTCCTGCAGGGTATCTGATAACTGGCAGTGCGTAGCTGTTTATTGCCCGGGTCTTATTTTTGCCATTGAGCTGGCTTCTCAGGACTTGCCTTACCCGTTGGAGGTATTTAGCTGTTGCAGCTTTCCTTGTTGCCTGCTCCAGGTTGCCATTTGCCTGTGGAATTCCGAGGTACTTGTAACTGTCCTCAATGTCTGCTATTGTTCCTTCTGGGAGTGAGACCCCTTCTGTGTGGACTACCTTGCCTCTCTTTGTCACCATCCGACTGCATTTCTCGAGCCCGAATGACATCCCAATGTCAGTACTGTAGATCCTGGTGGTGTGGATCAGGGAGTCAATGTCACGTTCGCTCTTAGCATATAGCTTGATGTCATCCATGTAGAGGAGGTGACTGATGTTTGCCCCATTTCTGAGTCGGTATCCATAGCCAGTCTTGTTGATTATTTGGCTGAGGGGGTTCAGACCTATGCAGAACAGCAGTGGGGACAGAGCATCACCTTGGTATATCCCACATTTGATGGACACTTGTGCAAGTGGCTTCCCATTGGCTTCAAGGGTGGTTTTCCACAGCTTCATTGAGTTTCCTATGAAGGCTCTTAGAGTCCTGTTGATGTTGTACAGCTCCAAGCATTCAGTGATCCATGTGTGTGGCATTGAGTCATAGGCTTTCTTGTAATCAATCCAGGCTGTGCACAGGTTGGTGTGTCGTGACTTGCAGTCTTGAGCGACTGTTCTGTCAACCAGGAGTTGGTATTTGGCTCCTCTGGAGTCTCTACCAATGCCCTTCTGTGTGTCACTCATGAATTGATCCATGTGCCTATTTATCTTGGTTGCAATGATGCCTGACATGAGCTTCCATGTTGTGGAGAGACAGGTTATTGGCCGGTAGTTGGATGGGACTGCACCCTTTGAGGGATCCTTCTGGATCAGGATCGTTCGCCCTTCTGTTAGCCATTCGGGGTGAGTTCCATCTCTTAGCAGCTGGTTTATTTGTGCTGCCAGGCGCTCGTGGAGTGCAGTGAGCTTCTTTAGCCAGTAGGCATGTATCATGTCAGGGCCCGGTGCTGTCCAGTTCTTCATACCTGAGACTCTTTCTTGGATGTCTGCCACTGTGATGGTTACTGGATTCTGTTCAGGGAGGTTGCTATGTTCTTCTCTCAGAGAGACCAGCCACTGGGCATTGCTGTTATGTGCTGTCTCTTTCTCCCATATACTTTTCCAGTACTGTTCAGTTTCTAGCCTTGGTGGGTCTGCTCGGCTGTTTTGACCCTGCCACTGTATATATATATATATATATATATATATATATATATATATATATATATATATATATATATATATATATATATATATATATATATATATAATTTTAATAAATTAATAAATAATAAATTCCAGTTTGCAGTTTTTGTTTTAGCCACTTTCTGATATACCTTATGCAGTTGTTGTAAGACATTTTTATGCTATCAAAACAGTGAATAAAAACAGAAGTGGCTGAAAATTATGTGAGATTGCATAGTGTGAACTCCCATGGATCAAAGAGACTGAGAAAGTACAGGAAAGATAAGATAATTGTTGAAAGAAAATCTGTGAAAGTCACATTTAGAACAGTAGCTCATGCAGGGACCTCTTCAGTGTGTCACTTAGAGACTTATGTAGGTCAACTGCCGAAGTATGGGAGGTCATTTCCGCCCCCAGCAACTGTTTAACACAATATGTCTTTTCAATAACGTTAGGAAACTCTTTTTCATGAAGCAATACTTCTGAAATCAAGTTGGAGTCACTTTGCTCTTAAAATAAATATTTGTTCTTGCAGTAAACTCCTTTGTTGGATCCAGAGTTTAGTTCCAACTTTCACATAAGCCTCAATAAAAAAAAAGTCTTGAAGAAATACGTTTTTTTTGGAGGACAATTTTAAAGCTGTTTAATTTTACAGTGGATGTTGGACCCCAACAAGTGTTTTTCTCATTACAAAAATGGGTTTGACATCAATACTTAAAGAAAATATTAGGACAGCGATTCATAAACTATACTCTACAGTGCAACTAAGATAAATGTACTTTAGGTAAAGATATGAAAAAGAGCTTTTATTTGTTTGCAGAGGTTCTAGTTTTGCTAAAACCTGTCAACAGTACGATATTCTATTTGTCATCCAATCTAACGATTGAGTCAGCTTCCCTTTTTTAACTGAAAAAAGCCAAAGCATAATCACATCTTAAGCCTTAGTCCCATGCACCATGGGACTAAGGCTTAAGAGGAAAGGGCTCCCACATCTAATGCTACGTTCACACCAGGCTGGGAAATGTTAGGTCAAGCGACTGCTTCCAATGAAAAGTCTATATAGGTGCGCGCATATGTGTCTTTTGGGTTTCCACGTTCGAAACTCTTGCATTCCCACGTCACTACTCAGGTTTTTGTTTACAGTGTTGGGCTTTAGGTACATAACCCGCAGCAACTGAACGTGCGTTAAAAGTTAAAGAAGTTGAACTTTGACCAATCAGAGACTCGGATTTGGTAGGGGCAAAACACAGAAGTCCCAACTAGCCTAAAATCGTGTTTGTGCCTGGCCAAAATTCTACGACACCAAGGCCGAATCGGAATTCTTCCCCTACCCATACAGCTTCTCTCTACCCCTGCATATAGCCCCTCAAACAGAGATAAGGACAAATAGCGTCTTTTTATTCGGACGTCACTCTCACTTGATCGTCGTCTGTTGTCCGTGTTAGCGCGTAGCTGCCAGCACTCGGAAAATGCACAACAACACGAGTTTTATAACTTTAAAAAGTCATGGTAAAACAAAAAGTAATTACTTACATTTACGCGTAAACGTCTGTACTTCAGAGGACACCCACGTGAGGAAATGCGATTGCCCCTGTGGCGGACGGATACAGAGTCCTCTGCCGAGAGGGTTTCCCCTTAAAAAGCCATTTTGGACACCCCTAACCCTCCAAATAACCCTACAATTGCAGGGATAGGAAGAAGGGCAGGAATTTGGAATCGGCCCAATCCTTTCATATATCGGAATAGAGATGTGAAGAAAAAAAAAAAGCCTGGAGCAAGTTTTGCACCATTTTAACATTTCACACCAGCCCTCCTCCAATTGGGAGTTCATGTGCTAATATCAGGGAGTGACAGACCTGTGTGAACAGTGTATGCCACAAGGGCATACAAGAATGTCTTTTTATTTCATTATCGAATGCGCCACACATGCCCAATGTGTACGTAGCTTTAAGGAGAGTGCAGGTGTGTCTTGTAGTTCACCTAAGTAAAGTCACCTCAATAAACTTCATGAAAATGGAACGTATGGTTGTTGTGCGTGTGGTAAGTATATTAAAAAGTATTTGTAAGGCTAATGTAAGTTGCATGGGTGATGCTGCATAGGTTATCCTGTTGCATGGTGCCCTTAAGGCACACTATTTATTAGTAGGCAGGACTTGTGGAGGTGCTATGCAAGTCCCCAGAGGAGAATCAAAGGATGTCCACACAGAGTACACTGTGATTGTCTCAATTCCTCATTTCTAAACATCTGGATTGCCGGCCTGTAAAAGCAGATGAAATTGAGATGTTGCCCCGTTGGTTACATTCGTGGTCCACCTGCATCTTTTAAAGCATGAGGCTATTGCATATTCAGGGGGGAAAAAGCTGTCAGGTTTATCCTTCCACAGCAACTGTATTCACCAGTTCACTGCAAGCAAGTGGTTTTATTTTAGGAATCCGTAGGCCGTTAGATAACACTGAGCCCAACAATGCACTCACACACCAAGAACATACCATTGTATGGATGTTCTAATGTAAAATCCTGGCTTCAACTTGCATGACAATGCATCAATGCAGACAATAAGATCCATGTTGGTCTTTGTTTTCCTCCTCTGAGCTGACATCTGCCTCAAAACTGAACGGATGGACAGCTCTGATATTGCTCACCATTTTTGTTGCTCCAGTAACTAATATTGCCTTGGGGGTATGAGGGGCTGTAAGCTAGCAAAGGAGTAAGTGTTCATGGTATGTCAGCAGAGGCTTACTCTGTGCCAGTAGTCCCCGTCCACAACTCAGAAGTGAATTTTTGATGAAATCCTGCCGCTCTGCAGAAACTATGTCCCAGACAACAAAACCTTTCTTTTTGATTTTGCCAATAACAGCATAATCATAATTAAAAGACCAATGGGAACACTTTAAACATAGATCAAACAATAATGGGAGTGTGACTTTAAATATTTTTCAACTATTTTATTATTAAACAGAAAGTGAAAAGAGTAAGTGCATCCCTTTTTGGAATTAGACAAAACTCCACTTCTACTATGGCTATGCAGCAAAATCCAAGTACTACTTGTTCAGCTTGTTAGTGGGCCATAAAGGGCTCATAAGGTGGAAAAAGACTAAATAAATACAGTTAGTTTTGAGAGGAACATGAGAGTTGTATATTTGGAAAATATGCGCAGAGAAAAAAAACACAGAAAAGAACAGAGGTGTATTGTTTTTGCATCAGTCAAGGTCTTTCAGTGAAAGTCACTGTCACTAGAACATAAATGTGGGATGTGTCACTCAAGTTAGACTGTAATAAAAGCAGTGTGGGGGATTTCAGTGTTGGCTTCTGAGGTAAAAGGCTGCAGCTCTTGATTACCTACTTCCATTCATGGATGAATCACAATTTTGCCTTTTTCTTTTAAAATAAATGTTTTTTACTTCAAATACCTTTTATTTTATAATCATTAGGACAGTAATGGCATCACCTGATGTAGAATATATGAGATGCTTTGATTTTGTAGGCTGATGTTGTGCTGTAGTGATGTGTCTAATCTGTTTGCTAATGCAGACAGTACTCCTTCATCTAAAATAGTCCCATCCTTTTGACCGTTTTCTTTGCCTTTCTCCATAAATTTCTCACTTGTCTATTTGTTTTTTTTTTTGTTTAAACCAATGACATCTTTGTAGAATTGCCTATAACAGGCTGCTGGCGCTGCTCTGTGCTCTCTGCAGGAGTCAAAGGAGCGCCATCCATGCAGAAGAAAGCTCTGCTCAGTGTTCTGGGCGTAGGTTTGAGCTCGTAGATGACAAAATTAAACAAATCAAAAATAATCACTGCATTTTCTAATCAAATTACTTAAGGAATCGTTTCAGTTCAGGCATTCTATTTTAACAACCTCGCCAACCACACACTAATGACCCACAATGAGACGAAAACAAGGAACGGAAACTGTGAAAAGCAAACGGGGAAATTTGAGTGCCCATTTAATGGAATTTTGCCAGCGGTTAAGTGTATCGAAATGCCATCTCATCTTGCAATGCAGCTCCACCGTCTGTGACCTCAGAGTCGCAGTAGGAACAATGCTGAAGCTCTGAATACAGGTGAGTCAAAGGTTTGTTATAGCTCTTTTTCTCTAGTGTTGCTGTTCTGAATTTCAGGAATTCACCATCTTCTTTTGAGGCTGGATATAAGTTAATCTAGCTTTTAAATGGGCTGCTGCAGGCAACATGTTTGTTAAAAGCAACCTGCAGGCTGAATAAACACCATAAACCTCAATACTTAGAGTCCCTCTGGGTTTGCTGCTGTTTATGATACTGCTATCACTCAGTTCTGATGACCTGCATATCTTTTTTCCAGTGTGAGATCTTGCAAGAACACAAAGTACCAAAGGACTCTTATTACACAGGGGGCCACTTTGGAATATGCAGCCTTAGAAATATTGTTTAAATTACTCTCAGCTCCAGCAGTATGATTCATTCATGACTAACAGTCAACAAATAGAGACGCCGTACCCAGAGAATAATATCAGCAATGTTCCTGCACTCATATAATTGAAGAGGCTGTTATAAAAGTATACTGTTTCTATTCTGGGAAATTTGTTTGTAGGCAGCATTTCCTGATACTAAAGATGAAAAGAATATTAAAGCTTTGCTCTTTATGGTTAAAACTGTGTTTGTTTTTCTGTCAGTTCTGCAGCTGGCCTGGTTTTTTCATGATCAACGTGCAGAAGAAATCAGAGACTTGATCACCTTGAGTCTCGTTAAAATATGTGTTCAATGAAAGACGGCTCTGCAAAAAACCAGAATGAAATATCAACGGAGACTTGAATGGTCTTCAACATTAGACATTTTGAGGGGAACTGGCTCACCCGCAATCTCATTAACCCTTGTGCTATCTTAGATGACCCCGCCCTTACATTGACGTTTTCTCCCTACCAAGACAAAGGTGGATAAAGGTGGAAAGATTTCATGTAATCCATGGACACCAGTGAATATCACAAATCATTGAAGAAAAAAGGTTCAGAGCACTGTCTAGTGCAGAGGTGGGCACTGAGGGCCGCAGTCCTGCATGTTTTCCAGCATACCCTGCTCTGGCATGTTCTGATTGGCTGGACACATCTGAACCAGGTAATCAGCCATGAGTAGGGCAAGATTATTGGCTGGACACACCTGAACCAGGTAATCAGCCATCAGTAGGGCAAGAGTATCTGGAAATCATGCAGACACACCGGCCCTCGAGGCCTGGAATTGCCCACCCCTGGTCTAGTGGGTCTAGATGACCCAACTCCCAACGTTAAAGTGCCTAGGATAGCACAAGAGTTACACCACTGAATGTATATGAGAACTGGACTGAGCCAGTGTGGCGACACTAGTAAATTACTTACTTCTGTCTCCAATGAAATTAATCATTTCAGCTGACATTTTTTGTCACTCAGACGTCACCATTTTGGAGCTAGATCTAAATCGACACTTCCATGGCAACCACAATGGCCAATTAGGATTGAGCTTGATGGAAGTCCACACTCCTTCCATTGAAAGCGGGCTTGGGAGAATCTGTCGATCAAACATTTTGAACGTTAGATGTGTGACCACTTACTTTTATTGAGGCATCTGATAAGCCATTTTATAACTAAATAAATTGCACTACATGTCAAGTTGTGAAACACAAGGATTTTAATCCTGAGGAAGGCTCTGAGACTCGTACACTAGTAACCGTCATAAGAGAACGATCCGGTGATAAGTGAGGAGGAACCCAAGGTATATATACACACACACACACAACAGTGATTGACAACAGGTGAGTAAACAGGTGCTGGCGATGAAGAAGTCAAGTCAACAGAAGCACAACAGAACACCGAACCGGAACCTAACAAAATAAAAGCCCCAACCCGGAAGTGAAGGTGAACCTAACCGCCCTGGCCCCCGGTACCCGACAGTACCCCTCCCTCAAGGGGCGCCTCTGGGCGCACCACCGGGCTTGTCAGGATGGCGGCGGTGGAACTCCCGGAGCATGTCCTTGTCCAGCATCCTCGATGTCGGCTCCCAGGACCTCTCCTCGGGCCCGTACCCCTTCCAATCCACCAGGTACTGCAGACCCCGACCCCGCCGCCTGACGTCCATGATGCGTCTGATGGTCCATGCGGGCTGACTGTCGATGATACGAGGCGGTGGCGGTTGGGAGGGAGAAGGCTGGAGAGGACTCGTAACGTGTGGCTTGAGCTGAGAGACGTGAAAGACTGGATGAACACGCATAGTACGAGGAAGGCGCAGTTGGACCGCCACAGGGTTGATGACCCTCTCCACCTCGAAAGGCCCGATGTACTTGGGAGACAGCTTCCTCGACTCCGTCCGCAGCTTGATGTTAGCTGTAGATAGGAGAACCAACTGACCTGGTGTGTAGGTAGGTGCAGGTAACCTATGCCGATCGGCCAGTCTCTTGTTAGCTGCGGACGAGCGAAGAAGAGCAGCGCGTGCCTCCCTCCAGATGCGCCTGCAGCGGCGGTAGAGGTGTTGAATCGACGGGACCGTCGCCTCCTTCTCCTGCTCCGGAAACAACGGAGGTTGGTAGCCCAGGGAACTCTCAAAGGGGGACATACCTGAAGCAGATGATGTCATAGAGTTGTGGGCATACTCAACCCACGGCAGCAGGGTGCTCCAAGATGTCTGGTCACGGGAACAGACGCATCGGAGAGCCACATCAAGGTCCTGATTGGTCCTCTCGGCCTGCCCGTTGGACTGTGGATGGAACCCCGAAGAGAGACTGACCGTGGGACCAAAGGCTGCACAGAAAGTCTTCCATAATTGTGAAATGAACTGAGGACCGCGGTCAGAGACGATATCCACCGGAATGCCGTGCAGCCGGAACACATGTTCAATGACGAGTCTGGCGGTCTCAACGGCCGAAGGCAGCTTTCTCAGGGGCACGAAGTGGGCTGCCTTGGAAAACCGGTCCACGATCGTCATGATTGCAGTCTTCCCAGAGGAGGATGGCAGACCGGACACAAAGTCAAGGGCGATGTGGGACCACGGACGGCTCGGAACAGGTAAGGGGAGTAACAGACCTGCTGGTGGTCGATTGCTGACCTTGTTCTGGGCGCAGATCGTGCAGGCCAAAACAAACTCTCGGGCGTCCTTCGCCAAGCTGGGCCACCAGAAACAGCGACGCAGGAAGGAGACAGTTCTGTGTACACCGGGGTGACAAGTGAGACGAGTAGCGTGAGCCCATTGAAGGGCCTGACTCCTTACGGCCCTGGGTACATAGTCTGTTAGGTGGCCCACCACCAGGGGTCCGGTTCCCGGGTCTGGGCAGCTTTGATATCCCTCTCCAGCTGCCAGGAGAGGGCACTCAGAACACAGGAGGCAGGTATCACAGTTTTAGGTTGCTGACTCTCCACCACCGGTTCCTGTTGCCGAGAAAGAGCGTCTGGTTTGACGTTCTTGGAGCCAGGGCGGTAAGACACCACAAAATCAAAACGAGCAAAAAACAGTGACCACCGTGCCTGTCTAGAGTTAAGCCGTTTTGCGGTCCGGATATAGGACAAGTTCTTATGATCAGTCCAGACCACAAAAGGCTGACCCGCCCCCTCCAACCAGTGCCTCCACTCCTCCAACGCCAACTTGATAGCCAGAAGCTCCTTGTCACCCACATCATAGTTCGTCTCCGCCGGATTAAGCCGGCGGGAGAAGAAGGCGCAAGGATGAAGCTTGCTGTCCGCACCCTCACGCTGGGACAACACAGCTCCAACCCCAGTGTCCGAAGCGTCAACCTCCACAACGAACTGGGCGGAGGGATCAGGTTGGACAAGGACCGGCGCCGTGGTGAAAAGGCGTTTGAGGTCCCGAAAAGCACCCTCAGCGGCCTCCGTCCAATAAAAAGGCGAGGAAGTGGAGGTCAGACCCGTAAGGGGCGCTGCGACTGAGCTGTAATTCCGGATGAAACGGCGTAGATAGTTGGCAAACCCCAAAAACCGTTGGAGCTGTTTGCGAGTGGCAGGGGTGGGCCAATCCACCACCGCACTGACCTTAGCCGGATCAGGTCGCACCTCCCCTCCTGTGATTACAAAACCCAAAAACGATACACTAGAGGAGTGGAAATCACATTTCTTGGCCTTCACAAACAGTTTATTCTCCAGGAGCCGTTGGAGAACCAGACGAACATGCCGCCTATGTTCACTGGGGGTCCTGGAGAAGATGAGAATATCATCCAGGTACACAAACACGAAATGATGGATGTAATCTTGTAGCACATCATTAATCATGCCCTGAAAGACAGCCGGAGCATTGGACAAACCAAACGGCATCACCAGATACTCATAGTGTCCAAGATGTGTGTTGAAGGCGGTCTTCCACTCGTCACCCTCCCTCATACGCACCAAGTGGTACGCATTCCTTAAGTCCAATTTAGTGAAGATACGGGCCTCCTGCAAAGACTCAAATGCAGTGTTCATGAGGGGAAGAGGATAACGGTTCTTAATAGTGATGGCTTTTAACCCACGAAAATCAATGCATGGCCGTAAAGAACCGTCCTTCTTCCCTACAAAGAAAAACCCCGCTCCCACAGGGGACGAAGAGGGTCTGATAAGGCCCGCCCGAAGAGAGTCAGTCACATACTGCTCTATGGCCTCCCTCTCAGGCTTAGACAGACTGTAAAGATGAGTCCTGGGGAGTGTAGCACCGGGCTGCAACTCTATGGAGCAGTCATAAGGCCTGTGAGGAGGTAATGAGAGAGCCCGGGATTTCGAAAACACCTCCCCCAGATCGTGGTATTCAGAGGGCACCTTGGAGAGGTCGGGTGAGGACGGCTGTCCTACTGGGTCAGTGGAATCAGCCCCTGGATGCCGAGCTGAGCGTAAGCAGACTTCGTGATAGTGATTACTCCAACTGTTTATACGGTTGTTAGGCCAGTCAATGACTGGATTATGGGCCAGGAGCCAAGGAAACCCCAGAACCACCGGATTATGTGGTGAGTCAAACAGAAAAAAACGAGTATGCTCGTGATGGTTCCCAGACAGTATGAGGTGGACGGGCTCAGTAATCTGGTCAATAGTGGCGACAGCCTCTCCATTAAGGGAGATAACCTGCCAAGAGCGGGGAAGTAACTCTGTCTTTAGTCCGACCCGTTTGGCTAGCTTGGCATCCATGAGGTTCTGTTCAGCCCCTGAGTCCAATAAGGCCTGTACAGGAAACCCCCCACCCCTAGACATGACATGACCCTCCAGAAAACAGGAGGTGGATTTCGAACAGGTGGGCGCATACCCTCCGTTCGTCAGCGTGCCCACTCTTAATGACGAACGGAGACATTTGGGCAGTGCTTACAGAAATGTCCCCGCTGACCACAGTAAAGACACTCACCCGCCGCTATCCGTCGTCTGCGCTCAGAGGGGGATAAACAACCAGCTGCATGGGTTCCTCAAACGGAACTACAGGAGAGTCTGTGGAAGCAACCGAAGAAGGATGAGAAGAGGGCGGGTCGTAGTCGTCAGTGCGTCCGCGGGAAAAGGAAGCGTTCGACCGGCGCCCCCGTCGGCGATCCTGCAGTCGATTGTCAATCCTGATGACTAGAGCGATGAGAAGCTCCAGAGACGATGGCAACTCCAAAGGAGCTAGGTGGTCCTTCAGCACCTCGGACAGCCCCACCAGGAAAGCGTCTACGAGCCCGGCGGGATTCCATCCGCTCTCAGCAGCGAGAGTCCGGAACTCGATAGCGTAGTCTGTCACCCGACGATTTCCCTGCGTCAACCGCATCAGCGCCCGGGCTGCCTCTGAACCGGGTTTCGTGTGCTGAAAAACTTGGGTGAAGGCGTCGAGAAAAACAGAAAGAGAAGCGCAGGTTGCTCCCCCACGTTGCCACTCCGCGGTGGCCCAGGCTCCGGCTTTGCCGGGGAGGTGAGAAATAATAAACGCCACCTTGGCACGATCCGTGGGAAAACTGGCAGCCTGCAGCTCGAAATGGAGTTCACACTGTGTGACAAACGCCCGGCAGTCCCCAGAGTCGCCAGAAAACCTCTCCGGTCGGGCCAGCTGAACCGCTGGGGCGGGAGACGTCTGACCGGATCGTAATGTCAAGGAACGAAGACGTGGACACAAGATGCAGGACGACAGAAGTTGTGAAACACAAGGATTTTAATCGTGAGGAAGGCTCTGAGACTCGTACACTAGTAACCGTCATAAGAGAACGATCCGGTGATAAGTGAGGAGGAACACAAGGTATATATACACACACACACACAACAGTGATTGACAACAGGTGAGTAAACAGGTGCTGGCGATGAAGAAGTCAAGTCAACAGAAGCACAACAGAACACCGAACCGGAACCTAACAAAATAAAAGCCCCAACCCGGAAGTGAAGGTGAACCTAACCGCCCTGGCCCCCGGTACCCGACAGTACAATTAAAAAAATCACAAAAAAATAGGGATTAGCACTATGTTTAGAAATAAGTATGTTGTGCCCCAGTCTGTTTTTAGGAGACAGTCACACTCAGCAAAATAAAGAAAAAACTACTTTTAAGATGAACAACATTTAATGAAGGATACAAAAATTAAGGTTATACAGAAAATTAGTTTACCATCAGCGCACTGGACCAAACCGATGTCTCTCTTAAGGAACAGACACAGAGTGATACAAATTTCTCCTTTTTGTTCTCTCAAGTGGCTAGCTCCGCCTCTTAGGACTTTCCCCTATGTGGATCAGTTGTCAATGTGTTTGAATCCTGCTGCCAATGCATGGTCTGAATATAGTTTATCAGACGTGTAATGTGAGATGCAGAGAAGCATTAGGGAGGGGTCACTAATGCCTCATTTCCACTGAGCAGACACGGTCTGGTCCAGGCAGCAAAAGTCCAATTTAGACTGGTCCAGTAAATTCAGGTGAGCGTTTCCACTCAAAGTTGGACTGTCGCAGCGCATGGGTGGTGTAGACTGATTGCTATGCGTCATTGTTGAGCGACTACAGCAAAAGTTAAGCTATTGACAACGCATGGGTGTTTGGTATCTATAAAGCATTTAAATTAGTTTGAAAGGAGATTGCGCACGAAAATGTTGGTGCTAGTTTGGCACTTTCTGTTATTGTAACGACCTTCCGCCAATCAACGGGTTTCATCATGTGACTACGGTAGCTCCGTCCTGACTGGTCTATTCCATTTTTCTATGGACCTACAACCAACGGGGGGCCAAAACTGGGTCCATTTTTTGGGTGAAAACGCTAAATATACCATACTGGTCCGGATCAGACTGTGTAACACGGGTGCCAACCTGGGCCATTGTGGGTTTTTTTTGCAACCTGTTGCGTGTATACTACGTGCCTTGGGTCATGTGACCGCAACTAACCAATCAGTTAGCTTTACAAGCCGCTACCCCGGAAGCTATCACAGTACATGATAGGAGAGCTGGATTATGACGCTACGAGGTATGTTTGGCTTCGGATTTACTTTAAAATCATTCGATCTCATCCTGATCCTTTGCCATATGACTTATTAACTTGTAGGAGCCAACTACCAGCTTAATCTCGCCGCAAATAAACCGCATATTTGACACATTTCGATGAAATCGGTGAGTCTATACTTCCTCCTGTTTGTTTTGGTTAGCTTAACATTTGCTATTGTCAATGAATGACGTGGACCGGTTAACAGCTGCTATCAATGCCAAATTTCTGTTTTCTACAACGTTGATGTTTACACTACATGTTAACATTTTTTGTTAATGCAACCACATTGATTATTAATCAATGTATAGGTTCTTTAGTTATTTTGCCTAATTAATTTATTATTTTGCTGGTGTATTATGAACTTAAATGCACTTTAAATTGAAAAGCCATTCCATTGAATGGAAACACACATTTATGTGCCTTTTTCTCTTGTGCTTTGTTCAAGTGCTAATGATTCACTTAAAAGTTTATTATAAAACTGAATCACAATGAATTGAATTATGAACTGAACTACAATGACTTGAATTATGAACTGAATGTGTATTGTACAATGCTGGAACTTTAAATGACAATCTATTTACCTAACTAATACAATTTATATTTTTGTATTTAGAGGAAGATCTTGTGGTGCCTCTCCTTGTACTGTGACAGACCAATGCTTCTTCCAACTGTACCCCGCCTCTGACAGCTGGGACAGACTCCATCCTCCCCACCCACACCACCACCTCCCACAGCGATTCGGACAATGTGGAATAAAAGAAAGCAGACAATGGACGCAAAAACCGCTTAGAATTCAAGTATTCATGGGATTTTCTGAGAGATCTTAAAGGCTTTAAGGACCATCTGCACTCTAAAGCATTCTCTTGCTAAATCAATGGGCAACTTTCTTTCAGTGTTTCTCACTGATGCTTGAAAAAACAAAGTTTCTTCTCGTGGAACAGGAAGTTTGCAGACAAGCACACTGTATGAAATATGAATCAAGAGATGATACATCTATGAAGGTTTTGTCTTGAGAAAAGTGTCTCCTTCTTGACAGATTTGACTTATTGTGAATACCTGGGGAATGAGTGTGGGCTTTGCTTCTTCAGCTTTCTTTCACTTTTTGTCTTAATAAATTAAATTCGTGTTGTAGCTGCAGGAAGAGACTACACGTATCCCAGCATAGCACTGAATTTTTCATCAAGCTTTGCCGCCTTTGCATGCAGCCTCTACTAAGCAGCTTTCAGCAGAGAGAATTTTAGTTTTGCTGACTGTGATTTATTAGTGGTAATGCGGAATCTGTTTGTGTGTTGACTCATCAGGGCCAAATGATCACAAAAATATATTAAGGAAACTTGTACATTTGCTTAAAACACCACCAAACCTTTTAAGATATTTTTCAAAACGGAAACAATGGATTTATCTCATTCATCACTAAAGTCATTCCATCTTTTAAACTTTTTTTCTAACAAACTAAAACTTGGCTTTTAAAAACATTTATTTAGATGTTAGCATGTTGTAAATTTTGGAACCATGACCTGATATTTTAGCCATATATGCTAAAACCATACGATTTCTAAGTTAGATTTTTCTCTTTCACAAATTGTTTACATCGAAATGAACAACTACTTCACAAATTAGTATTTATTAAGATTCGCAAGTGTGCCAGAGAAAATGCCAAATACACAATTAAAATGTCTGCAGAATAGCTTTTATTCTTTCACAGTGTGGTGTTTGTTGACAGGCTGTGGGTCTGCTGTCATTCACAATGCATCTGTGAACACCCCATGGCGTCAGACTTCAAAGCTCACTTTAGAGGTAGTCTGACACAGCAAGAAATATCTTTCCAGCCCTGTGTCAGCTCTGTAAAGGGGTGCATCGCCCTAGAAGTACCGAAAAAAAAATATGTTCCCCTTCCCTTTTATATATTCCATTGAAACCTCAGTCATCTTGGTTGAGAGTTGGTCCAGGACACAGGTTCAATGTATATTCAAAACACAGTGTGAACATTTCTTTGTGGAACCAGTAGAAAATACAGTTTTCCATTTTGGAAAGAAATTTCCTTTTAAATGTGGTCATAAATAAATACATGAATGAATTCATGAAGATATGTATGTGCATACACAATGATCTGACTCAAAAACCAAAGACAAGAAAATAGTATTTTAAAAACAGGGGGGGGGGACCAAAAAAAAAATCACCTGTCCTATTCCTTAATCTGAGAGTTATCAGTCCTTTATAAGACTGTGTTTTTTCCATGATCTGACATTGCAGAACTAATACCAGTAGACTTAACAAATGTAGTTTATTAAAACGGCTACCATATTTCTTAGAGTACAAGTTGCATTTTTTTGTAAAGTTTGGCCAGGAGTTTGTCCTATACTCAAGAGCGACTTAATTGTGTTTTTAAAAAAATAAATTGCCTCATACATTTGCCATTTTCCCACTAACACACTTTGGCGTTTATATCCCACTTACAACGACTAGAGGACACTGTAGATGTGTACGTTAGTATTTGCAATGCTGAAGAAGAAGAAGAAGCACTGTCCAAAAAAAACATGGAGGAGAAGCTGTTTGTTCTCTTCCTGAACTTTATAATATTTTTCTTAGTTGTATTGAGACGTTAATATTATTGTCTGTATTATTTCCTTCCTGGGACTAATGTGAAACAGCAAATCATTAGACTGGCTTACAGAAACACAGAAGTATCAATTAAAGCTCAGATCACTATAAAAAAAAGAGAAAATGATATGAAGCTCTTCAAAATGAATAAATCTGATCTCTGGACATCATCCACGTTTTTCATGCATTGTACATGAGATATACAGTCAATGCTTCCATGTGGCCATCAGGCTAAGAACTTGATGGAAGCTTCACCCACACGCAAAGTGGGTTTCTAGTTAAGGTACGCATTTTTGGACTAGCACTGAGCATCCAATCTGACGTGACAAAAGAGGAATTGGACGCAAAATTTGACAAACATCGAATAGAAGAGGCAGCGTAAGTGAATACGACGCGTGAACAGCATTTAATGGAAATGCAGAGTTACACTGGGCTTGGGAGATTTGTTCAAAAGCATTGCCTCTTAAGCGACTTACATGTGGGGTTTTTTCTTCTTCTTCAAGCATTTTTTTTGCTCCAGTCACTTAGTGACCTATACAGTAGATAGAAGTGAGGCAGATGTATTATTTCACTTAAAAATAATATCAATTCATAATTTCACAAGTTTTAAATATGTCTATTGCTTTATTTATTCAATTTTGTGACATTGTTCTTTCTTTTATTATTAAGGAACAGAAAAAGTAACAGATATTTTTTGTCTTCTTTTTTCTTCCTAAAACAACATTCACCATCCGTCAAGTCTTTCTAGCCCAGGGCCTTTATTCCCAGCAGAAGTGTCAGAGCCGTAGCTTGTCCTTAGACACGTGTTATCTTTCGTACATGAATGTAATATCCTGAGGCTCGTGCATTCATATTTTGGTTGAATTTTCACACTCGCATCTGTCCCTCTGATATATTTCCATTTGCCTCCCCCAGGACTTTAATAATGTTGGAACCTTGATGGTTTGGGTCGGAAAAAATCCTCTTTTATACTCCACTCTGGAGTCCACTGTGGAGCTTTACACTTAACAGGATTGCAGGAAGAGTGGCGCCTGGAGTCACACAAGCGTCTGTGTTCTGACCAATGCTGGCAGTTTACAGGCATGCGCACAGAATTCTCATTTTATGTCAGAAAGATTACGATCATTTGAAATGACGTTGGCTCAAAACCATTTTGTGGAAAGAGTTAGCATATAAATGGAAAAAAAAGATTAAATCGCCAACAACAAAAGAGTTCATTGTCACCGGCTAGTAGTTGATGCTAGGACATGCACGAGAGGGAAAGGTGGTTTTTGTTAACAAAGTGGGCTTTGCCATAGAAGACAAGGTTTTACAATGAAATAGAACAAAATAACAAGGTGACAGATAAATGTCTATTATGTTTCAAAACTATGCCAATTTTACTAAACATGGAGTGTCTTTTCCAAATAAAATGTTCTGATTGAAAAAGTGGGTGTTACTGTGGCACACACCATCCATCTACACATTTACTGGACACTGAATCAACCTTAGAAGGAAGCAGTTCCTTGCATCACAACAAGCACCGACACAGTCAGAAGACCATCCCAACTCTTGCCCAAATGAGCAGTTGTGAGACGTGTGGCTGCAGGTTTAACCAATGTGTTATCCTAGGCACTTTAACGTTGGGAGTTGGGTCATCTAGACCCACTAGACAGTGCTCTGAACCTTTTTTCTTCAATGATTTGTGATCTTCACTGGTGTCCATGGATTACATGAAATCTTTCCACCTTTATCCACCTTTGTCTTGGTAGGGAGAACATGTTAATGTAAGGGTGGGGTCATCTAAGATAGCACAAGGGTTAAACCGCTGACATTTGTTCCTGCAAAGAACTCAAAAGACTCCAGGGGCCTCATTTATAAACGTTGCGTACGCACAAAAGAAGGCGTACGCCACTCTCCACGCAATAGTTGAGATTTATAAAAAGCAAACTTGACGGGAAAATGTGCGGTCCTTCACGCAAGCTCTGACCCAGGCGTACCCACAAAAACGGGTGAAATGAGAAACGGCGACGCGGTCGGCAGATGGAAGAAACACGTGAAAGTGAAAATGACAATACTGCCTCTCAGAAATTACATGAAGACTTCACAAAGCAAGTCTCACAATTAACAGCCTACACGAACACCCATTTGATCGATCAGCAGTGAAACAAATAAAAAAAATCAAACGAAAATTACAACAGAAATTCAAATGAACAGATATTTGCAGAAAGAAAAGTGAAATACGTTCTGCAATATTGGCATGTTGTGCAATTCATCCTCATAAATAATATAGTTAACAGAACGAAATAATGTACAAAACTGATATTCTCGTCAATGTGTCCGTCTGGCGGAGCAGACAAAGGTGTGGACGTGCGGACGGACGGACGGACGTACTAATTATCCACTAGGGAAAGTTGTTTTCATATTAAAACATTTCTTCATAAGCTATGGAATTATGGTATTCATGCATATGCCTTTAGTTTGTTTTATTTTTGATAAAACCATGTATGGCGTATGTCTCAACCATTCAGAAAGCAACAAGAAATTACATTTGCGCTGATCAATTTCCCATTTCCACATCGATTATTACCGACATCTGTAGCTTGTCAGATGTAATTAAATGGATGGAAATAAAATGCCCCATCACAATGCGTAATGACGCACAATGGCTGATCTTGCGCTCTTAGAAGATGTGGCAAATGGAAGAATTCGGAGTGAACACATCTTTAGACAGCAAGAAGACTTGCTGGCAAACGAGGACGAGTGGCTTATGAGCCGGTTCTGACTTCCTCCAGCCGTCCTGTTGGACCTCTGCGGGCTTTTGGGCCCGGCGTTACAGAGGAGCACTCGGAGGAACCACGCGTGTCACCCGGTGCATCTGCCCCCCCCCCCCCCCCCCCCCCCATGGCAGACACACTCTGGCGATGCAGCGCCAGACGTTTTTTTTGCCTCGACTTTGATGTCCGACCATTTCTTTTTTATTTAGGCCATGGTCCGAGGTTGTGAGTCTACAGCATTTTCGGCGTCTGCCACCGTTCGCCACTCAAGTGCCTTTTTGGCATTAGTAATGCCCACACTGTGCCCTCCAAACAACACTTTTCTCCTCTTTTCCACCTCGCCAACGATAACTTCTACTTCACATTGAGTGAAGTTACGTTTTTTTGATTTCCTCTCTGTGTTTGCCATGATCTCGCAAGACATGAATATTAATTTGTGGGCGTTTCACGGACTATTTATGGGCAACTATGGGCGTGTCATGAAGCCGCAAAAGCTGCGCAGCATTTAGAATTGGTTGTGATTTATTAAGGGAAAGATGCGTAGGATGTGCGTGCGCACGGTTTTATAACTCCGAATATTTCTGTGCGTACGCACGTCCTATGTTTCATCCGTACGCCACTTCTGACGCAAATCCTACGCAAAGTTTTATAAATGAGGCCCCAGGTCTTTGTCCCAACGCAGGACAGAAGTTGGCGTAATACAGTGAGTGGCTGATGGTTGGAAAACTGACCTGCAGAGGACTTCAGCAGCCTGCACCAGAAATGGTTCCAGAGGAAGGTAGCTATTTGGTTGGGGGGTGGAGTCGTTTTGGGGGGGCAGAGTTATCACATGTTCCCTTTTTTTTACATTTTTAAGAGCATTTATGTGAACTCTCACAGCAGAGCATTAAAAAATATTACGCACGCACAAATCCGACTGAGTCTAATTTCTCTCCATATTATTATTTGACAGGACAGTACAGACGTTATTTGTTGAAAAAGAAACGCTTCTAAAGTCCTTTTATTTGTGAAACAAATGCTTCAGCCTGTAAAATGGTTTTTTCTTTCTTTTCGATGTATAATAGAGTATTTAATTGTATAATAATTGTAAGAAAAAGTAAAGGTTTCTACTTCACGGATTTTGCCTATCACGGGTTCTTTTTGGAACGTAACCCCCGCGAAAAACAAGGGTTTACTGTACAGCACTTTTCTACTGTCCTTGAAGGGTCAATGTGCTTTACAGTCACAGTCCCAATCCCCCATACACACACTGGTGGCAGCTCAGCTGCTGAACACCGGCGCAAACTGGAGTCAATGTGGAGTTCAGTGTCTTGCTCAGGGACACTTTGACACATGGGCAGACATGGTGGGAATCGAGCCTGCAATCCTCCGATCAGAAGTTAACCACCCTACAGCTGCACCATGGTATCTTCCAATCAATTAGTAAATAACTGTTAAGTAGTTTTCCCATGTATTTAAACAAATAATAAAAATAAAATGACCTACCTGAAAATAAATAAATAAATAAAACAAAGCTGAAATACTCTTTGGATAAGTAGCTTCAGAATGAAAACATTTTGACAGCCATACATTTTTTATTAAAAGTTTTTTATTTCCTAAGAAATAAACTAGTTCAGACTGAAAAAAGTCATTTTAGATTGTTTTGTTCTGGTTTTTTAAGAACACAAAATAGACAATTAAAAAATAGAACAAATTGAGGATGAATATTCGGATAAATATTTGGATGAATATTTTACCAATAAATAAACAACAATAACATATTTAATAACTAAAAGTAAATATGTACTCTTAAACTGTATAATGCTTAATGGTTAATGCCATCAAAAAAATTCAATGTTTGCTGCCGCCAGAGAATGGCAGCATGGTGAGTCACACACACACACACACACACACACACACACACACACACACACACACACACACACACACACACACCCACACACACACACACACACACACACACACACACACACACACACACAGTATCACCTTTGCTTCATAGAAAGCATTTGAAGTGGCAGAGCAGCATGATATTTATTGATGTGTAGAGCACCTGCATGTACCTCCCCTTGATGTACAGATACTTCATCTGCTTATACTTTTCCCATCTCTTCATATCCCTGCATCTTCATGCACGTGTGTGTATGGACTGGCTAAAAGCTGTCACCAGAGGCTGCGCCTGAGACACCGTTGCCATGGCTACACCATCTCTAAGTAGATGACAGGCATGAAAGGCATGTTAAAAGATTGAACGCTTCTGTAAGGGCAGAGGAACACATGCAAGTTCACTCTTAAATGTTATCAGAGACAACTGCTCAGGTCTGTGTGCTTACAAAAAAAAAAACAACAACCTTTGTGTTATTTTCAATATTATTAAGGTGTCCTCATTTTTGAATAAAAATAACAATATGAGAAGTAAATTCAGCCTACCTTTACAGGTCTATACATCCCCTCTATTCACAGCTTGGACTGTTCCAAAAGCAGAGGGAATGTTGGAGGATGACTGTTGGCCAGGAATACTTTTATCTGAAAAAGTCCAAATTCATATAATTAAGTCTCAAAGGACATTCCAGTCAACCACCATGGTTTGCCTCAGAATAAAAGAGCAAAAGGCTAAGCTTCCAAGCAAGAATGGAACTACTCCTGAAAACAATTGAATGTTCTGCGATGACGGTTTTCTTTCTCCCTTTACTTGCTTGTTCATTACCATTTCCTTTGCGCTTTATTAACACGACAAAATAAAAAAAATGTGATGAGTCATGTAGCCACTGATTAGGTTGGATGAGGTTTTATTACAGACCCCAGAGCATGTTGTAAGCATTAAACAAACACAGTCAGGATGTTGAGACATCCTGGTCACGTATGACTAAGGCATGGCATCCTGAAGCTTTCCTCTCCACAACATCCCTGTTAAACAAATAATGTAAACTCTAGTGCCGTGGTTGGTAATCCATTTGAAAGGCTTAGTAAAGACAGCATTCGGACCCTACGCTCCATCAGAAGGCAGAGTCAGTGCACACCCACCCATCCCAGCTGAGCGTTAGAGGATGAGGTTTTAACTAATGTTGATCTGACTGCAGGGACAGGTTAAGCTTAAGGTTTAGGGTTAGCCACACGAGTTAGTCTTTTATCTTAGGTCCATATGCAAAACAATGTTCTGGAATTGCCCTTTTTCCATTAAATGCTTCCTAACTTTTTTCAAGAAATTGATTTTCTCTTTTTTCAAGAAGCTTACAGTCCGGACAAGCTTAGATAACCAGGAGGCAAACCCTTAATTATGCAAAGTTAATAGAAGATAAACCGAGATGAACTATTACACTTTTTCCCTCTTCTCTTTAATATGTTCATAGGTAATTGTTAATAAAACTGTTTCAGTTATCTTTTTCTTTTCCCACAGCTATCATCTTTTTGCTGCCTATTTTCTGAACACGTTGAGGGTGCGATCACCCTTTTTGAATCGTGTTCTGCCTGATGTCTGACTGTGAAAAGACAGTTGTTGACGTGCGGTCAAAATAGAAAAAGGTAAATTAAATGCATTTTATTTTCCACTGATCTGTGTTAAATATACATTTTCAGTCAACTCAACACGTTTTCCACAGTTTCTGAGGTAAATATCTCAGAATTTAAGTGTTGCGCGATCACAGACGGAGCGGATCTCCTGGTGAGGCTCTGAAGTGCTGTGCCTGATGTCTGTCAGCAGGACTCAATGTTAACAGAGACTTTCGCTGAAAACACTGCTTTAGGCCCGCAGAAAAAGGCTTTAGGTGAGGCAAGCCTCACCAGCAGGGGGCAGACGTGAGCTGACAGCTGCTTTGTAGCTACACTGGTGCCGTAGAAACAGACTAAGGACGTCTTTCTCCATTGAGGGGGAGAAACTCGTACAAAATAAAGGAAAATGAGGACGACTTTTCCAACAGATCATAGAGCTTTTTGTGGAGAAGAATAGGCGGACAGACTCAAACAGTAAGGCCAAACAAGTTTTTCAATGTTTGTTTATTAAAAATAACATGGGAGTAAGGGGAAAAATGTAAGTAATATAATCTATTTTATTTTTATGATCATTTTCACAGACATTTGATGACATTAAAGCACCAGAATTTGAAGTTGTAAAAATACCAGAAATAGTTACTGAGGGTCAACTGTGTGCTGAACACATCTGTATACTTTAATTTGGTCACAGTACATATGAATAATTTATACACAAGAAGAGTGTTCTATCCATGTCTATAAAAGAAATATTCTCTGTAGGACAAATATTTTCTTGTGTGTATTTTATAAGCTGTTAGCTGCCGTTGGATGAATGGTGAAATATTTGGTTCTTTCATAGTAAATCTGACTCCAGATGAGTCAGTGCCTCACCAGCCATCAACCTCACCGCGCGTCACTGGCTGTCACCCCCCCCCCCCCCCCCCTGTCTAACCTAAAGATAAACATCTGAATCTAAACATTATTTGTCCGTTTCCTTTCTCCTATTATATTGGATTCACACAGAATCTGAATTAAACTGTCCTGAAGTTAAATTAATTGAATATTATTGGGTCAACTGTGCTGAATACATTTTTAATTTTGGTTTTCTCTCCATAACGTTGATTGCGATTTGGTGCTTAAAAAATGGTCCTTTCCCCCCAACAGATGGAGAGAAAAAACGGATTAAGATAATGCTTTTCCTATTTCCTGTGCAGTCATATTTAGTTTTATTATTCCAAAAGAGTTAAGTCTGGCACAACTTTATTAAAAAGTTCCTCCTCATTTCTATGTCTTAAAGAATTTATTATGAACAGGTAAAGCAGAAATGAAGTGTAGCACACATAAAGTTGCCAAAACAGAGTCCTGTCTGTTTTCATGGTGCTGCACTATTTATTCCCTTTCATATTGATAAGTGTGGTTTTTGGTTGCTTGCTGTCAGATTCTCTCATTTTCACCCTTTTAGTCACATCACAGTCAGGCTCTTGGTTTGTCACATTTTATTGTTTTGTCCTGTTTTACTTTATTTACTAAACGACATTTCTGACACCAAGTATTGAGACCATCACTAAATGAATGTGCACTTATGTAAGGAATCCAAGGAGGTGTTCTAAAAAGTAAATTACAATTTATCACCTATAACCTCAAGGCCGTTTTCTCTCAAAGAAGAGATTAAAAAAATGAAGCTCATTATATATAATGTCAACTTTCATTATTGCATCAGCTCCAAGGGAATTTTACTTAATACACACTTACCACACACTTTATTAGGCACACCTGTCCAACTGCATGTCAGTCCAAGTTTCTAGCAGCCAATTACAACGCAGCAACTTAATGCATTTAGGCATGAAGACATGGTCATGATGATCTGCTGCAGTACAAAGCGAGCGTCAGAATGGGGAAGAAAGGTGATTGAAGTGATTTTGAACGCAGCATGGTTGTTGGTGCCAGACGGATTAGACTGAGTATTTTAGAAACTGCTGATCTACTGGGATTTTCACCCACAACCATCTCTAGGGTTTACAGAGAATGGTCCAAAAAGAGAGGGAATATCCAATGAGCTGCAGTTCTGTGGACAGAAATGTCTTGTTGATGCCAGAGGTCAGAGGAGAATGTCCAGACTGGTTCGTCTGATAGAAAGACAACAGGAACTCAAAGAACCACTGGTTCCAACTGAGGTCTGCAGAAGAGCAACACATCCAACACTGAGGGAGATGGACTACATCAGCAGGAGACCACACCAGGCGTCTCTCCTATCAGCTAAGAACAGGAAACTGAGGCTACAATTCACACAGACTCACCAAAACTGGACAATAGAAGATGGAAAAACGTTGTCTGGTCTGATGAGTCTCCATTTCTGCTGCTACATTCAGATGGTCGGGTCAGAACTTGGTATCAACAACATGAAAGGGTGAAACCATCCTGCCTTGTATCAATGGTGAAGGCTGGTGGCGGTGGTGTCATGATGTGGGGATATTTTCTTGTCCCCTTTATCTAGTCCCTTTAGTACCAAATGAACATGGTTCTAACACCACGACCTACCTGAGAATTGTTGCTGACCATGTTCATCCCTTTCCGACCATAGATCTTCTGTTGGTTACTTCCAGCAGGATATGGTGGCATGTCATAAAGCTGAGTCCTCTCAGACTGGTTTCTTGAACATGACAATGAGTCATTGGACTCAAATAGCCTCCACAGTCACCTGATCTCAACCCAATAGATCACCTTTGGGATGTGGTGGAACAGGAGATCCGCATCATGGATGTTCAGCCAACAAATCTGCAACAACTGTGTGATGCTGTCATGTCAATATGGACCAAACTCTCTGAGGAATGTTTCCAGTACTTTGTTGAATCTATGCCACCAAGAATTATGGCAGTTCTGAAGGCAAAAGAGGTCCAACCTGGTACTAGTAAGGGGAACCTAAAAAAAAAGGCAAGTGAGTGTTTATGTATCGAATATAACACCCAGACATGATTTGTGAACAAAAATTAAATTTGGAGGGTCTATTTATTCTAGTCTTAGGCTTTTCTTAGTTATTTATATCTACATTTGCATCTTTGCATTTGATGATGGAAAATCAAATGATAAGCAACAACACAAGTGTTTTCTATGCACACATACACCCATTAGTCCCTCCAAAGCAGGGCAACAATAAAGCTTGTGCTTTTATGATGTGAACAGACTGCTCAAGAAAAAAGACAGAGGCAGCCTTCTTTCTGTAGCAGGGTCACTTTATCACATTTTATTTGCTTCTTTCTATAAAACGACATTTCAAAGGAAACCCTGAGTGGTTGAATAAGTGGCACACATAGCTGTGCCATGGGTCAAACTGAACCAAAAGGAGGTCATTCTCAAATTACTTTGCCGTTCTCAGAGACCTCTAAACGGTGGAAGGACCTTCCGTCATTCTGCAAAAGCCTTTACAGGCCTTTTATTGCAGTCCAGACTCAGGAAATGTTGGAACTTTGTGAAAATTTAGATCAAATCTAAATTCTCCTCCATTATTTTTTATTGCAATTCAAAGATTTCTGATTTATTGCTGTTTGTTAATAAAGTGAATAATTATAAATCAAGATACATTGCAAAAGAGAATACTTCCGTTCATGCAGCAAGGAAATTTTAATTAATAAAAAATCTTATGAGAGGAAATCAAAATCCACACAAGCATCCAAAAAGGGAAAAATAAGCTTAAAAAGGCTAACTGTTAGATAGAATTACTTTAAACTCAATGTTATACAGCCAAATAATTATATTTTTTGTTAATTCCAAGCAAAGTATTTCAATTTTTCAAGTTGTTTTGTACTAATTGTAGTTCCTTTTGACGACAGTGACACAAAAAAACTTGTGTAATTCGTGACAATGACTCATTTTAGAACAAAATATGAACAAAATCTGAGTACCGTCTTCGTATTAGTTGGCCCATCTCAATAAATCATCATCAATTCTGAAGCCACCACATATTCTCAGAACCTAAATGAAAAATTTGAAATATAAAAATGTTAAAAACTGTCTGGGAGATTTAACACCCCTCCGTTTAGTTCCGTTTTAGGAACTAATTTTGTTAAATAAAATGCATGTAGGATATAAGGATTTCTTGAATCAAACAAGTCATGTTTTTTTGTGTCGAATCAAGTTTTATTTTATTGCCAAAGGAAAAGAATTGAGGCTCGTTTTAATAATACTTTCCATTTGTCTGAAAACTTGGTTTTACATCTTTCCATGTGTCAACAGTTTTGCAGTGTATCTTCTGCAAAAGCCTTTTGTGTTGATTATTTACTAGAACCAGTACACAGCACAGGCGGATGAAATATTCAGAGAAAATGACAAGTGTTTAAAAACATTACAGATGCTTCGATGCAGTGCACTGTGAAGTCATTTTCAAAAATCCATGAAGCTTTAAATGAACCTTTTCTGGAGCCTTCATTAACTTCTTTGGGTTCAGAGACACAGGGGAAAGATCCAAGATAGATTACGTGAGCACTGTGCGGAGAACATTTTATATTTCAGGTGGTGTTGCAGAAAATGAAGGCTGCATGGTCTGAACCCACATAGAGATTGCCATCAACAAGTCCAGAAGCCGGGGCGTGTCCTCATGCAGCGTGTGATCATAAGGACTCTGTCCACGTCTGGATGTCCTTGGCAAATGTAATCTACACTTCTGTCATTGCAGCATAAATACTGAAAACTGTATTGAGTCTACAGAGCAACATGTGCTGCATCTCCTCCAGAAGGCTGCCCTCATTTTTCAACGAGGTAATTACATTATTTTTCCGTACATATTTTTGAGATAAGGCCCTTGACTGGCCTGTCTGCAGGCTTGATCAGCCCCCACTTGAGAATGTGTGGGGAATTTGAATGATAACATTGTGACGACATTGACCATGTTGTTGAAAAGCATCAACCCATCAACTACATTTAACATTAAACTAAAAACACAAAGTGCTTCACCTTTGCACAAGTTAAAGAACAAATAATTAGAAAAAAAAAGAAAAAATTGAGAATATTAACAAGGTCAAATAAAAAAAAGAAACATTATCATCCATTGAAATCCCCCACATTCAAGAAAACACATAGAGAGACTTGAGTTTAGTAAATAAAAGAATGAAATATTGAGGTCTGTGGTGATGAAAACAAATAATAATAAAATCCAGCCTCTGCAGGAGCGGCGTTTCAACAGGATGGATATAATCGAAAAACAAATGGATGACCAAGAGCAGATCTCCAGATCTAACGACGTGATAATCACCGGATTGAAAATCAAACCCTGGTCATACGCGGACACAGTGACCACTGGGAACAGTGAGGAATCCGACGAGCAGGAGACGAGCTCTGTGGAAAAACAGGTGGAGGAGTTCTTAAAGTCCAATGGAATTTCTCTGGACGCAAACAATGTGAAGATGTGCCGACTGCCTCCCAGGACAAGAAAGACAGACAAAACAGCAATCTGATGCCAATCAGAAACACAAAGCAGATTTATTGAAGCAAGGAAGAAATCTGAAGGGAACCAACGTTTACATGAAAGACAACCTCATGAAAAGGAATGTCGACATCCCCAGAAGAGCACGTTATTTGAAAAAGATGGGAAAAATTCAAGGAACCTCAGTAAGAGACAGTAAAATTTATGCCAAAGTCTGTGGCTCCCCTGAGGAGTCCAAGGTTGTTCTTATCAGGAACCTGCAAGATTTGGAAAAATATTTACCAACTACAGTCTAAACAAGAGATAAGTGAAGATGCTGGTCTTACAAGGTGAGGAGATGAACTCTACTATCCATAGCTTCTAAAAATAACAACACTTTTTCTTCAAATGTCACCTGTAACCAAACGACTTTCAGAGATCTGAATGGTGAGCAAACCGACCTTAAAATATTCAGTGATAATGACAACAACCTCCAAGACATCGACCCTGATCAATTTTTTTCCACTGTTAATATGGACTGTAAATATTACAGCATAGATGACTTTAAAAACTCTGTTAACCCAGAAGAAAAACTGTCAATCATTCACTTTAACAGCAGTAGCATGTGGACCAACTTTGAAGACATCAAGGACTATTTACAGAATATGGGGCATTCCTTTGATATCATAACCATATATGAAACGTGGTTCAGCTGTCACAAGGACGCTGACTGTGAATTGGAAAACTACGAACTTAACTATGTGAACAGAGTAAACAAAAAAGGTGGACGGGAAAGTAGACCAGAAAGTGGAAAAAAATACTAAGTTTACAGTAATTGATAAATTGTCTGTTGCAGTGGATGGAATACTGGAATGTCTTACAATTGAAATATGTAACGACTCAGGGAAAAATGTCATTATAAGCTGTGTTTATAGGTCGCCAGGGTCAAGCTTAGAAGTGTTCAGTGACTGGATGGAAAAGATGTTTACCTCTCTAAATAACAAAATATTATACATCAGTGGAGACTTCAATATCGATCTGATAAACCCCAGCAAACATAAAGCAACCGACGACGTTATCAGCAGAATGTATGCTATGAGTTTACATCCAACCATAATAATAATTGATACTTTATTTATCCCACGATGGGGAAAGTCTTCGCCACATTTTGACCCATCCCCTGGAGTGTGGGGAGCTGCAGACTAGTCATGCTCGGGGGGCAACAGCTTGCTGGGGAGGGCGGGGATCGATCCACCATCCCTTAGGTAGGTGGACGACCTGCTCTTGAGGTCTGTGGTGATGAAAACGAATAATAATAAAATCCAGGCTCTGCAGGAGCGGCGTTTCAACAGGATGGATATAATCGAAAAACGAATGGATGACCAAGGTCTTCAAAATGCATGTAAAAAGAAAAAAAACCTCTATAAAAAATTCTTAAAACAGAGGACAAGAGAAACTGAACAAAGATATAAGTCATATAAAAATAAACTAACTGAAATAACACGGCACAGGAAAAAAGTATACTTGAAAAAATTTACTGAATGAAAATAAAAACAATGTAAAGCGAGTTTGGGAAATATTAAATAACATCATTAAAAATGGGACAAAAAAGCGAACTTATCCAGATTACTTTACAGATGAGAAGGGTCAAAGCTATAACATCAATGTAGCAGCAAACGGTCTCAATAACTACTTTGTAAACGTGGGTCCAGAGTTGGCAGCGGAAATTCACCAATGCAAAACTAGCAAAAACAATAATCCACCCATCGAAAGGATCCCACACTCAATCTTTCTCTCTGATGTGAATGAAAATGAGCTGATATCAATTCTGAATAATTTCAAGAGTAAAAACTCAAAAGATTGTGAGGATATACATGAAAGTGGTGAAAACGGTCATGTATAGTGTATCTAAGCCTCTAATGTACATATGTAACTTATCATTACGAACTGGGAGATTCCCAAACCAAATGAAAATAGCCAAAGTGATTTCTATCTATAAGAGTGGAGACAAACACCAATTTACAAACTATAGACCTGTTTCTCTTCCACAATTCTCAAACATTTTAGAAAAAATATTCAATGATAAATTAGCTTTATTTATTGAAAAACATAACATTATAAATGAAAACCAATATGGTTTTAGAGAAAACAGATCAACCTCATTGGTTATCATTGATGCTGTGGAGGAAATCACAAATGCTCTGGACAAAAAGAAATATGCAGCTGGAATTTTCATTGACTTATAAAAAGCATTTGACACTCTCAATCATGACATCCTACTTGACAAACTGGAAGTTTATGGTATAAGAGGACTAGTGTTAAGGGTGAGAGGTAAGGTGAGAGGCTACCGTGCAGGAATCCAGGGTTCGATTCCCAGAGGGGAAGAAACAATGGTACTGGAAGCAATTACCATATCAATGGCGAGCAGTTAACATTCTCAGTGAGGGTCCTTAGGCAAGACCCTTAACACTACCGCCTCCCAAGCGCAGTTCAGCTGCAGCTCACTGCTCCCCCAGGGGATGGTTCAAATGCGGAGAAGAATTTCCCTTTTGAGGGATAAATAAAGTATCTGAAAAAAAAAAGAATTTACATTAGAAACCAAAGAGATAAGTTGTGGTGTCCCACAAGGATCAATTCTGGGCCTGCTGCTATTCAATATTTACATAAATGATATATTCAATGTTTCAAAGCTTATGAAACTCATATTATTTGCTGATGACACAAGCATATTCTATTCTACAGACAATCATAAGGAACTTAACAATGTAGTAAACACAGAGTTAACCTAAATAAATCATGGATGGATTACAACAAATTATCTTTGAACCTAGATAAAACCAAAGTGAGGTTTTTTGGAAACTACAACCCAAATAAAGAGCTCTCAATTGAAATAAATAATGTCTTAATTGAAAGTGTTACAGAAATCAAATTCTTAGGGGTTATCGATGACAAACTAAATTGGAAGTAACACATCAGACACATACAAACTAAAGTCTCAAAAAGTATTTCCATCATAAATAATTCAAAACATATATTAGGATACAACAGTAAATAATATTGTACTGTAGTGCACTTTAAGTAGTGTACTTTAATATCTTTAATATTACCATATTTCACCTACTGTATAGAAATTTGGGGGAATAATTACAAGAGCTCACTACATCCTCTCTTTTTACTTCAACAACGAGCCGTCAGAATTGTACATAAAGCCGGATATCTTGAACATACAAACAATTTATTTTATCAATCCAGACTTTTAATACTTTATGACCTTGTGGATTTTTACACTGCGCAACTTTTATACAGAGTCAGGGGGAAATCGTTACCATTCAATATCCAAAAACAGTTCTTAGCAAATGAAGGAGGCTACAGACTGATGGGATGTAGGAATTTCAAGATCAAACTGATAAGAACCACAAAGAAAAGTTTCTGTGTCGGTGTGTGGCACTAAACTTTGGAAAGGGGTAAGTAATGAGCTCAAAAAATGTTCATATATCCAAATGTTCAAGAAAATGCATAAATAAACTCTGATTTCAAATTATGAAGATAAGATGAGTTAACGATCAACAGGTGTTTGAAAAATTCTATATACATGTGTGAACTTGATTGCAGGGAAATAATTAAAGCTCTTTTAATTACAATAAATTAGTATTACATCATTTAATGTGCATGGGAGCCAGTTTAGCTCGTGCTGGTTTGCGGCGCCTTCCGTCCGTGAAACTAGGGTTCGACTCTGGGCTGCTCCCTGTTCCCTTTTCTACTTCTGTGCTGGTTCCAAGCCCAGATAAATTGAGAGGGTTGCATCAGGAAGGGCATCCAGCGTAAAACATTGCCAAGTTTACCATGCAACTCATCCTCGAAGGACAGGTTGTTTCGCTGTGGCGACCCCTGATGGGAAAAGCCAAAAGAGAAAGAAGACATCATTTAATGTGCAACTAATGATTACTGAAATATTTTTAATTAAAATCAATAAACTATCGATTTTCATTACTTGATTTACAATGTTTAGCAATATTTACTGGTTTAATGTAATAGTGATAATCTAATGATAATCAATGATTATTACATATTGGTTACCGTTACTGTTTACTGAAATCATGAATGAATGTTTTCTGAAGATAATCAGTCATTTTTTTATAGGCACTGGATTTTGTTACTGAAAAAGAATCTATTGGATGAGAAACAGATTACAACAACTATGTAAAACTATCCAATGAAATAACTCAGTAGGGGTGGGATTATATAGGTTCGCTTCTTCCCACTTCTTTTCAAGCAATAAATCAAGCTCTACTTGACTTTGGTTAATGATCACTGTATTTAATTAACCCTTGTGCTATCCTAGGAACTTTAACGTTGGGAGTTGGGTCATCCACTCACTCCACCCACTAGACAGTGCTCTGAACCTTTTTTCTTCAATGATTTGTGATCCTCACTGGTGTCCATGGATTACAGGAAATCTTTCCACCTTTATCCACCTTTGTCATGGTAGGGAGAACACGTCATTGCAAGGGTGGGGTTATCTAAGATAGCACAAGGGTTAAGCAAATGTGATTTTGTTTTGTTTTATTTTCTGTCATTTTAAGCTATGCATTTCATAATTTCTGTAATGAGTTTGATAATATGTGTAATTCTTTATTGCTTTGACTACAATGCTTGACATAAATCAATAAATCAAATCAAAATATTTTAAACAATTGTGATTCAAAAGGGTTTTTGCAACATAAGTAAGAAATAAAGTAATGTATCAAGTATGTAAATGAAATACTGAAGTGTAGAAAAGAAAATCAAAGTAATTTGCAAATAAAATTGAATTCAATTACTAACATAGTAAAACATTACCCATTGACTTCTACAATGCCCTACTTGAAGCTTAAATTGTCAGCTAACGGGCCCAGCCATATTGGCTGGAGTTTATTTTTAAATATAAATTTTTTTTTTTTTAGTACTTACGGGTAAGAAGATAACAGAGGACTCCCAGAGAGCGTGTTAGAACAGTTCACAGCCCAACAGCAGAACACAAACCAAAATATAGCGTAGATGCTAAAGCTAAAACGGATTAAACAAGGTAAACACTGTTCCCAGAATCCACCGCGATCATCATCTGTCAATCATAAAACCACATCCCCTCATTAAGCGAAAATAAACGCTGTTTATTTATTTTTTAAAAACTTTAAAAAAAAAAAATCCTTTCCCCCAGGGTTTTCACGATTTGTTACTTTGACTCCACCCCCGCCTGCTAGAGGCAACGCTTGGTTTAATCATGTGAGCATGTGGCGGCTTCTCACCCAATCACAGTCCTACAAATCATCAGCCTTCCGTTGCCACTAACCAGAAATGGTCAGAGTCAGTGTTTTCATGCCAGTCACTCTCGCCAATCAGGAGTGAGCTTGTTGGAATGCCACACCAACTACCACTTGAAAGCGTTCTCGAGAGAATCTGTCAATCATGTCATGATCAGAACACGAGACGGACCAAGATGCTGTAACCCGGAAGGAAGAGGCAGGTAAGTAATTTGGTGAGTAATAAGATTTAATGTAGATCCAGTGGGTCTTGATATAATGTGAGGCTGGAGCTCTGGTGGAGCTGAGGCTGAGGCGTGGCCGGAGGTCCGGATGAGGGTTTTCAGAATTTGTAGCGTAACCACAGCAGAATCGAGTGGCATGGCAGTGGATCTTGATCGTGGCGTGACTGGAGTTCTAGACATTGGCGTGGCTGAAGTTCTTGACTGTGGCGTGGCTGAAGTTCTTGAGGAGCGGAGTAGTTCCAGGAGGTTCAGGAATACAGCTTCTGCTCGAGTTGAAGGATGACTCCGGGGGCCTCTCGTGAGGTTCCTGAAGCAAGGCAAAACAAGATTAGGATGAACGATACAAGGCAAGGGGGCCAGACGTAGAGCTCAGGAGAATAAGCACCATCAGGGTTAACGAACTGGCGAAGAATGCTGGAGCTGGGTCTCCTTTTGAAGAGCAGGTGGCTGATGAGGTGAGTAGTCACAGCTGGTGAGTCAGGAGCAGAGCAGAGCTGGGAGGGGGAGGAGCGCTGACAGAGGCACCATGACAAATCAAATACTTTGAATGTCCCAAGTGAGACCACATACTTTACTGAGGCATCTGATTGGTCAGTTTATAATTTAAATGACTTGCATTACATAAAGAAAATATTGTGAAAAAACTATAGGCTCAGGAAGAACATATAAAAAAAAGGTATCTGGGTTATTCTGACAAATAGAATGACGGATTAGTAGCTGCTTCTAAAGTCTACGGGATTTTGGCTTCTTGGAACCAGCGGGTTCTTCCTGTTTGGAACTGGAGGGATAGGAGTCACTCATTGCAGTTCTCACTCAATGGCTTTTCCTAACAACCCACCGACTCACCTGAACTAACTAGTGCACAGCTTCCTTGTTGATGCCACATAAATGCCTGTAGGTGGAAAAATCCTCTTTTGTTCAATGTAAAATTTATAAAAAATTATAGAAGATATATTATTTGTTGTTTATAATGTTAAAAATTCATTAATAAGGGAATACTACTTAATTAACCTTTTAATAATACTAGCCAAATTTCCTGATCATAAATGCAAAGTCCAGAATAAAAAACTCACTGCTTTTACTGCTCTTGTCTATAATCCTTTTTTTTCCCCTTTGTTCATTATGTTCCCCTGGCACATTTTGTTACTTATTTTTATATCTGTTTACTTTAAAGTTGACTCGATTTTGTAATATTATCCTGTATAGCTTCAATAAAGATTTTTGAAGAAAAAAAAAAAGTTTTTTGGGGAAAAACAAACACGGCCTCATTTTTATTTCGGGTGGCATAAATTGAGATGCAGATTATGATCGCTGCAGACCCTCTGAGGACAAAGATGTATAATAATTAGGTTTCTGTCTTTTTGATTTTCACTGTGTTTTGGAAAATATTTGAACACGTACATGTCAAGGAAGACTTTGAAGAGAGCACAAAAGCTACATTTATCTGTCTACCAAGGCAAAAATAACAAAACAGTAAAAACAAAACTAAAGAAATTAACTTAAGATCTACAGGAATGCTGGAATTTTGAATGTTTTTGTTGTCAGATCCACAATAATTTACTTTTAATTTCACTAAACCTTGCATAATTGTTCCTCTAAATGATGAATGTTTTCATACACTCAAGCCTTAAAATATCCCAGAACATATGACTTTAAGCATCAAGTAACTACTTTAGATACTTCATAGAAAGCTCTTCCATCAGTCATGCTCTCAATAGCTGTCATTGCTGGGAGCTGCTTATGTACACAACCCCGAAAACCTGCAGCCAAGAAAATAACTGATATTTTAGGGTAATGCATTTTTGAACATGCCCGTGTATACCCTTACATTATCATACCAAAGAGCACAATGGACAAGTGATGGATGATATATTTAGTCCCCCATTTATCATATAGAAGACTTGAAATGCAGTCTTATACAGGGCTGCACTGCTTTATTCTACCTAAGCGGTTTTCTGCAGAGACTATATGCCACAATTATTAACATGTTTGAAATACTGGTTGCAGCTTTTTTTGGGATATTTTTCTAGTGAAAGCAGTTGAAGAGAAAATCTTGATACAAAGGCAAATCTATAAAAAGGAAAGAAGTCTTTACATTATCCATGGTTGAGTTTACGGGGAAGTCTCAGCTGATGTCAAAAGGTGAGATCCAAAGTGTGCGGCGCCCGTCTTTGTGCTTCATGCTGAATACAGTTTTAGCAAAGGCGGCATCTAATTAGCTGTCGAAAATTTAGCATAGAGGAAAGATGGATACCGCGGAAGGTTTGCATTAATAAAACTCAGCCAAGCAGAGTAAAGCATAGACTTGGGAATAGGGACGCCAGGGCTCAGGGGTACTATTTCATGCAGCAGAGCTCTGCAGATGGAGGAGGGTGGGTTTCAACTTTAAATCAAGTTGGCTGTTGTGGGAAAGGATACTTGCCCATTCCTGAGGTGATTGGGGAGAAACTTAACAGCAGTGTGCAGTCACTGTCATGCTGCAGAGACATCTGCGATTTACACTCTAATTGGGGCGTAATTTGCCAGCTGGTACATGGTTAATATGATAAATTGTGTTTTGCTGAAGGTATGAGAGCTGAAGAAAAATGGAGCCATACGTGTGTGGGTAAATGCTGACCTCAGATTACAGGCAAATCTTTCAAACTTTGCAATTCTTGTTTTAGCAAGAGTTTTGCAGACACATCGTGAATAAATTATAAGCTATAATTCTGTCTCAGTGTTTGTGGTTTGCCTGTATGCGGCTCTAAGTGTCTTCACAAGTCTAATTAACCATCCAGTTATATTAGATTTCTCTATACAAAGTTTTAAATGGATGTTTTGAGAGAAAAAATGAAATTTTGGAAACCCTTTTTTTTTAACCCTTGTGCTATCTTAGATGACCAGGTGGAAAGAGTTCATGTAATCCATGGACACCAGTGAAGATCACAAATCATTGAAGAAAAAAGGTTCAGAGCACTGTAGTGGGTCCAGATGACCCAACTCCCAATGGTAAAGTGCCTAGGATAGCACAAGGGTTAAATAATTTACTAAGAAAACTGTCAGATTAAACACTATCAAGATAAAGAGCGTAAAGGGAAACCTTAAATTTTTTTATGCCTTTATCACAACTTCTTTTACTGGTGGATACAGGATGCCTGCAGGCGAAAAAAAGGGCAAACGTGTCCGGGGCACACAGGTGGCCCAGAGGAAATATCAAACTGAAGTCGTAGATCGCTCGGGGAGCCCGTAGGATGAAAATGTTCATCAACATTTTTCTACGAGTACGCTAGAGGCTGCGATTGAAGCAAACACATAAGGATAAGTAAGGCTGAAGTGGGTGAGACGCAGGCACATTGTACAGAAATTTCCTTTTTTCAACCCCCCCCCCAAACCCTGTGACAGAAGTGAAAGGTGTTTCACCTTTCAAGTAAAAGGTGTGTGTGCTCCTTACATGTCTTTGCGGCATGGCTGGTAGAAATGAGGAAATGAAAAAGTTGGAGCATGGTTCGTATGGACATGCTGTGGGGATCTAACAGGGACAGAAGTAAGAGCACTGTCTCCCCCTTTGGTCACCGGTGGGAGCCGTCCGGTGAGTTCTAAACACACTAAAACTCCAAGCAACCTCCAGTGCACACTTCCTGGATGCCACACAGCTGACTCTCATTCACTCAATCCACCACAGACCTGAGCTTCTGTCTCCTGACCCTGTTTCTGACTGTTTGCCTGCCGCCTGCCCCGACTCTTGCCTGGATTTTGACCACCCTGTCTCCCCTCTTATGATCTTATGCCTGTTATCGACTCCTGCCTGCCTGATCGACCCTGATTTAGCGCTGTGGACTTTTAGTTGAGCTAATAAACCTGCTGCATTTGGATCCAGCCTGTTCCTGGATAAACAAGCACTTGCGTATCACCTACACACCCCGTGTGCAGCGTTTGCATAGAGTTAGTAAGAACCCAGTATTTTCTCCTTATTAATGGCGTCAGGGCATCGTACCACATCATTGCTTGTATGTCATAAGTGCATGAAACTTACATTATCCCTATAAATACTTCAAAAAATACTTAACACATGCATGACAATCAATCATATGTTCTGTTCTTATGACATCCTTTAAAGTAGCTGCACAAGCCTCAAGGGAACAGCAAGACACACCTGCGCTCTCCTTGCGATCTAGCTGCACCTGTCCACAATCCTCCACGGGCCAGGAAAACCCAAAAACCCGCAGCACCCATGCGGGTCAACCAATGTATGGATGCATGACTAAGGCACTGAATAAAAGTGGTGCTGCTAAAGAAAATCAAGGGGTCCCTCAATGGACCACACATTGGTGTACTTTGAAGAGATAGTTGAATTGAATTAGGAGAGGTTTGTAAAAAAGAAAAGTGTACAATTTCAGGAACTCAAAAAGCTCAAAAACATTAATTAATCATTCTGTCCGCTGACTAAAATCAAACTTTTTTGTTCGAATGTTTTTGGCCATAATCTGAAAATAATCTCATCAATCTCAGATATTTTAATTCAAAAGAACAACTTTAAAAAAACTATAAAATACAATTGAGTAAAGAGACATTAATCTAAATACATTAAAAAAAACATTATGTAGGTTCTCTGTAGAGCTGTTTGAGATCACCAAAGTAAGCTAAAACACCAAAAGCGAAGCACTTCCCAAGCCCAGCTGGAGACGACGATTCTGGCTCCAAACAGGACAGAAAATCTTTGTGGACAGGCTGACACATTCTTAAAAGAGCAGGAGAGAATGTACTGCCAGCTCATACATGCTTGCCTGGGTGTAGAAGTAACTTTCCAAAAGAAACGGGCTCAACTGAGTTAGACAAGAGCGCATTGATGCCCCCGGTGCTGTCAGCGACCTGGCTTTCATTTAGGAGGTGCCATTTCCCATGTGAATCACGTTGGACGCCACTTAACCAGAAGCCCACTCTCTTCCTTCACCTGTTTGTACTCCTGATCTCACTTTCTGCTCTGTCCATGAACAATTGTACTGCCATGTTTCCCTTTATTTTTGTGCCAGATACATCTTTAAAGAAAGAAAATCGAATGGGAAAAAAGCAACAGAAAAGAAATTAGCTACAATTTGCAGAAACTGCATCCTCATGATAACCAAGTTTTAAAAATGAAAAAGATCGCATCCGACAAAGATGCTTTACTGAAGAACGACCTATCGTCGTATATCACTGGGGGGCTGGATGGATAGGACAATTCATGGTACAATGATTCAGCATTAAAAGTCTCGTCATCAGTCTCCGCAGTATTGAATAGAGAAACCCATTTCCATGATAGAGCTATAAATGTCTGCTTGACTCAAGCTCTGAGGCCTCCATCCCATAATTTAGCTCTGATCTGAAGATGCTTGCTGCCATGAAAACGGTTTGGTACAATCGTTCTTTTTGACAGGAGCACGGCGGCAGTATTCCATTATCAGAGCGGAGGCGTGTCCGTGTTCTTTGTGACCCTTGAAGGTGCACATTTAGCATCATCCAAGAAAAAACCTGGAATTTCACTGCAGGAGCAGGAGCAGGGGACCGGGAGGAAATCATTTCAGTGCACTTATCATTATTTTAACATTCTCCATCCCTGCTGGGTTTCCTTTTCTACTGAATCACGCGCTTCTATTTCAGCGCTCTTGTGCATGTCTGCTTCTGCAAATGTGCATCTATTTATTCAGTCCCAGCACCATGCTGTTATAGAAAGTATGCAGTGAGAGGTATGATTCCTCCGTTTTTGCTTCACTCTTACACACTATGTAAGGGTTAATGGCCAACAATGTATGCATTATCCCTTTTTATGCACGACGTGGAAGCCTGAACCGTCCGACGCGAGGTTGCTTCCACGAAGTGCGTTAAAAAGTAATAACGCACACTTCAAAGGCCATTAACCCGCTTATACCATGGTCACTTACAAAAGAAAGAAATAGTAACCCGTTATTAGTCCTTAATTCTTGTTTTTTTCCAATTTGGATCGCTTTTCTCACAAAAAACGAACTATTTGTTACGCGGCCACACCACGTAACAAATAGTTTGCGTTGTGCGCACCACCGCTGCAGTCAAGATTCGGCGATATAAAGCGATATATATATATATGCTGATCTTTCCGATGGGTTGTCCAAATGATGAAGCTAAAGGTTGTTTTAAAGAACCCGGCGCAGTGATACGAAACATTTAAGCTAGGTGACCGGACCTTCTTTTTTCACCGTGCGGTTATCCTGTGGTATATCACTTTTGAATGCACAATCAGAGCCAATCAGAATCGAGTATTGGCTCTGGTCCATGGTATAAATGCTGGTATTGTTGTTCATGCCTATATCATGCTTTCTTTAAGCCTTTCAGAGTAAAACATATCCATATATATGATCATATATTACCTTTGGCACACTTAAGAATGATTTTTTTAATGTGTTTAATTTTCTTACATGGAAGAAAGACCACTTGATATCTGAAGCTCCGCCTTTCTCTCCTTGCGGGTACCGCCCATTTTCATGACGTCAATGTAGAGTCGTATAGAGTGCGTTTCTCTCTCGTAAACATACAACTTCTGAAATTTCGCAAAGATGGATGTGCATATTGTGCATAAAAACTGAAGCATTTTTGCCAAACAGCGCTAGCTCTGCAGAGAAAGTGGGTGTGTTTGTATTAGCCTGGGGGCGGGTCTAGGAACGCAGACTCTACCTGGAAGGGGCGGTTCCTCACTCATCTAAGTCGCAATGTAAGAAACCGCTTGTTCTCATGGATTGGGAGGGGCTGGTGCTCATATTGCAGGATTTTAGAGGGATCCTCGGAAATGTGTGAATGGATCAAAATACCGCTTTGGGGTTGTTTATAGTGAGAAATGAACATTTTAATACAGTTAAAAGCTCAAACGTCCGTCAACGTATGATCCAAAATATCTTTTGGATCATATACAAGTGGACGCATTGGAATGAAGCAGAGTCTGTACACCCCAACTACAAGTTTTTTCCAGCTGAATTTTTTCCTAGGCTTTATTTTTTTTTTACATTTGATCTTCATCATGAGAAAAATGCCACAAGAATATGTTAAAAGCACCAAAAAACACAATTTTAGAGTGTCTGCAAGGTTTCTGCATGAATTATGATGGACTATATTTATAATAATTGCTGGCAATGTACCGGTAATCTAGAATTTTTCCAAACTATGACCTCAAGCCTTTTCATTCATTGTGTACATATACTTTTTATCCTTCGATTGTGGGGTCATCTCACACAAACCCACACAGGCTTTTTCCTGCCCGCATGCTTTATCCTATATTATCTATGTGTAGTATACTGACGATAATTTCAGCTGACTGCTCTTCCACAGTTTTAAATTTCATGCTACAACTACAGCTTCGAGAAAATGTTTTATTCATTCATGCCGTACGTTGCTTTTTTTCCCCCTCTGTGCTTCATTTGCTGGTTGCTGTTGGGGTGATTTTGTTTCTTTTGTTGTTATTTTTTTTCCTATTGTGTGTGATAGCAGTTAAGCCTTTGAATGGGTTTCTATGAAATGAAAAGTTGACAAGGAATTGGGGGAAAAAAGGCTCAAAGGCTGCAAGAAGCCTGTGTTTAGTTTTTGTGTAATAGCAGCATAAGCATGATCAATAAAGCTGAGCGCAGATACGATTTATACTAATCAGTAAATGAAATATTTGCTCTCAGGGCTGTAATGTAGTGAGTGTGAGTCTGTGATAGCAGTGAAGGAATTACAGCTGGGGAAATGCATGGCGCATTATTCGGAATTCATCCCAACCAAAGAGGAACACGGAAGGAGATTTGAGCTTTTATGAAAATGAAAAAAATGCAAAAACAAACGAGCAAATATGATCACATCCCAAAACAAGCTTGCCTTTATTTAAATGTACATAAAAAGAGACTCCCCCCTTTAGAATTGCTGAGAGTAAAAGAAAAAAGGAATTTATGAGACATGCTTAGGTAAAGCACTTCTTAAAAGCTGCATGAAAGCAATCCATTTCCATGATGTCTTCACACGTCAGAGCTGACAGCATTCAGCTTCAGAGGAGGAAGTGAGCCACTTTTGAAATTCAATGCCACAGCCCCCCACCCATGGGACACACAGCAACTGCAACAGTCTTTTTTTTTTAACCCTTGTGCTATCTTGGATGACCCCACCCTTACATTGACGTGTTCTCCCTACCATGACAAAGGTGGATAAAGGTGGAAAGATTTCATGTAATCCATGGACACCAGTGAAGATCACAAATCATTGAAGAAAAAAGGTTCAGAGCACTGTCTAGTGGGTCTAGATGACCCAACTCCCAATGTTAAAGTGCCTAGGATAGAACAAGGGTTACGGTCAAACCAACAAAAATATTGTTAATGTACATATAGGAGCCCAGACCCATTTTTTCTTAAAGATAAAATAATCTGTATTTTACCACAAACCAAGTGGACCAAAATCTATTTCTGATATTTTTCTGTTACACTGATGTCACCATAGGTTCTTAGAGTTTTTGTTTTTTAGTTTTTACTGTGTTACTCTTTGATTAATAGCGTTTTTCACAGTTGAAAAACAAAACAATTTTAGAAGAAATTTATTTTTTCTGAACCAAGACTATTTCAAGCATGCATAACCCAATAAGGAATATATTTCCATACATCAGTGTTTTTCAACCAGTGTGCCATGGCCGAGATGGTCAGGTGTGCCGTGAGAAAGTACCCATTTTAAAACTCACAAATTTAATGACAATAGTCTTTATACTTGGATTAATAATTATTTCCTTTAAAAAAACAAACACATCATTACTTCATATTTACATTTAAATCAATGAATGTCTGTACAATGTTTCAGCTGAGTGCCCAGGCACTCCGGACCACGGTCAAATCCCCAGGGGTTGGGTCTGCAGCCACATATATTTATTTTATGCTCACATACGTCAAGACAAACATGAAGAATCTAATCTTTTCCGGTGGCATTCGTCCTTCTCACTCGTAGGAGAAAGCGAGCTGCCTCAAGCGTCACATGATGTCTGGTTCTGCGCTGCTCACCCTTTTTCACAGATGTTGAGCCATATGTGTGGTATCTCACAGCAAAGATAAAACCTCAGGATTTTACAGTATTAAACCTGTTTTATCTCAGCTTTGCGGGGGGGGGGGGGGGGGGGGATTACACTTCACACAAAAAAAACCCATCTGTCTACTGGACCAGAAAATAAAGGACTCTTTCCCCACCTTTTGACGGACGACGTCTGCCGAGCTGATCCTGAAACCCTTCATGGATCAGAGGCTGTAATGTTCTCTGAAATTGCTACATTAGATTTTAATGCGTGCGGCATAGTAAAGTTTGACCCAGGGAAGACTAGTAAATACCACCATCAGATTAAAGACTTCCTAGCAAGGTGGAGTCTCTTAATGTAGTTCATATATTTGCATGAGTCGCACTGAAATAACAGTTTTGAGGAGAGTTTCATATTAACTTCTAATGTTTTCTACATTCTTCCTTCATTTTTTGACCATATACTTTAAAAAGAATAAAGGGAGAAATTAAAACGATAGACACTTTTTAAAAGTTATTTTGCTGTCTAAATGTAATTGAACAAGGATATTTCACTTCTCTAGGACCAAACAATCCCTAAATATTTCTAATGGATGATAAGTATGTATTACACTAAAAATTTTCTCATTTTTCCCTTTTGTTCTTGTAAACACTACCAAACACTACCAAATATTTACCAATGCCTTATACTCACAACTGAAACAGGATGTCTGCAAACATAAAGGGGTAAACCTGTAAGGGGCAGGTGGTGGTGTGCAGGAAAGATTTGCATCGTGGATCAGTCGACAAACCCGTAGAGTAAAAAGGTTTGGCTCCTCATTTGGTATGAAGAAGTACTTAAAAATGTAATTTGAATCTTAATTTTGTTTATATATGTCCTCCAACATGAGAAAAATGCTACAAGAACATGATAAAAACCAAAACCAAAATTCCTTTTTCATTGGTGTGGGTCTTTGCAAAATCCTGAATGTGAAGCTGCTGACTTTGAGGCAGTGCTGTGTGAAAAATATAATCTCTGTATGACATTAAACTGGAAATGTCCGTTTATTAATATGTAAACAAAAGAATATATTAAAATTCCAAAAGTACATCAACCTCCAAAAATGCTGTCAATGATGTTTTGCAGCTGCTGGAGGACGTTGGAGAAAACGAAACTTTCGGAACAAATAAACAAAGGTCTCCTTCTGAAATATTAATGTTTTAAATAATTTGTTAATTCTAGATAATGTTTAAAGATGAGTTTAGTTAACCTAGAAGTTGTTTGTATTCTAGGTTTGGAAAAAGCATAAAATGGTCTAAAATCCGGTTGTAAATGGTCAAACTGTGCTTTGACAACAATGGAGCATTTGTAATTGATCTAAAGATCAAAGAAACACAAATATATTTATTTTAAATTTATCTTACAATATGGCTCTTAAATTTTCAGCAGTGCCTGGTGATTGAAATGGATTAGAGGTTGGCTAGGAGGTTAAAGCTTTAGATCAGCGCTGAACTCATTCCACCAGGACAGAAGTCAATCGAAAAAATATATTCCAGTTATGTCATTATTCCAAAACGGCATTTTCATTCTGTGTACATTATGCCCCCTCTCCCCCCTCTCCCCAAATACCTCCAAATGCTGCCAGTCCTACAGGATGGAGGCATTTTCAGTCAGTGCACACCTTCGATGTGGCTGTAAATGACCATTCACTGGCTCGCCATTTGAGCCCCAGCCCCCTCCATCTTTCGTGCAGTGCTGAAGAGATGATCGAGCAGCAAATGAGTCGGATTTTTCTTTTCCCGCTCCTTCGTTGCGCTGTATGAAAGGGTTTCGCTCATCGCTGCTTATTCGGCGAGGACAATGGGGTTGGAAAGTGACGGACAGGGCAGAGCAAAGAGGCAAAAATATTTGTCATCCATCATTTCTACGTCAGTAAATATCATGAATGTGCAGATTAATCAAAGACTGCTATACCAAATAGGGCGCAGAGTTTTTGACATAATATGAGGTTTGGGGTACAGTTACAGTGAAAAACTAAAGGAGATATTAAAGTTTTTTACATTCATGAACCAGTTCAGTAAAGATTTAAATAGAAAAGTTTCATTTGGATTACTCCTCACTGGACATCCCATCACACAATCAATTATAACATGAAATTAAAAAAAAAAAAAAGCTGGTGCTGCTTAGAGATTTTGGTTAAAGCAGTTCATCTTTAAAAATTCTTCACTCTGATTTGACTGAGCTCCATAATAAAAGAAAAAAATGGAAAAAAATTGGGGTTGTATGTAATCTCTTATCTCTTATTTGATGAAGTTTTCTTGTCATCTTTGCAGCTCGTATCAGTAATATGAACACAAATGTATCATTTGTTGTTAGTATTTTTAGCTTAGAGGTATGCATGTGCACTTTTTCACTTCACCTCATGTCTGTTTGTCATTTAGTTTTTATACTTTTGCTCACCTTCCAATAATATGCTTGCATTATCAACAGTGCTGAATTCAGATTAGAAAAGAAGAAAACTAGTCCTTTCCCAAAGCTCTTAATTGATCTTAAATGTTTAAAATGATTTATTTCTTTTTGGAAATTCATAGAGTTTGATAGCTTAGTTTGTTTTTATAGGATTTTCTTTGATTAAAGCTTTTTGATGTTTTGACACAAAACGTCCCAAAGTGACAATTTGAAGACTGAAAAAACCGAAAAGCAAAAGAAAAGATGAGCAGGACGAATGAATACGTTTCAGAAGTGTTGAAGCAGTGAAATATTTTCGAGCCCGTAAAGGCCTCAACGGGCTAACATTATTCACAGGTGTTCCAGGATTTTAAAGTTCGGATTTTATTTTTATTTTTATTTTATTTTTTTATACTTTTGCTACTAATTTTCTTCTTTTAAGTTTTAATAGTAGTTATTTACATTTCAGTAAAAAAGATACACGCTGCATAATAATTTCAATTAAAATCTTTTTTAGTTGTGTGTCTTGGTGAAAAACATTTTGAGACATTGGTCTGTTCCTAGAAAACGCACATCAAGCATTCATAAAAATATTAAATATAACATTTTATCTATTCACTATGTTTTGTTTAAGGTCATTAAAAGCCACATATACCAAATATTTATTTCAATAAAGATGATATAATGGATACATTTTTTCAAGATGCCTTGACAAGCCTTCATAATTAAATTAATACAAGATAATTACTGGCAATGGATTCAGACGGCTCCTGAAAAGTTATGATTTGAGTGCTTTTGGAACATGCTTTGCATATATATTTCAACCAAACTAACAAACTTAGCTTAGCTTCTTCATTTCTTTGAAGTACCTACAGTAAGTTCTTCTTATTTTTCAAACTTCAAAATGCCAACTGTCTGCAAAAAGGAGCTGAGATTGTTTCATGACATACGTTTTTCGTCTTTTTTGTTTAGATTGTGCATGAAATTATAAGTATTTGTCACCAAAAAAAAAACAGTAAATTGAGTAGATCAAGATTATGTCCAACATTTATTAAAACACTTTGGTTCAGTGGAATTGAATCCCCCTACCGAAATTGTAGTTTTTTAATACTTTTAGCAAATGAAGAAAATGAAGGTACTCTTATCTGACTAGTGGCAAACGTATTCACTGCAATCATTTATGCTTTATGAGCCGCAGACAAACGCTGTTTGTTTCAAACGCTGAGTTCTGCAGTGAAAGAGCAGTGGGAATAAAAGCTAAGTCATGTGCAGCACCAAGTCACTGCTATCGTTCTTTTGTCTTTTTCAACATCGAGGTTGAAGGCAAAACAATCAGCATCTACTGGAATAGTTTTATGGAGAGATCATGTTATGCTTAAAATAAAAAAAAATAAGTCTTTGCTGATTTTTAGACGTTCAATTTGGCACAGTTTTCATGACTTTCACTTCTTAAGGTTCGAGTGGGGCTTTTTCACAAAAGATACGAACTCCCAGTTAATCTAAATAGTTGAGAATGGGTTTTGAAGAACATCATTTCTGCATATTTTATTTAAAATGTAATTTTTACAGCAAATTTTGTTGATTCCATTGAAATATTTTATTTGCTTAAAGTCCCACTCCAATCATCTTATATCTGTTGTACCCATTGGTCTTTTGATTCTGATTATTTTTAGCCATAAAAAAAATACCTGTGTCATTTTCTAGGACATAGTTTCTGCAGAGCAGCAGGAGTTCATTAGAAATTCCTCACTGAGTTGTGAGCGGAAATGTCGGAGAACCCCACCCCCTTTCCCCTCCCCGTTGTGGAGCAGAGCGGGAAGCGTGGGGCCTGCCTGGTGTATTCTCCACGTCACAAATGCGATCTTTTTCAAACGGCACTTTGTCGTCTGATGCACAACAATCTGAATAAAGAGAAACTCAGAAAAAAAGATTCTAAGCTTCATTGTCTTTACATTTGTCCTTCACCAGAAAAATGCCACATGAGCATGTTAAAAACCACCATTTTCATTGGAGTGGTCTTTAACCCTTGTGCTATCCTCTGGGGTCCAGATGACCCCACCCTTACATTGACGTGTTCTCCCTACCATGACAAAGGTGGATAAAGGTGGAAAGATTTCATGTAATCCATGGACACCAGTGAAGATCACAAATCATTGAAGAAAAAAGGTTCAGAGCACTGTCTAGTGGACCCCACTCCCAACATGGGAGTTGGGTCATCTGGACCCCACAAGACAGCACAAGGGGTAAAGAGGAATTCTTTGGCTGGAAATATCCAGTTTTCCTGGGATCTTCAGGAAAAATATTCGCCTAATTTTGAGAACCAAGCGGTGATGTCTGATGCAATTTATTTCAAACCTTTGTGTTGTATTTAAATGAATTGCCTCTGGATTATTCCAGGGAATAGAGCTCAATAAATATCAAAAAAGAAGACTTTAGGCCAAATGTAAAAATAAACCCAAACATTCAGTTTTATTAAAACTGAATGCTGTGCTTCGGTGCATAATCATAAAGGAAGCAAAAAGAATGTAGAATAGGACTTTTTTATTCAAATTTATATTAAATTGGTTGATTTATTTGAAAGTTTTAGCGATTATAGCAGTTCTGTTATATAAATATTGCTTTGCAAGTAGTCACAATGCCTAAAGGTTTGTTTGTTTTGCTTTCTATAACAAGATCGCATCAAGCTGTGTTGATCTCAGTCAGTCCTACGAGTTCTATTCCTTTTTTTGTGGGGGGAATGTGTGGAAACCGCATTTGCTGCTGAGGAGCTTGTACAGAAATGAAGCACCTCCAGCTCTGCAATTTTAAACAAAAGACTTGTATCTCTGCAAGACAAAGTCAAATCTTTGCCTTGGCCCTCCTGCTTTCAGATGCAAACGCTGAAATCCTGCTGCTGTGAAACATGCAAATTAGACTGCACAGACTCAAATAATCTGATAAACATCCTCCATTGCATACCAAGTGTCGAAATGCAATTTCTGCAGGAAATTACAGTGCCGAAGAGCAGGAGATAGGTTTTTAGAAATGGAGATATAAAAGCCCATGAGGGATCTGCAGCCACAGTCTCATTGTCTTTGAAAAATCGGCTCATTGTAGCACATCTCTGTTGTGGAATTGTAAAAACTTTTTTTGTGCTCTAATTAGCCAAATATTCTGACCCAGATATGATCTACTGGATTTGAAACTAGAAGAGGAAAGGCTTGCAGGCAGTGCGCCTCTGAGGGCTATCTTATCTGTGAGCGCAGAATCCCTGCAGAGGCAACCCACAATCAGCTCTCTTGCTTCCCCAGACGTATCACATTCAGGCTCTGCAGTCTGCTGAAGCCCAGCATCCAAAGTCCTTGAAAGCTTTGTGTCGAAGGTTGCGATTTACCTGATGAAGGTGTGAGCTAAAGGATTCTCTGAGAGCTTATTTTTGAGATGACGTTTTATTTCATTTTAATTCATGCATTAATATGAAGATACAGCATGTCTTGCTTTTCACATGGAAATCCAGTTTCACCTTGAAAATGAAGATCCGAGTTGGTTCAATTCTGTATCGATCCGCTCAGAGAAGCAGCCCCGATTGGGAGGGAGTGGCACTTGGAAGGGCTGATAAGTGTGACTGTTGGCTGACATTGGCTGGTAGCTGAACTCATTAAACTAATGAATCTGGAGAATTGGTGGTGGGGGCCACGCTGAAGGATGCTTTTGGAGGAGGGGCACATCCAGGACGAACTGACCTTTTCCATGACTGATGTAAGAATCCAGGTGAGCCATGTCAGCAGAATCTGAGCTGATTTAGGGACTAATGTGACATAAAATAGTAAACCCTGATTTGAATTAGTTTGAAACATGAACGTTTTCAAACAAAGCATGCATTATAACTTTATAACATTTACATACCACACACACAGATTGCGAATGCATTGTCATGACTTATCCTTTGCATACATCTGCTTGCTTTACCCAAGCTCTGACTTAGTGTCTGCTTTTGGATCAGGAGCATTTTTGGATTTTGGATCCTGTTTATTGGAATAGGTCTGTCTCAAGCAATCAAGACAAAGAAACTTTTAAAAAAGGCAACTATATATATATAAAAAATATAGTTTTTTATATATATATATTTATATCTCACCCTTCCGCCTGGGAGCTTAAGGGTCCTGCAGTATCTTAGCTGTTCCTAGCACTGCGCTTTTCTGGACTGAGAGGTCTGAGGTCTTTCCAGGTATCTGTTGTAGCCACTCCTCCAGCTTGGGGGTTACTACCCCGAGTGCTCCAATTACCACAGGCACCACTGTCACCTTCACTTTCCAGGCTTTCTCCAGTGCTCACGGCTTGTTCCTGAGCTGCTAGGATGAGTGCTTCAGTGCTGTCCTGTAGGCCAGCCCTTTCTAGCCATTGGTAGGACTTCTTGATATCAGCCACTTCAGTTATGGTCCGGTGGTACATCCCATGCAGGGGTTTGTCCTCCCATGAGGATCTGTCCTCCAGCACTGTATCCTCTGCCCTCCATTGCCTGAGACATTCACTGAGCACACTGTCAGTTGGGGCCTTAAGCTTGATGTACTCATGCATCTTGGATGTTTCATCCTGGATAGTGGCTTCCATGCTGACTAGTCCTCGGCCTCCTTCCTTGTCTGTCTGTCTATCTGTCTGTATACTTCCACAAACATGTGAATGATGACACAATTTCAATCATGAATAGACATATTTTCACTTATATTTACAATACATGACTCTTTGAATCCATGAAATATTGGGTTTGTCAAATACAAATTAAATAATTGCTTTAGCAAGCTAAAACAATCTGACACCTATTAGGTCACTTTTTTATTTTGTATAGATAGGCCCAGTTACTATATACATATATTTAAGCTTTTTTTGCATTATTAGATTTTTCCAGTCCAAGTACAGATAAAGTCCCATTAGCTGTAACGCACCTAAGAGGGTAAAATTTGTTCTCCTGATTTGACCCGTCCCCTGGCGGGGAGTCACGCCTGGGAACCATTTGGTGTTTAACCCCCCAATCCAACCCCTTAATGCTGAGTGTCACGCAGGGAGGCATCGGGTCTCATTTTTAGAGTCTTTTGTATCACTCTGCCTGGATTTAAACTCAAACCTTCCAGTCACAGGGCAGACACTGTACCACATGGAGATGGTGAGGTGGACACCACATGTTTGCATTCACTCAGTGGTAGACTAACAGCCATGGGGGCTTGACTATGATCACTGAGCTGTGAACTTTCTGTGACATCGGTTCATTTTTTGTAGACGGATGTAAGGTCAATTCATAAAAAGTTGTCTCTCTGGAGTTTTGATTAAATGTTAACACTAAAAAATAAACAATCAAATATGTGCAATAATCCAATACATTACATTTATAATTTTAGCCTTTTTATGTCATCCAATCAAGAATCTATCATCCTGACATTTTTGTCTTTTTGCCATGATTTACTTAGTAATTAGATAAGTCCAAGTATTAACAGTTCATGTGAAATGTTACTGGAATCTGAATCTTCAAGATAAAGTGATTCCAGAGGCTTCGAGCTTCTTGACAACACAATAATTTAAAGTTTTTTGAGGGATATTAATGGGACCATTAGTTGTGCTGTGCAGAAGTCAGGTGGATACACAGCTGATAGCGAGTGGCGATCATTACGTTAAGAAATGAAGGTTAGTCAGTCCCAAAAATTGGGAAAATTTTGAAAGTGTCCCCAAGTGGAGTCACAAAAACCATTAAGCAAAGAAACTGGCTCACATGCGGACCGCCCCAGGAGACGAAGACCAAGAGTCTCCTCTGCTGCAGAGGATAAGTTCATCCGAGTCAAGTCAATGGCACACAGAGTTCTAGCAGCAGACACATCTCTACAACAACTGTTAAAGGAGACTGTGTGAATCAGGCCTTCATGGTAGAATATCTGCTAGGTAACCACTGCTAAAGAAAGGCAACAAGCAGAAGAGACTTGTTTGGGCTAAAGAACACAAGGAATGGACTTTAGAACAGTGGAAATCTGGGCTTTGGTCTGATGAGTCCAAACTGGAGATTTTTGGTTCCAACCACAGAGTCTTTGTCCGACGCAGAAAAGGTGAACGGATGGACTCTATATGCCTGGTTCCCACCGTGAAGCATGGAGGAGGAGGTGTGATGGTGTGGGGGTGCTTTGCTGGTGACACTGTTGGAGATTTACTCCAAATTGAAGGCATACTGAACCAGCATGGCTACCACAGCATCTTGCAGCGTCATGCTATTCCATCCAGTTTGGGTTTAGTTGGACCATCAATTATTTTTCAACAGGACAATGACCCCAAACACACCTCCAGGCTGTGTAAGGGCTATTTGACCAAGAAGGAGAGGGATGGGGGGGCTGCACCAGATGATCTGGCCTCCACAGTCACCAGACCTGAAAAGTGGAGATGGTTTGGGGTGAGCTGGACCGCAGAGTGAAGGCAAAAGGACCAACAAGTGCTAAGCATTCTGGGAACTCCTTCAGGACTGTTGGAAGACCATGAAGTCCATTTCAGGTGACTTGAAGCTCATCAAGAGAATGCCAAGAGTGTACAAAGCAGTAATCAAATCAAAAGGTGGCTACTTTGAAGAACCTACAATATGACATAGTTTCAGTTGTTTCACACTTTTTTGTTATGTATAGAAATCCACATGTGTTCATTCATAGTTTTGATGCCTTCAGTGTGAATCTACAATTTTCATAGTCATGAAAACAAAGAAAACTCTGCCCCAACATGTATATACCTAGGCGTTGTACTAAGGGAAATTAAATGCCAGAACTTCATATAGATATTTTTTAATTAATATAATTATTTGGCAAAAACTACAATAGCTGGCCTGCGTGAAATTTCACTGATTTATTATAATAACATTGAATCTAAATCATGCAATCTAACAGTGATTTGTCTATGAAGACTTAATTGAAGCAACAGCAAATAAATACGTTTTTTTGTCGATTCGGGGGTTGCACAGTTGTATAGTGGTTATAAGTCTGGCCTCAAAGCCAGAAGATTCCGGTCTGAAGTTTTTTTTAATAAAGGCAACATTACGGGCTTGTTTTTTTAATAGAATACCCTTACACATTACAGTAAATACTCAGCACAGGCTTAGATTTTCTTTCAGGGCAAAAAGGTTAATCATTTTTTATTCTCTCATTTTGTATTTCTCTTTAACACAGAGGAGTATTTTATGTGCTAATGTTTCTTAACAGATACCTGTCCGATTTACTTTGACTGTAATTCTCAGAACGTCTTATAACACGTTTCCACAAATCAGCAACTTTATTTTATTAAATCTCCATTTTATGTAACCTTCCCTCTTCATTCAGTTCATTTACATCCATACCATTATTTAAAAGAGCTCTCAGCGCACTTGAATCATTTTTTCAAAGTTTATTCTTTTAATATTTGTTGGTTTTCGTTGGTCTTTCTTAATAATGTCTATGTCCTGTGCTCTGAATGAATTTGTTTAGTAAATGCATTATGATGAAGGCTGAAAAGTTGAGAGCTGTTGTGTTTGTGAATGTGGATGTATGTGAGTGTCAGTCATATACTTAGTTTATTTTGGTTTGTCAGTTATTCTCTTCTTTTCAGTTGTCATCTGCCTGGGAGGAACAATTCGTAAACGAGATGTGCCATCTCAAGTGGCTGATCCTCCCATTGCTTAGTAAATGTTTGAATAAATAAATGTAAACTATTTATAGTAATATATGACATTTAAGTCAATGTGAGCATACAGTGCAAGAAATGACAACACGCAGCAGCAGAGCAGACCGACTTAACTAAATGTTTGTTGATAGCGTTCCAAATGTGTGGAAGCTCACTTGCGGGATCTCTGCAGCCCGTTGATGAAGACGTCGGTATCTCTGCAGCTGTTCACTTCAATCCTTTCTTCCTCCACCAAACACGAGATCTCTAAGTCTGTGTGATGTTTCCGTCTGTGGAGGCGCACTTTATGGCATTTTCAACGTTCTTCTGATTTCATCTTTGTTGTTTTATTTTGAAACAGAATGTTTCATGTGGGGGAGGGGCCTACGTAACATTGTTTCTCTTTAGCTTTGGTGTTTCGTGCATGACAGGTTCATGACATAATGAGACAAATGCACTTCTAAATAAAGCAGCGGTCCTCTACACCCAAACGTGTCTCTGAGCTTTTACAAATGAAACTCCGCTTCACCGACACCGAACCCAATAAGACGGCTAAACAAACAATAATCTGATTTTGAATCTCCAAAAGGTTAAAAATTTCTTTGTTTTTGAAACTTATCCAGAAACAAAGCTTCACAAAATGCTCCACATCTTTCATCTTCAAGCAAGGCTCTGATAAATAGAGAACTTTGGTGTTTTTTCTTGTTAATTTATGACTTTTTTCTGGTAAATTTACGACTTAAAAGTCATAATGAAAAAAATGTTTGTGAGCTGGCCCTAAAACTCTGTTGTAGACCTTAGAGACAGAGTTAGACTATAAAGGGCGTAGGCTTTGTGTAGGATAGGGGTAGGTATCACCAATAATTTCCAGAATCCATTCGATTAACGTTTTTTTCTTTTCTTATTCTTTTGATTCAAATCAATTTGATTCAGTTTTGAGTTTATATGGTTTACACATTCAGACATGTTTGTATAGAAATACAATAATCCTCCATATAAGTTTTGAAGATATTCATATTAATCTAATACAGTTCACACACTGTAAAATGTCTTAGTGAAATAGACCAATGAGACTGTTAACAGCTGAAACATGGTTTCTCAAAAGGAGAAGCTCTGCTAAAAATGTGCCTTTAAATGTTAAAGGCTCTAAAATGTGAGGGCCTTTAATATTGTAAAGGCTCTAAATTGGCTTAAGTGTTTTGCCTGTCCTGGAGGGCGTTTCTGTTTGACCTCTAGGTGGAGCTTTTGCTATAGTATTACACTTTAATCCAGAAGATTTGAGCAAAAAAAAAAACAACAACTGAGCTTTAGATCACAAATGGTTACTTTGAAAAAAAAAATTCTTAAAAGAGTTTGGAGAATTCCTGCCTGTGAGTCACTAAAGCTGTTCATTTAGTCAGCAATGTATGTTTAGGTTGACTGAGCGTTAGCATTAGCCCTCCTATAGGAAATTCCATTATACGTTAGCATCAAGCTAGTGACCTTTGGCCCTACTACTATTATTGTTAAAATTAAACTATAGATGTATCAGAGTATATTAGTAATGTTCCATGAACCTTACGACTGTATTTTGTAAACAAACAGTTTTACAAATGTACATCATGAATGTTTCAAAATTTGATCTCGCGTCTCTTGTTTGCACCAAATCCAAGAGAAGGAAAGTTAATTTGAACACTTTCTGCAGATGATTGGAACATTTGAATACACCTATAATTGTTTCTAGGCTTTTAGAGTCATCTTCTCCTTTACACTTTCAGCATTTTTCCCCCTATGGTATTGAAAAGATCACCTTCCAAGCTCAAGTCAGGATAGGAAAAACATCAAGGTGAAATTTAACATGAAAACTATGTTAAATATATCTGACCATATTTCTATATTTTCTGATAGCTTCTACAAAATGGTAGAATTTTGCTGAATTTTTTTCAAGCAGATCAAAAACAGCGAGAAGCTCTAATGCCTTTGGGCCACATTTATGGAAATCATATTTCGGAAAGGCTTGGAAGATAAATGTCAGTTTTGCAGAACTGCTAACAACCCAGAAACCCGACAAAGAACACCAGCTACACACAACGTTTTCACAGGAGGTCATGCACTGGAAAGCCTTAAGGCTACATTAACTAGTTCCAGAAAAAAAACAAGCTCCTAAATCAAACTGACAGTGTTTGAAATGAGTGGTGAGTAATGTAGGCCAAAGGATTTCAACAACTTCAGATGTGTGAAACACAATAAGACACTTCATCAGTGGTGTTTTGCTGCTTTGTCAGCTAAAAATAAAGCAAAGGGAACTGCATGATCTCTGATAATGTACAATGTGAATGTGACTTGAAATATAACAATTTTTCTAATTTAAAATGTTTTGCCCAGTCATTTCCACCAAGTAGCTTTTTCAGCAATACTGCTTTTAGTATGGTGCAATTGCTAATTAATTTCACTAATTCCATGTTTTACTGTTCCTCCACTGATATCCAATTGGGTCAAACAGGTATTCAATTCTTTATACTTCATTAGCTCTTGTGCTATCTTAGATGACCCCCCCCCCAACATTGAGGTGTTCTCCCTACCATGACAAAGGTGGATAAAGGTGGAAAGATTTCATGTCATCCATGGACACCAGTGAAGATCACAAATCATTGAAGAAAAAAGGTTCAGAGCACTGTCTAGTGGGTCTAGATGACCCAACTCCCAACGTTAAAGTGCCTAAGATAGCACAAGGGTTAAATTACCACAATCCCTATTCAAGTGGCAAAATGCTGTCACTAATGAGGAAACAAAACTGACGTGTTTTGTGCACAACATAGTTTTAGTTAGATAGTCAAAGTTTATAAAATGATTTGTGGTTCAACTTTGATAAAGAAAAATGTATTATTAAAAAGCACTGAATTACTATTTGCTAAAAGTCATCAAAAGTTTAGGGTGTCATGTGGAATTGTTGGATCCACAGCTGCTCTGGAAAATCACCAACTAGGATTTTCCAAAATGGTTTCATCCGTAGACACTCCCACGTGTAAGGAGCTCGCCTCTCCATGGCTGGAATCAGACGCCGACGTCTCCTTTGATAGATGATGACGAGCGCTGTATTTGCATAATTATGATTAATAATCGAATTAGTGTAATTGGGAAATTGTGTTTTTTTTCCACCTATTTTAGAATTTCAATAAAGTTTTGCGCATATGTGTCATGGAAACGCAGCTAGTGTCAACATAAGGCAGGAAGTAAAGACAGATGCCACATTAGCATGACTTGCATGTAGGTCAGTATTAGGAAATGATGTAATTTTTCATTACTCTTTAATGCGTTCAGTTGGTGTTAACGGATTACATTGCATGAATCCTGGACTGCCACTGAAAAAAAAAAGAATTCTCACATTGCAATGGCAGACAGAGACATAAATTATTCAGGTGCTAAAATATGAACATAGACTTCAGAGCAATTGATCCCCACATCAATAAGGAAGACTGGATTACAAAGTAGAAGGGGATCAGACTGGAACATACTTTACTTGTACTGCTACCAGAAGTTCCAAAATAACAATAAAAAAAATGGTAGAAACTCTTTATTCCCTTTTACTGTCTTTGAGGGGATTCAACCACAAACCGGGCACCAAAGCCTCTAAAGCCTCACAGCTTCAGCTGTTTGAAAACTTGTGAGGTCATTATGCATGGCACAAATCCTAAAAACTAATACAGGACAGTGAGGGATTAGTGCTGAGAATTTGGATTGGAATATATAACACATGTCAGATCAGCCCCTCTAATCACACCACTGTTGGTGTGTCTAATTCCCCATGTGTCCACAGTGCAATTCCAAACAGCAGATATTAAGGATGGGATGTGTGCCGGTTGTGTTTTGATCTCCTGCTGAAATAGGAATGCTTTCTGAACTCATCATTTATTGGGGTTATTTGGGTGTTTGCTGGTGATGAAGGAAGTACAAAAGAGCATTTTTCTTCAGTTTGCTAGAGGCCAGTAATACATTGATTACCTTTGTGGTCTCAAGGTAACCTGAGTTTTTGCTTTTCTGCATTTTCTCATAGAGCTTTTCTGTGGTTTCTGACTACATTTATATATTTGCAACAAACTTGCCTTGTAAGCAAATCAAGAGCTGACAGGAAAAGAAAGTGCAAACTCAATTTAAATGCAATATTTTTGTGCTTCCTCTGAACTACAACAAACCTCCCTAAGGTGTAAAACATGTCCTACAGCATGCAAAATGACAGGACTGTGTAGGTATCTCTAATGCAAAGACCTTTATACTTTATACAAATTGTGTTGTACAATAATACCATTGTGCACACTGAAATAGTCATAGTGCTTCAATTCTGTGGGGAATTTGAAGACATTTCAAACCCAAACTTGGTTGGACTTGCTTTCTAAAGGATCAAACCTTCTCCAAAAAATCCAACTGCTCCATGTCCAACAAAAGTAAACAAGCTCCGACTAATACATAGGAAGAAGCACAAAGAAGAAAATCTCTGAAACTCTTGGATTATTATATATTAATAAGCTCCTCCCCCTCCTAAATCCACCACTCGTACCTGCTAGTTACCTTAAAACTTTGTCGTGATTCACACCAACTCAAATTGAAAAGGTTGGTTTGCTTCTCAAAATACAGACTTCTGACAAAATTCACTCCCTTTGGTTCACTTCAGCTCTTCAGTTCACAAAAAAAAACATTCTCTATTCATATTATTGCTTTATACCATGGTCCAGGTGAATACTCGATTCTGATTGGCTGCTGGGTGTGCGTTAAAAAGTGATATACCACTGGATAACCGCACGGTGAAAAAAGATGTTCCGGACACCTAGCTTAAATGTTCTGTATCACTGCGCCAGCTTCTTTAAAACAACCTTTTGCTTCATCATCTGGACAAAAACAAGCGGTAAGAGATGAACTTTCTCTCTGAACTGATGCTTTATTCAACCCATCGGAAAGATCAGCATATATATATCGCTTTATATCGTCAAATGTCTTTTGTGACCAAAGCGATCCAAATCGGAAAAAAAACAAGAGTTAAGGACTAAAAACTGGTTAATATTTATTTCTTTTGTAAGTGACCATGGTATAAGCGGGTTAATGGACTTCGAAGTGTGCATCATCACTTTTTAATGCACTTCGTGGAACCGGTTCAGGCTTCCACGGCGTGCGTTGAAAAGTGATGATGCATACTTCGTCTGCCATTGACCCTTACTTGTTCCTCTGTGTTAACTTGTTTTTGGAGTTGTGGTAACAAATCAATTTCTCTGTTGTAGGATCACTTAAAGACCGACCCACCCACCCACCCACCAACCCACCGACCCACCGACCTACCCACCCACCCATCCATCCATCCATCCAAGCCCATGGTTCATTTGATCGCATTTCATACTGTTTAAAGAGAACTATGCAAAGTAACAAACCCTGAGTCAATCCTGACAATTTGCATTCCAATAAAAATACAATATGGTGTCAGTTAATGTTTTTATCGTTCTACAAAAAGTATCAAACTGTTCTAGCTTACATGTGCAAACTTTTAATACAATTTTTAGTGTTTTTAGTTGTTTCAAGCTACAGATACACCAGGCGTGTGATGTTAAAACAGAAAAGTGATGTTAGTCTGGGGCTTTAACACTTGGGTGATTAAACTAAATCCATTCATCACTTCATGTTTGCAGCGCTTACACATCACACGAGGTTTGGGCTAACACATGCATGGACGTCTTAAACTGGTGCAAACTTCATGATGACCAGAGCAGCCCAAATGTGACTTTTTGTAAGCAACCAAAAGGCTGTTTCCCTCTGCCTAAAGAGAAGGAAGAACTTTTTCAGTTCAAAATCCTTTCCGAAGGGTTTTGGGGTGCACAAAAATCTGCAGCTTGCATATTAATAAATATATAAATGCTGAACGGTGTCAACAGCAGTCAAAGAACAACAAATAGAGTTAGTCTTTTTTCAGGAAAGGTTTTATGTATTTCAGGACAGTGGCAAACTCCAAACTCAAGCTATTAGAACAGCACAGCTCTGTCCTAACAAAGTTCAGGGTTGAAATTGGTCCACTCAGACTGGAAATTGCACCTACAGGGAACATTTCACAAATGATTAAATTAAAGTTTCTATACAACCACAAACCCTGCAGCAAGTGGATCAAATTCCAACTCCCAAACTCCTGAAACTTGTAAGCCCAGACAACTTTAAACTGGTTTAGAGGACGAGATTCTACATCATTGGGGTCATGCCTCTGTGACAACTACACTTGTAGGGTCCATCAAGCTTTAAATGAGCTTGATTTGCTCATACAGGTGTAATATTCCTGAAACTAAACAGTTTTTATGTTTCTTCTTATCTATTCAAATGTCAAAAATTGTGTTTGGACAGAAATAAGTGATTATTATTATAATTATTAACACACTGTGCTTTTATCAAAGGCAACGTTAAACCAGGGAGCACCCAAAAGAAAAGCTAGAACAAGGGCAGAGGGTAAGTGAGTCAGTAACTGTGTGATACTTTCAGCTATACTCTTCTAGTTTTGTGCTTTTTCAACTTATAAATGTTCTCAGTAAAATAAATGGCTGCTTCAGCTGGCGTTAGGTTACGGCCCTGCCATCATTCGTTTATTTCTGTAGGTCATATGCTTGTGTCAGAAATGTGTGTCTGTATCATTTGTTATGTGAGTCGTATTTAGCTCTGCTAATAACACAGCATGGGTCTGCACTGTGGGACCCTCAGGGCTAAAATGTGTTGAATAGATGAAAAAGATATGACTGATTTATTTGGAAGACAGAGGCTGCAGCCGTCTTTACCTGTAACCCCTGTGCTCTCCTAGGCACTTTACCATTGGGAGTTGGGTCATCTAGACCCACTAGACCTTTTTCTTCAATGATTTGTGATCTTCACTGGTGTCCATGGATTACATGAAATATTTCCACCTTTATCCACCTTTTTCATGGTAGGGAGAACACGTCAATGTAAGGGTGGGGTTATCTAAGATAGCACAAGGGTTAATTAGGTTGATATCCCACATTCAGAGACGGCCGAGCTTTACTTGACAGGGAGGGAAGAAAATCCTTTAAGACACAGGGATAATCAGTAAGCACAAACATTTTTTTAGTCAAGAAATAGTTTGAGTTCTTGACCAAAAAAACTTTAACCCTTACCCCTCATCTGTTAGTAAGCCTTGAAGTCCCACTCCAGTCATCATTTGATCTGTTGTACAAGCGCTCCCAATGGACTTTTAATTATGATTATACACTTTTAAGCCAAAAACAAACAAACCAATGTGTCGTTTTTGAGGACGGTCTCTGCAGAGGTACAGGAGTTCATCAGAAATTTGCCTCAGGGTTGTGGGCGTTTGGGGTAAGATTACTGTCAATAAGAAATGTATGCCAAAATACAAAACTGTGCTCAAATTAATACTTGCTGCACAATGAAAGAAAAATGTGAATAGAACATTCAGTTTCATGTTTGACACGTCTGTTTTGACATGATTTGTCTTTATTTTGAATACAACTCATGCTTGTCTTGAACACAATATTTCTCCTGTAACAAACTGTCAAAAATTCTTCATTGAGTCCTGAAACATCGAACTGAGCGAGCATTCGCTTTGAGCCTCATTTGTTCAACTAAAACAGAATTAAACTTTTTAGAATGTTATTGATCCCGTGGAAGGGAAGTTATCCTGATACCATAGCTCTGTTGAACAGCAGCCGGGACAGGCTACTGCACCGTGATCCCGAAAGGGATAAAGCGGGTGAAGAAAATGGATGGAAAATAACAAAATCAAGAAACTGGTACCTGACCGTATAACTAAAAAAGAAAGTTAAGAAAGGAAATTTAAAAAAAGAAGAAAGTTGAGTATTCTGATCCTTCTGACGTTTTTTTTTTTTTTTTACTGCAGCAAAATTCATCCGCCAGTTGGCCTACTTTAGCTCTGAGTTTGCTTAACTGTTTTAGTTTCATTATCCTCTTAAAATCAACCAATTTTGACAGACATGCACTTTTTGTTTTTACATCTAATGAGTAGAGTGGAATGTCTGCTGCCGCTTTCTGGACTTGTGGGTCTGAAACGATCTGCTGCACCATGGTTCACTCAATCAGCTATTGAGCGCTGGGGCTGACAAACTGCTGCCAGAGATCGCTGTATATCTCTATTATTGTCCGTTTTATTCAATTTTCAACAGAGCTTTGGTAACAACATAATTTTAAAACATTCTAAAAAGTTCTATATTTTAGTTTGATAAATAAACTTTAAGACGCATGCACAAATTTGAATTAGCGATGTTTCGGGACTCGATGTATATGCCTTTGACCCTGTGACGTGTTTTTGACCGTTTGTTAAATAGAGAAGTTATATATTTAAGAGTCGTAGTTAAAACAAAGACAAATCGATTTGCAGCCCTTTTTCTGCAAAGTTGTGCACAACATATGAATCTGTTTGTTTGCTCCTGATTCACAAACATTTGAATAAAGAAATGCTTAGAAATTCAATTTTAAGCTTAATATTGTTTATATTTGCACTCCATCATCAAACAAATGCCACAAGAACATGTTAAAAACACCAAAAAGACTATTTTCATCTGAGTGAGTCTTCAAGAGATATTTCAGGGAGGGACCTGGAACATCCACGATGCTTTCATGAACCCACGTAGCTCAATTCAAATGTCTGCCACTCACTTTGCTTCTCACGTCTGATCAAACAATTCTGAAAAAAGTTGTAAGACTAAAGCAAATCCAGATTTAAAACTCAGACTGGGTCCCGATATTAAATCAACAGCCACTATACAAATATATACACTAGTGGCAGAATGACCAGAGGATTCTACCTGCCTTTTTGACTGGAGCTCTTTGTGCTATCCTTGGCACTTTACCATTGGGAGTTGGGTCATTTAGACCCACTAGACAGTGCTCTGAACCTTTTTTACTTCAATGATTTGTGATCTTCACTGGTGTCCATGGATTACATGAAATCTTATCCACCTTTGTCATGGTAGGGAGAACACGTCAATGTAAGGGTGGGGTCACAAGATAGCACAAGGGTTATAAGGGCAACAGCATTCTTTCCTTCACTTTTCACCTCAAAAATGTCACTCTGACTGCCTGCTTGCACCTGCGGATCATCCGCCGTCTTCACCCTTCCCTCAGCCCTCATTCCACTGCCGTACTGGTCCACAGCCTCATCACTTCTCTCCTGGATCATTGCATTTCACTTCAGACTACCGCAAAAACGAACTTCACCTGTTTCAAAACTCTGCCGCCCGCATCATCACTCAGTGCCCCTCCTTCCATCACATCATACCTGTACTCAAGCAGCTTCACTGGCTACCCATTACCTACCGCACCACCTACGAAATCCTTATTCTAACCTACAATGCCATTCATAACCTCGCCACCCCCACATCTCTAAGAACTCCTTCAAGTCGCCACTCCCGCCCACTCCCCTCTGGTCATGTCCTCCCCTCAACTCCCCACAGCCCGCCTTGTCACCATGGGGAGCAGGGCATTCAGTCACTCTGCCCTACGGCTCCAGAAAAACTTTTGAGATTAGCCTACTTTTCCTCACTGCAATGCACTTTTTTTAACCCTCGTGCTATCTTGTGGGGTCCAGATGACCCCACCCTTACAGTGACGTGTTCTCCCTACCATGACAAAGGTGGATAAAGGTGGAAAGATTTCATGTAATCCATGGACACCAGTGAAGATCACAAATCATTGAAGAAAAAAGGTTCAGAGCACTGTCTAGTGGGTCTAGATGACCCAACTCCCAATGTTAACGTGCCTCCAAGGCACATTAACAGTGGGAGTAGTTTAAAAAGTATTATTATTATTATTGTTATTATATAACCCTAAGAGACTCCTGTATGTTCGGCATCTCATCGCTGAGCAAAGTCAACCTGAATCTAAGACAAAGTGCAGATTTTGAAGCACTTTATGTCTACAGTGTGTTATCAAGGATCCATTTGGACAGCGACGTACCCACCCTTCTGAAGGATGGCTTTTATTTAAAAGGGAAAAAAATAAGAAGTTTGTTGGAACTTTTCTTGTACAGAAAAAGCTACATGTAAACATAAATGTTTCATGCAATCATTTATTAAAAAGAAAAGGCTTAATGGGCTTGGAACTGACATTCCTCATGGAATGGGATCGTGTTAATGATTCATAGTCTGTCATACTGTATGTAGTGAGAGCTTTGAAAAATGTTTAAGGGTTAGCCTAATGGAGTGGGTTTAGAAAAAAAAAGTTTTGCATCTTCTGACATGCAATGTCTTTAAAAGACGGAGGAAACGCCTTAAAAACGTCCAGGAAAACAAACGGGCCATCACACGTGAAACAAAGCACCAACATCACGATTCAGGAATTAAAAACCATAAGCTGATCTGTGTGAAAGAAAAAGTTGACAAGAAAGAAGGGCAAAACAAGCCAAAGGAGCCGGGACCTTGGCCAAAACAAGCAAAAGCAGGAAAGCAATAGTCCCACTAATGTTGGAGTCAGCGCCTGGATGGCTCCAATGTTACCCGCCAATTTTGTTGCATGTTAGGTTGGGGAGTGAGAGGCGGTCTAAGCTAGCAGGAGAGAGTCTAAACAGACAGGAAGGGGACATGGGCTGACTCAACGCCCGTAGTCCCGCCCACAACTGTTGCTCTGCAGAATCTACTCTGCTCAAAAGGTAAAGGGAACATTGGTAACCGCAGCAGAGGGGCCCCATGTTACTGTTCGCCTGGGGGCCCCAAAACTGCTTAGTCCGCCACTGGTTGATGTTCACCTTTTTAGCTTTAGGGATCGCCACAATGAATCAGCTATCACTGATTCGCACTGGTGCTTTGACAGAGAGTTTTTAAAGAAGGCTGTTATTTAGGATGGTAATAACCAAAGCCTGACAGGCTGGTGTGGCTGTTGTGGCTTATCTAGTCTGCTGTTTGTGTGGATACGACACCCAGAGCTGTACATGTCAGAAGCTGAGCCCTTGTTCAGAGGCTGCAGTGCGATTTGTAGCTGTCTAAGGATTTGCCCTTGATTCACAGGTATTACACATCTGTTTGTTGATCAGTCTGAGGCGCTTGTATGCCACAGATACTGTTCGGCTGATGGCCCATTCAGTAAAAACAGAATCCCTCCTCAGCCTACCCGCTGCTGCCAGTGACAGCTGTTCAGTGGGTAGACTTGGCCTCCTGCTGCTCCTCTGAGCGTTCTAAAACACGGTAAACTACTTTTATCTCAGGAACGACAGCACTAATCAATGAATTAGGTTTCCTTTAGTGACAGCCAGTATTTCAATACTTCAAATGTGTTTGAGGATTCATTTTAAGAAGTAGGAGAGCTGCAGCAGCCCTCAGTCACATGCTGTGTGCGTGCTGACCTAATGCTGCCAGGCTCACACCCATGTGCCATCATTTCCTGCATAATGGTGGGGAAAATATGAGAGTTGGGTTATATTAAGTGACCACAGAAGCATTACACCCTTCTGGACAAAATGTCAGAGTGACCCTCTACTCAGTAAAAGTTGTTTCAGTTATTTGCTCTCTGTAAATGTTTTTTTGTGTGTGTGTCTAAGTCCTGCATTCAAGAAACAAAAACAAGTAGAAAGACATCAAATGAAGAACACCCCCACAATAGCAATGCATGTGCACTAGGTAGGTAGTTCAAATAATGTATTTCCAGTGTCCACAATGTACTGCAGGTTTTGACACTTTTCCTTAATTTCTTAATAAAATAAATACAAATATAACTATAATGTGGATATTTTTATACTTATTGTTAGACTACAAGCGTATCAAATGTAGTTAAAGGTTCAAATCTGCCCAAATTCAGCCCTTAAAGGCACAATGTTAGATCAATGAACAAGCCTCCACATTTCAATTACTAGTTTTAGGTCAATTCTGAAAGACCAAATATTGTAGTTCATCAAACGACCGCAGGAGGCTGGTTTACAGAAGAAGGAGCTTCCTGATTACTTTGATGTAATTTTAAGCAAAAGGTAAATGTAAGTACAGTCTGGTGTTAAAAAATCTTTTTTTTGTTCATGACAACTGTGAATAGGATTATTAAAATGATGACACTCATTGTTATAATCTCAGTAATTCTCAAATTTGCACAATAATAGGGGTAGTTATTTATTTTTTTTCGTCTTTTCTGGAGTACACTCCACTTGGCATGTCTGACCTATATTAGACATCATTGCTCAGAAACTACATTTTTACAGGAATTGGGAAAACAGTGCATTTTCTTTATTCAGCAATTCTGGGGAGCAACTGCTGGTTCCACCAGACAACTCCCATGAATGACACAGCCCAAGGCTGTAAACAAAGAAAAGCAAAAACAGAGGTTGAGCCGGTCAATCGTTTCAGAACCATCACATGCATTCCAACCTCATTCATCTCCAAAAGGAGCCGCTCTTATGAATGAATTACATTTCAAAGCTGATATTTTTGGAAACAGAGACAAGCAATCATGCTAGCAGTTTAATGGCCACAAACATGCATTTTGGACTCTCTTTTGTGTGCTGCATGGAGACAACATAATTGCATGTGACACGGCCCTGGCTCTACCCTTTCTCAATCTGACTCTGTCCTTTCTGCTCCCCAGTGAATTCGGCCTCCAGGCAATTCTGCAAGATGTGAAAAACACAATAATAATGCACAATTTGGACTTTATTCAGAAAGCTTTGGGCAACTAAGGTCTATTCTTAAATACACGTCTTGAACAGATTTTCAGTTCTTTTGATACTGCATGTGGCATTCAGATTAGTCCATGTTGTTGGGTTTGTACTTGTTCGCCTGTCACTAGTGAATGAACAAGGTAAGATAGTTAGCAATCCGAGATGCTGCCATAGAATGTTTGTCTGCGGTTCACGCTTGACTTGGTGTGTCAAAGGTCTATGACCAGTAATATAGTGAGAACATGTCCTATATTGAAAGATTAAAACATGATCATGCAAAGGCGTTTCATTACATTTCATGCCCCGCATGAATGAAATGTTTCAGCATTTTCGTGTAATAATATAGACATTTTTAAAGGAGCTTTTTAGATTGTGTGGAAACGATTTAGTTACTAGAACAGGCTAACCCCAATAAAAAGATAAAAAATTGCAGCTGTGCTAGTTAAAAAAAAAAGAAATACAAGCTGCTGAGAAGCTTTATATAAAAAATAATATGCCAGGGTCCGGGTAAATACTCGATTCTGATTGGCTGCTGGGTGTGCGTTAAAAAGTGATAACCGCACGCCCCAAAAATAAGTTCCGGTCACCTAGCTTAAATCTTCCATATCACGGCGCTGGCTTCTTTAAATCATCTGGACAAAAACAAGCGGTAAAAGGAGAACTTTCTTTCTGAACTGATGCTTTATTCAAACCATCGGGACGATCATCATATATATATATGTTTATATCGCCGAATCTTAACTGCAGCGGTGGCGCTGCGCCTTTTCACCACATAAAAAAATAGTCCACTTTTCGTGAAAAAAACGATCCAAACCGGAGAAAAACCAAGAATTAAGGACTAAAAACTGGTTACTATTTATTTCTTTTATAAGTAACCATGGTATAAGCGGGTTAATGGCCTTCGAAGTGTGCATTATCTCTTTATAATGCATCGTGTCGGACGGTTCAGGCTTCCACGGCGTGGGGTAAAAGTAATAATGCATACTTCTAAGGCCATTACCCTTACATATTGGCACTTTATCAAAGCGTGCACAACACAAAATCTGAATTAAAAATAAAACCTTTTTGTAAATACTGTCCAGGCTTTCAGACCGCTGTATCATAATGTGACTGAACAGTTACTTTTCAGCCTCTCTACAGTATGTTTTTATCTCAACAACTAGCAGCTGCTGACAGAGCAAGTATCTTATAAGCGTTGGCATCTCAGCAGGTTGGAGTGACCCACTGACTGCAAAAATATATATATAGAATACAGCATGACGGATGATGTTACAGCTATGAATACCTGAACCAGACTCTGGCGTGCGGTAGATTAAGACTTTATACCAGACATTCAAACAAAATCAAACCTAAAAAAGAAAGATAATATATATATATATATATATATATATATATATATATATATATATATATATATATATATATATATATATATATATATATATATATATATATATATATATACATACATATGTATATGTATATTACTTGACAAAAAATCTGCACTTGTTCCGATCAGAACCAGAATTTGATATTTATACAGAAATATAAAATGTATTGACTCAGAAGAGATGAGTTCATATAAATTTGCTTTTTCACAATTATTTTTCAAGCGCTAAGTCAACGTTCCACGTGATTTTAATTAATAATCACTGTATCTAATGAATCTAATGTGACCTACGTATGTATTGTATTCAGAACTGCAAATATTTCTATGAATAGAAGACACAAATATTTTCTTCTTGTGTTTATGTTGATATTTCTTTGTTTATTTTTCATTAACCAATGCAATTTAATTTTTTTTGTAATGAGTTTGTAATATCTAAGTGATGTTGTTGTATTGCGTAAAGTCATTACTTGATGTCTAAAAGATACATAATAAATAAGTACCAAGATGCAATGTAACATTGATGAGTGTGTGTATTCTTTTGGAATGTGGAATGATCATTACCAAAGTTTTTGTTTTGTTTTGTTCCTGTATCATTTTTCAGCTGAAGAATCTTGTTTCCTCCTTCCTTTTTCATAGGGGATTTGGTGTTTGGTCGGAGTATATGGGCGTGTCTGTCTGTCTTCGTCAAGTGTTTCTCGTATGTTAGCGTTATTATGTCAAATTGTTTAATTTTTTTGTTTTTTTGTGTTACGAGTGTTGTTGAGTGGGGGTTAGGATTTTATAAGCATAAACTTATTCCATTTTCCCTTTCAAATCCCATTTTTAAAGTCTTGTGTAGACTTATTTTTACATTTAATGTAAATGTTGATTTGATTTGAAATAAATCTTGAAGTAAAAAACATAAATAAATAAACCAAACCTTCTTCTTCTTTCTCTTTCGGCTTTTCCCATCAGGGGTCGCCACAGCGAATCATCCTTTTCCACCTCACTCTATCATGGACATCTTCTACCCTAACATTAGCCAACTTCATGTCCTCTGTTAAGACATCCATGTATCTCCTCTTTGGCCGTCCTCTTGCCCTCCTGCCAGGCAGCTCCATCTCCAACATCCTTCTACCAATATATCCACTATCCCTCCTCTGAACATGTCCAAACCATCTCAGTCTGGCTTCTCTGACTTTGTCGCTAACACAGGCAACATGAGCCGTCCCTCTGATGTACTCGTTCCTTATCCTGTCTAACCTGGTCACTCCTAAGGAGAACCTCAACATCTTCATCTCCGCTACCTCCATCTCAGCCTCTTGTCTCTGTCTCACTGCTACCGTCTCTAACCCATAGAGCAGAGCTGGTCTCACCACTGTCTTGTACACCTTTCCTTTGAGTCTTGCTGACACTCTTCTGTCACACAACACTCCTGACACTTTCCTCCACCCGCTCCAACCTGCCTGCACTCGCCTCTTCACCTCTTTTCCACAATCCCCATCACACTGAACTGTTGACCCCAAGTACTTAAACTCCTGCACCTTCTTCACCTCAGCCCCCTGTAGCCTAACGCTTCTACCTTGATCCCTCTCGTTCAGACACATGTATTCTGTCTTACTACGACTGACCTTCATGCCTCTTCTTTCCAGAGCAAACCTCCACCTCTCTAGCTGTTCCTCCACCTGCTCTCTACTGTCACTGCAAATTACAATGTCATCCGCAAACATCATTGTCCAGGGAGATTCCTGTCTTACCTCGTCTGTCAGCCTGTCCATCAGCATAGCAAACAAAAAAGGACTCAAAGCTGATCCTTGGTGTAGTCCCACCTCCACCTTGAACTCCTCTGTCTGACCTACAGCACATCTAAATAAATAAACCAAACCAATAACTAAAAAAAGAAGTGGCTTTAAAATGAACTTTAAATGTCAGGTCATTACAAAGCTTTTTAAATAACTTTTTATAATGTCCAGGGCATGCACATTTGGATTTGGAAATGGTTTATTTTAATCAATCAAAGCAAGAGTAATGCACAAAAAATGCAATCAATCAACAAAGTGTTACATCCCTACAAATAAGTATCAAACATAGGATATTTAATCATCAAATCATAGATAGGAAGCGAAATTATATAATCCCTCCCCAGTTCAACCTTACAATTTTCTTTAAAAGAAATATCATACTCTGGTTCATAGCTTCTAATCAGATATTTATACCTTACCAACACAGATTCAGGTCATTAAGAATCCTTAATGAGTAAGTATCAATAAATCACATGACAAAGATGAAGTAATTATGTAAAATAGACATAACACTATTTCATCTCAAGCAAATCAAGTATCAAAAATAAAAATGATGTGCAGATTATTGTTCATTAGAAAAATCATTAATTAGACATAACACTATATCAGATATCATCATAAGCATATACAGTTTAAATATAAAAAATCCAAAATATATGCAGATTATTTTTCATTGGAATAACCATGAATATAAATCACTTTTTGAGAAACCAAGTGAAGTGATATAATTAGACATCAATCACTTTAACCCTCTTCAATAATTGGTTAAGTACATTTATGATTAGAATTACATGGTACTGCCGTGGAATAAAAAGGTCCATATTCTGTCCATTGCCTATATTTGGTTTTCCTTATAAAGTTCTCTTCACTCTGATGTCTGCAGACATAGTTTATCAAGGTCCTTATCCTGCTGCAGCTGATATCAGTGACAGGGATAGGCTCCAGCAGCCCCATGACCCCAAAAGGGACAAAACAGCTTTAAAAGATGATTAAATGACATTGGCTTCACACAGATTTGTAGGAATAAAATCAACAACAACAAAGTTTTGCATCGCCATTTTCAAACTATTATGAAGTCCGACTGAAGTGCAATTAGAACAATAAATAAAAATGAAAACCAACAAAATTTAAATCTTACATGGTCTCTTTCCCAAAACCAGATGGATGGGCCACTGCCATCATCCACACATGAGAAACAATGGATAAATTCTTTGGATGGTTGGGCAGGTGATTGCTCATTAGTCCGGAATTTGCCGCTATCCAGGCTTGCTGAGTTCACTTAGTGTCTGCTTTCATTTACGTTTTATCAGAGGCACTTCATTTATTTATTTCTCAACAATCTACCAATTCTCTGTAAGGGAATAGGCTCTCTGGTGTTTGTAACCTTAAATTAGAGTAGAAATTAATTGCCCCCCCCCCCCCCCCCAAAAAAAAAGAAAAAAAAATGTGTGTGACAAATGGAAGGGGGGCATGTTTTTGACTTGATACTTAGATTTCGTTTTTATCCAGAATTCATTTTTTGCCTGATTGTTTATAATTTAGCTACTATATATATATATATATATATATATATATATATATATATATATATATCCATCCATCCATTTCATAGACCCACTTTTTTTTTACTTACCCATGTGGGGCAATATAAAAAAGAAGAGCACACTTAGATTAGGTTTCTCATTTCTCTTGTTTCCATTTTTGAATTTGTTAACACTATTAACCTAGTATGTGATTTTTGTGTGCCCCTACTTTCACGTCAATGAGTGTAGCTTGGCCATGAAGTAGTGGTTCACCGTAAAAGGTGTATTCAAAAATGACCAGAAACCTTCTCTACATTTACAGGCATAAAACAAAGACGCATCTTTAAAGTCTCACTCCAATCATCTTTTGACATGAAATTGTTCTCAGCTGTCTTTTATTACAATTAGGCTATTTTTTTTTTGCCGAAATCAACAAATTGTATCATTTTTAAGGACATAGTTTCTGCAGAGCAGCAGAAGTTCATTAGAAATTCCCCTCTGAGTTGTTGGCGGGATTGTTGGAGTGGTTTAACCATGTCACCCACGACTGAGCGATCTGTTTATACACTTTCCTGCTAGCTTACAGCCCCTCAGGCTCTCTCTAAAGCCAACATTAGTGGTGCAACAAAAGCAATTTCAGAGATACTGGATCTAGCCTTACAGTTTGGAGCGAGATCGCCAGCTCAAACGAGGAAAACAAAGACCTACATGGATCTACGGGTGGATGCATCAGAATGGAGCGGAGCAGGAAGCTTGTTTCTACGAAACAAATGAGCTCTTTTTCAAACAGCATTTTTGGACTGCTCCTGATTCCCAGCGATTTCAATAAAGAAAAATACTCAGAAGTGCAATTTTAAACGTGATACTTAATATACGTCCTCCATCATGAGAAAAATCCCACACAAACATGTTGCAAACATAATTTTCATCACAGTGGGTCTTTGAAAACAGAACTCCATAAACATTAAAGCATCATCTGGTACATTGATTGATTGATTGATTGATTGGTGACAGCCAGTCACCTGAAAACGGGCCGACATTGTAAGTCACAGCTAACAGCATTTTAAGGGTTCTGACTATGGTCCGAGTAGGTTACAGGCAGTCAGCCACAATGGTTATAGCGGGGGTTGTGTAAATGTGCAGATGGCTCTTACTTACAATCCACCAAAGAACGGCATTTCTGTAACAAGTCCCACAGTGTAAGCAGTTCGCCAGCAAAAGCAGAACTGCGCTGCCTGGTTCCAAATACCCACCTCAAAATTTGTCAAAAGATTATATATCAATGGAGCCGAATGAGGCCAGTGGGGCTTGCCTGCCAGGCGTGACTCCAAAGCTGGCAACGTATCGGGGCCCCCTCCATCTGTTGCCCCGTTCTCTTTGTGTATTTTTGTGTGTGCCCTGGTCTGTGCTGCACCCGTCTCTGTTATCAGATGAACTCCAAGTCTTCTCTTTTTTCCTCCTATTAGGATTGAAAAGACATACCAGATGGCTCGTGGAATAAAAAAAACAAAAAAAAATCATACTCTTCCAGAAACACACAAGGCACCACCCACAGCCATGGAGGAGCTCGGAAATATTACATGTGACATACTTCTGACACAAAAACACACAACTCTTCCTGTTTGTTGGTAAATACAACAATGGCAGCTGCACATTAACCAACAGATCTGCTATTGTTATTAATCTTTTTTGCCTGGTCCAATTAACATGAACGTAGTCTGTACTTGGACTCTTCATAGTTATGGTACCCTTGTAGGGACATCTACAGGTACCCCAAATTTACACTGGTCTGTCTGCGGTGCACCTCTGTTGCATTGCGTTGAGAGTCCGTCTCACAACCGTCAGTTCATTTACATCGTCTCTTTTGCGTCTCTGGTCCATTCCTCCTCCCCCCTGGCTCCCAGAGGATGGATTTGTCCTGCCATCCCTGTGTGCAGTAGTTGGTCCTGCTTTCTTCGCTCATGTAAAACTTAAGCCACCAGGCCCCATGCCCTCTCGTTTCTCGTAAAATGCCCGTTATGTGTTTGTCATAAACGATGTTATGTTTTTGCACTGCCAAAATTAATCTTTTGTCGTCCATGAAATCGACGCTGGCGTGATCTGCAGTGTTAACGTGCGTTACTGGGTGGACGTCATCTCAAATATAAAATCGAATTTGATCGCGTCTTTTTTTGTTTTGAAAACCGGACTTCTTTTCCATTTCTCAGGATTTTTCCTCATGTGTCAACAGACGGGAAATAGAACTCCCTCATGCCGGTGGATGGATGGGAAACGCAGATATGATGCAGGCGATATTAACGTTCGATTGATGAATGAACGTTCAATTCTTTTATAGGCTAGAAGGTAAAGCATTCTTTCATTATTTTCTGTTGCCTTTCAGTTTCTTCATTCACTCTTACATTATGGCAAGTTTCCCAAATGATATTGGTTTTTGTTGATATTGATTCTACTGTCCCTCTTAGTAGAGATTTGAAAATTTTGATATAAATCATCACTTTAGTATTTTACAGACAACAGAATGTAATTTATTTTGTGTTTTTTTGTGTTTTGCTTTGATTCTGTGTGTTGGGGGATGTAGAGAGGAGAATGGCTTTTTTGTTTTCGCTTTGGGGTTTTGAGATTTGCTAAATGGAGTTACTGCCTATCTTGTTAGAAAAGACAAGTTAGTAACATTTAGTCTCTAAATTAAACCACAAAGGATACATTCGTTTTTGCTTGTTTGTTAGAAAATACATTTTTAAAAGGCAGCTTCTTCAATGGCATCAGCCCTGCTTCCTTTTGTTTATCAGCGCACACACAAACCACACACTCGGCCCTGAACAGCATGGATTGTCTGTGGCAAAAGACAATTAATGAATGCATATTTAAATCTTCTGTATGCTGGGCGGAGATTTAATTCAAATAATTATGATAATGCTATAGCTCGCTCCCATTTCTGGCTGATTTTACGTCTGTTTTGACCATGTGTCATCTGAATGTCTCACTTGACTTTCAAGCTGCCCTCTTTTCCCTTTCATTCCCGTGATGAAGCCTCCCCGAAGCAGTCATCCTTTCCCTGTAAATTGCTCTGTCTAACACCCCGTGTCACACTCTTGCATTATTTCATCCCAGCAGCTCAAGTCCCCACAGCTCCAACCGGCGATCAGACCGAAGCTGAAAATACCGCATGACATCAGTGCAGTGAAATTTCCCTCCCTCTCGCCAGATCATCTGATGCTATTTGTTTGTATTTTTGTTTTTTTTACCCAGGTTATCCAGGCTCACACGTGCACACACCATCATATTAGTGGCTGTGCTCATAACAGCAATTTGGTGATTTGAATTCCCTGTTGGCTGCTACCTTTTTCATTATAACGAGGAGGCAAAATGCAAAGGAGTTTGTGCGTTCAATATAACAGATATAATTAAAAACAAATGCGTGGAGACGTGCCTCACCATAGGATTATTCATTGTCATGTAGGGGAAAGACTACAGGGAGTGGGTGTCTCTCCTCCTGCCTCTCTGCAGTCCTGTGTCTTGGGTTGTCCCTCTCTGAGGTCCGTCATGTTGTTACTAGCTAAGATCCCTTGTGGCAGCGGTTCCTGGTCCAAAACTGGTACTGGTCTGTGGGTCAGTTGGTACCGGCCTGCAGAAAAAAATGAAATAAATAAACAAGACCTACATATTTTCTGTTTTATCTCAAATCTAATTCTGAAGGAAGTTTTATTTTGAAAAACTCCTGGATTGTAGCCACCACATCTGACTTAGGTTGTGTCCAAATTCCTTCCCTACTCTCTTTCTCTATATAGTTGGTTCGCCATTTTGTATAGCTGTGAATCTACATATTCCAAGATATTTACCAGAAGTCTCTGTGAAAAACCAGTGTGCATCGATGCTCACTAAATAAGCAAATATAGACCACAATGCATTGCGTCTGAACAATTTTTGCCAAAAAAAACGTTTTTTCTTAACAAACCATCAACGTTTTTATCTTCAGAAGACAATGGTTAAATAATCATTGCAAAACGCTCATATCAATGAGATTTTAGTTTTGTGAAATCGATGACGTCATATCCGCCATTTAAAAAAGAAAAAGAAAAAAAAGGTGAGCATGGTGTCCAAACTGCTTTTAGTATTCCGGGCACTAAATAGTGCCGCACTATATCGTAGCCTTAGTCTTGACGCATGTCAAGTCGCTCGGCCATGCATAGAAAATACGATAACGCTTTCTTTACAGTACTTATAATGTAACTACTGGGTTTTTACATGGTACTTTTTATGGATTTTATTGGGTACTTGCAGGGTGTTTTGTGTCTTCTTGGTACTTACTGTGTATTTATGTGGTACTATTTGATTCATACTTATGTGGTACATACTGGGTATTTATAATATACTTACTGGGGATTTACATGTTGTACAAAGGTGTCCTGTGTGGTACTTAACACATGTAAGAACAAGGTAAGTACAAATAAAGTACCTTGACCTTAAGGTCCGCACTCGATGTATGTTTCATGGTATTTACCATTAATTTACCACAGAAACTACCCCTTAACCCTTGTGCTATCTTAGATGACCCCACCCTTACATTGACGTGTTCTTCCTACCATGACAAAGGTGGATAAAGGTGGAAAGATTTCATGTAATCCATGGACACCAGTGAAGATCACAAATCATTGAAGAAAAAAGGTCTAGTGGGTCTAGATGACCCAACTCCCAATGGTAAAGTGCCTAGGATAGCACAAGGGTTAAGTATAATGAAACTGGACTGTAAAAGAAAGTTAGCCCTATTTTCACTCTATTACATGGTTCTTTCAGTAGTAAATGCTGGACATGTTCACGTATTACCTTCCCGTACAGTGTATAAACACACTTGGTCTTCTGACCTCACCAAATGAGACAATGCTAACTTGTTGGTAAGGGTAAAGTAACTACATTGTAAAAACATATTCTGGCTTGATTACTTCTAGTAACATGTAGCAAATTTAAAGAGAAACAAGACAGCAGTGAAAACAACAATCTTTAATATGATACACTTCTGCTGCATACAAAGTGTCATCACAATGACATTTGTTTTAACTACAAAACAGTAAAAAAGGAGCATTCCAAAGAACAGATATTATTTTCATATTTTCATTTTTCATATTATTTATCTTTTCTTCCAGAGTTTTGTATCGTTCCAGGAATGATTCACACTCCTTTGCATGGCTCATGAGTTTGTCACCCACCGTGAAAACAGGAAATGGCCCCAGATCCTCACCTTTTCCAGCTAAAGTCATTTCTGCAATAGTTGCAGTCAAATCTGTTGTATATTTGTCTATATCACACTGGCGACATGTGAGGATTGTTCTTTTTGTCCGTCAAAATTCCTTCAGCAGAGTTTGGTAACAGTGCAGGACTTCTTCAGAGTTAAGAACTGCAAAAAAATCACATTGCAAGCTCAAATGAACATAAAAAGCATAATGACTTTTATGAAATACAAAGTATATTTTAGTTATTTAATAATTTCTGTATTGAGTTTGATAAATCTCTATAAATTCTTTATTGTTTTGACTGCAATGCTTGAAATAAATCAATTATCCTCATTTATAAACATGATAGATTATTCACAACTGCACTTTTTTTGATGAAGTACAAAGTATATTTTACCTACACTAAACAAAAACACCAAAAAGAAAATAAAGGAAAAAATCAAAATTGCCATAAAAAAATCTAATTTGCTTCTGCTGTTATAAAAGCGTTCCCAGTGGTCTTTTAATTATGATTATGCTGTAATTTGCCAAAATAAAAAAAACATCCTTTACAAGGACATAGTTTCTGCAGAGCGGCAGTAGTTCATCAGACATTTGCCTCCGAGTGGTGGTCTTGGTGTGGAAGTATCCCATCATCTCTTCGTTTACACTCTCTCCCCACTAGCTTACAGCCTCTCACAACCCCACTGTAATTATTAGCGGCGCAACAAAAATGCAAAACAGTATTGAAATTATCCAGCCGTCCAGTTCTGATCCAGATTCCAGCTCAGACGAGCAAAACAAAGACGCACATGGATCTATTTGTCTGCAGGTGGATGATCTGAATGGAGCGGAGCAGGGAGGCTTTGACCCACCCATTTCAGTTGCTACATCACAACTGAGATTTTTTTCAAATGTCTTGTTTTTAATCTGCTCCTGATTCTTAAACATGTACTCAAACACGCAGTTTTAATCTTAAACTCTTTTATTTGTATCCTCCACAGTGAGAAAAATGCTACAAGAACATGTTAAAACTATCTCGCTCCTATAGGGGCGAGTCTTTAAGGAGCTGAAAACGAGGTGGCTGTGAAAAACTACTGTCTGCTTTTCTGAAGAAGTGAACTTTTTTTTTCATCTGCATGCAGTATTGAGGTAATTTATGGCAATTTTGGATGTGCACGTGTGACTCTGCATGAGTAATCGGCCTATTTCCAACTGTGTTTCAGCTGCTGCAAGACAAATTCAACATTTGCCTTTTTCTTCTCCTACTTTCCTGTTCAAGAGGCGTAAGTGGAAATGATGAATAGTTTCACAAAAGTCGTTTGTGGACTAGAGAAACGGTCAGATTCTGACAGTCACCAGTCATTCCCAGCTCCAGAGCATCACACTGGAAAGGCGGTTCTGGATTTTTTTCCTCTGCCTTTGACCCCATCTCTTTCTATTACCCTTCGCTGCACTCTGAGACCCCCCCCCCCTCCCCTCCCGTCTCTCTCTTTTTTATTCGTGCTTTATCCTGCACCCCTCTCTTTCAGCTCTGCAGCCCACCCTGCTCGGAGCTGTATTGGTACATGCCATGAGAAAGCCCATCTCTAGGAGGGAGGAGGGAAGGGTGGTCTCAGTTCTCAGCTAGGAGGCTACTGTAGTCCTCTACACACACACACCATTCACAGACATCTCTGCGCGCGTGGAACCGTCTCCAACCGTCACGACAGAGCAGCCCGCGTCCGCTTCAGCCAATCGAGAAAAACCAAAAAAAACAACAACCCAAAAAAAGAGGGATACGAGAAGAAGGGTGGGAGGGAGAGCACGCAAAAGAAGAGGTGAAGAGCCACAGAAGCAAAACACAAACATCGCTGTCCGTCACTCTGACGTCTCCCCTCATGCACCCGCTGTGGCGTGTGTGAGTGCAAGAGGAAAGAAGGAAGGAGGAAAAAGAGAAAAACCCGTGGAGCTCCAGCTCTCTCCTTGCTCCACATCTCTGTCATTTCGCCCTCTTGTGCGCAAAGGCAAGTTCCTCCCGGCAAAATGAAAGAGATGCTTTTAGTGAATTCTCCTCCGAGAGGGGGACAATGAAGAGGAAGGGGCGACAACACAGCGGGGAGCAACACAGGATTTCTAGAATGAATTGATGGCTTTCTGCTGCATGCGCTGGGAACAGCACTGAAGTCTGTGAATCAATGAGGTAAAATTCCTAATCTCACATCATCTTCTCTTTTTGTTTTTTTGTTCACTATGCCTGACTGACTTACATGGTCAGATAAGCATCTGAAAGGCACTTGAAGGCATGCGATGAGCTTGACAAAGATGAGCCAGTTTAATGCTGATTTGGTTTGGAGATTGCCATCTTAGTCCCCGGGTTGCAGGGCTCTGTGGAAGTGAGACGGGGGGGGGGGGGGGGGGGGGGGGTGTGAAAGCAGTGCATGCTGGAAGCTGGAGAGAGGCAGCGTGAGCTGGAAGCTGGAGGAGCAGTTCAGCGTCAGCCTGATGAAAGGAATTGGCAATAATCCTCATGATGAGCATTTGAGTGCTGAGATAGCAGACGGGCACAGACCCATTTTCTTTGAACAGAACAGCAGAGACGTGAGTTCAGCTGGAATTCTCTGATCAATGGGAATTGATTTCCCTTGTTTTTTTGTTTTTTTAAATAAATGCATTTTTAATCTTGCAGTACAGATAAAGAAGTCTGATGAAAGAAGGTGAGGTGCAGAAAAAGAGGTCCAGAGGGAAATCTTTTGTTATGCTGATTCTGAGCAGTTTGACCCCATAAGAAATGAATGAACGAACCAACAACAACAGAAGGGATGCATGGCTCACGAAAAAGGGAAGTTTTTAGAAATGTTGCTTCTATGCAGCTATTCATTCTCCCCACATTGTGGTTCAAACCTTGATTTTTGGGTCCCAGTTTGGTTTCAGTCTGATATATATATGATGTGCTGATTTCAAAGCAACAACAAAAATAGGAAAAATCTGTTGTGAAATGTTCTAATAAGCAAAAAAAACAAACAACTTTCAGTTGTATGCCTGTCATAAAACAATAAATACTAAATCCTTCTTAAATTTAGCACAATTGTTTGACACTTTCAACGTAAACATCCTCGGATGGTAGGGATGCTACGCTTCGCTTTCCCTTTTCGGTTTAATGTTGGAATGCACGGTGATTAGTTTGTAATATCCTAGGCACGGTGATGATTGTGTATGGCTTCAGAATAACAAGAAAGTGTGCTTTTAGAATTGGCGCTTGGTTCAGGCTTGGAGAATTCAGGATTTTATAGCCTACATATTTAATAGGTTGTGTTGTTTCTGGGTCCAGTATCATGTGTGTTCTTTTTGCAAATGCTGTTGTATTTAGTTGGCGGCACATTATTGTTTTCCCCAAGATATGACAGATACACGAGCAGCTCTTTTTGTTTTTCTAGATGAAACCATGGAAGCAGATTTTTAAAAGTCTAAGTAGCCCAACCAATTTAATTTCATTTTCAATGGTTCTTTACAAGATGCAGCAGTGTAGCAGTGGGTCACCCTTTTCATTTACATTTCTGCTTATAGCTATATCCGTCCCACTGGAATTCAAGTACTACAGGGTGGCACAAACCGGGGGGGGGGGGGGGGGGGTCAAAAGGTTTGGGCCTCCATAAAAGACAAAAGGGCATCAGCATGTTTCTAAAAAGTTCAGTTTGGTCCACTTATGACAAGCTAACACCCAGTTTGACATCAGTCCCCATGAGCAAATGTGTTTTCCCTCAAAATTATGTTTTCACAAGCCAGTCGGAGAAGAAGTTCATGGAAAAAGATGACGTGCAATCTCTTCTGTACTCTTAGCTTTTTTAAATAAAATACAGATGTGAGCTGTTTGTTTTTTCCAGCAAATGCCTAAATGTATAAATTAGATTATTTTCCAACAAAATCCTCAAAAATGTTGTGACCTTGAGCCTTAAGAGAACATCTTTTTAAAGCAAAACTCTTGGATTCTCTTCAGCACTGTGCTGAAATGCATTATTTCCACACAGCAATGCATTTACGCTGCACATGCTGCCAGCTGTTTGTCGCATGCGTGTTTGCATGCCTGTGTGCAGCTCTGCACCCTCTGACCGTGTGTAATTTTAGTTTCTGCTCAGTCAGGCAATGTCAGCAAATAGTGTCCGGATCTCATTTGGGGAGACGGAGGGTCTTCATTTCACTCTGTCCTTCGGGTTGCCTCTCGGTGCATTCAATGCAGCGGCCTTCTGGGCAGGAAATAAAACCCTGAAGTTGCTGCAATTCTCATCAAAATACCTCTGTTATTGTGTGAAATGAGTAGAGTTGATGACAAATATGAAGAAGTTGTTTTGCAATTATAAAGATTAATACCATGTACCATATTTCTAACTCTATTTACTATATTATAAGGTGCACCCTCAATGAATGGTCTGTTTTTGAAATAATACAAGGTGCACCGAACGCAAGACAAAAGAGTCAGAAATAAATCTGTCAGTCATTCAGACTGTGTTCACATGAACTCTAACTTGTTTGTAACACGCTACATGTTAGCTACGCTTGAAGTCACATTAGCGTATTCGCAATAATCACGTGACACGTTTTTCTACTTTGACTTAAAATGGCCTAATCATAATTAAATGATCTCTGGGAACGCTTTTAAAAAAATCAAAAGATGACCGGAGTAGGATTTTTAAAATATCAACAAAGGCAACTGTTTTGGACATATTGTAATGCATTTAGGTGAATTTATCTCCACTTCTGCCATTAAATTTCCCGGCCTTCATAGGTGTTTATTGTTGTAGAAAAGGAGGTATGTTGTATTCCTCAGTGGGTTCAGTGCTAAAGGCTGATGTTATGAGGCAGCACACTACACTAAAAGGAGCACCGTCAGTGAATGGTCTATTTTCAAAAATGTGATTTATTTACAGCGCAGCTGTTCACAAGAATTTGTTTAGAACCTGCCCCATGCTAGCTACATACGAAGTGTTAGCATATTCACAATACCTACTCACTACTTTATTTGCAACACATAAAAAACACACGGATAGCGCTAGAATAAACATGACTGTGACCACGTTATCCCCCAACCTTGTTAGTAACATCACGTCTACATGTTAGCCACGTTAGCATGTATCAGCAACGCGCAGCCAGAATGAATCCAGGTATGTGGTGCTCTGGAATTTTAAGACGCACTGTCATTTTTGAAGTAAATTAAAGTATTTAGGTGTGCATAAAATAGGGTAACTTGTTTTTGACCGTTAAAAAAAATGTGTCGTTTTTTTTATTCGTTTTGCATTTCCTCACAGAGGAAACATCATTTCGGTTTTGATTTCAATTAAGAGAAGCCCTTTCCATCTACAGTAACGCAGAGCTAATGGGTGATCGTCCAGAATAAGCACCCACATCCTTTAATTACTAAAGCTTTTAAGCTAATAATAAGCTTCCAAATGTGAGGCAATAAATGTCAGAAACACAAACCAAGATTTACTCACACAAACTGAATTTGCACACTTCTTTCTAGAGCGTTGAGAAACACATAAAATGTGGTATGAATCTATCATACTGTGTTTTGTTTTGTTTTTTCCCTTAATGATAAGGAATCCGACTTGATGTTGGGAGTCTTTTCCAACACAGCTCAAAACTAGTTTTCAAATGTAACAATAAAACTGTCAGAAAAGGCTTTCTGCACCAAAACATCTGCAGTTTTTCTGCTGTTCACCTATTTTTTTATTTATTATTATTATATTATTATTTATTTTTATTTATTTTTTTTTACATCTACACATTTGAATTTAACACCTTAATTAAAATCAATTCCAGTCTTGATTTTGCAGTATTAATGAATAGATTGTCTCAGGTTTGTCCTACTTTCTGCTCTTTCTTTCATGTTGCTTCTTCTTCTAAACTGACACATATAAAAGCTCAGGATTTTGCAGACAAAGGAAGTAGGACATCTGTCATCCTGACATCCGTCAGGAATAGAATACCATTTTTTTTTCTCCCAATTTTGATTCGTCAAATCTCAAGCATTTGTTTAAAAGTCACTGATCATCCTTTCACATTTGGATTTTTGGCAGATGGATGCAGTCGATGAATCAGCTGCAGTTTTCATGTATGACAGATCTGTGAGTTCACCTCAAATGCGCAATAATTTTATGCCACTTTGTGGTTTTGCAGCCTGAAAAACCACTCAGTTTGACTGAGGTTCTCTGTTTTTGTGTGAACATTTCAAAGCATGTGTCATTTAAGCATAGCTGCTTTATTTCATGCGTCATATTCAGGCTCTTTGAAATATTGCTGTCTTAAAGACCCACTGTTATGAAAATGGTGTTTTTGGTGTTTTCGCCATGTTCTTGTGGCAATATATAAAAACAAAAAATGCATTTCTGACTATTTCTTCCTTCAAATCATTGTGAATCAGGAGCAGACAAAAAAAATGCTGCTGGAAAAAGAGTTTGTGATGCAGAAAATACGCAGGGCGGGCCATGAGCTTTCAGCAATGTGACGGGAAGGGGGGACAGGGTTGCTCTGCACCAATGATCCAGCCCACAACTCAGAGGCTAATTTTTTTATAAACTACTGCCACTCTGCAGAAACTATGGCCTAGAAAACGACTCAGTTTTGGCGAAAAACAACATAATCATAACTAAGAGACCACTGGGAACGACCAAAAGACGTTGGACTTTAAATATATTATCAAAGAAAACTTTTTTGAACATGTAGGGCATCTAGGTGAATTTATTTTCACTTCTACCATCAATGTCCCCTGCTTTCATAGGTGTTTATGGCAAACTGTTCTCAGTTTTTGCCTAATTATTATTGTAGAAAAGGACAGGTATGCTAGATTCCTCAGAGGGTTCTGTGGTAAGGGCTAAACCAGGGCCTCTCATTCCTGGTATCCCCCTGCCTGTTGTCCAGCTCCGCCTGCACTGCTAGCTGCTGATCACCTGGACCAGGTGGGTCATTCAAGAATCTGGAGACATTGGGTTGAGCTAATCAGCAGCTAGCAGGACTTGGAGATCTGGAAAACAGTCAGGGTGGTAGATCTCCAGGACCGGGAATGAGCAGCCCTGGGCTACAATAATAAGTAGTACGGTCTCGCCGCAAGTAAAGGTTACTGCACCGCTAATGTTTGCTTATGGCACCCGAATATATGGTTACCAACATAAGAACAAAATCCAAGCTGTCTGATGGCATGGGTAATCATGGTAATATCTATAAAAAAAAGTGGGTACACACCCTTTGTAATGAATAGTTGAGACACAAAGACAAAGTGAAATGCCAATGAAGAACAACCCGTCACGTCTTGCTGCTCCGCTGCTGTGTACTCACCGTCTTACACTCCTCCGGACACCTAAAATCTGTCTGGCTCCCCGTTAAAACAGCCACTGTTGAAGCTCATTATTGTTCTGCAGAGGAATTAGAGCAAACTGTGCATCACAGATTCTCGCTGTCTTCTCTCCTGCAGCTCTTTCTCCCTCAGGGACAGCGGTTGTTGTGCCTGCAGTACATCACAGCAGCTTGTAGTGACCAGAAACTGCGGATAATTAGATGCTCAACTCCTCCGAACTTGCTGGGGCTGTAGAATGCATCTTGACTTATTTCAGCAATTTCAGAAAGGCTGCCAAAAACAATCAGTGTGTGGGCCACCAATACTCACTTATATGGAGAATTGAACTTGAAAGGCAAGTATTATAGGAGGATGGGAGGGTATCTGACAGTGGAGAGGATGTGGAGCTCAGAACAGGAAGGAATGTAAGACCCACTCAGATGAAAATGGTGTTTTTGAACATGGTTTTATGGAGGACATATATGAAGACAATTTTGATTAAAATTGCATTTCTGACTATTTCTTTATTCAAATTGTAAATAAGGAGCCGATGAAGAAATGCAGTTTGAAAAAGAGGTAATTTCAACAGAGTTTTTTGAGTTTTGGCTAAAAATGGACTAATCACAGTCGAAAAACCCCTGGGAACACTAAAAAATAGATTAAAAGAGGATCGGAATTGGTGTACAAGTCCAAAAAGAACTGAATTATTAAATCTGCTCACAGATTCTTCTTTTTCATGAGATTATGTAGCTTTTCACAAAGGATTTGAGATCATAGCGCAGGTGTTTGGGGGCCATAATGGCTACCGTCATAATTGCACTTTAATGAAGGGCCAGTTGTGAAAGGGGCTCGTGATAAGTTTATATTGGAAACCAGCCTTCACTCTGCGCTAAAGCTGCCGTTTATTCCAGTCCCTCTGAACTCAGCAGCAGCGGTCCTTAGGTTTGCTTCTTTCTTTGCTGATGCTGTCATGCCCATAAGCCATAAATAAAGCGAGTCAGACGCACGCTACACTTATATATCATTTGCTGGCAAATGAAATGGCTTTTTTTTTCAGCAACAAAAGAAATCATTATTCCAGCCTGAAAGGCCACATTTATTTACATTTTATTAGTCTCAGAAAATAAAATCTGCATCATTTTAACAAATGAGTGTCTCTGGCTGCTTCTGTTTCATATCTACCTATGTAGATGGTCAATAAAAGAACATTTAACTACCGTAAAAGGTTTCCGAAGTCAAACAGCTGGCCTGATGGGGCGATTGCAAAATGTTTTACTTTTTTTTTTAAATTGTATCTGGACACATTTTGATTGGTTTTCCCTCAGGAAGCACAGCTGTGTTGGACAAGAGAATGATTTTAGAAGCAGTTGCCAGCGTTAAATCAGTTGCTCAGTCATCAGGTCTCTTCAAAATGAAGATGGAGAAGAAGGACAAAGGCCTCCTGTGCGTTCAAGCGGCCATTTCCACTGAAAGGTGCATTTGAGGCTTCTGCATTCAAAACTCTGGCATTCATACAGGTTTTGCAGTTTTTGGGCTCTGCATGTCAGACCAGGTTGAACTTTGACGTTTGAACGGCATCCCTTTTAATTCTCCGAAGTGCCAACCGTTTGAAAATTGATCAGGGATGAGAAATAAATAATTGGAATTGGAATTCTGCAACACCAAGTCTTTCAAATATCGTAACAGAGCTGTGAAAGAAAAAAGCCGAATCAAGACTCAATAGATTTACACCGCTTTGCCAAGCCTCTTCCAACTGTAGGTGGTGGACATGTGCTTGTAAACAGTAGCAAAAGAAAAGAAGAAGAAGAAGAAGAAGAAGAAGAAGCCTCTACCTGCTTGGTGACCACCGTGGGCTGAATGTGCAGTCAGGAACTAAGAGGTTTGGTGCGAAATGTCGCAGTGGTGCAAATCTTTCTCCAGGCTCTCTCTTTCACATCTCTTTTCCCGTTGACTGACTTACAATGTACAATTCCGGCTGCACACAAACCAGTTCTCTTCATTTCCTCTGAGTTGATTTGTCCGCAAAAAGAAATAATAAAAAAGAGCTCCTTACTAGGGATGGGTACCGAGCCCCGGTAATGAACGAGCCCCGGGGCAACATCCGTCAAGACCGCAGTATCGTTACGATCTGACCTCAACGGTTCTGCTATCCGTACTGGACAAAATAACCTCTTTTTTCGTGTATTTTACTTTTCAAGTTGGAAAATGTATGACGTAAAATGTTTTGTTAAAAAACATTGTTGCATAATGAGGAAATAAAACACTATGTTCTTAATTTATTCATTTATTTTTCGTCCTCAAAACGTATCAATAAGAGTATTGTTAAAATACAGTATCGATAAGCAGTATCAATAAGAGCAGTAGTATCGTTAAAACCTTACCGATACCCATCCCTACTCCTGACCGAGTCTTCAGCTTCACACACCCCCCTCTGCCAAAGCACGTTAGGCCTCACAAGACCAAGAATACATAGAAACACCAACTGTTTGCTCCTCTCGCCTTGGCCTGGAATGCATTCTATAAGGGTAGCAATTATATAACATAAGAGAGAAGAGCCTCCCTCTTTTGTTCAAGGCTCTGAACCTGCAGTGACTATAGCAGAGACGACAGGGCCTGTTAAAAGTGTCAAGCCTGGAGGGAGGAGCGGCTGCATTTAGCAAACTGTGAAGTGGAGTAGAGTGCCACCCCACAGAAAGTGGCCGTGATTAGGAGGCAGAGACGATAATTTCACATGATGACAAAGGTCTTCCATTATTGTCACCACAAGCTCGTGATGATAATGTGACCCGACAGCGGTGCTGAATGCTGTGGGGGTGCGAGTGAAATCTGACTAACATCTGAGGAGCTGCTGGGGGTGTCTGAGACGAAGCAATGTTTTGGGCTGAAATCAGACGAGTAATCAAAGAAAAGGAGTTTCAATCCCTCCTGTGTTCTGTCGAAGTGCTTTCAAAGATGGTTTGTTCTGTAACTTTTTTTTTGTGCCTTTTGTTTCTTTGGTAAACATCCACTTCCTGTCTGTGCCGCTGCAATTACTCACACATTAGGAAGCAGCAAAGGGCTGCACACTGTGTGATGAAGGAATCCGGGGTTTCAGGCTCAAACAAGCTTACTCAATTGCCCTTTTGACAAAATCCTACAGGTTTTTGTCATAAATCCCTCAGATTTAACAAGAGTAAGTATCCGTCCAACTCTGCTGGGTAAAGGATCACCTTGTGGTCATGCTGAGAGAACACAAGCACCACTAATGAGCCTGGTGCATGAACACATGCATGTAAATATTTGGAACAGCTTTGGCAAAAACAATAAAAAAAAACAATCATCACCTTCAACTGGGTCCTTTAAAAACAGCAACAATTGAGAGATGTTGAAACAACAGGTGGTGAGCAGAGACTCAGCATCTCTGCAATTTGGCATCACCAGCTGTTTGGGATGCCTCAGCTGCAATGACAACAAATTATACTGCTGGTGTGCTGACCAGCTAATCTGTCCCCCTGAGTGAGATTAGCTCCGTAAACATTTATAAGAAACATGGAATAAAACATATTTAATGCTGTCACTGATTTCAGTTTCTATGGCTAATGTATTTACCTTTAGTACTACAGATGTCAGAAGACCCAAAACTGGATTCAATTGGAAAAAAACATCATTTAAAAAAATACTTTGACATAATTTAAAGGCAAATAATTAATTAAGAAAAGAAAACATTATCAAATATAAAAAAAAATAATAATAATAACACTGAAGAATGGAGAAGCAGCAGGCTGAGAAGACTTGTGGTAAAGGCTGTGGACAGTAGAAACTAAATGATCAGAAGGATCATTGCTAAAGGAAATGACTAAGAGGTAACTCAAAGACTTTTTGGAAAATTTGATTTAGCAAAATTAATAACAAAGTACGGGAGTAGGGGTGGGATTATATAAGCTTGCTTCTTCCCACTCCTTTTCAAGCAATAAATCAAACTGTACTTATACCTCAGTTAATGATCACTGTATTTAATTAAGCATATATGATTTAAGTGACATTTTTGTTTTGTTTTCTGTCTTTTTAATCTATGCATTTCATCATTTCTGTAATGAGTTTGATAAATATGTGTAAATTCTTTATTGCTTTGACTACAATGCTTGAAATCAATCAATAAAATCAAAATCAAAATCAAAAAAGTATGTTCATTTATCTTCTTAGAGACCCACTCCAATGAAAATGGAGTTTTTTCTTTTGGCATTTTCCTGATAATGGAGGACTAATATTTAGGAAATTAAAATTAAATATAGATGTCTGAGTATTTCTTTATTCAAATAGTTGTGATTTAGGAGCAGACAAAAATAATGTCACTGGGAAAAGTTTATAAGCGTGACATAGAACCGACTTCAACAGGCCACAAGCTTCCTGCTCCGCTCCATTCTGATCCAGATCCATGAACGTCTTTATTTCCCTGAGCCCACATCTGGCTCAAAACTCTAAGCTAGCAGGAAATGGATGGCGGGAAGTAGAGGAGGACTTACTTTGTGTCATTGGCCCTGCCCACAACTCAGAGGTAAATTTCTGCTGAACTTTTTTGTTACTTTATTTCATTAACTTGCTTTTTAATATTTCAATACATTCAAGTTAAATCCCATCTTAAGTTAACAGAGCAGTTAGAGTTTTCCTAAACCGGGTCAGACGCCTGAACAGGAAGATGCACCCGTGTTTGCACCTTTCAGGACACACGAGGGAGCCGACGCCTGTCCGCACAGGGAGGTCCTGACAGAGCGTCACCAGGAATGAAAGCAGAGCCGCTTGGTTTGATCTTTGGCTGCAGAGCGAAGCGTCTTACAGGGAGATCCCCAGAGTGTTGCGGACATTTTGTTCAGCAGTCCGCTGCAGTGTTCTCAGAGTCACCAAGGAGGCAGAAGCCATTAGTCACCGAGACATCCGACCTCTAAAAGCCCAGCGGAATCTAGAAATAAAAGAAAGAGAAAAACATTGACTGTTGGTGATGAAAACGTTTAAAGATACAACTAAACAGCAGCAAAAGAACATCGCTTCCAATCTGTTTTTATAACATACAAAAACCTTTTTCAGTTGGCTTCATTCTTTACTTATGGAACAAAAATGCTAACAATCCAGATTTGAACAAGAAAATCCAGTTAAAATCTGCAGAAAATGACAATAAAAAACCAACATGTCCCATTAAAATAAACCCAAATCAAACCCTTTTTTTCTTCCCTGTACATTTAAACTTTTTTTTTAAACATTTATGAACCAAGCTGGATCTCATTGATCCATGTCATGTCAAATATGTTGAATGTAAACATGAATACAAGCTGAGGTTAAAGAAAGTTACTAAAATAAAATTCCTCCAGAACTGATAGTTTTTCATGAAATCTAAAAGACAGACCTTAAATACATCAAACCGAGGCCTTGAATGAATAATTGTTGTGCTTTCTTATGCAGCCTGTTCTTTTGTAATAGTGAATAATTTCGTTTTTTCTCATAACGGTTTAATGCTCTGCAGTCTGTTGGCTGTTCCCTGAAATGGGATGAAACGCTGAGGTATGTTTTGTGTCAGAACAGGGAAAAACCAAAAGAGAATTCCCTCTCCCAAGTGACAAAAAGAATCCAGTGGCATCAATGATTTAGGGTGTTTTCAGACTGGACACATTTGGTTTTCAGTCTGAATACACCCGAGCAGACCCTGGTCCGGGACCAGGAACCGCGCTTGGACACATCTTTCGAGGTGGTCTCAGTAAGTTCCAATCGCACTGAGCTTCGGTTCACTCCGACTTTTCTGAAGCTGAAGGCAATCTGTGCCGCCGTCTCCCCAGTAACCGCCTTGCAGCATGTCTGCGCCGGAAAAGACAGACGTTTGCTGGTCTGTTTTAAGAACGTTTCCTCTAAATAAGCTCCATCCCCCTCCTTTGACACTTTCAAAAATCTGTCTCTTCTTAACATCTGTCATGACAAGAAACCACCTCATCGGAGATGTGGTGCCTGGAGTGAGACCCTAAATGGGAGTTGGAGGGGAGTCTTTGAGGACGGGGCATGGGATGGGAGTAAAACGGTGAGAAAGAAATAAAGCCCTGTGTCTTCTAGAGAGGCAAAACATAATATTTTGTAAAGCAGAAAAGATCATTAATATGGAGTATGGGGGCCACCATGGTAATAAAATTTTTTAACACATATAGAAGAATAATAGAAGAAGAATAAAGATCTAAAATTATCAAATATAATTTCAAGAAATATGACGCCTGGATTCATGGCTTTCTCCAAAAGTCTAAAGTGACCCGGATTCTCTATGGACCTCAATCTAATGTCTGCAGACATAACAACAAAGATAACTAGAAACTCTGAGAACGAAAGAAAGAAAGAAGAACAAACTTCCTAAAAAGAGAAGTCTTATAGTGGCGGCGTACTGCTCCTTCCTGTGTCCAGCAGCCAATCCCCTGCAGGCATTTGCACAATGTCCTTATCAGGAGCTGTTCACCACTTTGGTCTTTAAAAGTTGGTTCCTGTTTCCGTAGAACGGACCTGTTGACCTTTGGTTGACTTCAAATGGGTTCATGAAAGTAAGTTGTGAGTTCGAGAGAACCCGGGTTGACTGCTGTGCTCGTCTGCAGACGAGAGGTGAACTTCCTGTTGCGTTGGCGTTTTGTCCAGATGATGAAGCTAAAGGTTGTTTTAAAGAGGCTGGCGCAGTGATGCAAAGCATTTAAGCTAGCTGACCGGAACTTCTTTTTTCACCGTGCGGTTATCACTTTTTAATACACACCCAGCAGCCAATCAGAATCGAGTATTCAGCCAGACCATGGTATAAAGTTATGGTATGTAAGAAGGCACGATATAACAACATGATATAGAAAAGACTTAAAACAGACATGTTGAGCTGCTTTGGTTCATTTGTTCTTTTAAAAAGTAAATTTACATGATCTAAATTTTACAACCTAATAATTTTTTTAAATTCACCTTGTACTTAATCCACAGTATTTTTTTTTCTTTTCTTTTCTTCTGGTTTCATCTATAAAGTCCTCACCCCCCACCGTGTCCTCGCCATGGCGGTTCAGACAGCAGCAGCTGGATGAACCCATTCTGGAGAAGAATATCAGATATGACTTGACCTAAAGCTGTTTGTTTTTCCATCCACTTTGCAACTTTTACTTATTATGGTAAAAAAAAAAAATATCAACTGTAAACTAGTCTGGATCCAGAACGACCATAGACCGTCTTGGGAAACTCCACAGGGAATTATTAATGTTTGCATTGCTAAATGAAAATTCACACTGAAGGGTGCCCTTTGTGTTGATTTATGAGGCTCAGGCAGCCTGGTTTAATTGTGGTGTGTTGTGGGATGAAGACTCATTGAGTAAACTTGTGAGGCATAATGAAGATGTGTGCATTAAGAGCAAACCGACACGTCCAGCGGAGAGCATTCTTATCATGGATTTGCTTCTCCAAAGACATGGTGGTGAATTAGTGGTCTTATTCAAAAAATATACATATATATTTTTCAATTTTATTTCAAACACAAATGAAAATAAACCCAAGAATTGGAAATAGACAGATACAACAAGACAGTGTACTTGAAAGGAGTGGGTTATAGAGAAATCTTGGTTGACCCCACCCCTTTTTTTTTTTACAACACCTGATCATCTGCATTTTTCTATTGAAAGTTTTGTTCAAAACATTCATTCCATTCTGCACAGCACCTATGCAGAAGGGACATTTTTGTGTTAATTGATCATTTCTGGCATTGCAAGGTTCCATTAATGACTTCTTGTAGTTTTTTTTTTGAATACATGTAAACTTTTACTCTTTGTTAAATCCACACCACAAATTGAGAAGCACATTTTCTTTTTCGTTGCATGAATGCTCTGCTTTTTGAAGTTCAGCTGATTTCTTAACTCATAACCCCCATCTCTGTCCTTCAACATTTGTTGGATGTTTGTTGGAAGTTAGTTATGTCTGGCTTTATGATGAGTACTGTTTTAAGTTTCACTAGTTCCCGTGATTTCAATAAACCCGACCTTAAAGAAGTGCATTTCATCCATAATCCACACCATGAACGATTCTTCATTTTCCATATTTCGATGTAAAATATTTTTATATTTCCCCAAACTTTTACACTGTACTGTAAATATATAGTATTATCAATGAAAATATTAGTAATCATGCTTTGTGAGTAAGTGTGTGACGCACTTTTTCCCAACACTGCTATGTTTTTACCCACTTTAGCTCTGACCTGCTTTATTTGTGGCTTCCAGATTATTTTGTCGTCCATAATTATTCCAAGAACCTCAATTTCAGTCACTCTTTTAAAACATTATTATCAATAGCAACTTTTATTCCTATATCTGCAAATCTTTCAATTTGATTGTAATTTTGACTATGCTGCTCTTTTTTTAACAGCTTTTTATAGTGCAGACAACATAAAAAAAAAACCTTGGGCTCATTATTAGGCAGAGCCTTGATGTGGTTTGAGAATCCATTGTTAGTGCTAATGATGCTGCCAGGCCCATGAATTCATCAGCAGCAACAATCTCATTTTCTGCTGATCTTAATCTTCAGTGTTAACAAACGGGGTGTTTGTCAGACATAAATTATGGCTCCAGGCTGAGCGGAAGCACGCAGACGACGACTTGTCATTTGATAGTCGATGCTGATGTCTACTGCTTACATATCTGCTCCACTGGACAGCGTGAAGGTAAAATCCCCAAATCAAAAGACGCCCTTCAGTTGCCAAATTCTTTTCGCTTCGCTTGACATTTTTAAGCTTTAATAAACTGTCGGACTGACGTGAACCACAAAACATTTAGTCTCATTTCACATGAGCTGCTGGACCTCAGACAGCTGTCAATCAGTACTTATTAAAAGGGAAATGTCGCTGTTGAGGGTTTATGGCTTCCATTTTTAAACTGATGCTCTTCATCCGAGACCAATTTTTGAAGCGTACGGAAGACACCAATGGCCTACTTTTTTTTTGCCCATTGTCTTGTGATAACGCCATCTACTATCACAAAAAAAAACTTTTCTCAATTAAAAGGATAGTAGATGTTGTTATCACGACAGTAAAAAAACGTTTTCATGTCGTGATAGCGAGACAACGAATAACGTACTTTTTTCATTTTTCTACAATCCGTAGCAAAACAAAGCAATTTCTCAGAGAGAATGTCAAACCTATGATCAATTTCTGATTGATTACTTTAATCGCGGTGCAACTCAGTCAGAGATCGTTCTGATGTTCCGGTCATAAACAACGGCCAAATCAGTCACTGCTATTTGAGCAGAAATATGGCTCAGCTACAGCTGCAGAGGCCCTATTCCAATTTTCAGTCTTCTCATTGAAGCACTATTGTGACAATAAATAATGAGATCTATCTCATTATTATGAGATTATTATGAGAAAATAGAAAAAATGAAATAAAAGAAGAAGTCGTTATCACGAGAAAGTGGTTCGTGGCTTTTTGTAGAAAAGTATGAAGGTCACAACATTTTAATGCAACACTTAAGTGTCTTCTTAACTTTGCATCATGGGAAAACATATTTCTATGGGAATGAAATAGTGAACGGCACTCGCAGGAGCCTTCTGGGTTTTTTTTTGTGAAGAGACTACTGGCAATTTTGAGAGATGTGTACATAAATGTAAAAAAGCAGTAAAATAAATATACCGTATTTTCGGAACTATAAAACACACTTAAAAGCCTTAATTAAAAAAAAAGAAGCATATTCCGGAGCGCCTTAAATATACATTCATTCTGGTTGTGTTAAGTGATGTTGAAGTTATTTTAAGAGGTACACGCTCTGTCAAAATGTCAAAGTTACTAGAAAACAAAGTTGGGTGTTCTTGTGAAAATGCTAACGTGTTGCTGTGCCTAGCATCCCTGCGCCGCTAGCCAGCAGTCTGGTGGACAGCACTGAATTCCCTCTTAAACCAGTGTGGCCAAACACAGGTGGCTGTGTGGCTTTCCTATTAACAAGGTTGGGCGTTAGCGGGATCACAGTAATGCTTGTTTTAGTGGTTTTAGTCTGGGGGTTTGTGTAGAGAGTTACAGGCAGCCTATTGTGAATATGCTAACATGGCTAACGTGTAGCATGTTATAAATACATTCTAGAATTGTGTGTGCAGTTAGTAAAGTCTGACTGGCGTGATGACTTTTTTGTGTGGCTTAGTGCTCTTTACAGTTCAGTGCACCACATGATACAATTATATTTACCTCATCATTTGCTGTGCCCTATAGTGCAGAAAACATAGTATATTTCTTTATTACCATCTTGAACACATCAATAAAAATATAGGCAAAACTATCACTATGAGTAAAAGATAAACTATTATGGAAATGTGTCTACTCAGAGAGAAAATGTTCATTTTACTACTTTTGGGGTCATTTTTTTATTATTTTATTCCGATCTAGTTTTGCATAGTACAGAAATGACAACCAAAACACCTGCAGGTGTGCTGGCTGCAAAACCTCGTGCTAAAGTGTGCAGCGTGCTGAGGAGTGAAAGATGGCAGGTCTTCACCGCAGCCTGTTGTTATTGTTGGGCTCCCTGCGTGACATTTCATGTGTAGTAGGTGCCAATTACATCTCACTTCAAGTGTTGCATCTCTGAATCACAAAGTGTGCTCCTACTTGTCTGCAAATTCAGAGGAGCTGTTGTTGTCAGGGCCTTAAATTGATGGTTTAAACCAGTTCCGCAGATGTAGTTTTTGTAAATGAAAGTGCTCTTTTTTTAGTTGACTTTAATGCTTTGGGACAAGAATCTGCTTAGTGTCAAAAGCTGATTAAAAATCCAGCTTATTTTTAAACAACTGTTTTTGATTGGATTGAAAATTCAAATATTTAGAGGGTGAAGTGACCTTCTTGGCCAATCCATTGTGCAGGTTTGCCTCTTTTTGCTTTAGGCTTTAATTAAGATTTGAATAAGGTGCATTGAAAAGCATTTGCTGGCTAAGCCTGTCAGCAACAGAAATTAATTAGCGTGAAAAAAGTCTAAAGGACAGAAAAACTAAGAAGCTTAGATCGTCCATGCCTTTAATTATTAAATGTTTGTAAAAGAAGAGTGGCATTTTTAACATTAAGAAACTAAAGGTCATTTTACACTCTGGATTTTTACCTTTTTTTTTTTTAGAGCATTGCTTTTTGTGTACTCACTTCCCACAAGTCTTTGCAATGTAGTATCAGCTGGCAAAGCAGCTAGTTTGATCCTAAACCAAAAAAAATAGAAGACAAACACATCTTTATGGGAAGTTTTAATCAACTTCGTTATAGTAATTTAGGAAAAACAATTAATTAAAAAAAAAGCTGCTTTAACCCTTCAACACAAGGGCTTCAGCGTCCGTGTTTACATTCTTTGGACCACAGTAACTCATTGAAGAAAAAAGGTTCAGGTTCGGTCTTGTGGGGTCTAGATGACCCCACCCTTACATGGACGTGTTCTCCCTACCATGACAAAGGTGGAAAGATTTCATGTAATCCATGGACACCAGTGAAGATCACAAATCATTGAAGAAAAAAGGTTTAGCGCACTGTCTAGTGGGTCTAGATGACCCAACTCCCAACATTAGAGTGCCTAGGATAGCACACGGTTTTAAAGGGGTGTCAGACTCCTGGCCTTGAGGGCTGCATCTTGCTGGGTTTTAGGAAATCCTGCTAAAAACCTGGATCAGGCGTGATTGGCCAATAAGGAGCTTCAATGGTTAGTTGGAAAACATGTAGGACACCGGCCCTCGAGGTCCGAAGTTTGACACCTGTGTTTGACGCAATTAAGTTAATGTCGGCGGATTCTGAGGTGGATTAAGCAGCTTTGAGCTGATATGGAAGACTTTACAGCAGTGAAGTTCTTATGCAATTAATGTAAATCGGATTCTGTCATGCAACGCTTTACGGTAGTAAAGTATAGCCACTTTTTTCCACTTTACTCAGCTGATTCACGTTGATCAAATCTACGGTTGAGGTGTTATTTTAGCCTTTGTCATAACTGCCTTCACGGGGGATACACACAGGCGGAAAATGGAAAAGCCTGTAAAGGACACGAGGTGGCCCTGCCTGTTCCTGCAGACTGACTGTTGAAAATGTGGAAATTCAACAAAGTGTAGTTTCTATGGCTGGGTTGATCAAATTGATTAATCGATCTTAATCAATACAAGCTTAATAGATCAATAATCGATGCCTAAAAGTAGATAATCTTTTATGCCTTTCTTTTTCCGGTGACCTAACGCATAACAGCACTAAAGCTAGCTTGATGCTAAGGTATAATGCTATTTCCCATAGGAGTGCTAGTGCTAACGCTCAGTCAACCTAAACATACGTTGCTGACTAAATGAACAGCTTTAGTGACTCACAGGCAGGAATTTTCCCAATTGTTTTAAGGAAACTTTTTTTTTAAACAACCATTTGTGGTCTAAAGCTCAGTTTTTTGCTCAAATATTCTGGAATAAAGTGTAATCTAAATGGTAAATGGCGTATACTTATATAGCGCTTTCTACCTTCTTTCGAAGGCCCAAAGTGCTTTACAGTCACAGTCCCATTCCCCCAGTCACACACACATTCACACACTGATGGCGGCTCCGCTGCCGAACACTGGCGCCAACCTCCCACCAGAGGCAAGGTTGGGTTCAGTGTCTTGCCTAAGGACACTTCGACACATGGTCGTACAAGGCGGGAATCGGGCCTGCAACCTTACGATCATGGGTCGACCGGCCTACCGCTGTACCACGGCCGCCCCTATAGCACAAGCTCCACCTAGAGGCCAAACAGAAACGCCCTTCAGGAGAGGAAGAATATAAGGATTTTCACATTTTTGTTGGAGCTTCTTCTCTTTTTTTTACAATACTACAGTATGTGAACTGTATCAGATTAATATGAATAACTTCAAGACATATATAGATAATTGTTGTTTTTGTTGCACAAATATGTCTAAATGTTTGTAAATTCCATATTGAATCGAATTGAGTGGATAGAGAGAACCTAAAGAAATCGTGAATCGAATCAATCCAAATTTCGGTGGATTGAAACAAATAGATTCTGGAAATGTTTGTGTAGTTTGTGTGCATCCCTCGGGCAGACTGTGCAGAACCAAAACACTCCATGACAACTGAAGCATCATTTGACGGAATGCCATAAGGCAGGACATACATGGAGTATTATTTCACACGCAGCCGAGGAGTTGATTTTTATTCCACAGTGGGTTGGAGGCCTGAAACCAATGCCTTTGTGTGATTGATTACACGCTGGAAGCTAATGAGATAAACAGAGCCTGAATCAATTCAGTGGAGAAGGAATCACGCTACAGGGGAGCATGCAGCTGTGTGCAGCGGCTGCATTGACACGCTTGTGCTCAAAAAGACCCGCTGAAAGGAGACTGGAGGCTGCGGTTTTGGCGGAAAAGCGTTCTGTGTCCTCTTCCGCTAAACGGAGCTGCTTCGCTCGCACGCTGCAATCAGGGTCAGTGCTGCTCAAATCAAACCCTCCTGATTGGATCTGACAAGTCGGGTACTTACTGCTGAGCTACTGTTGCAAAGAAAAGCATTTTCTTGACAAAGACAAACAAGACGGGGGCAGTGTAGCGGGGCAGTCATGTAAAAACAGACGGGTGCGAGAGTGCTGTTTTAAACCGGGGTTAGCGACAAAGCAAATCAGAAATGTGAGTTACCATCATCTGCCTGCATGAGGGACTTTCTGCTGGGTTCACGCGCTAATGGCAGACACACTGATATTACAAATGCTGTGGTCAACTAATTAAAACCTTCATGCTGCACCAGGGTGGCTATAAGAGGATGAACAAGGCTGGATGCCATTTAAAATGTTGAGCCTGTCTGAGCTGCTAATGGTGACTTGGAAAAAAAAATGAGAGCAGACACAGCTCACAGTTTAGAGGAAGTGATTATCTGCTCTTTCTCCTATTTGCTTGGATTAGTTTTACCAATGCTCTGCAAAAATAAAGAGACGGGAGACATGAGGGCTCTTGTTTCAGGCCAAAAGAGCTGGATTTCTTTATCCTAATAACTTGTATATCTTCATTTCTAACACAACTGTCAGCTTAAAATGATCAAACAAGTTGGATTAGAGTTATAGTGATTTTTGAGTCTCTTGATGGCCTTTGATAGGATGACAGGAAGGAAATGTGACCGGGCTCTTTGGAGGACACTCAGAGGAGGCCCATTTAATTGACTGCTTTATGATTGTGTCACTCAAGTCTTGTCTGCACACCAAAGGACATTTGGGAATGAGTCATCTGACATACATGGGGGAGCCGGAGAGTTACAGCCCCACCGAGTCCAGCATTAATTGAGGGTTTTCCTTTTCACAGCACACAACGCCCATCTCTCCGTCTCCAATGTTAATAAAAATTTACTAGAGGAAATTGATCAGATCCATATTTCATTATTATTCCTTTTTGAATCTAGTCACGAGTCTTCAAGCAGGACAGAACGGCCACATCCTCAAAGGAACTTCTCCCAAAAGAGACTTTTCATAGTTGTTGTTTCGTCTCTTATGAGATTTCATATTTACGATACAATTATCAGTATAAATCCCATTAAAATGACTATTGTTGTAATATTGGGCTAAATAAATCAAATTGAATTGAAATTGAATTAAATCTTAATCTACTAATGCACAACGGTTTGTTTTGTAGGTAAAATTTTATGTCTTCAGTTTTAGTGATTAAATCTTTCTCAAATGTTAAAGCGCCATTTTATTATTTTTAAAATTACATAAGAATTGGATTTTGTTTTGTTATTTTCTTTCCCCCAATGTGTCTGGTAACCTCCTTGAATTTTGTATATTTGCTTGGGAAACACCTTGAATGTTTTGAACAGTTGCAACCTATGCAGTGTATGACCACCAGAGGGCGCCGACCCGTTTGCTTTAATGTTGATGAAATTCAAAGAGGAAGAGGTTTAGCTGTTCGTGATTTTGTTGACAAATATTAAAGGCGGACGGAGGCACAACATAGATGACCAGTCCGCAGACAACAAGATGGCGCCCATGCATCATTAGCCAAAACCGGAAGCTCGCACCCCCATTTCTGTCGAAAAATACTTTTTTTTCTTTTTGTCAAAAAATCCCTAATTGAACTGGGGATTAATTAAACAGTGTTTTTTTTCAGTTTTAAACTTTTTACCTTTATAATAATAATAATAATGGATTGGATTTATCTGCGCTTTTCAAGACACTCAAAGCGCTTACATTGTGTCCATTATTCATTCACTCCTCATTCATACTTGGTGATGGTAAGCTATGGTTGTAGCCACAGCTGCCCTGGGGCAGACTGACAGAGGCGTGGCTGCCATTTCGCGCCTACGGCCCCTCTGACCATCACCGGGACATTCATGCACATTCACACACCAGTGGAGCCACACTGGAGGCAAGGAGGGTGAAGTGTCTTGCCCAAGGACACAACGACATTTTTTTGGCTGGTGGGAGCGGGGATCGAACTGCCAACCCTTCGGTCATTGGACGACCTGCTCAACCACCTGAGCCACTGTCGCCCTTTGACATTGGAGATGTCTCCATCAAAACCTACAATGCACTTTGACGTACCTTACGTAATCAACGTGAATCCGCTGATTCGCAGTTAAAGAGCCGCTGTGCAACACCTTAAAGAGGCGTTTTACCAATATGCAACACATAACTCATGTAAAGTGTTGCATACAGGAGAAAAAACGCGTTTCTCCGTGATATAGTGATCGCGTTAAGGGTTGAAAAGTTACAGTTGTCAAAGAAATGTAAACATTAAAGTTAAATATCCTAAAGGCCTGTTCACACCGGGACGAATTTCGCCGGCGATTTTCGCCGACGTTTAACGCCTCGTGACTAAACAAAGGGCACCAATGAGAGTGTGCACACCGACGCGAAAAAACGCCACGCGCCAAAGCGTCAAAAAAAAAAAACGCCTCGGGTTCGTTTTTTTTTTTCGACGCGTTGCGCCGAAATCTATTCGACCAATGAGAACGCCGCTTTTGCACACGTGTCTGGAGCTTCTGAAGTTACAGTAAAACACAACTTGGGGGCGCTCAAACACAAAACTGCCTTGCTGAGCACACATACCAGCGAAGAAGATAGACGCCAAGTAGCGTCTACACTGCCGCAAAGAAATAATGACGGACATTCTTAAATATCCCCTTACCAAGTACCAGTTGGAGCTACTGGTGCTTGAAATATTCATGTTTTCTTTGTATGATTCTGACAAGCGCGTAAATACTTGCCCTCTTCTTCTGAGGGAAAAGCGACTTTAAGAATCGTAAAGTTGCGCAGCGCCACCTTGTGTACAGGAGTATTTCTGTTTACATTAAGCGCCATCTAATGTCAGGGAATGAAATTGCATGTTCGCTCGGCTCATCGTCAGCGAAAATCACCTGGGTGTGAACACAAAAAACGTGGCGAAAAACGCTGGCGAATAACGCCTGGCGAATATTCGTCCCGGTGTGTACGGGCCTTAACAGTTTTACAAATCTTTTGTTAATATCAATTTTGAACCGAATAAAACGATTAACATTTTATTGCCCCTTTTTAAGATCATCTTGCAACCTTAACCATTTATTCACTTGAAAAAGTTTTGAAAATTATCTTATCTTTGATTTCATAAACCGTAAAGGGATACAATCCCGCCAAACAACATCTTAAACAAACATAAGGTGCTGGAATCGCTGATTAAACCTGTGAAATGTCCGCTTCAGGCTGATGATGTTTGGGCGCCATGTTGTCCGCAGCCAGGTCCCCCTAGAAGCAGCACAGTTATTTTATCATGTGCATTCTACAAAAGGCTTTAGTCAGAACTCAACTGTTTTTACCAGAAACACAACAAATTAAGGAATCTTCTTTTTTTATGGTAACATTTGTAAAAACTTTAGTTATGATTATCCTTTAACCTAAGAACTTGTACCCATTACCTGTTTATATTTTTTCAAAGTAAACATCTTTTTTTTCCATTCTTGAGTACCTAAAGTGAATTGTGTTTAGACTTCATCCTGGGACCTAAGAAATAAAAGAATATTTTCAAAATTATAGAAAGAAAACCAATTTGAAGAACTAAAGTAAAAAGTCTCAGCAGCTGAATCCTTAGATACTAACTAGTATGATATTAACTGAGTGAGTGAGGTGTCAAAGAATGTCCAAAGGTGGTTTTAAAAACACAAATGAAAACCTGACAAGAGCAGAAACAAGCTTTTAAACCTCTTTTCAAGCCAAGAAATCAATATGGCCGCAGCTACACCGTGCAGCAAAGAAAGTCCCGCCCACATCTTCAATAGATATGGATTTTAAGCCTCATGATTCGTTCACATGCAGAATTCCAACCGTAATGTGTTCTATGACAACTAACGAGAGAACATCAAAATGCAAGAGTTTTGTTTAAGCCTGGTGATTTGGTGTTTATAAAGTGTTTAATAGGGTTTATGAGCTGGACTGACTTTATACGTGGATTTCTGTTTCTCCTATTTGTTCTGTCAATAGGCTAAGCAGACAATTATAAAGTCTTTTTTTTATTAGGTTTAGATACTACTTTAGTAAACTAGCTGTATATTTGAATAAACCTCCTAACCCTTATGCTATATCTTGTGGGGTCCAGATGACCCCACCCTCACATTGATGAGTTCTCCCTACCATGACAAAGGTGGATAAAGGTGGAAAGACTTCATGTAATCCATGGACACCAGTGAAGATCACAAATCATTGAAGAAAAAAGGTTCAGAGCACTGTCTAGTGGGTCTAGATGACCCAACTCCAAATGTTAACGTGCCTCCAAGGCACGTTAACATTGGGAGTGGGGTCATCTGGACCCCACAAGATAGCTCAGGGGTTATTGACACATCTCAACACAGTTTAATAAAAAATAAAAAGCCACTAAAAACCTTAAAGAATATAAAAGAATCTTGGATTTTGCTGTTATTTTTGTCATAATGGACCCCACAAGATAGCACAAGGGATATGTAATTGACTTCCTGAAACTCTATGTCCAAATTTGGGGACATGACAATTTTCTAAATGGGGAAAAAAATGAACTTCAAAACAAACGTTTAGGTTTACGTTCTGGATTGAGCAATAAAAAAGAATGATGCAAATGTGGAGAAAGGAGTTAAGAAAACGCGGAGGAGAGGAGAAAATGTAGAGAAGGAAAAAAGGCCAGAGGGCACAGAGTTCAGAGAAAAAGAAAAATGCTGGACACACAAAGAGAGAGCATCAAAATACACAACAAAAGTTGCTCGAGGCTTAACCTGATCCGTGTTATAAGCAAGTGTTTACAGAAGTGTTGTCTTTGTGTGCTATACCACACACATACAACCTCAAACATCTCAAACACAAAGAACGTAACTGAACAAACCTGCACACGCGTGTATTCATGCATATCTACAGACTACTGGAAATATGTGCAAATACAAACTAGCTAACACGCACACGTGTGTAGACAAACACACATAGATGCCTATATTAGGTACATATGCAGGCACGAATGGAAAACTAGAACCAGCAGGCTCCAGTTGCCAAGGCGATGATTAAAATACAGAGTGACCCAGCACTCGAAAGTGAAGACCCAATGGTGGTCCCCCAATGACCCAACCAGCCCCCCAGATCACAGAGATCACCTTCCCTGCTTTAATAGAGGTCTTTTGGGGCCAGTGAGCCAATGCACCTGGGACACGTGCACCACCCCTGGACAGCTTCAAAAGACTCCACCCCCTCAGACAGACCCACTCACCGTCTAAGCAGTGGCGTTGGCGACGGTGGACCAGAGAGACTGGAGTCTTTTTGAAGCTGAGCTTTTCTTTCAGCTGATCTGATCAAACTGCAAGTTGCTAAATTGTGTGTCTTTTTTCTCCAATTGAGGTTTAAATTTTTTTGTTAGCCATGCAGAGAGCAGTAGAAATTATAAATGTTTTCCCCCTCTGTATGTTTACCAGTCAGCAAAAGGAAGTGGAAGGTGTGACTGGATTCAGGTTGATAGATCTGCAGAGGTGGACAGTACCACAAGGGGTGAAGGAAGCCATCTGGGGGTTCTGCAGTGCTCACAGGTGTCTGAGTCTCCTCGCCCTTATGCCATCTGAGGCACTTTAACATTGGGAGTTGGGTCATCTAGACCCACTAGACAGTGCTCTGAACCTTTATTCTTCAATGATTTGTGATCTTCACTGGTGTCCATGGATTACATGAAATCTTTCCACCTTTATCCACCTTTGTCATGGTAGGGAGAACACGTCAATGCAAGGGTGGGGTCATCTGGACCCCATAGGATAGCACAAGGGTTAAAACATCTTGAACATCCTCTCCCCTGTATAATGAAACCTGTGGGGATTCAGAAACTGAATGAACTGTAAAGCCGAAGCTTTATTTGTCAAATTATTGCTGATATTCAAGTCAACATCAAAGTGTTTTAAATGGGGAAAAGTTCATGAAATTGTTTTGTAATTCATGAATCTTTACTTTGTTTGACTGAATTTTACCGTTTTTCTTGTAAGAGACTAAGGTTGGTTCTGATGAAAGCTGTGTTTTTTTAAATAATTGTATTCAAATGATCACAAATCAGGAGGCAACAAATAAGGTCCGGTTTAAAAAAGATTGATAGGGTTGCTCCACACCAACAGTCCCACCCACCCACAACTCAGAGGGTTAACCTTATCCCGCAAATAAATTACTGCCGCTCTACAGAAACTATGTTCCAGAAAACAACACAGATTTTTGATTGTGTCTAAAAACTGCAAAATTTTAAGTAGAAGACCACTTGGAATGATTTAAAAAATAGATCAAAAGGTGATCAGAAGGGGGCTTGAATCTATTGTTCTCTATGAGTTCCTAAAATAATGTAAAAGTTCTATTGATAATGAAGTGTTCTAGTTGTGACAGATGGAAGGGTTAGTGTCACTGAATATTTTGACAGTTTGAGAAAGTCCCACCAAGGTGTTGATTGCAGCAGTACTTCTGAAACAGTTGTACAATTGATCTGTTCACATGGAAAAGCGCTGAAAGCCCATCCGTGAACACGTTTTGGATTCATTTTAAACCATTGTGGAAAAATGTTGTTAGGACAAAAATAACGGCAAAATCCTGTTCTTTTACATTCTTTAAGGTTTTTAGTGGCTTTTTTATTTATTTTTTATTTTTAAACTGTGTTGAGATGTGTCAATAACCCCTGAGCTATCTTGTGGGGTCTAGATGACCCGACTCCCAATGTTAACGTGCCTACAGCACTTTGAAATTGGGAGTTGGGTCATCTAGACCCACTAGACAGTGCTCTGAACCTTTTTTCTTCAATGATTTGTGATCTTCACTGGTGTCCATGAATTACAGGAAATCTTTCCACCTTTATCCACCTTTGTCATGGTAGGGAGAACACGTCAATGTAAGGGGGGGGGGTCATCTGGACCCCACAAGACAGCACAAGTGGTAAGGTTTTGAAACAATGCAGATGATTGGAAATAACAGAGAAAAGATGACTGATTTTATGCAGCCCCTTCAGTTCTTCCACAGCTATCCTCCTGACGAGGGGGGGGTGCTCTAATCAAAACTTTTGTAAATCCACTAAAGACTCCAATACCCAGAACCTCACTCCTTCATGTTTGGCCTCACTGAAACCCCTAAATGTCTTCTGTAGATACCAAAATGAGTTCATTCAGTAGAATGCAGTGGTCGGGTCTAGATATGCCCTAAATACAGAGGACAGATTTGCACAGTAGTCCGAATGCTATGATGGATAAAGGCAGGTCGACCACAGATGTTAGACAATCTTGTATGGTTTTTAATGATGGCAAGTATTCAAACTGGATCGGGTCTGATAAATAGCAGAAAAAGCAATGTTTTAATGTAGATCTGCTTTGGAAACACTAGAAGAGGCAGTTTTAGAAGGCTAACTCCTAGTTCTCTGCCACTGCCCCAGCAGAATTTGAGGTCATCTTGAGGTAAGGGCAGAAAGCCAGTCAATTTAAGGCTACCATTAAAAAGTCAAACACCTGCGTGAAGAAGGCGGCGTGATGTAAAAAGAAAAAGAGCTGCATAACAATGCTGAGCGTGCTGAGAGAAGCAGGTTTGCAGCCTCAGGGCGCCGAGGTTTGTATGCAATCAGTGAGATTCCTGCTCTGCATCTGTCTGTGCGGCTGTGAGAACGGCTTTTATGGCTGCAGGCTGCTGTGTTTGCATAAGAGGTCAGGGCATCATTTCTACCTGAAATATTTGTCTGCTAAGCAAGTTTCTGTCTAAGAAGAGGTTTCCATGGTGATGCCCGCTAGCTGTCAAGAAGTGTTAAACTGCTGGCGAAGAGACACCTTTTCCATCTCTGTGATAGTTTATAAGGACTAAAGCTACATACACACCGGATGCAAAGTGGACGCACTTTTTCTTTTTCTACTGTTACTAGCACATGTCCGCCACCTGCAGTTGAAAGAGGCAAAATGTCAAAGATGTGAAACTCAGATTGCAGTCTTGTCAGGAGAGTGGCCTCGGTTTATCTCTACTTGAAAAACAAATGCAGACATCATTTGGGCTGGGTTCACATCACCGCCAAATTTGAGTCCGCGATTGGTGACCTGGTTTAACCTGCAACTGATGCATAATTGCCAAGAGTTTTGTACTTGGGACCAGAAAACGGTTGTAGAAACTTGCGTAGCTACACGTGAACGTGAGAGTTTTGAACGCAGATGGCCAAACACGCACATACAAATACTTTTTATTGGAAACAACCGCTTTAATGCGTGTTGCAGAGAGCTGCGTGAACGTAGCTTTATATTTCAGAGTTCAGCCTATGGTGTTGCCAAAGACTAAAAGTGGCGCTTGCCAATTAAAAGCTGCGTTTCCATGACACATATGCGCAAAACTTTATCAGAATTCTAGAAATGTCAAAAAACACAATGTCGCAACTACACTGTTTCGATTAAATCATAATTATGTGAATAAACCCAAACCAACTCAGCAGATCCACAGCACTACACTCATCATCATTTAGTAACCCTTGTGCTATCCTAGGCACTTTAACATTGGGAGTTGGGTCATCTAGACCCACTAGACAGTGCTCTGAACCTTTTTTCTTCACTGATTTGTGATCTTCACTGGTGTCCATGGATTACATGAAATCTTTCCACCTTTATCCACCTTTGTCATGGTAGGGAGAACACGTCAATGTAAGGGGGGGGTCATCTAAGGGTTAAAGGAGACGTTGGCGTCTGATTCAGGCCATGGAGCGCGTGGGAGTGGCTATGGAGGAAACCATTTTGGGAAATTATGGTTGGTGATTTTACAGAGGAGCAGTGGATCCAACAATTCCACATGACACGCTCAACTTTCGAAGAGCTGTGTGACGCTGTGGGACCTGTAGTGGCGCACGCTGTGCAGCGCCTAAGACAGCCACTTTCTACCAAGAAGCACATTGCCATCCGGTTGTTTGTCATGTGACTCATTTGATTTAAAAAAAGTGTTTCTATTGCAGTTTTGTGAAATATGTCCATTTCAATGTGCCTCGAAAACCAGCTCCCCCAAGCGCAAAATCTTTTTTTTTTTCATAAATGCAAGTTTCTTTCCAAATTGTCATGTTTCCATTAGGGAATTTTTTTATCCTAAATCCAATCTGCGCAATGTCATAGTCAATGGAAACCCAGCTAATCACTTATGGAGCCTTTGATTGAAAGTTAGAGAATAAAGATGTGGATGATCTGCTCATACGGATCCAACCTTTTCTATTTCAGACAGTCAACTGTTGTCAAACACAAAGGACAGAAACATTCCACTCACGGAAAGTGGTTGCACTTTCTCTGCTCCTCAATTTTATTTTTCTGCCCTCGTTTTTGTGTCTGACGGGATCACATGTCTTTTGTTTCCAGCACATCCTCTCCATCAGCTGTTTCTGCCTCTCCTTAGTGTCCATTGACACAAGGCATTGTTATTTATTTTTTTTTCAGAAAATTGGCTTATTTTTTTATGCTTAATCAGAGCATTTGTGACTGAGCCCTGCAAGGAATTGTTGACATACTAATCAAAAATGTTCAAGTCTAGTATTAGTATAAGTATTCCCTTTGAACAGAAAAATGACCGTAATCTCTATCAGACAGTCAAATCATCAGAATATAAATCTGCAGCAGCAAAAAGAGCAAAAGTTAGTCCTGAGTCCTCAGATTTTGTTTAATCTAAGCAAGAAAAGTGTTTTTTTTAACTTCATACATTACAATGTGTCCAAAAATGGCTAGTTTTCCCCTTTATATTTTTAATTTCCTTTATACTGGTCCATTGTTGAGTCTTGTGTCTAAAATTGTCCCCTTTTCTGTTTATAACAGTGCAATCATGAGTCACAAACGCCTACATGTTTGGGATCAAAAATATCTATGAAAACAAAAAAGCCAAAGAACAGGCTGTGAAATGCTCCTGCATTCCAGTCAAGTTCATAATAAAACAGCAAAACTGCTTTCTGTGGCTCAACCTGAAGTTAGAAGTTAAGAACTAAATATTTTTGTCAAACTTAGATTAGCATGCACAGCATGTGCAGCTGCAGGGACAGTCATTTTGCCCTGGGTGTCATCGGAAGGTTAAGAGGTGATAGTTATGCATCTCCAGGGAGGTGCATCAAAATCAAAATAAACATCACAACAGAAAGCCCCCCCCACTCTGGTATGAGATTGAATTGTGAAAATGTATGCATTGAGATTTTTTTCTAACTACTTTGTGTCTTTTCAAAACATTTAGTCCAAAAGTGTCTATAAAATATCACTACCTCATAGTTTGTGGTTTGCTGTTAATTTATTCCAGAAAAATGAAGGAACTCCTGAATGACATCATTTTGACCAGGGGTGCTCAGACTTTTTTGGCATATGAGCTACTTTTTAGATGACAATGTCTCAAAGATCTACCTATATATACAGTACAGACCAAAAGTTTGGACACAACTTCTGTCATGAGGGAAGGTTGAGGAAGTACCCAGGCGCAGAGACGATGAGGAGGCAAGAGGTTGCAGGGGAAACCAGGGCTTTAATTTTAACAAAAGACCAAAAAACAAAACCACTGCACATGGCTGGCAAGCTCGAAGCTCGAAATACACATACACATGACCGGGGAGACCTAATACTATGGAGCAGCACAGGAGGAAGCGAAAGACAAGACTTAAATACATGCAAGGCAACAAGACACAGGTGGAAACACTCAGGACTGATGGGGAAAGGTAAAACTCGAAAACAACAACGAAACAGGAAATACTTCAAAATAAGACAGGAAGTAACTCAAACCTATACAGTGATCCCTCGCTATAACGCGGTTTACTTTTCATGGTTTCGCTACTTCACGGATTTGCATCGTGCATTGTGTTCTGCATTCTGATTGGCTAAAAAGTCACTCCGTTTCTTCTCTACCTGCGCAGAGCAGTGAAATACACCTGAGTCACTATTTGTCCAACTGTACTTTGTATTTTTTTCATAACCATTTCAAATTATCTTCCGGGTCGCGGTGGGCGGGGCTAATCTCCCCAATTTGAAGCCTTCTGTTCACATTGATGATTAAAATTATTATTTGACAGTACAGTACAGAAGTTATTTGTTTCTAAAGTATTTTTATTTGTGAAACAAATGCTTGAGCCTGTAAAATGGTTTGTTCTTTCTTTGCAATGCATAATAGAGAATTTAAATTCATATTAATTGTAAAAAAAAAATAAAGGTTTCTACTTCATGGATTGTGTCTATCACGGGTTCTTTTTGGAACGTAACCCCCGCGAAAAACAAGGATTTACTGTACAGAAAATCAAGGAACCAAACACAAAGGCAAAGAAACTGAAAACCGTTACATTGTGTCCAAACTTTTTGTCTGTACTCTATACATATATGTATATTAACAATAGTTTGATATATATATAGTATTATGAAAGAGTGGTACATAACACTCTTTTTTATTGATATTTCAAAAACTAAGAAGAAATAGTACACAAAGATTTGCGAGGAGATACCTATCGTAGTAATAGATGAGGCGTTATGGAGACTTGGAGACTTTATTACAGGTTGTGTCCGAATTCCTTCACTACTCACTACATAGTGCACTATATAGTTTTTCATCCTTTTGTAGTGCTGTCCGAATCCGAATGCCCTAGATATTTCCCAGAACTCTCTGCGAAAAAACAGTGTGCATCGATGCTCACAAGATTGGCCAAAATAGGCCACAATGCATTGCATCGGAACAATATTGGCCAAAAATAATGTAGTTAATTGTATTTTTTAATAAACCATCAATGTTTTTATCTTCAGAAGACAGTGGACTCATAAATGATCAGTCATATCAATAAGATTTTTACTTAGTGAAAACTATGGTGTCATATTAGCCGTTTAAAAAAATTAGTCAGCATGGTGTCCCAATTGCGTTCAATATCCAGGGCACTACATAGTCCCGTAATACATTGTTTTTTAGTAGTCATGGATTAGGGTGGGAATTCAGACACAGTTACAGAGTACATTGTTGAAAAAACAGTAGAAAACCACTGATACACGCTATTGTTTGTTCCCTATGTCTCTGTCCAGCTTCACATAGAAGCAGGCAGTTAAATCTTTCTGTTGTCGCCTCTGTTTCATTTAAAGAGCCACGCTGATTCAAGACGGCGTCAGCTGCACAGCTCTTAGTGGAGGTCAGGGTTTTCTCTTACGGTATCGCACTGACACAGGCGCTATGATACCACTTGGCTGGAACATCATTTCAGTGTCGTCTGACGGGGGCTGATGGGGCGTCAGGACAAACGGACAGCAGACAGCCAGCCTCCGTTATTGTTAAATAAGCTGGCAAGAAAGAAGGATGGAGACAGCGCAGGGAGGACAGACAGAAGCAGAGACCCAAAGAAAAGGAAAGAAGACACTGCACTGATAGTGAGCTTATCTCTAGGTGGACCCCCGTATCTGTGAGGTTAATGCAATGTCATGCTGCAGAGATGGACAGGGTCCATTCCACAGACTCATCTGGGACACACAGACAAGATTATCTCAAGCAATTTGACAATAATAGGCAATTTGTCCAAGGCTTTATGGCTCATTGTGGATGCGTGAAATCATAAAAGAGACTGATGAATCGCAGTGTGAAAATGAAGTGCCATCTCTAGCCATTCTCTTTCACAAATGTCGGATTTACAAGGTGAAAAAGTGAAAGCAGTGTTCAACTGAGAGGATTGTCGTATATACTGTCCATTTGTGTGGATGCATTCCCTCTATATGTTCATAGTTTGACAATAAACATGGATTTTTTTAGAGCTGCATGCACAGATGGGATGTTCATGCAGTCACATAAGGAGGAAGAAAGGACAACGCTCTTTTGGTCAGGTAAAAACAAACTTGTGTGATATGTTTAGATGTCTGCAGCTGCTCAATAGCATGAACACATCTGGCCCTTTTTTTTCTCTGTCAAAGCATCTTCTGTGTGCAGCGAGGTGACTTCAACAGAGATTACAAACAAGAGGAAGACTGTCTAACAGTCCTCCAATTTGAAATGTGGTGCTTTCGGGAGATTTTCACTGAGGGCACTAGACTATCAGATCTGTTTTTGGTTTGGTGTTTAATTTAAGGGGTTTTGCTGCTGTTAAAGATGTTTGACCCCTTACAAGAAAACTATCCCACTCAAAGGCCAACATCTGGTTTGGCTGGTGGAGGCGAAGAAAAACTAATAAAGCTATATTTAATTACAGTAAATATTTAGCAATTAATTGATCATAACCTATATTTAATAATATAATGAATCTATTTTTAATCAAAAGCTAACAATTGCTGTGAAAAGTCTCCTTTTTAAGTATTTTGATTTAAATGGGTGACATTGTGGCCCAGTGAAGAAAAAGGACTTTATGAAGTTTTTATTCAAACCCAAATTTCCACCTTTATTTAACCCAGCAAGGGACAGTTTTTCATTTATTGATAAAAAATTAGCTTAACGTAATTTAAAAAAAACCACGGAAACATATCTGTAATTAATCAATCTCTATTGACGTAATAATTTGACACCCATAATATGTGTGTGTGGGTGTGTGTGTGTGTGTGTTTGTGTGAGTGGGTAAACGTGCAGTAGCAGGACCAATTGTCAGAATACGCGCAACCCCACAAGGACATTTTGTTTGGGGCAGTATACAGTACATAGATGCGTGTGTGCGTGTGTTTTGGTGTGTGTCTGTGTGTGAGTGTGTGTGAGTATACATACCTCTGAGATGCAAGGGAAGAAAAATGGCTGTCGTGTGTCCTCTGAAGAACGAGCATCTGACACAACTTGGATTGTCCAACAAATGTGTTTTTCTGTACTAGTATTTGTACACAACATGACATTAATGTATCCTTGTCCTCTGGGTTTTTACTGTTTCTGGCACGCTTGGAGCTTTTTTCCACAAATAAAACAAGAGGTCTGTCATCTGTGGTGAGCGGGACGGTGGCAGAGCTGTGCATATAGCTTTTCCCTCAGATAAAAACAAAGACAAATGTGAGGTCTGGGTCTAAATCTTACTGACGTTTAAGTGGAACAAACGAACCGCAGTCTAGCTTTAGAGCTGCCTGCAGACATCGGTGCAGAAATAAAATAAAAAAAAGTCCACTGAACCCTGTCAAACTGGAACTCAACCTAAATCTTTAAAGTGAACTCGGTGTTTTCGGACTGGGAGTCAGAACCCCTCCAGAGCTGCTGAGCTCCCCAGCGAGTGTTGTCTGTCTGGGTATACAGTACATCCACACAAGCTGATGGATGGCAGAGGAAGGATAGAGGTTCCTGCTCTATTCATCAAAACCAGACAGCCTCCTGGTGGCTGGTGGCCTCTGTGACAAACGACAGCCCAAGTCACTATAGGAGGCTGACTAGGGGAGCAGCTTTGCAGAAACTCCTAGATTTTTGAAAAGACAAAGATTTGTTTTGTTCAAATGTTTTTTGTTAAGCAGCCTTTTCTATTAATAAAAATCTTTCTTTTTTCCCACTTTTTTCTGGAAGAAATCCTTTCTGTACTTTGATCTGCGTTCTGTAAGAATCTAAACACTTGTACAAAGAGAAGACGCTTTCAGACGGATGCGCCTGAAGAGGCTACGGGGACTTGTGTCAACGTAAACCACGCTTAGTTTAGAACTGTTTTGAGGTAGGCAGCAGCAAGAGGAGGAAGATTCTGTGTGAATGACTGCATTTATTGTCAGAGGTCTGGTGGAATGACAGAAGAGCATCCTGGTCCAAGAAGAGAAAAGCCAAATCATATAGGAAGATGGGAAAATGTATCAGAGCACCTAAAACCTTCAACCCCACAGCTTTAGCTCCATGTTGACATGCTTTGGACTACTGTAACTCTTCCGGGCAAATATGGCTGCCTTGCACTGATAAACAACACTAGACAGTGAAGTGCTTCCACAATCAACGTGAACCCGCTGATTCTGTGGCATGCCGAGAAAAAATCCACTTTATGCTCTTATCTGCATCTATGTGCAAAGCCCACATGAAAAGCCGTCTGTCCGCACATCAGAGTCAGCTGATTCTTGTCCATCATGTAAAGAGTTAAGGTACGTCAAAGAACGTGTGTTATTTAGATGTCACTGCTGACGTCTCCAGTGTTAAACGGTTAAAAAAAACAGTATAAGAATTCCCAAAGAGGCCATTTCCTTCTCAAACTGTCAAACTTAATTCTTGAACATACATTTGCAAAAGACAGTTCATTTAGCACAAAAGCATATGGAAACTGTTCATTTGTTGAGATATCACTGGAGCCATGGAGACATTTTGACTAAAAAAATGACAGTTCTGATTCACTTTGGGGATTTCTTTTAATGCTAGACTGGATAATCCAGAAATCAAGACATTTTAGCCTCAATGCTCTAAACTGAACTGTTTTTCCCTCTGGTGTTGACTGATTATTCGTAGAAGGAAACCTGTAGGGGGGCAGGTGACCTCCTTCAGATCTCACTAGAGGTTTGCAGTTCTCTTTGTTAGAATACTGCGGTGGTGTAGTGTTCTTTATAACTTTGGTTTGGTTTGGTTGCAAGGTTTCCAAAAGGTCCAGATGTGCACAAAGATGTCAAGCCTTATGATGACATGATGTATGATCCTCAATCCTTAGTCACAACTGCCCCGAAGGGCGGATGATGGCGAAAAAAGGGAAAACCTGTATGGGCCACGCAGGTGGTCCACACAAATTCTAAGGTAGTGGACCGTTCAATGAGCCCGTAACCTGGAAGTCTGTGTAACATCCATGAACCTTGAGAATATTTCACGATAGATTTACCACATGCCCGGCAATCGTTTGTTTCACTTTCATGGCCTTTCCTGAGGTGGCCACACAAGTTTCAAGGTAGCTTCAAGAAACAATTGACTCCTCTTGGGCGTCCCATACGACTCTCCATAGGCTTGGCAAAAAACCCATACAGTTGTGTGTGACTAAGGCATAACTAGCCGACCTTTATACACAATGCACTGTGCAAGTATAACATCACACAAAATGTTTTCTTGTTTCCTTTGCAACTGCAGTGGGATTCAATGGATGCATCCTACTGCGGCTGCAAAGGCTGTTCAATGACAGTGGCTGATTTACTGCAAGCAAGAAGATTCTGCAGCAGCTTTGTGACACTCTGGTCTCTTTTCTTTCTATTGTTTTAAGGAACATTTTTCAAAATCATAGTAAGTTGAACTTTCTTTCAACTCGAAAGTGCTTCCATTCTGGGTGGCAAAAGGCTCAGAAAGGCTCAAAAGACATTTTTCAGGGATTTTAGTCCTTCATATCAAGAAGATGTCGCTGCTGCAGATTCAACACAGCCCATCCATGATTTTCATTGACATCAAATGTCAAAGTCCTCATATTTGAATAGGATTGACATTTCATGAAAAACCTTTTTTGACAAAGTGATGTCTGTAGGATGGTGTCTCCCTCTGCCGGGGTGCCCTTAGACAATAGACAGTGGTGGTGCAGAGGTAGAGCGGTCGACCTCTCTGATTGGTTGCAGCTTTGGTTTCTGCCTTGCCCGCCTACATGTTGAAATGCCCTTGGGCAAGACACTGAACTCCACGTTGCTCCTGGTGGTTGTGGATTAGTGCCAGTGTCATCAGGCAGCGGAGCCCCCCATCAGTGTGTGAATGTGTGTGTGCATGGGTGTATGGGAATGTGACTGTAAAGCACGTTTGTCCTTCAAGATATACCGGTAAGCAGTATAAGTATATATGTCATTTACCAATAGACACACTGCAGACATTCAGGTGCCTGCTTAATGCTGATGAATTAAAAGCCAATTAAGGGTCAAGATAAAATGTCCTTCCCTCCATCACCTTATCTGGCCAAACACAGAAGTACATTTATGTTGAAGTACAGTCAAACAAAGGGGCTGTAATGGGCACTGCTCAGCATGAACCAGATTTTGTGTTTAAACCTGAGCAAGGACAAGAGCAAGGACAAGAGCAAGGACCCGCACGCGTACATGCTGTATGTTAGCTTAATGGTGGAGTCGCTTTAGCTTTGATTTTGCAGCAGAAACCATCCAAGCACAAAGTGCAAAGACATTTAGAAAACTCTTCCCAGGATAGTTTTCCTGACCTAAAGCTACACACAGAGTCTCGGAGCGGCTTAAAAGAATTTATTTTTTCTTTACTGCAGCATTTTATGAAGACCAATTTGCCAATCTTGTTGGCCTGATGTCGGCACGTATTATTGATTTGCACGGAGTGCTTAGGGTGGTAAATAATCACAGAGGATATATTGCTTTCCATGCGAGTTGAGCTTTGTTTACAGAAGCCGGGCTGTTTAATTGCACTTTGTGGTTGGCGCTCCAAGCTGCTTCATATGGGAATTTAATGAATTTCAGTAAATGCGATCAGACCAAATAAACTTCATAACTTGCCTTTCTGTAGTTTAACGGACTTGCAAAGGAGCTGCATAATTTTATGCTTTTCATCATGTTTAAATGCAGACTCCTTATGAGTTTCTTTTTAAGACCAATAAACAAGGAAACATTAAATTACTGTAATATGGTCATTAATTTATACTTTTTTTTTTCTTTCTCAATGTTTGTTGTAAATTAAACTAAACAGATGTCTTAATCTGATCATCTTCTGATCTATTGTAAAAGCATTTCCAGTGTTTTTTTTTATGGCTATGCTGTTTCTAGTGTTTTCTAGGACATTGTTTCTGCAGAGAGCCGCTTGTACGTTGAAAATTCAATTCTGAGTTGCTGTGAAGCAACCCCGGTCCCCCTTCCTCTTTCTGTTGCTGGCCCACCCAGTGTCTTTTCTACATCCTAAATAAGCTCTTTTTTTTCAGCTGCATGTTGTCGCACTGCTTCTGGTTCACATCATTTATCTAACAAAATACTGGGAAATGCAGTTTTAAGCTTCCTTTCCTTAATATATGTCCGCCATCATTTTAAAAAAATGCAGCGAGAAAATATTAAAAACACCAGAAACATGAATTTCTTCCTTGATTTCTGAAAATATTTGCTTTTATGTCTGATTGACAGGGGTGTCTAAAAATGAAAGAAACACTTGTAAATAATGCTTCCATAGCATTTTATATAGAAAATATAAAAGATTAAAAAACAAATGTCCATTTTCTAAAGAAAAATCCAGCAAACAACTCTCTACTGTGTTCTATAATGGAAGATTGACCACCAGATAAACACATGCTAACTAAAAAAGGATGTGAAAAGCATTTATTAGTTTGACCTTTGTGGTTGTTTTTAACTTATTCCTCTTTGAGCGTTTTATTTTAACCAATACTTTTACCAAAATGAGACACAAATATCCAATGACTTATCTTTAGACTCCAAAGAATCAAACACTTTCTTTTTTTGTAAAATTATTCGTGCTAATGGCTAAAATTTTAGGTACCTAATGATCCGATAGCAGAAGATTCTGGTTTAATCTGCTGATAAACGTCTCTTCTGAGGCCTGTTAGCACACAGATGTAGTGAATACAGCCCATATACCACAGTTGCCCCTCTGAGATCAGATAAAGAGTAAAGCTGGAGACCTGAGTGCCCCCTATTCAATGTTATTCTCTCCCACTGTGGCAGTTTTTCGCTGCTAATGCTGTGAAGGATTCCAGGTCTCGTACCCTTGCTCCTGTGCAGCCCATCACTCACTTCAGGACGCTCCTTTTTTTTGCCTTAAGCGAGTGTCACGCATGAGTGTACACAGGCTCAGTGAAGCTCCACTCTCACTTTCACACGTCACTTCCCAACCAGCACCAGTTTTCTTTTTCTTTTTTACACAATTTAAGCTTCAGAGACATTTCCTTCATGTTAGCTTTATAGATTTCTATGTTTTTGAGTCTCTCCACATCAATGTCATCAAGGCCAGCTCTCTAAAGTTTTCAACAACTACAACAACAAAAAAAAGCCAGCCATCTTTGCAGATCTGGATGAATTCACTCCATGAAGTGCAGAGATGGCAGATGGTTGGTTGGGTTCTGCAGGATAATCAGAAGTGAAATCTCTGCTGCCGTTAATCTGTTCTGTCAAAATATGCAAATGAGAGGATTTATCTCCTCTGCCATCGACCCTTTCCAAATAGATTGTGTACCTTTGCACACATGAAGGGAACTCCGTTTTCTGGTCAGCAATTACAGCTCACCTCTCCGGCTGCATTTTGTAACACGATCTGCTGGGTTGGCAAATCGATCCCCTTCGTTAAAGTGACTCCAAAAAACAAAACTTGCAATTAGACTTGGAATTTGCTAATGGCAAAAACCGAACCAGCACGAAGAGACGGCAGTTGTGTCGCCTCTTGGTCTGAGCTGGCATATGGCAGCATGGCAGCAATTAAGCTGAAGGAAGAAAGACGCTGAGGCAGTCATTTCCCATGTAAGCTTTCCAGGAAACATCAAAAAAACAAAAAAAGGTACACAAGCCCAAAGGATGTTCCTCTGCTTTAATCACTGTAAGCTCTACTAAAATGGCTCAAACACCAGAGATATGTCAAATACCCACACCTAAATTTTAAAGGAGGATGGATTTTTTCATATGTAATTGAGCAACACAAAACTGTGGTTTTGTGTTGCTATAAATCAATCTGCTTGACCTGTTTGCTGAGGATTTCTTTTTAAAAAGGGTAGGCTAATTACATTTGGGTAAACACCCGAAACACGGGTGCTTTTTACATGGAGACAGTTTTTGGGAAAACTGCACTCTCTGAGATCTACTGTTGGGGAAAGGCAGCAACTCCCAGCATTCTCTGCAGAAACTGACAGCGGGACCATGGCTGTGCGTCTTAATAGGAATGCAGAGGTCGAACTTCTCGGATTGAATGTGGGAGAGCGTGGACGGCAGTGTTTTGTCGGATGGTGAGCAGGAGACGGAGCGCCATCGTTTGCTTCCAATCGGATCGCATCCGTCAGTGAATTCCTGTGTGTTTGTAACGCTGCGTTTCAGCGGGAATCGGCGGCTCCCTCAGCCTCTGCCACAGGCGACAGACAAATATCCGGACAAATAAACAACATCAGACGGAGTACCAGCATCACCACGCCTGAGCACGCCACCGAGCTGAGTCATGATGTAACTCACATCTAACCCTTGTGCTACCTTGTGGGGTCCAGATGACCCCAACTCCTAACGTTAACGTTCCTTTGAGGGACGCTAACGTGAAATGGAAAGCTTTTTTTGGGGGGGTTAGGCCTGGCAACCAGTGCAGGTGCACTGCCTTCTGTTCAAACACAATGATGTTGACATCGTAACACACAATGACAACTGTAAAGGGGTAAAAACAGGAAGTTGTGGCGTAAAATTGGTGTGTTGCAGTGGAAAATGTGCCTGTTTTGACATTTATCCCTTGTGCTATCCTAGGCACTTTAACATTGGGAGTTGGGTCATTTAGACCCACTAGACAGTGCTCTGAACCTTTTTTCTTCAATGATTTGTGATCTTCACTGGTGTCCATGAATTACATGAAATCTTTCCACTTTTATCCACCTTTGTCATGGTAGGGAGAACACGTCAATCTAAGGGTGGGGTCATTTGGACAAAAAATGGCTCCATGAGGGATTGATCTGTGTCTTTACTGAAATGTATTTAAGCTAAATTCTAGCACTCCATCCACGATCAGATTCAAAGAGAGCATGAACCATGTTCCGGCGTCCTTCATGATGATACTCTGTTGATTGGATGCTTATAAAATAACTCTATCACTGTGGAATCACGTGAGTGGGGTTTTATTGTTTTCCTGATTCCCCCTGTGGCCACAGCCATGTCCAGGCCGTCAGCGCAGCGACATGAAACCATGAGGAAAGAGGAGAGGTCAGCTCTGCTGCAAAAACTCTCACTGCAGGGCAGCCTTCGCTTCACAGGCAGCCTTTTGAGTCTGTCTAATTATTTTCCCACTTGCCTGCCAATTAGGCTGATGAGATTATTAGTTTTAAACAGACGTTTTGTGACAGCTAGACTGCACACAGACAGAATTGGCACTTTTTTTATTTAAAAAAAAAAGCTGTAAAAACAAAATTAAAAGAATTCTAATTGCACAAACGTTCTTCGCAGGGCTAATAATAGATTGACAGCCTTTGTCTTTAAATATCTGTAAGAAATCTGAAGATAAAATGCAGAAAATGTTTTCTCTCCCGCCTCAGACACCAATGTGATAACAGTGTCTGCAGATGAAAACCAGAGGAAACATCCTAAAACGTACATGTTCAAGAACACGATAACTGATCATTCTTGAGCACGCTGTGAGCTTGTGGTGCTCACAGTGGACGAGCAGGAAGGGGCTTCTTTTTGTGTACATGTACTGTTAGCTAGCGCATGGTCTCCATCTACAGGTGGAAAATGCTTGGTGGGGAAAAATCAAAGCGGTGCAAAGCTCGTGAATTTTGCTCCAGGCTTTTTTCTTTTCTCAGCTTTTTTCCGATATGTGACTGAAACGGTGTCGTAGAATTCCAGCCGGACACAAACCACAATCATTCATTCCTCCTCCATGATCACTTTTCAAACAGTTGGCACTTCGTCCGTTTGTCACCTCCAAATCCGGGTCCCTGATTGGTCAAAGTTTGTCCTGGTTTAACTAGCATTGTGCGTTCAGGTGGCGTTCAGCACACGTGAACGCAAGCTTTTTTTGAACACGGAAGGCCGAAACGCGCATTTACACTTGTTCACAAGGACTTTTTATTGAAAGTGGTCGCTTAGACACGCGTTGCCAAGGGTGTTGTGAACGTATTACACCGAAAAGGATTCCACTCAAGATGTTGAAATATTAACAAAAAACTTTTTCCACACCTTTACTGTCAACTAGGCAGACAAACGGTTCCAGTTCTCTAAAAATGATGCTCCTGCTTATTTTGGCAAAGTTAAACCTTCTTATTGAGAACCGATTGTCAGAAGCTAATTTTTGGGGGGCTCAAACAGTTAAAGGCAGGAACATGTTGTGAAGAGTAAATTTTATTCCATCAGCGTTCAACATAAAAGCAAGTTAAGTTCGATAGAACTTTAAAAATGAGCCAATTCGAAATTTCAAATATTTTTGTAGATGTTTCTCCAAATAATTTTTATTTCCTCTTCATTTCCCATGCATTTTTACATGACATACACGTTTTACACGCCTTCTTTAGAAAGATATGGCTTCATAATCCAAAATGAAAACCATTTTTTTGCCATTCTAAAACAGCTCTTTTGTGTTAAAGTTTTTATTTCACTTTATTTTTCTCAGTTAACAGAACAAATGAGGCTCTAAGAAGTTGACCTGACTGGGCTCTGCAGCCTCCTCAACAGGTTACAAGCCAAGTGATTTCATTATGGCTCCATTCCTGCATTTCTGGAAGCATTCGTCTCAGCTTTAACCTGCATCAGAGATATTTGTGAAAAACAACTCCAAGGTGCAGCAAAAGGTCAAAATAAGCCAGACAAAGTGATAAATATTTCAGCCCACCGCTTGTGCTCTGCAGCCTCTGCCGAAACAGGGATCCCGGCAGCTCTGAACATTCAGCGCATGTCGGCAGCTGAACCTGAAGCCTGCAGCGTGTCATCACCTTCAAAATCTCCTAAAGTGGGAGTTGATGCCCATTTAAACTCCGGCTGTAGTTCTGACCAGCCGTGGTCAGTAAATCTGACTGGGAACACTTTTACAGTAGACCAATAGAGGGTCCAGACACATCCTGATGCTATTGTTAGGGCTCTGGATCAAGCCAGAAATGACCCTGAGAGGTCCGACGCCTGAGATAAAAGGTGTCACGTTTATGGTTGTGGTTACTTTGCCATGGAGTGGCAGGGCTGCTATTAAAATGATGTTTCCCAAAATATCAACTCTAATCTGCCATTGCATCACTTCCAAGAGGAACAAAACTAGTGTGCAATGGGGTGCATGCAGGTTGTCAGAAGAAATGCACATTTATGTTAGGGAGTTAATTCTCCTCAGGGTTCAAATTTTTTTAAAGCAGTACAGTGCTCCAACGGGACCCAACCCGGAGCTTTTTTTGATATTTAAAACCTCAAAGAGGAGCTGAGATTCTGGCTGATTCACCACGCGTCACCTTCAGGCGGCTCGTGTTATTTTGGTGGAGCTCAGCAGCTACGGCTCAGGCTACAAATTCTTCACAGGGATCAGTGTATTCCTGAAATGGTTTAGGTCATGTTGTGCGTCCATGCGTGTGTGTGTGTGGGGCAGGAAGGCAAGGGGGTAATCTTACAGGGAGGGGGGGACTGCCTGTACATCCTTCTGATGCCCTCCAGCTGTGAACTGTCAGCAGGTTGAGTTTTAGAACATATTTTGTAAGAATGGTTTAAGGTTTTGGACAAAGGTAGATTGGATTTTTGTTTACCTATTACATTTTTGAACAAACTTTTGAATTTTATCCATTAAAAAAAAAGACATTTATAAATAGTATTTTTAGACATTTCCAAAATGAAAGTCATTAGTCCAAAGAGTCCAACCCGCTAACCCTATAAAGCTACATTCACACCATCCTCGCTAACACGCGTTCAAGCAACCAATTTAAATAAAAAGTCTAAGTAAACATGCGGATATGAGCGTTTACGTCTCACCACGCAAGTATCTACGATTGTTTTCAGGCTCCAAAACGCGCGTCCATTGAATCCACATTGCAATTAAAACCAGTGAAATGTCTTCGATTAGGGACTCTGATTTGGTAGTGACGGATGGATGGCGTCCTTTTTATATTATGGAAGTGCCAACTGTTTAAGATTTGGTCATGGAGGAGAAGTTGGTAATGGCAGATTGTACCCGGTTGGAAAGACACAGCCTAGATTTGTGAGATTTGTACCACGTCAACATTTAGCACCTAGCCTCTTCCAACTGTAGGTGGCGGACATGCGCCAGTACGTAAACAGTGGAAAAAGATTGAGGAAGCCCCTCCCTGCCCCTCCAGTGTGAACACCATGAGCTAAAAGCGTGTTTAAGAACAGAAAGGCGCCACATGCCCAGTGTGAACGTAGCATTACGCCAGTGTTTACATTCTTTCCACTTCTATAAGACTGTAACTGTTGACGTAGTTAACATAGTTCTAGCAGACTCTGTCACGGAGAAAAGCAGATTTGCAACACTTTTTATTATTAATGTGTTTTGAATTTCGGTACAAAGCCGATATGAAAAGCCATTTTTCTTAGCGTCCGAATCAGCTGATTTAGGTTGATCACGTATACGGTCGAGCAGTGATATTATGATGAAAAACTTGTGTTATTTCAACGTCGCCGCCAACATTATTGGTGTTAGAGGCTTAATATAATGGTGTAAATAAATGAACCGTTCAGTTGTGGCTCCTGTGAACCAGGAATAAATGCAGAGACTTCCAAAAAATGAACAAAAAAATCTTGGAAATGAGCCACTAAATCCTTTCACCCTAGAATATCGTGGTATTTTCTTGCTTTTTTAACCCTTGTGCTATCCTAGGCACTTTAACATTGGGAGTTGGGTCATCTAGACCCACTAGACAGTGCTCTGAACCTTTTTTCTTCAATGATTTGTGATCTTCACTGGTGTCCATGGATTACATGAAATTTTTCCACCTTTATCATGGTAGGAAGAACACGTCAATGCAAGGGTGGGGTCATCTAAGGGTTAAAGGAGACGTTGGCGTCTGATTCAGGCCATGGAGCGCGTGGGAGTGGCTATGGAGGAAACCATTTTGGGAAATTATGGTTGGTGATTTTACAGAGGAGCAGTGGATCCAACAATTCCACATGACACGCTCAACTTCACTGGTGTCCATGGATTACATGAAATCTTTCCACCTTTATCCACCTTTGTCAAGGTAGGGAGAAGGTAGGGAGAACACGTCAATGGAAGGGTGGGGTCATCTAAGATAGCACAAGGGTTAAATACCTGACACAAAAGTTTCAATGAGGTTATTCTTAAATGATATCATTTTGTTTGAAAGTATTCTAAATTTTTTGTTTAATTGGTTCAACACATCATTGACAGTTAAAATATTGAGAAAGAGAAATAGCAACAAAGAATGACTGAATTAATGAATAACTAAAATCTATAGTTTGGGTTACATTGAAAAGGATGAAATTCCATGGTGACCTCACTGTAATCCTAAATCCTTTATTGTACTTTAATTGCGCTTTTTTTTTTTGCCAAATAAAGTATGGAATTTCAAATAACTGCATATTTTCATCCAACATCAGCTCTGACCATTTTTACTGAAAAAGGAAAAATGAATCATAAAACATGTTGGCCTCAGATGTGCTTTGTATTTAATAATTGATGATAACATACATTTTCCTAGCATGATGCTGGTCTTTTTAATCCACTGTGTTCAATGAAAAACTTCAGTTAATTAAAGTCATTTTGATAGTTCCCGTCCACAGTAAATTAAAACAATCAATGGCAGAGATTGAAAAGAGATGGGGGGGGTGGAACCATCAAACAACCTTTTTTTTCCCCTCTAAACACCATCAGTCACAGTCGCCTGGGGTTGCCATGGCAACCGGTGGTCAGGCCGAGCTGAGCACAGGGCAGTTCTTGGCCTGCGGAAACAGGAGGACAAACAGAGACGGCTCTCCAGAGCTGCAGCGGGTAGACACAGAGCGGCTCTGATGCCAGCCTGCATGTGCACTGTGTCACCAGTATGCAAATGCTGGCGTGAGATGTCTGCTCCTCCCATCACTCACAACGGCCACTGCTTCATTGTGGCAGTGCGCGCACTACGCAATTAGATTGTGTACCTCTCAGAATGTATGAGGGTGTCAGGAGATTATCACTGCAAAATCTTTCAAATAAATCACCTTGCAGATAATTGTATCACATCGTTGCCATTAGGCCTCTGACATTTCCTTTATTCTTTAATGCGAGTGTAATGAACTGCTAACATAAAAATTCTGCACGCTCCCAGCCAGCTGATAATCAGCTAAATGAGTAATTATGATCTAAATAGCTGACTGGGAGCTCAGAGGACTCCAGAGTGACCTGCTCTTGATGATTGTTCATGTAAAAAGGACATCCTGTGCTCCAAAGCGTGGCCTGCAGAGCTGTGAGGATGCTGCCTCCCCACCTGCACGGGGTCCATCACTCCAAAGCCTCCCCGCTGCCTTTTGGAAAAACTCAAGCACTACAGCTCCTCCAATTACTGGATCTTTCCATCAGAACAGGTGTCAGAGGCTTGTGACGCCTTTCAGAGTCAGGGACAGTCAGGGAGAAATACAGGATGTGGCAGCACACCGGGAGGGGAAAACAGGCAGTGAAGGACAGACGGACAGAATGACGGGATGTGTTGACAAGCAGCGTAACCCTCCATGTCAAACTGTGCCAAGACGGATGTTGAACTCAGACCTGCATGTGCATTATTAATATTGACCACTTAGAAGAGAATAAAGGAGCGTTTACTCACCAACTGACATTCTTGAATTAGTTATAGAGCCATGCTCTAAAGGCACGCGAGTCGTCTTTCATGGGAAACCAAACGATTTTCCCTGAAATGACAGATGTCTTCTAAATAAAGAGGCCACTCACTCAGTCATTATCTTGAGCATTATCCAATGTACCTTCAGTATCCTGCATCAACCTTTGAGTCCCCTGGAATTTCACCACTGTATTTTCTACTTATTTAAAAGACTTACTTTTATATTGAAATGACTATGCGCCTTATAATAAAGAGAACCTTTTAGCCTCGATAGATTCATTTCCTTGCAAACGTTGTCAACAAACGTAGGTAGCTAACCTGAAAGTGTTAGACTGTGGGTATGTCCGAATTCCCACCCTAACCCTTACATTTGAATTCTTGTCCGAATGTACAATTCCAAAATCAACTCCCCTAGAAATTTCCCTGAAGTCTTCGATGCTAACTAGATCGGCAAATATAGACCACAATGCATTGCGTCGGAACATTTTTTACTAAAAAATGTATCTAAATGTATTTTTTGATAAACCATCAACGTTTTTATCCTCAGAAGACAGTGGACTCTTAAATAATTGTCACAAAACGCTCATTTTAATTAGATTTTAACTTTGTGAAATCGATGATGTCTTATCCGCCGTTAAAAAATTAATAAAAAATAGTGAGCATGGTGTCTGAATTGCTTTTAAAATTCACGGCACTACATAGCGCTGCACTTTTTGTTTTTTAGTAGTTAGGGTTAAGGTGGGAAATCGGACACAACTTAAAATACAGGTTAACCTGTATTTTAATTTTTGACGTGTTGCTAATAAAGTTGAGAGTTAGCATAGTCACAGTACCGTTTGTTTTAGTAGAATAATTTTAATTTTTTTACATGTTGCAAAAAAGGCTGGGAGTTACAGCAATATGTTAACGCAGCTAACTCTTCTAACATAGCTAACGTGTAGCATATGTAGCATATTACAAACCGATTTCAGAGTTACTGTGAGCACAGTTTATAAAGTTGGACTGATTGATTTAGCTCTGACTCTTATTTCTGGCTTCATGGGCCTCCATCATATTTATGGATTAACTCTGCTGCAAACAAGGTTGGGTCTTATTTTAAATATGCTAACACAGCCTATGTGTAGCGTTGTCGGACTGTGTTTTTTTATGTGTTACTAACAAAATTGGGAGTTTGCATAACCACGTTTGTGTTAACTGTATCATTTTATGCAAACAATGTGTTATCCGTATCAAGAATACGCCAATGCAGCAAACCTGAAGCGTTGTCAGACTGTTTTTTTGTGTAACTAGCAAGGTTGCGAGTTAGCATAGTCACAGTAATGTTTGTTTTGGCTGTATTAGTCTAATTTTTCCCCACATGTCGCAAAAAGGTTGGGAGTTACGCATATCAAGAATACGTGAATGCAGCTAATCTGCGGAAGTGTAGGACTGTGTTTTTTTATGTGTTACTAACACAATTGGGAGTTAGCACTATTACAGTAACGTTGGTATTAACTTTATCATTTTTTGTAAACAATGTGTTACGCATATCAAGAATACGTGAATGCGGCTAACGTGTAGCAAATCGGACTCGGTTTTTTCACGTGTTCCTAACGAGGTTTGGAGTTAGCATAGTCACAGTAACGTTTGTATAAGCATTACTAGTCTGTTTTTCATTGTGTTGCAAAAAAGGTTGGGAGTTACACTTGTAACGTGGGTAAGGTGTAGCGTGTTACTAAAAAAGTCAGAGTTACTGTGAACACATTAACCCTTGTGCTGTCTTAGGCACTTTAACATTGGGAGTTGGGTCATCTAGACCCACTAGACAGTGCTCTGAACCTTTTTTCTTCAATGATTTGTGATCTTCACTGGTGTCCATGGATTACATGAAATCTTTCCACCTTTATCCACCTTTGTCATGGTAGGGAGAACACGTAAATGTAAGGGGGGGTCATCTAAGATAGCATAAAGGGTTAATAAAGTTGGACTCACTGACGGTCTTTATTCTGACTCTTATCTCGCTTAAAGCGCCTATAGTTCGGTGCGCATTATTTACGACATAAGTTAAAAAATAGACTATTTATTGACGGTGCACCTTATATTCCGGTGCACTGGAAAATACAATAAAAGTTTTTTTTTATTTTAAGTTTTCCTTTATGAGTATTGTAAGCTGCTGGAGGCAGAAGTATCTGCAGCTTCTTTTCAGCCAACTGCATTAAACAGGTGGATTAATAGGGGATAAATAAATAAATATGGGAGCGCCAGGCTTACATAGATTCTAGTCATCAATAGGAGGAGTGTGCTTTTCATGTTGATTGCTTCTTATTGGATTTCTTCTCATAAGCCAGTATCCATGTGAGAAATGATCTGTTTGGGGAGATCGATACCAGTGCTTGCAAAAACAACGTGTGAGAAAAAGAGGGTTGCTTCGTTCACTTCTATTCTCTTCTGAGTTGTATTAACAGGTTTGAGATCCATCAATATCAGCGTGGCCTTGCCTGCTTACCCCCCTTCCCGCCCTCTATCTTTAGACATAGCCCGATCCATCCATCACTGTCGGACGTGCGCGCTGATGTGGTCAGGGTGGCCAGCCCACAGCCGGCACCGCAGCGTGAGCTGGCCTGAAAATGTGCGAATGTGTTTGAGCACCCACACACATCTGCTTGAGCGATTACGTGTTTGGTGTCTGGACACAGGGTTGAACATGACAGAACAGCAGCTGAACAGTTTTAGCTGCCGCCTCAAGTTTCTGCTCAGGCCACAGTGGAGCTTGTGGAAGCAAAAAACACTTTTCTTAATATCAACATAAAAAGAATGGATATATTAAAGTAGGTTTTGGTTTGTGGATCATTTTTGTTTTGGTTGGAATAGAAAACATGTTTTGCTTTGGAGGAAAGATTTCTTTTTGGAAAAGAATCTACCTTTGACAATAGAGCCATGACACATGCAACAAAGCAGCTTTAGATTAGAGGACAATTACTTTTTGTCACTTTGAGTTTATGGCAGGAGAAGAGTAAGTTTTCAGACGTGTAACCCTTGTGCCATCCTAAGCACTTTAATTAGATGACCCCACCCTTCCATTGACATGTTCTCCCTACCATGACAAAGGTGGATAAAGGTGGAAAGATTTCATGTAATCCATGGACACCAGTGAAGATCACAAATCATTGAAGATAAAAGGTTCAGAGCACTGTCTAGTGGGTCTGGATGACCCAACTCCCAACGTTAAAGTGCCTAGGATAGCACAAGGGTTAATGGAAAAATATTTGTTACAGTGGTTGCAGTAGCAACATTTGACAATGTTACATTTATCTTTTGGTTTTAGTATATTGTTGATCTTTTGGCTTATATAATTACGGCAAGTGAATGGAACAATAAGCTACGAACCTTTCTTGCTTTTATTTTTCTGTGATCTTGAAGATTCACACTCATGGTTGACCTAGAAATGGTTTTTAGTCGGCAGGAAACAGTCATGCCTTTATCATCTTACTAAAGGTACTCACAGAACTCTTAGACTAATGGGTTTTGCTTATTTAACCGTTTCAGATGGATCATTCTTTTGTGACATCATATCCTGCATGCATAACGATGACCAGAAAGGTAAAAAACGGGCTTCAGTTTCATTCTGTAGAATTGAATGGGCTATACGACCCTTTACTAAACATCTATTGTACAATCATTGGTTTTAGTATGTCTGCTATCAAATGACCTTTTTGTTGACATTTGTGTCCGTAGATTCTTAAGCTAGTTTTAGTTTAGGTGCTTTGAGCCCTTACTTGGCTTCCATCTTAATAAGTAGAGATATTAGGAATGTTAGTAAAGATTTCTTTGTGCTACAGATCCAACCAGATTGATCTGTCTGGGGCAAGTTGTTAATTGAATCGACCTAAACCATTCAAAAACATTTCAAAATGACATAAATCAATAATCCATATTGGAAAAATACCATTTTGATTGGGCCATGGTAGATTTATTTTACCATAACAAAAAATCCCTTGATGGCAGCAAAACACTATCACGCCATCATGACAGTTCAATTTATTTATTAACACTTTATTATCTTGTAAGAAATACAAGGAATATGGAAAACTTCACCTGCACTGTTCAGTACCAGATACTCATGGTACTTTCTGGTTGAAGTTTTGGGTAAAGATGTCCTGGATCGTTCTGAATGAACCAATATTTACTATGAATCAGATCGTCAACCACAAATTATGATGTGAATCCAATCATTAAAACGAATCGTTACACCCCTATTTCCAAAGCATCGCTCCAGGTGGAGATTGGGGTGGAGGAGGGACAACAAACTGCCTAGAATGCATAGAGAGACAAGCATTCGTGCATTTAAAGTCCAAAATATGAATGTAATTGGCTGAGAAGAATTTGGGTTATTTAGCTATTGGTTCAAATGATAAATGGCGTAAACTTGTATAACGCTTTTCTACCTTCCTTGAAGGCCCAAAGTGCCCTACAGTCACAGTCCCAATCACACACTGATGGCAGCTTCGCTGCTGAACACTGGCAACAACCCATACCCACCAGAGGCAGTGGGGGGTTCAGGGTGGGGTTCAGTGTCTTGCCCAAGGAGACCTCAACACATGGGCGGGTAAGGCGGGAATCAAATCTGCAATCTTCGATCAGAGGTTGACCGCCGTATCGATACGCTACGGCCACCCCAATTAGACTTCCAAAGTGAAAGTCTGACATTGGTGTGTAGAGTGATGCAACTGCCCAGCTCACCTGGAAGTGAGGTAGATTGTCTTTATTGGAAGCTTCAGTTCTGCTGCCAGGGGTGCTGGCCAAACCAGAGCAGCATCCGCCAGATAATGTCTGATATCTTAAAATTAAGAACAAGGATAGGGTAAACAAAGTGGAGCGATAAATTACACTATGGATTTTATGCTTAGCCTTTAAGTTTTACAATTTTTTCTTCCAATCATGGATGTACAGTGCTTCGTTGTTTATCGTGGGAAACATGTTCCAAAAATAAGCCGCAATTCGTGAAACCCGTCAAGTAAGATTACGGATGTTTTAAGGCGGTAAAACGCCTCACGACACACTTGATACCCTTTTCTCAGACGGACATGAATCTTTTTCTCACTTTTCTCTCTTGTTTAAATTCTCAAAGTTCAAACCTTTATAGAAAAATAAGTCAAGCATAAAAATAAAAGCTGGCATAATCACACTGAAAAAAATCCAGAAAAAGCTAGACCGCAATACGTCAACCGCAGTTTATAGTTTTATAAACCCAGCAAGCTATGCTAAAACAAAATAGAGCCATTTAGTCTATATCCCTAATGAAGGATCCATTAAGATGTGCATTGGTAATTTTTATATCTATTTGAAAACACTATCATTATAAAAACACCAAGTACGGTCATGTTGTATTGACTGCATTAAAGATATTTATATAACTCTTATGTTTATCCTTTCTTTTCTAAACGTATATCTTTCACAAAATGTGATTTTTATGAAACCGTTACACCATTTTTCTCCGATCACATGACCACACAACCTTAAAGCCATTCATCTGCCACGCTGACATTGCAATTGCAATTGTCTGACAACACAAACAGCATTTTGTACATGAAGCAACATCAGTGGTGGTGGAGTGATTTATTGCTTTCTGTCATCCAGGAGGTGCAGGTTTTCAGTCTTTTACCATCATCACGTCAAAATACAACACAATGCTGTGAGTCGTAGCGGTGGAGCCGGGGCTGGGACATGGTCTGTCACGGACGGTGTGGGTTTTAATTCCGATTCACCTTGACTGTATTTCTGCTATGAAAGCTGCTGCCTGATGCTCCTGGAGCCTCACTTGATTTCTTCTAGAAACTTACATTTCAAACACGTTGCCCTTCACCTTCATGCTACTACGTGATAAAAAAACAAAAAAAGAAACCCTGCTTTTTTCCACAAGTGATTGACCTTGCAACTTGTTTTACCTCGCTTGACTTCACAGTCATCCCCCCATGCTCCTTCACTCCCTTTTGTTGCTGTAATTTGGCAGTGCAGAGTATGTTTCAAATCATGGAGCTCAAACCGAGTCCGCCAGACCTGTATAAAGGCCATTCCCCGTGGCTTTAAGGTAATTATGTTCTCCCCTTATGACAGCCCAATTGAATTTAGATTAAGCCAATAACAAACCTGCAGCACAGCATGCCTGCTGGACACTGGCCTGTCAATAGGCTGTTAAAGAATCCAAGCCTTTTATTTTGCCTCACGCGGCATCAGCTGGTCCCTCTCTGCAGCCGCAGCGTCTGCCCAGAGGAGAGAGCAGCCAGCGGTGCAGCAGATGAGGCCTGCAGAGGAAGTCTCATCAATAATAGAGAGCGGTAGCTGAGGGAATCATGCTGAGGAATTGTGGTGGCGCGGGCAAGAAGTGCAGCTGCTTTGTTTGTCTCATTTCTTACAAATGAAGCTTGTGAAATACTGCTTGAACGCACATGAGTAGCCGAAAACTATTAATAGCTGGTGGGCTGAATAAATTGTGAAACCACAGCGAGGTATGCAGCCAGCCATGTTCTGGAAGCTAATGGGCATTTCCTGAAGAACTACAGCAATTAAACTACATTTTGGACTGTTGAATAAAAAACATGAGCATTGACGGTATATAGAGAACTGGACTGAGTAAGTGTGACATCACTCATAAAAAATGACTGACCTTAGGTCAATTCAGTTGCCATTTTTCCGCCATCTGTCCGTCGCCATGTTGGAACCAGACGTCCTTATTAAGCTGTGATTGGTTTGTGTCTATCTTAGTCTACATCTCCATGGCAACCACTCTCTCCAATTGAGCATATTAGAAGGCGGGCTCAGGAGAATTAGTCTATCAAACGTTTCGAACATTCAACGACTAACCACCTACTTTCATTTAGGCATCTGATTGGTCAGTTTATAACTTTAATAACTTTCACTGCAGAAGCAGGAACATCTTAAGAAATAGGTATCAGAGCTAGAATAGTTATTCTGACAAATACTGAGTAATAGCTGTTTACTACTCTATAGATGTCTATGGGATTTTGGCTTATTGGAACCTATTTGGAGTGTGAGGGGGGTGGGGTCACGCAGTCCAGATCTAATATACAGTCCAGTCCAGATATAATATACAGTATGGCGTCACATCAACAAAAGCAAAGACTCCAAAGATCATCCAAAGAACAACCATCATCTCCTGTGATAGCATCCAGATGAATATGATAAAATCTGTTATACAAAGTTCGCATTGGGCACGTTCAAAGAACATGTTGAAAGCATACGGCGTTCACACTGGACTGCTGCCACCCCACATGTCCGCCACCTACAGTAGGCAGAAGCTTGGTGGGAAATGTGGAAGTGGTGAAAATCTGGTGGCTGACTTGGTGTCACAGAATTCTGGTTGGGCACAAACCACAATTATTCATTTCTCTGTCGTGATCAATTTTCCAACAGTTGACACTTAAAAGGGAATTAAAAGGGACGACATCCATACATCGCGCCCAAATCCGACTCCCTGGTTGGTCAAAATTTGACCGCTTAACTTGCAACGCTCGTTCGATGGATGCCCGTTTTCTACTGTACATAGAGCCCTATACTCTATGTACATTTTTACTGTACATTTTTACATGGTCGTAAAAATGTGCGTAGAGACAAATGAATGTGAGGATTTTGAACACAGAAGCCCACAATGTGCATTTGCCTGTGTTTACATGGTCTTTACAGTGAAAGTGGTGGCTTGAACGTGTAATGTGTAAACGTAGCTTTTACAGTCAGAGCCACTGACAATGAGCCGCTGCTCGTCATAGTGGGACACTGTCTCCTCCCCGCTGCCATCCCGCTCATTCCCTTTCTTCAATGGCTCTCATTGTATTGGGAAGAGGAGGCCCATTCTTCCTCACGTCTCACTTCTCTCGTGCTCTTGTTCCTCCAGGGGCTGGCCCTAAGGACATGAAAACACAGGGCGAGTGTGGATGTCACCCATGTCAGAGCCTTCGGTGCGTTTGACCTGCCTTCCATCGCACACATCCCTGCTCCCCAAGCGGCACCAATTACAGGCGGGCTCCACACAAAGACCTGCCACTGTAAAGGACTGGGCCGAGGCGAAGAGGGACAGAATCTGCTAGAGGAGGGGCCGTTTTTGTTTTTTTTGCAGGGGAGAGACAGAGCGTTGTTTGTGAGTATTGTCATGTTCTTATTGTTGGGGGAACCGGCACTGGGAAACCCATGTAATGATTTTCCTTGTACACCAGAAATGAAAGGAGCTCATAATGCCAGCAAAAAGTGAAGGATGTCGATGTCTTTGTGAAAATCTATCCAGAGATGTCTCTCTGATGTATCGGGGAGATAAAAGATAAAGATAGAATGATGGCAGTAATTGTTCCTCCACCCACCATCTTTGTCATGGTGTCAAATCTGTCTGTTTTATTGAAGACAGAAGTTCCTTCGGAAAAGCGAAGGCAAATGTATTCACTTCCCCTTTGCTTCTTCTCCTCTGGGTTAGACATTAGAGATTGTTGTGTGATGGGGGGAGGAATAAGATGGGAAAGTGAAGGTTGGAGAGCTGGAGAGCCTAAGCAGATCATAGCAAAGCAGGGAGAGTGACCCTAAAGCGTGGAGGTGGTAAATGATCAGATAAAGAAGGCAGGAAGAGGCCAAGTGTCAAAACAAAAGCTTCTGGGCTTCATCGTCTCCTCACTGGACTAAAGAAAATATTATATAAACCATAAAATATGTAGGTCTATCATTCAGTTGTTTTATTGTTCAGCATCAATACAAAGAAACAGCCTGAGTAAATACTTTATATATGATTTTATCGATTAATGGAAGCTGCCCAAAACCAGGAACTTCACCTAAAACCTGGTGGTGTCATCGTTGGCAGCAGCTGCAGTTATCAACCGTTTGCAACAATTGGTATTGTTTTTCTGGCACCTGCAAAGGAAATTTGGGCCATTCTGTTCTGCAGAAGCGTTTTCATTTGTCCAACGCTGCAGGGTATTCCGGCATGGATGGACTGTTTAAAGTCGTGTCATTTCAATTGGATTTAATGAGGGACTTTGACTGGGTGACACCACGACCTCATTAAGGTTTATTTGAACCCTTCAAATGGTCTTTTCGGCGTGCGTGGGGTGAGATGGTTGGACATTAACCTTCAAAATGTTCTGGTCAAGTGAGGCATTGAAAGTTTTGTAATTCATTTAATTGCATCAGCAGTTAGCGAAACTGCTAATTAATCCAAAACCTTCCCACTACCACCCCTATGTTTGACTGACGGTATGAACAGTTTTCACAATTCTATTCCATTTTTTACTCCCCACCATGGATTTCAAAAGCCCTGCGGTTCCTTAAGCCTCAGTCACAGGCAGCTTTTCAGGCAGACAAAGGCTGAAACAAATGGCAAACATGTATGGGGTCATGTTAAGGTCGTTGGGTCTTTTCTACGGGGATGGTGTGAGCGAAAGGTCGTAGCGAACACTTTAACAACATGCAAAGGTAAAGTCAGGAGGAAGGTTTTTTAGTTTATTTTATTTTTTGTTTTAGATGAGATTTATTAGTCTACAAACATCTGCAAAATTACACTTATATACAGTAATTGTGAGGCAGAAACTTCACAAACAAGATTTCATATCAGCGTAACCCTTGTGCTATCCTAGGCACTTTACCATTGGGAGTTGGGTCATCTAGACCCACTAGACAGTGCACTGAACCTTTTTTCTTCAATGATTTGTGATCTTCACTGGTGTCCATGGATTACATGAAATGTTTCCACCTTTATCCACCTTTGTCATGGTAGGGAGAACACCTCAATGTAAGGGGGGGGGTCATCTAAGATAGCACAAGGGTTAATCAAAAGTTTGAAAGTTCCGCCCAAATTTAACAGTTCCCTTCTTTAGGCAGCAGCAGTGTAGGTACATTTTTTGTATTTATTTTTATTGAACATTCGCTGAATACAAGACAAAAATGGAACATGTATGACAATATAAGAATACAACACAATTCCAAATACAGAGTAAAATTTTTTAACCGTATGATAATCTTAACTTTTAAGAACCAAATTGTAAGTAATATCGATTTTTAAAACAAACTGGTGTTCAATAATAATCAAGTAAAGCAGTCACAAAAGGAAACAAATAAGTAACTAAAAATAGAAAAATAAAAAAGAAAGAAAAGAAAAAAGCAAAAAAATAGAAATGCGAGATTTGACTTTTGTCACTGATCCAAAAGATTTACGGATCGTTTTTTGTGCCAGGAGGAAGTAGTTGAGCCCTTTAGGGCTCCACGCATGCAAACTGACTGTTTGAAGTGAAAGAATTAGACAATCAGAGCGTAGTTTGTGTTGACACCCTATGGATGTCCCACGTGAACTTGCGTATCATGTGCACACCCCGTGCATGTGGCATTTGGGCGGAGTCAGTAAGAGAGTAGTACTCACACCTGAAAAACAACTGTAATGTGGCGTTTGTGTGCATCACACAGCAGCATCACCCGTCCGTCACCGACATTTCCTTTACAAATACTTCACACTTACCGCACGCGCAACAGTGGTACGTTCCATTTTCCTGACGTCTCTTGAGGTGGTCGTATGAGCTTCCAGGGACCTGCCAGACACACCTCCTGAAAGTGTGGCTCCTCCTCCCTATGACCCTCCAGAGCCTGCAGCACCCGCACAGGTCAACCCCCATACGGGTGCAGGCAGTACGTGTTGACCTTAAAAGTTTAGTAATATCCTGGATGAAGCTGAATTTGGCTTTTGATCTAAAGCATGAGCAGGAGCAGAAGGAGACACCACAACACCATGAGGTATCAGTACCTCTCAATCATTAAAGAACGTCAACATATGAAAGCTTTATTTTTGATTGCATGATGAAAAGCAGGAAAGGCTCTCAGAAAAGGTTGAAAAATTAGCAATAACTAAACTTTTGCTGCGGAAAGCTACGTCTCCGCTGTGTGATCCAACTCAGTAGAGCTTCTCTGTGCGGCAATAGATCGCAGCTACAGATTATTGACATTCATTAGGCAAAAAAACAACACAATCTGTTTGTATTGAACAAATCCTGATGAAGGACAAAAGTGACTTTAGTTCAACATTTCAACTAAGCATCAGTTTCCCAACCCCCTCACAAAGCTTTCTGAATTTTCTAACATGCTTTCACCCTCAAAAGTCTTTATAAGATCCCTGTTACAATTATTAATTTACCAAGATTCCACAGTTTTAATTATACTAGCTTTTGATTTCACCGAACTGTTTGTTTTTCCTAAAGTAATTCTATCAGCATCCTTCTGCCAATGCTCAATGTTTGTTTGGTTGAACTAAAAACGGAAAGTATTGGAGAAAAAAAGTCCTAGTTGCTAGCAAGAAATGCTGGCAAAGAGTTGTGGTCCTTAGCCAGGAGGGACCCCCCAGGGCAAACCAGCTTATGAATATGTGCAGTTGTGTTTGTCTTTTTTTCAGAAGCTCGTTAAAAAAAAGAGATTGTATGAATCCAAATGATATTGCTGATCGCTGGAAATCCTGTTTGAGTTGCTACATTGTTAAAAAAAAAAACCTAACAAGCACATTTTTAGCTTTATTCACATTTCCTATAGTTTGACTTGTGTGAAAATCATTTGTGAAGTAGAAAATGCTGATAATTCTCAGTGTTTCTGTGCTGTTGCTCTGTGTCCTTAAGCTTCCTGGGGACGTTTGTACCACTTGAAATGGAGAGCTTCTTTGGGGGGGGAGGGGTGTCAGACCTGACAACCATTGCAGGTGCGGTGCATTCTTGTGCAAACAAAATGATGTTGACATCGTAACACACAAGAAAAGGTGCCTTGGAGGCACTTTAACATTGGGAGTTGGGTCATCTAGACCCACTAGACAGTGCTCTGAACCTTTTTTCTTCAATGATTTGTGATCTTCACTGGTGTCCATGGATGACATGAAATCTTTCCACCTTTATCCACCTTTGTCATGGTAGGGAGAACACGTCAATGTAAGGGGGGGGGGGGGGGGGGTCATCTGGACCCCATAAGATAGCACAAGTGTTAAAACTGTGTAAAAATTATTTTTGGCAGTGGAACTACCCGCATTGACGATGCAAAAAACAAACAAAAAGCACCTCCTCCAATCACTTCCATGTACAGAAAATAAGCATTTTAATGTGGGGTGGAGACCAGCAGCCATTCAAGTGTCTCTATGTTGCATGGATCAGGGCACAAAAAAAATACATCAGTGGTCATTAGAAGCAGTTCTTCAGATAATTAAATTTTACCCGCATCTCCACGATTAACTTCGGCCCACATTTCTGAAGCTTGTCCCTGAGAGGGGCGTCGTTTTGATGACCCACTTTGTTTTAGGGGACTGTGCTGCAGCTTTTACACTGCGTTTAACGTTCTCTAATGCCGTTTTAATGCAGATGGCTTCACATGCAGTAGCTGCCAGGCAAACAGTCGGCCCGTGTGTCTGTAACGTGAAAATAAGGCGGCACTCCATAAGATCTTTATGATGACAGATTTATTTACAGTCTCTCATCCACGCTTGGAGCAGAAAGCATATGTTATGTCATAAATTAGAAAGCCATACAAGTCTAAATGTTTCGAGTCAAATGCACACAAATGGAACTACATGGCTCTTTTTCGCCGTGGATTTTTGCACAGCTTTGATTTTGCCACAGTGAAATTAATTCTTTCCTTGTGCAGGCTTTTTTTTTTAAAGGATGCCTAGGCGAAACGCTTCGTTCTCTTCGGAAACACACACATGCACATATATGCAGATGAGCCTGCTCTGTTCCTCGCGGCTATCTCACATGCTGGGCAAAGCTGTCACACAAGCTGTATCTGGGAGCACCAGGAGGCCGAGACTGACTTGAATTAAAGTGAGAGAACGTCCCTTCCAGATCTGAGAGGATACACAGAGAGACGGTCCCAGAGAGACGGTCAGAAAAGGATGGAGGGAGGGAAGAGGCATTCTGGCAGCAAATAAGAAGGCAGAGAACAATTGCTGGAGAAATGAAAAGAAAAGGAGTGTTTGATGATGTGGAAAAGAGCAGGAAGTGTGTTGAGCAGGGTTGTGTATTTTCTTGTCAAAATAGAGAAGTAGGAATGGATGATGAGACTTACAGTAACTCAAGCTAACATATCATATATTTGAGAAAGGTTTTCGGATCATTATTGATTAGACACGATCAAAAATTCCTCAGACATAATCAGTTCAATTAAATTAAACATTCAGGCAGATTGAACTGATATTATCATATACCATATTTTTTACACTACACAGATTTTATGGCACACCATCAATGAACGAATGGTCCATTTTTGAAGTAATGTCATATATAATTTACACAAAACTATAAGAAGCATTAGGAGTCAGGGATGAGTCTGTCAGACTTGAACTGTGTTCACGGTAACACCAGAATTTATTTGTAACATGCTACACGTTAGCCACGTTAGCATCGTCACAATACCTGTAACTGCTAACCTTTGCAACACAAACACAAACAGGTTGTGTGCAAATTCCTGCATATATACAGTGCACTATGTAGTGCACTATGTAGTGCACTGTATAGGGCATTTGCCATTTGCCTTAGAAATTTCCCAGAAGTCTCTGTGGAAAACCAGTGTTCATCAGTGCTCACTAGATCGGCGAATATAGACCACAATGCATTGCGTTTCAACAATTTTTGCCAAAAATAAGCCATTTAAATGTATTTTTTTAATAAGCCATCAATGTTTTTAACTTCAGAACTCAGTCGATTTATTAATACTCCTATCAATTAGATTTTAACTTCCTGAAATTGATGGCGTCATATCCGCCGTTTAAAAAAAAAGTAGTGAGCATGGCGTCCGAATTGTTTGTAATATCCAGGGCACCACATAGTGCTGCACTATATAATAATAATAATAATAATAATAATGGATTGGATTTATCTGCACTTTTCAAGTCACTCAAAGCGCTTACATTGTGTCCATAATTCATTCACTCCTCATTCATACTTGGTGATGGTTTGCTACTGATGTAGCCACAGCTGCCCTGGGGCAGACTGACAGAGGCGTGGCTGCCATTTCGCGCCTCTGACCATCACCAGGACATTCATACACATTTACACACCAGTGGAGCCACACCGGAGGCAAGGAGGGTGAAGTGTCTTGCCCAAGGACACAACGACAGTTGGCTGGGGGGAGCGGGGATCGAACCGCCGACCCTTAGATCATTGGACGACCCGCTCAACCGCCTGACCCACTGTTTTTTAGTAGATAGGGGTTAGGGTGGGAATTCAGACACAGCCTCTGACTGATACAGCCAAAGCAAATGTTACCGTGACACATTAACATACTTACAATACCTCCCAACCTTGTTTGAAACTTGTAAAAAAAAACGGACATTTTGACGTCGTGTGCCTCTTAAAATGGCTCTGACTTCAATAAGCAAAACCAGAATAATTCCATATTTCTGGATTATGAGGCGTTTTTGTTTGTTTGGTTTTTTTAAACAACAGTACGTCTTTTAAGTGCAGAAAACACAATACTTGGATAGATCAATGTGAAGTTTGTGTTTGGTAAAGATGTGTCATCAGTTTTTATAGATTTACAACACAATGATTCACAGTGACATAGTAAAACTAACAAATCTATGGAAAAGGAAAATACCAATAACAAACATTTTTTTTCAGAATACAAACACTGTTCTATCAGTATCTTGCTGTGTGTTACACTGTATGTTTCAGCTTCTAAATGTTGTAAAAAATATGCCTGACATGTCTGCAATGATGCCTCACAGCATTTAGACTGTAATTATCAGCTCTTTCTCTATGGGGTCGGCAAGTTCTCCTTATGCATACATGGATTTACACCAGACACCTTCTCCTACCCTGGAAAATCGTTCTTTATTGGTCAATTGGTGTAGAAGTTGTCGCTTAGGTGTGTGCTGCCCTGTGAAGTAATAGTGAACTGCCCCTGGTGTACCCCACCCTTGCTCTGAGGTAACTGGGATAGGCTCCAGCAACGCTACCCGGGAGTGGCGATAGAAGATAAATGTATAGACGTTGCCCAGAATGCATCCCATTGAACAGATGTAACTATATGTACACTCAGCATTCGTGTTTTACACTAAAAACAAATAATACAGCATGACATACCAAGACACAAATCATAGCTGTCATACCCGGAAAGACAGAAGCAGGTGCAGCTGATACATTCATCTACTTCAGTGAACCGTCTCCAAGCAGATGTGCTTGAACAAGAGTTTAAGCTAAAAATAGAATATAATAATGTATATCTTGTACCAATACTGCAGAACATATTCAGAAAATTTTCGCTCTTTTTTCACTGCTTACATGCTTTTTTGGGGGGCAAAAAATGCTTTTGCTGCATTGCTTTATGAGTTCTGCACAGCAAAAAGCTGGAACATAAATTATTAAACGACTTTTTTTATATATTCCCCCACCTCGTTTCCTCGCAAAAATGCACCCATTGTAATGTCATTCTGCAAACGAGGCAGCAGTCCGCTGCTCGGATTTCCACTTCAGCACGTGGGGTAAGGCCGCCGTTGGTGATGCTTTGCATCGCTCCTCCTGCCCTCTGTGCTGCAGCCTCTTTCTTCTGTAATGACACAAGCCCGCTTTAGCAGCATTTTTCCAGTCTGTGTTTTCTCATTTCAATTTTAGGGCATTAGCTGCAGAATCATTCGCAGATTAATGATGCATTTTAAAGCATGAAACACAGTCATTGTGTGTGATTACGTACTAGCAGGGAAAATGAGCAGTTCAAAGATAATAACACACACATTTGGCAGTTTTAGGAAGCCTTTTAATGCATCAATATTTACTCGGCATTATACCACCTACGCTACAATTACATTTGCGCCTGTTGTGTTTTTCTGTAAGGATAATTCATGCAGGTTGAACAGGCGTGTAAATATTTCTAAAAACAATCTGAAGTATTAAAAATGTATGTAGGGAGTTTATGCTCTTTAGACTATCCTAATTGTTTTTGAGAGATTTCAAGCCGAATTTTCACCTAAATATAGCATGTTTCTTTAGTTTATGTTTGGTTCTTGACTTCATGTAAACTCAACCATTAGATTTGTATTTTTACTGCAACACATATTGTAAATGCAGCAATAACATGTTGTGATGGCTCAGAGCTGCAGAATGTGGAGCACTTGTTTAAGGAAACTGCCTCCTCAGATCTGGATATTGTTGTTTTGTAAAGTCAGATGGAATAAAATTTGTGATTTTATGATGCAACTGTTTGTAACTTCACTTTTTTATTCCAGATTTATTTTATTTATTTATTTTTGCAAGAGATTCTTTCTTTGACACTGTGTTGTTCAGAAAGCAGAACCTCAGCTTTGGATGGTGTGGTTCCATAAAAAAAAATCTTAAATAGGTTAGGTTTTTTGTGTGTTTTTTTTTTTGTAGAGATTTTCTTGGGAAAAACCATGAGACAAACTATTATTGCGTATCCCAGAAAAAGAACTTTTACAGAGGTCTAACATGAGCACCTTAAAGTAGTAAATGATTTTCATGTAGAAATTATTAAAACACACAAGCAAGTTTTCTAACAAAAATATGTTTGAGTTTTAGTCTGATCAATAGATTGTCCAATATATGAGAGGGTAAAAAAATCCCCAAATAGCAATTTTTCATCCTTTTTTGGGGCTTAAAGACCCATTCCGATGGAGATGGTGTTTTTGTTTGTTTTTAATATCTTCTTGTAGCATTTTTCTGAAAACAAAGGAGATATAAAGAAGATTAAGCGGAAAATTGCATTTCAGAGTATTGCTTGCCATTTTTGTTGCACCGCCAATGTTAGGTTGGGAGAGTGTCGGTGTAGGTGCCATAACAGTTCGGCCAGCAACAACCATTCTGGGTCCTTGGACTAGTGCTGACGTCAATCATTGTGTTGTTATGTGATTGGCTGTCTGTTGGTCCGATGACGTGTCAGATAGTGATTGGTCTGGACAAATTACGACACTACCATAGAAGAAGATATCATGAAATCTGTTGTAAACAAACAGAGCTCCAACATAGAGTGAGATTATCTTCTAAATGTCCTTTTATTGTGATTATTATTAAGTGCATTGCAGCTGAACGGACTGCGGTCCAAACGCTTCTCCGGACCGAACACTATAACAAAGCACCTTCCCTACAAACACAAAGCTACGAGACTCCAGCTGCTCTGATCAGAGATACGGTTCACTCTGTGGAGCAGCAGGTTCATTCTAACAGCCACAGATGTTTTTACTAAGTGGGTTGTGGCAAAATCTCTCTATAAACACTACAAAGAAGAATGTCAGACGTAATTCTAAGGGAAAAGAACTTTGGGTTAGAAAAGGAAACGTGAAATGAAAATATATAGAGCCCGAGCAGATCTCCACGCTACGTAGTTTGTCCTAGTGGGGCTACTGTAGTGTGACGTTATCCTCAGTCGAAAGGACCCCGAACGGTTATTGCAGCCTGAATGGTTACGGTACCTACACCGGGACTGTGAGTTTAAAGAGATGGGTGATGGGAAGTGAGGGCGGGCTAATGAACTCCTGCTGCTTTTCAGAAACTACGTCCTAGTAAACGACACAGTTTTTTTTTAGTTTAGGCTAAAAAGGGTGTAATTATGACAAAAAGACCACTGGAAACGCTTTGACAATAGCTCAGAAGATTATTGGAGTAAGTAACTCAGACATGACGCTCACGTTTCCATGGTGACGATCAGTGGTACCTGTGGAGCAGCAGCCATGTCGAAAAACAAACATGGCACATGATTAGACTTTGTTTTTTATATTTCAACTGCAAAGACTGAAAAAGGAGAACCTGGCAAACTGCATTTTTCTGATTTACATCTGTATAAAGCAGATTTTCTTTTTTTAATTCAATGCTGGCTTTTCTCAACAAGGATTTTGATATTTGAATTTTGTATTTTAAATACTGACAACCCCCCTTCCTCTGCTGGCATCAATCGCTTCCAATTTGAACACAATCCTGAAAAATAAATGCAAAAGTTCCTTCTTCTTTTTTTTTTGTTTCTTGTAAATATAATCAAGGGAAAAAAAGTTTTTAAAAATGTTTAGATGCTGTAATTTTATCTCAGCTTAAGACAAAGTAGTGACACTAACAAAATCCTCTCTCCTCATATTTGTAGATTTTTAATGTAGAATGAAAGTGAAATCAAAATCATGTAGAAACGAACCTCTTCACATAGGAATGACATTAGTAAGATGAGATGTTTGCGTTTTTTCTTCTCAGGGTTGACTGTCTGTGTGGCTCTGAACTAGAAGACCGTCTGATCAATAACGAGGAAGCCTCTCTGTAAATCCTTTTCTGGGCTCATCCAAGGGTTATTCCATAAAGCAACAGCGTTACGGTGAGCCATTCATTTTCTTGCCAACTGGCACCTCGTAATACTCATGACAAATTTAGCATGAGAAGGCAAGGAAAGCGCAACCTACTTAAAACCGCATTAGCAGCCTCTTCTGTGAATTCAAAAAAAAAGAGAGATTTGTTTTCTTTTTGACCCTTTTTTCTTTGCACCTATACTCTAGCTGTAACGTTCACAGTGATCCTACATTTATATTTTATAGGCTTGGCAAACATTTTTAATCAAAGACAATGATTTTTACCTTCAAAAAAGGCACTGAAGCCATGATATTTGAGCCAAAAACGCAAGAATATTGATAAAAAACCTATTCTAGTCAATTCAGTGGTCGTTATTATTTTATAGACAGCTAGTAAGAGCAGATGCTCAGCACACCTTTCCTATCTCTTAATGATTCTGGAGCATCCTTTAAGTTAAGAATCTTTATTAAAGAACAAGGTCCAGAGGGGTTTAGTCAAACTTAAGTCAATATATTCATCAACCTTATAATGATTTTTCATCTCTGAGGTCATTCAAATACAGCAGCACTAATATGTTTTCAATTTGGTGTAATTGATCTTTTTTTTATGTTCAGCTCGGTGCCTAAATGCCGATCATTGAAGGAGATATCAAGACGCACAGTATTACATTTACTTGTGGAGCACTGATATGGATGTAGCATATTTTTATCATTACTGATGTTGACAGGATTTGTAGAGGTTTACGGCACTCTGTCAAAATCTTAAGTATGGTGATTGAGAATACGCTACACGGCTAACGTGTTTCCGTATAGGACTCAGTTTTTTTAAGTGTTACTAACAGGGTTGGGAGGCCGTGTGGTCATAGTAACGTTGTGGTATCAGTATGTTTTCCTACGTGTTGCAAACAAAGTTGGGAATTACAGGTAATGTGAATACATGGCTAACACTGCTAACGCTTCTAATGTTGCTAACGCTTCTACTACAGCTAACACTTCTCATATGGCTAATGCTACTGCCATGGCTAACCCTTCTAATGTGGCTAATGCTGCTAACATGGCTAACACTTCTACCAATGAGTTATATCACTAGAGGAGACACGCCCGCTTGGGAAGCCTGGCTGACGGTGGCGGAGCGCGACGCCATCTTGGTGAGGTCGACGACGCCCACATGACAATGATTTCTATTGCTTTTAGTGGTGTCTAAGTAGCTTTTATATACTATATATATTTTTACATTTATATATATTTATACATATATGTAAATATATTATATTTATATATATAATATATATATAGATACATGACTTGTTGTTGTTAAAGAAGAGAAACAGGCAGCCTTAAAAGCTCAAACTTTAATGAAAATGCATTGTTGCAGGACTTCTTACGAAGACAAAAATAATTTCAAAGAGTTTTTAAAAATAATTTCTAAACATTTAGAAGTTTTAGACCTCTTTGACATGTAATTTAAATTATTTAGAAAAACCCAACAATGAGTCAATAATAATAATAATAATAATAATAATAATAACAAATCAATAGTAAGTCAATACAAACAATAAATAAATAATAAGCCAATAAATAATAATAATAATAAGTCTATTAATAATAATAATAATAATAATAATAAAATAAATATTCAAAAGAAGTCCAAAAGTGAATAATAGATTTACCCTAAAAAAGCAACAACTACAACAATAAAGAAAAACAATAGATTTATACTGATTCATATGAGTGATCAATTTGTGTAACACAGATGTTATTGTGTCGGGTTTCAAGCAAACAGTCTGGCCTCTCTTATCTAAATGTGTTTCCACAAATGTTTCTAACATAGCCAGACTGTATTGCTAGTTGGTACCACAGTGATCCATCTGGGTTAGCTCTTTTTATTGCTAAGATACGCTTTTTCCTTAAGTCTGAATCCATTGGAAACCTGCAAGAAAAGTTCAGTCACTGAGTCAGAAATGTCTAAATCTATATTACTATAATAGCCTAGTATGCTGTATACAGGTTTAGCAAAATAAAATCTACATTTATGTCAAAAGCAAATTATCCGTACATCATGCAGCATGTTGATAACAGCCCTGCAGCATCATGCATGTCAACATGTGTATGATTAATGAAGCCCCTGCAGCATTAAAAGAAAAAAAAATTAGTACTTACCTGTGAAATGATATACCTTCCTCCTTCATGGACTCAGTGCTCTGATTTTGGCAGTTGAAACCCGCAAAATTAACTGGTATTATGCAAAAAATGTGTTCACATGCATGCACTGCAGTAGTAACTTGACCTCACCAAGATGGCGGTGCTCTCCTCCCATGAGGAACCACGTGATGTCTCCTCTAGTGATATAACTCATTGACTTCTACCATAGCAAATGCTTCTAATGTGGCTAATGCTGCTAACATGGCTAACACTTCTAACATGGCTAATGCTTCTAATGTGGCTAACATGTAGCGTGTCACAAACAAGTTCTAGAGGTACTTTGAATGCAGTTAATAAAGTCTGAAGACTGCTGGACTTATCCCTGACTATTTTGTCTCGCGTAATGCGCCTCATAATCCGGTTCACCCTACAGTACAGAAAATATGGTACTTAGGGCTAATTTGGAAAGGCTTTGGCCATAGAGTGAGAAAAAAGAACACATTTTGGTTTCCATATAAAGTCATGTCACTCTGAAGTTGAAGTTGACTCATCCAGATTGTACCTCTCCACGTAGGTTTGAACCCATCATTTCTCCAAAGGGATTTAAAAAAGTGAAAGTTATTGTTTGACTTTATTGCTTTCTACATGGGAGTTAGCTTGCTGATGTGGACAGTTTAGGGCAATTCCAAGACAGCCAGGAAAAAAAACTGTTCCCCCTGAGGGGGTTCTTGCTGCAATACTTTCATGAGGCATCTAGCAGTGTCAATGGGACTTTTATGTTGGGAGATTTTACATCAGCTGTTTGTGATTGGTAAGAGCAAATAGTGATTTCTTTTTAAGTACAGGAAAAACCAAGAACTCTTCCACATCACTGGAACTTTTAGACCAAGGAATCAAAACTAGTGTAGAAGCCCTAACAGACATTTCCAAATCAAATTTGAACACTATGTGTACTTTTCCCACTTACAGTAATTCCTTTCTGAGATTCAACCAGGGTTGACCTGGATGAGTGCTGCAGGTTTTGGGTCATTTGGGCCCATAGAGGGTCTTTGACAGGTGTTTCTTTAAGGGAGCGCAGGAGTGTCTTACAGTTCTCTGGAAGCTCATGTAGAGGGCATTTATGGGGTATGTGACGTTAGTAGACATGATAATTGAGATCTTATAGGAATTACGGCATGGAGGTGAGGTGACTGAGGGACAGGAGGAAAATTTACAAGCTTCATCTGAAGATGGGTCTGTTGCTGAGCATGTAGAGTTTGTTGACTGGCCATCTTCTATCAGTCTGATTGTGTATTACCCCTTTATGACCAGAGCCCTAGCTTCAGTGTTGACATTCGTTCAACTACTGCAACTCTTCAACCATTTAAAAGTAATTCCAGCGGACTTTGCAGCAGAGAAAAGAAGCCTTACGCTGATATGCAGCATTTTACAGTAGGGAAGAACAATCAATGTGAAACAGATGATTCCATCATGGAGAAAGGTGATTTTGTGTCAGTTAGGTTTAGTAAAGTGTTGCATAACAGTGCATAGCTGAAATGTAAAGTTACCTTTCTCAGAATTAGCTGATTCACTTTGATTGCATAAACGGCGAAGTTTTGGTAGGTCAAAGAGCGTATGTAGGTATCACCGTGTTTTAAAGGGTTAAGACGTCTGAAACCTCTTTTGATTTATCATCACAACCTTTTAGGGCTGCTTATTTTTTCTTGGACTCCCTCTTGAACAGCTCTGATTTCTAGTAGCCAGATCTGACACTTTGATGGTTCCCCATTTTATTACCCATGATTCCAGTTTCTTTTCCAGTCATTCTGTCAGGTCACTGAGGATCCAGAGCTTCAAAAGTTGATGTCAACATAAATGAATGCACTTTTGTCTCCTCCATGTGACTTACAGAGCACCCTCCTGTCTATGGGGCTCAAAGCTTCCATTCTGTGTTTCGTCAGCTCACCTTTCCTTCTCAGCATGCTGCATATGCACAAAAAATGAAACATCAGCCGTGTCTGATTGAAAGTCATGCCCCAAAAAGACAAGAGAGGCAGATATTCACTGAAGCTTCTATTCACCACTGCTTGGTGAATAAAAGCTCAAAGAGCAGCGATTGGATTGGATTCTAATGACCCCTTATTACAGCCAGATCATCCATAACCTCTCTTCTAACTTTGTTACTTTTCAAGCCTTCCAATCTGCAGCCTTTACAGCTGGAAGGCCTAATTGGAGCCATTTCCACATATAATGTGGCAGTCCCACTGGGGCTCATTATAGAAACCGTGTTGACTCACCTTGGCTATTCTTTAGACACCCGTTCATCTGGGGCTTATGGTTCGGTCCAGTGACATATACAGTGGGGTTTCTTTCATCCTACAGGCTATTGATCACCATTACGGAAGAGAAAAGTCATGCTGGCTGTGATGCATGGCTGCAGTGCTCCACATGTGTGTCTTGGTCAATGCAGGGTGTGAATCGCCGAAATGACTCACTTCTCATACACACACACACACACACACCCACACACACACACAAACTAAACTAAAGGGAGGAACCTAATGGCTGTGAAAACTGTGGATGTTAGAAAAGCCCAGTGAGCAGCGGACATGCTAGGCTGAGGTTGAACAATACAGTAGTGATTCACAGAAAATAGTTTTAAGTGCTAATTAAAAGAAACTTTATCTTGCTACACTGCTTACAATAGCAACATCTCCACTCTTATCTGACTACACTGTTTTTAGAGTTGTTCAGCATCAGCTTTGCAGTAGCACTTTCAAAGCATTTTCAAAAGTGGGATCAGAAAGGTCCAATGAAAATGTTACTGTCGGTGGCTTATCTCCAAATCAAGGGGGGGCACACTTATCACTAGCCGCAGTTACATGGGCAAAATATCTTGATCGGATCAATGGTCTGATTAGAATCCAAACTGTGTACATGGGCACAGAAAACCTTTTTCCGATTAGAACAAACGTTCACATGGTCACACTTTCCGTCGGAATAATACCGGAGGGGAAATGAGACCCGTTGTAAACAAACTGCTGCCACATACATTTTATGCAGCAGCTCGGTAATATACGAGACGATCTTCCAAATGTGCTTTTATTAATGTCATGAATATTAACATTACGTAAATGTGTGGGAATAACTTCACCCTTTATTTGGTCGGGACACGACTGGAAACACAAATCCAGGTGATTGTTTGAACAGTTTCTAAGGACTGAGCGACATTTCTGCTTTGAAAAGTTCGCACACCGCCCCAAACAAAGCCGCTGTGTGAGCTGGCGGCCCAAGCTCTGCTCGGACACACATGGTTCTCCTGCAGGCAGCCGCTAACCCAAGGCGGCGGGTCGGCTCGCATTCTCAATTCTCACACATAACAAAACAACAAAACGCACACGTAACAAAGCACCCTACCCTCAAACACAGATTAATAAATCCGCCTGCTCTGCTCAGAGAGGTTCACTCGGTCCACTGGCACCGGAGCCCGAATGCAGAGCTCGGGTGCAGGGTCCGGACGTCCGTGGGCAGAGCAGCTGGTCGGTGCCTTATTAGCGCCAAAGCTTTCTCTCAGCGAAACACCGTCTATGCATGATATAAACCAGAGCAGTAGTGACACACGATCAGAATGAACCGTTTACATGAACAACGGTCGGATAAACAATCGGTATAACTCGGTATATAATCGGTATAACTCATCTATCTTGAAGCGCAGCGTAGAGTGAAGAGAGAGGTGGCAAAGGCCAAACAGAAAGCTTACGATGAGCTATATGACAGGCTAGACACAAAGGAAGGAGAGAAGGACTTGTTCAGGCTAGTCAGACAGAGAGACAGAGATGGGAAGGACGTGCAACAGATAAGGGTGATTAAGGACAGAGATGGAAAGGTGCTAACAACCCAGGAGAGTGTACAGAAAAGATGGAAGGAGTATTTTGAGGAGCTGATGAACGTGGAAAATGACAGGGAAAGAAGGGAGGAAGATGTGGTTGCTGTGGAGCAGGAAGTAGCAGAGATTGGAAAGGATGAGGTTAGAAAGGCTCTGAAAAGGATGAAGAGCGGAAAAGCCGTTGGTCCTGATGACGTACCTGTGGAGGTATGGAAGTGCTTAGTAGAGACAGCAGTGGAATTTCTAACAAGGTTGTTCAATAGGATTTTAGAGAGTGAGAAGATGCCTGAGGAATGGAGGAGAAGCGTTCTGGTTCCGATCTTTAAGAACAAGGGTGACACGCAGAACTGCAGCAACTATAGAGGAATAAAGTTGATGAGCCACACAATGAAGCTGTGGGAAAGAGTAGTGGAAGCCAGGCTTAGGAAGAAGGTGGAGATTTGTGAGCAGCAGTATGGTTTCATGCCCCGTAAGAGCACCACTGATGCCATTTTTGCTTTGAGAATGTTGATGGAAAAGTACAGAGAAGGTCAGAAGGAGCTGCATTGTGTGTTCGTAGATTTAGAGAAGGCGTATGACAGGGTGCCGAGGGAGGAGCTGTGGTACTGTATGAGGTCGTCTGGAGTGGCAGAGAAGTATGTCAGAGTAGTTCAGGACATGTATGAGAGAAGTATGACGGTGGTGAGATGTGCTGTAGGTCAGACAGAGGAGTTCAAGGTGGAGGTGGGACTACACCAAGGATCAGCTTTGAGTCCCTTTTTGTTTGCTATGCTGATGGACAGGCTGACAGACGAGGTAAGACAGGAATCTCCCTGGACAATGATGTTTGCGGATGACATTGTAATTTGCAGTGAGAGTAGAGAGCAGGTGGAGGAACAGCTAGAGAGGTGGAGGTTTGCTCTGGAAAGAAGAGGTATGAAGGTCAGTCGTAGTAAGACAGAATACATGTGTCTGAACGAGAGGGATCAAGGTAGAAGCGTTAGGTTACAGGGGACTGAGGTGAAGAAGGTGCAGGAGTTTAAGTACTTGGGGTCAACAGTTCAGTGTGATGGAGAGTGTGGAAAAGAGGTGAAGAGGCGAGTGCAGGCAGGTTGGAGCGGGTGGAGGAAAGTGTCAGGAGTGTTGTGTGACAGAAGAGTGTCAGCAAGACTCAAAGGAAAGGTGTACAAGACAGTGGTGAGACCAGCTCTGCTCTATGGGTTAGAGACGGTAGCAGTGAGACAGAGACAAGAGGCTGAGATGGAGGTAGCGGAGATGAAGATGTTGAGGTTCTCCTTAGGAGTGACCAGGTTAGACAGGATAAGGAACGAGTACATCAGAGGGACGGCTCACGTTGCCTGTGTTAGCGACAAAGTCAGAGAAGCCAGACTGAGATGGTTTGGACATGTTCAGAGGAGGGATAGTGGATATATTGGTAGAAGGATGTTGGAGATGGAGCTGCCTGGCAGGAGGGCAAGAGGACGGCCAAAGAGGAGATATATGGATGTTTTAACAGAGGACATGAAGTTGGCTAATGTTAGGGTAGAAGATGTCCATGACAGAGTGAGGTGGAAAACGATGATTCGCTGTGGCGACCCCTGATGGGAAAAGCCGAAAGAGAAAGAAGATAACTCATCTATCTTGATCGGAAAGAAATTTTGATCCGAACGAGTCTGATCGGGGCAGACTATTCCGAACGGCTTGTTTACATGACGTATTTTTCTTCCGATCGGGCATTCTTTCCGATTACTTTTGCCCATGTTAACACGGCTACTTTTAACAGCACCAAAAGGCTGTTAAAGTGGATTTGGGGAGTTGAGAAACATGAGTCGTCCGTACAACGTGGCTACATCTCTCCTCGTTTACCATTTCTTATCCTTGTGTGTTGTTTAAGTGTTCACTACGACCTGTCGCTCACAGATTGCCCATTAAAAAGTGTGCATGAACATTTTCGCTCTACGGGCTCTTCAGGTGGTCTACAATCTTCAAATTGTTGGCCAACTATGTGCCCTGTACAGGCTTGCCCATTTTTTTACCCGCAGGTAACCTCTATCTTCCCAGATGGGCAGTTGTGACTGTTAGAAGCATTGGAAAAGAATAGGTCAACTAAGGAGCCCAGCAGTTCCATTGGCTGAGATGTACGACGTAGCCATATGCACATTGTTTTCGTTAGTTTTGTGAAGCTACAGAGTGAGAGAGCGCACTAGTTTTTGACCGTACTTTAAAGTTCATATGTTTATATGTTTTTGTATTTACATTTTTTGAACAACCTTTTTGGGAAGTAAACATCGGAAAAAGAAGAACTGGGACTGTGGAAGTTCATTTAATAAGGACGCGTCAACTATAAGCTCTGGCTCTATAAGCTCTGGCCCTATAGCTTAAGTGTGCCTTTCAGAAAATAGACGGAGCCACACTTACAGTGACCGAAGCAATGAAGTCACTAAACGCGCATTGTTCAAAGCATTTTCAACCAAAGGTGTTCACACTGGACATACAGGGATGGGCTTCTTAATGTACTGTTTACTAATGGATGTCCGTAGGTAGAAGAGGCGTGGGACAAAATGTCAGAGTGGTGTAAATTTCAGGAATTTTACCTCACACTTTTTCTTTCACAGCTCTATCCCAAAATATGGCTAAACAGGTGTCATATATTTCTAACCAGGCACAAACCACAATTATTAATTCTCCTCCATATTCAGTTTTTAAGCAGTTGGCACTTCCAGGAATCACAAAGAAAGCCGTTCGTCACTACCAAATATTTGATTGGTCAAAATTTGACCTGGCTCAATGTTCAATGGCCACACGTTTTATTAGTGGAGCCTGAGAACAGCAGAAAAAAAAATGTTGTAATTAATGTTGCAAGTGTTTTGAATGATAAAGCCTGTGTTGTGCTTTTATGTGTCATGGTTTGAGTTTCTTTTGTATTGGTTTTTGCTTTCTGTCTTGTTCTGTCATGGTTAAGTTCTGTTTCCTGTTTTATTTTGAAAGGTTTCCTGTCTTGTCTTGTTTCTTGAGTTTTACTTCCTTTGGTCCCCATCTGCCCTGATTGTGTTCACCTGTGTCTTGTCTGCCCTGTCTGTTTATAAGTTCTGTCTCTGCCTTCCTCCTGTGCTGGTCCATTAACTTCTGGTCGTGTGTTTAACGTCTTCATGTGTCTTCGTCCGTTCATGCCTTGTTTCATGCCCCGCCACAGTGAGTTTTTGTTTTGTCATCCTGCTCTGCAGCGCTTTTTGTTATAATTAAACCCCTTGCCCTTGAACCCGTTTGCCTCCCGTCTCTGCGCCTGGGTCCTACCGGCTCTCGAGCCTCCCGCACATGACATTATGTGCGTTTTCATAGACTTTTCATTGGAAGGGGTTGCTTGACTGTGACTTACTGAGGACGGTGTGAATGTAACCTCAGGCATTTGGCTGTGCTTACCATAACCTCCATCCCAGAATTTACTTCAAAATATTATTGGCACACTTTTTTACATTATTTTTTAAAACCCTTAAAAGATTACAACTAGTCAAAAATTAGCAAAATAAATAGTCTGAACTAAAGGATGAACTTCTTCAAACTACCTGACACCCTAACAAACACCCTTGCGGTCTGAGAGAATCTACATCTTTTAAACAGCAGCTGGTAGAATTGGATTTATTTTTTGTAAATTGGAGGGATATCATATCCCTCCCCTTTTACAGGGCCGTGCAATCTCAGAAATAAGAATCACCTTGAACTACTTTGAATTACAAATTCAGTTTAGCTCATTTTCCTAAACGTTCGTGATGGCTTGGAAGTGTACAGATTAGGTCGATGTGGCTGAATCATGGACAGGGGTGGAGGTGAGAGCAGAGGAGTCATAATCTGCCCACCGACTGTCAAACCATGGAGCCAATTGTAGACCGTAGTGTGGAAGCAGTGTTGTTCCTGTTTCCTGAACATCCCTATCGACCCAAATTCAAGCAAAGCATCGAACATGAGATAAAGTCAGTCAGACAGCAGCTTCTCGTCTTCCACTGGCTCAGTGAAGCCAGCACAAACACCAAGATATTCATCCGTTTTTATACATTCGTACCTCAAGAACATCCTGTCAGCTTCGGGATAATATTATACAGTTGCTGCACACAACCTCAAAGCTTTGGCCCGGCTGCTGAGATCAGCACATCATCAGTCCTGGTTTGCCGCTCATGTGGGACTCCTAACAGCCTGAGGAGTGGGAGGATAATGAATGTAGTCAGAATGCAGCCAGCCCAGCCACAAACCATTCACTCCACACCTGATAGGGGTGCTCCAACATCTGCATGAAAACCAGACACTTCCCAACACCTGCAAAGACACACGCAATTTTACACAAATTAATTTAAAAAATTACCTGCTTGCGACAACCCTCTATTATTTCTGAGGTTTTGCAGTCTATAATAAGTAGACAGCCTTGTCTCATTAATATCCTCTGGGGTCCAGATGACCCGATCCCTACATTGACGTGTTCTCCCTACCATGACAAAGGTGGATGAAGGTGGAAAGATTTCATGTAATCCATGGACACCAGTGAAGATCACAAATCATTGAAGAAAAAAGGTTCAGAGCACTGTCTAGTGCAGGGGTGTCAACCTCATTTACACTGAGGGCCACATCTGCATGGCTGTCCTTGAAGGGCCAGATATAACTTATACATGTAACTAAATGTAATGAAAAATAAATGTAGCTACTCCTTAATGTGAAATAACTCATTATTTACTATAACTTTTTAAAATGACAATTACAGTTGCATAGAAACATATGTTTGCTTGTTACTCTAGCATAAATCCTTTTGCATTTGATTCTGTTAGGTTAGGTTATATGGACAGTGTTTAAGTCCTGATGTATAGTTGCCCAATCCGATATTTCAAGTCCGATTCCCCCTAGATATGAATAAATACACACCAATTTTATTTTTTATTTTAAGAAATTTAAAATGAATTTCTATTGTTTTAATCAAAAATGAAGTCTTTAAAAACTTTAACAAAAACGTTTTATTCATTTTTTTGATGATTAATTTGTTTCAATTTAGTTTAATTGTGTCTGTTGGCCACTTCACCTTAATCCTGTTTGGTAAATGTTGTTATTACTTCTATTTAAGCTTAACTTTAAATTTTTCAAAAGTCACTGAAGTCTGAAAGCAAATCGTTTAACAGAGAAGACTCATTGTAGCACAAAGATGCTATCACTTTAAACCAATGCATCATGGGAGATGCAGTGAAAAAACTGACGCAGAGGCCAGAAAGACTCTGAGCTTTATTACTTTGATCACTTTCTCAACGGTCTGATACCGGATTCTGTGGAAAGCTACACCACTAAAGACCAGCTTTAGCTGGTATTTTTGTTGGAACTGAGCGACTTTATGAGCAGAATCTGAACAAGTGAAGACTTTAACCACTTCTGATTGGTCAGACTGATGACGTATGATTAAGCCTCCAAGAATGATTGGTGGAGACAGTTAAAGGGGCGGGACTTTTCCGAAAAACAGCGCTAAAGCTGCGGCTAAATCGTGGTACCGTCATTCTTATAAAAGTGTCTTTAATAGAATCAAATAAACACCAAAAAAAAATTATTTTTTATGATCTTTCATATTCCTAACTACTCAGTGTTTTATCAGGGCCTGTTTGGATGAACAAAGAGCTGATATCCTGGAGATGGGAAATGTTCAGTGATCACTGAAAATTGATAATTTCCCACGGCACACCTGACCATTTCTCGCAGCACATTAGTGTGCACACCGGTTGAAAAACGCTGGTCTAGATGACCCCACTCCTAATGTTAAAGTGCCTGGGATAGCACAAGGGTTATAACAAATGAGAGCTTGACTTCACTAATTAATGGATTTTACCTGAAACACTATACGCAGTGTGGGTTTTGTAAATAAATGTCTTGTTCTTTCATGTTTGTGCAAATATTCACAGTGCAACACCATGTTCATCTTAAGCAGTATTTTTAAAAACTGCTTTTGCTCTCAGATACGTATATTTTTGAATGACTTGAGAATGATCTTTTTTGAGTGGTTAAATGCAGTGCATGTTATCATTGAAAACTCATATAATCAAATAAAATCCTAATATTTGAAGGACAAAGTTTAAAAAAAAAAAGAAGTTTTGAATGCTTGCAGGTGTTGGTCGCTCTGCAACAAGACAGTTCTGTTCTGGAGAGAACTGACTTGATGAATGTTTAAGGAAGATTTTTAATAAACCTCTTGTGCTATCTTGTGGGGTCCAGATGACCCCACTCCCATCCTTAACGTGCCTCCGTCGCATCGGACAGTTCAGGCTTCCACGGCGTGCGTTAAAAAGTGATAATGCATACTTTGAAGGCCATTAACCCGCTTTTATACCATGGTCACTTACAAAAGAAATGAATATTAACCAGTCATTAATTCTTGCTTTTTTTCCCGATTTATATCGCTTTTTTCACAAAAAGCGGACTATTTGTTTTGTGGTGCGGCGCCTTGTCATGGTAACGTGACAAGGCGCCGCACCACCACTGCAGTCAAGATTCGGCGATATAAACCGATATATATACACTGATCTTTCTGATGGGTTGAATAAATCATAAATTTTATTAACCCAGCCCTAAAAATAACAGTGAATAGCCAACTCCCAACCTTGTTAGTAAAATGTATAAACAGACTGACACCACTACACATGTTAGCCACGTTAGCGTATATTGACAGTACCTGTAACTCCCGGCTTTGTTTTCAACATGGAATAAAGCAGACTAATAGTAATAGTAGTACATTTATTTGTAAAGCACCTTTCACAGAACACTTGTCACAAGGTGCGTCACCAAGATATTAAAATAAAAATCGTAAAAGACAAAAGCATGTACTACGTAAAATAATCATCTCAAGCCCAAATTAAAACAGTTTCAGTTCAAATGCTTTGCAAAATAAAAGGCTTTGAGTTCACTTTAGCGCTTAATACCACTAAAAGAAATGTTACTGTGACTATTACCGATGTGATGCCCATTGAGACGACTGTTGTTGTGAATTTGGGCTATACAAATAAAATTGAATTGAATTGAATTGACTACGCTAGCCTTGTTAGATACACGTGAAAAAAGAAATAAGAATAATAATCAGACACCGCTACAAGTTAGCATATTTAAAACAACAACCAACCTTTTTGGCAGTTCGTAAAAAAAGAAAAAAAAAATACAGACACCGACCAAGTTCCATACAAACATTTTGACAGAGAGCCGTGTGGCTCTCATTGTTGCTTCAACATCAGTAAGCACAACCAGAATTAATCTAAGCTCCAGATCATAAAGTGTACTGTCGTTTTTTTGAGAAAAATGAAGGCTATTAAGTATGCTTTATAGTTTAGAAAATACTTCTTTTCTACATTTTAGAAGTCTTTCTTGCACTTCTCAGTTAATAACTGCTGGAGCTGTTTGTCAATATTGTACTAGCAGGAATACCAGACTGAGTGTTCTCTTGGAGGCTTTGCCAGCAAATGTGGAGCCGGGATTCTCTGAAGTTTTGTCAGTAAAGACACCACAGTTCCCTTCATCTCAGCAAAGTCGACGCTCTGGTGAATCAGGGACACCTCTGCACTGAGCTGGCACACACGTTCGCTGTGTCAACGCCGTTCTGTCGGAGTCATCTTCCTCTGCCCTCGGGGGTGCTCTTTGAATGTGACTGCACAGCGGAATACAAGCACAGTCCAAGGACAAATAAGAATATTGAGTGATAAGCAATGACACGAGACCGCAGCCGTCAGCAGGCTCTGATGGCTGCGGTTGGAATGTCAAAGGGGGCTTGTTTCTGCTGTTATGATGGCAAATATGCTGACTTCCAGCTTTATCAAGAATGTGTTATTTATCATTAATCTCTGGCATTTCCCCATAGAACTTTAAATGTCAGAGCTTTAATTGTGATGTTCAAGAATCACCATTTGTGTAAACTTACATGTTTCTAATGTACAGTTGAGAGCAGGGGTTCTCAAAGCTTTTGTAGAGGAGGGCCAGATTAGGAACATGACATTAGACGGGGGGTCAATTTTGGTGGGGAAAAACATGGATATACAAATGTCTTTATAAGCAGCTTACTACAACATTAAAAGTGCTTGTTAATGTCTTATAAATAGTTTATTAAGGACCCCTATTATAAAGCGTTACCAATGTTTTTAATAATAAGGTTAGGAAAACAAAAGGGCTGTCATTATTTTCCCTTCTTCTGACACTTCGACCTGTGTTTGTTGCTCAGAGAATTTGAGCCAGTGTCTTTTCAATTCTTAAATGAGTTGGTCGGTCAAAGTAAACCATCAGGCTCTCCCCTAGATTCCATCCCTCCCAAGCTTTTCAAGGAGGTTTTCCCCAGCATTGCACAGACAGTCCTCTCAATCATCGACAGCAGTCTGGCTGCTGGTGTCGTTCCTGCTGTTTTTAAACATGCAACAGTTCAGCCTCTATTAAAAAAAAACCAGCCTGGACAGTACTGTGTTGGCTAATTTTAAACCCATCTCCAAGATGCCTTACATCTCAGAACTCCTGGAGAAAGTAGTCTACTCGCAGCCAGAGTATTTCCTTAACCAACATCAAATTCTTGAAGTCTTCCAGTCTGGTTTTTGACACTTCCACAGTACAGTACTGAGTCAGCGTTACTAAGAGTCAGCAACAACATTCTCCTGGCTAATGAGGCTGGAGACTTTGTTGTCCTGGTCCTGCTGGATCTAACAGCAGGATTTGACACTGTAGACCACAGTAATTTAATATAGGCTCCAGAACTCAGTGGGGATCCGAGGTACTGCACTGGACTGGTTTAAGTCTTACCTGGCAGAAAAAACCATGTGTGTCAGCTTGGGTGGTTTTGAATCTACCACAACTCAAGTTTTTTAGGGGGTTCCACAAGGATCGGTTCTAGGGCCACTTTTGTTCTCTCTGTATCTGTTACCCTTAGGGTCAATCTTGAGGAAGCAGGGCATTTCTTTTCATTTGTATGCGGATGATAGCCAGATCTATCTGCTGTTAAAAAAAGATGATGTCACCATGAAGCAGCTACTGTCGTGTCTTTTGTCGTGGCATTAAAGACTGGTCGGTCATAAGATTTTTGAGTTATATCCCTTGTGCTATCTTAGATGACCCCACCCTTACATTGACGTGTTCTCCCTACCATGACAAAGGTGGATAAAGGTGGAGAGGATTTCATGTAATCCATGGACACCAGTGAAGATCACAAATCATTGAAGAAAAAAGGTTCAGAGCACTGTCTAGTGGGTCTAGATGACCCACCTCTCAACGTTAAAGTGCCTAGGATAGCACAAGGGTTAATGAAAATAAAACTGAAGTTTTAGTTTTTGAACCCAATGATTTTAGTGAACCGTCCCCAGTTGATTTGGGTCCCTTGACTAACTTTTTAAAAGCAACTGTCTCTAACTTGGTTTTAAACTGGATCAGCAGATCAGCTAAGTGGTGAAGTCAAGCTTTTTTCATCTTCGCCAACTTTCTACGGTAAAACCTTTTTTAACAGCTTGAAACAGTAATCCACACGTTCATCACGTTCCGCCTGTATTACTGTAATTTTAATGCTCTGGCTTTTAAGACTTCTGTTATTGCAGTGTTATTGTACTGGTTTTATTGTTTATATCTTTCTATATTTTATCTTGTGTTTTACCGTGTTTTAGTGTTTGCTTTCTTTATTTCTCGTGTTCAGCACTTTGTATCAACTGCTATTGTTTCAAATTGCTAGATAAATAAATTTGAGTTAATAACTTTAATGACCAAGTGTTAGTGTACAGTAAACCAGGCCCTCCTGATGTTTTCCCAGTTGCTGTCGAAGGTTGCTGCGCAGATTTTCTACTCGGCTAGTAATTGTGTCATTTGACAGACTTTTATCTTTTGCTCTGGACGAACAATGTCAGCTACTTTCACACATTCTTTTTTACAAACTCTCCGTCACTTAAGGGCTTGCTTTGCCGGGCCATTTCCAAAACCACAACGTAGCTACTAGCTTCTGTCACAGCTTCCCTGGATTGAGCCATTTTTGTAAACATCTGCAGTGCAGCATAGCCTCGTTGTAGTTGTTGGAGCTTATTGTTGCACTCCTCACCGGTAAATTTGTTACAGTTTTTATGATTTGCAACATAGTGATAATTTATATTGAATTCTTTGAGCGTTGCATTTACCTGCTTGCAAATAAGGCACATGACTTTATCCAGCCCTTGAGGTACGACATAGTAAGCATTTATGCACTTAGCTTGAAAGCGCCTTTTCTCCTCGCCAATGCATTTTTTCCTCAAAGTAACCTGCTCTGGTTCTCTCTCCTAATTGAGTTCTGATTCAATTTCTACTGCCGTCGTCACGGTCCTTCCTTTCGCAGAGGCAGTGACATAGAAAATGTTGTCTGCCCTCTTGTGGTGGAATTCATACACTGTACCGTTGACCCCCCGGGTGTAATTACCTTTTTTTCCTACAGATGTCGCCAGAAACCATAAAACAATATTTTTCCAAGCAATGTACAGCTGGTTTAACCCTTGTGCTGTCTTAGATGACCCCACCCTTACTTTGACTAGTGGGTCTAGATGACCCAACTCCCAATGATAAAGTGCATAGGATAGCACAAGAGTTAATAAAATCAATTAGGATTTATTGAGGCCACAGAAATTCTTCCCGCGGGCCGCCATTGGCCCCCGGGCCACACTTTGAGAACCCCTGGTTTAGACAGGCAGACAGACAGATGATCAGATAAGATCAAATCAGACCCTCTGAGCTATTCTCACTTTGTCTCTACAGCACCACTCCGTTGTCTTGGAGAACCTGCTGACGAAAAAAACAAAATAAACAACAGCAAAAAAGACAATGTGTCTTACATTCCCTGTGCCTTATATGGGGATTTAGTCTGGTTCTGGTTGTGTTCCTGACATGGTTGGGAGTTAGTGTAGTGAGTAACATTTGTTTTGGCTGTATTAAGTCTGTTTTTTAACGCGTTGCTAACATGCGCTGACACGGCTAACGGGTAGCGTACTTTGAACGAGTTCTAGAATTATTGTGATTGCAGTTAATAAAGTTAGACTGACTGACGGACTCACCTCTGACTCTCCTGCCTGCACCTTATAGTTTGGTGCGCCTTATATCTGACATAATGTCCAAAAAATAGGTCGAGGTGCGCCTTCTATTACTAGTGCGGAAAATGTGGTAATCTGATTTTGTTTGTGATAACAGGTCTTGTTTCCCTGAGTGCTAACTGTGTCTTCCTTTTTAGAATATTACAACCCAGAAATACTTAGCAAAAAGACCACTCATTTATTTCAAATGAGGATTTAAAATTACAATAATTATGAACCAACAAAAAAGTATATTAAATTAGTCTTCACCAATTAGATGTGTGCTGGGGGATGTGTTTTGTTGGCTGGTTCAAGACTAATAATAGCATGTCAAATGCAAACCATGTACAGCAATTGTCTGACAAATAACACACTGTAATTAAGAGAAAACCAGAGATGGACATGATGTAATTGTTATGTGTCAAGTTGTTCCACCCCTCTTTAAAAGACCTTGTTATTGTGCGGACGATCCAGTTCATGTTCACGGCAGAATCATGACTGCTCAGAGACACCCATTCTCTAATTATTGCCCCAGAGGGGGCTCATCTGTAAAATCCAAGGCATCTTTTGTCATTCTTTATTAAATAAAAGAAAAAGAAAAAAGATGCATTTCTGAGTGTGTGTAATATATTTTTAAATATTTCCCCTCATTTAATTATATTTCGATTCTAAGTTTGCCATGAATCTTTTTAATCTATTTTCAAACAAAGGTTTTTCTAATAGTTTTTTTTCTTTCTATCGTGTCTTTTTATTTTCCTCATCTGTTAATATCAATTCCTTTGCAAATTCAAACAAAACTCTCATCTACTCCACCTCAGCACAGGATTGAATCCCCCCGGTTTAATTAGTGATCATCAGAGTCATAATCATTTTTTTTCCCCTGCACAAGGGCATATAATTGGGAGATTTCAACTTTGGGAAATCTTTAATCAAAGAAATTCATGGTCTTACCCTCATTAAGGAGCTCAGAACTCTGCACATCCAGGATGTTGAAGTCAGAGGTGTTGTACAGCTGAATATCTACTCCCACTCCGGAAGCAGGCTTTAATTAGCTAAAGAATGTGGAAGCTCCTGCTGCAAACCTCTGACCTTATACTAAATCTTAATAAGACCAGTGCACAGTGTGAGACGTGTCACATGCAGTAGAGATCAATATCTTGTCTTCTATAAGAAGAAAGCCCTTTAACAAGCTAAATGCAGCACAATCCCTTTTATTGCACTACAGGGGATGAAGGGAACAGAATAAATATTTGAAGTCACTGACGGTATCAGCCCTGTTAAAGGTAAAAGCAAACTATGAAATGTCGGGTTTTGTTTGAATACGATTGCGGGACAAAATTTCCTACCAAATATGATCATTAGCTCAGGATCTTTTCTTGCCGTTGACATACTGTACATGAATAGCTAGAAGGAAAACATCATAATAATAATAGTTTTAGGAATCATTTTTCAATTTACCATCACATTATTTCTGAATTCCTTCAACTTTCAGAGGGGCTGACATGAGTGGAAGGCAGTGATCTAGATGAGTCACATCAATGTGTTTTTCCCTTACATATTTACTTATTTTTATGCGTGCTGCATCTAAAAAGCTATGTTCAGGTCGCCCACGGTAACACACGTTCAAGCGACCACCTTCAAGGAAAAGTCTATGAAAACACGTGTAAATGCACATTTCGGGCTTTCACGTTCAAAACGTTCGCGTTCACACGTAGCTAATAAAGTTTTTACGATAGATTTTGGCCTCCACTGCACGTACGTTAGAAGGTAAGCCAGGTCAAATTCTGACCAATCAGGGACTCAGATTTAATAGTCACCAAAGGATAGAGTCCCTTTTCATTCAAGGAAGAGTTAACCAATAGAAAATTGTGGCTTTTGGCCGGCTGGACATATACAGTAGTGCAAAAATGTATTTAGTCGGCTATCGATTGTGCAAGTTCTCCCACTTAAAGAGATGAGAGAGGCCTGTAATTTTTATCATGGTATACCTCAACTATAAGTGTCGAAATGAGAAAAAAAAAAAAGAAAATCACATTGTCTAATTGTTGAAGAGTTAATTTGTAAATTATGGTGGAAAATAAGCATTTGATCAATAAGAAAAATTCAACTCAATACTTTGTTATATACCCTTTGTTGGCAATGACAGCAGTCAGACTTTTTCTGTAAGTCTTCACAAGGTTTTACAAACTATTGCTGGTATTGTTGGCCCATTCCTCCATGCAGTTCTCCTCTAGAGCAGTGATGTTTTGGGAGTGTTGCTGGGCTTTCAACTCCCTCCAAAGATTTATGGGGTTGAGATCTGGAGCCTGAATAGCCACTCCAGGACCTCACAATGCTTCTCATGAAGCCACTTCTTTGTTAACCACGGGTCAGTGTGTTTGGGATTGTTGTCACGCTGATAGACCCAGCCATGTTTCATCTGCAATGCCCTTGCTGATGGAAGGTTTTCACTCAAAATCTGACGATACATGGCCCCATTCATTCTTTCCTATAAACGGATCAGTTGTCCTGTTCCCTTTGCTGAAAAACAGCCCCAAAGCATGATGCTTCCACCCCCATGCTTTAGAGTAGTTATGGTGTTCTTTGGATGCAACTCAGCATTCTTTCTCTTCCAAACACAAGTACAGTCCTTACCAAAAAGATCTATTTTGGTTCCATCATAGGACATTCTCCAAATCCTCTTCTGGATCATCCTTCACATGTACTGGCTTTAGCAGGGGACACGTTTGGGACTGCAGGACTTGAGTCCCTGGCGGCGTAGTGTTACTGATGGTAGCCTTTGTTACTTTGGTACCAGGTCTCTGCAGGTCATTCACTAGGTCCCCCCGTGTGGTTGTGGGGTTTTTGCTCACCGTTCTCACCACGGGGTTAGATCTTCCAGGGAGATTATCAGTGGTCTTCCATTTCTTCTTTTTGGAGAAGGGGGGGGGGGGGGGGGGGCACTCAAGCTAGCACTACCCCTACATAGGACTTTAAAAGAAAAGCCTCCCTTTCACTTCCTTTTATCATAGTCTGTTGCATACTTGTACTTCTTTTTCCCTATGAATGAAGTCATTGGTTTTAAGATGACAAACTGTTCAGAAAAAGAGGCTATGATAGAGTGAAAAATAAGACAAATATGTGTGAGATTCATTCACATTCACTCATTCATAATTAAAACATTAATTATTGTAACTGGAAAATCACAGTTCATCCAAAAAATGTTACATGTTTATTAAAACACATACTTTCTTCACTTAGTTTGGTTCTATATCCTTTGTTGGCTTCATTCATTTAACCCATCATCTCCACTATATTATAAAAAAAACAAAAAGACGTGTTGTATAATCAAAGCTCAAAATAACCTCTAAACTAGTTGCCTGCAGAGTTTCGAGCCTAAAGCCTGTACTCATGAATCATTCCTGAAGACCCACAGTTTGTGAAGTATTGATTGTTAGAAAACAACAGTCTTCATGACTGATGTGTTTTTGTGTTTATTGCACACAAAGGTCCTGCAACATGTTCTAATTTACAGCATAAACAAACTCCTGCCAGAAGTAAGAACACACATTTGTTCCTTTTTAACACCAAAGCAGATGTGTCTGTTTTCCAAGATCAGCAGTCGCTTAATTTACAAGTCTGGTGTTTAAAAAAAAACAAAAAAAAAAAACAGCATCAACACAAGGTTCCTGGGTTTACATGTGCGTTTTAACTATGACCTCTTTCTGCCTTTTATCAGTATGGTTTCTATTTGGTTCTGGTTTGCAGTTACCAACAACCCATTAATAATAATAATAAATAAGTAAATAAATTATAAACACATATACACACACACACACATGTATATATATATATATATATATATATATATATACACACAGACACACACATATATATATATAAATGCCCCTCTAACCCTTCCGTGGGTGGTTTTATATATATATATATATATATATTTTATATATATATATATATATATATATATAGTTAACTGAAATAAAGACAGCTGTGGGTCAAGACAAACCTGAAACTGATGTGACTGAGGGGCAATTCATATTGGAACATGACCAAAACCACAAGATAACTGACAGAAACCAAACTAAAGCTCACAATCCTCACACTCAATAAAGGTGTTAGCAAGTAACTTTAGCTTTTCAAGTGCAAACCTAGTTTGTCTACTTCAATAGGCAACAATATCTACGGCATTGACTTTAAATAAGATACAGCTAGTTAATATTCTTCAAAAACTCACTGATGAAAATTGTGTTTTTAGTGTTAACATGCACTAATTTGATGGAGGACATATATTACGCAAATCTTGCTTAAAATGGCATTTTTGGGATATTGCTTTGGGCAAATCATTGTGAATCAGGAGCAGAGGATAAATGAACGACCTTGGGAGTATTTCAGGCAGGCAGCTCAAGCAGTGCGTTTAGCTGGTTACTCCTTCCTTCAGCCTAAATAACTCAGCTATTTAGCGTCCTACTTAAGCTCCAGGTGTGCGGTCCTATCCCTCTTCATCCATTTCCACGTTGCCCCCACCTCCTCCCCGGCTTCCACCTGTGAGTTCCGTTAGGGGTGATTTAATACCTGAAATTTTCTTTGGAGATCTTTGTTTTATGTATCTGAACGGAGCCTTATGCCAAACTAAAAGAAATGTGGAAATAAATCTTTCTTTACTGCATGAGTTGTCTGACTGAAATGCCGTTTGAAAAAGAGTTATTGTGACTTATGTGGGGGGGCCACAAGCTCCCTGCTCCGCTCCATTCTGATGCATCCACCGTCAGAGAGATAGATCCATGGACGTCTTTGTTTTCCTCGTCTGAGCTGGAATCTCGATCATAGCTCTACAGCCGAATATTGCTCACCATTTATGTTGCACTGACGATGTTAGTTTGAGGGTTTGAGGGGCTGTAAGCTAGCAGGAGAGCAACAGGGAGGGAAAAAAAGGGTCAGGGGGCAGGGTTACGCCACATCAACGGTTCTGCACACAACTTAGAGCTATATCAAAGAAGACGACAAGGTTTTTTGGGGGAGATAAAAACAGCATAATCATAACCAAACGACCACTGGGAGCACTTCTGCAGGACTTTAACTACTAAGACATTCTTGTTTTCAGTCCAGTCCTAGACAAAATCTAAAATAGTTTTCAGGTTAAACTGTTCTGACAAGGCAAGACGTCTTTTACCAGGAAAGATCATTTTGTGATTAAAACACTTAAACTTTGTGCAAAAACATCCGCTCCACAAAAGAAAGGAGCGTGACTCAATAAAAACAAAAATATACAAGATGTTTGATCATCCGTGATTGTTTGTCTGACTTCACAAAGTCAAACTGCACTGGTTCGACATCTCGTATTTTCTACAGTCCTGGTGAAGACTGTCAGTCCAGTCATCCACATGCCAAATGACACATTTAAGTCTGACGTTCAGCAGGGGAAATGAGGTAGTGAGCTGGATCATAAATGAGTCTGGAGGAGTTCAGGGTTGACTGTGCCAGGCTGTTCCCTTGTGGATGTCAGGAGAAACCTGCCTGAGGCTCTGTGCTCCTAAATCTTTTACCAATGCTGAGGCAGCCAGCTCACACACAGTCAGGGCCCATCCGTCAAAGCCCATCCTCGCAGCTCCGGAGTTGCTTAAAGTTTTCCAGAAAAGAAAACAGCTTTGCTTATCTTAATCAGGCATGAGAAACAGCCCTTTCTAACCTGCCATACTTAATTTAGCAACAAACTGCATTTAAATTGATCAGGCTTTCTTGGCCTCAGAGGAGAGAAAATGTGCCCGGCCTCGGGGTCGCCTCTTTAATTTGCTGGGCCGTTCACCAGGAGCAACCTATTCATATCCAGGCTGGAAAATATAAAAACTGATCAAAGATAAGGATATGACAGTCACGCTTGTTCAATTCAGAGACTTGTTCAATGTAGGGAAGGTCAATTTTTCAATGTATGACTGATGTGAATCAATCTGTTAGGGGGTAAAGAACTGAGAACGGGAATGTGTGAAGGGGTGTGGAAGAGGATAATGGGATGGACTTGTTTTGATTGGTTGGAGAGGGCAAAAAACAATTTTTCTCCTCAATCCGATTTGGTTGTTACGAGCTGTCTGCATGCCAAACATGGGCAAACCTGTACGGGGCACGCACACATTTTTGAAGATCACAGTTGGTGAGCCCATAGAGAGAAAATGTTCAAGTATGTCTTTCTCTACGGGCGTGCTGCGGGCGACCAGTCATAACGAAGACTTAAACAACACGCAAAGGGGAAGTAAGGGGGAAGTCAGTGAGATGCAGGCATGTCGTAAGGATTGTTCATTGTTCCAACCTCCCAAACCTTACGAAGCGAGCTAGGAGCAGTGCTGTCCAAGTGATAAGTGTGCGCCCCTTGCACGCTTTTTGTCCACTGCCTTACTGTCGGAAAATAGGAAATTAGACAATAGAATTAGCATTCTACCACCACTTATGCATTACCTGCTCAACCTGTGCGTGCAGCGCTTGCACGCGGTCAGTAAGGTGCCAAGAATGTGGCTTTAGGGCACCGTATGACAACGTTACCGGTATGTCATAAATGTGCGCAACTCCTTACAAATACTGCACCAAACAATCATGTTTTCCATTTTCATGACGTCCAAAAAGGTGGCTGCATGAACATCGAGGGAACTGCAAGAAACACCTGCTCTCCTCTTTAGATGTGGCCGCTGCTGTCTATTCTATCCTGTTCAATTCAATTTTACTTCAACAGCCCATTTCACAACAACAGTCGTCTCAATGGGCTTCATACCAGTAATTGTAAAGTAAACGTACGATCAAAAAGGATCATAAATGCTGAGAATTCAATAGGAGAATACTAAACTTTCACTAAACAGACTAAACTAAATTGGGCATCCCTGAACTTAGACCCTCCTTCACGGTAAGGAAGAACTCCTAAAAAAAAGCTGGACCACAACCCTTCTGAGGTCCAGACTATCCAAAAACTCGCAGCACCCATACGGGTCAACCCATGTACAGGAATGAGCCCAAGGCTTAAAATACTGTCAATCATTTCAACTCACAATTTAATTCAGTCTTAATTCATAACAATTTTTGTCATTCTGACTAATAAAAACATTACTACACAAAAATATATATATCAACAAAAAATTACTATATATTCTTAAGTAATGGTTGTTTACATTGTATAACTGTTTTTTTAAGCCAGCACTGATGTTAAGGTTGAATCTGATAAAATAATTTCACTGTTTTTCACAGTTTAGTCTTTACTGTTCAGTAAAAAAAGAAAGCAAAGTCATTGGAAATATTTGTTTTTCTCTGGTTAAACACAACAGTATGCAACCAATTATGAGCACAATTTAAGCCATAGATTTTATAGTAGAAAAGATAAACAAGATATGATTGTAATTACAAAAATCTCTGGCTTTTAAATTGAAGGTCAGAAGGAGAGTAGCTAATGTCGTTTTTACTGAAGTGTCCAGAATCGTGTTTGTTGCAGCGTTTTATGGTATTAAGTTCAAAAGTTCAGTTTTCTTTATAAAGCCTTTGGTTGCAATGCGGAATATTCAATTAAATATAATAGTGTTTATTTTGTTTCTTTTTAACAGACAGTGGGAATGAGAAAACGATGACAAGTCTGCTACCACATTCATTTACCTGGAGCAGATTTTAAACTGAATATTTAATGAGGTTTTTTATGCAAAGATGTTTCTGGGGACTATTGCAACATCAATGATAATCTATGGCAGCGACTGCCGTGTAACACTCCCCAGACGTCACTGAGAACCACCGTGTGCTTTACCACGTTTGTTATAGACCAGTGAGCTCACAAATGGAAGCAAGCAATTGCACATGCAATCTCCAGAGAGTCTCTTATCCGTGCAGATGGAAACCACGCCACTGCAAGGCAAGAAAACTGAAAAAGACTGTTATTTCTAGCCCCTAGCACGCTGGAGATGTCCAGGGCTACGACAACACAGAAGCCAGACTAGAATACGGACTTGCCAACCAGTTCATGCAGTCACTTTGAAGATGTGCAAGATTTCACATCGCAGAGAAAGCGATGATGCCAGAGGAACAGGGAGAGAGTGTGCGCCGACAGCGGTGCCCCACGTCTGTGATTTATGACTTACTGAGGATGTTAGAGGGATAAATATTCACAGTCTAATCCTTGTTAAGAAGCTTACGAAGTCAAAACATTATTATAACATTAGCATACAAATATTTGATTATTATACAGTATAGAAGTACAACTTCTGCTTTCAGTCTGATCATAACAGAGGTCATTTCACCACTTCACTAACTAGGGGGGTAACAATTCTTTTTAACAACAATTCCATTCATATCATAAAGTGTGGTTGAGGAGTCATTGATATTAGTTCACTTTGAATGATCCGATTCACTGACATAAAATGGATCCAGAACATCTTGATCCAAAACTTCCACCAGTGTGACTCAGAGAGAAATACCTGCTACTGAACAGTGAAGGTGAAGTTTTCTACATTCATTGGATTTCTTCAAGATAATCAATTGTAAATTAAATATGTGTAAGAATGAATGTCAAATTTATTCACATTTTAGTTTCCTAAAGTTCAGCCCATAGTTGTTTTTTCAAATCCAAATAATCCAAAGAGAACATTCTTAGAACATTCTAGCACACTGTATGGTCACATGACTTTGCTGAATTCAAAGTGTTTCCATACATAGGACTGGAAGGATGGTTGATCAGTTTTTGATGACGTCACGTCTATTGTCCGCTGATGCACTTGGTTGTTTTTTTGTTATAGTAAAATGAACCCACCATACCTCAATCCAAATGGTATGTTCCACAACAGATTACAATTGATTGATTTCATTTTGAATTGATTTAATGGTATAAGTCCATTTGAACAGCAATTTGCCTCAGACAGATCGATCTGGTTGGATCGTAGGAATAAAAATCGATCAATCGATGAAACTCAGTCAGTCTTTGTGGCACTTGAACCTGGCTACAAGCTTGACGGGTTCACCCCCGCGTTTGACCTTTTGGGGTTACCAGTGTTTTTTCACTCTCTACATCATGTTGCTGTGAGACTGTATTAATCAGCGGCAGGTGTTCCCTTCACAGCTGGTTAGCTGGTGCGGATATGAAAGGCTGTGGAGCTCCACTGTCCGTCACAGCGCGCTGCAGTTTACAGTTTGAGGCCAACTCTCTCAGAGTTCATGTGCCACAGACGTATGAGCACGCCGGATGCTTTTGGCGGGTTGTTGATATCCTTGACCCCGCTGCTTGCTCACAGACTGCAAGCTGCTAATTTCTTTTCGTGGTTCAGAAACAACCCGAAGCTCAAAATCATCATGACAAAATAGAATTAATAGCTTCCTGAAACCATCTGTGCGAGAACAAAAAAGACTACAAAAATAAACCGTTAACGCTCGCCCGGCTTCAGAATGTGTTGAGGACAAGCCAAAACTGATACAAACCCTCATTCACTGAGCCAAGCTGCCAAGTGCAACAAAAAAATACTTTTTTGTTCTAAATCAAGATAGTTCTCATCAAGTTTGTGATAATATTCTAGATGTTGCTCATTTGGTGAAAAAATGTTTGAGCCATGTCTGTATCAGACTGGATTTACAGATTTAAAGTCTTGTTTTTACAAAGAGAATTGTTAAATTATGTATTTAAAGAATCATGTCTATGAAGACTCTCATTCATCCAGGTCGGTTCCATTGTAGTAGGTTTAGGGGATGTCATCTGGACTTGGTTTTAAAGTTCGAAGACGTTTCGCTCCTTATCCAAGAGGCTTTGTCAATTCTGAATTAGCTGGTCTAAGAGCTGGTCTATATGCGCTCATGGGGGAGGAGTCAGACCTGAAACTGGATGGTATTGTCAACTTAGCCTACATGGTTTCGGGTCGTTAATAGTCCTTTGTCCTCAGCTGGGGGTTGGGGAGCCAGTGACTCCCTCTCCAAATTGGTCATCTCTTTCAGCTGTTAACGACCCAGGTGGAACTGGTTTGGTTTGTTTAGGTTTCAAAACACTGCCGTAGATGGATGGAAGAATAAACCTGAGACCACCATTCTTATTAAGACAAGGTTTATCCTTCTTGACAAAGATGGCTTCTTTCTCTCCTCGTTCAAACCATCCTTTCTCTCTGGCTAGAATTCGGACTTCACTGTCGTCGAACGAGTGGTTTGTGGCCTTCAGGTGGAGATGCACTGCAGACTCAGGTCCACTTGGGTTGGCTTTGCAATGTTGGTAAAGCAGCTTTTGTAGAGGCTGTTTGGTTTCTCCTAAATACTGTTCATTGCAGTTATCTTTGCAGTGGATAGAGTACACAACATTACTCTGTTTGTAGCTGGAAATTTTGTCCTTGGGATGAACCAGTTTTTTGTCTGAGTGTATTAACTGGTTTGAGATGAACTGGGATGTTATGTTGTTTGAAAATCCTTTTAAGTTTTTCCGACAGGCCTGCGATATATGGAATTGATGAGCAGCTTGATTCTGTTTTTAATGTTTCAAATTCTCTCCTCGGCGGCGTCTGAAGCAGCTTTTACAGCAGACTGTTTAGTTTAAGATCTTCCTCCTTCTAGTCCACAATTGACTGCGTTTCCGTCTGTTCCTGCTCAAAGGTTTTGTTTCTTTGTCGTAAATGTTGAAGATATTGTTCTTTTTTTTGATTGCTGTCAGCGTTATGTTTTCTGGAGAAAACACAGACTTAAGTCTGGAAGCCTCGTCTTCTAACTTGATTTGTTTTTAACTCCTCCTTCACAATGTTGTTGTTTTTTTTGCAGGTTTTTCTCATTTTTCATGTCACATTTGTCTTCCAATGCTCTTTGGTTGTTCAGTCTCTTTTGAAATGCGTTAACCTCTTTTTCTAATTATCTGTTTGAATTACAGACATCATTTTTTGGCCTCTCAAATACCTTTTGTACATCAGCCACTGAATTGCTTTGACCTTGCGAAAAGGCCACATCTTGAATATTAAAAAAAAAGCATCTTTAGTTCCAGATAAAAGCGAAAACTCGTCAGGGGCATTTTTCTCCATTTTCTCGTAACGTCCACAAGTTCACATAGACTTTTCATTGAAACTGGTGGCGTGCACGCACGTTACTGAGGTCGGTGTGAATGTAGCTTCACAGCTGCAGCCTCTGTGCTTTGCTAACTATATAATCATGACCTTTAGCAACAGCTGGCACCAACATGACAGGAGGACCAAATCATTTGGTTGTAAGGACATTAAATAAACCAGTTCCATCAGAATCTAACTCTTGTTTGACATTGAATTTACAACATTATATTTTTATCCTGCCATATTATGTGGGGGTTTTTTCTACTTTAAAGTTGGCAGCCAAAATTTCACCTACAAATTTCACCTGGAAAAAAGTCAGATGTTAAAAATTCGCCTGCAGAAATTCAGCAAAAAAAATGGATTCCCCAGCCAAAATTCACCTGGAAAACATAATCTGTCAAAAAGTCGTCTGCAGAAATTCACCTGCAAATGTGTTGAACTCTTCATGACCCCAGGTCAAAGTAATCAGCCCCAGATCAAGTCCAGCGGCTCTCAGCCAATCAAACATATGACTTTTTTACAGGTCAAATTTTGGCTGCCAACTTTAAAGAACGATAAAAAAATGTGGTGTTGTAAATTCAATGTCAAAAAAGACTTGGATTCTGATGGAACTGTGTTTCTTACATAGATATGAAGGGATGAGGATTGTTAGAAAAATAATTTTAAGATAGACTTCAATGCAGTTTCCAATCAAGACGTGTTGCACTTTCAGCAATATAGATAGAAAAAACTTTATTCAAAGAAAGATGTCTAACTTTATGTTAGAACATGAAAAAAAGCAAAAAGAAAATGATGGGTTTCAAAGTGGCACTTAGCTAAATAACGCAATTATAAAGGCATTAGTTACACAGTAGCTTTATCATACATTAGTCTTGGGGGAAAAAAAGAAGTCAAATAAAAATGTCCCCAAGATTCCATTTCTTCACTAGTAATGCACTAACCAGGTAAGGAAAATAGCACAGAAAAAGCTCCCAGTGTTGTTGGCAGAGCTCAAAACTCCAACCAAATTATTTCAAACATTTCTCGAGAATGGCCAGATTGAGCTAAACGTGTGAACAACTCTGTGCCAGTGTGGATGTAAGACTTTTAATGTATGCAGGCACGTATACACCTTCGCTTCATTAGGAGTTCCAGCACCCGTCAGCGCCTACATTTTGCCAATGTGCATTTTTAGCTGTAAATAATACGCTTCCAAGAAAGTTTGCATGTAAAACTATAAGCTTTCTGCATGTAACTGAATAGAAAACACATTTACGGAAGCGTCACTTTCTATATCTTTAGATGTTAACACACAGTCTCACTTTTTGCATAGTTTTTACTGCTTTACTGGGTCCCAATGTGTTGTGTGCATCTGCCTTGTATTTGTCGGATGTCTGCTTTTCCCTCCCAAAAGATGTTTTCTGGGGGGGCTTCACAGTATTTGTTCCTATCAAGTCCAAGTGCTGATGCAGCGTGGAGATATCACAGGCGGGTTGAGGCTTTGGCAGAAAGCAGCATTTTATTTTGGATGTAGTTGAATAAGACATTATGTCAGTTTATTCTTGTAACATTGCCCGACACAGACTGTTTGCAGGCTGGGCAGACGTGACTAACACTTCCTGTTTCCAAATGCAGGAAAGAAGAAAACAAAGTGAACTCAGCACTGCAGTTCAGGAGTAAAGATCAAAGTTAACCGTATGTTCAGACGAATTAACTATTGAACAGAAGAGCAACAAAGGAGGGCTTCTTCTTCCTGTGGGACCAAACAACCAGAATCCAAATTTTGCTTATTTTTACTCGAACTTTTGAGTTTTCTTGAATCTCAAAGCCGTTATTGATCTGTGTGATCGGTTCAAAAACCAAAATCTTCTTGTCTTTCAGGAATGAAAATTCTCTGCAGCAAGAAGAAAGCAGGAAACGATGACACACCGCGGATAGCATCAACGGTGGACAGTCAACCCAGCGTCCAGTGTGCAACCCGCATGTGCATCCATAGTGGAGCCATGATTCAGTTCTAACTGTGGGTGAGCACCAAGACTTTTACTTCTTTTTAATCCATGCAACTGTATCAAGTCACAAATAAGTGATATTTTATCCTAAAGAATACACATTTTTGATAATGGGGTTGTAATAGAATAGATTAGAATGGAACACAATAGAATTAGTCTATTGTCACACATTGTCCACATGTACAATAAGATTAAAAGCCATCACCATATCAGTGCAAAAAAAACGATGTACATAATATTGGACTAAGCTTGGAAGCTAGTGATGTATTTGTAAACAGAGCCTAATAAAGATAATTGGGGCGCACAATTATGTTAAGTCCCGACATATTGCCATCTTCCCCAGCTGGAAAAAAGGATGACTTGCTTCCTCATGTGTGAATCTTGAAAGAGTGAGCAGAACACCTGTTCCTCCATCCTGTCTGCCTTTTCTTTTAATTGAGCTAAAAGCTCAATATCTGTATTTTTCCAGCTACAGTTTGGCCTAATTCCAAAGACGATTAAGCATGTGGGAGAGAAGAGGAGGATTGCTGTCCCCTATATTCAATGTAAATGAGCGGGGAGGAACAGGGGGAGGAGCATGGCGGCCCAGTCCTCCCTCCATTATTGGTTTTTGTGTTTGGTAGACAGACTGTCTCCAGTCGCCGCCTTACCGTGTTCGCCCTTCAGGTATTCCCAACAATACTCTGCACTGGACCACAACCAAGATTCACTCAATTCTTTGGCTCCAAAACCTCCTTTACTCATTAAACGCTCATTAAAAGCTGATCTTCACCTGTGCTTTGATGATCTAAAGCTGATCTTTCATGTCCATCTTTAACCATTGAACTCACCACAGATTAGCTTCCTTATTTGATGCTCCTGCAAGATTGTCTTTTGATACTAAAGCCCACAACGTTTGACCAAAAGTAATAATAAATAAATGCATTAGGGAAGAAAAAACTGAAAGATTGAGGACCTAAAGTGACTTTTGTATTTTCTGATTAGTTTTGAAACTAAGATTGACCATTTTATGTAAATGTTTCTGCTTTGTATTTTATTGTTTACTTGGATTGCCTCTTGAGTGGCAGTTATGTTTCGTTTAACATGCATCTGTATTGGAATTCGGTGTTAGTATTCTAGGGTTGTGAAGTCATAAATAAAACTGTAAATGTCTATTAAAGTGTGCAGCCTGAAAAAGCAAACCTCCTTGCAACAACATCCATCTATTATTGAAGCCACACATTTGTTTATAAATGGACTCCATTTTAAAATGAGCAGAACATTGGTCTGTATTTTACAATCAAATCATACGTTTCCCTGATCTCTCAGGATATTTCACTGTCCCACTCAAAATAGGAGAAGTATGGAAGTCTCAAAGCTTCTCTAGCAAAAGTAGTGAGAGTTCTCCAAACTAACTGTGGGGAAAGGATTTGAGTTTTTTTGGGAAGTTTGCTCCATTTCCACCATGAGTTGAGTATTAAGTATGGAAACGATGATATAGTTTTTTTATTTTATAGCTGCTTGAAACTGGGGTTTTGGGCCTTTTAACCCTTGTGTTGTCTTGTGAGGTCCAGATGACATTGACGTGTTCTCCCTACCATGACAAAGGTGGATAAAGGTGGAAAGATTTCATGTAATCCGTGGACACCAGTGAAGATCACAAATCATTGAAGAAAAAAGGTTCAGAGCACTGTCTAGTGGGTCTAGATGACCCAACTCCCAATGTTAAAGTGCCTTGGATAGCACAAGGGTTACCATCACAGATGTCTCTGGCACTCGCTTTTTGACGTGCCGTAACACTTCAACTGTTTACACAATCAACTCGACTCAGCTAATTCAGACTAGGAGAACAGTAGCTTTGCACCGACTTTACTAACCTGAAAGTGCTGCACAACGGCACAAAGCCGCTTTTCTCTGCAACAGAAGCAGCTGATTTACATTGCGTAAGCACTTCACTACTGTTGCATATCGGCTTTTCTGTGCTACTGAAGCGGCTGGAATGAGGTAAATTGCATAAACATTTGTAGAGTTACGGTAGTTGACAGAATGGCTGTGTCCAAATTGGAGGGCTGCGTTCCTCCTGGGCTGCATTTGAACGCTGCTTACGTCACAGCGCCGCCACAAGTGCTGTCCACATTCAGCAACTCATTCAAATGCGGCCAAAGAATACAACCTTCTTTTTCCAGATTTCATGGACTGGTCCAGTGTATCCTTCCATGCTGTCCATATCCCAAGATGCATTGCGGCCGAACCCAGAGATTTTCTGACATCAATGGCGGACTGTGAAGCGGGACCCAGAGTTGGAGATAATTACACCTTTTTAAAATTACACCTCCAAGATTAAAAGTTGGATCAAATAAGCCAGGAAAATGTTAAGACCCATGCCCGATTCACTACTCCTCTCTGTTCGGGACTCAAGGTTGCTAGGCGACAGGACATTCACCGATGTAACAGCTGGAATTATCCAAAGGCTAGACTCGTCCAAATTCCCAGCCGTTAACGTCCGATCTACCCGCTCTACAAAGGAACCGGCCAAAGTGGCCCGGGAAAGCCGCGGCCACTGAAGGATGCAACGCTCCAATTTGGACACAGCCAATGTCAGCTACAGCTTAGATGATAAAGGGTTAAAGGAAGAACCCCAAACCCATTTTCTGGTAGGCTACAGTGAAGGTGAGGGCTCTAAGCCAGAAAGGGCATGTGAAACAATCCTAACAAACTAAAGAGTTTTAGACAATTTAGTAGAGGCAGCAGGATTTTGCCGTCCAATGTTTCATGCTCTGCAAAAAAAACCTTTGCTTTCTGATGATTCATATTCTCAAAAGAGCAGCTCAGTGCTTTGAATGGGAAACAAACGTTCTGAACTCAGATGGATTACATCTTTGCAGTCACGCACAGTCAGGTGACGTCCCTTTCCGTGATCTGGCTGCTTCGGTCAGTGAGGGTTAAGTCACCCAGGCAGCTGGTGACAGGACTGAAGAGCTCACTGGGGTGGCGGCGCTCTGACTCCAAGACCTCATAGGGCTTTCATTAAGCTTTTATTTGCTGTAAGAGTTTGTACTCAATCAATTTCCTCAGAGAATAATGTCGCGTTCACCTATTCCAACATTTAATTCTTGGAGGCTGTGTGCTGCCTGGAACTCCGTAACCCTGCCTGTGTAGCAAATAAAAGGCTTTTATTTTAATCCGAAAAAGAAAAGTGCTGCAAAAAATCTGAACTGAAAAGCAAACCCAGTCCAATCATCTTTAGACCGATCTCAAACGCATTTCATTAAGATGACGCCATTTTTAGCCAATAAAATCGGTGTCATATTCTAAGACTTTGTTTTTCTTAAAAGAAACTTCGCCTCTAGGTTGTGGACAGGGCTGTTGGTGCGGAGCAACCCCGCCCTCCCTTCCTGTCACCCATAAGTGAGCTCTCTGTTTACAGCCTCTCCTGCTAGTTGACAGCTCCAAGCTAACGGCACTTTTTCGTCTGCTCCTGATTCACAACAATTTAAAACTCAGAAATGCAACTTTTAGCAAAATGTTCGGCACACACGTCCTCCATCGTCAGAAAAATGCCACAGGAACACGTGAAAAACACCCAAAACACCATTTTCATCTGAGTGGGTCTTTTAAAAAATGCTGCCAAAATGATTTGCACACCAGCAAACCATGTTCTATTGTTCTCACTGGGATTTTTGCTATTGCTTTTCCCAGGTAATGCCAAGCAGTTTAACCAATCCTGGAGATGCCGAAGAGAAGAGATATTCTTGCCATCGTACTGATTGTGTTACCCTGGACTCTGCTCATCACTGTTTGGCACCAAAGCGCAATCGCTCCACTGCTTGCCATCCGCAAGGGTAAGAGGTACACAGCACTTCACCGGCACTATCAGACTTGGAGTGGGCGCTTGAACCCGACCCCACACTTTGGTTTTAGTGTAGAGGCACTCATGAGGCACGATCCGTAGCTTTATCGGAATTCTATAACACTTGTCCTACTTTCAGGTGCTGTTTTGATGATGCATGCTTAGTCTGATGGTCAAAGGGTTAATTATGCAACATCTAACCTGCATTTGTTTTTTCCATGTCAATAACCCATCGCCGACAGCAAAAAAAACAACAAGTTCCGCCACAAATTAACCTCTCACAGGGCTCATTGGAATAAACGCTGCCATCTTGATCAGTTTACCATGTTTGCACACCAGCCTCTGTCGTTAGCACATTCTCACGAGTCTGCCAATCATCTCTAGAGGCCACATGCCAACACTGTGAAATGTCAAGTATGCAGCAGAGTAAACACAACCAAATTAGAGCCACGTCAAATCAATGAAGCCGCTTGCTCTTTTCTTGTCGCACCTCCAGGGCACCTGTAGGGGTTTTTACCATCACACCACGTTCACTCAAATCAGCCAAAACAGCTTGTAATGGAAGCAACTTAGACTTTGTCTGATGCTAACTGTTTAAAAATAAAAATTTTGGACCTGTGATCCAAACACATTCAGACGGGTTAGCAGTTATCATTGGCGCTGTCGAAAAGCAGAAACCTATTCTAGCAGTAAATTAGCTGTCTTGAGGTAAAGGTGACAACATAACTAAGAACACTGCTCAGTGGAGATTTTGATAAAGTTCTGCCCACACACCTCCCTTTGTGTGCAGCTAAAGCCAGAGATGGGGTTTTTTTTTTGGCAGCACGCTCCCTGGCAGCCCCTGCTGAACATCTGGCTATCAGCAGATTGTGTTCATCCCTGTACTGTAAAATAATCCTCTTTAGGTTGTAAGTGTGAATGGAGCTGTGACAGAGACTGCCCAGTCACACAGTCACAATGAAAAGAAAGGAACAACTTTGAATATGTTGTCATCATTTATTGTGTGCTCTAAATGTGACTGCAAAAGCTTTTGCAGCAAAAGGCAAAAATAGAAGAGAATATTCTGCAGAAGGTGTTTTGTTCCACTGCAGAGATGGGTATACTTAGTGATATACTTAAGTAATATTTTGCAAAGGTTTCGCTCCCTAGTCATTTGAATAGAATAGAATAGAATAGAATAGAAAAGAATAGAATAGAATAGAATAGGTCTTTAATAATCCCTAAGAAAATTTAAAAATGACCATCTGCTCCCACTCAAATCCCACACACACATTAAAAACAAGAAAAATAGTAAAACAAATAGCAATAGATAAAAAAGGTAATAAATAGATTAATAATGGAAAAATCCGTGGGTTAAAAAAATAAAAATCAAAAATTAGAAGAAATTACTTTTCAGATGCCCTGCCAGAGAGTTGTATTTCCTGATGGAACGAGGAACCAAAGATTTCTTCAGTCTTTCTGTGGAGCAGCGCTGGGACAGCAGTCTGCTGCTGAATGTGCTCCTGCTGCTGGTGAAGGCCTCATGTAGGGGATGTGAGGGATTCCTCATGCTGGCCCTGAACCTGCTCAGAGTTTTTTGCCCTGCCACCTCCTCCACAAGATCCAGCTTCAGCCCTACTACAGAGCCTGCAGATGTTCTTCTTGCTGGTGTTGCAGCAGCATACAGCAGCATAGAGGAGAGCACTTTCCACTACCGACTGATAAAACATGTGGAGCAGTTTAGTGCAGATGTTAAAGGAGCGCAATCTTAGGAGAAAGTACAGCCTGGACTGGCTTTATCTTGTAAAGCTGGTCCGTGTTGGTAGTCCAGTCCAGCCTGTGGGCCAACCCCCCCCCCCCCAGGTACTTGTAGGTCTGGACCATCTCCACGCTTTTCGATGTTCAACTGCAGCTGATTCTCCCCGCACCACGCCACAAAGTCCTCCACCAGCCGCCTGTACTCCCCCTCCTCTTCTCCTTTAATGTATGCCACAATAGCTGTTTCGTCCGAGAACTTCTGCATGTGGCAGGTTGAGGTTTTATAGCGGAAGTCGGACGTATACAGCGTGAAAAGAAGAGGCGACAGCACTGTCCCCTGTGGTGCCCCTACACTGCAGCTGAGGGTACTGGAGACAGACCCCCCACTATCTCACTGTTGGTCAGATAGTCCATGATCCAGGACACCAAGAATGGTTGCACAGTCATCCTGGTGAGCTTCTCCTGCAGCAGCTGAGGATGTACGGTGTTAAAGGCACAGGAGAAATCAAAAGAAAAACATTCTCACAGCGCCACCTATAGGACACCATCTGCTTTCCTTTTTTACTACCTCTGAAGGAGGGGTGCCCAAAACGTCGGACTGGAAGGAAATGTGGGTGGATCGCAGGCCATCGAAAACAAATAAACCAAAAAAAGACGCCACACGCCGCTAGCAGAAATTCCCTCCCTACTCCCTAACTACTAAAAAACTCCACAGTGCAGGACTTCTAGGATTTGATAAGAAATTCAGACAACATGCTCACTACTTTTCTTTTTTTAACAGCGAATATGACATCACCGATTTCCCAAAGTGAAATTGAATAAATATGAGCATCATATGAAGGCTATTTATGAATCCACTGTGTTTGTAAGATGAAAACTTGAATGGTTTATATTATTAGTATCCCTTGTGCTATCCTAGGCACTTTGACATTGGGAGTGGGGTCATCTAGACCCACTAGACCAGGGGTGCTCACACTTTTTTGGCATGTGAGCTACTTTTGAGTAGACAATGTCTTGAAGATCTTCCTGTGTGTGTGTGTGTGTGTGTGTGTGTGTGTGTGTGTGTGTGTGTGTGTGTGTGTGTGTGTGTGTGTGTGTGTGTGTGTGTGTGTGTGTGTGTGTGTGTGTGTGTGTGTGTGTGTATATATATTAGTAATTACTACTTGCTAGTAATTACTTACTACTTACTATTAGTAAGTAGTATTTTACTATTTACTAAGATTTACTATTAGTAAATGTTTGTTTATGAGTTACATGTTTATTTGTACACTGTTGTTTATATACTGATACTTAAAAACTGCACAGTAAGATTACACAAAGATACTTTTGTATTAACGGATGAGGCGTTTTATTACAAAGACAGAAAGCAGCAACTATCATATGTCATGCTCTGTTGTAAACCATGCAATGCGGGGAGCGTGGCATTTCAAAGGTGCTGATGGCTGCGTACGAAGCGCGTGCCACAGAAAAAACCGCTTCCTTAATGAACTCGTATTTATCGGGCGAGAACTGCAGAGGCGATAGCAGGGGGACACAGGCGGGGCGGCTTCAATAAACACTCCGGTTGTCCGGAGTGGTCCTCTGCCAGGGACTTGACATGCCGCGGGGCAGAAAGAGACTTTCTGATGACAGACAGAATCTGCGCTCAGTGAATTTGAACACGCATGTGCAGTGACACATGTTTCAGAAGATGTCCGATTGGCCGTTCTGCATGTCAATCATGTCCCGTACTTCTCAGGGAGGATTTTGATTGGCTGGTGGATTTTTTAGAAGTACCGTAATTTCCGGACTACAAGCCGCTACTTTTTTCCTGCGCTTACAGCCCTGCGGCTTATTCAGTGACGCGGCTAATTTATGGATTTAATTAGCGGCCGCCATGTATGTACTTTCGTACTCAGTGAATAGTTTGTATTCTCTATCTAACACCAAGCACAAGACATTTATATTCAACACACCTCTAAGCAGCCAAACAGCATGGACTTGACTTCAGGTCTTAGACACTTCAGTCATGGTTCAACAAAACGAAACACGCATGCCCGGCCGCATCCCAGAATCCTTTGGGGCCATTAGAGCCAACGTGCACGTGATCGCCGCTACAATATGATGAAGCTTTCAAGTTAAAAGCAATCGTTAAAAGCAGCGTAAAAAAGTCCACCGTCACCAACGGGTTTGGAAAAGCCGGTTTGCTGCGTGACGGAGAGAACAGCGCATGGAGTGAATTTACACTCCATTTACGGTTTCTAAGGAAACCGTAAAAGCGGAATTTTGCTTTGAAAAACTCACAGCCTCCGTGTGAGCTGGAGACATCTTCTCCTGCTGATTGAGCTGCGGGGCCGATGGCAGTCTGAAGGCTCCCACACGTAACAACGCACCCGCCCCTCATACACAAAACGTACAGTATTAAGTCCGATTGCTTTGCACAGAAACGATTTGCTCCATCCACCGGCGCAACGGGGACGAAGTGCTCCTCCTTGAAGCTGCCCTGGCCAGAGGTGTCGGAGTAGATAGGAAGGGGAGACAAGGAGCGCGCGGGGCGGGAGCGGAGCGCAGAGGCTTCTGAATTCTGACGCACGCGCCGCACTGAGGCGTGCGTATCGCGCTGAGGCGCGCGTATCGCGCTGAGGCGCGCACTTTTCAGTCGCCGCTGCTGTATTTTACCGGTGTGTTTTTTAACCAGCCCTGTTACTCCCATAACGCTGCCGCGACACAAGCGGAAGGAGAGCTTTTCCCGTTCACCCCTCCATGCACTGCTGATACTTGCTCATTCTTAAACACATACAACAGTGTGGCGAGCCGGGCATTGGCCCCGCCTTTAGCCCCTAAGACTCATGGGAAATGTGGAATCGCGGATGTAAATTTCCTCATCATAACTGAGGGATGCAATGTTGATTATATGGTTACTGTTTGTAATTTTATGTATGTCAATAAGTAAAAAAAAAATGAAATAAAAACACCATAACTGAGGGACTTGTGAACAGAATAGAGGTCCATGCTGTTTGACAGATGTCGATACACTCAAATACATGAGCCAGAGGCAAAGCTGGAACCACCCACAATGTGCTAATGAATTGCACTCACTCTGGGATTCTGGCCGTGATCTGTCAGGATGACTATATCGCCTAACACATGCACGGCTTGTACTATGCCGCGGCTCGTGTATGTATAAAACTAATTTTACACGTGAAGATGGGTGGGTGCGGCTTATAATCGGGTGCGCTTTGTAGTCCGGAATTTACGGTACTTTTTTTGTGGTTATTTATCTTTGCTGACCTGCGATCTACCCTCATGTTCTTGAAGATCTACTGGTCGATCGTGATTGACGTACTGAGCACCCCTGCACTAGACAGTGCCCTGAACCTTTTTTCTTCAATGATTTGTGATCTTCACTGGTGTCCATGGATTACATGAAATCTTTCCACCTTTATCCACCTTTGTCATGGTAGGGAGAACACGTCAAAGTAAGGGTGGGGTCATCTAAGATAGCACAAGGGTTAAAGTGTTTATTTTCCACATTGAAAATTGTTAAAACACAATGCATTGTGGGCTATATTCACCAATCTAGTTAGCAGTAATGCTCACTGGTTTTTCCCAGAGACTCCTGGGGCATCAATGCACTCAATTTTGGAATTGTAGGTTCGGACAGTTTTTCTTCCTCCTATACATTTGAAACGTGGATGTATAGCTGTTAATGTGTCTGCTTTTGTCCTGGCTGAGCCTCAAACAGAACTTTTCTTTGGTTGGTAGACCGCACGCCGCGGCGTCATTGACAAGTACAAACACATGCGTCCAAGTCAGCAAGCTGCTGAAGGAAACACGACAGAGGAACTTCTTATTATGGTGTTCATTTACATTTTTTATCAGTTAATTTTAGATTATGTGGTCCAACTCACATAATAAGGCTGTGTTTATAGGAACATAAATGTGAACATTTCAAATGATTATTTTGTAACATATAATTATATTCAAACAATAATAAATAGATCTTTTGGAGGTGGCTGTTTCAAAAGTAACTTGCATGCCAGAAAGCCGTGTTTAGCCTGATGTAAAGTATACGGAAACATTCCTCTTGATCTGCTTTCTTAAGGGCTGCATTCATCTAGTTTTTCTTTTCTGGTCTCAAACATTTCAGTATCAGCATAAGAATTCTGTTTCCTTGTAGGAACGCACAGTAAGCCAGCACAATTTCAATATCTGCAGATAATTGCACAGCATAGGTCATTTTCAGGTCGCCTGCAAACACATTTTATAATCTCAGAGGAAAACAAACTTGCTATTTGCTTACCAAGCAGCAATGTCGTGGTGGAGAAAAGCAGCATTTTATTGAACACTAAAAGGCAGGAAACATGAAAGAAATATTTGAGCATTAATTTCAATTTCATTTTAAGAGTAGAAATCGGATATATTGTGTTTAACAGCCATTTTTTAACTTACATTCACTTTATAGGTAAACATCACTTTAATTGGTACTTTGATTACCACTATAAGTTATGTAACATGGTATAAAAATGGAGGGAGGCATATATTGATAAACCCCAAAACAGCACTACAGGAATTGCAGGCCTCATCACTATACTACTTCCCCATGCACTGTCTTTCTGTCCATCAGCCTTGTAATCCTCTCACAGTGCCTGCTTTCGCTTCTTACAGCCTGTCACCACCTAGTAAAAGAGATCTTTATCATTCCAGAGAGGCTTGCAGTCCACCACCAACGTCTCTCAGGTACTCTTTACCTGCACTGGGCTTAGGTTACCTGAGGCAAATATACCAAAAGCAACTCAAGGTTCCTCTAATCCCTTACTTGTCTTTTTATCTTCATATCTGCAGATTCGGGTGGCGAGGGCAAGAGGGAGGCTGGCGGTCAGGACTCCAAAGAATACTGTGCTTCAGACAAAGACATTGTGGAGGTAGTGAGGACGGAGTATGTGTACACACGGCCTCCCCCGTGGTCTGACGTGCTCCCCACAATCCACATCATCACCCCCACATACAGTCGGCCTGTGCAGAAGGCCGAGCTGACACGGCTGGCAAACACTTTCCTCCATGTTCCCAACCTGCACTGGATCCTGGTGGAGGACTCCCAGAGGAGAACGCCTCTCGTCACGCGCCTCCTCAGAGAGACGGGGCTGAACTACACCCACCTCAACGTGGAGACCCCCAGGAACTATAAATTACGGGGTGACACTCGGGATCCCAGGATTCCAAGAGGAACGATGCAGAGGAATCTGGCTCTGCGGTGGCTGAGGGAGACCTTCAACGCCAACAACAGCCAAGCTGGGATCGTCTACTTCGCTGATGATGACAACACGTACAGCCTGGAGCTGTTTGAGGAGGTTAGTGATGGTGCAAAGTGACGCTGTTGCTTCCATTATCACCCACTGTTATTGCATGCAAAGGCTACCAACTGATTATTAATAGGAAAACAAAAATACAAACCCAAACATTTCTTCTACTTAATGCATTCCCTTGTCTCAGTTTGAAATTAGATTTGTTGGGAAACTGATTTTTTTTTTAAAAAGGAGTAAATAAAAGCTTCTGCTGTAATAAAAAGAAAAACATTTAAAATGTGACTATTTTTGTATTCAAATCATTTGTGGAACTTACTGAAAATATGACCTAATTATCAGTATGAAAAGTTTACTTTTGCTGTTAAAATTGGTGATCATAGGGGGAACGTTTGGGAGATTCTAAGCATATTGATGAGTGGATTTCTTAGATGCCATTGCATTGACCTGCTTAAAGGGTGGGGTAGAGATGAAGTAATGCAGCTTTGAAAAAACAATCCTCATCTGAGGAAAACATTGCATTTTGTTGCATCATTTGTGCAATGCTGGATTACTGTAAAGGGGACAGACTGTCTATAGGTAAAAGGGAAATCCCCTCATGGATGCAACGAAGAAAATAAGGGAAAGTCTCCCACAAGAAAATAAGATTTTGCAATGACTGACAGACTTCTAAAGGATGACTTAAATATTAAGTTTTTAGTTACTCAAATTCAACATGTAAACTATGTAAGGGATATTGCTAGATGTCTCTTTTAAGAAAGTAACTAACTGCTCTGAAGCCTAAACCGGTTGCTTTTATAAAGTCTGTTCATTTCTGATAATGGACACCTCGAAGGCATAATCCTAACCGTGGTCACATACAAATAAATATTCAATCCATTTTTAGTACGTAGCCACTGCAGTGACATAGAACATTTAAGCTATGTGACCGCAAAGTTTTTTATATACACACAGTGTGTGTGTGTTTATATATATATATATATATATATATATATATATATATATATATATATATATATATATATAGTACAGACCAAAGCATCAAAACTATGAATGAAATAATTTGGAATTATATAAACAAAAAAGTGTGAAACAACTGAAACTGTCATATTGTAGGTTCTTCATAGTAGCCACCTTTTGATTTGATTACTGCTTTGTACACTCTTGGCATTTTCTTGATGAGCTTCACCTGAAATGGTCTTCCAACAGTCCTGAAGGAGTTCCCAGAATGCTTAGCACTTGTTGGTCCTTTTGCCTTCACTCTGCGGTCCAGCTCATCCCAAACCATCTGGATTGGGTTCGGGTCCGGTGACTGTGGAGGCCAGATCATCTGGTGCAGCCCCCCCATCCCTCTCCTTCTTGGTCAAATAGCCCTTACACAGCCTGGAGGTGTGTTTGGGGTCATTGTCCTGTTGAAAAATAATTGATGGTCCAACTAAACCCAAACTGGATGGAATAGCATGCTGCTGCAAGATGCTGTGGTAGCCATGCTGGTTCAGTATGCCTTCAATTTGGAGTAAATCTCCAAGAGTGTCACCAGCAAAGCACCCCCACACCATCACACCTCCTCCTCCATGCTTCACGGTGGGAACCAGGCATGTAGAGTCCATCCGTTCACCTTTTCTGCGTCGGACAAAGACTCTGTGGTTGGAACCAAAAATCTCCAATTTGGACTCATCAGACCAAAGCCCAGATGTCCACTGATGTTCATTTGTTGTGTTCCTTAGCCCAAACAAGTCTCTTCTGCCTGTTGCCTTTCTTTAGCAGTGGTTTCCTAGCAGATATTCTAGCATGAAGGCCTGATTCACACAGCCTCCTTTAACAGTTGTTGTAGAGATGTGTCTGCTGCTAGAACTCTGTGTGCCATTGACCTGCTCTCTAATCTGAGCTGCTGTTAACCTGCCATTTCTGAGCCTGGGGACTCGGATGAACCTATCCTCCCCAGCAGAGGTGACTCTTGGTCTTCCTTTCCTGGGGCGGTCCGCATGTGAGCCAGTTTCTTTGCTTGATGGTCTTTGTGACCACACTTGGGGACACTTTCAAATTTTTCCCAATTTTTCAGACTGACTGACCTTCATTTCTTAAAGTAATGATGGCCGCTCATTTTTCTGTACTTGGCTGCTTTTTTCTTGCCATAATCCAAATTCTAACAGTCTATTCAGTAGGACTATCAGCTGTGTATCCACCTGACTTCTGCACAACACAACTGATGGTCCCAACCCCATTTATAAGGCAAGAAATCCCACTTATTAAACCTGACAGGACACACCTGTGAAGAAAAAACCGTTTCAGGTGACTACCTCTAGAAGCTCATAAGGAGAATGCCAAGAGTGTACAAAGCAGTAATCAAAGCAAAAGGTGGTTACTATGAAGAACCTACAATATGAGATATTTTCAGTTGTTTCACACCTTTTTGTTTTGTATATAATTCCACACGTGTTAATTCACAGTTTTGATGCCTTCGGTGTGAATCTACAATTTTCATAGTCATGAAAATAAAGAAAACTCTTTGAGTGAGAAGATGTGTCCGAACCTTTGGTCTGTACCACACACACACAAACACACACGTCATTTTTTTCTAGTTTAAAATGTCTTCTAGAAAATGTGTTAATTTTTGAGTCACAAATAACAGTCGAACCCTTCAAAGTCATCTTTATGATGTTTTTTCTCAGACATTGTGAAGGAGAATGGGAGGCTGGGGGGGGGGGGCTTGTGCTGGTAATCAGGACATCTCAGGCCATCCATCTTGGCATGAGTCAAATTAGCGTAGTGGCCACGGTCTGGGTCCTCCAAGTATTAGCCTCAACTCTTGTTAGTGGTGCAGACGAGGTCCATAGTAAATGGAGCGGCAGGTATTGACGGAGGCTGTCATTACCTTTCTTTGGGAATCTGCCAAAGTGCTCCTTCTCCCTCAGTGGCCCTCCATCACCTCCACCGTGCCTATTTAGGGAGCAGTGTAATAGCCCTTAAAGGCAGAGAAAGAATCACTGAAAAGGAGGCATGGAGACAGAAAAAAGAAGAAGAAAAAGAGTGACAGCCGCGCAGGACTGTGCTGCAGGTGTTGGTTAATATGCTCCGTGTCTCAGCAGGTGAAATCCTTCAGTGTGAATACGACATTGTTCTTCGCCGTGGCTGGCTCTCCTCTCACACTCCTCACTTACAGCTGTGTCTGTGTGAGTCACTGGTGTTCAGAGGAGTCTTGCTTTTAGCAAAACTCTCAGCAGAACCCTAATCAAGTAGAACGTAAGCAATGCTCACACACACACAGAACAAGAAAAAACAAATACCCAAGCATCTCGACGAACTGCAGCAGAACTACCCACCTCTGGATCATCCTTAGAAGCCGGTGCAACACGAACGCATTGATCTGCCCTGGCAGAGTGTGCAGCCGCTTTCCTGTTTCCTGGAAGTTTGCCGTCCTAACCTGCAATCTGCATGCAAATGGGACTCATGAGCACTGATGGTACTGGGTGGAACTGTAGGCCCAAAAAGGCTTTGCCTCCTGGGGAAGAGAAGACTGTATGTCCGTAAGGAAGACTTCCTATTGAAGAATGTTCTAAACATTATCAAAGGAGCTACAGAACAGGGAGATGTGAAAAGATAAAAGAAATATTGAAAAGATATTTTTGGGGCAATTTTCTGTAAACAATCAAAATAGATGGAGGAAGGTAGCACAGAAATTATTCGTCAGCTACCTGCTAAACATACAGGTTTCTTTGTAGGCATTTTTATTTTTGCAACCAATGAGATTAGTTCCAAGGAGGACTCTGCATCATTTTAATGAGGTCATATAAGTTTCTAGGTCAGATTTGAATAAAAACTGATTAAAAGTTCATGAAATATTCATTTCTGCTGTTAGAGGACATGACTGTAAAAGAATTGCATTCATAATTAAGCTCTCATAAGAAATGTTTACATTTTTCTTCCAAAACAAGCTTATTTATGTGTAGCACGCTGGTATTTGGATCTAATCTTGATACTGCTTTTAAAAAAAAATACATTTAATATACATAGATTTGTGAGAGTTGATATTATAAGGTTTTAGAAATCAGATATTCAAATGTTTGATTTGTTTATATGGCAAGTAAGGCAAGTTGAAAGGCCTAAAAAAAAAAAACTAAATTTAAAAAAGTGTGGACATAACCACCTTTATGTCTTAAAACATGTAGTCTCTGCAGTATCTGCATGGTGATGTCATTTACGAGGTCATTTCTGAAACAGCTGACAACCTCCATGATGGGACAGAATGACCCCACCTTGTGAAACTGTTTCACTGGAACGTTTTCCCAGAACATCAAATGTATATTGATTCAACCAAAACGGAAAAAAAGGACTAAATAAACAAACCCCGCTGCTATACAGGACAAAGAACAGTGCAAAGAGCGGCTGTGGAAATGGACGCTGTCTCCTCTGCAACCTGAAGAAACGTCTATTGTTCATAGATGTTCAGTTTCTTGCCCTGCTTGTTCTGATTTCCTGTAGCACGTAGAATCTAGTCCCTACAGGCCCTTAACTAACTGGAGCAGGAAACAGCTCAAATGCTCACAGTTTCATGCATTCAGATCTGGAGCAGCACTGAATATGAAACTGTGCAAGCGCATCATATTTACCACATCAGCGCTGGGGAAGCTTGCTTGCATTATTTCAGTGTGCTGTGAGCAGAAGAGCAATTCGTGATTTTCCACCGCAGTAGGTTTTACTTCCAGAGGAAGCCGACAAAACTCTAATTGTCACGCTTTCGGTGTGAATGGAAGTGTGGGAAACTTATTGACGCCGCCTCCAAAGAGCTGACGTTATCGTCTCACTTTTTGTTCTCAAAGTGGAAACCTTCAAGACCCACTCTGATTGAAATGCTGTTTTGGGGGTTTTTGACATGACCTTGTGGCCTTTTTCTGAAAATTAAGCTTAAAAATTGCATTTCTATGTATTTCTTTAATCAAACGATCGTGAATCAGGAGCAAAAAAAGAGATGCTGTTTGAAAAAGAAGCATTTTTGACCCAGAAAATAATCTAAGCCACAAGCTCCCTGCTCCGCTCCATTCTGATGGATCCACTTGCAGACAAATAGATCCATGAACGTCTTTGTTTTCCTCGTCTGAGCTGGAATCTGGATCTGAACTGTACGGCTGGATAGCTCCAATATTGCTCAGCATTTTTGTTGCACCGCTAATGTTAGGTTGGGGTTTTGACTGTTGCTCTGGGGGGTGGGGTTGCTTTGTGCCAATGCCCACAAGTCTAATGAACTCCTGCCACTCTGTAGAAAATGTCCAAGAAAACAACATTCACTCATCTTCTAAACCCGTTGTGTCCCTTTCGGGGTCTCTGGGCTGCTGGAGCCTATCCCATCCACTACTGGGTGAAGGCAAAGCACATCCTGGACAGGTCGCCAGTCTGACGCAGTGTCACAATCACACACTCATGTATTAGTGTAACCAATTAACACTGTCTAGTGGGTCTAGATCAGTGTTTTTCAACCAGTGTGCCGCGGCACACTAGTGTGCCGTGAGAGATGGTCAAGTGCGCCGTGGTAAATTGCCCTCATTAACTGATCTAAAAACATTTCCCATCTCCAGGAAATCAGCTCTGTGTTCATCCAAACAGGCCCTGATAAAACCCTGAGTAATTAGGAATATGAAAGATCATACAATTAAATTTTCTTTGTGTTTATTTAATTCTATTAAATACATTTTGATAAGAATGACGTTACCGCGATTTACCTGCAGCTATAAGTGTTTGCGGAAAAGTCCCGCCCCTTTAACTGTCTCCGCCAATCATTCTTTAAGGCTTAATCACATGTCATCAGTCTGACCAATCAGAAGTGGTTCAAGTCTTCACTTCCTTGTTCCAATTTAGCTCAAAAAGTCGCTCAGTTCTAACAAAAATACCAGCTAAAGCTCGTCTTTAGCGGTGTAGCTTTCCACAGAGTCCGGTGTCAGACCGTGGGCCAAATGAACAAAACAATGAAGCTCAGAGACGCGAGTCTTTCTTCCCTCTTTCGGTAGTTTTCACACTACATCTCCCATGATGCACTGGCTTAAAGGGACAGTGTCTCAACGCACAATGAGTCCTCCTTGTTTAACGTCCTGAAACCACAACAAATAGTTTCTAAATTTTCTAACGTAACTTTTATTTCATCTTAGAAAAAAACTGCCGCAACTTCCTGCTTTTTCCACCACAACTATCACAAAAATGCACGTTAGATTGCGGGGGGCGCGGGGGGGGCTCGATCAATAAAGACCATGAATTTCTGCTTTTTTTTTTTCTTTGGATGCTGGTGTGCCGCGGGATTTTTGGCAAGGTTAAAGTGTGCCGTGGCTCAAAAAAGGTTGAAAAACACTGATCTAGATGACCCAACTTCCAATGTTAAAGTGCCTAGGATAGAACAAGGGTTACAAGAGCACTGGGAACGCTTTTACAATAGATTTAAAGATGATCAGAGAGGGTCTTTGAACCTTTCTGATAATGTCTACTTTGTATTTTCTTCTCAATCTTTTATTTCATTTAAAAGCTCAAGGTTTTATTCTTTTTTTTTCTTTCAACTAAACAAAGTTTTATAAAATGAACTCTGTCTCAAAAATGTTCATAGAATTGATCCTCCTCTATTGTAAATCTCTGCAGAAACACACTCAAAACCTTTTTTCTTTTAACTCTTGTTGAATTGATGGTGAACGACTGCACAGCCTTTCAGAGGAGAACTAATTGTGAAGACTTTTGTGACTCATATAAAGATGGCATTTGATTATTTTTCTTCCTTAATCCCCTGTGTCAACTGCTACCTAACCTTTACTCCCACGCAAGCTGACTAATACGAGTGCTATAACTCGCTAAATCTGTCGCTGCCCTCCTAAAAGAGAACATAATCGGAGGAAATCCGCTGCCTGGTGTGAAGCAGGCTCTGGGGAAGCAGGAAATAAAGTGTCAATCTGCAATATAGACACTTTGGAAACAAAATGTGAACCTTTTTGGATTATAACTTCTACAAATAAGCCTTTTAACCCTTGCGGCATTTTGTGGGGTCCAGATGACCCTACTCCCAATGTTAACGTGCCTCCAAGGCACATTAACACTAGACAGTGCTCTGAACCTTTTTTCTTCAATGATTTGTGATCTTCACTGGTGTCCATGGATTACATGAAATCTTTCCACCTTTATGCACCTTTGTCATGGTAGGGAGAACACCTCAATGTGAGGGGGGGTCATCTGGACCCCACAAGGTAATGCAAGGGTTAAGCTGTTATATTGTTGAGTACCCTCAATACCTGCCTCTTGATTTAATTTGATTGTTATTATCTCTAAAATAGCCTGTTCAATGTGAACTGCCCATTTTTTTATTTCAAGAACCCTGAATTTCCTCTGTCTTCTTTAGAAAATTTGGCTAAAAGCTTTAATTAGTTTAAACAAAAAATAATTCAGTTTCATTGGCCTGCATTTATTTGCACCTGCCTTGGAAAAACCTTTGCTTTTCTAAAGTCCCCTTTGTACAGCAGCTTTCCTATTTCTTGGGAGTTTGTCGTACTAGCCTGCAATAGTCCTTTCTATGAAAGTTGTCTGGTGAGATTTAAACCTTGTAATTTGACGGAAGAGAAGGAAGGAGGTAAGAATGTGTGCCCTGTGTAGGCTACCCCACCTTGGTGGGACACAGCCTGGGTAGACGGGTAGACGGGTGGGTAGACAGACAGACAGACAGACAGACAGACAGACAGACAGACAGACAGACAGACAGACAGACAGACAGACAGACAGACAGACAGACAGACAGACAGAATTTGGGGGCGTAAAAATAGTTACTGTTTATGAGTGAACAAGGCTAGCAATCAGCAGGTCAAGCCAAGCCCCCAGCTTGCACTTATGCATTTGAAGCAAAGATGAGATTCCGATTGTTTCAATACCTTCAATGACCACTGATGGTTGGTTTCCAAAAGGAATAGTTTTCCATTCACTTCTGGTGTGTCTTTTCCAAACGTTCACAGGTTGTGCAATAAAAATAAATGGAGGTTGGCGAAGAGAAAAGTTAATGCGAAGGTTCAAAAACAGTCAAACTCGACAGTGGTTTTTGTTTTAGGAACCTTACAAAGCCTGTTTTGACAGCTATTGTGTTAAAAACCTAACAATGGAGGCACGGTGCAATCTGATGACCTCATCATTAAAGGACATTTTAACGTCTCAGGTTGGGTCACTACATGATGCACTGTGGGTGTTGGCCATTTTTTCAGGGAGTCAGAATCTACAATTCCTTTAATCCCACTGCCCTGGAAATTTCCCAGAAGTCTCTGCGAAAAACCAGTGTGCATCGATGTTCTCGTGATCAGCAAATATAGACCACAATGCATTGCGTTAGAGCGATTTGATAGACAGAGCTTGAACTGAATGGTTCAAAGGGTGTTGAGGGGCTGTGGAGCAGGAAGGATCTGTGAAAGCCTTCTGTCGTGTCCCTGACTGAAAGAGCTGCTCAGTGCACCCATGGTCTCAGATTGACGATGATGATGATGAAGAGGGTGTTCTATAATGGATTCCTGTTTCTGCAATATCCTCCTTCCACCCACCACAGTCACAGATTCCTGTTCCTGTCAGTGAATACCCCCCACCCCCAGGTGCCCAGATGCAACAACGCCATCAAACTCTTTAAAAGTCCTGCAAACTCTGAAGGACCTAGTCTCCTCTCAGGCAGACCGCTTTAGACCCCAAGGTGGTGGAAAACAGTCCAGAAGGAAGGAGCAGGCATCAAATGGTAAATGGTGTGTACTTATATAGCACTTTTCTACCTACAAGGCCCAAGGCGCTTTACAGTCACACACACATTCACACACACACACACCCATTCACACACACATTCACACACTGGTGGTGGCTCCGCTGCAGGGCACTGGTGCCAAGCCTCCCACCAGGGGCAAGGTGGGGTTCAGTGTCTTGCCCAAGGACACTTTGGCTCATGGGCGTGCAAGGCAGGAATCGAACCTGCAACTTACGATCATGGGTCAACCGGTGCCCCCACGGCCGACCCCCATATAAAAGGATTAACAACCAAACAAAGACAAGTAAGCCTGAATTTTAATGCAATTTGTACACATGCTCACTACTTTTTTTATATATACATATATATATATATATATATATATACTGTATATACTCACGAAATATTAGGTCACCTCCCTTTGCCAAAGTGAAAACCAGATAAATATGAACATTTTACAAAGACTATTTATGAATCCAATGCGTTAATGTTAATAACTGAATCAAAAAAAAAAATTAATGCATTTTTTTAAACAAATCATTCAAACGCATTGCATCATGGTCTATATTTGCCAATCTAGTGAGCATCAGTGTACAATCATTTTTTGCCTTCTGGGAAATTTCCAGGGCAGTGAATTTTGGAAATTGTGCATAGGAAAACAAAATGGAGACGGCCACATATAGTTCACTAAACGAGTAGTGAGTGAATTCATACACAACTTAAATTCCACTTTTCCCTTTGTTACAATGTCTTTATGGATAAAACATGCAAAACTTGAAAAGGACAGATGGAGTTGTGCCGTGGTGCAGCGGTAGGGCGGTCAACCCATTATCATAAGATTGCAGGTTCGATTCCTGCCTTGCATGCCAATGTGTTGAAGTGTCCTTGGGCAAGACACTGAACCCCACCTTGCCTCTGATGGGAGGTTGGTGCCAGTGTTCGGCAGCAGGGCCACCATCAGTGTGTGAATGTTTGTGTGACTGTAAAGCGCTTTGGGCCTTCGAAAGGGGGTAGAAAGCGCTATATAAGTATTTACCAAAAATATGAATAAATATAAGGTTTTCTAACACATTTGCTATCAGAAATGTCTTCAACTTCCCCATCGCCCCGCTACCAATACAGATTTGATTTTTAGCATTATTTTTGGCTCTTGTTACAAATAAGTACTATGTTGTACTGGACACTACAAAAGTACAGGCACAAACCTTTAGACTTAACACATCCCTTGCTTAATTTTCTTTTTCTGCCGCAGAGAGTCTGATGAAACGACTTCATAGACTGTCCTCTTCTTTCTGCTCTCCATCACAAAAATGTGCTTTCTTTATGGCTGCTGCGGCTCTTAGCAGCATGGCAAAAGACTCACCGAGCTGCACATAAAGGAGGAAGAGCGGCACAATCGTTTCATCACAGATGAAAGGACAAGAAAGGACGGGGGGGGGCTAAAAGAATTGCCTAAGCCGACCAACGACCAGAACTGCTTTCTCTTATGGCTTCACTCCATCCAATCCCTCTTACCTCTGTCCGTGTTTTCTCCTTCTAAAGATGCTTGTGCCTCATTATCTCATTGTCAGGCAGCTGTTGAAGAGTGTGTGTCATTAGCCCTCATCTAACACAGCTGCACAGGGCACAGCTGGTCAATAAACACCCTCCTTCAGAGAGGATCATGGCTGCAGCGCCGTGAAAGCCTCGGTCAACGTCCTGCTGCGATGCTCAGAATGGGATGCATCCGCCCTGTCAGGCTGCTAATTTGCTCTCCTTCCTCCTCTTCGCTCTCCTCTCTTCCAGATGAGATCAACTCGGAAAGTTTCTGTGTGGCCTGTGGCTTTTGTGGGGGGGTTGCGGTACGAGTCCCCCAAGGTGAATGCAGCCGGGAAGGTCTACGGCTGGAAGACAGTGTTTGACCCCCATCGGCCATTTGCCATCGACATGGCCGGCTTTGCCATCAACCTGAAGCTCATCCTCTTCAAGCCGCAGGCATACTTTAAGCTCCGCGGAGTGAAGGGGGGCTACCAGGAGAGCAGTTTGCTCCGAGAACTCGTCACCCTCAATGACCTCGAGCCCAAAGCAGCCAATTGCACTAAGGTAATTCCCTTTTTCACGTTGATAGGAGCTGAGGGGTTAGCTTGTCTAAATCTGAAATAACATACTAGGTTACTCAACACAAACAAGTAAGGCACCTATTATTTGCTTTTAAGTACTTTAAGTAATTAAAACATTTTTTAAAAATTTTATTTATTAATGATTTTTGGCCTTTGAACAAACTATTCTAGTGTAAAATGTAGCATTTTTTTAATCCAGTTATAAAACTGCAAATTATCATGTTAAAAACAACAATAGTAAAATAGTAAAAATGTATTTATATAGCACCTTTCAAGATTAAAATCAGAAAGTTCTTCACAACAAAACACAGTATAAAAATAGCGTACAAAAACAGAAATAGGAAAAAGCTATTTTGAAAAAATGTGTTTTAGCTGCATTTTAAATAAAAACCTACAGATCTGAGGCTGAGAGGAAGGGAGTTCCAGAGGGATGGAGCCACTGCTGCAAAGGTTCTGTCACCTTTAGTTTTTAACCGGGTTCTCTTTACAACCATCAGACCCTGGTCACATGACCTCAGGGACCTGCTAGGAGTGTACGGCTGCAAAAGGTCTTTCATGTAGACCGATGCTTGGCTATTGAGAGCTGTGTATGTTAAAACTAGGATTTTAAAATGCGCTCGCAAACAGATGGGGAGCCAATGCAGCTGGATTAATAACGGGGTGACGGGTAAAAACGTGGAAGAATTGTTGCAGCAGCGATCTGGACAACCTGGAGCCGTTCTAGAGATCTTTTGCTTAAACATGTGAAGACATAATTGGACTCAGTTTGGCAATGTCTTTAAGATGATAAAAACAACACAAGTGACCGAATGTGAGATTCAAGAGATAAAACCGGGTCTAGAGTTACCCTAAGGTTCCTGACAGAAGGACTTGATAGAGGAAGCAAGTGGACCGAACCTCTGGACTATCAGAGGGAGGCAACTGTCAGGAGCATGGACGAGGTCCTCACTTTTAGCTTCATTTAGTTGGAGAAAAATTATATTTCATCCAACTCTTGACTGAATTCAGACACCTGCGAACAATCTCAAAAACTAAGGTTTAAAAGAATATCATCAGCATTAAAATGGTAAGAAATTTCCTTAAAATATAATATAAAAAGGTAGCAGATTTGAAATGAACAACATTAGAGGTCCCAAAACAGACCCTTGTGGTACACCTGAAGTGAGGGATGCAGAGGAGGACTTAAATTTAGGAGATGCTACAAAAAATGATCTACCAGTCAGATATGAGGAGAACCAGTTTAGAGCAGATCCAGATACCCTGACCCACTGTTTCAAGTCCACCATCATGTCCAAGAGGACATGATGGTGGACAGTGTCAAAGGCTGCGGTCAAGTCCGATAACAGAAACACGGAGCAGTGTCCGGCATCACTCTGCCTAGAGGATTGGACGAAGTACCGGGTTTTCTGCACCGGATTAAAAGGCAAAGTCAATTGAACTGGTGTCAAATTGAAGGAGCACTGAACTATAACTGTGACACGCTACACGTTAGCCAAGTTAGCGTGTTCACAAAACCTGTGACTCCCAACCATGTTTGCAACACATTAAAAAAAACTGACTGATACTAAAAGACATGGAACTGTGAGTACGCTAACTCCCAACCCTCTACACGTTAACCGTGTTAGCGTGTTTATAATAACATGCACACATATGCGTGACGTGTGCCTCTCAAAATGGCTTCAACATCAGTAAAAGCAACCGAAAGTAATCCATGTATAAGGCGCTCTGGATTAAAACGCATTTAGAAAAAAAAAAGATTAAGGCTTTTATGTTCAACTTATAGAACAGAGAATAAATCATTTTTTAAAAGAGAAAAAAAGTAAGATGCGTACAAACAAACTACTTTTTTGTGAGGTCATTCACTTTACTCATTGCAGCAAAAATTGAATTTAATAAAGGCAGTTAATCTTTCCGGAACAAAAAAGAATTTTTACATCCATTTAAAAAAAAAAAACTTAAATCACCCCATCCAATCCAACACTTATTTTAAATGTATGACAGTGTGCTCGTCTCTTGTTCCATACATGATTTTTAAGGAGAGTTTACTAAAGCCTTATGTTCTTCGATTTCTAAAATTATTAAACATCATGAAAAATATGAGCTCTTTCATTTTGATTGTCTGTAAATATCAACACAATTGTTTTTTTAGCTAATTTTGGGGGGGAAATTGTAAATAATGTATATATTTTTAAATGTATATTGTCTGTGAGATTTGTTTATAATTACCTTAATTTGGCATAGCATAAAACAACAGGCACTGATTTTGTGTAAAAACAGATTTTCTGCATGTTTTCTTTTACTGTGTAGAAAAAAAACCTCTTGCTTCAATCATAGCTTTATTGACACTTGCAGTGTTTCACTACCTGATTTTTACAGATCCCCCTGAAAGGGGACATGACTTTCCATGATTGTTTTGACTTTTTGCAGCAGAAAAGCTCCTTTTTTTCAATTATCACTGAAAAAAAGACAAGACAAGCAAAAAGCTCTCAGAGTCCAAACTTATAGATTAAACCATCAAGAGTTGACAAAGCCTCAACGACCAAGAAATCCATGACTATTTTAAGTCAGAAGTCCTTGTAAAGGTGATTTTTCTGACATCAGCACCGCAGATAAACTATTCCGTAACAATCAGCACCATCGATTGCTGCCCACTCTTCACTTTAAAACGTCCATAAATATACATCTCAGTGAGAGGCTTTAGGGTATCAGCGGCTCGATGCTCTCCGTACCACCTCGTCGTTCGGCGGTTGCCCTGAGTCACTAAGCCTTTCACCGGGAGAGGAGGAATCGGCTAGAGGGCTTCAACCAGCCAATATCCTCACGACAAGCGCTCTTACTTACACAGACAAAGAGGGAGAAGAGAAGAAAGGAAAGGAAATAGAGGCACTTTCAGCCAGGTTTTTCTCCAGCTCTGCCCCTGCCATTCACAAGGCTAAATGAAAAGAGGGTATTCAGGGAGCAAGCTCACGGAGCGGAATTGGACTCTGTGGTGGAGGTAGAGACATCACACTGATTACAGATTAGCACAAGGACGGATGGGAGGGAGGGCGAGAGTAAGAAATAAAGTGGAAAGTCGTGCATGTGCATCTCTGTTCCTTATAATCTTCCACTTCAGATGTGAGCGTGACTGTTAACCTCCTCCCCCCACCACCACCACCACACCTGAGCAAAGTGGGAGTGGGCTCCTGGCTCTTCTCGTGCATAATTCATGGCTGCTGCCAAGCCGAGATAAAAGGAAAGTACCGGAGAGGAGCGAGAGGGGAACTGAGCTTGACACTTTCCGTTTGCTTTCCTTCTCGAGTCTCTTTGGCCGACGTTTTCCTGGATGTTTGTTCTGCCTCTGGGGGCCAAACCACGCCAGCATGAAGGCTTTACAGAACAAAACAATGGCGTGCACAGAAGGGTACAAAGAATTGGAGAAAAGCCACAAAGAATCCAACTCTGGCACATTTTGGCTCGTCTTCATGGTGACTAAATGCAAGCTAAGCAGAGACGGTTACGTCACCCTCCCAAGGAAACTCACTGTTTCTTCTCCTCTGATGCGAGGTTCATGCTCAAGTAGCTCTTTACACATAGATGGCCCCTGTGGTGGTTTATGTACAGCCAGAGCTGTTTCAGGAAGGGACTGTTTTTAAGAACACCAGGCGGAAAGATGGAGCTGAAAGGGAGCGGAGGCTGAATGAGTACATTAAGGGAACAGCATGTCACTAATGTTTCTCTTGTTTGTGTTTCCACGCTGCTTTCTCACCAGATATTGGTTTGGCACACAAGAACAGAGAAGCCCGTCCTCGTGAACGAGGGGAAAAAAGGTTTCACGGACCCAAACGTGGAGATTTGACCGCTTACCCAAGAGTACGTGGCAAGTAATAATACATTTTAAAAAATATACAGCTATCAAAAGGAGCTTTGTGTGTTTCTTCACTCATCACTGTTATTTTAGGGAGTAGTACAGTTTGGTCATAAAGGTGACAAAATGATGAGTTGTTTTTTCTTTTTCTTTCTGTTAAAGACCAACTCCGATCATCTTTTGATCTATTTCCCAGTGGTCTTTTAATTATGATTCGCCAAAATATGAAAAAAAACCTGTGTTGTTTTCTAGAACATAGTTTCTGCAGAGCGGCAGGACTTCATTATAAATTTGCGTCTGAATTGTGGGCATGACTGTTGGCATGGAGCAACCCCGCCCCCTATTCGCCTCCCCATTACTAAGAGTTCTCTGTTTACATGCTCTCCCACTAGCGTACAGCCCGTTCACACCTCCAACCTAACGTTATACAACGAAAACGGCAAGCATAATCAGAGCTATTCAGTCGCAACGTTTTGAGCCAGATCCCAGTTTAGACGAGGAAAACGAAGACAAAGATGGATCTACAAAACAGTTTGTTATTTTCCCACTAACAACCACTAGGGGGCTCTGTAAGGGTGTATCAGTATTTGCTCTGACAGCACCACAGGAGAAGAGGCGTCGCTCAGTCTAAAGCTACGTTCACACCGCTCTCAGCAGCGTGCGTTTAAGCGACCACTTACAGAAGAAAAACATACATAAAAGCGCGTAAATCCACGTTTGAGGCCTCTGTGCTCCAAAGTCTCGCGTTTGTGCATAGCTACGCAAGTTTTTACGACAACTTTTGGGCTCTACATTCATTGAACAGTCGTTGCCAGGTAAACCAGGTCAAACTGATCAATCGGGGACTATGATTTGGCAGTGAGGTACGGATGGCTTCTTTTTTTAAACAGTGTCAATTGTATAAAAATTGATCATGAAGGAGAAATTAATAATTACAACTTGGGCCAGAGATTTACGAGATTTGCTTTGACATTTGGCACCTCATCCAACTGCAGGTGGCGGACATGCGCTAGTAGAAAAAGAAGAAGGTGAAGCCCCTCCCTGCTTGTCCAGTGTGAACACCACGGGCTATAAGCACATTCAATGATGTGTGTTTATTGTGTTCTTGAATGTGCGTAACACGGCCAAAGGGCTCAATGAGGGAAAGCGTTTGGCCGACTTGTCAGCGTGTTCTTTATGCTATGGGTACCTGAATATTTGCCTATTGTGTTACACTAATACACTAGACCATAACTTAATTCCTTCTTAGTTTCCTAAAGCTAAATAAGCATCAATGTGTTGCAGTAGTGAAGCGTGCAAACATTCTGTCTACTATTATTATCTGTTGTGTTTTGAATTTGAATCCATTGTGTTAAAGCCGTTTCCATGTCTTGTTAGATAAATTTCTCCGACTTACACGCTTTTCTTTTTGGCGTCTCCAACTAATGCTGCAAAGCGACATAATAAGGTACTCATAAATGCAGTTTTGAGCGTAATTTTCTTAATATACAGTACAGACCAGTTTGGACACGTGTGCCACGTTTTATGTATTATTTATCATTTTTAGGTGTAAGTTGTTGTTTTTTTAAAGGTACAAATGTTGCACTGACCAGAGGGCACTTTTAATTTCATTGTACTTGTGACAATGACAAATAAAGGTCTATCCTGTCCTTATGACATGTCCCCATGGATAGAAACGACTTGGATGATGTTACATGAAGCTGCAGTGCTCCTTCTCAGCCCTTTGTAATCCTTTTGTTGCAGGCGGCTGGCCTCGGATCCACTAAGGGAGAAATCTGTTGAGCTTCACAGAGGTGCAACCAGTGCTTTATCCCAACCATCAGGAAAATTGGGAATGTTGAATAGCAATTTTTCCTCTAGAATGACACTGACACGTTAAAAAACAAAAACAAACAAAAAAAAAAAGCGGACAAATATACATCTATATCTTATGAAAGCACAGCTTTGTAAGAGGCAGCCGTCTTTGTTCGAGTCTTCAGGAGAAGAGAAGACAGATTTCCTCACAGAGTCCACTGAGCGACAAATGACAGAGGAGAAAAAAGACAGCACAATAGGAAAAGCATACAACACATTCAAGCTAAAAAAAAACAAAAAATCCTTGACCTCAAATGAAAAAACAAAACCTGCAAATGAAACACAAGCAGGCCTGGGTTTGCAGATGGCACACAAGAGAAGCTCCACTTGGAATTGAAGGACTGCATCATCAGCCTTGAAGGAAAACAAGGACTTCCCATGTGGATTTTTCCATCGGAATAACACAAACAGCAAATGAAGGAATGTTCTTTTGATAACTAGAATTGTGTGCTTTAATTAAACTGGTTTAGGCATCTTACAAACATTTGATCTGCTAGTTCAGCACTCTTAACACCATTTACTGTTGTGTTGTCATTTCCCATTTTATAGTGTCATTCAGTGGATGGACGCATTTACAGAAAGCTCTAGGACAAAATGCCACCTTGGAGCTTTGGGGGGGGGGGGGGGTGAACAAGAAACATTTAAAGATCAAAATGGTGAAAGTCACTTAGTGCTACACAAATGTTCACAGAGAAATGGAGAAACAGAAATACTCTAATTGCTGTTTTTATAGATGAAAGTCAAACAGAATCGTCTTTTTTTTTTCCTTCTTGACAAAGTTAAAGGCACATCCAGACCAGGTTCAATAAGAGAATGAGTGGGGATTTCATTTTAAGTCAAGTTTGAGACAAATAAAACAAATAACAAATGCTTACATGGAGCTGTTGTTCAGGCTAAATGAGGGGGAAAAGGGGAGTTTTGGTAAGTGAAAGCATCTCCTTGCCTATGCACATTCAAACTACAGTCTGCACTGAGTTTAAGGCCAGATGCGTGTATTTAAAGAAGAAAAGACAGAAACGTAGCAACTGGAAGTCACATAAACGAGAGAAAAAACCATCTTTGAGAAGTATTATTTTGGATGCATGGCCCAAATAATGTGATTTTTTTCCCACACATTAAGTCAGGTGAAACTTAAAGGGGAATTGACAAGCACAATGAAAATAAAGCTTATTTTTTCAACGTTGCTTTAGGAGATATGCCTCATACTAGATGGTCATATCTTGGAGATCCTTCTCTGGTGCACACACGGGTGTTGCGCCAGTGCGGTTGAGAACGTGAAGCTATTTTATACATTATGGCGTGATAAGATAGAGCAGCTACTCTGCTTCACAAATCATCACATACTGGCACACACTTTAGCTAACGCTGTCCAGCAGCACTGGCAGATGCCAGGCCTCCTCTGTGCGACCACTCCACCCCCATGCCAAGAAACCTGATCTAAACTGCTGCACTATTTAAAAAAAAAGTCCTTTTAGGCCACATTTTTGACTTGATTTAGATCAATCTCCCTCACTGACTGCATGATACTAACAGGATCAGCCATTTCCACCACCAGTTATCCTCCCATTATTTATTCCAAATCAGATTTAATATATTTATTTATAGAAGCATATATGTATTTATTTGAAGTTTGGGTGTGCAATTTCATTACAGCGGCTGTTTCTTTCCAGCTGCTTTTTTTTCCAAATCAACAGCATGCTCACACACATGGTTTATCACATCCTTCCACCGACTTCAGAGCGGCTGTTTGCCACACTCCACTGGCTTTCCTTAATCAAATAATCCATCTACCACTGCAATGAAACGAGACGTGCAGTCTTTCATGGAAAAATGCCAGCTTGTGCGAGAATCTATGAAAAAAAAGCAAATTATTTTCATGTCGTTTTGTACTTTCCAAGTGAAGCGAATCTGCGGCTGTCTTCTTCTAAATGTTGCTTTTGTGGAGGTGCAGGCGGACTCCTGTCCTGTGGTGTGCAGATCAGCATGCGGTCGGGCCGGTCTAACCAGATTCTGTGATATTCCTCTGTGTGAAGGGTCCTGAAGCGGCAGAGGTGTTCACAGTTCCACCCTGAATGTGATGTTGTTACAACTTTACAGTAAAAAAAAAGAAAAAAAAAAAGAAAAATCGGTTTGTTTTGTTCTTCTCTGAATTAAACAGCAATATTTCCCAAAGGAATCTACTCAAGATGACCTTCCTGCAGCAAAACACCAGCCTCAGCGGATCATGTTTGTTCATAAGGGGGCACACAACATTTTACACACACACAAACACCATCAGCTCCTCCTTTTTCTTCATCTCCACCATCATCTTCCAGCCTCGCGCGACTTACATTTTATGCATGTGACTCTTAAGGATGTCGATTTGCCACAGAAATCCTGTCTGAGAGAAAAAGTGTTAGTTGAATTGAAATAAATAAAGCTAGAAGAATCTCATGTGTCGTGGAGTGTTTCTTTCTTGCTTTATGGAATGATAATCATTGGGAGATTTGGAGCCGCCAGGTTTACGACTGTATTCTGTCTGAAATCTTCGTAACCCTTGTGCTATCCTAGGCACTTTAACATTGGGAGTTGGGTCATCTAGACCCACTAGACAGTTCGCTGAACCTTTTTTCTTCAATGATTTGTGATCTTCACTGGTGTCCATGGATTACATGAAATCTTTCCACCTTTATCCACCTTTGTCATGGTAGGAAGGGTGGAGTCATCTAAGATAGCACAAGGGTTAAATAAATATTCGTCCTCGTCCCCCTCAGTGTTGCTGCAGCAGGAAGCCGTTCACACAGCAGCTCTTTCAGAGCACGAAAAGGTCTAATGCCGATGTGAGGCCTTCCTGACTTTTACCAAAATAAACGACTTCATACTGATCACAGCGTGAGGCTCCGCCCCCCCCCCCCCCCACCACCACCACCACCGGGGCGCTTCTCTGTAATATCCATAAAATCAAAGAAAAATCCTGTTCTGAAAGATTAAGACCCTCGTAGAATTACATAAAAATGTCAAACAGTGTCGAGCACCTGCTGTTTTTTTTAATTAAAACACTTGAGTTACTTTATAGAAGATATTTTATTGCACCAATACTATAAAGATAATTGTACATCTTTCTGCAACACATTACTAAATGTTATAAAAAAAATTTAACTTTTTGGTAACTTTTAATTTATAGAAATTTCATATATATATATTATTTCCACTTAATTGTGGAAATTGTTTTATTTTTTGCATATTAACTCACATTGTGTCATTAGGAGATGGCTGGCAGTGATAAAAAAAAAGCACAAAAAGGTTACACACCGGGGTCAAATCAAAATTTATTTAAACATTTTCTCACAGCTTCAACTTTTTACATAATTAGTAGAAAAAAAAAATTACATTTCAATTAAATTAAATTTATTTACACGGCAAGAAACATTCGCAATGAGCTTTATAAAAATGTGTTTATTTAAAAGGTCAAATATTGAATCACAGTGGAAAAAAGAAAAAAAAAGAGCCACATCTCTTGTGGGTTCTGCAGACCCGGGCGGAGAACCTGATCCAGTGTAAACACAGTTCTCAACAGCCTCCAGGGCTTTTCTCCTTCTGGGTGATGTCTTCCTGTTCCTCCTGTCATTGGACATCAACCGTCATGCCATAGTCAGGGCTGCTGCTGAACTGGACTTTTCCATCGGTTTCCAGCTCTTCGAACACGATGATCTGTGAGGAAGCACAAAGTGCAGCTTAGTCAAGGTCAGCTGAAGTGGGTGGTTGATCAGAAATGTGTCCGTTTAAGTGTTAGTCAGCCAATCAATCAGACCAACATTTCTTTTTTCCCTTAATTAGTTCTTTTCATTTAAAAACGGTACAAAGATGCAAACTTAAAGTACAGAGAACATGACCTCCTCCCCTCTCAAACTGCATTATAAACCCTACATTTTCAAAAGAAAATACATCTACCAATTCCAAATGTCCAACGTGCTTACAGCTTACAGAACAGGGTCAGTCATACAATATTCCAACTTTAGTCACATCCAGTTTCTCCATAGAATTTAAGAATAGATTCCACGTAGCATAAAATTCTTGTGTACCATTAATTTTCTCCAAAACTAAAAGCTCTCCAACGTTTTTCAGGGCCTGTACCGGTTTATCGTCAGACAATATTTTCACGGACTCGTCAGTACGAGGATGAAATGGTACATGGCGTGAACTTTACAAGATTTAAAGTTGTAGATTGACGAGTTTTTTTCTCGTAAATTTGTGAGATCTTAAGTGGCAAATTTTCAACTTAATTCTCATAATTTATCAGTTATGACTTTTTTCCTTTTGTAAATTTACGACTTTAAAGTTGTAATTTAAAAAAAATGTTTGTGATCTGGCCCTAAAACTCCGTCGTAAAAATAGGATTCTAAAGGAAGTTTTATTTTGGAAAACTACTGGATTCTCCAAACCACAACTGACTCATTTGTGACATGTCAAGTTCATCACTCACGTGAAAATCATCAATTATTAATTACTGAGTTTTTTTCTTGTAAATCTACGACTGTAAATCTCGTAATTTTACTAACTAAGTCCTTGATTATAAAGAAAATGGATATAATTATTTTTTTTTTCCTTACGGCCTGGTACCGGTCCATAGCCTGGGGGGTTGGGACCACAGCTGTAGAGGATCATTAATCCATATATTCCATTTGAAAGGAACTAGTGTCCTGACAATCAAGCTCCCTAAGATAATTACCTATTGTGCTCTGTGTTTATAATCAAGATTGTGTAGAATTGGACCTCCATTTTCCAGGAATAAGACCAAATGGAATAATTTACTTAGTAACAAATAATTGAAGGTCAAATGCAGTACCTCATTGTCCCATCTGTTGAGCCAGGCACCTGGGACGTAGAGCGTTTGCTGCGGGCCAACAGACCAGTAGCGTCCTAAATTCTTCCCGTTGACAAAAACCACACCTTTGCTCCAGCCCTGCAAACACAACCAGACACTGCTCACAAAGCTGAGGGAAACGGAAGCAGAAACAAACCCTCCTTTCACCTATTCTTTTTTTTATATATCTGATGTTTCATAAACTCTGGCTCGCCGATGATTAAAGGTTTTCTCTAAATCAGAGGAAAAAGTGGTGCTGCAGTTAGAAAAACGTTGGCGAGAGCTGCAACACCAGGGAAATTGCTGTTCTACAAGCACTTGTCTCATTTAATCAATAACTGCATTATGCAGGAGGGCAGGAAAACATCGGAGCATCTTTATAAATAGAAGCGTGCAAGAAGTCCTCTGACCCAACCAACAGGGCAAAGCATTAGAATTACGCAAAGAAATGCAATAAATCATAAGCAAGTCAGCACTTCATGAAGCTATTGACTCTGGGAAAAGTAATGAGATTGAAGTGGATTTGTGATGTTTATATGAAATAGATTTTTGAGTTTTGATGAGACATTCTTCTTCTCGTTCCAACCTTGGCTAAAGCTCTGAAGAGACGACAGGCTGCTTCAGAGGTCTAAGTAGAAGAGCCGATGAACATGCGCTGCTACTTACAGGGAGTTTGAGGAAGGTGTCTTTAGGAGAGCTGCTCAGATAGAGTTTGGTTTGAAAAAAGGCAGGGAAGGAGGGTTTCTCTCGCATAGACTTCCACTGAGCTGAGCTTTGTAGCCTGTAAGAAAATAAAAATAAAAACACAAGTTTCACCAATAATAAAACCCTTTTTACTGCTTTACTGGTAACATTTACACTAATATGTCTATGAAGACTCTCATTCATCCAGGTAGACTCCATCATAGTAGTAGGTTTAAAGGCTGTCATCTGGACTTGGTTTTTAAAGTTGAAGACGTTTCACCTCTTATTCAAAAGGCTTTGTCAATTCTGAAATCGCTGGTTTGTGAAACCCAAACAAACCTAAGTCATTAACAGCCGAAAGAGATGACCAGGTTGGGGAGTGTAGCCACTGTCCCCCCAGCTGAGGACAAGGGACTCCTAACGACCTGAAACCATGTAGTCTAAGTAGACAACACTATCCAGTTTCAGGTCTGACTCCTCCCCCATGAGAACATTTAAACCAGCTCTTTTACCAGCTATTTCAGAATCGACAAAGCCTTTTGGATAAGAGGTGAAACGTCTTTAACTTTAAAAACCAACTCCAGATGACCTAAACCTACCACTATGATTTACACAAATACTAAATGAACATGAGGACCTCAAAGACTTTAATTCCTTAAGGTATAAACTTCAGACAGAAAGGGCTTTTTTAAATAAGGCAAACAAAAAGAGCAAGTTTGTCTGATAACAGCTGGGGGGTATTCCAGGAAGCAGGTTATGCTAGCTCCCACGGTAAGTTTGAGGCTAAGGAAGTTGATAACCTCAGCTTTCGGTTCCAGAAATGGAGGTATGTTTCAGGGTAGGTCAAGTTACTCATGCTCTGAACATAACCAGGTCTGGAGCAGGTTTAGTTGAAGGTTAGTTTGTTTTCAGAGAGGTGAAGCAGCATGGCGTGTCCATTTGAAGATGATTTAGTGCAGGGGTGTCAAACTCATTTTCACTGAGGGCCACATCAGTATAGCTTTCCTCAAAGGGCCGGATATAACTTAAACATGTAACTAAATGTAATGAAAAATAAATTTAACTAAAACATTTGTTTGCTTGTTACTCTATCATAAATCCTTTTAAATTTGATTCTGTCAGGTTAGATTACCGTAATTTCCGGACTACAAGCCGCTACTTTTTTCCTGCGCTTACAGCCTTGCGGCTTATTCAGTGACGCGGCTAATTTATGGATTTAATTAGCGGCCGCCATGTACATACTTTCGAACTCAGTGAATAGTTTGTATTCTTTATCTAACACCAAGCACAACGCATTTATATTCAACACACCTCTTAGCAGCCAAACAGCATGGAGTTGACTTCAGGTCTTAGACACTTCAGTCATGGTTCAACAAAATGAAACACGCATGCCCGGCCGCATCCCAGAATCCTTTGGAGCCATTAGACCCAACGTGCACGTGATCGCCGCTACAATATGATGAAGCTTTCAAGTTAAAAGCAATCGTTAAAAGCAGCGTAAAAAAGTCCACCGTCACCAACGGGTTTGGAAAAGCCGGTTTGCTGCGTGACGGAGAGAATAGCGCATGGAGTGAATTTACACTCCATTTACGGTTTCTAAGGAAACCGTAAAAGCGGAATTTTGCTTTGAAAAACTCACAGCCTCCGTGTGAGTTGGAGACATCTTCTCCTGCTGATTGAGCTGCGGGGCCGATGGCAGTCTGAAGGCTCCCACACGTAACAACGCATCCGCCCCTCATCCACAAAACGTACAGTATTAAGTCCGATTGCTCTGCACAGAAACGATTTGCTCCATCCACCGGCGCAACGGGGACGAAGTGCTCCTCCTTGAAGCCGCCCTGGCCAGAGGTGTCGGAGTAGATAGGAAGGGGAGACAAGGAGCGCGCGGGGCGGGAGCGGAGCGCAGAGGCGTCCGCGGAGTGCAGAGGCTTCTGAATTCTGACGCACGCGCCGCACTGAGGCGCGCGTATCGCGCTGAGGCGCGCGCTTTTCAGTCGCCGCTGCTGTATTTTACCGTTGTGTTTTCTAACCAGTCCTGTTACTCCCATAACGCTGCCGCGACACAAGCGGAAGGAGAGCTTTTCCCGTTCACCCCTCCATGCACTGCTGCTACTTGCTCATTCTTAAACACGTACAACAGAATGGCGAGCCGGGCATTGGCCCCGCCTTTAGCCCCTAAGACTCATGGGAAATGTGGAATCGCGGATGTAAATTTCCTCATTATAACTGAGGGATGTAATGTTGATTATATGGTTACTGTTTGTAATTTTATGTATGATACCTAGATTGTCAATAAGTAAAAAAAAAATGAAATAAAAACACCATAACTGAGGAACTTGTGAACAGAATATAGGTCCATGCTGTTTGACAGATGTCGATACACTCAAATACATGAGCCAGAGGCTAAGTTGGCTACACCCACAATGTACTAAGAAATTGCACTCGTTCTGGGACGCTGGCCTTGATCCGTCAGGATGACAATACCGCCTAACACATGTGCGGCTTGTACTCTGACGCGGCTTGTGTATGTATAAAAGCAGTCAAACACGTGAAAATGGGTGGGTGCGGCTTGTAATCGGGTGCGCTTTGTAGTCCGGAATTTACGGTACATGGACAGTCTTTAAATCCTAATGTATAGTTGCCCAATCTGATGTTTCAAGTCAGATTCCCTCTAGATATGAATAAATACACACCAATTTTTATTTTTTATTTTAAGAACTAAAAAACTTTTATGCTCTCGGGGGCCACATAAAATGACATGGAGGGCCACATTTGGCCCCCGGGCCTTGAGTTTGACACATGAGATTTAGTGGATGAAGAAGCTCAGATAATACTTTTTCCACCATGAGAGGGTGATAAGACCACGTATGGATGTTGGAAAAATAAACTTTTTACTTTGATCTAACTTAATTATTTGCTTTAGTTAATATTAATCATTTTTTTAGTTAAGTCAGCTTAAAAATAACACGTTGTTGTCAGACAGTTATTGTGCTTTCATTTAGATTAATTCAATCAAGTAGGTGTAACTTTGGTGCTGCCGTTCGACACCGCAAGGAATTGTGGGATACCATTCCCTTTGTCTGGAAGGATTTGGGTTTAAGTGTGGCTTTTTGACCAAATGTGTTTAGTCGTTTAGCTGTTTTACTGTGTTTTGCTGAGTTATTTTGTCCTACTATGCCTAATTCTTTCTCCACCATGAGTGAGAGGGAGGGAGAGGATGGTAGGGATGGGTATGGTTAAGGTTTTAACGGTACTACTACTCTTATTAATACTGCTTACATTTTACTTTATACATGTTTCCAACTTGAAAAGTAAAATACATGAAAAAATAAGAAAGACGGGAAAAAAGAAAAATAAACAGCAACGTTTTGACATATTGCTGTCATGATGTAAAAATAAAACAAATTAAATAAATGATTGAGTTCATAAGATCATCCCAGAGAAAGTATCTGCTTCAACTCCCGCAGTGAAAGCTGTGTCTGAATCTGACGCCCATGTTTCCATCTGACAGTTTGAAGCCAAAGCCCCTCCCCCGCCTCTCTACCTGCTTTTCCTCTCTACCTGTTCACCTGTTCATATCCTCTGCAGCTGACAGACCTCTCCTCTTCAGTGAGAATAGACCAATTAATATCATCATTAATTAACGGAAAATGACTGATTTGGTGAGTTAAATATGGAAGATAATGTTTATATTTGTGGGACACAAAAAAATTTTGACTTCTCCAGTACGGATAGCAGAACCGTTGAGGTCAGACCTTAACGATACTGCGGTCTTGAAGAATGTTGCTCGTAACCCATCCCTAGAGGATGGTGACATTATTTAGCCCCACTGGTGTATTAGTATGGTATTACAACTGAAGTTACAGACAGTCATGATAATTATATGCATGGTAAATATTGTACAGGACAGGACAAGTTAAAAAAAACATAATAATAATAATATTGTAAATCCACACTGCATCATTTATTTTAATTTTATAAAAAGGAGAAAATCTGCAGCCTCTAACTTAGTCATATTAGAGTTCAAGAAGTACAATAAATTAAGATGGAAAAAAGATTAATTGAATTGGAGTAATATGACATTTAGTTATATAAATATGTAAATTTGACTTGTATAAACAATTATTGAGTTGGATAGACGTAAGAAATTAGGTTGAATACATTCACCTCAATTACTTGTTACCAACTGAAGTAATTCATTTAAGTTTTATAAGATGCATATATATATATATATATAAACACCCCTCTCACCCTCCGCGGGTGGTTTCTCCTCCAAGCTTGGGTCCTCTACCAGAGGCCTGGGAGCTTAAGGGTCCTGCAGTATCTTAGCTGTTCCTAGCACTGCGCTTTTCTGGACTGAGAGGTCTGAGGTCTTTCCAGGTATCTGTTGTAGCCTCTCCTCCAGCTTGGGGGTTACTGCCCCGAGTGCTCCAATTACCACAGGCACCACTGTCACCTTCACGTTCCAGGCTTTCTCCAGTTCTTCTCTGAGTCCCTGGTATTTCTCTAGTTTCTCATGTTCCTTCTTCCTGATGTGTCCATCGCTTGGCACTGCCACATCCACCACAACGGCTTTCCTCTGTTCTTTATCCACCACTACAATGTCTGGTTGGTTCGCCATTACCATCCTATCAGTCTGGATCTGGATGTCCCACAGGATCTTTGCCCTTTCTTTCTCTACCACCTTCGGAGGTGTTGTCCGTTCTTTTTCTCCAAGCAGAAACTCTTTCTTTTGCTGATGATGCAGCCGTGTTACTTTTTTGATGGATGTATAATCTTCACACGCCGTCATTAAAATCTCAGACTCCGTCTCACCGAAGTATAACGCTTTCTTTTTTTCTCCACGCATTTCCATGGTGACTCCAGAAATCGGTGATCCATTGAGAATGTCTTTATGTACTTGACATGCACGTGCATTAACCCAGGGTTACCAAGTCGAGCGTAATTACGCCAACTCATATCCGGTCTTTTGGAACCGACATACCCAGAGTAAGCGAGTTCAGGCAGATTTCAGCCAGAGTTCAGGCTTAAAGTCAGGGTAGTTTAAACATGCTTCCTGGAATACCCTTCTGGTAAATTTGGAGATACTCGGCTAAACGTCAATGTATATAGAAGATATTTTATTGCATTTATTGAAATTTTATTTACACTAAACAAAGCAATCCAGAAACATTTTCATTGTGAATCCCAGTTTGATGTGACTATGGAAGTGTATTGCTTTCAATTGAAAAAGATAAATATATTTTCAAGAACTACAAAAGCCAAGAACTCCAAACAGGCTGGGCTCTAAACTGCTCATCAAAACTATCAGATGAGCTGCAACTAAAAGTGGAAAAGCCACAACTTTTAGACATGATCCAGTTTTGTTTTGTCTGAGTATGTCCATCTGTTTTGTTCTTCCTACTTTCTTTATCCAAAAATATGACAGACCAAAATGTTGGGGAAGTATTAAATATTGACCTGAACTGTTTATTTTTGTCTGCATGCATTCTGTATGCAAAAAACGGGTTCCAGCCGGAGTTTCCCTAGATGCGAATCTAGGGAGCCCCTAAGACTCATGGGAAATGGGGAATCGCGGATGTAAATTTCCTCATCATAACTGAGGGATGTAATGTTGATTATATGGTTACTGTTTGTAATTTTATGTATGATACCTAGATTGTCAAAAGTTAAAAAAAAAAAAAAAAAAACATAACTGAGGAACTTGTGAACAGAATAGAGGTGCATACTGTTTGGCAGATGCAGATATACTCAAATACATGAGCCTGAGGCAAAACTGACTCCACCCACTGTGTGCTAATGAATCACACCTGCTCTGTGAGTCAGGACGTGATCCGTCAGTATGACAATGTTGCCTAATACATGCGGCTTGTACTCTGACGCGGCTTGTGTATGTATAAAATTAGTTAAACACGTGAAAATAGGTGGGTGCGGCTAGTAATCGGGTGCGCTTTGTAGTCCGGAATTTACGGTAAATAATCAGTTTATACTGGTCAATAGAACGACATCCCATATTTTCACTGGAATGTTTGTGGATAAAAAAAGTACACATCAACACATCAACTAAACGGATCATGTCTGACACTGACGCATTGTGGCTTTTCAACTTTTAATTGCAGCTCATCTTTTTATGAGCAGATGAGGTTAGAGCCCCGCCTGTTTGGAGTTCTTAGTTGTGTATTTAAAAAAATTATAATAATCAAACGAAAAACAGAAAAGATTTGAATGAAGATCACCCCTTTTATTTTTTTAATTGAATGGAAACCGCTTCCACAAAACACATTAAAATATCAAAACGTTTGCAGGAAAGAGCAGTTTAATATTGCAACACAAAACCCCTCTGCTCTGAAAGCTCTTTAGAGTACGCTGAACTCTATTGACCCAGAGGTGCTTGTCTTGAGCGCATTATATGTATAGAAACCGCTGGATAAAATAACCATTATGTGATGACTGACACACTAACCATCTCCATCTGTGCTCAGCAATGCCTTAGCAAACAGATGGCGTGCATCTTATTTCCCACATTTGAATCCGTCTCTATTTAGAAGACGGAAGCTTGACAGTTTTGATTTCCCATGCGATGTTTGAGCAGTCGTGCAGGTGACAAACATCCAAACTCACAATGACTTTAAAGTTTTAATTCAAGCAATTTGGAACGACACATCCTTTTACAAGGTGAGGCAAAAAGGTCCCAAACTTTGCAGATTCAAATTTTCTAAGCTATATTTTCAATGACAAATCTTATTTTGTCCGTTTATGTACTCATTTATGCCTTCATCGGGTGGTTAAAGGTCGTCTTCTGGTGAAAAAATGGGCAAACCTGCACCTGGCATTCAGGTAGAAATAGATAAGTCCCAGACCTCTCAGTGAGCCTGCAGAGTGAGGCACATTGTTTTCTACAGGCATGCTGTAGGCGACAGGTCATAGTAAGCACTTATCCAACACGTGAAGGTAAGTAAGGGTGAAGGAGGGGAGATGTCGGCGTGTCTTATGGGTTTTAAACTTTTTTCAACCCACCCAAATCCTGCACACTGAGGGAAGGGGCCCGTTGGTGCTGTTTAAGTAACAAGTGCGCACTCGTTGCCCACTCTGTGCTTGCAGCCTGACTGCCAAAAAAATGGGGAAATGATGGACCATCAGAGTGAAGTTTGTGTGGACATCCTACGGGCACTTGCGTATCACTTGCACACCCGTTCGGGCAGCATTTGCGGGCGGTCAGTAAGAAGCCAGTCCTGGCAGAGTGAGATGTAAGGGCAGCGTACGACACCATCACCCCTATGGTATAAATGCGATCAACTTACATTATCCATACAAATACTTCACAGTACACTTACCACACACAACAATTGTACATAGATTTTTCATAAAGTCCCTTGGTGGCTGTGAGAGCTTCAAGGAAACCGTGAAACACACCTGGGCTTCCCTACAGATGCAGCAGCTCCTCTATACGATCCTCCATGGGCCCGGACACCCCAAAAAGCCACAGTCAAGGGTTTTCTCACCTACTTTAAACTCCAATGTCTCCTGCAGTCTGGCAACACTTTTAAGAATCTGTTTTCCCCCTTATTTTACTACTTTTATGTAATCTTTACTTGTTTTTATTTGTATCTGGTTCTTGTCAGACATGTTGAGAGGCAACATTGCATGAAAAAAGGGCTAAATAAAAAAATAGGACACAGAGGTTGAGAAGCTCCTGTGCTGCTTCTTTTCTACAAAGTTTTCTATGAGACTCTGGATTAAGAGGAAGTGTTTTGTCTTCTGAATGTTGCCATCACACTCACTCTGTAATCGTATTAGGCAGGGAGGTAATCAGCGAGAGTGAATCAGAGGCAGGCAGGTGTAATGACGGAGAAACACAAACACAAGGATAATTGAAAGGCACAAACCTGCTTACAAAGTCTGGCTTCATATCCAAACTGTGAATCATGAAGTCTCGAAGGATGTTTGCATTTAACTGGATATCTCCAACAAGGCCTGAAAGGTAAAACAGATCATCTTTCAGTTTCTTTCTGAATAGTTACAGGCGGTTCGTTAGTTTCCTTCAAAGACGTGAAGGAAAGCAGAGGTTTGCTGACGAGGACATCGACAGGTCGTAAAACACTTCGGTACCTTTGCGCTGTTCATCCAGTGTCTTCCCATAATTCACACGTCCACAGTTCTCCACAAGTAGACCTAAAGTTCGCTTTCCCTTGAAATAATTAAATCAAACAAGAAAAACAGCATTAACTTCTCTGAACAATAATAATAAATACTTATCCACTGTCTTCCAATTGATCCACACAGTTTTATACATGGTGTAACTGTATTGTAAAGAATTCATTATCAGCACATTTTGCATTCTTTTAATACAGTGACTATTGGAAGAATGCAAGTAGTGAATTAAAAAAATGAAAAGCAATGGAGGAGTCATGGTCATCATTAGCAAAAAAAATTCCCGCCAAAGGTAGCAGCAGCAGCCATTTTGAAATCAATAGGAAAAGCCCTTCTACTGCCTCTAATTGATTGATAATGCACTACATGACAGAAACGGAAGGTTTTGATCATTCTAATGAGATAGGGGCATCAGAAATGCATGTATCAAACATAATCCGATTGGTGCTTTCCGCACTTTAGGGCAGACCGGATTACGCACCATCAATGAATGGTCTATTGTTATTGTCACATCAGTCTGACTTCATTAACTGCGTTCAGTCATTCTAGAACTCGTTTGTAAAACACTACAAGTTAGCAACGTTAGCATGCTGACAAAACCTGTAAATTCCAACATTGATGGAATCGAATAAAAAAAAAAAAAAGACACCACTACACGTTAGATGCATTATCATATCTACAATAACACCCAGCCTTGTTTGCAACACGTAACAAAAACACAGTCCAACACAGCTGCACATTAGCTGCGTTAGCATATTGACGAAAGCACCAAACCTTGTTTGCAACATTACAAAAATGTTGACAGAGCGCCATGTACCTCTCAAAATCCCTTTGACACCCAAAAATATGTATAAGGTGCTCCACATTATTATTGTTTTCTGAAAAAAATGAAGGCTTTTAAGTGTGCCCTATATTGCAGCAAATATGGCATATAGGTGTAAAAGCAATTTCTGAGTTCCACATGTGTAAAGATGATGCTAATTGTCAGTACCTTTCCATCAGGTATTGAAAGCTCTTGCTCCTTATAGTCCAGAACACCAACAAACTGTTTTTCCACAAAAACCTAAAAAACAAAGCAACAAAACGACAATCACTGAAACAGTTTGTTATGGAATCGTTAAGAAACAAGAAAAAAACCATTTATGTTTAGCATACTTGCTTGAAACTTAAAACCTCTGCAACCAGAGAAAACAAAAATCTACATTCGGTCAAACTAAAGTTGGGCTTTGCTTTCAGTTCTCCACAAGTACACTGTGAGGTGTGATGACCAGCAGCTCACAGCTTTCCAAGCACCAATGTTCCCACTAACAAGCTGCGGCGTGGGACTGCGGCTTTGCTGTTGTCCGTATCCTCACCAGTGCTCGGTCTCTGATGTTGTTCAGGGATTTGAGGCTTCCTCCACTGCTGATGATGGTCTCGTAGAGCGTGTAGCCATATGCTTGACCGTTGTTATTGTTGACTGGGAGGTTCTCCATGTTCACCGGCTTCTCTGACTTGAAAGGCTGTGTGGTGTGAAAAAGAGGTTAGATAGAGAGGTAAATAGGTTTTTTTGGTCTCTTCTGAGGCCATGGGTGTGTTTTCATGTGCATATGTAGCCATTTGTAAAAATTCTGTAAATAGTAAACGTAACTTTTGTGACCTCATTAAAATCCCACTCCGATCATCTTTTAATCTACTTTTAAAGCGTTCCCAGTGGTCTTAATTATCATTATGCCATAATTATTTCTAGGACATAGTTTCTGCAGAGCAGCAGTAGTTCATTAGAAGTTCACCTCTGGGTTTTTTTTTGGGTGTTGGTGCAGAGTAAGCCTGCCCTCATTCCCTATCATCCCTTTGTTGACACTCTCCCCCTCACATCTAACATTATAGGTGCAACAAAAATGGCGAGCAATATTCAAGCTATTCATCCGGATCAAACAGTTTTGATCCAGATACCAGTTCAGACGGGGAAAACCCAGACATACTTGAACCTTTTTGTCTGCAAGTGGATGAATCGAACGCAGAGCAGGGAACCTAGTGGCCTGCCGTTGTCGTTTCTACGTCACAGCTACAGCTTTTTCCTAGCCATTTTTTGGTCTGCTCCGGATTCACAGCCATTTGAATCAAGAAACCCAGAAATTCAATGTTGAGCTTAACTTTCTTTACATAGCTGTATGTCCTCCATCATCAGAAAAATGCCACAAGAATATGATAAAACACCCAAAAACAGGATTTTCATTGGATTGGGTCTTTAAAGGGGATATTTAGTTCATTGTGGATAACTTCTGCTGGGAAAATTGATCCATCTGACAAGAAAAAGTCATATCCAAAACCAAGTGCTGTCCACTGACTTCCAGGTTGAAACTCTTTTCAAAACCAAAACTAGCTAGATAAAAAAGTCAGGGGCTGGTAATCTTCCAATTTGCCAAGAACCAGACATTTCATTTGTATTAAGTGCAATAACAGAATCTAATCCTTGGCACAAGTTACTTTTTTGTGTATTGAACTATTTATAATATATTAAATGCTAAAAATGTATAGCCAGGATCATTTCCTTACTAACCGAGATAATAATAATAATAATAAACTTTATTTGTATAGTACCTTTCAAGATAAAAATCACAAAGTGCTTCACAGTAAAACATGGTGAAACACAAAAAAACACAGAATACAGAGAAAATTAAGAAAAAGCAATTTCAAAAAGATAGGTTTTTAGCTACTTTTTAAAAGAAAACACAGAATCTACAGATCTGAGGCTGAGAGGAATGGAGTTCCAGAGGGATGGAGCTATTGCTGCAAAGGTTCTGTCACCTTTAGTTTTTAACCGAGTTCTCTAAACAACCAGGAAACCCTGGTCACATGACCTCAGGGACCTGCTAGGAGTGTACGGCTGCAAAAGGTCTTTCATGTAGACCGATGCTTGGCTATTGAGGGCTGTGTATGTTAAAACTAGGATTTTAAAATGCAATCGGTAGCGGATGGGGAGCCAATGCAGCTGGATTAATAACGGGGTGACGGGTGAAACTTAGATGATTTAGTTAGAAGCCTTGCAGCAGTGTTCTGGACAACCTGGAGCCGTTCTAAAGATTTTTTGCTCAAGCATGTGAAGATGGAGTTGCAATAATCAAGATGAGATGAAATAAAAGCGTGGATCAGCATCTCCATCTCGGAACAATTGGACTCAGTCTTGCAATGTTTTTAAGATGATAAAAACAAGAACGTACAAGTGACCCGACATGTGAGTCAAGGGATAAAGCCGGGTCTAGAGTTACCCCGAGGTTCCTGACAGGAGGGCTTGATAAAGGAAGCAAGTGGACAAAAACACTGGAATATGTGGGGGGGGGGGCAACTGTCAGGAGCACGGACGAGGACCTCACTTTTAGCTTCATTTAGTTGGAGAAAATTATCATTCATCCAACTCTTAACTGAATTCAGACACCTGCGTAAAATCTGTATTTTAAAAACATACTGCGGTTTAAAAGACACATAAAGCTAAATATCATCAGCATAAAGATGATAAGAAATAACGTTAAAAGAACTTAAAATGTGCTGCAAAGGCAATAGATATAAAATGAACAATAGAGGTCCCAAAACTGAGCCTTGTGGGACACCAGAAGTGAGGGATGTAGAAGACGACTTAAACTTGGAAAATACAACAGAGAAAGATCTACCAGTCAGGTAAGCTCCACCTGTGTGAACTACAGACCCTAACCATGTATTCCCAAGAGTCAATTAGAAAAATACATTTAAAGGTGTTAAATTGCTCTAAGAATTGCTTCTTCAAGTCACATTTTCCAGAATATTCTTTACAAATCAATTTTGATATTTCTAAAGTAACCTCAGAAAGGTTTAGTGTAAGGGTTTAGACTAAAGACTTCAATGACACAGTGAATGTCATGTCTTTAAAGAGCTAAACAAAGCACTGTGAGTTTTCTGATATTTGGAAATGTCAGCCTCTGCTTCTCTCCACTTATTGTGAATGGTGACAGTGCATGATGGGACGGAGGAATTTTCCCATATGCAGGATGACTCGACCCAGACTCCATAGATTTAAATTCAACTGTCTTGTGTTGACTATTTGATGAAATCTTTGTTTTTCACAAAACTTCATGACCATGACATAATAATTTGCCATTATGCCATGACCCCAAACATAAGAAAAGTAGGTTCCGGGGGATAAAACAATAATTAAACATATTGTGATATAACTTTTTCTCAATAGAAGAATAATTCTATTCGTATTGCAATTGAATTAATTTGTAGGGTCCAAAATTAACACTCGCCAATGCAAGCATTTTCACTTTCTAAATTAAAATTTCTGAAAAGAGTTCAAAAAGCAAAACGTCAAAGGTATTTCTGTATAAAATAGTGACATACAGTGCCTTGCAAAAGTATTCGGCCCCCTTGAACTTTTCAACCTTTTGCCACATTTCAGGCTTCAAACATAAAGATATAAAACTGTAATTCTTTGTGAAGAATTAACAAGTGGGACACAATCATTGATCATTAAAGCCAGATTTGGATGCAAATAGATTTCCCAAAGATTTGGGGATTCTTTAAACATCCCAAGGAGAACTGTGCAAGCGATAATATTGAAATGGAGGGAGTATCAGACCACTGCAAAGCTAAAAAGACCTGACCGTCCGTCTAAACTTTCAGCTCCAACAAGGAGAAAACTGATCAGAGATTAAGCCAAGAGGCCCATGATCACTCTGGATGAACTGCAGAGATCTACAGCTGAGGTGGAGAGTCTGTCCATAGGACAACAATCAGTCGTATACTGCACAAATATGGCCTTTATGGAAGATTGTATAAGGAAGAGAAGATATCCATAAAAAGTGTTGTTTAAAGTTTGCCATGAGCCACCTGGGAGACACAACAAACATGTGGAAGAAGATGCTCTGGTCAGATGAAACCAAAATAGAACTTTTTGACAACAATGCAAAATGCTATGTCCGGTGCTAAAGAGACACAGCTCATCACCCTGAACACACCATCCCCACTGTCAAACATGGTGGTGGCAGCATCAGGGTTTGGGCCTGCTTCTCTTCAGCAGGGACAGGGAGGATGGTTAGAACTGATAGGAAGATGGATGGAGCCAAATACAGGACCATTCTGGAAGAAAACCTGTTGGAGTATGAAAAAAACCTGAGATCCAAAACATAAAGAAAATCTACAGTGGAATGCTTCACAAATGAACATATATCCTAGTGGCCAATGGCCAAGTCAAGGTCCAGACCTGAATCCAATCGAGAATCTGTGGAAAGAACTAAAAACTGCTTCCAACCTCACTGAGCTCCAGCTGTTTTGTAAGGAGGAAAGGGCAAAAATGTCTGTCTCTTGATGTGCAAAAATGATAGAGACATACCCCAAGAAATTTACAGCTGGAATCACAGCAAAAGGTGGTGCAACAAAGTATTAAATTAAGGCACCTGAATCATTTTTCACGCCCAATTTTTCAGTTTTTTATTTATTAAAAAAGTTTCAAATGTCCAATAAATTTTGTTCCACTTCATGATTGTGTCCCACTTTGCTGTTGATTCTTCACAAAAAATTACAGTTTTATCTTTATAAAATGTGGAAAAAGGTTGAAAAGTCTGAAAAGTAATTTGGCTAGTAAAAATGTGTTTAGTAGATTTTTAAATCTACCGGCCAACTTGGCCGGGGACTCAAAAATTCAATTTTGGCCCCTGTGTGGCGGTATTTCAGTGATTTAAAGACTGACAAAAAAACAGAGTAACGAGCGCTGCAAATTGTGCAGAAGGGATGTTGCTTCTAAAACTGGAAATACCACCAACCTTTGTTATCACCTGAAGCAGAGAAGTATGTTCAATCTCAGACTGAATGTCCAGCAAAACCCACAAAGATAAGACCTGCACAGCAGCAACAGTTTCAACGACCAGGAGAAATTCTGACAGTTTGCGTTTAGTTCCTAGTGTATTTACAGGATGTTGACAAAAATATTTATCTTTATGTTTGTTCTCTTTTGAAACTTGAAATCTGGTTACACATTTGTCTTGTTAGCCACAGTGCTCAAATTTGGCAAATATAGTTATTTGGTTTATATCGTGATTTCTGTCGTTAATAAAAAAAACTATGTCCTGATATCAAAAGTTCTGTATCGCCCCGGCCCTAAGAATAAGATTTAAACAGCTCACTCTAAAAAGCCAGTTGATAAGTAGTGAGAGCCGTTTTTAAACAAGGGCATGCTGCTGATCAGGAGCGCAGTAATCGTCATATCAAGAGAAGCAAACGACTCTGATGGAGAGTGAATAATTAATATTGTAAGTAGCTGCCAGCAAAGCTGGTTTGAACATAAAAGCCTTGACACGTAGGGTGTAAATGGCAATAATGGACCAGTGGACATGCAAGGCAAAAAACTCAATTACCGGTGAGTAACTTTGCCTCATTTCTAATCATATCATTACATTTGGTATAGGCCAAGGTGACTTTAAAGGTCATTTGTACTAACATACTTTGAATAAACACATCTCCAATGCTGAAAAATGTGACACTTGTTTATTTTTCTGCTTTTTTAAAAGTTTATTCTGCTCTATTATAGATATATTCTTTCCATTAAGTCATTCTTTTACGTTGAAATGTTATCTGTTTGGTGATTGCGTCTTATAAAGTGAACAATGGATAATTTGTCTAATGTACCTGTCAGATTTTACTTTTTGCAGAGTGAGATTTCAAATGACCACATTATGACTTCATTTATTTTTGTTTGTTGGACCAATCGTGCCACTCTAATGAAAAAGGCGTTTTTGGTGTTTGTAACATGCTCTCGTGGCATTTTTCTCAGGATGGCGAACATATATAAAAGAATTTAAGGTTAAAACTGCATTTCAGAGTATTTCTGGATTCAAATCGTGATGGATCAGGATCAGACACAAACCCGCGCTTTGATAAAGCTCGTGTTTGTGATGCCATGGGCGGGCCAAAGTCTCCCTGCTCAGTTTCATTTCTACATCCACCACTTGAAGACAAATTGATCCACCTACATCTTCATTTTACTCGTCTCAGCTGCCATCTGGCTCAAAACTGTGCGTCCGCTTTGCGCCGATATTGCTTGTGTTTTTGTTTTTTTTTTAACGCTAATGTTAGCCTGGGCTTGTGACAAGCTATAAGCTAACAGGAGAGAGTGTAAACAAAAGGCATGCTGGGATATCAACATAGGGCTCCTTAACGTCACCCATAGAAAATGCCTTGCTTCCGGTTCCAACAGACTGAAGTCAATTCATTAGGTTGGAATATGTCCTTCGCCATGTTGGAGCCAGACGTCCTCAGTAAGCCGTGATTGGTCCGTCTACATTTCTATGGCAACCACTCTCTCCAGTCAGGAGTGAGCACATTAGAAGGCCACACCCCTTCCACTGAGAGAGGGCTCAGGAGAATCTGTCAATCAAACGCTTCGAACGTTCAACAGGAAGGCCGCCTACTTTTATCAGAATAATTTTCTCTACAGCAAAAATATCATAAAACAAACATAGGATTAGCAAGAACATGTTAATAAAAGGCAGTATGGCAAGAACTGTTAGTCTGACAATTATGAAATAGCTTTTTGTTTCTCTATAGAAGTCTATGGGATTTCAGCTTCGCACAGGGGGTACTTCGGTAACGCGAGGAGGGAGGGGCTGTTTTGCTGTCAATGGTCCCGCCCATAACCCAGAGGCAAATTTACTAAAGACCTCCTGCTGCGCTGCAGAAAATGTGTCTAAAAAACAGGACAGACTTTTAGATGTCGACAAAAACCTGCATAATCATCATTAAGAGAACACTGGGAAAGATTTTATAATGGAGAAAAATATAGTTGGTGTTACTAGCCCTGGTAGTGTCTACTTGTTTTGTGGTGTGTGCTTGTCTTTTGGTTTCAGCAAACAGAAGTCAGCTCCGGCACAGATGCTGACTCCGCCCCCTCTGCAGGGCTGATTGAGGCTGCTTCCAATCGTCTGGCTTGGAGGGAAGCTTTAAAAGCTCCCAGGATCCTCTGCTCCAGTGGCGGCTGCATTCCTGAGTGGGAATTTACTTTCCAGCCTGCCCCTGCTGTTTGCCTGGCCTTAGCTTGAGAAAGCCTCTGGTTCCCCCTTTAGCTGGATTTTGGTTTTGTCCTTTTGTTACATTGTGGTCTTTTGTTTGCATTTGGAGTAATCTTGAGTTTTGCCTTCCTGTCATAATTGTTTAGATACAAAGCCTGAGAATTTAAGTTCTTTATTAATTTCACCTTTTGGTGTCTTGTTGGTTATTTTCCTTTAGTTCCCTTTGATTTATTCATTTATGTGTCGCCGAATAAACGGCTGTGTGGCCAACTTTAACCCCACCCGGTTATCTTCATTTTCTTTATGTTAAACATTTTCTCCCTCCACTCTGAAGAGGGACGCAACAGCTGGAGTGGGACTTTAATGCAGTGCTTTGACAGTCATACATTTTTTTATTGTTTTAGAGCTTAAACACAGTTGTAGCTTTACGGTAAGCACTTCTCTCACGGGGTAAACTGTTATTTTTCTAAAAGTCGCTCACCTGCTCAGTGAAGTCCAGACAGCTCCACAGGGACAGGTGCTGCCGGACGATTACCGGGCGGTACGGGCTCCTCTCTGTGGCCTCGGGTGGTTTAGGTAGAGGTACGCCTAGAAAAACCAAGGACAGGAATAAAGCTATTAGTGATCAGCTCTTTAGTATTGCAGATTCAAGTATTGCAGATTCTTTTTTTTTTACCAGCCTTTAAATGACATTTTAATGAGCAGTTAACCTAAAAACATCTCCTTTTCATTTACTTATAAGCCTCACAGGAAAAGGAACTGCTTTACCAAATCACAGAGCTACAACAGTCCTGTGTTCACTAATCTATAAGTACCAATAGCTGATCTATTGAAGAGAGAAAACAGGGTCATATATTCTACCATATTTACATTTTTCTGTCAATAAAAAACATATTTAAAGTAGGACAATTCTTCACTTTTGTCAATAAATACAAGACCCCAGAGTGAGGAAACAGTGTGAAAAGATGCATCTGTAAAAACGATTCACTGCAAACAATGATTCAAAGGTTTTACGCATCTATTTTTAAGATCTGGTAGGGGCAAAACAAATGCTTTAACAAATTACATCTGGCATGTAAAGAATATAAGTGAGGCATTTTTTACTGAAAAAGGGACGCATGAGGAACGGAGATGAATTTATAGAAACAAATACGTCATCAAATCAAACCAAGAATAAAAGCAAAGCTGGATCAAATGAATAACCATACGCATGAATAAAATAGCTCAACTATTGCAGTTGCTTGAGCTGGGGGATTTTTTGCAACAAAGAAACCATAATTAAGACCGTCGGGCAACAAAACAGCTTCTTTTACAGAGATGCACAAAAAAGAGAAGAAGGAAAAAGTGTTCCAAACTTCAGGAAAGACTTCAAACTATTGTTTATTTGGAAAAAATGCCACAGCAGCTCTGAAATCAGACGCGGGTATCTGCGGGGATAAATCTGTAAAAACAGTCCAAAATGCACCAGATGATTTTTCTTTTTCTTTACGTTTTAAAATACAAAATATCAACTGTGAGGGAGCTTTGATAAAGGTTATAGAAAGAGGACTTGTGAGTTCCTCCCCCACACGGAGGAGTTCAAGAATCCCTGGGCCTTCGGAGGGGCATTGATGTGGAATAAACTGCCAATATTCTAGTCAAATCTATGTTGCAACCCACACTATTGGTGCATGTAAAATAAAACCAAAAAAATGTATTTCTCTTCCTACTCTTGGCATGACCTTTCAAAAAGATAAATGTATCCCAAACCAGATAAAAACTTAGAGATAAACTAAATAAGTTTCATTTTGGTTTGTGGTTTTTGGATTTAGACGATATTGGCACATCTTTTCTTTATTTGTTTTTTTTAAAGAACATTTTTTTCCACAACTACGGCTTTAAGGTATTCAGCAGTGGCACTTGAAAGCTCTTTAAAGTACACTATTCGAATACTATTCGAAAGTAAACAAATGCTTTTTAGTTATTATTTTTTTGTTTATAATTGAACCATTTTGGACAGTATTCTCATCAGCACGTTTCATTTACTTTCAGCATCAGCTTTTCCATTTGAGGAAAATGTTACATTTTTTGTTAGACTGCTGTTAGTTGCCTGTTAAATAAAACTTTTTTGAAAAAAGCAATGTTATAATTGAAAATTAACTTTAAGTACACAGTCAGTGTATGACTAAAGTATTTATAAACTTGACCTGAGCTCCCTCGTTCTCATTTAATATTATTTTGCATAGAAAAAATGACCTTTTTTTTTTATTGATCAAGATTTACATTCAAGATTCTCTACGTTTTATGTTTTGACTTCCATCAAAGAGAGTTCGCCACTTCTCGTTGTCCACTTAAAGCACCGTCCGTAACAAGTTTAAACAAAACTGTGTGGAATTAACTTTTAAAGGATTCTTCTTCCATACACTCATTGGGAACTTCATTAGGCACATCTGTCCATCTGTTCATTAATGCAAATTTCTAAGCAGCCAATGACATGGCAGCAACTTAATGCATTTAGACATGAAGACATGGTCATGATGATCTGCTGCAGTAAAAAGCGAGCGTCAGAATGGGGAAGAAAGGTGATTGAAGTGATTTTGAACGCAGCATGGTTGTTGGTGCCAGACGGATTAGACTGAGTATTTTAGAAACTGCTGATCTACTGGGATTTTCACCCACAACCATCTCTAGGGTTTACAGAGAATGGTCCAAAAAGAGAGGGAATATCCAATGAGCTGCAGTTCTGTGGACAGAAATGTCTTGTTGATGCCAGAGGTCAGAGGAGAATGTCCAGACTGGTTCCTCTGATAGAAAGACAACAGGAACTCAAAGAACCACTGGTTCCAACTGAGGTCTGAAGAAGAGCATCTCTGAACGCACAACACGTCCAACACTGAGATAGATGGACTACAGCAGCAGAAGACCACACCAGGCGTCTCTCCTGTCAGCTAAGAACAGGAAACTGAGGCTACAATTCATACAGACTCACGAAAACTGGTCGAAGCCCATCGAGACGACTGTTGTTGTAAATTTGGGCTATACAAATAAAATTGAATTGAATTGAAAATTGAATTGGTGGTGGTAGTGTCATGATGTGGGAATATTTTCTTGGCACATTTTAGTCCCCTTAGTACCAAATGAACATGGTTCTAACACCACAGCCTACCTGAGTGTTGTTGCTGACCATGTCCATCCCTTTCTGACCACAGTGTACCATCTTCTGATGGCTACTTCCAGCAGGATAAGGCACCATGTCAAAAAGCTGGAATCATCTCTGGTGTTTTGAACATGAAAATAAGTTCTCTGGATCTGAACCCAATAGATCACTTTTGGGATGTGGTGGAACTGGAGATTGGCATCATGGATGTTCAGCCGACAAATCTCCACCAACTGCATGATGCTGTCATGTCAATATGGACCAAACTCTCTGAGGAATGTTTCCAGTACTTTGATGAATCTATGCCACCAAGATGACCAAGGACTCTCCAATAAAATACTTAATAGTTTAATTTTTCTCTTCATTTAAACTACAAATAATTAAAAGGGGCATTCCAACTGCTTTGACCAGAGGTCTGCAACCTGAGGCTCTGGGGCCATAAGTGGCTCTTTTACCTCTCCATTGTGGATCTCTGGTAAAATAAAAATAAAATGTTCTTAATTTTTAAAAAGTAACATTCTTTTGGACTACAAGCTGCATTAAGTGAAACAAAACAGAAAAGTCCAACTTTTTTCAACTCATTCACAAACATTTAAAAAAAAAGTATGACTCCACCACGCTCCTGACTACAGCACCCAATACGCTCCAAAAATCTATCAAGCGGTTGGTAATTTACCCAAGTCAAAGAAAAACATTTTCACAGATTTTTTAGCACGGTTTACCACTGAAAATCAATTGGAAGTCAGTTAACACAGCCAGAATTTATCCTTAAGACGCACCTGATCATGAGTGGCTGTTTTCTATTTTTGAAAAGATATTCAAATATTTGAACAATGCCTTTTCCTTTGTTGTACAGGATGTCTTTTATTTTGAAAGGAAGTCACATGAATCTCAAAAGTTGCATACTGTTTTATATATTAAATAAAGGCCATTTTCTCTGTATGTTTAAGTTTATTTAAGCCAAAAAGTGTTCATTTATATGCGTCATAAAGTGACGTAAATACATAGCAGTGTCTTATTTTTCTGAACACTTTGTGAGAAATCGACATACTCGGCTCACAAACACGTGTTGAAGTAGCCACTTTGTATGAAAAGTCAAAAGGAAACACGTGTATATGTGCGTTTTGGGTTTCTGTGTTCAAAAATCACGCTTCACACATTTTTAACTCTGTTTTCAGGCTCAATGAAAAAACCTGCAGCCTTTAAACATCCATCAAAAGTTAAACCAGTTGAACTTTGACCAAGTCAGCAATTCGGATTTGGTAGTTACATACGGATAGTGTCTTTTTTTAAAACACGAAACTGTCAACAGGTTGAAATTGATCATGGAGGGGAAATCAGTTTTAGCGGTTTGTGTCCGGCTGATATCATAAATCACCAAGTCTGTGTACGTAGCATAAAGGTAGAAGGTTGCAGGCTAAGACAATAACTGTGAAATGGCATTATGTCTGGGTATTTAGCATCATGAGAGGTTTCTATACACATTTTTATTTAAAAAAATACATATTACAGTTCTATTTTAGAAGTCTTAGTGTTATGTTTAATGCATATCAGTCTGAATTAAGGCTATGCAAAAAAAAAAAAAAAAAAAGACACCACAAGGCGAAGTGAAACTGACATGATGTACATGACTTAACAGCCAAACAGCCACGAAACATCTAATTACAAAACTAGGTCACGCATTTCTGTTTACAGTCTGGAAGACAAAACATTCTCAGACTCATATTCAGGCCACTGCTCATTGTTCAGCAGAGAATCAAGCTCAGGAAGGCTTTCAAGATCTATTCTACCAACACAGCATGAGCCAAATTACGGCTTTGGATTGCTGCCTTTACTTTTCAAAAAAATTAGTCCCTGACACAAAAAAGACTGGAAATCATTCTCACATGTGAAAAGTTCCATAAACAACACAAAACATAAAATAAAATGTGTGCTTGTAAAGTTCTCCCTCTTTATTTAACAGAAAACCGGTTTTATGACGAGAATAAAGTGAGCTGAAAAAGAATGAGAAAGATGGGAAGGGGCAGTTACACTCACGGTGGTGGTGGCTGAATAAATTCCTCAGAAGATGATACTTGGTGGTGTAATCCCCCGCCTCGGATAATGGAGCGTCGTAATCTGAAAGATAATGCAGTATCAGAACAGCAGGCCTGGGAGCCAGGGAGCGATGGGGTTGCCTCTGAGCGTGGCACATGCTTTCTCTGCACTCCTCTATTGAACAGCAGTGGGCCAAAATTCACCCTTAAGGCATCAAAACTATGAATGGACACATGTGGAATTATATACATAACAAAAAAGTGTGAAACAACTGAAACTGTTTCATATTCTAGGTTATTCATAGTAGCCACATTTTGATTTGATTACTGCTATGTACACTTTGTACACAAGTATCTTCTGCTTGTTGCCTTTCTTTAGCAGTGGTTTCCATATCAGATATTCTACCATGAAGGCCTGATTCACACAGTCTCCTTTAACAGTTGTTGTAGAGATGTGTCTGCTGCTAGAACTCTGTGTGCCATTGACCTGCTCTCTAATCTGAGCTGCTGTTAACCTGCCATTTCTGAGGCTGCTGACTCGGATGAACTTATCCTCTGCAGCAGAGGAGACTCTAGGTCTTCCTTTCCTGGGGCGGTCCGCATGTGAGCTAGTTTCTTTGTAGCGCTTGATGGTTTTTGTGACTCCACTTGGGGACACTTTCAAAATTTTCCCAATTTTTCGGACTGACTGACCTTCATTTCTTCTAGTAATGATGGCCACTTGTTTTTCTGTACTTGGCTGCTTTTTTCTTGCCATAACCCAAATTCTAACAGTATTCAGTAGGACTATCAGCTGTGTATCCACCTGACTTCTGCACAACACCACTGATGGTCCCAACCCCATTTATAAAGCAAGAAATCCCACTTATTTAACCTGACAGGACACACCTGTGAAGAAAAAACCGTTTCAGGTGACTACCTCTAGAAGCTCATAAGGAGAATGCCAAGAGTGTACAAAGCAGTAATCAAAGCAAAAGGTGGCTACTATGAAGAACCCACAATATGAGATATTTTCAGTTGTTTCACTATTTTTTGTTATGTATAGAAATCCACATGTGTTCATTCATAGTTTTGATGCCTTCAGTGTGAATCTACAATTTTCATAGTCATGAAAATAAAGAAAACTCTTTGAATGAGAAGGTGTGTCCAAAAATGTTTCATCATGAAACAGGAGAAGTGTTTAATATTTTATATTCTGGTTCAATTTAGATTGTTTATAAAATGTCATGATAAGGTCAGACATTATAAAAAAGCTTTAACATAAGATAAACCTATGGGGTCAAATCAGGATCAGCTTAAAATGAATCAAACATCAGATTCATAATTTGAAGAAAAAAAAAACAAATTTAACATCTTGAAAACAGTTTTAAACTTGATAGTACATATTGTAACCTCAGAAATGCTGTAAATTTGAAAGAGATATTTAATTTGAAAGAAATTTGAAAAAACAAAATAAATTTTAAGTTTGAATAAAACTATAAACCTAAAACTTTTACCAATTGAAAAATAATGTTTATCAATAACAGCTGCTGTTTTTTTTTTTCATTTTCTGTCTTTTCGTTTTCAGTATTGAGCCCAAGTGTATGTGGGGGCAGGGCTTTGACCTTTTTGGCTACCGGAGCATGAATGACATGAAGTTTTGGTGTCATTAGTTGTTGGTGTGCCTGCGTCATTCCTCCTCTGATGTGAGTTACATCAAACTTTAGGAGAGCATTATCACTACGGTTCACCCAAAACCTTCATCACCCGATGTCAATCATGACCTGGTAGCCAACAGGCTCAAAGCCCCACCCCCACAGAAACAAACGTCTAGTGTACTCTATTGGCAATCATCGACTTCACAAACAAACAAAGCCAGAAAAATAAAATAAATAAATACAACTTTCAAAATAAAAGTGTCACAACTTTTAATTCAACACAGATTAGCCTACTTAGTCGAAGTTTGAAAGTGAATACGTTCTTCTTCCCTGTGCTGTTTCGCAACTTTTTTAACAGTATGATTATGGCACCAAGCTCAAAACTAAAACAATATAAAAAAATATTTAAAAAAATGTATAAACATGGTAGTTCACCCTAATGACAAGCTTGAAACGTGATACTCTGACTCAGTTTAAAGAGAGTTTTTTTAAACCGCAGGACAACTGAGTTTTTTCCCCCCAAAGCTATAATCTGAGCTGTAATCTGATTTTAGGTGGTTCTGGAGGAGTGAATACCTCCTTCAACTTGCTTTTGTCCATATAGTAGTAGATTTTTTTTTAAATGTTTTGGTCTTTATTTGCATAAAAGACAAATAACAAGTTTCCTCCCAGAGGAAAAGATTGCAAATGATCAATCCCTGAAGAATTAGCCAGGTTTGAGATACTTTATTACTTCCTCTTTTTTTAATATCATGTTTGGTTTTCTTTTTAACTTTGCTGAAATGCAACAATATAATTTATAGATGTATATGGCCCTTTAAATCTCTTGTATTATGTCTGTATTGTCAATTAGCCTTGTGATGCACAATGTTTTGGCTAATTTGGTACATTTCTGTGTCGGTGCATGCAAAAACAAGCACTGTAAAGCATACCATAGCTTGTTACCATGGGTGCGGGTGATGGCCTTCCCACTGCAAATGCACCACTCATGAAGCCAAAATTGGTCCCTCCATGGAACATGTAGAGGTTGATGGACATGTCCAGCTTTAGAATTTCCGTGACTACAGCCATCATCTCTGCAAAGAAAGTAACTGGTAAATAGTGTGTACTTGTAGCGCTTTACTACCTTCTCAGAAGGCCCAAAGCGTTTCACCCACGCACACATTCACATTCTGATGCACACAGAAATACATGAGAACTATTTTCTATTTAAATAAAAATGCTTAAGACTCTGTGGCGAGTAATAGTAGTTATGGGAAAAATGCTTTCAGTGGCCAAAAACAGTGGTAGGCAAATGAACGACCAGCAGAAAGAAAGCTTCAAAAGAAGTTAGAAGGGTGGGTTTATTTACACCTGCTCTCTTGCTCTTGCCACCTATGTGCACCGGCATTTGTGATGAATAAACACTGTGCAAAAAGACTGCAGTGATGCTTCTTATTCCCAGATTCACACAATAGCAGTTGTTGTAACACTTTTTATAGCTTGTTCATGTTGGGCCGTTGCTCATGCTTTATTCTTAACCGGTTCCAGACTTTTACCCAAAACTCAAAAATAGTTTGCGCAGTTGAACCAGTCATCAAATAAAAAATGTATGTACCCGTAATTTCCGGATTATAAGCCGCTACTTTTGCCACACGCTTTCAACCCTGCGGCTTATTCAATGATGCGGCTGATTTATGCATTTTTTTTCCTTCTTTTTTTAATGCATTTTTTTCTAACGACCACTAGGGGCGCTCAAGCAGAAAGGGTAAGAGTGAATTGGAATATCTGACACTATTCCAATCCAACACTGAGGAGGAAGACTTCCATGGTTTCAGTGCACAGGAGGAAGATGAAAGCTCTCAGTGACTTTTACGTTTATGTTTTTTAAAATAGCCCAGTTAGTGCTGTGTTACGGTGTGTCACTATTGTGGAATAAACCCTATGGCGCACGCCTCTGGGCAGCCTGTACTGCTGCTCTCAGTGACTTTTACCTGTATGTGTTTTTTTTAAACCAGCCCTGTTAGTGTTTTTTCTACCATATTGCTGCTGTGTTCCTGCCGCATCACAGGCAATGTTTGGAAAGAAAAGCTCAGGTATATCATTAAAACTTTGAAAACTCTGTGTACCGTCTTTCTTTGTAAATATATCATGTGTTGAACCTTTCCTGCGATTACTTTTGTTCTTTCTGACGGTGGTCGGAAAATGCAGGGGAGATCCTCTCCGCAGAAGGCGGACCTTTCTTCGGGGTTCAATTCCACATCCGGACCCTCAGAGCCTCCAGAGCGGGTTAATAAAGAATCCTTCATTGTTCTTCTGGGGAAACCTTTTATTACAGTTCTCCTTCACTCTGTATTTTAAACATGAACGAGCACCCCCAACAAACTTCTGCTGCATGCTCTAGCTCCCTCCTCCTTACACACGCAGCGCGGTTTCAGCACATACACATCCTCATTCTACAACACATGTTTCAATGTTGGCACATGCGGCTTATAGACAGGTGCGGCTTATGTACTAAATGGTTTATCCTTTAAAAATGTAATGGGTGCTACTAAGAGGGAGATTGAAACAATGTTAGAACAAAACCTTCCTTGGAGTGCCATGTCGTGTTTGCTGGGTGTGTTCCCAGGGATCTTGGTTCTGATCAGATATATATAGCGCGCATTTTATTATTGGTAGCAAAAAAACGAAAAAAAATAACAGGAAATTGGAAAAAGGTCGAATCACCATCTTTAACAGAATGGAAACAAAGAATCAAACATATTTATTTGGTGGAAAAAATGACAGCGTCCCTACGACTAAACACTGATGTCTTTGAACGTAGATGGCACACTGTTAAACTTTATTTGGGGTTGTAACTGTAATATGTACCTTTATTCATGGTTGTATAAGTATCTGTTTAACTGAACTACAGTGATCCCTTGCTATAACGCGGTTTATTTTTCACGGTTTCGCTACTTCACGGATTTGCAACGTGCATTGTGTTCTGCATTCTGATTGGCTAAAAAGTCACTCCACTTCTTTTCTACCTGTGCGTCAATAACGTTGCAGTTTAAAGTGAACAGGTACGTAAAACAGCTTACCAAATGTACATTACGTATGTGCAAATTCTTTTGCTATTTTGAGTTTCTCTAAAACCCATAGAAAAAAAGAGCGACAACAACTGCCAATCACTATGTTCTTCTCCCGGACAAACACAGCTGCACCGCGGGCTTCAAAAGAAGAAAACACAGCAGGGTGGAGTCAGGATGCAGCGGCTCAGTCTGAAGAGCAGTGAAATACACCTGAGTCACTATTTGTCCGACTGTACTTTGTATTTTTTTCATAATCATTTTAAATTTTCTCCCATTTAATCCAATTAATCGGGTCGCGGTGGGCGGGGCTAATCTCCGCAATTTGAAGCCTTCTGTTCACATTGATGATTAAAACTATTATTTGACAGTACAGTACAGAAGTTATTTGTTGAAAAAAAACGTTTCTAAAGTACTTTATTTGTGAAACAAATGGTTGAGCCTGTAAAATGGTCTGTTCTTTCTTTTCAATGTATAATAGAGGATTTAATTGTATATTAATAGTAAGAAAAAAATAAAGGTTTCTACTTCACGGATTTTGCCTATCACGGGATCTTTTTGGAACGTAACCCCGCGAAAAACAAGGGTTTACTGTACTTGTCTCATATTTCCTCAATGCAATTTTTGTTTTAACTTGGGAAAAAAAATATATATATATATTGTACACCTTACTGGATGTGGATTTGTGGTCAAATGTATCTCAGGGAATTGTTGTTTATTTGTTGTGATGAGAAAGCAAAAATAAAAAGTTAAAAAAAAAATGTAATGGGTGCTGCTTATGATCAGATGCGCTCTATAGTCCGGAAATTACGGTATATAAAACTTACCAAAAACCGCAGAACTAGTAACCAGTAATAAATGACTCCTATTGGCTCTTTTGTGCAGTAAATTCAGTAATTGTATTGTTTTGCATGCATACTACAGGATTTGAATAACTTGGCTCTGCATATCTGTGAATTTCAAAACTAAGCTAGCCTTTTGTTTTGAAATACCCTTAATAACCATTTTAATGTCAATAACAGTGTACTAGATTGCTTGTTTTTTAATTCATACATGTATATTATATCTTTTTTCAGACACTGGAGACAGAAAAACAAACTGAACTACAATATGCAATAAAGGTCAAACATTTAGAAAAAGTATTAAAGCTATGAGACACATCATACTGTCCTTTTAATATTAAAAAAAGGTACAGGGATTCATATCATTTACTTGAACCATTTTATTATGCTAACTAATTTGCTTACATGTTGTTTTTGACTTTCTACTAATTATTGGTTGTTTTTTAAAATAAGTCTGCTTAAATCACCATTTATTTTTAGAAATGTCAATAAAGTTTTCATTTTTTTGGAGGCATTCTGCTGATGTTTGGAAATCCAAGAGCCAAACTCCCTCCATATTGGAGTGACCTGCTGCTGGGCGTGCTGCTTTGTTCTGTTCAATGAACTTGTAAGGACATGACTATGTTAGGAATATTTGCATGTTTTCTCCACTTGTGACAGTCTTTTTATTGTTTTTCTTATACAAGTTACATTTTTCAGAGAAAAATGGCTTGTCTGAAAGCTTTCTTCTTGCACAACTACTACAAAAACTACTACTACACCGACTGAAACCCTGCCTTAATGCTACATTCCCGTCGACCTGGTCAGAGAGTGTTCAAGTCACCTCTCCCAATGAAAAGTCTACATAAATGCGTGTTTCAGGGCTATGCATTCAAAATTCTCTCGTTCACGCATCGCTACACAAGTTTCTTCGAGCATTTTAGGTCTCGACGTACAAAACGTGCAGCTGTTGAACACGAGTTAAAAGTTAAAGCAGTTAAACCCTGACCAAACAGGGAATCAAATTTGGTAGTGATGTATGGGCAAAGTCTTTTCAATACATGGAAGCACCAACCATGTAAAATTGATCATGGAGGAGAAATTAATTTAGTTGGATTTCTATGGTACCTAGTCTTACAGATATCGGAATAGAGCTGTGAAAGAAAAAGCCAGGAGCAAGATTTGTGAGATTTTCACCGCTTCAAAATTTCGTGCCAAAGCCTCCTCCCACTGTAGGTGGTGGATATGCGCTAGTAAACAGTAGAAAGTCCGTGACATGTGTTCTTAAACACATGTCACGTGCCTGGCGTGAACGTAGCATTCCTCTCATAAAGACCCCGTCTTCTTGTGCAATGGTGAGTCTTACCCTCAGCAGGAAATACATGATGAAGACCACCCCATAGGTCAAACCAGCCAGACCAGTACTCCATCACCATCTTTGGTTTCTGAGGCTGTTGGAAAAGGACATTTGTAAACATGGGTGCATCTGTTGACTTGAATAAACTCACAGCATTACAACAAAATGGTTTAATTGTACGTATTGTAGTGCAAGAGTAAGAGTTAGAGAACACAGGCCAGTTCTAAAAGGTTCTCAGTGAAGAAGAAACATTTTGAATTCCCGAATTTAACTAATTTAAATGCTAAAGTACCTGTAGCAGGTCAGTTAACTAAGTAACCACAAGATGACTAGTCACAAAGGCAATTTAGTTCTCATTCAAACCAACAAAAACAGTCCAAATTTAAAACATCGTCACAGTATGGTTTAAAGTCGTGTTTGAATCTAATGCTTGTGACAAAAACATTGTAGGTGATTTTTTTTATTTTTACCAACCTTTACCAACCTTTGATGTTGAAATCATGGACTGTATAGGAGAACTGGACTGAGCGTGGGCAATGTCACCCAATAAAAATGTCTTACTTCCAGCAAAATGAAGCCAATTCAGTCGCCATTTTTCTGCAATACGGACGTCACCATGATGGAGCCAGATGAAAGGCAGGGTCAATCTGAGTCAATGTTTCTAAGACGACTACTGTCGCCAATCAGGAGTAAGCATGTTCAAAGTCCACACCTCTTTCATTGAAAGCGCCTCAGGAGAATTTGTCCATCAAACGTTCGAGGTGGGGGCCAGCGTTCACTACATGTATTTACTGAGGCATCTGAATGGTCAAAAATAGAATAACTGAGTAATAGCTGTTTGTTTCTCAATACAAGTCTATGGGATTTTGACTTCTTGGAGCAAGTAGGTACTTCCTGTTTGGAACGCCAGGGGGAGGAGTCACTTATTCCAGTGCTTTATATACAGTCGTTGAAATGAGCTTGTTTGTGTCACTACAAACAAATGCCATCTTTTCTAAGGTGGCCTCTCAGTAGATAAAGACAAACACCAAGCTGAAAAACAGGATCCAAAATGGTAAATGGCGTATACTTGTATCGCCCGTCTCCACCTTCCTCGAAGGCTCAAAGCGCTTTCACAGGCTCATTCACCCATTCAAACACTGATGGCGGCTCTGCTGCCGGACGCTGGCGCCAGCCATCCATTAGAGGCAAGGTGGGGTTCGGTGTCTTGCCCAGGGACACTTTGACACATGGGCGGGCAAGGTGGGAATCAAACCTGCACTCAATCTTCTAATCAGAGGTCGACCGGTCTAAGAATGCTCCAGATCAAAAGACCACGTGCTTTGTTTCTCTTTCTTCCAACTACTGGATAGAACTTCTGACATCAAAAGTCGCCCTACTTTATGGTGATGAGTTATAATGGACGATTTTATGTTATGACTGAATAAAAGAACCTGCTGTGAAAATACAGATGGCTAAAAAAAAAGCAAGACAGTGGATCTTGGGCCAAGCAGGGTTAAGATACACATTCGTGGAAGTTTTTGCAATTATTTGGTAAACTGAGGTATTAAGAGTGCATTTTGAAAACACTCAGCTTTTCCCAGCAACAATAAACCATAGGTCTCTATTTTGTCTTAATAAGACAATTTTTATTTTCCAGTTGATCCAGTCCCAAGGCATCATAGCTATACAAAAATGAAATGAAATGAAGTGAAATAGAACATCATGAGTGCTGTCTATGTCAATCCAAAGCTGGATATGGGATACCAAAAAACAGATTTTGTATATCAGAGGACCTCTGTGCAATAAAATAAAACTCACTTGAATTTTTTCAAGATACTTGATTTCCTCTGGGTCCAGTTTCTGAAAATTGATTGTTTCCAGAGCTTCAAAGAAAGAAATCAAAAAAGTTATTCGCTAAACATTTCCGTCTACCTTTACGTTGCAAAGAGACGCGTCACACAAACGCTGAAATACTTTTTGATTAATAAAAAATTACAACAGAAAATGTCAAATATGGTATTAGAGACAGTCTATGCTTAAAAAAAAACAATGCTGAGACAGATAAAGTAGAATAGCTTCAATGCATGGTAAAGGTATATTTTAAATGGTACTATTTTTACAAGTCTCCTAACAATGGTTACCAATGCACATGTTTAGAAATAGCTAGTCTAATTTCGGTCTCATATTCTCATCTTGCTGATTTTCTGTTGCTTCACAGAATTCACAGCGAACAAAATGATCTTGAACTGCAGATGCATGAATGCAGATCCGTCCTTGTCCTGGACCTCTTGGCAATTTACTTAAAACAAAAAAAAAGAAGCTAATTGGACAAACCTCCTTTCACTCCTCCAAGCTTTAGTCCATCCTTGTTATCGGAGGTCACCAGCAGCTCTGTGATGCCCCTGGACAATAACGCCTGGAGAGGAAGAGGAGGGGAAAATAAAAACATTCATAATGTGCCTGTTCTTGTTTTTGTAAATTCTGAAAGCAACCTTAAGGGGTTTTTAAAAACAGGATTTCTTACCTCCTTGATAAAAGGCATGTATTCTTCATCCATCGCATAGGAACCATACTCATTCTCCACTTGAACTGCTATGATCGGGCCACCCCGGGAGTACTGCTCATCAATTGGCCAATGAAATGAGGACACAATAGTGTAGTGAGATATATAGTCAGTAATACTGTACCTCAGACAGATAGACTCACTCAGTATTTTTAAATCTGCTCTTAAAACATATTTTTTCACTTTGGCTTTCAATTGACCTGGAATCCTATTTTATGTGTTTTATGCTTTATATTGTCATGTGCTTTTATTAATTTTTGTTTTGTTCAGCACTTGGTGAACCTTGTTCTGTATAAAGTCCAAATAAAATTTATTATTATTTATTTTATTATATTAGCTCTGTTCTTATTAACTGTTTTTGCTCATGTGTTGTAAAGCGTCTTTGTGTGCCATTTAAAGCGCTATACAAATACAATTTATTATTATTATTAGTATTAAAGTGCTTTATAAAAAAAGTTGAGTTGAGAAGTTGAGTTGAGTTTGTCTTTGTACCTTCTTTATAAAACTAAATCTTCAACACAATCTTATATTGAGATAAAAGACATTAACGATGCACACAGAGCTGATAATAGGCATTAAACAGTCATTATCTATATTTTTCACAGGGGTTTACAAAATGCATCTATAAAGACAAAACATTATGAGATACGGTTTTATATCTCGATGTTTTTTTTTCTTTATATGCGAGGAGGCTCATGTCACGTGAGTAAAAAGGAAGTGCTGTGAGACCGCTGTGCTACCAAATTAGCATCGCTCAGGTAAAACTAGCCTTTTTGCTTGATTATACGCCAACTTCAGAAAAATATTGTTACCGACTGTGACAGACAGAGCACACGTCTGTCACGATATGAGAGTTAAATAAAGTGGATTTGCTTCTGACAGCATCAGTGGGTGAACACACTGTACTGCTGTAAAGTTTCCAACAGGGGCCTGTTTCAGAAAGGAGGTTCAACCAACTCTGAGGTTGAACTTGAACTCTGAGTTGGTCAATCTAGAGATTAACAACTCTGAGTTTTCTGTTTCAGAGAAGCTGATCGGAGTTAGATCAATCAACTCTGAGTGGACTGATTCGGAGTTAAGCGTGCGCACCGCGACTATAAGAAGCCATTATCAATGGAGCGCAAATATTACGAGTCACCATGGCAACCGTGGAAAAAAAGAGGTCTGCTTATTTTTCGCCAGCTGAACTTGACGTGCTGCTGCAGAGTTACAGTGAATATGAGCACATATTCCAGAAGAAAAGCAACACCGCTGCATCTGCAAAACAGAGACAGTTAGCGTGGAAAACATAGCTGCTCAAGTTAATGCGCAAGTTTGCATTTAAATCATTGTTATAAAATATTTGCTGTAATAACTTTTTAAATAGCGTAAGGTGTGAAATAAAAAAATGGCGATATTTAGGTGTACTTTTGAAGTGTTATTCCTGGTGTAATTGCATGAAATGCTGCATAGTGTACAGAACCAATCGGGGGGGAATATTGCATTTAATGTCGGTAATGTTTAGAGGACTTTTTGTTAACCTTCCCCTCTTGCAAACGTTGGTCAGTTTAATATTAATACATTCAACTGTGTTTTTAAAAGTGAGCTTTGTCTACCCTTGTATTGATCAAGTGGTATAGGTTTATATGGGATTAAGAAAGTAAGCAGTTCTAGCAAATTGTGTTTCCAAAAAGTAATTGTTACATTAATCTAATTCAATGTCCCTGATTTCATTTTCATGTAGATGTAATCCTGCAGGAATTAAAAGAACATGGCAGCAGCTAAAAATGAAGTATAAAAACATAATTCAATCAGATAAAATGTGAGCATGTCATGGATGTAGGCTTTGTTGACAATATTTGACATATGAAACATCTACATAGCAATATCTAATGTTGTTTTCATTGTATATATGTAATTGACTGCAACGAAAAACGGTAACGCTCAAACAAAAACGTATGGGGAAATGACAAAAAAACGAGTCTTCTCAAAATCCTCGTACGAGGTAAATATAATTCTCTACGAATTAATGCAGCCTCCTCGTCTATTGGGTCCTCCAAAACAGGACAAGCCATTCTTGTCACTTGTCTCTGTGTGACGGAAATGTGGGCAATGAAGGTTAAAGCGAAAAATACCGCTTCGTCTTTAAAAAGGGGAGGGGACCGGCAGAAACCTTGAGTTTGGAGAATAAAACCTGCTCCCGACCAGGTTAGGTTCACAGCATAAGTAACCATGGACACTGACTCCGAGTATAACTTACCTCTCTTTCAGAAACGGGTTTGACTTACTCTATTTACTCTGGTTTAACAAACCTCCCATTCTGAAACGGAAAACACAGGGTTTCCCTGATTTCAGGGTTAACGCACTCAGAGTTTACACTTAACCTCCTTTCTGAAACAGGCCCCTGTTCTTGCAATTCACTTTGTTTATTTTCTGTTTTTGGTTGTTTTCAATGGTTTTTTTTGTTTACTTCCTGATTCCTTAGGGGCACTTCCTGTATCCGGGAGATCCAGTGGACCCGCCTATTGTTTAGGTTTCCTTTGACAGGCCTGTTTTAAATTCAGAATGATTTCTTTTTATTTTGCATTTTTGTTTAAAGACCGTTGTTAAATTGCAGACATTTTTGTTTATTTATGTTACATTTGTTACCAGGAAAATGCATGTAAATGTTATTTTGTTTCTTAGGGAATGTGTTTGATTTGATTGTTAATTGTGTTGGTTTGGTAAGGGGTGGAGCCAACCAACGATAGAAGAGGACCTCTTTTCAAGATGGAGGCCCCTTTTTTTGTTGTCTGGCTTCCATGCTGCTGTACTGTAGGCTGCTTCCCTACCAAAGCATTTTCAATGAGTGCATTTTCACCACATTTTTCTTGAAGACAACATAAAGATTGAGAGCACCTCGACTGTTTTGTGTGGACAGTAGTTTGTTCTTCTGACACAAACATTGAAATAATTGAGTCTGGAGGCTCTGGAAGATTACGAAGGTTACATTGACGAGGGATTCGAGCGGATAGTTACGGGGAAGAAGCAAGCGCGTATATTTGTATCAACCGCTTTTGTATTTGAGGCAAAGCTTTATTTATAATTATTATATGTATATGCATTCCTTGTTGGAACAGACGGAAAAAAGAAAAGAGAGGGGGAGAGAGAGTGGGATGCTAGAAACACACACACACCAACATTATGTACGTTCTGCTTTCATGACACTTTTTCCGGAACTTGCTAGCGATGTTTGGCAAAAACGCTTTTTTTTAATATGCACAAATGCACATCCACCTTTGCTGAGGTTGGGATGTTGTTTGTTTTCGTGGGCAAAACGCAGAAACGCTGCCGACTCTATGATGACGTCATGAAATGTGCGGCACCCACAAAGAGAGAAAGGTGGAAATCGAGCTGTCTTACTTGCATAACTAATATTTCATAGAAATAGTGTGCCAAAGGTAATTTATGATCATATGTATGGCTATAGTGTACTGTGAAAGGGTTAAGAAAAGCATGGTATAGGCCCTATAAACAATTATTTAGACTGTGGTCAGGTTCAGTACTAATTCTATTTTAAATGACAACTTTACTTGAGTAGATTTTCAGATTTTCACTGAGAATAGATGAAGGCTTGGCCGTTTTAATGTCATTATAGTAAAGGATGGATCATGTAGGCTAATCTAACCATCTCTCTAGTACAGATATCAAGTTGTACATGGTTAGAGAGACAAAACGAAGGTGTTTGTTTATCTGTTAGCCCTAAATCCTCTAAAGTGGGCTTCTCTTTTTTAGCCATCTCAAAACACACAGGTAGTCGAGAATCCACCCGTGTATTCTGTAGGACAAGTCAATTAGCTGACTTTGATAAGAGTGGAAGTTAAAATTGGGATTGATGGTGTGAAAGATGAAGGTCAAACAAGTACTGATAAAGTTCATTAGCTAGGAGCTATTCATTTCACAGAGCCAGCAAGTGTCTGATTGGAGATCAAGAGGGATTACCTGCTCAGTAAGAGCGCCATTCCTGAGGACAGAGGTTTAAAAAAATAGCCAAAGCTCTGAAGGGGTTTACAAAAAAAAAAGGTTAAAATCAAAAGGTAAAGCGTGACAAATATAGAGAAATCCCAGCACAAATGGACAAATCCTGATCTTTGTAGTGGGAATTTTCTTTTAAACCAGAAGCAACTGCAAGAATTTCCTGCAGTACGTGAGCTGTACGGATGATCCAGCTGTTTTTGGACCACCTTTCCCATAAGAAAACCAAAATCCAGTCCAAATATTCAAACGACTGCCAGAAGATGTTCTCGTCCCGATCATTATTTAGGGGATAATTTGATATCATGCGATACTGCTGGATTTCTAGAAGGTCAGAAACTGACAGTAAACAAATCAGTGGAGACAGATTAGAAATAAAAAATGAACAGAGTTAATTTCTGTTTTTATCTGCAGCCTCATAACAACTCAGACTCTGACAGAGCGTAACAAGCTCTTTTACCTTCAGGCAGACAGCTGCAGGGCTCCAGACTGCGACCATTTGGTCGCATTTTGCGACCAAAATTTGTGAGTGTGCGACTAAATTTTACATCCAGTCGCACATTCGCGACCAGTAAATTTGCCTGCCCTACCCTACGGATTTTTTTATACATTAAACTTGGAAGGGACACGTCAATGATCAATGAAATAATCAATGATACGCGAGCGCACACGCACGCAGGCAGACACACACGCTCGCGCACATACTCATGAAACGCGAGCACACACTCGCGTGATGCCCGTCTGTGAGGCGGCCACTGCGTGTGAGAATAAAGGGAAAGCCACTTTAAGTGGCTAAAATGCGTGGAGGGGGAGGGGCCTATAGACAATAGAGCGCGCGTAAACATCTGTGTGAAGGAAACGGAGACGAATATCATCACAACCTGATATGTGCGTCTGAGCTATGAGTAAGTGAACTATTGATTCGACTCGCGGCCCGCGGGCTATTTGCGGTCTCCAAGATAATATTTTGCGGCCCCCACCTTAATATGAAAGTTTAATGTTACTGCAGGCCGCCAGTTTTAATGAATGACACTTTTTCATCGTCGTGCACGGAGATGACCAACCAATCACAGTGGAGTAAATTACTCTTGGGGGCGGGACAATGACAGGGCTTGAAAGCAGGAAACCTGACAGCCCCCTCCCCGGACCACATTAAGGAGTTCCTTACTTTCCTTTAGAACGTATCTATTCGCTCGTAATTTTCTACATACATGCAGTCCGTGCTGAACTTTTCTCTGGGTCACACAGACCCGGAGGAAGGTTAAGTTTTGGTTACGGTTACTGCGGCGCATCAAACGGTTATGCACGGCTGTGTTACGACAGCACACCGCTCCCGTCCCGCGGGAGTCGGGTCAGCTGAGGAGAATAAATGTCCCACACCTACATGCGTGACAGCTAACGGGGCTTGAACTTTAAACACGCTCGAGCAAAAACAACATTAGTTTTAGACACACTGAAAATACGTGGGGAAAATGCAACGATAGACGTGCTTGACATGAACTGGCACCTCGCCTGGATTGTTGGGGACACCAGGCCGGGGGGGGGGGGGGGGGCTGTGAGATGAAGGCGAATCTGCAGCAAGACTGAAGGAGGATAGGAAGTTGGAGTTGTCCTTAACATTCAATTTAGTTTTAATATTCCTCTCCCCCTTTTAATGTTTTGTGATGTATGTAGCCTTTTTTTAATGAATTGGTATTTTAAATTATTTCAATTAATCACTCAACTACACAAACCATCAGGACACATGTCCCATAATGCATTGTTTTGTAGTCTGTAGGGCAGCTTTCAGTCAGTTCAGTTTTCAGCTGTGTCCGGGTAGGTTTGCCCCTTGCTCCCACCCCTTTCTCGCGATATTTTTGTGATGATTGACAGGTGATGTTGGAGCAAAAACAAAAATATATGTCACACACCAGGTGATCTGCGCAGCGTTGAGTTCACCTGGGTGATCTCAAACACGCTTATTGTGCATCTTGGCTGCACCTATTTGGTGTCACAAAGATACATTTCCATCCGTTTTCTTTACTTATTTGTACTGTCATGACAGCGATGCTTTTTTCAGTTTACCTTCTTGTTGCATCTTCAAAAGAGCAGAATAAAATGTGACACTGAATTTGAAACAACACATTGTAATTTCTGCATCTATTATTAAAGTATTTATTAGTAATACAGTGGAAATTTGTAGATTTGGTTAGCATGTTGATTTACGGTATGCGCCCCTAAATTTTCTGGTTGTGCCCCTAAAATTTTCAGTTAGGGGCCACTGTGCTCCTAGTGAAAAAAGTTAGTCTGGAGCCCTGAGCTGCCATTACCACTACTGCTCAGTGGCGGCTACTGGTCTGTCAGAGAGGGGAAGCTCATTTTCGGCCTACATCATAAAATGGTCTATTTATTTAAAAGTAAAAAATCAAGCTATTTCGCCAAGCAAACATTAAAGAAATAGGTTGCAGCAGTTTTTATTTCGACTGAACTTGAGAAATCCACGATGGGACTGAGCGTGAATCGCTTCAGTGATTCCTTATAGTACAGAAACGCTGTCAGTCTTTCGACAGACCCTCCAATCATCACGCAGAAGCTCGGAGTCCGGGCCAGCCCACTCCCCACTGACCCCCAGAGACTGAGCGTCTGTGGGCGGGACATAATCGCAGCGTTTATCCAATGACCGTCTAGTTTTGAAGCGCTGAAAAAAAAACGTTCAAAGCGGCCCCATTGAAGTCAATGGACGCTGGGCTTCAATGGGGAAATGCACTGTGACGCTGCAGGAATGTATGAGACGGAAATCGGGTCAGCCGACCTGCTGTATGTAACTGATTCTGAATGAACTCGTCCTTGAGATGAACGTTTTCTAACGTATTTTTAGTCGATAAAATGTTAATACAATAGCACATATTTGACCATTAATTTTATGACATTATAATGGAAGCCGACCTTCCCTTCCAGTCTTAAAGAAATCACCACTGCTACTGCTGGTGAAAACCAGTTTTACAGCCAGTTCTCAATACCACACAGAGTTTTCTCCTCATCCATAACATGAGGAGTCTTCCCCTAAAAGGGCATTTAAAAGTTTTTAAAGACCCACTCAGATCAGTGGTTCTTTACCTTTCTTTCAGGTCTGACTAGCATGAGGAGTACCTGATATGGAGCCACTTTCTTAATGAGGTGATCAAAGTAGGAGTCGACTGCAGCTGTGAATCCTGGGTAGGTTGTTCTCAACCTCATGTTCTGGTCTCGCAGAAGCCAACTAAAAAAAAAAGAAGAAAAAAAAATACAAAACAGGTTTGTGCTGCTTGTAAAAAACAAAAACAAACATGGCTCTAAGCATGATTTCAGTTTCAGCCCTGAAGTCACGTTTCACTTCTCTGTATCAACACTTCATTTGGATAATTAATCAAATAAACACAGCCTGAGCGTGCACCCAGGAGAGCAGGACAAATCCAGAAGTACCTGTGAGGAGTCTTTTCCTGCCAAAAGTAACTCTTTATCAGATTCAATTTATCAGCAATTACAAAAGCAAACAAATTCTTCCTTAACGCGACACGGCCCGTCAGCCTCGATTACTGCCGTCACCTCCAGGCTTTAACCCCTTTTGTCAGAATAAGTGAAGATGTTCACGTAAATGATGGATGTTTTAAGGACTTCATGAGAACAAATTTCACTTTTTTTCACCTGGATTTAACCAAAAAAAAATACAAAAAAACAAAACAAAAAAAACAGCCAACAGAATATTTGTCTGAAAAAACGTTTCTTCTACCAAACTAAAACCCCTGTTGTATATCAATGTATCCTGCAATAATGCATATGAATGCAACTCTAAAATGTAATGCTTTGAAATCTTTTTTTTTTCATTACCTGGGGAGTCCACCTAAATCCCATTCAGCACAGATGTACGGTCCTGGACGCAGAATCACCCAAATACCCAAGCTGGCTGCAAGGCCAAGGTAGGCTCTAGAGGCCGAAAACATGAAAAAAGAAATAATCAAAGATCTCCTTCATAACAGCCGTTGCTTTAAAAAGGCAAAAACAGCAAACATAAAGCAATGACAAACCATCTTCAACTGACCAATACAACTAAAAAGCCTTTGGACACCATTAAAAATTCTACTAAAAAACTGAAGGTGCATCTGGTCAGCAGGATTCCTCCCTCAAGAAGCTCATTTGCAGCACAGCAGTGCCCTCCTCAGGACAAACTTTGCGCTCCAGTGAAACTTGTGGTGTTCCTTCTGTTCTTACTCTAAGTCGAGCTCCCCCTCGAAGTCAAACACCCCTCGCTCCGGCTCGTGCAGGTTCCATGGCACGTAACTGAAAACAAGAAAGCTGCAGGTTCATTTCTGTGCCGTCAATATTTTACCCGCTTTTAAATTCAAACATTTTTATTGCAATAAACATGAAAAATGTACCAAAAAAATCCTTAAAATGTAAAAAACTCTCTTCTGTTTTGCTTTAAAAAGAAAATAAATGCTAAAAATCAGATGTGTAGCTAACAGAGGAGCCCTTCTTTATCGGGGTAGATCCAGGGCATTGTAATCAATTAGCTTTAAGAAATGCACTAAGGACACCCTTTAATCTAGAAAAAGGCCATTACTTTTGTTTTTTATTTGATCAGTTTAATTCTCCCCCTTTTTTTTACTTTTAATGCTACATTTAGATCAAGTATCTGGTCTGCATACTGGGATGGCTGACACAGATGCTGCCAAATGCCTTAAGAGACCCTCTCTGATCATCTTTTCATCCATTTTTAAAGCTGTCTTTTAATTATAATTGTGTTCTTTATAGCTAAACTCCAAAAGTCTGTGTCGTTTTCTGGGACATAGTTTCTGCAGAGCGGCAGGAGTTCATCAGAAATTTGCCTCCGAGTTGTGGTGAAATGTAGCAACCCTGTCCTCCATTTCTGCCACCCATAACTGAGAGCTTTCTGTTTACACGCGCTCATACTGGCTTACAGCCCCTCACTGCCCCAATCTGATATTACTGGTGCAACTACAACGGCAATCAATATTGGAGCCGTCCAGCCGTAAAGTTCTGGGCCAGGTGTCAGCTCAGACGGGGAAAACGAAGACTTCAAGGATCTATTCGTTGGCATCAGAATGGAGCGGAGCATATATTCTACGTTACAAATACGATCTTTTCCAAACGAGGATTTTTCGTCTGCTTCTGATTCACAATTATTTAAATAAAAGAAATACTCAGAAATGCAATTTTAAGATTAATGCTCCTAACATCAGAAAAATGTTAAAAACACCAAAAACACCATTTTCGTCAGAGTGGGTCTTTAAACATCGAAGACTACAAACTGATGCAAGCTGGGATATTTTCCCTACCTGCACTTTGTGACATAAAAACCAGTCGTTTTAGTACGGCACCATCATTCTTGATCTGTCCTATCAGCCCTATAAGTCACCTATTAAGGAGGATGTACATGAGTAGTTCTCAGTCTTTGTTAACCCAGCACTGGGACGATTGAGGTGCACCATTAAAGGCACGGCCTGTGAATCATTTGCAGACAATATTGATGGTTTTTATTGCTTTACAACTTTTCCTTGTCGGGCTTTTCGCTGCACTCCAGCATCAACAAGAAGAAATGTTCCAATACTTCAATACTTGTTTGGTGCACAGAGTCGGTGGGTTTCTGACATGAATACTAAATAATTATTATGTTCCATATAAGGTAATAGTTTGTTTTTCATGGAAAAAAAAGAAGAGGTTAAATCCTACTGGTGAAACGTGGTAATATGTACATGATAATTCATTCCTGTTGTTTAGGTTTAAGTTTACAGCTAAACCTTTTTACGTATATCTGAATTCCCACCACAGCGTGTGCAGGTGGGAAGCCAGTTGTGCTGTAATCAGCACAGATACTTGATAACTTCCAGCCACGGCCTAAGCGCCTCAGAGGACCTACGTTGTGAGAGTGTTGAGGCCACAGGCCTTCAGCTTCAGCAGGCGGTCCTCCCAGTAGGCTTTGGGGACGCGGAAGTAATGGATGGAGCCTCCAAGGATGAGGAAGGGTTTTCTCTCCAAGGTGAAGTTAGACGAGTCGGCCTTCAGTCCTTCAATGACTTGATGCATTTTTACTTCGGGCTGGTTCCTGAGAAGCAGAAATAAATCAAACTGCATTCAAAAAAACGGTGGATGCAAATAGACTCCAACCTACTAAATGACATACTGGTTTTCCATGAAATAATCTGAAAGCAGCTTGCACCTGCTGAGAAACCTCTTTCACACAATCACAGGAAGGTCTGGGGTTATCACTGCATGAGTATTAATCATAGCAGGAAAGCCACGCCCACATTTTGATTACAGATTTTACGTAGATTTCCAGCTGAATTGCTCTCCTTCCTCCTGGGTCTGACCATCACTGTGCGCTTTCTTGCGCAAACTGTCCGTCTGCAGAATGCCGGCGGTAACCGGATCCGTCTGGGACGCCGGCGCATGAGGGTGCCCCGTCCCACGAGCGTCTGTTTAGTCACCATGAAGGTTGGGTGAAGGTTCACGGACTGAACCAAGAAATTGTCCAAAAAACCACAAACTCGCAGCTAACATTTCACGCGTAAATGGGCGGAGCTCCGTTTCCGTCCATTCGTGGCTTTGCGCGCACACTAAAACTTTGAGCGCGCTCGGGCGGCTGGCTTACCTTCTCAGATGATAAACTATTATTACCAGGGCGGCGATGCAAAGCAGGGAAAAGTATCGCTGTTTCAGGGAGAGTCGAACACAAAACGCGGAGTTTTCCATCGGAACCAACCGCCGCCGTCAACCCCTCCTTACAGCTTTGTGCTCCGGCGAGGCGAAACGCATGCTGCTGTTTTCCCTTTTTATTTCCTGAGCGTTTGTTCGGGACGCAACAAGCACCAGCAGTGGACGATCCTGTCGCACAACTTCATGCTGTTGCGCAAAAACAGAAAACGAGTCTAACATGTAACGCAAACGACCTAAACCAGCACGACAGAAGGGCTTCTCCTTCCGGGAGCCAGCCGTCGAATCAACAAAAACGTTGACAGAAATGGCTTTCACCTCATCCTATCAGCTGTTCTGCTTGTGGGGCTTTTATTTTCTGGGGTTATAAAGGTCATAATTCAAATCGACACGCGGCAATCGTGGTCTGAGTCAAGGGACCGTCACAAAATTACACTTTCACTAAAAAAAAAAATGTTTTTTTGACTGTTTCCACATTATTAGTACAACGGAGTGTTAGCGCCACCCACAAAATAGTAATCACAAACAATTCCATATATTTTCAAAATAATATACATGTTTTCATGGACAACACACGTGGTTGCGGTCCTTTAATTCTTTCAAACGTGTGTGGAAAGGTTATCTCACACAGCTGCGTGTTTTATTGCCTGATGAACTGTGTCCTGTGTTAAAAGATAGCAGACAGAGCTTTAGTGCAGAGATACAAGGACTTGGGGTTTTTTCCCTTTTAAAAAAAAGGATAATTCTTTTTTTTTCCACTAAGTCGCTCTTTCTTGGAACTCTTATGGACATACTGGGCATGTGACCCGTTCAGGAGTGCACAAAACACACATTTGGCTTCTTCTTTTTCTACTGTTTACTAGCGCATATCCGCCATCTACAGTTGGACTGGGTGCCAAATGTCGAAGCGGTGCAAATCCTTTGAATCTTGCCCCAGGCTTTTTTCTTCACAGTTCTATTCTGATACATGAAAGACGTGATGTCATAGACAAACCGCAATTAGTCATTTCTCCTCCATAGTCAATTTTCAAACGACTGACACTCCAGTGAGTTTAAAAGGCACTCCATCTGTACAGCGCTACCAAATCCAGGTCCCTGATTGGTCAAAGTTCAACTGTGATCTAATCTTGCATAGCTATGGGACTTTTGAATGGAGTAACCTGAAACATACATTTTCACTGGAAGGGGTCACTTGAACGCTGGTTGCCGGTAGAATAGAATAGAATAGAATAGAACAGAATAAAATGCTTTACTGTCATTATAGAAGTAGCATGACGAAATGTAAAGTCAGCCATCATGCATTAGGAATCACAATAATAAAAGCAATACATAATCAGTATGAAAATGTGTTCAAATGTCATGGCGTTTGGAATGCTTCATTAAGGAGCCTGATGGTCCATGGGTACCAACAGTTTGTGAGTCTGTTGGTCCTGACTTTGTGGGGTGCATATTTCCTCCCTGATGCCGGCAGTTTGAATAAGTGTGAAGACGTCTATCATTACTTTCTTGTCTCTTCTGAGGTAGTGTGAGCTGGCGATGTTCTCCAGGGGGAGCAGAGGGCGACTGATGATCTTTCCAGCTGTCCCGTCGTCCTCTGCGGGACCTTCTTGTCCGAAGCCGAGCTAGCAGCAAACCAAACACTCACACAGTCCATCAGCACTGGTTCAGTGATGGCTAATCTGAAACATTGTAATATCATAGGGTTTTTTTCCAGCCTAGAGTGTGAAACAGGGATAGAAAAAGACAGTGAGACAAAGAGAGAAAGAAAGCGAGCGTGCGTTACTACCATTGTTCTGAAACGACAATGGTTTCCCTTATCTGTAGCGTTTGAGGCCTCCCAGCACCATCTGCCTACAGAAGGTTCTTTGGTAAGCACCACGGCACAGCAATAACAGCCTTTTTGATGCTATTTGGATTATATTTTCTTATATTTGGAATAGTCCGGTAAAGATTTGGTAAAGTTTTTCTAGTGTCAACCTTTTTTCAGGAGCACATGGTTTAAATTTGTGTACTGTTGTATATCTTTGTTAGGACAGGCTGCCATTATTTTATTAGAAGATGTTGTTTCACTCCCCTTTCCGCCTGCCAGATTGCCTTTTAAAGCTTTGGCGATGAGTCGTCGGGGTTTAAGAGCAGACTCGACTCAGTTCACATTGGAAGGAAAGCCTTTTCGGATCCTGGGAGGCTCTGTGCATTATTTCCGTGTCCCAAGACCCTACTGGAGGGACCGTCTGCTGCAGATGAAGGCCTGTGGCCTCAACACTCTTACAACGTAAGCCGTTCTATCACATGTATGTATTCATATGTTTACGTTTAGTTTTGAATGTAGGAACGAGTAAGAGAAAAATCCGTAAAGACCGGCTCTGATGAAAATTGTGTTTTGGGTGTTTTTAACATGTACCTATTGCATTTTTCTGATGATGAAGAACATGTATAAACATTGTTTAGCTAAAATTTGGATTTCTGAGTATTTCTTTATTTAAATTGTTGTGAATCAGGGGAAGATGAAAAATGCAGTTGGAAAAGATTGTGTTTGTTGCGTACAAAATACACTGAGCAGGCCACAAGCTCCCTGCTCCGCTCTATGCTGATACCTCCACTTGCAAACAAATAGATCCATGAACGTCTTTGTTTTCCTCGTCTGAGCTGGAATCTGGATCAAATCTGTACGACTGGATAGCTCCAATACTGCTCACCAGTTTTGTTTCACCCATGATTTTAGGTTGGAGGTGTGAAGCAAGCAAGAGAGAGCGTAAACAGATGGATGATGGGAATGAGGGGCAGGGTTGCTATGCACCAACAGTCCTGTTCACAACTCAGAGCCAAACGTCCAACGAACTATTGCCACTCAGGACAAAACTATGTCCAAGAAAATGATACAAGTTTTTAGATATGGGCTGAAAACATCATAATCATAATTAAAAGACTACTGGGAACGCTTTTAACAACAGATCACAAGAGTGATTAAAGTGGGACGTTAACTGAAAAGTAGCTCTTGACTAGCAACCCATGAGCAGATAAAGATTTTTGTACTTCAGGTTTACACAATACTTTCATTGTCATTTTCACAGATATGTACCATGGAACCTGCATGAACCTGAGAGAGGAACCTTTCATTTTCATGATCAGCTTGACCTAAAGTATAAGGAACTCTTTCTGTTTTATCAAATTGAAAGAAGAAAACAAAAGATTTGACTAACAAACACAGACCGTCTCTGGGTCTGGTTTAGGTCTTACATCCGTTTGGCAGCAGAGATGGGACTGTGGGTCATCTTGCGCCCTGGGCCTTACATCTGTGCTGAATGGGACTTAGGAGGCTTACCGAGGTGACATCATTTGTCTGTTTCATCAAGGTTTTTAGTTATTTTTTGTTGCTTTCTGCTGCTGTTGTTTTATTGTTTTGTCCTTTTGTGCATGAACTGTTTCTCTCACAGCTTCAGTGAAGGCTATTATTGAGAGTAATGGAACAGCCAGTTAACCTTTTCACGTTTTCCAGCTGGTTGTTACAGGACAAAGACATGCAGTTGAGGACAACATATCCTGGCTTTGTAAATGCAGTCAACCTGTACTTTGACAAGCTCATCCCTACCGTCAAACCTCTGATGGTAAATCCAGATCCCTTTTTGATTTTTCCTTTGAAAAAAGCTGCTGATCATTTCAGTGAATGGGTTTTATTTCTTAGTTTGAAGAAGGAGGCCCGATCATTGCTGTACAAGTCGAGAACGAGTATGGATCCTACGCTAAAGATGAGGAATATATGCCTTTTATTAGGAATGTGAGTTCACCGATGATTTTCAATAATGCATTTGACTGCATTTTATTCATTGAGTACCATTTTGTTTTAGTGTCTTCAGTCCAGAGGAGTCAATGAGCTTCTTATGACTTCCGACAACTGGGAGGGCCTAAAATATGGAGGGGTGGCAGGAGGTAAACAAGTGACTCCAGACAACATCTTACATTTTATTCTAAGCCCTCTTCTGATGTTTGAGATTCTGATATTTTCAGCTCTAAAAACGATCAATTTCCAGCGGCTGTCAGTTGGAGCTATCCAACACTTGGCTGACATGCAGGAAAGTGGAGTTTGATTCTCACTTTGGCTTTGGCTTTTTTACATGATGTCTGAAAAGGCAGTTTGTTTCTCTTTGTACGCCTATTATTAAAAAAAAAAAAATTGAGTCCTACTTTGCAGCCTGCTTTGGCCTCATCACCAAGACTACAAACTTTAGTCAGTCAGTTTTGTAATGAGTTGTGTTTGATTGTAAATGTATACCATGTAGCCACAGAAACCTCTCTTGGTGATGGAGTACTGGTCTGGGTGGTTTGACGTCTGGGGAGAGCATCATCATGTATTCCATGCAGAAGGTTTGAATTACCATCAATAATCTTTAGGGTGTTAGCAATTATCTTCTCTGTCCTTATTTATGTTGCCTTCTTTGCATGTTTTCCTGCAAACTGATAACGTTAATTCTCCAATGGAATGAGGACCATTTCAATGATCTGTTGCAAAATTGTCTACAGGGGGGGCTAACTGCTCCCCCAGCTAAAAGAGACCCCCACACACACTTGATCTCTAATTTTTGAGTCAATATTATCATAATGTAGCCAAAATCTGTGTTGTTTCTGTGGTAGGGCAAGATGAAATTCTCATTTTTGGAAAATTCTTTAATAATATCTAATGAATAATAATACTTTTTGAAATATGTTTTTTTTTTCCTTTTATTTGTAAAGGCTTTCAACTCTGCTATCCCCATCCTGCCCCCCCCCCCCCATATAAAATGTTCTAGCTCTGATCAGTAACGTTTGTTGCCCCCAAACAGATATGCTCGCCGTGGTATCTGAGCTCCTGTCCAGAGGCGTTTCCATTAACCTGTACATGTTCCACGGCGGAACAAACTTTGGGTTCATGAATGGAGCCTTGGATTTTGGCACCTACAAACCTCAAGTCACAAGTTATGGTGGGATAAAAAAAACCTCTTAAAGTAGCTATGGATGCAAAAGGAAGAGTTTTGATGATCTGTTCTATTGGTTCTCAACTACAAACCCTATCCTGGCAGATTACGATGCTCCCCTTTCTGAAGCTGGAGACTGCACCATGAAATGCCAACTACTGCGGAATTTATTCAGCCAGTATCACTGTAAGGCTTAAAATTGTTTGGATTATATTTCATTTTTCATGTAAAGTGATGCACATGTTGATGTATGTTGTCTATCTTCTGTGTTTCGGCTTCTGAGTAGCCTAAACAGAATGATTTTGTTGACTTGTGTTCCAGCTGAGCCTCTCCCTCAAGTGCCCTCCCCTCAAGAGAGAAGAGCCTATGAACCTGTTGTAATGCAGCAGCACCTATCCCTGTGGGACAGCTTGCACTTCACAGACAAGGCAAGCTGCAGATGGAAAGCACTGGTCCAGTGCCACAGCTACATGTGAAAGTTAGAAAACAGAAAACGCTGCATTCAAACCCAACACAAACAATAACAGTATGGCTCTTCTGATACAAGATCTAAGGTAGAGCCTCTTGTTTTTAGCACATGTATTCCTTAAGGAGCCATGTGCAAATAGTCAATACAAGATCTACAAACTTATACCAACCTTGAAACACAAAACTTTTGCGATGACTTTCAAATTATCTTGGTTTATTAGTGTTACCAATGCATGTTTTATTAATTTATGTCATCAAATTGTTCATGTGATTCTCATTTGTGTAGCCACACAGGTCAGAGAAGGCGCTGAACATGGAAAATCTACCAGTCAACAACAACAATGGGCAGTCATATGGCTATACTCTTTATGAAACCACCGTCACCAGTGGAGGAGCCCTGAACTCCATGAACAACATCAGAGACCGAGCATTGGTGACGTCCGTCAGAGGGACTTATAGAAAGACCCCCATGCTTTGTGGGCTTCATGCTTATGGTTATCTGTTGGGACTCTCATGTGATTCAGGTTTTTGTGGAGAGAGAATATGTTGGATGTTTGGACTACAAGACTCAGAAGGTCACTCTCCCTGAAGCCAAGGTATTCCTTTGTTCAAATCTTATTTTATTCCATTGTTATGATAGAGAAGTGCATCAGCATTCATTATTCTTGATGTTAATTGAAAAAAAGAATTTTCAGGACTATGAGTTGCTGCAGAGTACAAAGATACACGTATTTTGGGCTTCCGTGTTGAAATCTCTCATGTTCACCCTTCGCTACGCAAGTTTCTACAACAATTTTGTACTCTATGTACAAAACATGCAGCCTTTGAACACGTATTGAAAGTAAAATCAGGTGGAACTTTGACCAATCGGGGAATCGAGATGGCGTTCCCTTTAATTCATGGAAGAGCCAAGTGTTTGAAAATTGATGATGGAGGAGAAATTAATAACTGCGGGTTTTGCCCGGCAGGAATATATGACAGCGAGTCTTAAATACTTTGGAAAGGAGCTGTGAAAGAAACTCATTGATTTCTATTAAAAGTGTATTCAGGCTAGAAAAGTTCGCTGGTCTGGTCTGCTTAATTTGGTCTGGATCATGTCCTGAACCTTGACTTTTCAGTCTGCTTTCTACCGGACATTTCTGATTCTGATTGTGAACAAAACCATGTGACTACACTATAAACAAATATTCAGGATAAAGAACACGCTAACACTAAGCTCTGTATGTCATAGAAAATCACTAAATTTGTTGAATTCTTCCTTGTTTGTGTTGCTTTGGAACAATTCCGAAAAAGCTTGGCGTAAGACTGAGCGGCGCTTCTTCTTCTGTGTTGCTGTCAGAAGCAAATTCTGATACAGCTACAGCGCCCTCTATTGGTTCGTGTATATATATGAACCCTTGACAGCCCTCTCTCTTTCACTGCCCATATCAATAACATCCCCGCTCCGCTTGCTTCCATCGTCTCTCACTCCTCACTCCACAGCTGTCCTGGTCCACAGTCTCACCACGTCCCGTATATGGACTACTGTAACTCCCTTCTTTCTAGACTTCCTCAAAAAAACCTCTGTAAGCTTCAGCTGGTTCAAAACTCAGCTGCTGGAATAATAACCCAAACCTCCGCCATTCACCATGTTACAGCCGTCTAACAGCAGCTTCATTGGTCACCAGTACCTCACCGAATCACTTAAAAAAATCCTCATTTGAACCTTCAAACCCTCCACAACCTCCCCCCACGTATCTTTCAGAGCTCCTGACTGTTGCTCCTCCCACTCGCCCCCTCAGATCCTTTTCCTCCGTTCGACTGGCTGCCCCACGATCACGTCTCTTTTCCCCGGGGGGCAGAGTATTCAGCAGCTCTGCCCCCCGGGAAACGGACTAACTTTCTCAGTTCTCCTAACATCTCAAAATTTCCCTTTTTCATCGTTCATTCAGTACATGACATTTAAACGACTGCTTTAACTGTTGACCTTGAGTGTCAAGAAAAGGGCCAAATAAAAAAATGTATTATTATTTTTATCATTATAAATTTGTTTTTATAGTCACATGCTAGTCACACAGGTTGTACGCCGGACCAAACTATGCAATCAACGCAACTTATACTCAGATTGGTCATCCACATATTAAAATGTCTAAAATTAATAATTACTCCTAAATAATTTTGTATACAGTAGTTGACTGTTGTTCAAAGTATGTTTTGCTATGGTATTTAATCTTTACAACAACACTCCTAGCCTTTTAGAGTCGCCTCTCAGCACATTATTTTGGTTTCTAAGGGAGAACGGATGTTAAGCTTTCTTGTGGAGAACTGCGGTCGGGTGAATTATGGCAAAGCTCTCAACGACCAACGCAAAGGTATTTTATGTGTATTTATTATTTATTAATACCTGAAAATGTTAACAGCCATTGTACAATCTAAAATCTTTTTTTTCTGAATTATTCACAGCTAAATGTGTAATATAGTTGTAAAAAAAAGATTTTATATTTTGATTAGAGCGAGTATTGAGCTCATTCATTTTATCAAACTTATTGTCTTTAAAGTATTTTACTGCACAGAGAAAGTTTGCTTTCTTCTTTTAACCTTTTATTTTTTGCAATGCACAGAAGGTGAGACGACCCTTTACTGGTTTCCATGGATGTGGTTTGCTCTTTCCCTCGGTCTGTATTGTCTGTTGTAACCAGGTTGTAACCCTGTCATGTGAATTTCAGGTATCGTGGGAGACATTGTTTTGAATCACTCCCCCCTGAGAGGGTTCAACATCTTCTGTTTAGATATGAAGCCACGTTTCATAAATAGGTAATCCTCAATGTGTCAAAATTTCACATAATTTATGGACGACATCAACAGACTTTCAATGATACAATGGAAATTTTGTATGAAATGAAAAACAGTATCAATTTTAAAATGTGTGTTTTATTTATTAAGTTGATGGATAAGCTGGATAATCACTAGTGATTATGCACCCAGTATTGATCAATGAATGTAGCCTAAAAACAATTTCAGAACAAATCACAACAATAAAAATAGATACGTTTCCTGTTTTAGATTAACGCACACAGCTCAGTGGAAGACTGACTTCAGATCACTTGCTGTCCCAGGATTTCTTCAAGCCAGGCTCAATGTGGACGGCTCACCAAGAGACACCTTCATCCAAATGACTGTAAATAAAGCTGTCGGATTATTTGTGTGGTCAATTGTGCCTTTTTATGCTAGTTTAGGGATTTTAACAGTGTTTGTTCACAGGGTTGGGGTAAAGGTGTTGTATTCGTTAATGGACAGAATCTCGGCCGTTACTGGTTTATTGGTCCTCAACGTTTCCTTTACCTCCCTGGACACTGGCTCAGGAGCGGAGAGAATCAGGTTACACGATCTATAAAAACTATACTGGTTTTAGTATTGTCTCCCTGTACAATTTGACTTTTAATTGTCTGTTTTTTTGTGTGTTTTTTTTTTTTTTTTGGTTTCAGATTATTCTTTTCGAGGAGCAAAGAACCAATGGGGAAGTAGTTTTTACTGAGAATGCAGATCATGGAAAGACTATCGATGTTTATAAACTGCCCTTCTGCACACTGCTGTAAAAATGTGTTCAAACCACACAGCTTTAAGCTGTTTGTGTGCACATGTAACATTCGGTGGACTTTTTTTTTGCTCTTCTAATTTGCCCAATTGTTTTAGGAATTAACTTTTAAATGTTGCAAAATCACAACTTCTTTCAAAATAATGAGATATTCTAATTTTTGTTAGTTAGTTAGTTAGTTAGTTAGTTAGTTAGTTAGTTAGTTAGTTAGTTAGTTAGTTAGTTAGTTAGTTAGTTAGTTAGATAAAGTTACAGGCGTTGCTAGACACCTCAGCTTCCTGTTGGACGAAGCGCCTGTCATCTAAATATGGACCGTGGATGACCACAGCGGAAAACCTGAACATCCTTTCACAATAAACAAATAAAAGTTGAAAAACTGTTTATAGTTGTGAAATTCGTCATTTTAAATGAAAGAAAAATGACATAGTTAACTATAGTTCTGAAAAACAAATACTATTACTTTGTGTTTCTAACTGCACTGCACGCGTATAACGATTTTTTCTGTGAACGTAAGTTTATTTTGAAATTATTTTTTTGGAAAGGGGCTTTGTGCCTGCAGCTAGCTTACCATTCAAAAAGGAAATGACACCCATATAGCTGCCACGGGAGGAGCGAAGGGTCATAGTTTACCCTGTGTCTTTTTACTTAGGAGAATGTCGTATAGAAATTCAATCTCGTAACTAAATACTGAATTTGCATGACAAAAAATCCAGCTATACCTGGAATCAAAAGCGGTTTTGTATCATGTTAGCATAGTCTGACTGACTGAGCAAACCGTTCAGTGCACCGACCGGGGGGGAGAAACTAAGGTTTATCCTTGAGGTAATTCAAAGTTTCTCGGTTTACACCTTTACACTGAGAGGCTTTTGCTTCCCCATCGACACATGGAGTCGCTCGGAGCTGTTGGCGCTGTTCTCGGATGCTCTGCTTGTTGCATCCCGGTGGTCGCGCTGCTGCTCGCCGCCTACAAACTTGGCTTATTTTACCAGCTGTTTCACCAGGTGGGTGTTCGTCTAAAATGAAAACGCATTGTTTTTACTCCACGCGTGATCGCTTTGCGGATCAGATCTGCCAGCTGACCCGGGTAAAAGGGTAAATCGAGCTCCACTGACTGACTCGGGTAAACTTTGACCAGCCTTGTGGTTTTCTCGAACAAAGGCCATCACAGCCAAGCTGTCGGGGAGATTGCACAAAAGCATGGAAGCTGCATGTGTGCACACTGTTGGGAAATGGAATTGGAGAGATAAGCCTCCAGAGAATGATAACTAAAGCATCTTTCTTTGATGCAGAAGTCCTGCTTGCACGACCTCTTTTGGGTCAAATTGCATTTATTAAAAAATAAATAAAAAACACAGATTTGTGGGATAAATGTCCTAATCTCTTCCAATCACAGCTTGCTCTGCCACCGACTTGTGATTAAGGAATCAGACCATGTTGGCAATCTAACCACATTCAGCACCTGCAGAAGGACGTGAAGAACCGGACCCAGTGCTCCTCACGCCGGTCCCTGGCTCCGTCGCACGCCGCTGCGGGACGCCAGTCCATCCTCCAACAAGCTTTTGCTGCAAGTCGGCCAATGTGGTTAGGCTGGTCTGGTGGCACAAACACGCCAAATCGGATACCTCAAGTGATCTGTCACCTCTTGCCAAACAGGAGTTCATGTTTTACTTCGAAGCCCATCGAGACGACTGTTGTTGTGATTTTGGGCTATACAAATAAAATTGAATTGAATTGAAACACTTGAGGGAAACTCAAAATAAGTCAATAATAACAACAACAACAATAAAATACAGTTGGACTTTGGCTGAAAGATTTAGGCAAATCTTTCATGGGTGCCTGATCGGCTCTGCTGCTCCTCCGACAAATCCATCCCCCAACAGATGTGGCGAAAAGAGGCTACACACTGCAACACAACACTACTGAACACATAGTTTCCTAGTTTATAGACAGCTGAAGTATTTGAAGAGAAACACTTACCTGACAAGCACAGCGTTTGGTTAAATAGCGGTTCTTTTCTAACATGTTCTTGTGGCATATTTCTGATCATGGAAGAAAATTGAGCTTAAATTTGCGTGTTTGTTTGTTTGTTTGTTTGTTTGTTTGTTGTGAATCGGGAGCAGACAAAAAAAAGCTCAACTTTTCAAGAAAGGGGGGAAAAAAGGGTTAATTTCTTATAAACACCTGTCGCTCTGCAGAAATTAGGTCCAAGTTTTACAATTTATCCTAAAACAAACAGCATAATTGTTCAAAGGCTGCATGGAATGCTTTAAAAAGAATGAAAAGATGATTGGAGTGGAACTTTAAACCTGTACAGACATTAAAAACGGTTGGAAAATTGATATATTTTTTAAACACTTTTCCCCCTTGTTCTCTTTATCTCATTGCAGACGGAGACCGAGAGCCCCCGCCATGGCGGTGAGAGCGTGGCAGAGGTCCTCCGTGCTCACGGGGTCAAGTTCCTCTTCACCCTGGTGGGCGGGCACATTTCCCCGATCCTCGTGGCTTGCGAGAAGGTCGGCATCCGTATCGTGGACACCAGACACGAAGCCACGGCGGTCTTTGCCGCAGACGCCGTGGCGCGGCTCTCAGGTGCAGGCTGACGTTTTACCCCGGGGCTTCAAATCCCAGCCGAACTTTCCACATTTCTTACATTTTGTTTTGTTTTTTTCCCTCTGGAGTTCAACGTGGTTGTGTGGCTCTCTGTACCAGGTACTGTGGGGGTAGCAACTGTAACCGCCGGCCCGGGCCTGACGAACACGGTGACGGCGGTAAAGAACGCCCAAATGGCTGAATCTCCTGTGCTGCTCTTGGGAGGAGGTGCTGCTACACTACTGCAGGTAGGTGAACGCAGATGGAAATGGGATGCGAACTCTCTGGTAGGTGCTACGCACATTTAAATGATCAATCCTTTGCACGGCAGGGAAGGGGGGCACTGCAAGACATCGACCAGATGTCTCTCTTCAAGCCGCTGTGTAAATTCTGTGCCTCCATCAGGACGGTGAGGGAAATAGTGCCGACTCTCAGAAAAGCCCTGGCCATTGCCCAGTCAGGAACGCCCGGCCCCGTTTTTGTAGAGTTCCCCATCGACACCCTGTACCCCTATCACCTTGTGTCCAAAGAGTTTGCACCGAAAACCCCCCCTAAAGGCCTGATGGGAAGTATCATTTCATGGTATGTTATTAGAGTGCAGTTCTGTTGTCATGAAATAACAATCATTGTCTGTCAAACTGATGTATAGTTGTCGTTTTTTGTTTTATTTTAATGTTTTCTGGTCTGATCACCTGCAAGGTATCTCCGAAATCACCTGAAGAACCTCTTTGCTGGAGCCTGGGAGGCCAGAGATGTCTGTCCTCTTTCTGTCCACGTCCCTCAAGCCACAGAGGATCAGGTAGTTCTGCTCCCGTGAAGCAGGATTTGAAGACAAACACATTTCCTCAGAGAATAAGATGTTTATAAAGCATCTGTTGGCATTTCCACCTTCACCAAAATCAGGTGCAGAAGTGCATAGAGCTGGTGAGTCGAGCAAAGAAACCCGTCATTCTTCTGGGCAGCCAGGTGACTCTGCCGCCATCGCCGTCTGACCATGTCAGGTGAGGCGTGCGTTTCTCATTTATCTCTCAGGTTTGCTTTCATCTATTGGTTTATTTTAAGCAGTTAAATTAGTGGAATAATATAATAAAAAGAATTAGAAAGCAGACATATATTTAACCCATTTTAGAAATAGTCATAGAAGAAAAGCGATGTAGAAGATGACGCCAGTGTCATCACTCATAATCATAAATAGATGTATTTGCAGTTACAGCACTCACATTCATTAAAGACCCACTCTGATCTTTTGATCCATTTTTAAAGTGTTTCCAGGGGTCTTTTCATTAGGATTATGTTGTTTTTTTAGCCAAAATAAAAATAAAAAAAAGTTGTTTTCTTGGACATAGTTTCTGTAGAGCGGCAAAACTTCATTAGAGATTTGCCTCTGAGTTGTGGGTGGGATCATTTCCCACTATCTATTTGTTTACGCACTCGCTAGCTTACAGCCCCTCCCACCTCAAACCTAACATTAGCGGTGCAACAGACATTCTGAGCAATATTGAAATGATACGGTTTAGATCCAGATTCCAGCTCAGACGAGGAAAACAAAGACGTTTATGAATCTGTCTAAAAGTGGATGCATCAGAATGGAGCGGAGCACGGAGCTTAAGGCCCGCCCAGCGTATTTTCCACGCCACAAATGAGCTGCGTTTTATCAATTCACAACAATTTAAATAAAGAAATCCTCAGAAATGCAATTTTGAGCTTCATTTTCTTCATATGTTAACATGTTAAAAACACCATTTTCATTGGAGCGGGTCTTCAAGTAAAATGATTGTTAAATAGGGATGATTGGTGAACACGTGAATGAAGCCGGTGTCGCTGTTAGACAATCCCAGGTTTGCTCATTGTGGTTTTTTTCGTTGCTGTAGGAAAGCTTTGGAAGATCTGGGGATCCCCTGCTTCCTGGGAGGGATGTCCCGAGGGCTGCTGGGTAAAGACAGCCCCATCCACATCCGACAGAACCGCAGAGACGCTCTGAAGGAGGCGGACTTGGTTCTCCTGGCAGGTGAAGAACTGATCAGATCTGGATTCGCTTTAAATGTGTGTCCGTTTAGGAAAAGAGTACATTTACCACCAAATCTATGAGGAGGGTTTGATAATAACCTTTCCTGTTTGGATGAAGTTAGACTTTATAAAGCAGCAAGGCTTTTTCTTCAGTCATAATTATTCTGTTATTTATGAAAGCTGATTTGTGTCTCTTCCTTTTCCTGCGTCTTGTTGGTTAGCACTCTGGCCTCTTGGGGAGAAGAACCTGGTTCCTGGTTCAGATCCCGGCTGGCACCTTTCTGTGTGGAGTTTGTCTTCTCTTTGTGCATGTTTGGGTCCAAATACCTGCTTTGTAGCTTAAATTGATGACTAACTTCTCCCTAGGTGAGACTGTGAGTGTGCAGTTGTGTTGCTCTGAGCTGAACTAGCCCCGCCTTTGCCCAGCATTCGCTGTGATTGGTTCCAGCAACCCGCCGACCCCAACAGGGATGAAGCGGGTTTGGAAGATGGCCGGATCCCATCACAGCAGAATGAACCTTGACCTTTGCGCCTGCAGGCACCGTGTGCGACTTCCGGCTGAGCTACGGCCGGGTCCTCGGCAGACGCAGTAAGATCATCGCGGTCAACAGGGATCGGTCACAGCTGCTGAAGAACTCCGACATGTTCTGGAAGCCAACTATTGCAATCCAGGGTTAGTTTCTGAACTACGGTTGAAAAAGGCTGATTTGCGTGTGTTTAACGTGTTCTTGTGGCGTTTTTCTGATGATGGAGGACTTCCGGGAAGAATCTAGCCACAGGGGTTGCAAGCCAGTTGCCTCTGTGCCGGTCCCAAGCCCGGATAAATAGAGAGGGTTGCGTCAGGAAGGGCATCCGGCGTAAAAATTGCCAAAATAACCATGCGAATCATCCACAACACTTTAGACATACCGGATCGGTCGAGGCCCGGGTTAACAACGACCGCCACCGATGCTGTTAACCTACAGGGTGTCGGTGGAAATTTGACTACTGTTGGTCGAAGAAAGAGGGGAGGCAGAAGGGCACGTGGCCAGAGAGAGAAGGGAAAAGGCAGGAACATAGGTTTGAGAATAGGGACTCTTAACGTTGGCACAATGACAGGGAAAGGCAGAGAGCTGGCAGACATGATGGAGAGAAGGAAGGTAGATGTACTGTGTGTGCAGGAGACAAGGTGGAAGGGCAGCAAGGCACGTAGTATTGGAGGAGGATACAAACTGTTCTATCATGGTGTTGATAGGAAGAGAAATGGGGTAGGTGTGATTCTGAAGGGGGAGTTTGTAAACAGTGTTCTAGAGGTGAAAAGAGTCTCAGACAGGATGATGAGCCTAAAGTTAGAAATCGAAGGGGTGATGGTGAATGTAGTCAGTGGGTATGCGCCACAGGTTGGCTGTGAGTTAGAAGTGAAGGAGAGATTCTGGAGTGAGTTGGATGAGGTCATAGAGAGTTTCCCCAGAGGAGAGAGAGTTGTTATTGGAGCAGACTTTAATGGGCATGTTGGTGAGGGCAACAGAGGTGATGAGGAGGTGATGGGCAGGTTTGGTGTGAAGGAAAGGAATCTGGAGGGACAGATGGTGGTGGACTTTGCGAAGAGGATGGAAATGGCTGTAGTCAACACTTACTTCCAGAAGAGAGAGGAACATAGAGTGACATACAGAAGTGGAGGTAGGAGTACCCAGGTGGACTACATCCTATGTAGACGAGGTCATTTGAGAGAGGTTAATGACTGCAAAGTGGTGGTAGGAGAGAGTGTAGCCAGACAGCACCGCATGGTGGTGTGTAAGATGACTCTGGAGGCCAGGAAGAAGAAGAGAGGGAAAACAGAAAAGAAGACCAAGTGGTGGAAGCTACAGAATGAAGAAACTTGTGAGGAATTTAGGCAGAAGTTGAGACAGGTCCTGGGTGGTCAGGATGAGCTTCCAGATGACTGGGAAACTACAGCAGAGATTATCAGGGAAACAGGTAGGAAGGTGCTAGGTGTGTCATCTGGAAAGAGGAAAGACGGTAAAGAGACTTGGTGGTGGAATGAGGAAGTACAGGAATGCGTCCAGAGGAAGAGGTTGGCTAAAAGGAAGTGGGATGTAGAAAGGACTGAGGAAGGTAGACAGGAGTACAAGGAAGCGCAGCGTAGAGTGAAGAGAGAGGTGGCAAAGGCCAAACAGAAAGCTTACGATGAGCTATATGACAGGTTAGACACAAAGGAAGGAGAGAAGGACTTGTACAGGCTAGCCAGACAGAGAGACAGAGATGGGAAGGACGTGCAACAGATAAGGGTGATTAAGGACAGAGACGGAAAGGTGCTAACAACCCAGGAGAGTGTACAGAAAAGATGGAAGGAGTATTTTGAGGAGCTGATGAACGTGGAAAATGACAGGGAAAGAAGGGAGGAAGAAGTGGTTGTTGTGGAGCAGGAAGTAGCAGAGATTGGAAAGGAGGAGGTTAGGAAGGCTCTGAAAAGGATGAAGAGCGGAAAGGCCGTTGGTCCTGATGACGTACCTGTGGAGGTATGGAAGTGCCTAGGAGAGACAGCAGTGGAATTTCTAACAAGGTTGTTCAATAGGATTTTAGAGAGTGAGAAGATGCCTGAGGAATGGAGGAGAAGCATTCTGGTTCCGATCTTTAAGAACAAGGGTGACACGCAGAACTGCAGCAACTATAGAGGAATAAAGTTGATGAGCCACACAATGAAGCTGTGGGAAAGAGTAGTGGAAGCCAGGCTTAGGAAGAAGGTGGAGATCTGTGAGCAGCAGTATGGTTTCATGCCCCGTAAGAGCACCACTGATGCCATTTTTGCTTTGAGAATGTTGATGGAAAAGTACAGAGAAGGTCAGAAGGAGCTGCATTGTGTGTTCGTAGATTTAGAGAAGGCGTATGACAGGGTGCCGAGGGAGGAGCTGTGGTACTGTATGAGGTCGTCTGGAGTGGCAGAGAAGTATGTCAGAGTGGTTCAGGACATGTATGAGAGAAGTATGACGGTGGTGAGATGTGCTGTAGGTCAGACAGAGGAGTTCAAGGTGGAGGTAGGACTACACCAAGGATCAGCTTTGAGTCCTTTTTTGTTTGCTATGCTGATGGACAGGCTGACAGACGAGGTAAGACAGGAATCTCCCTGGACAATGATGTTTGCGGATGACATTGTAATTTGCAGTGAGAGTAGAGAGCAGGTGGAGGAACAGCTAGAGAGGTGGAGGTTTGCTCTGGAAAGAAGAGGCATGAAGGTCAGTCGTAGTAAGACAGAATACATGTGTCTGAACGAGAGGGATCAAGGTAGAAGCGTTAGGTTACAGGGGGCTGAGGTGAAGAAGGTGCAGGAGTTTAAGTACTTGGGGTCAACAGTTCAGTGTGATGGGGAGTGTGGAAAAGAGGTGAAGAGGCGAGTGCAGGCAGGTTGGAGCGGTTGGAGGAAAGTGTCAGGAGTGTTGTGTGACAGAAGAGTGCCAGCAAGACTCAAAGTAAAGGTGTACAAGACAGTGGTGAGACCAGCTCTGCTCTATGGGTTAGAGACGGTAGCAGTGAGACAGAGACAAGAGGCTGAGATGGAGGTAGCGGAGATGAAGATGTTGAGGTTCTCCTTAGGAGTGACCAGGTTAGACAGGATAAGGAACGAGTACATCAGAGGGACGGCTCATGTTGCCTGTGTTAGCGACAAAGTCAGAGAAGCCAGACTGAGATGGTTTGGACATGTTCAGAGGAGGGATAGTGGATATATTGGTAGAAGGATGTTGGAGATGGAGCTGCCTGGCAGGAGGGCAAGAGGACGGCCAAAGAGGAGATACATGGATGTCTTAACAGAGGACATGAAGTTGGCTAATGTTAGGGTAGAAGATGTCCATGATAGAGTGAGGTGGAAAAGGATGATTCGCTGTGGCGACCCCTGATGGGAAAAGCCGAAAGAGGAGGAGGACTTCCGGGAAGAAACTTCAGATTCAAACGGCATTTCTGAGGAATTCTTTATTCAAATTGTCGTGACTCAAGAGCAACACAACCATGCTGTTTGTGACGCTGGGCGGGCCACGGGCTTCCTGCTCCGTTTCATTCCGATGCATCCACTTGCAGACAAACACATCCATGAACGCCTTTGTTTTCCTCGTCTAAACCGATATCTGGATTGAAATTGTACGGCTGGATAGCTCCAATATTGCTCGCCATTTTTGTTGAACCATTAAGGTTAGATTGGTGGAGCTGTAAGAGTAAACAGAGAGCTCTCAGCAACAGGGAGGGGAAGGAGTCAGGCTCATTCTGTCCCAATGCTCAGGCCCACAACTCAGAGCTTTATTTTGAATGAACTCCTGCTGCTCTGGAGAAACTATGACCATGAAAACAATTCAGTTTTCCTTTTAAATTTTGCCTCTGGGGACGCTTTGAAAACCGATCAAAAGGAGTGGGATTTTAAGAGACCTCTTTGGTTATTTTGAAAGTGTGTAATTTGGATTGAATGTCTTTATTTCCTTTCTCAGGCGATCCAGGTTCCTTTTTAGTGCATCTTGCCAAAGGTCTGAAAGGTCACCGCTGTCCAGAGGAATGGCCTCAGAGCCTGAAAGTCGGCGATCTGACCAAGGAAAATGCAAACAGGTGAGCCATGGGGACGACCTCTGAACACGCTCTGGGTTAGGCTTGCAGAATGAATGGAAAATGTATCGTTATCGGCATGTCAGGCTGTGCAATATGCAGATTGCAAAAGTCTGCCAAAATTGCAATAAATGCTTTCCTCAAATGTGCTAAAACAATAATACGACAGCTTGACGTATTTAAGAAAACAAATTAATCCATTTATGCATTTGACCATGGACGTCTCCACGTCGTTGACCAATCAGATGGAGCTCTTTTAAATTAGATGCTTGCCTCTTATGTAGAATAACTAATGACTCTAATCTCTCCTATATGTAGACTGAATCCAGGGGTGGGTAATTATTTTACCTCGAGGGCCACATTGGGTTCTAAAGTTAGATAGAAGGGCCGGACCAGGAGCAGATGTGTGGAGTCAGAATGATATAACATGAAATGTAGATGAAAACGTTTGGATTGAATATTATATTCTAAAACAGAATATTCTAGAGTTTTTAGTTTAAAACTTTTGTTCCCATTTTAGATCTTTTTTATTGTGAAGCCCTTTGGTACCTTCAAGGAGTTGTAAAGTGCTGAAATGAATGACACTTTAGTCATACATGATCCTTTTAATAAAATAAATAACATTATTTATGAAATAAAACAAACAACACCCTATGATTTTCAAAGGCAGAAATTCAGGAAAAATAAACTGATACACTTCAAAAAACAATAAATAACGGATCCTCTCCCGTCATAATTCCGCAGAGACTTTGAGTTCATCACACGTCTCATGTTTTGCGCAGCTGTGCTGTGTCCGGTGCGTCTGTTTCTCATCCAGTAATAATGAAAAAAAGCAATTTTCTGTTTTCTGCTGCAGCTACGCATATTTCTGCGTTACCTTTTCACCAGTCCAGAGTTCCCTGTTTATTGCAGGAGTTACGTTCTAAAAATAACCGTGATTGTTGAAATCCACGGTAGTCTGATTACAGACGTTTATGGCAGTAAAACTCCTCACTGCAGAGTTCCTACACTTTTCTCACACAGACATGAACATTTTCACACTTTTCTATTGTTTAAATTCTCAAACTTTCATAGAAATGAGGTCCAGGATCTTAGAATGAAAACAAAGATCTGATCGATCACAGATTTCTGATCTGAAGAGCTCCGCGTTTCTGTACAGGAGACACACGGAGGAGATTGATTGACAAGGTCTCCAGCCAATCAGGACACAGAACAGGATGCGCTGGTTAAAAAAAGAAGCATTATAGCTCTAATAATATGAGCTAAACTGGTAAAGATGAACTGCGACGTAGAAAGGAAAGACTGTCTTCTGTTCTGCTTGACAGAGATTTTTAGAGGGTTTCAGATCGGGACACAGACTGCAGAAGGGGGGAATAAAATGTCAGGTTTTGATCATGTGGCCAGATTTAAATTACAAAATACATGGGTCTCTGATATTGTTCAGTGGGCCGGACCAAACAGGAAGGCGAGCCGGATCCAGCCCGCGGGCCGTAGTTTGCCCACCCCTGATGTAGACTAATCTAAACTATGTAGACTGACTCTAATCTATTCTATGTAGACTAACTTTTATTTAAACTGTTGCAGTGAAATGGAAACGATGTATTTAGTCGTTTTGCTATTTGTTCTTGTATCGCAAGTTATATTGTCATCTCAGTATTGATTAATTTTGCATATGGGGAGTTTTCCTCATATCGTGCAGCCTTCTCTGCATTTAATAACCGTGTGACGTAAGCAGTTTGTTTTCTATTTCAGGGCTAAAGCCGACGAGAAGACGGAGCGGCACTTGAACCCAATCAAAGTCCTCCACTGTGTGGATGAGCTGATGGCGGAGGACAGCATTATAGTGGCAGACGGGGGCGATTTTGTTGGAACTGCCGCTTACATAATGAGACCAAGAGGACCTTTGCGTTGGCTCGACCCAGGTCAGATCCTTTGGACAGATCCATTCTGAAGAGTAAATGGATAATTGTTGCCTTCTGTCTCCACCACACGCTGAATGTCTTCTTTAAGTTGAACGGATTTGTTCTGTAAGATCATGTTTCATCTTTAATGCCAGTATTTTGGATGTTTGTGTGACCCAATCTTTGTCCTGAAGGGGCCTTTGGGACTCTGGGGGTTGGAGGAGGTTTTGCCCTGGGGGCAAAGCTTTGTCGGCCTGAATCGGAGGTATAATTCTAGGATGAATTTTTGTTGTTTTATAATGTTTGAAGAAGCGTTGACTGAGCTCTGTTTTCAGGTGTGGATAATCTATGGCGACGGCTCCCTAGGGTACAGCGTTGCAGAGTTTGACACATTTACTAGACACAAGGTAAAGTTTCAAAGTAAAATGCAGATTTACAGTACGACTAGGGGTGGGTGTGGTTAAGGTTTTAACGGTACTACTACTCTTATTGATACTGCTTATCCATCCGGTATTTTAACGATACTCTTATCGATACTTTTTGAGGACAAAAATAAATAAATAAATAACAAATTAAGAACATAAAGTGTTTTATTTCCTCATTATGCAACAACATTGTTTTTTTTTAATAAAACGTTTTACTTTATACATGTTTCCAACTTGAAAAATAAAATACATGAAAAAAGAAGTTATTTAAAGAAAAATAAACAGCAATGTTTTGAAATATTGCTGTCATGATGTAAATATAAAACAAATTAAATAAATGTTCATAGTTCATAAGATCATCCCAGAGAAAGTCTCTGCTTCAACTCCCGTAGTGAAAGCTGTGTCTCAATCTGACGCCCGTGTTTCCATCTCTTTGAAGCCAAAGCCCCTCCCCCGCCTCTCTACCTGTTCACCTGTTCATATCCTCTGCAGCTGAGAGTTGTTTTTTCTCCCCCCCTCCACTGTGTTCTATACAGAGAGCGCTAAATACGGTCATCATAGCAGCAGGTTGACACGACAGTCGGGGCGCTCTAGTGCATATTTAATTCATTTTACGCGCTCGCCGTGTACTGCCTGCACAACAGCCCCGCCCCCCGTTCACACAAATAGCCAGCCAGACTTCTCCTCTTCAGTGAGAATAGCAGAATGAATATCATTATTAATTAACGGAAAATTGACTGACTTGGTGATTTAAATATGGCAGATAACGTTTAGATCTCGTGGGACACAAAAAAATACTTCTCCAGTCCCGATAGCAGAACTGTTGAGGTCAGATCGTAACGATACTGCGGTCTGGAAGGATGTTGCCCCGGGGCTCGTTCAATACCGGAGCTCGGTACCCATCCCTACTTACGACTGTGGAATACTTTTTAAAAACTTAGCTAAGTATAATTCGGCTGCCATTTGTAGCAGCTATTTGGCCACTGAAAGATGCCTTTGCTATTTATCTGTACACTTTCACAAATCAGTTTAAAAAAGGCTTTTATTTGTCGAAAGGTTTGCAAATGTGGCTGTTTGCAGAAGTATGGCTTTCAAAATGCAACCCTAACGAATGAATTAATGTATTTGTTGTATTCCTAAGACCCCGGTTCTAGCTCTGGTGGGAAACGATGCCTGTTGGAGTCAGATATCCAGGGAGCAGGTTCCCATCCTGGGTAGTAACGTAGCATGTGGCCTCGCGTTTACAGGTAATTCTTTTTTCTTTTTTTTCTTTTTTTGCTGGTAGAAAAACGTATAGATTATTCTTGTGTCAATTTTCCAGCAAATTGGTGAGAGTGCTTCTGATTTCTCTCTTGCTGTTGAAGATTATCATGTCGTGGCCGATGGTTACGGTGGAAAAGGCTACCTCGTAGGGCGGGAAGAGGAGAGCCGACTCCGCGACATCATCAAGCAGGCTCAAAAGGAGACCAAGGAGGGCAAGGCTACACTTCTCAATGTTCTGATAGGAAAGACCAACTTCAGAGAGGGCTCTATCTCCGTTTAGTGGTTTGCTTTGATTTTAAGGTTTTATGGGTATTTTCAACAAACTGGGACATATTTAAACAAATAATTGGTACACTATCTCCTAATCAGTTTCTTATCCTTTTAAAGGTTACTTTCAAGCCGACAACCAAAGCTTTCCTAAAGGAAAGAAAAGCAAAGGGGAGAAAAACCTGCATGACTTAGAAGTCATAAGCACCTTTACTCATCTACACTGTGGCCTATCGGCTTAAAAAGAAACCTTTGTTCTGGGTTTTTTTTGTTCGGGTTTGGGTTTATGATATAACTGCTGCATTTAAAAAGGGAAGAAAACATTATTTTAGCACTTTTGATTTATAGGAGGTCTTTCTTTGTCTTTTTCTCTTTTCTGACCTTTAAACTGGGGATTACAGGTTTTCCAAATAAGCCAACAACCACGTGTGAAAGAACGGCATTGATTTAAGTTATCACACGTGACCAGTATGCCTTCTGTACTGCTCTGACGTGGAGCTGTTTACACGTCAAATGTCGAGGAACTGTAATTTGCTGCAGAAGTTTGTTGTACTGGAAGTATTTCTTTAAATGTCTCCTGCTGATTATTGCTCTGCCTTCCGATGTTTGATTGTGACTTCAAATACGTAAAAACCGTGTATACTGATTCAATCATGGATTAAATTATTATGATGTAAGATTATTTTATGGTCATTCTCTTTTTTTCCACCAAAAGCCACACTAGTAATATTTTTCCCAGAGTGCAATATATCTTTTGAACAGTAGGGGGCAGTAAAATGTTTTTTAAATGTCGTGAATGCTGACGTGGTCAAGTTAAGATAAGCTAAAAAAAAAAAAAAGCCAAGTAAATGTTGCTCTAAAATTAATCAAATTTGCTGTTCAACGGTTTGGATCAGAGATTCGGGATAAAAAAAAGTTATTTATCTTTATCCCCTCTTTTTTTCTTCATGTGTGGATCAATAATTTGCACAGAAAATAGTTTGCTATCTTATTTCATTGTGTACATATTGAAATGATTATAGTTGAAATTATAAAACTGTATATCTAAAGAAAATACTTGTCTGCGTGCTTTTCACCTGATGTAGACAGCAGTCTGCTGTACGTAACGAGGATCACCACATCATGACCTACCGATGCTGCGTTAAAGTACATCCTGTAAATCTCTTAACACAAATGCTTCTGCTCTTATGTCAGTAGATTATTGTATGAATTATCAGCTTTCCATTGCTTTCAAGACCATTGAACCCTCAGCTCGCCCAGAAGAATGACTTTAGATCCAAATTGTTTTGGTTTATCTTGCTTGGGATCCTTAAAAACAAAACAGAATAATTTGATGTCCGCATCAGAGGCGATAGCCATCTGAATCCATGGCACCTGTAGAATGCAGAAGTTGTTCGTACGGTACGTGAAGGCATCACCACAAAACCCGGCGCACGCTCGTGCAGGCGGCGACTTCAACGGTTGGAAAACTTCACATTTCCAGTCGGACAGACGGACGGACGGTCAGTGTGGCGAGCGGCTGCGTGACCCGCCGCAGCAGAGACTGTCAAAGCGGCTGTGTCACGGGGAAAATAACGTTTTTTCAGGTTTAAATTGATGAACCGACTGACTGATAACCGAGTTGGTGTTGTTGCTCTGTGTTTCCACGGCCTGAGGCGGTTTATTCTACTACTTTCTAGTGTTTGCATCCGAGTCTTGGACAGAAAAGGAGTTTGCTAGCTTAACGCTAGCTCGCGGGGACTGAGCGGAGCCTCGTCGGTCCGTCTTCGGCGACCCATTGACGGTCACTTCAAAGGTAGCTCCAACATCATCCAAAATAAAATAAAAATACTGAAGCCTCTGCGGTCCAACTTCTTCGTTCTTACGGAGAGAAAATTCCACTTTCACGAAGAGGAAATCCTGCCCAGACGACCTGAACACTGGCCGTTACCTGTCTACAGGTGAGTAACTAACCGTGTGGATGGGAAAGTAACCTTTAAACACTTGTATTGCTGTTTCTGATGGCCACACAAGCAGGAATGGTCCAGTAACTAAGTGGGTTCCAAAAAGAGACTTTTCAGTTTAATTAAAGGTCATATAAATGCTGTTTTGAACTTTTGCATTATTTATGTTCATGGCAGACTTGTGGTTTTAGCAGAATACATCCGCTGATTTATTAGTAACCGTTTAATTCCTTTTAGATTTGATGAAGACATTGATTGTTTCTTCCTGTCAGATTAAAGGGTTGGAGCTTTGGGCCTCCTAGAGCCGACAGGTGCTTGTGGGCCCTCAGACGGACTGAGGTGTTTAACATGCAAACTGCTCTCCATTGTCTCCCAGAGCTGAATGGCCTCCGCCGTGGGAGTGAAAACCGAGAAGCGACCTGCAGCTGATTCCCAGGATGCAGATTCAAATGCCAAGAAGCCCAGGTAAGCACCTGTGCAGCCGCCAGGCCGCCAGCTGTGTTCACTGGACCAAAGTTGTGCTTTTTCGGGGGATGTTTTACTGTGGGAGGAATCTGGGTCGCTCTATCTCCGCCTGCTCCTCAGGAAGCTGCTCCCCAGCCTGAAGACCAAGCGCGCCCCCGAGCTTGTCCTGGTGATCGGCACGGGGGTGAGCTCGGCGGTGGCTCCCCAGGTCCCAGCGCTCCGCTCCTGGAAGGGCCTCATCCAGGCCTTGCTCGACGCCGCCAATGACTTCGATCTGCTGGAGGAAGAGGAAAGCCGCAGATTCCAGAAGCACATGCAAGAAGACAAGAATTTGGTGCATGTGGCGCATGACCTCATTCAGAAACTTTCCCCGGTGAGACACTTTGATTCTGCCCCCACCTCCTTCCTAAACCCCTCCATGTGTTAGACGCTGGCTATTTCCCTACCAGGTATTTGGTCTTCTAAATTAAAATCCCTGTAAATGCATATTCATCTACAATTTGCACAGAAAATCCTTTAAATTCAGGGATTCATTTCAGTGAGAAAAACAACTGAAACTTTCCTGTTGGGTTTTCCAGTAAACATATTGCTCTGAAGTGACTAAATGTTTAAATTGTACAAATTTATGGTCGTATAACAGAGGAAAGATACATCATTGTTTAGTATAAAAAGTAAAATATGATTTGGATATAAGAGTATTTTGTAAAACCAGACTAGAAGACCCATTAGCTAAAAACAAAACAGCTGTTTTGTCTAGAGACTATTTGGCTCTGATTTGTGGGTGGCACTGTTGGCGTGGGGCAGCCTGCTCCCCTTGCTGGTACTGAGAGCTCTCTGTTTACAGTCTCTCCCACTAGTTTGCAGCCTCTCCCGCCCTGTTCACCCTGCCCACAGCAACACGTGTTCAAGCGTCCGCTTCCAATCAGGTCTATGTAAACCCGCTTTTCGGGGTTTTTTGCATGCAAAACTCTTGCGTTCCCGCGTGGCCCCGCACGCTTTTACAACCGCCCGTACCTACAAATGCGCTGCCATTGAACGCGTGTTTCCAGCTAAACCAGGTCGAACTGTGACCAATCAGGGACAGGGATTTGGTTGTGACGCCTGGATGACGAGCGTCAACTCAGACCCGGTGACGAGCCTGACGACATCTGCGTTTGTTTCTCAGATAAAGATCAACCAAGGCCACTCTCCTGACATGACGGTGAACCACAGTCGCCATTGCAAGGACGCGAGCAATGAACCCAACCGTTTCTGTTTCCTGCTCAATTTGCCAGATGTGCACCGCTTTGACATTTCGCACCAACCCGTATCCCTTTCCAACTGTTGGTGACGGACAAACCCCTAGTAAACAGGAGAAAAAGGAAGAAGCCCCTTCCTGCTTGTCCAGTGTGAACACCATGGGCGTTCTTGAACGCACATCAAATGCCTGGTGTGTACGTAGCTTAACATTACCGGGGCAACAAAAATGGCGAGCAATATTGTAACAATCCATCCGTACAGTTCTGATCCTGATTGCAGCTGAGACGAGGAAAACAAAGCCGTTCATGAATCTGTTCATCTACCAGTGCAGGCATCAGAATGGAGGGGAGCAGGCTCCCACTGACCCACCCAGCACATTTCTACCTCACATATATATTTCTAACGCTTTACATGTCCTCCATCATCAGAAAAATGCCACATGAACATGTTAAAAACACCCAAACTCCTCACAGTGTCTCTTTAAAAGTTTAGTTTGGAGCCAAACTAGAAAGAATGACCATAACCTGAATAAAAAGCTGAGAGCTGCAGTCAGACATGTTTAAAATGCAGTCGCAGCTGCACGCTCCAGCAAAGGAAGCATCATCACTTCTGCTTGCATCTATCAGGTGCCTCTTTTAAAACTGGTTCCTGCCGCTTCCGTAACTCATGCCTAAAAACGCAGAACTTGAAGTCAACTGAATTTGTGAGCGCTTAGCGTAACACCGAGTGCAGATGCAGCTCTGTTAAAGCCGCAGACGTGGACCCCCAACAGCAGCTGCATTGCTGCATAAACCATCAGTATTTGGATGGAATTCTCCGTCGCTGCTGCGAATCAGCCGGACTGAGTGGGACGTGGAGTCTGTTTGCATTAATTTATGACAGCAGCAGCACTCTGCAGAACCAGTTTGGTCTGGAGCAGGCAGGGCTGGCAGATGGGAGTCTTAATACCATTTGCCTCCTGTGTTAGTCATGTCTCGTCGCACCTTTGACATCGATAAAACGGGCTTTGTTTTAGCCCTCAGCCGGTCATAACAAAGGGAACAAACAGCGCTTTTATGGCTTTGTCCGACGTGTTTATTTCAGTCCACAGTCGTGCAGACACCAGCCCACTCCCACTGGCCACAGACACAAAAAAACACAGAGTGACTGGGGACGGGCACCCCCGCTGCTTGACCCCAGAGTTTTCCATTCAGTAATTAAGATACAGCAGTCAATCTGAGGACTCGGTCCCTTTCATTTAGAAAATCTACATGCTTGCTTAGTTATCAACTGCTTTAAGGTGGATTTCTAGAATAGGGGGGTTGTGTTGCACTGCAATAATTACCAAATCCCCCCTACTTTACCCTAATTGTGTCTCCTGTGTCGCCCCAGAGCGGCAACTGCTCTGCTGAGGAGAGTTTAACCCATTTTCAGGGATTTCTGCTTCAGCGGGCTTACTGCCGTCTGTAAAATGAAGTGCAGTCAAAGTAATCTGACATGAAAACCCAAACTGCAACCCCCCAGCACACACACACACACGCACACAAATCCTGTCACGTTTTCAAACCTGGCAACAGCAAGTCACATCTCTGCTGATCGATCTCTGCTCTCTGAGGCTCGGAGAAAGATTCCTGTCGTCCGACTCTGACGTGATGAAGATGAAATCTGAAGTTAAATGCATTTCTTTATTCTTTATTAAAAAAACAATTTATTTAGGCAGATCACTTTAACAGTGATCTGCCTAAATAAATACAGCCAGCAGGAGTTTGACGGATTTAAAAAAACAAACACTTTCAAGCTTAGAAGGAGAATGTAAAGGCCGGGTTTCTCTTGGCTTCTTAAATCAGCTGTTACATAAGTCTTAAGACCGGACAAGGACGAGGTGATCGCCATAGAAACGAGATGTGAATAACGATCAGCTTCCTGTGGAAAGGCCTCCCGCCGCTGAGCCCATTAGAGCAGTAATCTGTGGAGTACAGTAGAGCGTTTGCTAGAATTGGGGATCACCTTGGTCACTGCATTTTTTGTCTCCTGCTATTCTTAGCTACTGTTTGTTTTTCTTTACGACACGCTCTGCCAGGTGAGGATGAGATTTAAACTGCAGCCTGTAATCTGTTAGCAGAGGACAGGATCACAAAGGGTAATGGAGTGTTGGATGCAGCAGGCCTGCAGAGGTTGACGGATAACTTCCTGTCCGACCTAAGACCCTCGTTAAAGACCAGCTCTGATGCAAATGCTGGTTTTCACCTCTTCTTGGACGGACATGTATGAAGAAAAGAAAGCTTAAAATAGCATTTTTTATTCAAATGGTGGTGAATCAGGAGAACGTAGGAAACATGCTAGGCGGGCTTCAAGATCCATTCTGATGCCTCCACTTATAGACGAATAGATCCATGAACGTTTGTTTTTCTCGTCCGAACTGGAATCTGGATCAGAACTGCTCGCCATTTTTGTTGCATCGCTAAAGTTAGCATGGGGGTGCGAGGAACTGTAGGCTGGTGGTAGGAAACGGAGAGCTCTGTTATGGATGACGCTCAACAGAAACAATGTCTACCACTGGAAAAGCTTTTACAATAGCTCACTAGACGACTGGCGTGGATGTTTGAGTCTGAATTCCTGTCCAGAGTAGTCAGGAAAAGGTTTTGTTGATCATTGTGAGGCTTTTTGCACTAACCTAAGAAGTGTAAACTGAAAGGATTTGTTTCTCCCGCTATGGCGTCCAGAGGACGGGAAATGTGCGCTCCACCTTTTTCAAAGACTGCCTCTACGAGGTCTTTGACGACCTGGAGTGCAAGATGGAGCACGCCGGAAAGCATCTGCTGCGCTCCGTGCTGCAGCTGATGGAGAGCGGCGCGCTCGTCCTCACCACCAACTTCGACAACCTGCTGGAGATCTACGCGGCCCACCAGGACACCAAACTGGAGTCCCTGGACCTGACGGATGAGAAGAAGGTAGGCGCGCCAGCATGAATGAGCATTGATCGATACTCCCAGCTGCATCACGCGCTGTCAGCTCTTTATCCTCCAAGCAGATGCAAAGGTCACCACAATATGTGCTGATGTGAGCTTTTGTGTCTTTTTCCCATTTGTTGTTTTAAAATGTTGTCTTTTTATGTCTAAACTAGATCAAAATGTCTTTAATGGAGACAACGAATGCCTGTCCGTCTGTGAAAAAGCCCTTTTCTTATTATCATTATCTTAGTCAGACAGCTGAGTGAAGGCCAAAGGTCAAACTCTGATGTTGGAGGGGAGAGCCTGAACAGTCGTTAGTTTTCACACGCTGCTCATGTTTAAATCTGTGCTCCTCTGATGTAAGACTTACCTTCTGAAAAGATCCCATTTGTGAGAAACCGCCGGGCGCTCTGCCCCTCAGTCCTGGTATTTATGCCCCGTCTCCATCAGAGCTATTATCCGCTAGTCGCCGTCCAGCCAGAACCGGCTTCAGTGCAGTGGAGTGTTCAGCTGGCGTGTGTGCTTTTGTGTGTCTAGGTGTTGGAGTGGGCTCAGGAAAAGCGGAGGCTGAGTGTTCTGCACATTCACGGTGTTTACACAAACCCCAGTGGGATCGTCCTGCACCCTGCGGGATACCAGAACGTCCTGAGGAACACTGAAGTCATGGTGAGCGCCGACGGGGTTCTGCACGCAAACGCCTCCCGCTCCCATCGTCACCCATGACGCCTGTCCCCCACAGCGCGAGATCCAAAAGCTGTACGAGACCAAGTCCTTCGTGTTCCTGGGCTGCGGGCGCACGGTGGACGACACCACCTTCCAGGCTCTGTTCCTGGAGGCGGTCAAGCACAAGTCGGACCTGGAGCACTTCATGCTGGTGCGGCGGGAAGATGTGGGGGAGTTCAAGAAGCTGCGCGACAACATGCTGGACAAGGGCATCAAGGTCATCTCCTATGGAGACGAGTATGCTGACCTGCCGGAGTACTTTGAGAGGCTGGCCAACGAGATCTGCAACCGAGACGTGTCCACCAACGGCTGGGGTGAGGACCACCAAAGAGCGGCACATCGCTTCAGTCCACAGAAGTCTGCCGATGTCCATATGACATACACACATCTACATGACACAATCTGAATGCTCATTCAAATGAGCAAAGTTTAGCCTGACCGGGCTGCATGATGGGAGCAAAACATGCAGTGTCCAACATTAATGATCAATGTAACCATGACGAAAACAGAGAACAATAATGCATCGTTTCCATTTCACCCCAACAGTTTTATTGAAAGAAAAGTTGACATAAGTTGAAGCCCCACCCCCGATCATCTCTGGTGGTCTTTTCATTACGATGATGCTGTTTTCAGCCAAAATCTAAAGACCTAGTTTCTGAGTCTCTGAGTTGTGTTCCAGCAAAAGTAACCCTCCGCTTATATCCCATCAGCCCTTTTGTTTACACTCCCTCCCACTAGCTTACTGGGAATGAGGCGGAGCAGCAAGGCTTTGCTCCGCCCATTTAAGTTGCTGCATCACAACTTTTTCAAACGGCCTTTTTTACCTGCTCCTGACTCACCATGCTGTGAATGAAGACATCACAGAAATGTAATTTTAATCCATAATTATTTCATAAATGTCCTCCATCAAGAGAGAAATGCAACAACGTTAAAAACCACCAAAAAACGCCATTTTCACTGAAACGATTGTCCAAACAAGCCACGTCTACGCAGCAGGCAGGCCTCATCTAACAGCACCTGATTGGTCAAATACTTCAAGCTGCCATGAGACGCTTTTTGCACATGGATGAACATGTAACCCTTGTGCTATCCAAGGCACTTTAACATTGGGAGTTGGGTCATCTAGACCCACTAGACAGTGCTCTGAACCTTTTTTCTTCAATGATTTGTGATCTTCACTGGTGTCCATGGATTACATGAAATCTTTCCACCTTTATCCACCTTTGTCATGGTAGGGAGAACACGTCAATGTGAGGGGGGGGTCATCTAAGATAACACAAGGGTTAACAACAAATGTTAGCTTTACAATGAAGCCTTTATTGAAATGACTCAATGTTTAAAATTCTTCCTAGTTTTGCTAGATTTTCTGTTTTCATTCATCTTCAAATGAAAGAACCCACCTCTGCTGGGTTGTCAGAGTTCTGCATGTTTGACTGTTTGTCCTCTTCCTCCCAGGCTCTCCGTCCCAAAACGCAGAGGAACAGCAGAACGGCTTCAACTCTCAGAAAAACCTGCTGCAAGGCTAGAGTGGAAGAACGTCAAAGTCTGTAGAAACGACCCTGAAACCAAAGCTTAGTAAAACCTGAACTGCTGCTGCCTGGTTTTCAGACGTTTCTTCTCTGCTTCTCCTGTTTAGAGGGGATTCCTCTGCACACATGAAATGAACGGAGGCCTAAAAACCTTCCTTGTGTCTCCTAAAGGAAGCTGCAGGACTTCCTAAACCTCCCCGCCACATTTCAGTGCTACAACATGAATGTTACGACACTTCGGTTTGTTCTAAACAGATTTACAAGTAGCTTTATTTTCTGGTTCTTCTAAAGCAGAAAGAGTTTGTAGAGCCAGACTCAGGCGTTCCTTTTAAAAGCAGCTGCATGTTCTGTAGCTCTGAACTGACAGCAGGCTGAGAAAGCCGCTCATGTTCCTGGAAGTCCAATGTCACCAGCTTGCCACTCCTCCAATGAAAAGCTTTTTTTATATTTGTGGTGCATTTCTGGTATTTATATTTTCAAAATAAAAGCTTTTGGTATCCCATCTGTCCTCTTATTTCTGATGGGACAGTGACCGAACATCCACTTGACTCAGCATTTAGCAGCTTTATTAGGAAATGCTTACATTCTCATAAATTAGGTCAGATTTTCAGTACAACTCTCGTCTTTCTTATTGCACTAAATCAACTTAAAGGGGGCATGAATATATAGATTTCTTAGACTTGTATTCTTATAATTGAATAAATGAAAGAAACATCCTAAATCTATGGATATTTGGACAAAAATACTGTCTTTTCTAACAGAAATAAATCCATCTGCCTTCCGTGAAGCTGCAGACGAAGCCTTTCCAGTTCTCATCTTAAAAAATAAAAAGAAGAGCTTATCTGCATCTTCCAACCAAATGCCCAACCGCAGCGGTTTGTGACCAGAGCTGCCATGTTCTTATTGGATGTGAGTGAAGGCGATGAGGCACTGCGGTCGCTCAGGTCTGTACCACATCAGCATGAAGAGGAACAAACCCAGACAAAAAAGGAAAAGTCTTTACTGTGAGAGCCGGTAAGAGACAGACGGATGAGACTTCACCCAGACTCATCTGAGGTTCCTTTGTTTTTTTCTTTTTTCATTTGGCCCAAATTATGTATCCATGAAAAGAAGAGGCTCCTCTGGATTAGCTGGACGTGTCCATCAGCTGTCCCGTACTGGCAGAATTCAATCCCGTGTGGTTTGATTTGGCAGATTTTAACCAGAGAAAAGGTAGAACAGGAGGAGAAGACGGGAGACTAACACGGACGACTGGCTTCGGAGCGGCGGTAATGAGCCAGCAGAGTGCGCCGCCGCTCTTAAGCCTTCATGAGAGCGCCGACCACGGCCCGGGCGTTGAGGCTGCGCAGGTCGTTGTAGGTCTGCCCGGTGCCCACGAACACGATGGGCTGGCCTGTGATGTAAGTCATGGAGATGGCGGCGCCGACCTGCGAGGGCAAACACCGGAGCCGTCAGCTTTCCAGCCCCCGCGACATCATGAGCGGAGGACACGCCGCACACACTGAACGGGGTTTACCTTGTCATCAATAGTGTCGAACTTGGTCAGCACGATGCCATCAATCAGACGAGGCTTTTCTGACATGGAGTGGTCGGCTAAAGCCTGGTTGAACTTAACCTGTGGAGACGAGGAGCCAGAGATAAACCAGTCAGAGAACATCAGGACAGACTTGAAATGTCTTTGCAGCTTAACACGGTTAAGATAGTCCTGCAACTGTGTGAACATGAGGCTGATGGAGCAATGCTGCCCTCTGCTGGACAGTTCAGTCTTCTCAATGCATCTAAACTGCCTGTGGTCAAACAGCGTTCCTCTCACTGAAGACCTTCTAACATACAAGAAAAAGAGCTTCAGTTAAAGTTACTACAACCAAAATAATGGTATGAAAAAAATGATCAAATGTTCATATTTTAGACTAACAACAACTTTGTGTTGTTCCAATCTGAAATTCCTCAGACAGGACTAAACTCATCAGCCTAATCAGAAACACACGTCGGACCTTTAAACATGGCTTTAACTAGACCCCATAATGCAGCAGCTGCAGAATTTGTCGTCCTCTAAATGGAGCTAAAGCGGAGTAACGAGGGCTGCTGGTCTGAAACCAACGTTTAACGGTTAATATGAAAGTTAAAGACCCACTCTGATCATCTTCTGAACATAAATGATGATTAAGCTGTTAGAGGCGGGGCGGAGCGTCTGTCAGCTGTTAGACATTCAATAACGAGGAAATCGATCAGTTTATTTAGGGACGGGAAGAGAAGATTTTTCTAGAACACCGAGCACCAGCGTCTTCTAAAAACTGCGGAAACTCTGCGGTTCACTGTCAAAGTCCCGCCCGCCGGCCTTGCAGAAGGCGAGCGGTTCAAATACTGTGAGACACGCCTCCACCTGTGAGCAGATTCCTCTGGAAGAGGACATCGGAAATCCAGCCGGATCAAAATTTACTCCAAAACATTCCACTGACAAGAAGGAAAACATGCAGAGAACAGTCAGGAGACGGATTCCGGCTTTTCCTGAAGCCACACGTCCAGCCTGAAGCACAGACACCGCCTGTATGACATCATGAGAAAGGTCACGGCATGGCGGAGTGAACAGAAACGGTTCATTTATGAGGCTTGAACTTTCTGTTTTTTGTATGAATTTAAGTCTAGTGTGTGAGCGCAGCATGAGTCTGTGTGCTGCGGAAAATGATTCCAGATGAGCTAGAAGTCTTTTCAGTGAAAATAAAGGGGAAACAGAGATTTAGGTCCCGGCTTCAGACGGTAGATCTGTTTTGGTGGCATGAGGTCATCCGGTCAGGTGATTGTGAGCTCCTATGATTCTCTTACCAGCTGGTCAACTGCTTCATTGCCCACCAGAGCCTCCCCCACAAACAGCACCAGGTCAGGCATGTTGACTGCGATGAGTTTGGCCAGGGCCGTCATCAGGGGGGCGTTGTCCTGCATCCTCCCCGCAGTGTCCACCAGCACCACGTCAAACGCCTGGTTGCGAGCTAAAGGAACCAAACGCAGCTCGTTGGCGTGCAACCAGGGAAGCAGTGGATGCAGAGTCGGCGTGCGTTCGAGCGGGTCCCTCGGGGGGGAGGGGCTTTACCGTAAGCGATGGCCTCCATGGCGATCCCGGCTGCATCCTTCCCGTAGCCCTTCTCGTACAGCTGAACGACGGGCTGTCCTCCGTGCTTCTCCGGCGGGTGCAGAGCGTTCAGGCGGCGCTGATGAGTGCGCAGCTGCTCCACCGCCCCCGCACGAAAGGTGTCGCAGGCGGCGATCAGCACGGTGAAACCGTTCTCGATCAGCCAGTAGGAAATCTGAAGCGGGACAGAAACGTCACAGAGTCACAGTTCGCACCCTAGATCAGTGGTCCCCAACCACTGCGGCCCGGTCGTTTGGTACCGGGCCGCACAGACAGAAAAAATAACTTACATAACTTCAGTTTTATTTATTTTGGAATCTGAAAGATGTTTTATTTTGAAAAATTGCCCGATTCTCTGTTCCATCCGTCTATGGCTACGTTCACACTCCAGGCTGAAACGACCCAATTCCGATTTTTTTGCCCCTATGCGACCCAATTCCGATCTTTTCATGACAGTCTGAACGACACAGATCCGATCTTTTCAATTGCGACCCAGGCTACTTGGGTTTGCCGTCCTGATTCCGAAACGTATCCGATCTTTTCAATTGCAACCGCCGTCTGACCGGCCAGGCGGCTTGATTCCGAACCGTACGTCATCGATACGCAACAAACGTCATCATTCTGCGTTGAAGTAGGCGGGAACGAGAACATAAACAACCATGGCAGACGATGCTGCTGAGACCAGTCAGTGGAAGGGAAGCGATGTGACAGCTCTATTCAGGCCAAACTCCAGGGCTTTTATCGCAACCGGGCGATTTTTGAAAAAAATTCCAGCTTAATGGCCGAGCGTGGTGTTGAACATTTCCCGCAATGACTTTTTTTTTTTTTTCTCCCCTTTCCGACCGTGGTCAGAAGCGCGGGGGACCCAAGGCGGATCCTCCTCCTCCTCCCTGTTCTGATCCTTAGATTCTCCAGGATTCTCTAGAGCGGGTTAATAAAGAATCAATAGCATTTATTCTGGGGGCAACCTTCTATTACCGTTCTCCTTCCTCCGTAACACACAACATGAAGGCGCGCCCACACTGCCCCCCCACCCCCATTCTCCACCGCTGCACGCGCTCCTCTGTCTGTACTGCGCGCGCGGCCCAAACACATCCTCATTCTACTACAGTGGGTACAAACGATTTGCAAAAGATCTCCACTGTTGACATCCATTGTTCACGTTGGCTCCGCAAACAACGAGTGACGTCGTTCACCGTTGAGTACTCTTCAGCGCATGCGGGTCAGTTTTGGGTCGTGTCACGGTCACACTGGAGACCACAAAAGTTCGGATTTACTTCGAAATGTGAACGGTCTAGCAAACAATTCGGATTTTTTCAAAAAATCCGAATTGAGCATTAAGCCCTGCAGTGTGAACGTAGCCTATGTTACTCTTGACGCTGGCCAAGGTGCTCTTTTCAGTCACATGACAGGTTACCGCCAAAATAAAACCCAGGAGCTGGCAAAATGAATAAAAAACAAACGACTTTGGAAAGTTTCTTTGCCAAGGGGAAAAAGGCCCAGCCAGGAGACAGAAGAGCAGCCTTTGACTCCCCAAAAAAAGAAAGCTACATTTAATAGACAGCACTTCTTTGTTGCACCATGAGTGTGAGAAGGGGAGAGGATGATGAGACCTGTGCGATGTACAATGTTATGCATGTCAAAATAAAAGCTCAGGGTTCGTCTTGTCATGACTTTGTTCCTCCTTCATCGTAGCGTAGCGACAATTATCATCAGTCTACAATCTCAAGACCGGTCCGTAAAAACTGTGTGTGACGTCATACCGGTCCGTGGCGTTAGAAAAGGTTGGGAACCTAGAGCCTTGACGTGCCGCCCATCATGCGTCGAGTCCAAACCCACCTTTGCCAGGTTGGTGGACTTTCCCACTCCGTTGACTCCACAAAAAGTGATGACAAAAGGCCGGCGCTGGCTCTGCGCCTCCATCACGTCTCTCAAAATGTCCACTCGCCGCTTGGGCTGCAGGATCTGCACCAGCGAGTCCTGCAGGGCCTGCTTCACCGTTGAGGCCACCGCTACACACACACACACACACACACACTTTAATTAGGTGATTACAGATCAATCATTACAGGGTTCCTCTTACTATATTGCAGAACTTTTTAATCAAATGTTTGTTTTCTTTAACAGTGCACTGTGTTCTCCGTCCTGATTGGCTGTTGCCTTGTTAATCACAGGAACTGTACAGAATGTCTTCACCAGATCTACAACAACCTTCCACTGCCATCACACCTTTGGTTTCATTCCGTCATCCTGGACTCTGAAGGTTTGAGCTTTCAGAGTTTCAACGAGAGAGAAACGTGTGAAAATGTTCCCGTCAGAGTTTTCCAGCCTGAAATCCTCTAGGATTCTAGTTTTTAGGACATAACTCCTAAACACAATAAGCAAAGGACTACAGAAGATGCATCTGTGTTTGTCACAATCTAAGGAAAATGTTTAAGTTGATGTCAATGATTCTTTCTGTGAAGCAGAAACCCTCAAAAACCCAAGAAATGTTTTTGTTTTTTTAAGTTTCGATGTAAAAATTAGGATTAGCAATTTTTAATCAATCCCAAAATAAAAAGTTGAAAATATAATAAATGGGAAAAAGCTGTTAAAGCTGGCTATGTAGCTGGAGTTCATAAACAGGTAGAGGTATAATAGAATGGTCTTACCTTACACTAAAAGTCAAAACATCCTTCAATTTGTCCTGAATATTTACATTTGAATTTAAAAAAGTGTGAAATGACACTTGATGTTGAGGAAAATGAACAGAAACCTGCAGTGGGAACTCACTGGTGAACGTGCCCATCACTTTGCCCTCCAGTTTCTTGGCAACAGAGTCGCACAGCTGGGAGGCAATTTCGGCCGCGACATTCTTTGCTGTGAAGTCACAAAAGCAAAACGACTTTATTGACACCTGTGTGTGTGTGGGTGGGGGTGGGTGTGTGTGTGTGTGTGTGTGTGTGTGTGTGTGTGTGTGTGTCCGCCTCCACGCCGGGCAGAGCTGGCGCCGTGAGAGGAAAACGCACCGATGAGATGCTCCTTCATCTTCTCCAGCACCGGCTCCATGTCCTCCTGAGACAAACTCTTGGAGCCCACCAAGCCCTTCAGCATCCCAAACATTCCCCCAAAGCCGCCGCCCTTTTTGGAGCTGGGGGGGAGGGGCAGACAAACCGGATGCTTGTTAGCATAAAAGCTGAAACCTGGCATACATAGACAATCAAAGACTGGGAATACCTTGGTTTGCTTGCTTCGTTGACCACTACCTCCTCCACCTCTTCTTCCTCGCTGGACTCATAGTCCACAGGAAGCAGGTCTCCCTTCATGGAACTTTGCTGAATTCCCTGGAATAACAAACACAACGGTTCTTTTGGAACAGTAAAGGAGCTACCTGTTCTGTGGAGGTGAAGCGAGGTCCCACCAGGTCATTGTGTGCATCCAGGTCCTTGTCGTTAACCCCAGGAGAATCTCCGTTCTTGGCGCTGTAGTCCAGCTCCTTAGTGTTTGTGCCGCCGTTGTCCCAAACCCGTTTGGTTTTCCCCCTCGGCTTCTGAGGCTTTGGGGACTTACTGTGGACGTCATAAAAGGACAGAGGAAGAGCTGCAGTCAGTAACGACGGAAACGGCGTTTCCTGCATGCATGAACAGACGGAGAACTGAAACTTCTTCTCCTTTTTAAATAACTGATGACCTCATGCAGTTAATTCAGCATCTTTGTCCTCCTCCATGAAAGTTCTGCTTTTCTCACCATCTACCGCTCCGACCATCGAGCCTTTTCTGTTGGAACACCCTCCTAAAATAGCCAGAATCTCTCCTCAAGTCATTTTCCTCATCCAGATCCCAACTCTGTTCATTCTGGGCGCTATTCCCATCTATGCAACTTCAATCAACTCTTTCACATCCCCATCCTGCATGAGTATTGGTCCATGCAATGGACTGTATAAGGGGACTGGGCTGAGTGACCCCGCCCCCCTGGCGTCCAAACAGGAAGTACCTGCTGGTTCCAAGAAGCCAAAATCCCATTTCTATAGAGAAATAAACAGCTGTTAGTCAGTCAGTATAACCATTCTTGTTCCAATTCCATTTTGTTTACATGTTCTTGGTAAATCTTTATTTAATGACACATCAAATGCCTCAATAAAAATATGTGGTGCCTTCTGGCCCCCATTTGAAGCATTTTAAAAGACAGATTTTCAAGTGAGGTGGACATCCAACGAGCTCACTCCTGATTGGTGAGAGTGGTTGCCATAGAAACGATGACTCAGACCGACTCGGAACCAATGACTGCTTACTGACGATTTCTGGTTCCAACACGGCGACGGCTGCATTGTGAAAAAAGGGGGCCTGAATTGACCTCATTTGGTTGAAGCTGGAAGATGACATCACACTCAGTCCAGTCCTCATATCCAGTCCCTGGTCCACACGTGACCCCATGTGACCTTCTGCCATGACCGTTATAATTCCCTCCCGTTGCAACGTCTGTCCTTCAGAAACCCGACTATCGGGATCAGAGTTTTTCAAAAAATAGATGTTAAAATTCAAAACTTAAAACTGTTTTAAACTTGAAAGTATTCATTGTAAACATGAAAAAAATGACGGAACATTTAAAATAAATAAATAAATGTGAGGAAATACTGAAGACTTGAAAAGGAAGGAAAACACCTAAACCTGTTGGCAAATGAAAAACCATGGATTTGGAACAGCTGCTGTTTTGTATCTTCACTTGTTTGTTTTCCGTTTCTCTCCCTCTTCCCCCTCAATGTACAGTTTCAAGTCAGACTTTTGGCTTTGGGGGGTTCAGCCCACCTTTACGAGGCGGTGGGACCGTGTGCCCGCTGGCTACAGGGGACACGGCTGACATTAGGTAACAGAGGTTCTGGTGATGTCATTTCAGCGTCTGTTGTCGGCGCTGCTGGTGTCATCGCTCCTCTGACGTGGCGTACAGCAGCCACAATGCTCCCCCAAATGCTGTATCGAGTTATCTTGTATCAAATTCCCGAGATCTTCCTCCGTCCGTTCTACAGTCGCCTCTTTCTCAGCGCGGTTGGGGGGGGCGGAGCCTAAACTCTGGAACGCCCTCCCTCCTCGTATCCTTAACACATTGACGTCACTTTACATATTCATGCTGAAAGCCCATCTGTCAGCACGTCGTCGTACAGCTGCTGTATGTTCAGTCTTATCTCTCGATATTTTTCAGCTTTATCTTGTGTGTTTTGACTGTCTTCTTTTTTTTTTTTGCTCTTTTTGACCTCATTTTCTCCGTTTGAAAAACAATTCCATTTATTTAACTATAATTATGAAGTCACGTGAGAAAGTTACATATAGATCAAGATTTAAATTTGTTTTTTTTAAAGCTTATTAATGCATTAACAGTGATTTTAAATGCATATGCTGCCAGAATAAAATGATTTATAGAAAATTGTCCAGAAAAGAACTAAATAATGGCAAAAAGTGAAAGGATTCAGAAAAAAAACCTGCTTATTATGTTCACATGGATTGAAATAAGTTAAAAGTAATTTCTAAACAGGAAATAACAGAGAAAAAGCAGCAAAAGGACAGAGTGGCGTGTGAATGTGCTGTTTTCTTTTTAGAAGGCAATAAAAGCTCATGTTGAAAGGAATGATAAATGAGACTTTTCATCTAAAGGGGAAGCTCCTGCTGAACCTTTATAAGTGTTGCTGCTGAAATGTTGATGGTTAGAGCTCTCACCTGCTTTGAAGAATTTACTATTCATTTTATAAAAGTACAAGACAAACTCATGTTAAAAAAACAGAAACAAGCAAATCTAAAGGTACAAGCATGAATCCCCTAAAGGACCGGATCCAAAATGAAATGAAGCTGAGGCGTGTGCTCAGAATGGAAATGTCTAAATAGTCAAACTATGCGGGAGGCTGGTGGAAATGAGGGGGGGGTTGTGTCATCACCTGGGTTTTTCAGTAGGTCCTGCTGTGTGTTTGCGGATGAATTCCTCCCTCTTCTTCTGTATGATCTCCTCCGGTGTCAAACCCTGGTTCCCGTTCTGAACCGCCTTTTGGGCCGGGGGGGAAGGTTTCTCCACTTTGGCTGGCTCGGGGGCAGGAGCTGGATTCAAAAGAGAGAAAAAAGGGTGTGTTAGAAGAAAAGAAAGAAGAAAAAAGCCAGTACTATGAAGTGAAACTTACGCTCTTTTTTGGAACTTTTACTCTTCTTGCCGCCCTGCTCCTTGCCTTTGTCTCCACCTTTCGTCTCAATCATGGACTTCACAGTTTTTTTGGATTTCTCAGACTCCTGAAAGGCCCGCATGTAGGTGGTGCTCCGAGTCCTGCTGGTCTCCTCCGCCTCCCTTGTGGTGAAGAGTTGAGGAAAGTTCAGTAGAAGATCCCAGCGGGATCCATCCTTCTGAGCTTTTATTGAGACAGGACGGTTTTAAAATGCTCCTTGAATTGCAACAATGGCTGCCGAAGGAAAAGTAAGTTTGACCGGAGGATTCCTGTTCTAAACGCTACAGGCTGATGGAAATGTTGCCTCGTGTAAAGAAGTGCAAAAGGAGATATTGGGGCATCTGTGATCATTATGTTAAAGTATATCATAAAAAGATTCCTCCAAGACTCAAACTAGTTAATCAGAGCAGATTCTTTGAGATAAAAGCTCCCCTTTCTACATACATTTGAGATTACATCTACTCTGTGGTGCGTTTGACTTTAAAATATTTTCCTGGACTCCGGTGTTTTGGAAACATAATGGATGAAAGGGAAGTGGCACAGGGAAAAGAAAGATGTGAGCATTTGTGGACTTTTCTGTGGAAGCAACACAACAGCTGGTAGATACGATGACGCCATTCTGAAACAAGTTGAACATGAAATGTGAAAAGATGGACAACAAAGACACAAAATGTGCACTGTTGTCTTTAAAAAAAAAAGAAAAAAAGATTGGAAATTAAAAATGTGGTAAGTTCGGGTTTCTTTCTATTCCAACGTGCTTTTTAGAGCAGAAAAGTTACTTCCATCACTCCAGTCCAATGCGTGGAAACACTATGAGTTCAACAAAGTCATGTGACCATACGGGATGTAGGCGGTCGTGGTGCAGCGGTAGGGGCGGACAACGGGTTCGATTCCCGCCTTGCCCACATGTGTCGTAGACAAGTAAACGCCATTTACAATTTAGAATGTTCTACTAATGCTCCCTTTGGATTCTTTGGATGTGGAAAAACAACAGTGGGCGGAACTTTAGGAAACTAAAACGTGAACGGATTGGACATTTATTCTTGGTCCTGTTCTATGTCCACGCCGGTAGGGCGGTCGACCCATGATCAGCCGCCACCAGTGTGTGAATGTGTGAGTGACTATAAAGCACTTTGGGCCTTGTAGGTAAAACAGCGCTATAAAAGTACACGCCATTTACCATTTGTTTACTTGTCTGTTTGTACGCATATTTAATTTACAATTGATTATCATAAGAAATCCAAGGAATATGGAAAACTTCCCTTTTACTCTTCAGTAGCAGGTATTTCTCTCTGAGTCACACTGGATGAAGATAAAGATGTTCTAGATCCTTTTTAGGTCAGTGAATCGCATCATTCAAAATGAACCATAATCGACTATTATTCGGATCAACAACCACAAATTATGATGACTTGAATCGTTATTGAACTGAGTCTTTACAGCCCTCCTGAGAACTACAGTTCCACCAGCGACAAAAACCAACTTATAGCTGGTTTAAATCTACAAGTGGACGTGTGGAACATTAATATCCATCCCTGTGCAGTTTCTTATTCATCCAGGTCACGTGATTGCAGGATTTCTGAGAATCTGCGGCGAACATCCGCCAAGTATCAGCCAGGGAATGAAACAGCTGAACTTGACCCACCAGACATTTATCTTTACCTTAAAATCCTCTGGAAGTCGTCCTCAAACTCAAAGCTGTTGTTGAGAAGCATCAGAGCTCCCTTCTGCACCAGCTCATTCTTGTAGCGATCCCGAAAACGAAGCTGAACATCATCTATAAACTTGTCCACATAAGTCAGCGTGAGGATATTTTGAAAACCCACCTGGAGAGAGAAAATAAACACAGATTGTTGGTTCATTCATGACTGTACAACACCTGCGTTTGGCCGCATTTCTCAGCATGTTCCTGTTTGAATCCGATACTTACCACAAAGATCAACTCAAATTCATTGTCCAGCTTGTATTTCAGACTTTGCCTCTCATGAGTGAAGGAGTTGCTCCCACTTCGCTCCTTCAAACATCATGAAAACACGCGTCAACCACAACCGAACACGTTCAGTCACTCTGGCAGACAATACAACAACTCCAACAGTTTGGCAATCCGCCCTCACCCAAAATTAGTGGTTTTGTTTACTAGCGTTACGCAATAAGCTAGCTAGCGCTAGCCTAGCATTAGCTTTCAGAGACTAAATAAACCAAAATGAGTACCTCTGACGGGAATAACCTGACGGGCCACTCACCTGGAGGATCACCGAGCGGATCAACGCGTTGACCGGCCCCGTGAAAGACTCTTTGACCCCGGCACCCTGAAAACACCACAACACTATCCCCCCTTTGCTGAAGATGGTGAAGAAATCCAGCATCTTGACACCACGTTTCTGGATTAAAAACACACAGACAAGAGGAGACAACGTTTGAAAAACCCGCCGTAGATAACGGTTCCCGCACGCAGCTGCCCTAGAATACCGGTCAAAACTTACCAGATAAAATAAGAAAACGAATAATAAATATCCCACGACACCGCACCACACGCCGGTGCAATAACTGTTTTGGACACGTCAGGAGCTACAGCCGGAAGTGACGCCTTTTTCCTGCTCCCTCCTTCCTCCACCAAATCACGCGCCTGCGCAGATTGAATAACCACAAAAGTAAACGAGGGAGTGTGGAGAATAAATAAATCTGTGCCTCAAAGAACCACGCGTTTCTCTAGGGCCACTTGATGGCTAATGGGGATATTGAACAAACAAACAAGCACATACTTATATATGTGTAATACAACAGATTTTTTGTATTTATTGTGTATATACCATTACATTATTCTTCTAAATTTGAAAACCCAAAGCCTCCTTAACATTGCCTTTTAGGAATGTCTAAGCAAATATTTAAAGATTTTGTGTATATTTAATTTGTTTATGGGTGAAAATTTTTCAAACAATGATGGCACAATGTTTAGTTTAGTGTTTGAAACCAACATTTTTGTACTATTATTTTATTTGGATCCATGGTTTCACTGTTCTTAAAAGGAGCCAAATCAATAAAGCAACTTTGCATGTTTAGTACGGTACCCTTAAAGCAGGGAGCCCTTAAAGCAGGGGTGTCAAACATACGGCCCACGGGCTGTATCCGGCCCACCAGATGGCTCAATCCGTTGTAGGTACCATAACCGTTCTGCCTGGAACTTCCTTTCGGGTCCTTTCGCCTGAAGGTAACATCACACTACGGTAACCCCACTTGGACAAACTACGTAGCGTCGATATCTGCTCGGGCTTTACAAATTTTCATTTCACTTTCCCTTTTGTAACCTAAAGTTATTTTCCCTCATAAAAAGTGTGTGACAATATTCTTTGTAATTTTTGTAGAGATTTTGAATAACAATCCGCTTGTTGTTCCAGTTTAAGTTCAGCCGTGGATGAAAATGTTGTTGGCAAAGCTAAATGTTGTTCTTACTGGTCCGTTTTGACAATAATAAAGCACTGGGTGAACGGATTAAAAAAAACTATACACCAACATGTAGGGCGTTTCATCTCTGCCATAAAGTGAAAGGGCGTAAAGACAACTGAGCGGGCGTATTCAGGAACTGAACTGCAGGCGCAATTCTAACCGAGCGACCCCGCATTTTAGAACTGCAAGCCTCAAATCCTAACTGAGCGGTGATCCTGGATGTTCACTTCCCCTTTGCGCCCTCAGCAGGATTTGCACGCAGTGTTCAGGGGTTGTGTTTTTCACTTGGGGGCAGGAACCTTTCTGGTTGATCTGATTGGCTGCAATTTGCATGTCAAGTCGGGCGAGGCAGCGGGGCGGGATTTTCTTTTTGGGGCTTTAAGGCAAGGCAAGGCAAGTTTATTTGTATAGCACAATTCGTACACAAACTAATTCAAGGTGATTCACAAAACAGAAATATGCATTAAAATCACAATACATCATATAAAATAATCAACGTAAAATTTACTTTAAAAGAAAAGAAAAAATTTGAAAGGAAGGAAATGAAAGAAAAGTGCAAATAGGACCTTTCAGTCATATACACAGCTAAACAGAAATGTTTTAAGTCTAGATTTGAACATGAACACCGAAGAGGCCTGTCTTACGACTTCAGGGAGGCTGTTCCAGAGTTTAGCTGCAGAATATTGAAACGCTGATTCCCCTTGTTTGTTCTGACTCTGGGAATCAACAGGAGGCCGGCCCCTGAGGTCCTCAGAGTATACGAGATGGTTCATATGGCACTAACATGTCAGAGATGTACTTTGGTGCGCGGCCATGGGGAGACTTGTACACAAGCAGAGCTGCTTTGAAGTCTATTCTTTGAGGTACAGGGAGCCAGTGCAGAGACCTGAGCACAGGACTAATGTGATCATACTTCCTGGTTCTGGTCAGGACTCGAGCAGCAGCATTCTGGATGTACTGAAGCTGTTTTACAGCTTCAGTACATCCAGAACCTTCAGTACCTTCAGTACCTTTGGAGAGGCCGGTGAGCAGGCCGTTACAATAGTCTAACCTGCTGGAGACAAATGCATGAATAAGTATCTCCAGGTCTGGCTTTGACACTATGTTTTTGATTTTGGCAAGGTTTTTCAGATGGTAAAATGCCGCTGATGTCACTGACTTGATATGGCTGTTAAAGTTCAGGTCAGAGTCCATGATTACCCCTAGATTTCTGACTTGATTTGAGGGTTTAAGAGACAGAGAATGAAGGTAGCTGCTGATACTTTCTCTTTGTTTCTGTGGGCCAAAAATAATAACTTCGCACTGATCTGTTGGAGGCAGTGGCTGAGTGAATCCACCGGCCCATATTCACCTGTTGTCAGTGACACATAGATCTGAGTATCATCTGCATAGTTGTGATAAGATATGTTATTACTGCGTATTAACTGCCCTAGTGGCAGCATGTAGAGGTTTAACAGAAGGGGTCCCAGGATCGATCCCTGGGGCACACCACAAGTCAAGGCCATGTAGTCTGAGACACAACTCCCAATTTCAACAAAGTATTTCCTGTCTTCTAGATAAGAATTGAGCCAACTAAGGGCAGATCCAGAGATGCCAACCCAGTCTTGGAGTCTGTGCAAAAGGATCCCATGATCAACAGTATCAAAGGCAGCGCTCAGGTCTAGCAGGATTAAGACAGAGACTTTGCCATCATCAGTGTTCAGGCGGATGTCGTTGGTTACCTTGATAAGAGCAGTTTCTGTGCTATGATGGGGTCTAAAACCTGACTGGAAAACATCAAATGAATTGTTTAATAAGAGAAAATCAGTCAGCTGTTGGTAGAGAACTTTTTCAAGGACTTTTCCTAAAAATGGCAGATTAGAGATAGGTCTGTAATTATTCAGTACAGTGGGATCAAGACCGCTCTTCTTCAGGAGAGGTTTAATGACTGCAGTTTTTAAGGCCTCTGGAAATATTCCAGATTGAAGAGACATGTTAACTATTTGAGTAATTGATGGCAACACACTGTTCAGGGCAGACTTTAGAAATCTAGTGGGTAACACATCAAGGCAGCATGTAGACGAGCTCAGACGGTCTCTTGGACAGTTTGGTCAGTGACAGGTACAAAGTGAGTCAGCTTAGAGTGAGTAGGTGGCCGTTGGATAGTTATATGTGTTGTGGAGTTGATGGCTTTTTAATGCCCTGAACCTTGTCATTAAAAAATACAGCAAACTCATTATATTTAGGTGTGCAAACCAGTTCTATTGGTAGCTGGGTTGGAGGGTTAGTTAATCTGGTTACTGTTGTGAACAGGACACGAGAGTTACTGCTGCAACTTCCAATGATTTCAGAGAAATACCTTTCCCTTGTTCTGCATAAGATCTGGTTGTAAGCGTAAAACTCCCCCTTACATTCCATAGTGAACCTGGAGTTATGACTTGCGCCACTTTCGCTCAGCTCTGCGGCACTGTTGTTTCTGTGCCCTGAATAATAGAAAAGAAATGGCGGCTGTAACGTGGATTAAAAAGGTAATAAATGCAGGGATTTTCACATGAGAAAAATTTAACAGCACAAAAAACCCGCTGCACTCTCTTACCTTGGTTATGGGTCGTTGGTTAAGGTTTTAAGCCACGTTACATCCGCCGTTTTTTCTATTAAAGTCTCTAACACTAACAGGGGGGGCCAAAAATTTTGACACAAAGAGCCGACATTTCTAACTGTGATTGTCAAAGAGCCACACCACGCACTGACCTGCCAAGACATTAACACACAAACACGCAATTAAAGCCATATTATTTCCCATAACCCCCTCCTCTCCTTACAATACAACAGGACTGGATTAAAAGGCGCCGTTTCAGTTATGGGTCTTTTTTTCTTTATTTTAACGTCAACACACATACCGGTGAAACGTGCATGCTGGTGTGTGTTTTACAAAGGCAGCGAGCACAAAACTGAGTTGGTTGTGATTTATTTTTTATTTTTTCAGTCATCAATCAGCGTCCAAAAATCCATCAAAGTCCTCATCTTCTGCATCTGAAATGAACAGCTGGGCTACATTTCAAACATGCCAGATTCACTTTGGTTATCGTCAGAGTCCATCTCTTTGCCGTGCGGCTCCAAAGAACAGTGCAGGCAGACGCATCAGCCCAAGCTTCAGTCCTGCAGTCCAAAAGTGTGGCGTAACTCGCCCGGCGCTGCCTCCCAGTAAAAGGGGGGAGGATGGACAGCTTTTCACTGTCATCTGCTGGAAGTTGCTGCGCTCGATTCGATCTTCCAACACATGCAACCTCGTTTCTGTTTCTGTGGAAACTCAGCTGCTGCTGCGTCTTCTTGTCTTGTCGGAGTTGGTTTTCCAGCCTCCTCACTTGCGTACCATGGATTCATCATTTTAAATTCTCTGGCAGCAGAGGTTCGATAAGTTAGAAAGATCTTCACAGATTCGGACTTCCGGCCCCAATAACTCTTCTGGTCAACGTTCAAACGTGTCAGCAAGTATCTCAATCATTTTGTATTAACCCAGACAGTGAACCACAAATGCATTTTTGAAGAAGAAAGATCGTTTTTTTGCCTTTTAATTAGAATTGTTCGCTTCAAGCTGTGAATGCAGAAAGAGCAGAGTGCCGGCTGCCAAGGGACCGAACTGCAGCTGCTCTATTCCCGTGTTCCTCCACGTAGCTGATAGCTTTCAGTTTAAACTGTGCTTCATAATCGTGTCTCTGTGCATTTCCAGGGTTTCCAAAACAAAGTTCTTCCGCATTATGCTCATATCTGCACCTTTGTACTATGGGGGGTGTCTTCTATCACGTCCTCACTTCTCTCCGTAGCGTTCTCATGCTGTTCTCTCCTGGGTTCTCTTTACCGAAGTCACACAGCAACACATTAGGGCCGCTCCGTACATTTTGGAGAAAATGTAAGACTTATGTTCGCCTTATGGTTGTGAAAGTATACGGTATATAGAAAATATGATAAAAGGCAGAGAGCTCAAGCAGCTCAAGAACGGTCTGTGAGGCCCTCCTGCTTTGAAAAATGAAAGTCCCGCTCCGCTGCCTCGCTGAATTTGACCAGCAAATTTTGGCCAATCAGATCAACCAGAAAGGTTTCAGCCCCCAAGTGACAAAAACGCCCCCTTAACACTGAGCGCAAATCCTGGAGAGCGCACAAAGGAGAATTGACCGCGCAAGATCACGGCTCAGTTAGTATTGCAGGCGTGCAGTTGTAAAATGCGAGGTCGCTTGGTTAGAATTGCGCCTGCGCGATTGTAAGGTTCCTCACTCAGTTCCTGAATACGCCGCTCAGTTGTCTTTACGCCCTTTCACTTTATGGCAGCCATGAAACGCCAGACATGCATTCAATAATAATCATAGCAATAATAAAGGCATGTTTAGAAGACAATTTCGCTTTATGTCGGAGCTCTGTGTGTTTACAACAGACTTCATAATATCTTCTTCTATGGTCGTATCATAATTTGTCCAGACCCATCAACATCTGACACGTCATTAGACCAACGTACAGCTAATCACATAATGTGACATCAGCATTAGTCCCTGGACCCAGAACGGAAGTTCCAGGCTGAACGGTTATGGTAGCTACACCGGCCCAGTCATGAAGAGTAAATATAATAAGGATGTTTTTAAAAAGAAAAAAAAAGGAAGACAAAAAAAAGCACATTTCTAGTCCATTCCTTTGGCGAGTTATGATTTTCTTTTTTAAAGAAATAACCAAAATGCACAATTCCGCCACTAAGGGGAGCAAAGGAAAAGGAAAACAGGTGAATCAGCTTATCTCTGCAGGTGCCAAAAGCTAAAACTTACAGCTCTGCATCTGGGTGAAATGCAGTTTGGTTCCCCGCGAGCCTCACCGCTGTTACATTGCTATAAGATTGATCAGTAGTGACACCCTAATGACCAACATGTCAAAAAGATAAAAATGTTGAAGTGAAGTGCTTATCTTTCCAGGAAAAATGGAAAGAGTTGTATTTGTTAACAGAGCTGCATGCAAAACCCGCATGCTTGTATGTCATCAACAGGTCTCAGTGCTCGAAGAATATAACATTCAGCACCACTATGAGACTCACCATAAAGAAAAGTTTCACCATTTGGAGTTAGGAAAAGAGAAGATTTAGAAACCATTGGCTGGACTGAAGAACAACCGTCTGCATTTACCACAGCCGTGACTCAGTGATGGAGCAGTGACAGACACCCTTTTGCAAACAAGTTGGAGCAAACATCCAAACCATTTTCAGATGATGAATTATTGAAAAAAATGCTGAAAACTGCAGAAGTCTTGTGCCCCAAAAAGCAGTCGACCTTTGCCAACATAAATCTGTCAGGGATTATGATTGCAGATACAACATCTCTGAGGAGACTTGGCCGCCGAATGAAGAAATCCAGTCATTCATTGCATTTTTGGTCTATAATGATGAAAGCACCAACATCACAGTTATATACAACTGTGCCTATTAACTAGAGGTGTTAAAGGGACGTCACGGCAGAGTTTCTGGAGTTGATGGACACAACAACAGCTGATGACATAGTCAGCTCTCTAGTTACTGCACTGGACAATGTTAGAGCGAACTGATCACTGATGTCAGTCTGGTCACTGATGGTGCCCCTTCAAAGGTCAGGAAGAAGTCAGGTGTTGCTACAAAATTCAGACAGAAACCAGGAAAGGATTCTTGGACATTTCATTGTGTTTTGGACACTTTAATGACAGTAAATGTGTTTCTGCACAGGATCTGAATCCTGATATTGATGGACGGGTGAAGTTTCAGGAGAGAAAGGAGGTTAACTCCAAATTCTTATGTTCACAAATGTTTACAAGTTTCGTTTAGTTTAATTTTTCATTGATTTTCAAATTTACATTTTAGTAAGGGTATTTAATTTTTTTCCGTAGCCCCTCTTGAGTTTATAATTGGTATTGCTTCAGTGTCAGATGTGAAATATTCAGTCTGTATAACATTGAATAAACCAATATTTTAAAGTGAAATGCATTTTATTTGAGATCCATTGGCCTCTGTGAATGAATGTATCATAATAAGGGATTAGGCTACCATGTTCGTTGAGGCTTTTTTTTCCAACTGAGTAAAAAAAAAAAAAAGCTATTTTTCGTTTTTATGTTACTGCTCCAGCTCACTTGTGATCAGATGGGTTGAATGTGGCCCCCAAACGCAAATGAGTTTGAGACCCCTGATTTAAGGGACATCGAAGTAAAAAAAAGAAAGAAACTATGGCTGTGTCTGGATTCCCACCCTAATCCCTAACTACTAAAAAAACTATATAGTGTGGGACTTCTTTTTTTTTTTTTTTTTTTTTTAGCTTGTCCTGTCCAACAGCTGGGCAGACAGACGAGAGCTGAGGGCCTCTTGTGTTGGACATATTTTGCTTTAACAAGAGGGGTTATTAATCTTCTGACAAACCAAAGGTATGTCTGAATAAACCCCTTTTGTAATTGAGGCCAAACTTTATTAATTTCAATCATGTCTGAAAATCTTTGGTGTTGGACCGGACGGAAAAGGAAAGAGGGGAAGAAGAGAGAGGGATAGTGGCGCAAGTCATATAGTGTGGGACTTCTAGTGCCGTGGATTTTAAAAGCAATTCGGACACCATGCTCACTACTTCTCTTTTTTTAATGGTGAATATGACGTCATCGATATCACAAAGTGAAAATCTAAGTAATTGATATGAGCAACAACCATTTATGAATCCACTATGTTATGCAGAAAACATTGATGGTTTATTAAAAAAAACACATTTAAATACATTTTTTGGCAAAAATTTGTTCAAATGCGATGCATTGTGGTCTATATTTGCCAATCTAGTGAGCATCAATGCATACTGTGATTACTCAACTCATCAAGCCACCTGCTACAAAAGGAGACCCAGCTTCATCATTCTTCGCCAGTCCGTTAACCCCGATGGTGCTTAGTGTCCAGAAGCTCACTACGTCTGGCTACTGGTCTCGTCCTGAGCTAACCTTGTCTGTTTTCTGCACTTCAGGGTTTCACCTCATGCCAAAAGTGTCACCTGAACCTTACCACCTCGAGCAGCAGAAGTCACAGCTCTCCTTTGCTGACGCCACCTGTGAATGTGAGCCAAAGTCTCTGTGCTCATCTAGATCTCCAGCCACGCCACGCATCAAGCCACAGCTCTCCTCAAGATCTCCAGCCACGCCACGCACCAAGAACTCAGGCCATGAACTCTGTCTGATCCCTCGCTCTTGGAGTTCCACACGAACGGTACCAGAGTCTTCAATCAAGAGCTGCAGCCACGTTACCCACAGCCTCGCCAGGAACCAACAAGAACTCTAATAAACTTCTTACATACCTTTCACCTATCTGTCTCAGCCTCTGGGTTTCAGCATCTGGGTCTGCCCCGCGTTTTAGTCATGACACCTAATCCCTAACTACTAAAAAACTATATAGCCTGGGACTTCTAGTGCCCTGAATTTTAAAAGCAATTCGGACACCATGCTCACTACTTTTTTTTTTTTAATGGCGGATATGACGTCATCGATTTCACGAAGTTATTAAAGTGAGCGTTTTGCGACGATTGTTTATGAGTCCACTGTCTTCTGAATATAAAAACGTTGATGGTTTATTAAAAATATACACTTAAATACATTTTTTGGCAAACATTGTTCCGACGCAATGCATTGTGGTCTATATTTGCCGATCTAGTGAGCATTGATGTACACTGGTTTTTTGCCGAGACTTCTGGGAATTTTCTAGGGCACTTGATTTTGGAATTGTAGATTCGGACAGCACTACAAAATGGTGAACACACTTTATAGTGAGTAGGGCAGGACTTCGCTCATAGCCCAGTTCTTTTTACTTCAATGTCCCTTTAGGAGCTCCGTAGTTTAGGATGTTAGCTAAAAACATTTTCACAGCTTATAAGCATAATTGAGAAAAATGGTTGGCTAATCACTGAAATAAGAACTATAATTCTATTTATATTCGTTATACTTAAAAAAATTGTATTGTGTTTTTTGTAACTGCTTTTTTTTAAACTAAGTTCATAGCCTTAAAATAAATTGAGGGAAAGAGAGCAAACCTTATCGAAGCAGAAGAAACTAGAATATCGCCTATGTAAAACAATATTATTCTATGTAATATGGGATTACATATCTGCCAAAAATTGAAAGGGCGTAAAGACAACTGAGCGGGCGTATTTAGAAACTGAGTGAGTGAACATTAAAACCCTGCAGGCGCAATTCTAACCAAGCAACCCCGTATTTTACCACAAAACGGCTAAAATCCTTACTGAGCATTGATCTTACTCGGTCAAGTGTCAGTGTTAAGGGGGCGTTTTTGTCACTTGGGGGCGGTATTCAGGGGTGTGTTTGTCACTTGGGGGCATGAACCTTTCTGGTTGATCCGATTGGCTAAGATTTGCATGTCAAGCAGTGGGGCGGGACTTTCATTTTGGGGCTTTAATGGAAAAGACACAGCGGCTGTAATGTGGATTAAAAGCATTAAAACGGTAACAAATGCAGTGAATTTCACATGAGAAAAACTTACAGCACAAAAAAACGCGCTGCACTTTCTTACCTTAGTTTTGGGTCGTTGGTTAAGGTTTTAATCCACGTCACATCCGCGTTTTTTTTTATGAAGGGCTCTTTTTTTATGAAGGGGGGGCCTCAAACAAGTTTGACACAAAAAAGAGCCGACATTTCGAACTGTGATAGTCAAAGAGCCACACCACACACTGACCTGCCAGACACACAAACACACAATTAAAGCCATATTATTTCCCATAAACCCCTCCTCTCCTTACAACAGCACTGGATTAGATGGCGCCGTTTCAGTTTTGAGCGTTTTTTCTGTATTTAACGTTAACACATACCGGTAAAACGTGCATGCTGGTGTGTGTTTTAAAAAGGCAGCGAGCGCAAAACTGAGTTGGTTGTGATTTATTTTTTCAGTCATCAATCAGCATTTAAAATCCATCAAAGTCTTCATCTTCTGTATCTGAAACAGCTGGGCTACATCTCTATCAAACACACCGGCTTCCCTTTCCTCAACCTCAGAACAGTGAAAGCAGACGCGTCAGGCCAAGTTTAAGTCCTGCAGTCCCAAAGTGTGGCGTAACTCACCGGCGCTGAGTCCCGGTAAGGCCTTTCCTTTTCCGCGGAAACTCAGCTGCTGCTGCGTCTTCTTGTCTTGTCGGAGTTGATTTTCCAGCCTCCTCACTTGCGAACCATGGATTCATCATTTTAAATTCTCTGGCAGCAGAGGTTCGATAAGTTAGAAAGATCTTCACAGATTCGGACTTCCTGACCCAATAACTCTTCTGATCAACGTTCAAATGTGTCAGCAAGTATCTCAATCATTTTTTATTAACCCAGAGAGTGAACCACAAATGCATTTCTGAAGAAAAAAGATCGTTTTTTTGCCTTTTAATCAGAATTGTTCGCTTCAAGCTGTGAATGCAGACATGCAGCAGCCGGCTGTCAAAGGACCGTCAACAAAGTGCAACCTCTGTGAACTGTGAAACACCACTGTGTAAAAATCAATAACTCTATAGTTAGAGTTATATAGCTCTGAAGGTAGAAAGGTAGAAGGAAGAATTTGTTTTGCACAATCTTTATTGTAGTAGGAAAATAAGGTCATGATTAGTCAGTACAGTAAGTTTTGTGTCAGTAACTACAGAATCTTTAAAGCTATTGAGCATTTTTGACCACATCTGATCAATATTTAAATACGAAAAATTCCCAACAATAAACAACGTGAATTATGACATAATCTTTATTGCAGTAGGACAATGAGGTCATGATTAGTCAGCACAGGAGGTTTGGTGACAGAAGCTTTAGTATCTTCAGAGCTATTGTGCATTTATGTTATGATTCATATCTCTATTAAATTTTAAAAACTATATGCAATAAAATAGAGGTTGACTTTCCAACAAAATTTAGTATAATAATAGTAATGTAGCATGACTATGCTGACGAGTCTTCATTACCAGTTCATATAAATATAGACATGTATTCACTTTTTAAAAGTTCACTACTGATTTTTACAGACTGTGTTTCACAGAGGTTGCACTTTGTTGACGGTCCCTTGGCGCCGGCTGCTGCATGTCTGCATTCACAGCTTGAAACGAACAATTCTGATTAAAAGGCAATAAAAACGATCTTTTTTCTTTGAAAATGCTTTTGTAGTTCACTCTCTGTGTTAATACAAAAGGATTGAGATACTTGCTGACACATTTGAACGTTTATCAGAAGAGTTATTGAAGCAGGAAGTCTGAATCTGTGAAGATCTAATTTAACCGAATTGCAGCTGCTCTATTCCCGTGTTCCTCCGCGTAGCTGATAGCTGCAGTTTAAACTATGCCTCATAATCGTGTCTCTTTGCATTCCCAGGGTTTCTTCCCAGGGTTTCCGTTCTCATGCTGTTCTCTCCTAGATCCTCTTTACCGAAGTCACACAACAACACATTAGGGCCGCTCTGTACCTTTTGGAGAAAATGTAAGACTTTCACCTTATGGTTGTGAAAGTACTGTACATAGAAAATATGTTAAAGGCAGAGAGCCGCATGCAGCTCAAGACCCCCCCTGCTCTGAGAAATGACAGTCCCGCCCCTCTGCCTCGCCGATAAGACATGGTTCCTGCCCCACAAGTGACAGAAATGCCCCCTTAACACTGAGCGTAAATCCAGATGAGCGCGCAAAAAGGAAGTGACCGCGCAAGCTCACTGTTCAGTTAGGATTGCGCCAGCGCGGTTGTGAGGGTCACTCACTCAGTTCCTAAATACGCCCGCTTAGTTGTCTTTACGCCCTTTCAATTTTTAACAGATATGTAATCCCATAATGTAACAGCTTGCTATCTCTATGGCTCCTCTTTCAAACTTCTCTATTTGCTGCGTCAACATTTTCTTTTTTTCTTGTGGTGTCGACTTCAGCATAAAGATGAAAGTTTACATTGACTAAATCATTGCTGACAATTTTCCATAGTCACATTCCGTTCCTGAAATAGTTTGGATGCTTTGTTTAAAAAAACAAACAAAAAAACAAAGAAAGAAATCGCCTAAATCCTATTTGTTGATCGCATGTTTATGGCCATATACGAAGACCTGTTAAGAATTGTGCTTAAATTGATTAAAAAAGGGTTTTCATTTTATTTTACTGACACAAAGACAACCTGCTAACACACAAACATACCAATGAACCCTATGGTTGATGTTTTCCATGTCAAATGAATAGCAGAAAGATTAATATTTCAAACAGTATCTTAAGTTTAATCACGCTTGAGTAAGATTTATGTAAATATCTATAGATACACTTGTTTTGCAAGAGTTTAGTTACTCAGTGGAGTGTAAAAGCTTGCAGGCATTTGAAACTTGACTGAACATGTCTGGGCGTCCCATCTGCAGCTTCCTCTTTTAGCCCTGATATCAGGGACTTTGCATCAGCTGCTATTTGCTCACGATTGTGTGCATTTTGACGGACAGACTCACGACGGATTCTTTAGGCTGGATTTACTTGGGAGGCTTTGAGGAGCAGTTCAGCAGACATGAAGGCATCAACAAAATGCACGGTACGTGAAGGGAAAGGGTTTCATGGTCAAGCTCTTTTGATCCTTTTACATCCGCAGGTGGTGGATTGTCTTACTCTGGATTACTCTGCGAAGCGGCAGGCATGTAAAATTCATGGGAATTCTTGTCAAACTCAACTGTTTACTATACCTATTGAAAGTCCTACTTCCACAACATGAGCTGTGTCCCATAGATGGCCTGGGAAACAATCGCAAACAGAAAAAAAAGAGATACTCAGACAGGAAGTTGAACCTGGAACTCAACATCTTCTCACAGGAAGGGTCAGTTCTTTGTTTAAGTGGAGGTTCGTGCTCAATAAACATCTGTAAATGCTGGTGCTCTGTGCAAGGATGTACTGGCGGAAAACTCTGGAAGATAGCCATATAAAAGAGTGATGCTTTTTTAATTTTCTTTAGTTTTTTTAGAGGGTTGTCGGTTATGCAGATGACAAGTTCCCCTTTTACATGTTTATTTTTGTGTCCATTCTACATCTTTAGCAAATTATAAAAAGCTTTTTTTTTCACAGGAAGAAGGATTTTGTTATTTTCTGTCTGAAAATGCCAGAAATCCCTGACGCTCATTCTCTTTTCTTTAGGTTGGTTTCGGAAAATCTTAAAAACAGGAGAAACTCTGTCAATACAGCGTGAAAAAGAAGAGATCATAACCCCAAACTCTGTGACGTCTGTCGCCTCTTTATCATCTCCGTCTGCCTCTCCGCTGCCTGCAGAGCCATCGGGGAAATCCCCGTCCAGACCACAGCAACTGCAGCTTGCTCTCACATCTGAGCAGAGATGGAAAAAGAAATATGACCTTTTTGTGTGCCACAGCTCTACTGACTCAGACATGGAGGAGGCCACTCGGCTTGTTTTGTCTCTCGAGGCTGCCCCCCACAAACTCCGATGTTATCTGTGGCACCGCGACGCCTGCCCGGGAGCTGCCATCGCTACAGAGTTTGCCCACGCCTTGAAGGAAAGTCATGTATGGGCGTTACTTATCACCCCCAGCTTTGTGCAGGATGACTGGTGCAAATATGTGATGCACCAAGTTTTGGCAGAGGGACCCATGTCCAACAGGATGATTCCCTTGCTTCAGAACCTGCCACACACAGAGTATCCTGTGGAACTGAGATTCTACTACTACATTGATTTGAGCAGGAACCCAGACAGAGGTCACAGCAGTGTCAACAAGTCTGTGCTGAGGTGTAAGTGGACGTTCTTTGTCGTTGGAAACCCTTTTTGGTCTCAGAATTCAATGACTTATTGAAATTAGATGTTTAATTAAACTGGTTTGTGTCACAGATGAATTTCAGCTGCAGGAAACCAAAGAAAGATTGACTAAATTCCCTCCTGTTTTCACTTTGCAGACTTGGAGAATCTGGCCCAAAAAGAGTTGAAATCTCATCGCAAGCTGGACATGTCTGAGAGCAGCTCTCAAAAGGACAAAGAGACGTTGAAGCAATGCTCCCCTGCAACTTCAACTCTGCCTGTGACGAATGTGGAAGAGAAATAGACTTTCCAATGACTCATGCAGAGATTGTAAGCCGAAAATAAGTCTGCTGCTACTGACCAAGACCACATTAGTGACTTTATCGTGACACTAGTTTTACCAGAAATGTGTGTGTGTGTGTGTGTGTGTTGCTCATACAGTGACAATGATGCAGTGGTTGGTGATTTATCTCTTTTTGGAATCTACACACCCTCTGTTCATTCAAAAATCTGAATGTAAGCCATGCAAGGGTCACTCTGCCACGCAGCAAATGCCAGCTAGAGTTTCCCCTGTAGACCTCACAGATGTCACTTAGGACAAAAAGCTGGTTTTTGATTAAGCTAACTGGAAAACTAGACAGCGTTTAGCTCTTTAGGTGTCAAACACCACGCCTAAATCATATCATCTACTACACAAATGTTTTTGATCCTCAGCTTTGTCTTTTTTTTTATCACGAGATCAACTGAAGGTCACATAGATTTGATCTATACTGTGTCATAGTACTACTTTTCTGTTTAAAACATAAGCGGAGGTTTAGCATCACAACATAAAAAACCTCTGATTTTTCTTCAAGGGGGCTGACATTCTAACATTGAAATCAATCTAATCTCTAAAAGGTGCTGCTGGGTTACGAGGCTTTCTCTAATACTCATGCAGACAAAAAGAGCTATCCAGACGATTACTGAATTAAAAAAAAACCTAGTTTCCTATTTCATCAGAAAGTTCAGGCTTTCTGTTTACTGTCCTGTATGAAACACATGGTCTTTAGGTGAAAATATTTTAGTCTGTTATTTATTGAAAAAACATTGAAGGCAACAAGAAGTAAAATTGTTCAAGCTTGATCTATTTAAGGTGTTTAAAGCCCCACTCTGATCATCTTTTCATCTTTTTTAAAAGCAGTCCCAGTGATCTTTTAATGCTGTTTTTAGCCAAAGTAAAAAAACTGACATGTTTTAGGACATATTTTCTGCAGAGCAGCAGGAGTTCATTAGAAATATCTCTTAGTATTGGGAGGGACTCTTGGCATGGGGTAAGCCTGCCCCTACTTCCCGACATCCATCTGTTTTTGCATTCTCCTGACAGCTTACAGCCCTCACACTCCAACCTAATATTACACATCCAAGCAGTGTTGGAGCTATCAAGCGGTACAGTTTAGATCCAGATTCCAGCCCAGACGAGGAAAACAAAGACATTCATGGATCTATTTGTCTGCAAGTGGATGATCAGAATGGAGCAGTGGCTCACCCACTGTAGCTTCTACGCCACTGCTACAAGCTTCTAATTTTTTATTTCAGTCTGCTCCCAATTCAACACAATTTGAATAAAGAAATAGTCAGAAATCCAATTTTAAGCTGAATTTTCTTTATACATGTCCTATATCTATATGTTACACGTTGGGCTTAAAAGAGGTTTGATATTTAAACACCTGTACCCCTATTGACTACAGAGTTTTCTGGTGTTTAGCTCCTGAGAATAATTTTAATGATTGAATGTTTTATGAAGAAAACAAATGACTTTTGTCGTGTTTTATCTACATTTGTGGTGAAATGTAATAATAAAAGAACAAGCTACTAAACAGAAGAGCTCATTACAGGTCATTCTTGAATCTTACACATGCAGCGGTACAAGCTAAACCTTCATTAAAGGGAGCTGAGGAGCTACTTTACTCGTGGGAAACAAAAATCTATTGTCTCTAAACTGAGAGTATTCAAGGTTTTTTTCCAATCAGATTGTCTTTCAGTTCTCAAATATGCTTCTTTGTGCATTTTCCGTCAGAGCCAGCCATATGTTTGTGACTATGATGAGGTTTCTTTTTCTCCCATGCAATTTGGTTTGCTACAAACGTGGACTTGACTTCTGTGCTCTTCCTCAATTCCTAAACCACAGTGCTCACTCTTGTGACCTGTTCTTCTAAACAGAAGGACAATAGAGGAATCTTACTATGAACATGGTATATTTTGAACAAATGTTCAACCCAGTCCTTAAAAAACACAATATATGACTCAATAACCTTTAACCAGACTAATGTATATTATAAATGATTACATTTATAAATACGTTTTTATTAATGCATTATATATTGGCAATATGACAGATAAAGAATTTTGAACAGGTACTGATAACACTTAAAAAAACGTTGTTATTTTTTTATTACTTAGACACTGTGAAATAAATTAGTCATCTCAGAGCAGTTTAAAAAAAACTGCCGGTAGTAGTAGTAGAGGTGGGAAAGTGTCAGAAGTCAGAACTCTGTCTCCCCCTCTGGTTATCAGCGGGAACCATCTCCTGGGTACTGAATGCACTTCATCTTGCAGCAACCCCAGCGTGCACTTCCTGGGTGCCTCACACCTGACTCTCATTCATTCAACCAATCACAGTCTACTCAAGCACTGCACCGAGCCTCACTCAATGGGAAGTATTGTTTGTGCCACTCTGCCTTCCTTCCTGAGTGTTAAATCAGGACCTGATCTTCAGGATTCAGGATTCCTTATTGTCATTTCTCCACAGGGGATAAAACGAAATTTTTGTCTCTGGTCCGGGGCCAGCTGTTTACAGTGAGATTAAGACAGGAAGTAAGAGACATATTAATATGATATATTATGCTCCCTATTCAGTATTGCACAGAAGAGAATATATCACTGTGTTGCACAGTCCCCTTGGCAACCGGTCGTTTTCAGCATTGTGCTGGTTAATTATTTGGTGTGACACAGTGTTACCTCCTGGAGAGAAGCCTCCCTTTATTTCTGTTAACAAACAAACAGAAAACAATACACTGTATGATCCAGCCCACTCCAGTCCCTCCTTAACAGGACATCGTACAGAAGGGGAGGGCAACAGTGGCCTTTGGAATACATAGGGGGGTTTAAGAGAAGAAGAAGAAGAAGGAAGGAGGGGCTATGACTTGGAGTGTAATGCAGCAGTTGGTTAGAGATCTCTCAGGTGTGGTAACCCTTGAACGGATTTTGTGCCATTATAAAATAAGATAATAGTTATCCTGATTACACCTTAAATATTGCACAGTCCTGTGATTATTGCACCGAAATTTAGCACAGAAGAGTGTGTGTCACAAAGTGCTGCTTTTTCAAGTTGTCCGGGGGGATGTTACAATGATCTTCCTGAGTTATGCTTCTGGGACAAAACTGTTCCTCAGTCTGGTGGTCCTGCTCTTTATGCTCCGCAGCCTCCTGCCTGAGGGGAGCAGGGCGAACAGAGGGTGTGAGGGGTGAGTGGGGTCTTTCAGTATGTTGGAGGCTCATTACCTGCAACTGGTCTCGTAGTTCTCAGTGGTGGTCTGCAGGCGGCAGACCACAGTTCTCTGCGCAGCTTTAGTCAGTCGTTGCAGCGCTTTTCTCTCTGCCACAGAGCAGCTGCCGTGCCACACCGTGATGCAGGAGGACAGGACGCTCTCAACTACACACCTGTAGAAGGAGGTCAGGACTACAATCCTCATCCCAGCACGCCTGAGCCTCCTTGGGAAATAGAGGCGCTGATGTTCCTTTTTTGACAAGGCAGGAAGTGTTGGTGCTCCAGGTAAGGTCATTGGAGATGTGCGGAAAAACCGCCCAATCTGGCAACACTGTCTGTCTCCTGATCCTGTTTCTTCTTTTTTTTTTTTTTTTATGGAGTTTTTGACATATTTTCAAAAAACACAGCAATAACAGATTACAAGAACAATGTGTGGAAAGAAAAAGAGAAAAAGAAAATAAATACATAAATAAAGAAAATAAAAAAACGTAAACAAAAAATATAAATGTAACTGTTTTTTGCAAACTCATTATTTAAGGTGGACCGGACTTCCTGTCCCTGCAGGATGTACCTAATTTTTTTCTAGATTTAGAAAAAACATTATGTCACTAACGCACTGGATGTGTGTGGGGGGCTGTGTTTGCTTCCAATTATGATTCAAGTATGATTCTGCGTGCAACTAAGCATGTGAACTGAATTACCCTACGTTCCCATTTCTTTTTAAAGTTTGGAGATCGGTGATTCCCAGAATTCCAATGAGGGTCCAACTTGACCGTCTGGTTTAAAAATGTTGACAATGTCAGAGAAACACCAGACCAAAGGTTTGACAGCTTAGAGCAACCCCAAAACATATGCGACAAAGATGCTAGAGCCTGTCCACAATGTATACAAAGAGGGTCAACGACTGGGAATACCTTACTAAGCCTGAGCCTGGTCCAGTGGAGCAAGTGTATAATCTTAAACTGAATTAAGCCATGCCTGGCTCAGATTGAGGTTGTGTGTGTGGATCCTAAGGCTTGATCCCTTTGCTCTTCTGAAATATTTATTCCGAGCTCTTCCTGCCAGGCCTCCCTCAGGTGCTGCAAGGTGCTATGACCATTGAGGTGGCTCAGTTTATTGTACAAATATATGATTCCGCTTTTAGTCGCGGGATCTTTCAAATATAATGAATCGGTAAGGTATTCCTCAGGGAGTTGTGGATAATTTGGAGAGTTGTGTCTAACAAAGTCTCAAACATTTTAAAAAGTGAGTGTTAGCCAAGTTATAGGTCAGCACTGGCTCAGGCGGTTGAGCAGGTCGGTCAATGATTGAAGGGTCGGCGGTTCGATCCCCGCTACCCCCAGCCAACAGTCATTGTGTCCTTGGGCAAGAAACTTCACCCTCCTTGCCTCCAGTGCAGCTCCACTGGTGTGTGAATGTGTATGAGTCATCCTGGTGATGGTCAACGGGGCCGTAGGCGCGAACTAGCAGCCTAAATCACGCACAATCTGTTTCTATATTCTGACTGTGTGGGATACAACCAAATCCTTAATGTTTTTCAGTGTTATTGTGGTGATGTCTGAAAAAACAAATGCCTTAGGGGAAGAAGGGGTGCAATAACTGTTCTATCTCCATCCCGTTTGGAAATTTCTCAGTGATCCAAAATGAGATATTTTCAAGGTTACAAGCCCAATAATAAAGCTGAAAATCTGGCAAGCCCATTCCTCCTGAGGATTTTGGTCTTTGTAGAAACTCTCGTCTAATCCTAGTGACTTTCTTATTCCAAATGAATTCCAGTATTGTCTTGTCTAATTTTTTGAAGAAAGATTTGCTTAGGTGGAGAGGGGTAGATTGAAACAAAAACAAACATTTGGGCCGCACCATCATTTTAATCATCCCCACACAACCGCCTGGAGAGAGTGGAAGAAAAAACCAAATCTCAAGGTCTGTGTGATTATTTTTCCATTGCATTGACTACAATTAATGATAGGAAAAAACAATCAAATCGAATCAGATGATAATATAGTATAAATGAAAGCACCTTGGACAGTTTGATTGTTGCCCTTGCTGGGGTGGATGGAGTTTAACATTGTGTCACAAGAACAGGCAGACTGCTGGATCAAATGCAGCAAGTTTATTAGCTCTGCTAAAAGTCCACAGAGCTGCAGGGTTAGGCAGGAAGGAGTCAATAAAAGGCATGAGATCATCAGAGGAGAGTCGGATCAGGTCAAACTATAACACTCAGTAAGGAAGGCAAAGTGGCACAAACAATACTTCGCACTGAGCTAAGCTCAGTGTAGTGCTTAAGTATGCTGTGGTTGATTGAGTGAATGAGAGGTAGGTGTGTGGAAAGCAGGAAATGCACGCAGGTCGTGCTGGGAGTTGAAGACTTTCAGTACTCTGAATGGAGATTGCTCCCTCCGGTGACCAGAGGGAGAGACAGAGCTCTGACTTCTGACACATTGCAGCTTCACGGCTGTGAAGTGGACCCGTTGCTGTCCCGGTCTGGGTGTGGACTGTGCCGATGTTCCTACGGCCGAGCTGGCTCCTGGTATGAATGGATTCCCAAATACTCTTTCCTCACAGCAGAGCCAAGCCATAAGTCTCTTTTAAAAGTTACTTTTATAGGTTTTCATTGTATGTGGGGTCATGGGTTGTATGTGTTAACGCAAGGGTGTAGGAAGGGTGTAGGGTGGGTTGGGTCTTTATTGTCATATTGTGTATGTTTTCTGTTTGAAATGTTAAAGCACTTTGAGTTGTGCAAGGCATGAGAAGCGCTTTTTTTAATAAAAAAAAAGTTTGATTTGCTTTTAAACTGTTATATCCATTTCCATCCTGTTGTATCCATTTAGGTTACCTCCTTAACTAGCACACTTCAATTTTTCTTCTTCTATACATTCATTCGGATCTTTTCACTTTCTTTTGTTACTCAGCTCTTACTAATGCTGTTGTGATCAGTAACTACAAAAAACTAGGTCTAAACCCAATTTTACTTGATTAAAAAATACGTACTGAGTAGTACATGTTATTTAAACAAAACCATCAATTAGTATCCTTTTAAAGCATTGTCTTATTCTGTTTTAGGCAAAAATGCAACTTTTTTGTAAGTCTCTGTATTCATTATTACATAAAGTTACCCATTTATTTAATTCAAATTAAAAGTGATGCAAAAACAGTTTTATAACAAAAGTCATTTGGCTTTTTTTAAAGGAATTTAGAATAAATTGGTTTGTGTATAATAAGAAAACCATTTGATTTGTGGATTAGTTTGATTCTGTAGTTTGACCAAAATATCCATACATAAGAACAATATTAAAGTAAAATCTTAGAAGTAGTGTTTGTGAAATTGGTTGAGAGGCCTTTTGAAGCTTTAAAGGGTATTTTGATTCCTTCACACATGAGCATTCCTCTAAATGTCACGGTTTCTGTTTCTTTGCCCTTGTGGTTTGTTTCCTTTTTGTTCTGGCATGTTTTGAGTTACTTCCTGTTTTATTTTGTAGTGTTTCCTGGTTTGTTGTAGTTTTGAGTTTTACTTTGGTCCCCATCCTTCCTGAGTGTTTCCACCTGTGTCTCGTTTGTCTGCATGTATTTAAGTCCTGTCTTTCCCTTCCTCCTGTGCTGGTCCATAGTTTGTAATTGTGCTGTTCCCTGTTTTTGAGCGTTCTGTAGTTTCAAGTTTCGAGTGTTTTAGCCTGCTTATGCAGTGGTTTTGGTTTTGTAGTTTTTTTGTTATTAAACCCTCCATTCCCTGCATCCTCCTGCCTCCTCTCCTCTCTGCGCCTGGGTACTTCCCTTCTCCCCTGTAACACTAAAAACCTGAACTCTGAGCACCACCCCCTCCCAATCCACGAAAATGAGCGAGTTCTCACATTGTGACATCACAAAGAGAGGAACTGTGAAAATAACTCATTTTGTTAAAAAAATTATTCTTTAAACTCAAATTCCAATTAATTTTATTTCAAGTGCACCTTCCAGGAAAAAGACGAGCTCAAGGTGCTGTACATAAAAACAAATAAGAACACAAAAACACCAATCACAACACATTAGAATAAAAAAAGCCCTTCATTATAAAAAACACAAACAAACACAAATAAAAGAAATGATTATAAAATGCTAAAAAAAGAGAGAACCCAGGAGGCGCCGTCCGCCCTCTCCTCATGTTAGCCGCGGTGTCAGAATCTAAGCAGCACGAGCACAACTCATACCGAGCACCTCCCGCGCCACAGCCCCCCACCCCCCCGTGTCCAATGCACGCAACATTCATAGGTAATATTATTATCATACATATGGATATAGTTTACTCTAAGAAAGCATGACACTGGCCCTTTAATGAAAAAACATTTAACCAACAGAAAATGCTAATGATTTAAATGTAGGAAAACCTACTACAAATCATGCCACTTATTTTGACAGTTTTATCTCACCAACAAATAGAATACTTCACTTAAAAAGTTGCATCAGCCCTCCTTACCTTAAAAAAACAAAACAAAGACAAAACTGAATAGGATACGACAAAGAAAATGTGACGGTAAAATTTTTCAAATGTAGACATTCTTCTTCTACTCATGAGTATGGATAGCAAGGATTATTTCAGTCTTTTAACAATAAAATCCTTTAAGGAGACAATATACAGGCTTATCCAGAAGCCTAAGCCTGTCCAGATGGTGGTTTGTCTGGTGGACAACTAACGGTAGAAACCTGGCCCAAATCCTCCAAATTAGCGGGGCTCACTGACCTCAAAGTAATCAACCTATGCTTGAACAAACACACCTTCAGGATGATTGGACAGACAAGCAGCTTTTACGCAAGATGTGGATGTGTCTGAATCCGCCCAGGATCAGAGTTCATTATGGTAAACACAACCTACAGTCACTGCTGTTAAAACCGTTGAGAGATAAAAACAAGCTTTACTAGACAACTGGTTTAAAAGGTTTCACCAGAATAACTTGGTACATACTAAACATAATGTTTAAATACTTTCAAGTCATATTTCAATTCTTGTTTTATGGTAAAAAATAAATTAGAGGATTGACTTTTCTTTGACAAAAAATACCTTATATTGGAACTAAATACAATAAAACCTCAATTGAGAAAATACAAAGTTTATTAAAACTTACACCTCACTTAAACCTCCTATTTTTTTTATTTAGGATAAGAAAAAGTGACAGACGTGATGAATAAACATAATAAAACAGCATTATTGACATTTTAAATGGCTTATATCATGCTTTTCTCAAGTCTTTCAGAAAATATATTACCTTTGGCTAACTAAAGAACAAATTTTTTCAAAATATGGGCTGTGTCCAAATTCCCATCCTAATCCCTAACTTCTAAACTATATAGTACATATACTTTTTTTTTCAAACAGCGAATATGACGTCATCGATGTCACGAAGTGAAGATCTAATTGATACGAGCGTTTTGCGTCGACCACTGAGTTCTGAAGATGAAAACGTTGATGTTTATTTAAAAAATACATTTAAATACATTTTTTCGGCAAAAGTTGTTCAAACCCAATGCATTGTGGTCTATATTCACCAATCTAGTGAGCATAGATGCGCACTGGTTTTTCTCATTGACATCAGGGAAATTTCTAGGGGACTCGATATTGGAAATTTACATACAGACAGCACTAAAAAACGGCAAATGCACTATAGCAGGGGTCAGGAACCTATGGCTCGCGAGCCATATATGGCTCTTTTGAGGGTCACATGTGGCTCGCAGACAAATCTTTAATTATGCTTTTTTTTCATTAGACCAGTCCTTCTCAGGTGCGATGCAATGCCAAGGGGGGTGGGTGGTAGTAGTGGTGCTTGGAGAAAATAAATCGGCACCACTATCAATTAACTATCATCTATTATTTCACAGAGTTTATAACAGCCTAAAACCTGCGATCTGCCGTCTCTTCAACTGCGCGTTCCCGTCTCTGAGAAAGAGCGCGAAGGTGCAGCGGGATGTGTGAGGAAGAAAGGGGAGGGGGGGCACAGACAGCAAGGTGAATCGCGCAGGGATTGTCTAAATTTAAAACATGCTGCCCGTCAGATACTGCAGCGTGTGAGTATGTATTTGGCTCCACGTCTGCATGTGAGCAGTCTGTCTCACATCTACAGAACATTCAGACCAACCTAAGATCAAGTTTAAAGTCTCAACGCCTGCATGAAGCTGAAACTCACCACGGATCAACCTAGACTGAATTGACTCCATATCAACCAGACTAGACCATCAGCAAAACCACTTAGCACCAGAATTTGAAATAATAGTAAGAAATACTCATCATTTATTAGCAATAGCATAACAAAGTTATTAAAAAATAATCTACAGACTTATTGTACTTTAAAAGTGTTGAAATTACATCAAATGCACACATTCACTTGTATATTTAGTTTTAAACAAATTGTAGCGGACTGAGTTAAACTGGTGGCTGTTGGGTTGCGTTCTAAATTCCGGAGTTCATTGAATGCATCAAGCAGAGATCTGATTGGCCCTCAGTTCTGTCACTCAGCCTGTCGTTAAGGAGTTTGGACCAATGGGGTTCAGCTATGGGCCAAATAAGGTATATGGGAGGGCTGTGGCGGCAGTGAAGAAATATAAAGTTGGGAGAAGCGCTCTCGTCTCGGCGGGAGAGATTCAAGAGTTGCTGAATTAATTGTACGGCGTTTGTTGCGGTCTGCAGTAACCAGAATAAAGAACCCTAAATGAGGTTATGTCTCCGTGCCTCAGTGTGGGAAAAGACAATTCATTATTGTATGGCTCTTTCGAAATTACATTTAAAAATATGTGGCGTTTATGGCTCTCTTGGCCAAAAAGGTTCCCGACCCCTGGGCTATAGAGTGCACTGTAGAGTGAGTAGGGAAGGAATTCGGACACAGCCTATGAGTTATTTTTGCAGCACATTTTCTTACCTGGAAGTAAGACGACTCAATCTCTGAGGCTCCGCCTTCCTCTCCTTGTGGGTGCCGCCCATTTCATGACCTCACCCTCAGAAGCGTGTCTGCGTTTCGCTCACGAAAACAAACAACATCTGAACTTTGCAAAGACGGATGTTCATGTTGTGCATATAAAAGGAAAGCGTTTATGCCGATCACCACTAGCTCTACAGAAAAAGTGGGTGTGTATGTTAGCCTGGGGGCGGTGCTGGCAGCACAGACACTTCCTGGAAGGGGCGGTTCCTCACGTATCTATGTCACAACGTGAGAGCCCACTCGTTTTCGTGGGTTGGATCAAAATACCGCTTTTAAGGTTGTTTATAGTGAGGAATTAACACTTAAAACACCCAAAAGCTTAAAAAATGTGATTCAACATTTGCAATCACAAGCAAGGATCTCATTGTGTTGGTGCCCCAGCCAGCAAGGCTAAGTGGGCTTCATATGATTTAAAAGTGGGAAGTAAATGCTGTCCACTGGGCAGCTGGCCTACTGAGCGCCCACTTAAGCCAATGTGGACAAACCCATTCGTGGCCCACTTGGCCTTGCTGGCTGGGTCCCAAGCCCAGAAACACGCAGAGGGTTGTTTCAGGAAGGGCATCTGACGAAAAAGCTGATTTGCTGTGGAGACCCCTGAAAGGAAAAGAAGAAGAAGAACAGAACATACACTTCTTTCTCTTTCGGCTTTTCCCATCAGGGGTCGCCACAGCGAATCATCCTTTTCCACCTCACTCTGTCATGGACATCTTCTACCCTAACATTAGCCAACTTCATGTCCTCTGTTAAGACATCCATATATCTCCTCTTTGGCCGTCCTCTTGCCCTCCTGCCAGGCAGCTCCATCTCCAACATCCTTCTACCAATATATCCACTATCCCTCCTCTGAACATGTCCAAACCATCTCAGTCTGGCTTCTCTGACTTTGTCGCTAACACAGGCAACATGAGCCGTCCCTCTGATGTACTCGTTCCTTATCCTGTCTAACCTGGTCACTCCTAAGGAGAACCTCAACATCTTCATCTCCGCTACCTCCATCTCAGCCTCTTGTCTCTGTCTCACTGCCACCGTCTCTAACCCATAGAGCAGAGCTGGTCTCACCACTGTCTTGTACACCTTTCCTTTGAGTCTTGCTGGCACTCTTCTGTCACACAACACTCCTGACACTTTCCTCCACCCGCTCCAACCTGCCTGCACTCGCCTCTTCACCTCTTTTCCACACTCCCCATCACACTGAACTGTTGACCCCAAGTACTTAAACTCCTGCACCTTCTTCACCTCAGCCCCCTGTAACCTAACGCTTCTACCTTGATCCCTCTCGTTCAGACACATGTATTCTGTCTTACTACGACTGACCTTCATGCCTCTTCTTTCCAGAGCAAACCTCCACCTCTCTAGCTGTTCCTCCACCTGCTCTCTACTCTCACTGCAAATTACAATGTCATCTGCAAACATCATTGTCCAGGGAGATTCCTGTCTTACCTCGTCTGTCAGCCTGTCCATCAGCATAGCAAACAAAAAAGGACTCAAAGCTGATCCTTGGTGTAGTCCCACCTCCACCTTGAACTCCTCTGTCTGACCTACAGCACATCTCACCACCGTCATACTTCTCTCATACATGTCCTGAACCACTCTGACATACTTCTCTGCCACTCCAGACGACCTCATACAGTACCACAGCTCCTCCCTCGGCACCCTGTCATACGCCTTCTCTAAATCTACGAACACACAATGCAGCTCCTTCTGACCTTCTCTGTACTTTTCCATCAACATTCTCAAAGCAAAAATGGCATCAGTGGTGCTCTTACGGGGCATGAAACCATACTGCTGCTCACAGATCTCCACCTTCTTCCTAAGCCTGGCTTCCACTACTCTTTCCCACAGCTTCATTGTGTGGCTCATCAACTTTATTCCTCTATAGTTGCTGCAGTTCTGCGTGTCACCCTTGTTCTTAAAGATCGGAACCAGAACGCTTCTCCTCCATTCCTCAGGCATCTTCTCACTCTCTAAAATCCTATTGAACAACCTTGTTAGAAATTCCACTGCTGTCTCTCCTAAGCACTTCCATACCTCCACAGGTACGTCATCAGGACCAACGGCCTTTCCGCTCTTCATCCTTTTCAGAGCCTTCCTAACCTCATCCTTTCCAATCTCTGCTACTTCCTGCTCCACAACAACCACTTCTTCCTCCCTTCTTTCCCTGTCATTTTCCACGTTCATCAGCTCCTCAAAATACTCCTTCCATCTTTTCTGTACACTCTCCTGGGTTGTTAGCACCTTTCCATCTCTGTCCTTAATCACCCTTATCTGTTGCACGTCCTTCCCATCTCTGTCTCTCTGTCTGGCTAGCCTGTACAAGTCCTTCTCTCCTTCCTTTGTGTCTAACCTGTCATATAGCTCATCGTAAGCTTTCCGTTTGGCCTTTGCCACCTCTCTTTTCACTCTACGCTGCGCTTCCTTGTACTCCTGTCTACCTTCCTCAGTCCTTTCTACATCCCACTTCCTTTTAGCCAACCTCTTCCTCTGGACGCATTCCTGTACTTCCTCATTCCACCACCAAGTCTCTTTACCGTCTTTCCTCTTTCCAGATGACACACCTAGCACCTTCCTACCTGTTTCCCTGATAATTTCTGCTGTAGTTTCCCAGTCATCTGGAAGCTCATCCTGACCACCCAGGACCTGTCTCAACTTCTGCCTAAATTCCTCACAAGTTTCTTCATTCTGTAGCTTCCACCACTTGGTCTTCTTTTCTGTTTTCCCTCTCTTCTTCTTCCTGACCTCCAGAGTCATCTTACACACCACCATGCGGTGCTGTCTGGCTACACTCTCTCCTACCACCACTTTGCAGTCACTAACCTCTCTCAAATGACTTCGTCTACATAGGATGTAGTCCACCTGGGTACTCCTACCTCCACTTCTGTATGTCACTCTATGTTCCTCTCTCTTCTGGAAGTAAGTGTTGACTACAGCCATTTCCATCCTCTTCGCAAAGTCCACCACCATCTGTCCCTCCAGATTCCTTTCCTTCACACCAAACCTGCCCATCACCTCCTCATCACCTCTGTTGCCCTCACCAACATGCCCATTAAAGTCTGCTCCAATAACAACTCTCTCTCCTCTGGGAAAACTCTCTATGACCTCATCCAACTCATTCCAGAATCTCTCCTTCACTTCTAACTCACAGCCAACCTGTGGCGCATACCCACTGACTACATTCACCATCACCCCTTCAATTTCTAACTTTAGGCTCATCAACCTGTCTGAGACTCTTTTCACCTCTAGAACGCTGTTTACAAACTCCCCCTTCAGAATCACTCCTACCCCGTTTCTCTTCCTATCAACACCATGATAGAACAGTTTGTATCCTCCTCCAATACTACGTGCCTTGCTGCCCTTCCACCTTGTCTCCTGCACACACAGTACATCTACCTTCCTTCTCTCCATCATGTCTGCCAGCTCTCTGCCTTTCCCTGTCATTGTGCCAACGTTAAGAGTCCCTATTCTCAAACCTATGTTCCTGCCTTTTCCCTTCTCTCTCTGGCCACGGACCCTTCTGCCTCCCCTCTTTCTTCGACCAACAGTAGTCAAATTTCCACCGACACCCTGTAGGTTAACAGCATCGGTGGCGGTCGTTGTTAACCCGGGCCTCGACCGATCCGGTATGTCTAAAGTGAGAACAGAACATACACATATTTCCTTAATGATAATTAAGCATTTTAATGAATTTTAATGAATGCTTTTGCCAGTGATGACTTAAATATTCTGTGTAATTTTGGCCTTCATCATTTCACATACAGCAAATAAAAGTGAGCTTGATGAAAATGTCCAAGATAAAAACCAAGTAATAAAGCAAAAATAAATACATAAGAATAGAAATTTAGAAATAGTAAATGGTTTATTTCAAACAAAACAGCAGACATGTCTATACAGAGTTAAATCAAACTAACGCATATATAAACAAGAATTGATGTTTGGAAGTGGAAATGGTGTGTTTCGAGCAATCGAAAAAAAATTAAACTAGTAAGTAAAGAAAAAGAAAAAAACAGCTGAAATATCTATGGAGATCTGTCAAACTTAGACCAATCAACTAATAAATGAATAAATAAATAAATCAGGGATAGTCGTGGAGGTTTTTGCGGGTTTATACCCTATGGGTTACTGAATCGTTGCTCTCACGGATCATTACGGATTATCTGCTCTCCTCCGCGTCAACAGCGTCGAGTTCAGACTTGATGATGCGCGTTTTCAGCTCGCTCTCCTGCGGCGCATGCGTTCCTGCGTTCCTGCGCACGCGCCCGCCCGTAAACCGTTAGGTCCGCGCACCTCTTGCTGCCTCGTGTGCGTGTGCGGATGTGGCTGCCGCCGCTTGAAACATTTGATGTCGTCTTCCTCACTTCTCTGTGCTTCGGCTGCGTGCGCAGGCATTTCCCTTTTCCAGTCCACACGGTCAACGTCCTCGAAGGCAACGGTTATGCGAGCGGGCCCCTCCATGGACCTCATCTGTCCGGCCGCTCTGCTGGTAAGTGAGGCTGCTGGACGCGATCAGGCGCGCGGCGGGGAAGCTCGGGCTCCACGCCTGTTGCTGGGACTTTAGAGGGGTTATGGAACAAAGATGATCCGCCAGATCGTGACTGCTCATGAAATGGGGTTTTTAGTCTGTTTTTTGGAGCTGTCCGAGACTTTTGGGTGTGATGACTTTGATGTTGGAGCGAGGGGTGATGGGACAGACTGAGGCATGGCGATCAGGACGAACATGGATGAAAGGAGAGCAGCTGTTGAATTTCAGTAATCTCTGGAGTACAGGAGGAGGAGGAGGAGTGGAAAAAGGAGTTTGAAGCGTTGAACGCCAGTTTTCTCATGAAAAACTAAATACACTTAAAGTAAAAAAAACTCCTGGAAACTATGTTGAGATGTATTTTCCCCCTCCCTTTTTGAGATTATTTGGAGATAGATTGAGATCATAAATACAAACTTTTGGGGAATTAGCAATACAAAAGACAAGTACAATGTCTATAGTGTTAAAAAAAAGATCTTTTAGATTGCGTAAAATGTGATCAGGTGACAGTTCCAATCCCTGCTGAAAGCTGGATAGGTAACTCAATACCCAGCATACAAAGTATCCAGTTTAGGGATTATTCAACAATGTTAACAGTTTTAAGTCATTTCAGTTAAACATTAACCAAATTCTTCCCTAATCTGTGGTGACACAATCTGACGCTTGTTTACGTTCCAAGAAACGTTTGCGTTTACTGGACCGATGCGTCCTTTTGAGAGGTGGAATGATCTGATTCCAAAGCGTCCACAGTCTCACGCTGCAGAATTATTAACATTGGGGGAGACGGGGTGACATTTGTAGGAAATATAAAATGACTGACTCTGCAAAATGGGTTTGTGAATTGCGAAAGCAGCTTCTCAGTGGGATTATTGTGAAATTTAATAAGGGGAAATGTAATGGTTTAGACTCTAGGAATAAGCACATCCTAACATGTAACATTAATAAAACAGACTGTGGGTTCAATTGTTGTTTTGGCCCTATATTGTTACTTTTTAGGAACACATTTGCACTATGTTGCCAACTAATTTGGGGTTTTACTGAATGTTTTTTGGATGAGGATGAAATTCTGATGGAAAATGGATTACGGTGATCTATATCTCACTGATGATCTTTTCCATAAGCAGCTGGGATATTTTCCACATACTGTAACAAGGCTTAGGTCATATGTGCACCTAAAAAAGGTCATATTTAGAAAAAGCCCGACATCAATCCGCTAAAATACTAAAGACAAGTTGTGTTCATCCTTGTACGAATTTAAGTATTTCCATGATTATTTTCATTTTAAATAGGGTTGCACGATAATATCAGATACTGATAATAATCGGCCGATAATGGACAGTATGCCGATAATTCTTCTAAGAAAAAAATTGGCAGATAAAATGGACAAATAACTAAAAGCTTAAACTGTCGTCGCCTCCTCACTCACCACTGTGTTTAGTTGTGCCAGCAAGGTGTCTGCTCACCCCCCATCCTGCATCCGCTAGAGCGAGCCGCGGTCCCCAACTTTTCTTGCGTCGTGGTCCGGTATGATGTCATAAGAAGTTTGCACAGACCGATCTTTGAGATGCGGTGAACGTGACTTGTAGCAACTCTACGATGAAGGAGGAACAGACACATGACAAGACGAACTCTGAGCTTTTATTTTGACAGGCATAACATTGTACATCGCACAGGTATCATCATCCTCTCCCCTTCTCACACTCATGGTGCAAAAAAGAAGTGCTGTCTATTAAATGTAGCTTTCTTTTTTTGGGGAGTCGAAGGCTGCCCTCCTTTCTCCTGGCTGGGCCTTTTCCCCTTGGCAAAGAAACTTTCCAAAGACATTTGTTTTTTATTCATTTTGCTAATTCCTGGGTTTTATTTTAGCGGTAACCTGTCATGTGACCGAGAAGTGCGCCTTCGTCAAAAGTGACACAGACGGATGGAACAGAGAATCGGGCCATATTTTAAAATAAAATATGATTCCCAAAATAAACAAAAAACTAAGTAATGTAAATGATTTATTCTTTCTGTGCGGCCCGGTACCAAATGACCCACGGACCGGTACCGCTGCGCTAAAGAGCTCTGTCTGCAACGTGGCGCAGCTCTCACCCATGTGGGCTTGTCTTACCGTGTCTGAGACCAACGACTCACTTGCTGTTTACAAAATGTGGTCGACAGAAGTGTCACAAACTAAAGAGGTAAAAAAAAGGTCAAGCTTTAACACCACAAATCTCACAATCTATTTAAAAATTCACCACCTCGATGTGTGGAAAGAACATGAAGCTGCCGTCATCGCTAGCGCTCATTCTGAAAAAAAAAAAAACAACCAAAAAAAACTGCAGGGCTTGCATGGAAATACCTGTCAGCATCCTGCACTAGCTTTGATAGTGTACGTTCTTTTCTTCTGCTGCAAATGTTCTGGATGAAAAAATCAACATCTAACCTGTCAGAAAGCAGAGATGCTACTTGTTATCAGGAAAAATGTCCCATTGATCCAAACCACAGTTAAAACAAAAAACGAAATGTAATTGAGTTGGTTTATTCCTTTTAGTCATTCTGGTTTGTAAAATGCTTGAATGCCTATATTTCTGAAAAGTTTATTTCTATGAGCGACCATTTATTTTGCACATCAAAAAACTTTATAGTTATTATTTTGCACTTCAGTTTCAAACAAAGCAATACCTTTTGCACTTTAAGATTCAACTATTACTTTTCCAAGTTATTATTTCGGGCATTATATGTATTGAAAAATGTACTTGTTACGTTGGTATTTACGTTAGTCATTTGTTCCAACCATTGAAATGCACTTTTCTCTGTTCACAGATGTATGACAGACTGAAAAGGCTAATGAAGTGTTTGTACAATCTGTTGTTCCATTTATTTGCAGGTAAAACTAGTTCTGCAAATTTGTTGAACACATTAGAGCCGTTCGCTGTTACTTTGTACTTACTAATATTTTTTTCTTAAGTATTTAAAAAAATATGGGTTGAGTATCAGTATCAGCTACAAGAGGCAGGAAAATATCTGGTATCGGTTGTAAAAAGTCATTATCGTGCATCACTAATCATAATACAATGCATCACATGTTTGCAATGTGTGAAAGGATCATAGTTGCAATTTTTAATGCATTTTTTCAGTTTTTATTAATGTTTGGTTGATTTAATTTGTCTTAAATTTTTAATTATTTGAAGGGAAAAGTGCAGGTTGCTTTCACGAGATAATTAGGGCTGCACAATATGAGAAAAACTCGCGATATTAGTGATCAATATTGCGACGATATAACATGCTGCACATGAACAAATAGCCAAACAACCAAAAACACGTGTCCATTTTTAAATGAGAGTAAACATAACTAACATTACATTTCAAATGACCCTCGTCTACATTGGAGGAGAACATCTAACGTAACAAGGGTTCCATCTGATTGGTCAACAACGTGAAGGCCTTCATCCGATTGGTCAAATGCATGAGTGGATCTATTCGATTCCCTAAATCCTTCAAGCTGCAATGAGTTTTCGCCGTCTTTTGCGATATACGTATTGCGCAGATTGATATCGTGATAACGATAAATTTGCGATTTATTGTGCAGGCTTAGTTGTACTGTTTGCTTTGAGGCTGTGTACCGTTTTTACATTTATTTTTCTATTACTAATAATGAAAAAAAAAAAAAAACTGAAAAAAAAGGGTGTAGCACACTCTCATGTCATGGTCAAATGGAGACATGCAACAGGCAAACTTGACTTGGCTAAGTAGGTTTAGTCCCCCATAGCACATACGTTTACAGCTCCACACAGTGATGAAGGATTCGTCTTAATGATAATCACAAATCAAGACAGGTGCTGAGTCTTTAATTTCATACCTTAAAGCTTCGTACAGGATTGTTGATTAATAATCCGTCGCAGTGAAGCGTTTCCCGGCGACTCTAGTTTATACGTAACAACTACATGAAACCGGATGATGGTGACGGTCAGATGTCTCAAATATGAAGACTGGAAGACCTTTTTTCTTGTTGCCACTTGTCACGTGTTACTAATTGGTAGGATGTTTCCTCTGCTGGATCGTCTGTCTTCCAACCTTTTGCTTGGAGTAACAAGAGCTGGTGCCAGAGATTTTGGAAATTGGTGCAGAGGTTGCCATAGTGATTGTGGCTGTCTAAGAAAAAGGAAAAAAGGAGATGAACTCATCTGCCATCCCCCTTAGTGCAAGGCAATTATTTTAACTGACGGGCCACATTGGGTTCTAAAATTGGATAGAAGGGCCGGACTAGGAACAGATGCGTGGAGTGAGAAAGAAATAACATGGATTCTGGAGGAAAATATTTGGATTGAAAATTATATTTTAAAACAGAGCAATTAAGAGTTTTTAGATTAAAACTTTTGTTCTCAATTTAGAGCCAATTGCATCAGCAGCTTGATGTACCTCGTGTAAAGCTTAGAGAAATGCTGCATTCATGTAGTGTTTGAATGATGGAAGAATGAAAAACAACAAATCCTCCAACACCACATGGATGATAGAGGAGGTCCACAAACTTTTTCTAGTGAGGCCACAAGAACTCTTTCTCTTTAAATTTCTTTTATCTTTCTTTTTTTGTAAAGTCCTAAAATAAATAACACTATTTATGGAATAAAAAAATGACAGAATAACTGGGATTTTCAAAGACAAAAAGTCAGGAAAAAATATACTAATACATTAAAAAGAAAAAACAATAAATAGACTTTTAGGGCTGCAGCTCCTCACACGTCTCACAGTTTGCGCTCAAACTAAGCAGCTGTGTCCTGTGCGTCTGTTTCTCATCCAGTACTAATGAAAAAAAGCAAATTTCTATGTTTTCTACTGCAGCTACGCATATTTCTGCGTTACCTTTTTCACCAGTACAGAGTTCCCTCGTTTATTGCAGGAGTTACGTTCTAAACATAACCCGTGATTGTTGAAATCCACGGTAGTCTGATTACAGACGTTTATGGCAGTAAAACTCCTCACTGCAGAGTTCCTACACTTTTCTCACACAGACATGAACATTTTCACACTTTTCTATTGTTTAAATTCTCAAACTTTCATAGAAATGAGGTCCAGGATCTTAGAATGAAAACAAAGATCTGATCGATCACAGATTTCTGATCTGAAGATCTCCGCATTTCTGCACAGGAGACACGGCACGGACTGAGGAGATTGATTGACAAGGTCTCCAGCCAATCAGGACACAGAACAGGATGCGCTGGTTAAAAAAAAACAGCATAGTCACTCTAATAATATGCGTATTTGGGTGACTGCGACTGTAAAGTGCTTTGGGCCTTAAAGCAATGTAGAAAAGTGCTATATTGGTATAAAAATTTACCATTTTTAGTTCAACCTTTTTTGACTTTTGCCTCTGTACTCAATTTAAATCTGGTCGATATGGCCATGACATAAAATCTCAGATTATTTAATTTCAAATTTCATTTTCGGTTTTAATCGTTTTTTTTCTCCCTGTTTTTACTTTCTTTAACAAAGATTACAAATGACTAATATATATTTAACAAGAACTATTTTATTCTAACATCTCGTTTGGAAATTGTCTCTAACTTAAAGTTCATTTAAATAGAAGCTGTAAAATGTTTGCAGATCAATGCAGCTGATGTTTTGGAGCTACCGCTAGCCTGAAGGAACTGTCCTGGAGCCATCAGACTGCCAGAAAGAGAGGTTTCCTCCAGGAAATATACTGTAGTTCGTCTCCACAGAGGAACTTCCCAGGTCACGACTGGCCTTCTTATTCAGAAATAGAGTGCTAAAGCAGTCTACATGAATGAACACACTTTCCTTTGAGAGTTTCTGATCCTTTTAGAGAGTACTTTGATCACTTTGTTTCACAGAAACATGACATGTCCATGCTGGCATATATGTCACATTTTAAACTGGTTAAACCCTCAGATCCTTTTAGAATGGTCGACCCCACATTCTCCGACTTCATTAGTAAACATCCTGCTGATTATTTTCACTTAACGGCTCACCCAAAAAAGAGCTCTCTCTAAGAGATATGAAAGATTTTTGCACCAATGTCTAAAATTGTAAGTCAATTCTGTATAAAGATTCAGTATTTTTGTTGTTCAAAAATACATTTTTTTTATTCTTCCTTTACTTTTTAATACCTTTTTCCTTTTTTTAGGTTTAGGTTTAGTTTTCTTTTTCGTATTTTTTTTTTTTTTTTTACATAAAAGCAAAATCCGTAGATTTTAATTAAATGGCTTTGGTAGTTTTATCTTACCCAAAATGGAAATTCCAGCTCCATCCTTAATCGAACATATATTCTGCAACTCGATTTTTTCCACAGATAAAATGTTATAAAAAAAATGTAATATCATATTCTTTTTTTTTTGGCAAGTTTAAAAAACATCTGTACAGTTCATACTGTAATAAATACGCCCGTAACGTGTCATTGCTGAACCATCAGGTTCTGCCCAATCACAGTGATCACAGTGCACTGCAGTGTTGTGGAACTAGGGGCTGGTGGTGAATGTGGGGTCTGTTTCACGATGATTGAACATTTCTAATTAGGGCTGGGTATCGCCAATAATTTCCAGATTCGATTCACAATTCTTTCTATTCTTTTATTCCAGTTGATTCAATTCAATTTTGAATGTACACATTAAGATATATTTGTATAGAAATACATTAATAATCTGTATGTTTTGAATATATTCAGATTAATCTGATACGGTAAAATTTAATAGTGAAATAATAAAACAGTGAGATTATTAACAGCATAGTGTTACATGAGTTCTCAGAAGGAGAAGCTCCAATAAAAATGTGCAGATCATTATGTTCTGCCTCTCCTGGAGGGCGTTTCTGTTTGGCCACTAGGTGGAGCTCACGCTATCAGTGTTTCACGCAAGCACACCCCCCATAGTCCGCGGTCATAGACGGGTTGGGCGGATTTTTACTGGTTCTGGCGGTTTTCAGATGTTTTTAGGCTGTAAAACTGTGACACTATCTGGCATCACTGCACACTATAGCATTACACTTTATTCTAGAAGATTTAAGCAAAAACCTGTACTGGTTACTCTTAAAAAAACTTTTTACTAAAAGAGTTAGGAAATTTCATGCATGTGAGTTTATAAAGCGGTTCATTTTGTCAGCAACGTATGCTTAAGTTGACTGAGCGTTAGCATTAGCTGTCCTATGGGAAATTCCATTATACGTTACCATCAAGCTAGTGGACCTTGGGTTTACTGCTGTTATGCGTTAGGAAAAGCATAAATGAAAAATTCTACTTTTATGGATTGATTGTTGATTTATTAACCGTGGATCAGTTCAGATCGATTAATTGATTTGAACAACCCCAGTCCTATTTCTAACATTAGCTATTGCATCTTTCAGATAATCAGAAAGATATGTAGTTAGCCTACTGCAGTGTTTGTCAACCTTTTTTGAGCCACGGTTAACCTTGACCTTGACAAAAATCCCCAACACACCAGCAACCAAAAAATAAATAAAAATGAGAAACTATCTATAGTCTGTATTGATGTCCATGATCTGGAGGAATTTTTTGTAAAAAATTGAGTCACAAAAAATTTGAGGTTGCAGCTGTTTTTCCTAAAAGTTCAAATGGTTTTCAATAGTCATTTTTAACTAAAGTAGTTGTAAATTTGTCCAGGTAGTTGCTTTTCCCGCCAATTTATTAAAATGCAATTTCATGTAATCAAAAATCCCATTCTTTTCTACAGTGTAATTTTTTGAACCTGCTGGACGTTTGTCCAAAAGTGTTTTGATAAACCTGATGGTCCTGCCGCGAGTGGGAGGAGGTACTGTCAAAAGCTTTTCATGTAAGCCAGTCCTACTTTGTCTCTAGGCGATTGTAACACAGACTTACGAATACGTGGCGGCTTGCCGACCAACAAATAGGTTGAAATAAGTCTGTCCAGTCTATCAAAAAATGATTTATTCAGGAGGATTGGGAGATGTTGAAATAAATATAAAAACTTTGGGAGGATAACCATCTTTACCAGGCTCACGCGACCTGCCAGTGAGAGGGGAAGTGTTGACCAGCGGGCAAAATCCCTTTCAATTTGTTCCATCAGGGGGGTGACATTTTTAAAAAATAGCGCCGGCAAGGAGAGCGTGACCTGAACATCGAGGTAATGAAAACCGTTAGTTGACCATCGAAATGGCAACATTGCAGGGTTGAGTGCTGTGGCTAACCCAGTCGACAAATGCCTCACCCAATCCGAATTTGGCCAGTACGGAACAAAGGAAGCTCCACTACAATCTGTCGAAGGCTTTCTCTGCATCAAGAGAAACCACAACCTCTGGCAGCGAAGAGCCAGGGGAACTAATTATATTAAAAAGGCGTCTGGTGTTGTAAGAGGACTGCCTTCCTGGCAGGAAGCCTGTCTGATCCATATCTATGACCGAAAATAACACATGGTGTAGTCGAGCGACTAGAATTTTTGACAGAATTTTAAAATCCACATTCAAAAGGGAGATGGGCCTGTAACTACTGCAAAGGAGGGGATCTTTATCCTTCTTGAGAAGAAGGGAGATTGTATCGTCTGAGAGCGTATCAGGAAGGCCACCTAGTGTAAAGGCTTTATTGTACATGTCTTTCAGGAATGGAACAGGTATGGCCTCTGAAATACGCTTTGGAAGTCTCCCATAGGATGGGCCTACTTGTTCCAGACAAATCATTCAAATAAAAAAATAAGACAATCAGCGAATGAATTAATTTTTTGTAGGATTCTTCTACCAAAAGGACAGAGTTAAACAGGCACAATTTAAAATGGGCAGACTGAGCAGACAGAGCCAAGTCGAGAGAGACAGTCGCATGGTCAGATATGGCAATGCTGTGGTAGTCAGAAGAGATCACTTTAGAGATGAGTCTCAAATCGGAAAGGAAATAATCTATACGCGAATAAGAACGATGAACATGCGAGAAGAAGGAAAACGATTTAGCAGTAGGAGACTTATATCTCCAAGGGTACACAAGGCCAAACTGCTGTGAAAGAGTCAACAATGTCTTTGCTGCCTTAGATACTGGAGCTGATGTGTTGGCTGATCTGTCAAGCAAAGGGTCCTGCACAAGATTAAAATCACCTATAATAATGTAATGGTTCTGACTATCTGGAAAGGATGCGAAGAGTTTAGTTATAAAAGAGCTGTCATCCCAGTTGGGACCATAAACACATACAAAAAGGTAATGGTTGTAGTGAAGTGTACCAGAGATCATCACACATCTGCCATTCGGGTCCAGGACCGACTTCTTAAAATTAAACGGAATACGCTTACGGATAACTGCTGTACCACGTGCCCTTAGCGTTAAATGTTGAATGATAAACCTCTCTTATCCAATTCTTTTTCAGTTTGGGAACTTCCTTGTTTAGCAGGTGAGATTCCTGAAGGAAGCAAATGTCACCCTTAAGACGATTCAAATGTGTCATCACCCGTCCCATTACCCATCCCCTTCACATTCCAGGAGATGAGTCTAAGTGACCCGGTTATATTATTTGAGGACATAAGTTAAGTTTTCTGATATTAAACTCCATAACGATAGACGAAGAGAGGGAGAGAAATAAAAAGTAAAATCATTAAGTAAAAAATAAAATTAAAATAAACAAATAAATAAAAATAAACAGCGTAACCCATTCATCCCCTTAACCCCCTTCCCCACACAACAAAAAATCAAATATCCTTTGCACTAAGGCGTCAGTGACGCTCTGTCGAGGATCTTCCGTGGTCAACCTGAAATTGTGTGTATGCAATTCCCGATTGTAAAAGAAAAATTAAGTCAAATTCAAGTGATAGACTAAAATGTGTGCTGTACTACAGTTATATATGCATATATTGTTGCAATTTTAATAGAAAAAAATAGTACCAAAAAAAGGAATAAAAATAAAAATCAGCAACATAACATAAATAGCAAACAATGATAAAAAAATAAACAGATTTCTAAATTTTAAATAAAAAGGGAGAAAAGGCATTTATATTAATGAAGTAAATCAGGGAAACAGAACCCGAATCTGATTTTAAAAAAAGGGGGTACGTACAAAAAGGTAAAGGATGAAGAAAAGAAGAGAAAATTAATTTATTTTAACATTTCAGCATGGTTAAGATGAACAATGGTATTTCCTTTACATGGAGAGCATTAGCTAAAGAGAATGTTGCTTAATTACTACAAAATGTATGTACATTTAAAAAAAAAACATAACGTCATTTATCAAGAATAAAATAAATAAATAAAAATAGAAAAGTATGACTTCCGGTTTGTACACCAATGGGATAGCTGTGTAGCGGGAGAGTTCCCGACTGAACCAGAGAAATTTATCATAAACCCCCCGGGAACGGTGATATCAACTACGGAAGTTGAATATAACATCGAGGGGAAAAAGAAAACACCAAAGACCAGTGCTTTGCAGCGGATTTGTGGAAGTAAACTGACTTTGGAACGGGCTAATGTTAGCTGCTAAGGCTAATAACCGCAGGCTCAGCAGTTTGATTTTGATTTTATTGATTTATTTCAAGCATTGTCGTCAAAGTAATAAAGAATTTACACATATTTATCAAACTCATTACAGAAATGATGAAATGCATAGATTAAAAAGACAGAAAACAAAACAAAAATGTCACTTAAATCATATATGCTTAATTAAATACAGTGATCATTAACTGAGGTATAAGTAGAGTTTGATTTATTTAAGTTAAAGTTTGCTAATAAACAAGCACAATGGCACAAGACAGTTTACTAAGAGCTAATAGAAACTAAGAGCGTTTCGCCAAGAAAACAATGAAAAACTGAAAAGTATGAAAGAAGACATTGCTAAAGTGAATAACCGAATGGAAGAAGCTGAGGGGAGGATTGAGAAACCAGAGGAGCGAGTCCAAACCGTGGAAGACGTGATGGCGGAGCTAATGCAGGTACACGTGAAGCTAACAGACAAGCTAACGGACCTGGAAATACGCGACAGGAGAGAAAACATCAGGATTTATGGTGTGCCAGAAACATCTGAGCGAGATTCCCCCTCAATGAGAGCTTTTGTGGAAGCCTTACTACCTGAAGGTTTGAAGCTAGAGGACGCGGAGAATATAAACATCAAACGAGCCCATCGCTCAGTTGGGAGCCCCCCCCCCCCCCTAACGGAGCTTCACCACGCTCTATTCTGGTGAAGTTCTTAAGCTTCAAGGCCAAAGAGCAAATAATTCGCAAAGCATGGCAACAAAATGGCTTTACCTGGAAAGGTAAACAGATATCTTTGGACAATGACTATCCTCCACTCATCCTCAAGATAAGAAGAGAGTATACAGCTATCCGGAGGATTCTAAAAGACAAACAGATCCAGCTCCAAACCTTATTTCCTGCAAGGCTGAAGGTGAAGTATGCTGATGGAATAAAGATCTACAACACAGCAACAGAAGCAAGTGAAGACATGTGCAAAAGAGGATTTCCTGTAGAGGTCATGAAACCACCAGAAACTGTTCGGCAGCAACTCAAGCAGCTGACCTGGAGCAGAGTGACCAGAGGGGCCAGCCGCACTACACCAGGCCCACCGGGTCCGAGTTATAAAGAAAAACTGAGAGCTTTCAGGAGAACCGGTGCTGACCCGGCGGTGGAGTGAGTTTTATAAATACAGGGGAAAGGTTTCTCAATGTTAACTTTGGTTTTCTGTGTCTAATAGAACAGAATTCATTAGAACTTCTCTGAGGAGATCTGCATTTTATTTTTTTATTTTTTTTATTTATATTTTTTTTACCTTTAATTGAAATAAAAATATTAAGACCTGATGGTCATCAGGTGTATAAATAAGTAACTGATGTTATACGTGGTTCTATCAGTGGGACAATCTCCCACACCTAAAGCCCCTGCTGAAAAAGGGCCCCCCCTACCAAAGTGAGGAGGACACTGCCTTTAGAGGCTCGACAGGGTCTATTTCTAAGACCCCTACCTTGGAAGTTAACGTTACTTAAATTCGTTTTTAGTTATGTTCAACTGTTAAGTTTCCTTTCTGTTCAGAGTTCACTGTTTGAAATGAGGAGCAGGGAATATATGTGCAAAACATTCAAATGTGAAACATTATGTATGACAGAAACATAAAACTGGTTACACTTAATATCAATGGCTTACATAATCCAGTTAAGAGGCGGAAAACATTGTCCAAACTAAAACAAGATTAAGCAGAAATAGTCTTTTTACAAGAAACACATCTCCCAGATGCTGAGTATCTAAAGTTGAATAAAATGGGCTTTAAACACATTTTCTATTCTTCCCATAGCTCAGGTTGGAGGAGAGGAGTGGCCACAATGATAGCTGGGGCAGTGAATTACGAACAAATATCAGAATACAAAGACAAAGAAGGCAGGTATATTTTATGATAACAGGAAAAATTAATAGTAATCTAATTACATTACTAAATGTGTACGTTCCCGCGGTAGCGACTGGTCCTTTTATAGACATATTTTTGAATTAATATCAGCAAAACTTCAAGGAACCTTGATATGCGGTGGAGACTTCAATACTGCATTGAATAACTAACTCGATTCCTCAAATGGCAAAGGTGACTATAGAAAGATTGGGAAAAAGATGAGACATCTCATGGAGGAAATGGGCATAGTTGATGTATGGAGGGAAAATAATCCAACAAAAAGAGAATATACTCACTACTCACATCCTCATAATGTTTACTCTCGTCTAGATTACATATTTTTGTTCAAAAATGACCTACTAAGAGTGAAAAACAGTGAAATTGGAATTTGTGCAATTTCTGACCATAATCCAGTTACAGTAAGTTTGTACTTGGCTGGAAAGAAAAGATCCACTGTTTGGAGATTAAACAATAACATCCTAAATTTCCAAAATATCAAAGATAAATTAAACAATGAAATTAAAGAATACTAAGTACATAATGATAATGGTGAGGTATCACCAGCAACTCTCTGGGATGCTCTAAAAGCAGTTCTGAGAGGAAAAATAATTAGCATCTCATCCTACCAGAAAAAAGCTAGTCAACAGAAACTGAAGTGCTTAGGAGAAAAACTGTTTAGACTTCAACAGGAGCATTTCCAAAATGTAAGACCAAAAATAAGACTGAAATTATAAAATTATAGAAAGAAATTGATGACATCAAAACACTGGCTGTGCAGAAAAAACTTGTTTTAATGAGACAAAAATATTATGATGTAGGTGGCAAATCTTTGAAACCTCTATCTTATAAACTGAGAAAGCAACAAGCAGAGAGAGCAATATATAAAATAAAAATCTTTCAAGTAAAAAAACTGAAACGGAGCAGGAGAAAATTCAACAGTGTTTTCATGAATACTATAAAAAATCTCTTCTCAGAAACATACATAAATAATAGTGACCAAATAGATGCATTTTTAAAACAATTAGATTTGCCATCTCTAACAGTTAAGCAAAATGAAAAATTGTTTACAGCAATTACCGTGATGATCAGAAAACAATCAGAAAACTAAAAAGAGGAAAAATGGCGGGTGCAGACGGGTTTAAAAGACTGGTATAAAACAATGGAAACTCACCTAATTCCAACCTTATTAAAAACATTTAACTGGGTGATGGAGAAGAAAATAACTCCATTGTCTTGGAATGAAGCAATAATCTCGATAATCCGCAAACGGGAAGGACAGACTGGATTGTGCTAACTACCGGCCAGTTAGTGTTTTGAACATCGACTACAAACTGATCACTTCTATAATATCAAGGAGATTGGAAACAATTCTCCCAATGCTGATACACAAAGACCAAACAGGATTCATTAGACAAAGACAGACACAGGACAGCATCAGGAAAGTACTAAATATAATTCATCAAGTTGTTCAACAAAAACAGGAGACACTAGTGATAAGCCTGGATGCCGAGAAGGCATTTGACTCGGTGAGGTGGAAATTTTTATACAAAGTACTTGACAAATTTGGCTTTCACAAATCAATGATTGAGAGTTTCAGGGTTATATAACAAACCAACTGCCAGGATTAAAATCAATGGAGACCTCACTGAGATGATAACCTTAGAGAGAGGAACTAGACATGGATGTAACATGTCTGCTCTTTTATTTGCATTATACATTGAATCTCTTGGGCAGTGGATCAGGCAAAGAGCAGACATAAAAGGAGTAAAAGTTTCAGGAAAAGAACAAATGCTTTCCTTATTTGCAGATGATTTATTATTAGCAATATCTCAACCTACAAAAACCCTACCCATAATTAGTGAATCCCTCAAATAATTTGGCACTCTGTCAGGATACAAAATTAATGTAAACAATTAAAAACAGATCAAGGTTGCAGAAATCTCCCTTGTTTACAAGACTACTTCTGTGTTGCCCAGCTGAGGCCTCTTATCTGCATGTGCTCTCCAGTTTACACTGCAGGATGGAAAGACCTGGAGCTGAAAGCCTTTGAAAGAATACCATTAAAAGCTTTATTAGCTGATATCAAGTTACAGGGGGAACTTCCTTTAACAGAATGACCCTTACTGAAGAATATGATGATTAAAACCTGGAATGACACAGTTAAAAAATGCATTTTGGTGGACTCCAAAATTCTCAGATGGTGTGCGTACGACTCAGAGTTTACCCCTAACAAGTATGATGATAGATTTAAATTATGGATTGCAAAAGGGTTAACAGATTACAACTCATTTGTGCATGGGGGAGCGTTTCAAACATTTTATACCCTAAAAGAAAAACACGGGTTAATTTCTTAAGATTTCTTCAGATATTTACAGGTCAGGCACTATTTCAATCAAAAAATGAAAATACCCACAGATGACCCAAGGTTTCTTAAAACTTTTAAAACATTAATAAAAGCAATATGCCCTACGAAAATAATTTCAAAATTATACAATAGTATCTTGACGCACAAGGGGGTGAACAGGTACTATGTAAAGGAAAGATGGGAGCAAGAAGGAGGGCTCACTATTACAGAGGAGGATTGGGAACAAGTATGTCGGAAACAATGGGTCACAACAGGATCAAACATTTGGCGTGAATTTTGTTGGAAGAGCATAATGAGGTTTTTTTACTACACCTTCTCAGAAAAAATACCTAGTAAAATTGATGGCCTAGACAACAAAAATAAGAAAACTGCTCTACATTCTACTGGCAGCCAGTAAGAAAGCAATAACCAGAAAATGGCTTAAACCTGAGCAACCAACGACAGAGGACTGGATTGATGTGGTACAACAAATTTATATAATGCACTTATTACAAATACGGCTGGATGTCTTTTACGCTACTTGGTCTATATGGACAGAATATGTTAAGCCTGTGAGATCAGACTTCATCTGAAACTTCACTAAAATCATGTGATATCATTTATGTTTTGAAAATCCCTGCTTCCTCATGTTCCTTTTTCATTTATTTTTTGTTCTTTTTTTATTTTTTCATTAAAAACTGAGAAAGCAAGAACATTGTAATCCATCAAAACAATGTGCAATTTATCATGTGCTTTTTCAATAAAAAAATTAATTAAAAAAAAAAATAATAATAGAAAAGTATAATTGTTTTAGGTATCCTGCTATGCGTAGCTTTGTGACCAGTTGATCAGTCCGCTCACCTCTGGTCCCTACTCCGCAAGGATGAGAAAGAAAGTCTGTGTCGTCCTTAATGGAGCCGTCTTTCAGCACGACAGACAGCCTTGCCAGGTATCTCAGAGCACGTTTAAAGCCTTGTCCATAAAGCCTCTTCATCACGTCTTGTTATTGGGTGCGCTGCTCCAAAACATCCGGGCAATAATCCTCGAAGATGTGAATGGGAGAACCTTTTAAGGTCAGCTTTCCTCGTAGTCTGCGTGCCGTCCGCACCACAAGCTCCTTGGTCTGGAAACGGTGAAAACAAACCAGGACATACCGCTGTCTCTCTGAAGGCTTAGATTTAGCAACTGGCGAGCGCTGTGCTCTTTGTAGGGAGACGTCAGAATGTCGCTGCGTAGCTGCGAGAAGAAGGCAGTGGGCGTAGAGCCTTCGATGTTTTCAGGTAGCCCGGCAATGCGAATGTTATAGCAGCGGCTTTGTCCTTCAGCATCCGCTAGTTTTGCCTTAAGCTTAGTATTGTCCAAAGTTAGAGAGGAGAGCTTGGACTGAATCTCAGCCACTTCGGCATTAGGAGAATCCGCTGCGCTTTCTAGTTGGACAATGTGTTCTGTATGGTCATCGACAGAGGCTTGAACGCTGGTCAATTTAGCTTCGTGTCTGGTGTAGGTATCTTTAATCTCAGCCAGCAGCTCTGCTTTGGTTTCCGCTAACTTAGCCGTTAGCACCGCGGTGAAAACTCCAACACTACTCTCCTCTTTTTCCTCGTCTCTTCGGTTTTTTCGTGACATACTCACGGTCAAATTTGCTCGTCGAGTAATGATGACAACATGCTACTGAGCAGGGTCAGATAATAAGGGATTGACTTATAAAAGTTATGAAAGTTTGGGAGAGCAGACGTCTGCGTCTAGTCACTCATCCGCTACAACCGGAAGTCCATTGCATCTATTTTTTTAAGTATTCTTAGGCAAGGGGACCTGAAACAGAACATCAATGGGGGACCTTTCTGTGTGGAGTTTGCATGTTCTCCCCGTGCATGCGTGGGTTCTCTCCGGGGTCTCCGGAGAAGAAGCTCTTCCTCCCATCGTCCAAAAACATGCTTCATAGGTCAATTGGCAAGTCTAAATTGTCCGTAGGTGTCAGAATGAATGGGGGTGTAAAATAGAGCTGTGAAGGTGTGGGATTTTTGATCACTTCTGCGATGAACCAGCAAGGGGCGCGGATTCGCCGTTAACCACACCCCCCACCCCATAACAGTTACAACTAACTACTACCTATCTAGCTAATGACCTAACTATATAGGTGTTGTAGAATGACTATGTGTATGTGTGTCAGCACGCTGCTTGTGTAGGAGGAAGGAGCGTACGCACGTGTGTTGGGGGTGTGTGTTGATTCTTCTGCAGCAGACTGCTCTGGAGCTGCAAGCGAAGCTTCACCTGTGCTCTCTGGTACAGACATCTTCTCAGAATATTATATACTGCCCAGTAATAAACGAGACAGACACTTTGTCACTTTGTCACCTTTCCGGTAGCCACGAAGCCTGACACCCATGAAGAACACGGGGCAGGAGGCTCCGCCTTTGTTTATACAGACACGTAACTTTGCGTTGCACAAAATAGTTACCAAACAAAACATGTAGTGACATTCATCAAAACCTAACAGCGCGCATTTTTGGTGTTACAGAGTGAACAGTAATAAACCCCCCCAACACAAAATCCTCCGGCGGGCGCCCGCTCACTCAAGAACGCACGCAGCTTGTAATGGAAATTAATACAATGGAAATTAATAATAAGAACGCAGTAAATTTGTCGTATTTCCTCACGAGACGGAAACTTCTGTTGTAGAATGAGGATGTGTATGTGCTGCTGAAACCGCGCACTTGTGTGTGTTAGAGGGAGTGCGCGCAGCGCAAGAGGGAGTGAGAGGCGCTGCGCAGAGAATGAAGGAGAGCAGTACTAAAAGGTTTTCCCCGGAAACCCTTGAAGTCTCAACACAGGACTAGCAGAAAAAGTAAATTATCAGCAAAGGTGAATGTGTTTATTATAGTTCCAATCACGCACCAAATGCAGAACTTTCAAAATAAAATGATAAAAATAAAGAAAAAAAAAACAAAAAAAAAAAACATGAGGTTATTGTCACACCCCTAGTGTAATATGACTGCGACAGACTGGCGACATATCCAGGGTGTCCCCTGCCTTTGCCCTAAGTGGCCGGGATAGGCTCCGGCAGCCACGTGACCCCGAAAGGGACAAAACGGAAGAAAATGAATGAATGATCTTTATGCCATCTTTATATAGATGTCAAGGTTCTGACTTTTTCCTTAATAAAGAGAAGAACCACGCAGGAGATAAGAACTTTTGCTAGACTTCTGCAGAAGGAGAATCAATCTGTGACAGCGTGAACTGTCACAGAGGAGTTCTGCCTTCCCAGTGCATCCTGTCTGGTTTTATTGTTGGCCAGGGTTGATAACATAAAAGTAGGTCATTCAATCAAGCAGTACAGGAACATCATATTCATGTATAATCAGAACTTTTCAGGTCATTGTTTTCTTACTAAAAGATAGAACTGAGACGAACATATCATGGTGATAATAGCGTTTAAGCAAATGATAATTACATAACCCTAACATCCCTCCCTTTTTATCATTTCAAACACGTCATAAGTAAACACAGATAAATGGAAGGTACAAACGTGAAACATGGTTATTTAATCATAAGAACGAGGCATCAAAACATAATTTCACCACTTGCTTTTGCACCTTCAGTGAGAGATTCAAACGATGCCTCTGAAGTAGGAGCATTTACGTGGGGAGGGGTCCTCTTCAGCTTGTTGGACAAGCTGGTAATGAATGAAAGCCTGCGTGGTAGCCTTTGTGATCATGGGCATGACACAAGGCAGAGCGCAGGTTGTAAAAAGACAAAAACATGCACAAAACGATGAGTATATGGTCAATAATTTTAGCAGGAGGTGCCACCATGGGCATGATGGGTTCCGGGTTACAGCGAGGACGCGTGTGTGGCTCGCTGGGCTATACAACTATCTTTAACTGACTTAGAAAGTTGATTTTCTCCAAAAAACAGAGCTGACCATGGCCCCTAGGAAAAACCAGGACTACGAAGACCTTAAAAAGTCTCTTGATGATATCCAAGATACATTGTATCCCTTTATGGAACAAGTGAATGCTAAGCAAACTCCGCTCTCAGTGCTAATGGAAGAATTCCTGAGGCTCCGCACTAAAAACGAACAACGAAAAAAACGGGTCGACATGGAGAAAAGACTGGACGATGTAGAACAACAAGTAAGGATAATTAATGTCATTCTCACTGGATTACCGATCAAACCTTGGGCAAAGCTAAATGCAGCTGGAGCTAGCATTGCTTATGCTAATAGCGCTAGCAGTCCCTCTCAAACGGAGAGCGGTGGAAAGTCTGTGGAACACCAAGTGGAATCATTTCTCACGTCTAAAGGGATTTCCCTGGATCTCAATACCATCGAGACCTGCCACCTGCTCCCCAGGAGACAGGAAACGGATAAACCAGCGATCCTCATCAGGTTTGTGAATCAAAAACACAAGCTATCTCTGATGAATCAGCGTAAAAATCTGAAAGGATCGGCTGCTTATCTGAACGACCATCTGACCAGAAGGAATGCTGAAATCTCAAAACATGCCAGGCTTCTCAGGAAGCGTTAGCAGATTGAGAAAACTTGGGTTAAAGGCTGCAGGATTTACGTCAAACCGCTCGGTCCACCGGACCGGTCCAAGGTTCAGGTTGTGAACACCATGAAGGACTTTGAGAAGTGTTTGATCACGGTTGTCTGAAACAACTTGCAGTAATAAATCAAAGAGCCAAATAATTTCGTGAAATATTACGCCTGGATACAACACTTTCTCCATAAGTCTGAAGTGACCTCATCATGAGCAGAGAGTTCTGAACTGCAGACAAGTTGACCTCAACTCGGCGCCGCTGATATCAGCTGAAGAAGGATATGGACCTTGATCTAATGTCTGTAGATATAACATCGAAGAGAACTATAAACTCTGTTTAAACCCAGAAGATCGGCTGTTAATCAGCAGAAGAAGAAATGCCAACCTTGGTCATTCGACAAAATATGGACCCTTTTTATTTTACTTCACAGCATTACTTTATCAAAAAAAAAATTAAAATACAAAAAAAATAATAAAACAAATGATGAATCAATTATTAAAAATGGTTAAATTGATTGACTTTTAATGATATTACTTCACTTGCTCCAAAAAATTGATAAGCTGATTCATGAATTTTTCCTAATGTAACATAATTTTGCACATATTATTAACTTTTGATACTTGACCGAATTTTGCTATGAAAATTTCTGAAACAGTGTTATGTCTATTTTCCTGATATAGTATTATTTTTAATCATATCAATGACTTTTAGAAGTAACATATTCTGCATATATTTTGGATACTTCATTGCCATGTTGAATCCTAAAAGTTTTTTTTTTTTTAAATAATTTAAGTAATTCATCTTTGTCATGTGCTTTATTGATATTTCAAGATTTTTAATTCTGTCTGATAAAAGCTAGGAACCGAATAATGATAAATCATGTAATAAAATAGTTACAGTAGAACAGGGGTGGGATTATATAAGTTCGCTTCCTTCCACTCCCTTTCAAGCAATATTTAATTTTATGTCTAATTATTCTAAGTTTAATTAGTTATTGTATGAATGTATAACTGATGATTGTAATGTTTTTGTGTATTATTCCTATTTGATTGCTTGAAATAAACCATTTCAAATAAAAAACAATATATGCCATAAATAATATTTCTAATTTGCCTGAAGCAGATTTCATTAGAAATCTATTCTTTGTGCACAGTTAAGCAAAGATGGCCTTATTTCTGTCTGTGTGCCAAAGTAAACTTAGGTCCCGACATAATTGGTGATCTCTTATATCTGTGGATCTATGTTAGTGGGAAGGGGGACAGGTGTTGTCATTAAAACAAATGTTTGCATAGGAGTGTAGCACAAAAGTCCTTTTTTTTTTTACTGTTACTCTCGATGATAAAACAAATATTTAAGGAAAGTCAGTCATGAAATATGTAGTTAGCTCAAATACTATTTTAATAGTATACATCATGTAGAGGCCTTAGTTAAAACACAGATCATTATGACTAAAGCAAGTATTGGTCAATTTTCCTATCCAGCTACTTCCTTCCCCATTTTTTGAGAAAAAAAAAAAAAAAAAAAAGATCGAGCTGCTCAGGCTACCGGAATGCCGAAAAGCAACAGAGGAACGTTGCACGGAAACAAAAAACACAGTTGCAACAGAAGTATTTAGCATGAAAAAAGAGGGCTGACAAAATAACAGGCTCAGGTTTTAACAGTAAGATCAGGCTGATTTTAGGAGGAAATGGAATTGAATCCAAGCAGGTTAGTTAAAGACCCACTCTGATAAAAATCTGTTTTTTGGTGTTTTTTTAACACGTTCTCGTGGCATTTTTCTGATGATGGAGGAAATCTATTAAGAAAATTAAAATTGCATTTCAGAGCATTTCTTATTTAATTTGTTGTAAATCAGGAGCAGTCGAAAAATTCTATTTTAAAAAGAGTGTATTTATTACAAAGTTAGGCAGGCCAGAAGTATGGAGTCCCAAACTGTTCATAATTAAATAAATAAATATGACCTTATGCAATAACACAATCAACCAATAAATCTCTCATGATGAATATATAAAAAGATCATGAAATTGTGAAAATCCTGCACAGATTTTAAATTAGCCATTATATTAATACATATTATTCATTTTGCTTTAAAAAATACCTGTTCATTATTTCAAAACAGCATTTTAGAATATTCATTTTTAATCATGTTGACTATTTTTTATAATTCTATGGCTTTTTTCAGAAGCTCGCATTTGAAAATCGATATTTTACAAAGTAGCTTTGCTTTTATTTCACATTGCAGTTTTAGGTGTTGAGGGGTGTGCATTGCTCCTTCACGTTCACTGAAGCAACTTTGATCAATGTAGTAAGGGTGCTGCTGCTTGCGTAGCCAATCACAAAACTGTCTCCGCCATGTGTGGTTTGATTGACAGATAGACTTATTCTGCTGAAAAACCTCTTAATAAATAGGTCATCCTGAAAAACAGCAACGTGAAATAAAAACAAAGCTACTTTGGAAAATATTGATTTTGAAATCTGAGTTTTTGAAAAAAGACAGAATTATAATAATATTCAACATGATTAACATGATCAATTTCATGATCTTTTTATAAATTTATGAGAGATTTATTGGTTGATTGTGTAATTGCATAAGGTAATATAAATATTTTTTTAATTATGAACAATTTGGGACTCCATACATAAGCTCCCTGCTCTGCTTCATTCTGATGCTTCCACTTATAGACAAATAGATCCATGAATGTCTTTATTTTCCTCATCAGAACTGTATGGCTGGATAGCTCCAACATTCCTCAACATTTTTGTTCCAAAAGTAATTTGAGGTTGGGGTTGTGAAGGTCTGTAAAGTTAGAGGGAGAGAGTGTAAACAGAAAACTCTCAGTACCCATACCCCCTCCCTATGTAGGGAGGGGGTATAGGGAGGGGGTATGGAGTGCCTCTACGCCAACGGGGAGGTGAATTTCTAAAGAACTGCTGCCGGGCTGCAGAAAAACGACACAGGTTTATTATTATTTGAGCTAAAAAGCACATAATCATAACTAAAAGATGATTGGAGTGGGATTTTAATAACAGCAGCTAGCTGTAAAACACTTAGTTGAAGCAAAGTAACAAGACACAAGAACAACCCAAAAGAACACAAATCAAACTCAGGACGTTCACTAAGACAAAAAGCAGGGTGTGTACCACAATAACAAAAACACCTTTACTAAACAGACTAAGCTAAAACAACAAAACCAGACGATCCTTAGGAATCACTTACTCACAGGAGTTTTTTGTCTGAAACAATGGAGCAAATGTGAATTTATTTGAATAAACAAAGAAACACTGCCTTTAATTAAGCTGTTGGTTGGTTGATCTGGATCTTTGGATCAGAGCTCGAACTCGACAGTCATTTAAACATTTAAGCGCACATGGTCCCAGAATGTCCTTTGAATCTGATACATAAATATAAAGTAAATCTGTGTGTGCAGTAATGAAAGACAGTCTCTGATATGCATGTTCTGCAGTGAACCTACTTTATTTTGAAAAAAGTCTGTGAAAAAGTCTCTGATTGGTTTCGTCACTTAATAGAAGACCAAAAGATCTGGGACTCTTTCACAGTCACTTCACTCTTTGCCAGTAATACATGCACGCTCATTAGATTGACCTGCTTGTGTGTTTGACTTTATTCCTCACTCTCTACAGTATCTTAATCCTTCCTACCCATAATGTTCTACCCATAATCCCAGCTACTTTCCAAATTCTTCTGACCAATCTACACGCGTTCCCTCCACTCTGCCAGGGGGCAACGTGTTTGATCTCTTTTTACAGTCACTAGTTCCTAACCCATCCTAGCTACCTGGTTGTGACTGCGTCTGGTTAAAAGATCCAGAAAGAGTCCTGTCTGTTTCCTAATCGCACAGGTTTGCGTCTCCACCTCTCAATCACACATTTTTCTCCCATTTATGTCTGTAGACCTGAGCAGACTTTTCCTGGCTGGGAAGTGTGGGTGAAAACTGCCAGTAAAAACACTTGTAGAGTAATTTAACTGCAGTAGCGGGAGTAACGTGGACCACAGAAATGAAGCAGAGATCCAAAAGTGTCTGTATGATGAAGGCAGGAGTGGATTCCACAAAAATCTGAGACCAGTTTGTTTCTACTCTTAGAATAAATGGCGTATACTTAGGCGCTTTACAGTAACAGACCCATTCACCTAGTCACACACACATTCACACACACATTCACACACTGGTGGCAGCTCATGGGGCTGCTGGAGCCTATCCCGACCACTCATCTGCGAGGGCAGGGGGCATCCTGGACAGGGCGCCAGTAGTGACCATTTAAACAGTGATGAAAGTCTTCCGGGAATTCCCGGAAATCCGGGTTTTTGAGCAAACCGAACGTACTTTCCGGGAAATAAAGACCTGATCTCTACGGACAAATCGCTTTCCGGATTAAAAAATGGTCTGAAATCAGCTAATTTTAGCTTTATTTTCTATATTTCTCCGCAGATCGCTTCCTCTATGGTCGTGGCCATCTCTCGTCTTCCCGGCCTAATTGACCAATGACGGGACGTTTTAGTTGCTTTCGGATGCGTCGACGGGTCTGATTGGCTCTGTCTGCACCACGTGGTCAGTGTGACTCGCTTCCCTAGAGACCAAAACTGGCGGACCCACGCTAAACTTTCACAAACACATCTGAAGAGTTTGCGATCAAATTTGTGTTAAAATAATGGCAGGCATCGTCATTATTGAGCGTGGTCACGACCTCAGTTGTGAGAAGACGATAAAAAACAAATTGAAGTGGTCTTGGCTGGAAAAAAAAAAAATATTTTTAAGGTAGTGCAGGTCAAATACTTTTTTGTGTAAAATAATCTCAAAACCACATTTTGAAATAATTTCAATTTTAGTTTTGAGTTTCAGTTTTTATTTTGAATACATTTCTCTATCTAATTTATTTGTATTTCCTAATTACCACGATTTAGTTCAGTATAGTTGACGTTAATTATAAGTATTTGATGGTTTGGACCCGCACTCCCTTAAAAAATAATGTTTACAATGTTTAGTTTAGTTTGTATGTTTGTTTTGATATTTCCCAGATTACTTAGTATTGGTGTTAAAGAATTGATGTATTATGTTATAGAATTATAGTTTAAAGCAGATCCCATATTTTGATGTAATTATAGTTTGAGAAAACAGTGCAAGTGGATGTTGTACATCAGTCATTTCTAAAGCAGAAATAATGTATAAATAACTGAGGTATTTTCATAGAATATCATAGTTACTGGTGTTCTTTTTGCCATTTGGGGCTTTGATGTTACTATATTTTAGCAATTGTATGTTTTGCAGCTTTAAGGAAAAGCGTAGATTGTAGGATTGTGTTACTTTGAGCAATTTTCCAAATTCTTTTTTAGGACCAGCAAGTCCTTAATGGAGAGTCAAACTAGGGGTTTGAATGACAAATCATGATGCTCCAATTAGTCTTAGTTTCTTGATAAAGAAGTGAATAACTAGCTGCCAGAATGCACCACAATGCATCTAAGACCACGTATTTTTCCAAAATTTCGCTCTGTGCCCGCCATATCGCTCAAAGAAAAGTTCAGGGATTTTTTCCTTGCCTGACTTTCATCACTGTTAAACTATGAAGCATGTTTTTTGGACGGTGGGAGGAAGCAAGAGAAAACCCACACATGCACGGGGAGAACATGCAAACCCCAAACAGGAAGGTCCCCCATTGGTGTTCTGCTCCAGGTCCCCCTTTCCTCAAGAGCGCTAACCACTGCGCCACCGTGCATCATGGAAGTTGTGTTCTAGAAATAACAATAGGAAAAATCAGCAAAGTAGTCATCTTTATTTGTTTGAATTATTGTAGATGCTTTAGGGATGTAAAACCCCAACACTTTATCCACTTTTTTCAGACAGAAATTAAGGTTTTCACACTTTAATCTCTTTTGTTTAAACTCTCAGAGTTCCAACATCTATTGAAGAACGAGTCTAGCATTACTGAATGAAAACAAAGATCTGCTCACGATCTAAGATTGATGTCGATTTGGCAAACACAACACATTGTGTATAGGAGATCGGACACGGAGCTGAGTCAAATTGGTCCACAACCAATCAAGATGAAGAACTGTACTGTTAAAAAAAAAGAAAACACGGAAAATTGCTTAAGAAAAAAATCTGCAGAGCTGCGAAAGGTGAAGTGCTACATAGAACGGAACCACTATAAGTGCCTTTTTCCATAGCTGTCTTTTTTTTGTAAATGCTTTAAGATAAAAAAGGGTTAACTCGGACCTTAGTTTTCTTTTCAAAGCTTTTCTTTTTTTTCCCCCACAGAAAAATTGTTGAAAAGCCAGAGGTGGAGGCCATATTGGTTGCTTTCAACTGGATTAAATTCAGGGATTAAGTGTTTTGAGCTGATTTTTCTGCCCTGAACAGAACACACACACACACATTTTTTCATTACTGGGTCACTTTGAGCTCTCTGAGCTGATAGGGACTTTAGAAGAAGAGGGTCATTGGGATTTGTCTGAAGTGGTAAATTGCACCAAAATTAGTTTAAATTTCCATACTGTGGGCATAAAACAGGTTTTTAGAAATGCCCAGAAACCATTGCATCTCATTATGGAGTTAGGGAGACATTCCTCAGGAAAAAATTAAACTTCCAGTGAAGAACTTGTTCAGTTACATCAACCATAAAAACAGGAAATTATTCTAATTAACATCAACAATGTCTTTATGACTGCAAAGGAGGGGGAGGGAAGAAGTTACTGTGAATGTCCCATGGGATTTTTTGCTTTGATTGCTTCCAGTCTTGTTTTGCGGTGGTTTCCTGACTAATTTTTTAACCATTGCAATGTGTGACAAAGCTCCCCCAGATACACAATTACTGGTAGCTGTATAGCAGTACACCCCTAACATCACTACAGCTTACGTAGTCTTGTTGCCACCCAGCCCACTCTCCTATTAGATTGTTCTCAGTTCTTAACGTTGGATTCTTCTATCTGTCAACATGTCTTCCTGTTCTATCTCACACACCTGACTCAGGTCCTAGTCTAATAATGATTTCAGTCAGGTGTGTCAGAGGCAGAGAATCATGGAAGTCATACAGAGCAGAGCTGGAGGATGTTGCAAATGTAAATAAATGTAGAAAAAAAAGCAAACACGGATGAAGATATGGCTTTTATACGTCACTAATTTATTTTCATTTCTTTCTTTTTTTTTTTTTTTATTGCAGGCTAAAGCCATCGGCCTTTATATCTGATGACTGAGGAAACATTCTTTGGAAATGTTGCAGGGAAAAGGTAAAAATGGATTTCCAGAATAAGTATTTATTCCTTTATCCTTGGTGGGTGACCGTTTGGATATTTTGGCCTCCTTTGTGTTTCTGTGTTGTGAGATCGTTCATTAAAACCAGACTTTTGACTCTAGATGAAGTTTGGAAGCCAAGTAAATGAGAATAGTCTGCAAAGAACCCGTGAGAAAAGGGAGATTAGTCATTGTTATAGGGGAGAAATGCACTTTATTCTATCTAATTGGAAAAAAAAAATAAAGAAAACCCCATTGCAATAAAAGACAACAAGAAGTGTATATATATATATATATATATATATATATATATATATATATATATATAATTATATTTTTACTCTTTAAAGTTTAGAATTCACAAACTATGGTGCAAGGCAAAAACTCGCTTTGAATTTTGTTTTATTACCAAATGAATTGAACCAGACTGGTCCCTTCAAGACTTCCTCTTTCTTTTTTTTTATATTTACAATTAAAAATATTTTTTTCCAGAAAATATGTAGCTGCAAGTTCTAAATTTTTTTCTCCAGTAACCCAGATTAAGAAAATGCACAAATGTATTTAAATTTATATTTAGCCATTAACTGGAGCCAAAAATTTTATGAATAGGTTGAATATTTACCTTTCAGTAATTTTTCTTTCTTTTTGTTTGTCATGTGACGCTACTATAATACCTTATGAAAAATAACAGAGGACATTACAATCTTGAAAAAAGAAGAAATCACTTTGATTATTCTGTGAATTCCTTTGCCATTTCATTTTTTATGAAAGTTTGTTTTTAAACAAGGGAAAAAGCACCCAGTTTCATATCCTGTTCAGGATGAAAATGTGCTGCTAGCTTTAAGAGCAGGATGTTTTTGCATCACTTTTGCTTTGTGAAACATATAACCTCCATTTATTTTATGGTGCACGTGCAGTTGGGTCTTGTCAGGCTTTCTTATGTGAGATCTTTTCTTTTCACACTAAGAACTTTGATCATGTGGTTGAAGTTTAAAGACAGAGGTTAGATATAAAACATCCAAAAAATTAGAATTGTTACAAGTTTTTTTTCTTTCTTTTTATGTTTTGTGTCTCAGTGGTGGGATGATACAATGACTTTATTTGATATGGGGCTTGCCTCCTTTTGTACACATCCTCAGGTTTGCAGTGTGTTTAAAGGTCAACTTTTGACGCTCGTCATTTTGTAACATGCAGCCGTGAAGGCGTTCACTTGTGTTTGAAGTGATGGGACAGTTCTACTTAAAGCAGAAACAGGCATGTTGTGATAAAAGCAAAAAAAAATAAATCAAATTTGGGCCACCTCAAGAAGGATAAACTTAAGAGGAGGGCTGAGCAGTTTTTGCATGTTTAGGGTGACCTAAAGGGTTGCATCTAAACCCACAGTTCAGTTACTTGCTGTTTGTCATTGAACATGATGAGCTTCAATTCCCCCCCCCTCCGCTGTCTCAAAGTTTGTCAGCTGTATGCGTTTGCATGAGGGATTTTTTTTTTTTTTTTTTCCGTCTTCAATTTCTGTGTGTGACGTTTTGATTCAGCTAGAAGATTTTATTAGGCTTTTGGTTCCTCATGCAAGGCAAGGCAAGTTTATTTGTATAGCACAATTCGTACACAAAGTAATTCAAGGTGCTTCACAAAACAGAAAAATGCATTAAAATCACAATACATCATAGAAATAATCAACGTAAAATTTACTTTAAAAGAAAAGAAAAAATTTGAAAATTGATTTAAAAATAAAGGAAGGAAAGGAAAGAAAAGTGCAGATAGGACCTTTCAGTCATATACACGGCTAAACAGAAATGTTTTAAGTCTAGATTTGAACATGAGCACAGAAGAGGCCTGTCTTACGCCTTCAGGGAGGCTGTTCCAGATTTTAGCTGCAGAATATTGAAACGCTGATTCCCCTTGTTTAGTTCTGACTCTGAGCATCAACAGGAGGCCGGTCCCTGAGGTCCTCAGAGTACGAGATGGTTCATATGGCACTAACATGTCAGAGATGTACTTTGGTGAGCGGCCATGGAGAGACTTGTACACAAGCAGAGCTGCTTTGAAGTCTATTCTTTGAGGTACAGGGAGCCAGTGCAGAGACCTGAGCACAGGACTAATGTGATCATACTTCCTGGTTCTGGTCAGGACTCGAGCAGCAGCATTCTGGATGTACTGAAGCTGTTTTACAGCTCGTTTGGAGAGGCCGGTGAGCAGGCCGTTACAGTAGTCTAACCTACTGGAGACAAATGCAGTGTTTCAGGATCACACAGAGCTCATGTCTCACCTGTGAGTAAGAACAGCTTCTCTGGATTTGATCGCTGTAAATCTTAAAGGGCTGAGGAAACTGGGAGATGTTAAAAAAAAAACAAAAGTAAGGTTTAATATTTTTAATTTCGCGTTTTGGGTTGCTTTTTCCTGGGTGTTTGTTTTCCCCCCTACCTCTGCTTTTTTTGTGGGAAAAGATCTTAAGAATTTGTACTATGTATCTCTAAACAGTTGAATGCATTTTTTACATTTTTATATTTCATTTTAAACCTACTTAAGACAGTTTTTTCTTTTTAGTTTGAACCTTTTTTGTTCAGTACACAATTCAAATTAAATTTTAGTTCTCAATTGACCATTTAATTTCCAATCGTCATGCAATTTGGCTGCAGTTTGCATTATCAAATTGAGAATTAATTACCAATTTAAATTATGGATAAAAGGAACTTCCCTATTTTAGAATATCTAAACAAAATTGCAATGAAAGTGTAAATTTTTTTTATCTCCCCTTAGTATAAGATAGAAAGATTTCCTTTTCTACTCGAATGAGATGAGGAATTAAAAGAAATATTGTTTTCCTTCTACAATATAATGTAAAATGTCATTAAAAAAATTTGGTTGTGCTGAAAATTTTCTAAATACTGTTTGACACCTTTTACTTTCAGTTTAGTCAACGCCATTTCAAAAGCTACACCAGGAGGAGGACAAATGAAGGGCAGAATCATTCCTTTAATACATTTAGGGAGTATTTTTCTTTGCCTCGTGTGTCTCTGGCAGCTTAAAAAACAAAGTTTAGTCCATTTAAAAAAAAAAAATTCTTTTTTCTTTGTATGGGTCAAACCTAAGCAACTTAACCTCCCTTTTTTTTCTCTCCCTCCCAACTCTTTACTTAACCTTTTCTTGGCATTTTAACAGCCGTGCAAATAAGCAAAAATGGGAGCCATATGGCAGGTAGAGGGCTGTTTGCATGAATGAATCAAGAAATGCCCCCAATGAGGAGACATAATTCAATCCTTTGTTTTAATTTTCTCTTTCTACCTTGTTGTGTCCAACAACTGAGTAAACAGATGAGAGCTGATGGCCTTTTGTGATGGACAGGTTTTACTATCACAATAAAGGGTTATATAACTTTAGATAACCAGGGTGTATTTTACTTTAAACCCCTTTTTGTTTATTTATTACATTTTATGTTTTTTATATATGTACACACACACTTTTGACATGAGGGGGGATGTAAGTGGGGGGGGGGGGGGGGGGGTAGAAGGGGAGGAAGTTGAGGGATGCTAATTCATCCTTTTTTAAAGAGAACTTCTCACTATTGTGCACAGAAAATGGCTTTAGGATTTGAAGTAAATGCACAATGTATTTCTGGACTAAAAGATCAAACCAAATCTACTTGTTTCCTCTTCAGTATGGTGCCTTAGGCTTCTGCCAATTCCTTTACTGATCATCATCCTTGCTGCGTACAACTCCTCTTATGGCGTGCTTGGACGGTAATTGGCACACACATTACTTTATTCAGAGGATTACATTACTACATACATTTTGGTAACTTTTTTTGGCAATGTCTTTCAGCTATGGTATTGTTAGCCAGTCTTGGAACACTACTAAAATGGAATGCAATGGCAAGTGGGAGAGCCTCAACTTAAAGTAAGTAACATCAATATATATTTTATTTTATTACATTTAAAAACATGTCACTTATGTTAGTTTCTTTGTACCAATCATAAATTAATATTACAATAAATATAATCAAGTATGTAAAAAAAAAAAATTCACCTTTATCTCAACAGTGGCAGATTTCATCTGATGATGATGATGTCAAAATCTAAAAGCCTGTCATTTTCTAGAGTTCATCAGAAATTTGTCTGAGTAGTGGGAGGGACTACTGGGGCAAAGCAAGCCCCCTTTCCCATCACCCAAAGCTGAAAGCTCTCTATACACAGTCTCCTGCTAGCTTACAACCCCAACCTAACATTACTGTTAAACGTTACTGTGCAACAAAATGGCGAGCAGTCTTGGAGCAGTGCAACCATAAAGTTTTGAGTCAGATACCAGCTCAGACGTACATGTCTTTGTCTGCATCAGAATGTATTGTCTTCTTTACAAATAAGCTATTTTTTTTCCGTGTCTGTCCCTGATTTACAGTTGGAATGCAATATTCAGAAATTCAATTTTAAGCTTAATTTTCTTTGTCCTCCATCCAAAAATGCCACATGTCTAAAAACATCCTTTTCTTTAGAGGGGCTGTTTAAGGCTTTGGTGGTTCGTTTGTTTGATGCTAAAATTCTGCTCTCTGTATTTAAAAAGCTTTGATGGAATTTGGCTTTACGATACAAAATGTTAGTTTAATATCAACTTTGTGCACTTTGTTCTCATAAAGACATACAAATCCCAACAAGGTTTGCTTTAATTCTGTCCAAGGACGGTTGTCCTTTTATTTGTGGACCTGGTAGTTCCACCTCGTGAAAATGAGGATTTATAGACCCTCTTAACAAAATGTTTTCTCTGGTTGCTGGTGTTGACTGTGAAAGCCTTTAAAGGGGATTTCATTAGCATTTCTCATTCCAGATTTCTGGCGCCGTGCTTGTGCAAAGATCTGAGGAGAGTACTGTTGTGGTCGTACGTCCTGGTTTTAGTCGGGAGCTCAAACCTGGTTCACAGGGTTGAAGCTTGACTGACTTAATGCGGTGGGGGTTACGAGCATCGGAAACTGTCGCTCTCATTTGTAAATGTTTGATGGACTTCAAAAATGTTAGCTTTGTTTTTTTTTCCAGAGTAGGCCTTTTCTGGAATCTAACATCTTGTTGTTATTGCCGTTTCCATTTACTTGTTGTGATCAGAGGCAGCACTGCGTGCAGATTTCATTCTTTTAGACTTTTTTTTGTTTGTTTTTTACATGTTTGAAAGGAAAGTAGTAAAACTCCTAAGACCTTGACGGACTGATCAAACAGGATGTGTACTCTGTCAGATCTATCTGCTTCTGTTTTGTCTATTAGTCATTTGCCTGTCGGTTTAGTGCAAAGAGTTGTTGCTAAACACGTATCTGGAACCTACTGTTCTGCTGTGATAAGATGGTTGGCAGTCTGCAAACGAGAAACTGAGAAATGAAAAGTATTTCCCTTTTTTAGTTGGCTCCTCTCAGGGTAGTTTTTACCTGTGCGACGTAGAACTTTATTGATCTGCTTAAAAAGGAGAAAACAAAAGCGTTGCGCTTCATAGTTTGATGAGATCTTGATCTTTTCTCATGCAGAATAAACAAAACGACTAAGCTTTTTCTAAAACTGGAGGATTTTTTCTGGAGGAAATATGTGTCCCAGCAACCTTTACCATACGGCATCAAAGGAAGTGGTATGTTTTCTATCATCTCATTTTAACAGAAACTGATCTTTAGAATAATGCAGCTGCCCATGTGGAATGAGAGGACTTTACATTTTGACCCTGTTTTATCGCTAATGTTTTCAGAGCTGTTGTTACTCAAAGTTCTTTCTGCAACTAAAAGTTATGACATGCCCGCTCACATTGAAAGGTAAGTTAACCATTTTATAGTTACAGCACTTGGGAGCTGTGCCTGCTGTATAATCTTTGTTAGGGTAATAAAATGACTTTTTCAAAAAGGCCATTTAAATGCATGTTTTTTTTCATACAAAGCAATCAGGAGGAAGCTATTGTAAGCTCTTGTAGCTGGAAACCTTTAAACATTGATATAATGCAATCTGGAAATGCAAAAGTACCGTTTCATTCTTTTCACAGCCTTGAATGCAGAACGTGTGTAGTGGTGGGAAATGGCTTTGCCATCAAAAACACCTCCCTGGGAAGGATCATAAACAACTATGACGTAGTCATAAGGTAAGCATTTATGACTGAGAAGGTCATTAAACCTTAAAACAACAAAACCTGTTTTTGTGTTCTTTTATCTTCAATCTTGATCCTTCCACCTTTTTCTGACACGTGGCCTTATCTCTAGGTTTATCACGTTAGTCTTGTAATCATCATGGTGTTTTGTTGTTGTTTTTTTATGTTACATGACAATCTAAATGATATAATCCCCAGCCTTGATAAAATACAGGGCTGTGTCAGGAAGGGCATCTGTCATAAAATCTGTTCTGCTCCAGATTCAAAGATTTGAATAAAGAAATACTCAGACGAGTGTTTTTAATCAGAATTTTCTTTATATAGTTCCTCCATAAGAAAGTACTTAAAGAATATATAAAAAACACAGTTTTTATTAAAATGGGTCAGAAAAACCTTTTTTTTTTTCCTTAAACAGTTGAAGTTCCATCTAAAGAGAGGTCTACAGTACAGATCAAAGGTTTGGACCCATCTTCTCATTCAAAGAGTTTTCTTTATTTTCATGAGTATGAAAATTGTAAATACACACTGAAGCTCATCAAGAGATTGTAAAGAGTGTACAAAGCAGTAATCAAAGCAAAAGGTGGCTACTTTGAAGAACCTACAAGATGACATATTTTCAGTTGTTTCACACATTTTTGTTATGTATATAATTCCACATGTGTTCATTCACAGTTTTGATGCCTTTAGTGTGAATCTACAATTTTCATAGTCATGAAAATAAAGAAAACTCTTTGAATGAGGTGTGTCCAAACCTTTGATCTGTACTGTATGTCTAGTTAAGTGCGAGGGAAACATGTAGAAATTAGAGGAATAAAGGCGCGTCAGACCATGAAGCTTTGGGGAAAGAGCAGTGCATTCTAGAGCTATAGAATTTCATCACTAAAATTAATTCCATCATTTCCTTTGATGCTACGTTCAAACCAGGCATGTGACGGGCATTCAAGGATGGGCTTTTAGCAGTGTTCACACTGGAAGCAAGGAGGGATTTCTTTTTCTCCCCCTTACTAGCTCAAGTCTGCCAGCGATGGTTAGAAGAGACTTGGTGTGAAATGTTGAAGCAATGCAAATCTCTTGCTCCAGGCGTTTTCTTTCTCAGCTCCATTCCGATATATGACAGATAAAATTCTGGCCGGGCACAAACCGCAATTATACTTTTTATTTTTATTTTTTTCCTCCATGATCAATTTTCAGACCTGTTGGCACCTTTGGGAATGAAAAGGAATACCATCCATATGTCACTACCAAATCAGAGTCCCTGATTGGTCAAAGTTCAACCTAGTTTTACTTGCAACACGCTCTCAATTGATGCACATTTTGTACGTGGAGCATGAAAACTTGCATAGCAAGTCATGAACGCAATCGTTTTGAAAGCATGAAACGAACAATGACATAGACTTTACCTTGCACTGCGTCGCCGACACTGAACGTAGTAGCTCAAGAGATTTCTTTTTTTCCACCTGACTTTTTTTTTCTAGACTTTTTGGAACTCCAGTCACACTTCAGGCTGGGTTTACTGTGCAAACTAGTTTAGTGTATAAATTGTAGGATGGAACTGTGGCTTGCATTTGAATGACCTGACATAAGCCTTATGGACATGCCCTTTGTCCTACAGTTTAGTGTCAAGTTTCTTGCAAGACTCATGTTGTTGTGCAAGAACTCATTTTGTTTAAGGATGAAGGCCCTTGGTGAATGTGGCTTTGCAGCTGTTGAACAAACGCACACGCTGAGCTTTTATCTCTATCTAAAAGGCCGAATACACCACACCCCCTGCCCCCCTTTTAGAAGCTTATGGTTTCCTGGCCGAGCAGATTAAATATATTGACATTCAGAGTTCATTGCGTACAAACCAGGATTTCAGCAGTGTTTGACCAGGCCTCTAAATCTGTTACAGAACTTCCTATTTGACGAGGGCTATGCTGGCATGTGATTGGGATTATTGACCCAAGAAACGCGTGAAGTAAAACGAGGATCTTTTGTAAACATGGCAGGTGTTAACTGAAACGCCAAAGAGGCTTTTGATGAAATAAAAATAGTTTTTAGTGAAAGATTTCTGATGGCGGACATGTCCAAATAAAATTATGCTCAAAATTGTATTTTGAGCATTCATTTATTCAAATCGTTGTAATTTAGCTGCAGATGTAAAAAGGCCGTTTGACAAATTGTGACAGCAATTTCACTGGGCATGCCACAGGCTCTCTGCTCTGAGGGGAAAGGTGGCGGGGTGGTTCTTTGCCAGTGGGCTCGCCCACAACCCGGGTGAATTTCTAATGAACTCTTGCCGCACTGCAGAAACTGTCCAGAAATTTGACAGGATTTTAAACACATTTTTGGCTCAGGGTAGAATTTTGGGGTCTTAACTATGCCATTTCTAGGAAAATCAAAAAAACGCGGCGTGTTCTACAACACGGTTTCCGCAGAGCAGCAGTAGTTGTGGTTGGGACTTTTGGTGCAGAGCAAGCCCACCGCTTTACCTGTTACCCGTCTCTTCACATGCTTTCCTGCTAGCTTACAGCCCCAACCTAACATTAGCGGTGCATCAAAACTGGTGAGCGATATTGGATCCAGCCGTACAGCTTTGATCCAGATTCCAGCTCAGGTGAGAAACAAAGACGTCCATCGGTCCATTTATCTGCAAGTGGATGATCAGAATGGAGCAGAGCTTGTGGCCCACTGATTCGTAGATTCTCCACTACAACTGCAACTGTTTTCAAACTTCATTTTAATGTGAGCTATTTGAATAAATACTCAAAAATGTAATTGTAATATATTTATATATGCTAATCGTTGCGATATTGAATAAAGCATCAGTTCGGAGAGAATTTTCACCTCACTGCTTGTTTTTATTTTTTTATTTTTATGGATGAAGCAAAATTTCATTTTGAAGAAGCCAGTGCAGTGATGTAGAAAATTTAAGCTATGTCACCGGAACTTCTTTTTTTAGACGTGCATAATCACTCTGGCATATCACTTTTTAATGCTCACCTAGCAGCCAATCAGGATGGAGTATTTACCCGGACCATGGTATAAAATTGTATGAAAGCTTGTCTAAAATCATGACTGTTCCAGACTTTAGCTGCCATAAAATGAAACGCTGCTAGACTGTGGGCAACTGCAGGGGATCTTTCCTTTTGCAGACTAACTAGCAAAGTTTATTCTCTGAGAGGCCGAGCAAAGATCTGAGGAGAGTACTGATGAGGTCTTGCGTCCTGGTTTTGTTCAGGAGCTGAGCGGCAGCTTACTGCAGGCTGCCTTGTAAAACAATTAGACCATTACAGTAGTCTAATCTGTTCCAAGACGGCATTCTTTGGAATCTAGCAATGGTTGTAAAATTGAAAAAATTCTATACTCAACCTATAAAGATTACCACCCTTTAGTCTCACCATCCAGCGGTCAAAGCCGAACTTCTTAAGTGCTTTGGCTTTTAAGGTGGAAGTGCGCCAACTAAGTATTCGCCATTTACTGTTTTACTTTATAAACGTGTGAATATGAATAATGTATTATTGCAAGCGGCATGATGGGTACAAAGTGCCTTAACTCTGGAAATGTTATAGCTGGAGAAAGATATTCTAATTTTGTGATGTACCCTTATTTTGTGGTATTCTCTTGCTTCCAGGTTAAATGATGCTCCAGTTAGGGGCTATGAGGAGGATGTGGGAAACAAGACCACTTTGAGGATATTTTATCCCGAGTCGGCCTCCTCCAACCCCAGGTTGCACAATGAGGAGGACACACTGATGGTCTTGGTGCCTTTTAAACCAGATGATCTTCGCTGGCTTAAAGAGATCCTCTATGATGAGAAAAGGGTACAGGATACTATTACGAAGGAATTCATTACCACACGGTTCAGTTTCTTCATTTCCCTCTTTACCACACAGTTTAGTTTTTTCCAGAAACCTCACTTGAATGCAGCTTCCATTGCGTCTTCTCATTCTGGTTAATGGTTGCTAGGTTATCACCTGCTAATTTGCTCATTTAGTGTTCCCGGGGGTGTAAAGATCAGAGCCTGTGTTGCAGCTTCTGGCAGATGGAATCACTAGCCGCGGTTACATGGGCAAAATATCTTGATCGGATCAATGGTCAGATTAGAACTAACGTTCACATGGTCACACTTTCAGTCGGAATAAATCATTTGGGCATGCACAGTAGTGTTGAAAATACCAGAAGAGGAAATGAGTTCCACTGTTCACAAAGTGAGCTGCCATATACATTCATGCAGCAGCTCCGTAATATACGAGATGATCTTCTAAACGTGCTTTTATTAATTTTATATTATGAAGCGCCTGTTCGCTCATTTTATTTTTAATCCGTGTGGTCAGTGCTTTTATTTGTGGAAGAACGGAGCTGGAAGAAGACGGGGGTTTGGAGTGGGATAACACACGCTAACAACATTAGCCTTGTTTGATGAACACAAAATCCCTACGGGAAATGCTGCAATCTGCATCTTGGCTGCAGGTAAATGTGTGGGAATAACATCAGTCTTTATTTTGTCGGGACACGACTGGAAACACAAATCCACATGATTGTTTGAACAGTTTCTAAAGACTAAGCGGAAGCTCACACACGGTTCTCCTGAGTCCGGCAGCCGCCAACCCAGAGCGGCGGGTCGGAAACCTCCCCCACACGTAACAAAGCCCCTCCTCCCTGTCCGCAAACACAAAGCTATAAGTCCGGCTGCTGTGCTCAGACACGGTTCACTCGGGTGGAGCAGCCAGTTGGTCCTGTATGAGCTCCAAAGCTTTCTCTGGAGCACTGCACCTTCAATGCATGACGTAAACCAGAGCAGTAGTGACACATGATCAGAATTAACTGTTTACCAGCAACATGATCAGATAAACAATCAGCATAACCCAGCCACTGGATCGGAAATCAATTTTGATCCGAACGAGTCTGATCGGGGCAGAGTATTCCGAACGGCGTTTTTACGTGACGAATTTTTCTTCCGATCAGGCATTCTTTCTGATTGCTTTTGTCCATGTAAACACAGCTAATGTATTCGTCCAATCACCTACACCACATGTGTCAAACTCGAGGCCTGGGGTCCAAATGTGGCCCACCATGTCACTTTGTGGCCCACAAGAGCATAAAAGTTTTTAATTTCTTAAAAGATTTTTTTTTTTTTTTTTTAGTTTATTACAGATCTGTGTAGCTGTTGTAATTATTCAGTGTTTGCAGGTCTTATATGTGTATGCAGAGAAACTGTCATCAAACCATCAGTTGGATGCAAGGTTGTGTGCAGCCTTTTTTTTGTAAAATGTTACACTAATACATGTTCTTTCTAGCTCAGTTTTATTTGTCTTTATTCACTTGGACAGTTTGATCTTTCATTAATGGAGTAATGTGGATTTTAATAAGCAGACACAATTTAAAAAGATTTATGTTAGAGTAACACGCAAACACATGTTTTCTATGCAACTGGAATTGTCACTTTAAAAAGTTATGAGTTATTTAACATTAAGGAGTAGTTACATTTATAAGTTATATCTGGCCCTTTTAGGACAGCCACTCTGCTGACGTGGCCATCAGTGAAAATGAGTTCGACACCTTGACCTACATAATTTTAGAAATCGTTTTGTTCTCCTGACGTGAGAAAACATTCATTCTCTTTATCTCTGTGCTGTCTTTCAAGGTCAGGAAAGGCTTTTGGAAGCCCCCTCCTCTAATCTGGCTGGGTCAAAGTAGTAAAGTGAGAGTGTTGGACCCATACTTCATGCAGCAGACTGCAAACAAACTGCTCCAGTTTCCTCTGGCACCAAAAAAGGGTCAGGTAAGGGATTCTTTGTGTTTGGTCACAAGGCTGATACTTTGAAAATGAGTTTATATTTTTATACCCTGATGTCCTTAACCAAAATTCTACCATTTTAAGCTCTTTTTAAACTTGGTTGCAGTGAATTTTCTTATACACTTTTTGTTTTTCCACTCATGGTTTGGGCATTCAGATTACTTGCTATTTTATTTCATGTTGGTTCAAAAAGCCTTCTATGTTGAAAAGAAGAACGGATTGTAGATTAGACTGTTTTGGAGTTCTGGAACTCTGGCACCAGATCAGGAACTCATCCTATCAAGGCCAAGAAGCAAATGCATTGGCTCTCCTTGAAAAACCAATTATGTCCGAAGTGTTGTGTACATACTTCAAATGACAGCTCCCACAGTTGCATATCTGAAGAGCAAATAACTTGATTACATTTATTTTTCCTCTAGCAGTCCTCAAGTTTAGTGGAGGTGAGGTTAAAGCAGAAATAGCCAACCTCATTCTCTGGCAAACCTGTTCATACTTGCTGCATAAGACCCCAGGGAAGGTTAGTTTTTATCGGGCCTTCTTCTAACCTTTTTTTTAATCTTTATTTTTTATTGTTTTGGATTGGGTGAGAGTTGGGGGGGGGGGGGGGGGGGGTTGTATAGCAGACAACAGTACTTTACAGTAGTTTACTTCCTGCTCCACCAAAAGGAAGTCAATTCCAGTGCCAATGTTTTGCAATTCAGTGTTGGAACCAGACATCAGTAAGCAGTGATTAGGCAGTGATTTCTTTTTTTTCTTTGAAGCAGCTATCATTGGCTACACCAAATCTGTCAACCCTTTGAACGTTCAACGTAGGGGGCCAGCAGGAAAGCAGGAATTTAGATTAAACTTGCGTCTTCCTCGGCACACATACCGTATTCCCCGTCTCACGCTTACCCTTTCTGCTGGAGCACCCCTAGTGGCCGTTAGAAAAAATGCATTATAAAAAAGAAAAAAATTGCATCATTGAATAAGCCGCAGTATTGAAAGCGGGTGACAAAAGTAGGGATTTATAATCCAGAAATTACGGTAGTCAATTGTTTAAATTCTGCTGCTTAAAAAGATGAGAGGCTTGTGATTTTTCACCTTAGGTTTACCTCAGCTGAGATAAAATGAGAAAAGGATATCTAGAAAATCAGCACTGTCTGATTTTTAAAGAATTAATTTGTAAACTATGGTGGAAAATGAGTATTTGGTCAATAAACAAAAATTCAACTCAATACTTTGCTGTCATTGCCAACAAAGGGTATATAACAGTCAGACATTTTCTGTAAGTCTTCACAAGGTTTTACAAACTATTGCTGGTATTGTTGGCCCATTCCTCCATCCAGTTCTCCTCTAGAGCAGTGATGTTTTGGGGCTGTTGCTGGGCTTTCAACCAGAGGGCTGCATTGGGATTGGGTCCCGGTGGGTCCCGCGGGACCCAACGCAAATCTCGCGGGATTGGGTGGTTTGAATTGTACTGCGGGCGGGAGCGGGCGGCAAAAAATAAACTCCGGGATCAGTTTTGCCATGAATATCTCATGAATATATATTAGCGGACTACGTTAGGCTGTGCGGCTGTTGGAGTCTTATGTACTGAAGCTCTGTGAAGGCACCAGGTATAGACGCCCAATGGCCTGTGTCATCTAACCTGTTGTTGGGGGTGTGCAACGCCCCGCCCCGCCTCTTAGAAATTGTGTTCTTTAAAGCCTGATACCGCGGTCGCGTATGGGCGGAGCTATCAGCTAAAGTTCTGGTCTGATCGCTGCATGGAGCGATGTGTTTATCAATGCATGGTAGACACAGAGAATGTGGAGAGATCAGGTTTATTATTTTGAATAGTTCTATTTGGTAATCATGTTTCCATGTTTGAGTTCATAAAATCATCCCAGAGAAAGTCTCTGCTTCAAGTCCTCCAGTGAAAGCTGCGTTTCAATATGACGCCCGTGTTTCAATCTCTCTGACAGAGTTTAAAGCCAAAGCCCCTCCCCCGCCTCTCTACCTGCTTTTCCTCTCTACCTGTTCACCTGTTCACATCCTCTGCAGCTTAGAGTTATTTTCCCCGCGCTCCCAGTGTATATTTTGCACAGAGCGCAAAATACGGTCATAGCTGGTTAACACGTTAGTCGGAACGCTCTAGCGCAGCAGAAGGATGAAAGAGCTGTCAATCTATCTGGCAACACTGCGCGGGATAAGGAAGAAGCGGAGGTTTCCTGACAGGGACATGATGTCAATTGATGAAGCAGAAAAGAACCTCAAACGAGGTTCATCGTGAGACACGCATGGTGTTCAGATCTGCGTGCCGATGCCCCACTGAGGCGCAAAAACGGGAAAAGGCTGAAGCTAAAAAAAAAAAAGTATTTTTCCGTCAGGAAAAAATTAATTCATAGATTTTCAGCTCTGTTGAACCATTAATGTTTTTCTTCCCCCATAAATTCAAATGACTTTGACCTGCATCTTTACCAGCTGGTTCAGCGCGCTTCAGGCCGTCTGTCTGCGCGCAGACATACGCACACTTTTTTACCGAACAGGATTTGTGAAAATATATTTAATGATGATGTTGCACATTACACAAAAGAGGAATGCATGAAAAGATGAGTCTGGGGGAGGGACATGAATCTCTTTAATATCAATACAAATACGTGTTTTTTTCCTGTGGGACGGGAGACGATACAAAATCAATGCATCTCTATTACTGTGCGGGAATTAATTCACTGAGTTTTGCGGTTGCGGGCGGGAGTGGACATGCATATTGCGGGAGCGGGCGGGAGTGGACATGCATATTGCGGGAGCGGGCGGGATTGGTCAGAAATTCGGCGGGTGCGGGCGGGAGCGAGATGAGAAAAATAGTCCCGCGCAGGGCTCTACTTTCAACTCCTCCAAAGATTCATGGGGTTGAGATCTGGAGCCTGAATAGCCACTCCAGGACCTTGCAAGGGAAGTGTCACATGTCCCAGGAATGGGTGGACCAAAGACCAAGTTTCCAGTATCATTTTATTATTTTTTAAAGGAATTTATTTGTTCTCAAATTCTTAATTTTTTTCCAGTAATTTTTTAGCATGTTTTTTTTTTTTTTTACACATACCACAGCTGAAAAAAAGAAAACCACTTAATTGTCATGTTTTGATCTGGTTTCTATGACAAATACTTTCTATTGGGAATATTAAATCGAGTAAAAATTATCCGGCAAAAGTGATGGTGTAGCTTTTAATAGCGAATAGCATTAAAAAAAACAAAAAAAAGTTGGTTTGGTGTCCAAATTCCTCTTATAATCAAGGGTACAAGATAGTCCCACACTACATAGCTCTTAGTTAGGGAGTAGTGAAGGATTTTGGACATAACTAAAACCTGCTGTAGTCCTGACTAGCAGAAGCAGCTGAAGGACGGCGGTCAGCTGGAATTAAGCAGCCAGTAATCAAGTCTGCGCTTCAGATTTCAGCATTTCTCTCAAAGTCTGTTTGACTGCATGTCACTTTTCCACATTCCAAATGCACTATACTAATGAATGTTACACAGTGATCTTTCACTTGGTCAGGACACCAATGTTTCCACTTCTCTGGTTGCTGCTAAGAATAAATCAATTGTTTCCTTGTCAGAAGACATCCTAATTGGAATATTTGCACAGGATTGTTTGAGCATTCAGAGGTTACATGTTGACGGTATCATCAATTTAGATTTGTTTTTTTTTGGTTTTGTAGTTCTTGCTTACAGAGTTGGATTATTTTTTTTATAAATACATTGCAAATACCTTAACATTAAAAATATAAAAATAAATATTGCAATTGAACGAATCATCTTTTGTCTGAAATGTGATCCAGATTTTTATTTTCTTTAATATTACATTTGAAAGACCCGCATAAGAAAAAATCCGGACTTTGGGGTGTTTTAAACCTGTTCTTGCAGCATTTTTCTAATGGAGGACATGTGTAAAGAATATTAAGCTTGAAATCGTTGCAAATCAGGAGCAGATGAAAAAATGGTGATGGAAAAAGCTTGTAGCTGTGATGTAGGTGCTACAGCCAGCGTTCCTCCATTCTGATGCATCCACTTGCAGACAAAGTGATCCAAATTAAATAATTAAAAGACCATTGAAAACAATGGAATTAAATCAGAAGATGACTGGAGTAGGACTTTAAGCCTTTTACTTTCACTTCCATCTAGTGGACATTTGAAGTATGTACAGTAAACAGTTTGGTTGTTGGACAATTTTACTCCTTTTTTCCCTCCAATCAAATCTAACCTAAGCACTTTGGTTGAATATTTGGTATTATATATGAGCACCTAAACATGTGAATTTACAGTCTTTAAATCAAACACTTTAACCTGCTGTCCTCTGCTGTTTCTCGCAGAACCATTTTCATCCCACCACAGGGCTTCTTGCTGTGTTTGTGGCTCTCAATTACTGTGACATGGTCCACATTGCTGGTTTTGGTTATCCCCCAAAGAGTGACAAGCGGCAACCCATCCATTACTATGGATACCATACTATGAAATCTATGAAGGTGAGTGGAGTTGACTAAAACAGTTAAAAATGTGATCTCTGATTTGAACAAAAGATTGTTGTTGTTTTTTTTTAAATCTGTTCTTGCAGAACTCTCCACATGATGTCAGTCGTGAAGGCCGAGCCTTGAAAAGGTTGGAGGATTCAGGAGCGGTCATGTACCTGCACCGACACCTGTGACACTGGCTGCTCCAGTTCTGCTCCCTTTACTTTATAGCCACTGCACAATGAGCAGATATTGCATTAGAATGTATTTTCATTTGGTTTCTGACCTAAAATGGATAAACTGATTTTTGCCTTGGGACTTGTGAATTAAAGTGGTTCAAATCAAATGAGGGGTAGCATAACGACTTCAATGTGAGGTTTACTGTGATACTTTAGCTGAGCTTTCTCACCTACACGACTCTTACTACAGTTCAAGACTAATTCCAGTCTTTGGCGGCAGACAGGAAATCCTGTTACACTTTAAGAAAACCTTGTAGATTTGCAGCTCTGAAAATGTTTGTTTCTTTAAAGATTTCATGTAGATTTCTAAGCTGGTGCGTTAATCTTTCTGCAGTTGTCAAATTATTTTGGCTCCAAGTTTGTAGAATCTTTTTTCCCCCCTGCATTTTAAATAAACATAACCTACAGCTTTATTTTACCCTGTAGCCTGGACTGATATTGATATTTACTAATTTACATAAATATGGCAAACTTGTCGTCAAATGTATTTTTGTATTCAGATAAAATGTATTTTTTTATGATTTTCTTTTTTAAATTAAAGGCATTTAACTGAACTGTATGCAATCTTTCAATTGTCTGCAAATGTATTTGTCACAAAGCGGGCTCAACACCAGCTGAATTGTAGCTGAACCAGGGCTTGAATTGTTAAGTTTACAGGAACTCTTTAACCACTAGGTGGCAGATTCCTCTGCATTAACAGGAGTTCAGATTGAGTCTCCTAAATGCACATTTAGGTTGACCTCCAAACTCTCAAATGACACATTGAGTTTGGATCTTAGATGTTGTTTTAGATGTTTGGTACGGTGACCGAGGCCTAAAAATAATGGCAAACAAGAAAATAGAAAAATAAAAATGACCTCAGTTTTTCCTAGAGGTAATTACTTGACTTCCAGGTCTTGATGTCTCTGGTGCAGGCATTAAGTTTCTCTATATGGTCTTTCTGGTCAGATTTAATGGATAAATAAAACCACGCATCATCCGTATAACTGAAAATTAAGAGCAGGAAGGACCTTCAAGTGTTAAACGCAGTTTCTTTTTGTAGTTCGGTTTTAGTTTTGAATGTTGCACACTCCACCAGCAGCATCTTGAGACAATGTTCCTGCCAGTGCACACACAAGGCCTTTAGATTGATTCATTGGATTCTGTTCCTTAGGTTTCTGAAAGCAGCTCCTCATCATAACCCCATCATAGCATTGATCTCTGATGTAATTTAACTGAAACAAGTAAACCAACACTTGAAATGACAGAAACTAAACTGATTTACAGCCACGTTGTATGGCCGTAAAAAAATAATAAAATGGCGGCTTTCTGTTGCTTTTATCACCATAGCAACAAATATGTTTTGGTCGCCTGAGGATACCAAACAGATCGTAAGTTTCAGAAGAGTCAGCCAAAGGAAACTTTGGGACTTTTTAGCTGGTACTAAAGGTGTTTTTATTGAGAAGTCAAGATGGCAGAGCCTTCCTGAGGTCAAACGCCAAAACTCCACGGATGGTTGTAGACTCAAGCTGGCGTCGTGTGTAAAGGTTTGTGTAAATCGCTCAAATTCTTTGGAAAAACGTGGAAATAGACCACAATGTATCGCGTTTGAACAATTTTTAAGACACTATCAGCATTTTCATCATCAGATCACAGTGGATTCATAAATAATCATCGTAAAACGCTCATATCAATTTGCTGTAGTAATTAGGGATTATGGTTGGAATTCAGATGTAGCCCAAATCTAGGATTTTGCCAGAAAATGGCCGCCAAGTCATAGTCAGTGTACTCCCTAACTACTAAAAAACTATATAGTGCTGGAATATCTAATGCCCTGGATTTTAAAAGTAATTGGGACACCATTCTCACTACTTTTTCTTTTAATATGACCATACCAATCTCACAAAGCCAAAATCTAAGCAATATGAGTGTTTTACGATGATTATTTAGGAATTTACTGTGTTCTGATGATGAAAACGTTGATGGTTTATTTAAAAAAATACATTAAAACACTTTTTTTTTCAACAAAAATTGTTCAAACGCAATGCATTGTGGTTTATATTCGCCAATGTAGTGAGCATTGATGCACACTGTTTTGTCGCCGAGACTTCTGGGAGATTTCTAAGGCACTCAATTTTGTATTTGTAAATTCGGACAGCACTGCAAAATGGCCAATGCACCATATAGTGAGTACTGAAGGAATTCGGACAAACCCTTAATGTTCTCCTGTACCCTGCCATAGACTTTCCCAGGGAGGCTGAGGAGTGTGATTCCCCTGTAGTTGGAACACACCTTTCTTAAAAAGGGGAACCACCCCCCCTTTCTGCCAGTCCACTGATACAGATAAAAAGTGAAAATCGCCAAATCTCAAACTTTGCCACGAAAGGGCTGCCAAGCCGTAGGTCGTTTGGCCATCCAATAAGAATTTCAAAAATATCTTTAGATATCCCCGATAAGTGTGTTTTGGATTCATTTATGTATTTAAAAAAATTTATTTTTGGCTCCATAAGCGATTTTCAGCCCATTCATGTTTTTTACGGTCTCGTTCGCCATGATGTCTTCGTCTGGTGGGGGTGTCCTTCTATATGCCCGAAATTCATTTTCACTGTCAAACTTTGACAGGTGACTCCGCCTCAGTCACAGTCAATTGTTTTTATATACATCACACGCTACCATCTGATGACGACCCTGAAGAAAACTGAAAAAGTCCGTAGAAACACAGGAGGGTATTCCAGGAAGCATGTTTAAACTAGCCTGACTTTAAGCCTGAACTCTGGCTGAAATCCGCCTGAACTTGCTTACTCTGGGTATGTCGGTATATATATATATATATTTTATCCAATTTTGCCAACTTAAATGAATTACTTCTATTGGTAACAAGTAATTGAGTTAAATTTATTCAACCTAATTTCTTTCGTCTATAAAACTTAGTGTTTATTCAACTCAAATTTACATATTTATTTAACTAAATGTCATATTCAATCCAATTCAATTAATATTTTTTCCATCTTAATGAATTATAATTCTTGAACTCTCATATGTCTAAGTTTGAGCCGGCAGATATACTCATTTTTATAACAATAAAAAGAACAAAATTTTATGTGAATGGAGAGTTCATCCATTTTAGAATTATCCAATATTGTCATTACTTCACATGGGTGTAGGGGTGCTATATAAACTCGATATCTTCTCCCTCCCTCTTACTCATGGTGCAGAGACTTGAGCAAAGTAGGACAAAATAACTCGGCAAAACATGGTAAAACACAGTAAAACAGCTAAACAACTAAACACATTTGGTAAAAACCCACACTTGAACCCAAATCCGTCCAGACAGGCAAAGGGAATGGTATCCCAGAATCCCTTGCGGTGCCACTCTAACAGCAGCACCAAAGTTACATCTACTTAATTGAATTAATTTGAATGAAAGTAAAATAACTGTCTGAAAACTATGTGTTATTTTTAAACTGACTTAACAAAAAAATGATTTTTAATTATCTTAACTGAAGCAAATAATTAAGTTAGATCAACAAAGTTTATCTTTCCAACATCCGAATGTGGTCTTATCACCTTCTCACGGTGGAAAAAGTATTATTTGAGCTTCTTATCCACTAAATTATCTTCAAATGGACACGCCATGCTGCTTCACCTCTCTGAAAACAAACTAAGCTTCAACTAAACCTGCTCCGGACCAGGTTATGTTTAGAGAATGAGTTGCCATGGCAACTTGACATACCCTGAAACACACCTCCATTTCTGGAACCGAAAGCTGAGGTTATCAACTTCCTTAGCCTCAAACTTACCGTGGGAGCTAGCATAACCTGCTTCCTGGAATACCCCGCAGGTGTGTGAAAAACACAACACATGTCTGATAACAAAAGAAGTTTGGTGATGGCACTCACAGTCGCAATAAGGTGTGGTAAATGCTGAAGAGCTTGTTTAATCATCAATATTATTGAGATGATGACCAATTCTTTGAGTTTTAAGCATAGTCCAGCTGAAACTCAATCACCTCAGAGGTCACTTGAATCACTAATCCCTGTCTTAGAAGGCCAGTGCCTTCTCCATTAGGCCACTGAGGTTTGATGATGGCCATGTCCTGCTTTCAATTGGAGAAGTGCCCTAATGGGTAACTCAATTGTCCTCCTGGGGGACTTCAATGCCCACGTGGGCTATGACAGTGGCACCTGGAGGAGCGTGATTGGTAGCAATGGCCTTCCTGATCTGAACCCGAGAGGTGTTTTGTTGTTGGACTTCTGTCCTCGTCATAGTAAAGAGAAGGGCACAGCTGTCCACTGATCACTACCTGGTGGTAAGTTGGATTCACTGGAGGCCGGAAAGACTTGGGACACCCGTCAAGTGAGTGCCTCAGAAGTGGAAAGCAGTTCTCTGCAGGCACCGTTTTCCGTGCAGGTGGGGAGCTGTTAAATTCGACAGGGGACTTTGTCAGTCCCACCGACAAGCCTTCTTTTCAGGAAGCACAGGATGAAGACTTTGGGGTGAGGCTTTTCCATCACCCAGGCTGAAGTCATTGAGGTGGTCAATGAGCTCACCCTTGAGTACCTCAAGTCTATGGATGCTGTTGGAGTGTCTTGGATGACACATCTCTGCAGCATCGCGTGGCAGTCAGGAACTGCACCACTTGACTGGCAGATAGGGGTGTGTTCAAACTACAGGGGAATCACACTCAGCCCAAACAAAAATGTATTTTCCTATATACGAAACATAGTTTGTAAGATATTAAAAAGTACATTTTGCAATCATTTTCATAGATATTAAATACACCAAACATAAAAATTATTTTAAAAAGTTCCTTGAAAGGATATTTAGAATCTTCTTGATTAGCCTATTAGTTATTGATTAAATTTTTTTTCCAAAGGTACAGAATCTTTTTACAGACACACAAATCTCCTGCTACAAATACAAAACTTTCTTACAGATGAACAATACTTTAGCAAGAAGTCTAACTTCATACGTTAAGCCGTGCCGAAAGCGTGAGAGAGAACGTGTTTCTGCTCTGATGCAACAATAAAAACACCAGGACGTAATTTTAGATTTATTTATTCTCTATCGGATCAACTGAATTATTTCTTTCTTGTGTTAACAAGAAAAATATAAAATAAAATGTAAATTAATACATATTGTTTTCATGCAGACCTTTTATCATTAATTTATCATAATAGACTACACAAAACACACAGGAGACAAAACAAACTTTATAGTTTTTTTAATCTTATTTTACTTTATTCATTTTTATTTAAGAAGCATTAGTTAAAAGAGAGCTCTAAACCCTTTCTTTGTTTACATCTTTTATTTATATGATTCAATGCTTAATACATTTGGTTCTTAAGCAGGACATAGAGACCAACATGCAACACAAAAGGGTAAAGTAGGGGGGAGATAGGTGAGATGCAGGTGTATGGTACCGATTTTTTCATTTTTTCACCTCCCCCACACCTGGGCACTGCGCAGGGAGCACGTTAGTGCGGTTAATGTGATAAGTGCACGGTCCTTGCATTCAGCCTGGCTGTTAGAAATTGTGTAGGCATCCTATGGGGTCTAATGGACATTTATGTAATACATGCACATGCGTGTCCATTCATGCGGGGTCAGTAAGGGGCATTACCCGCACATTACTTACCACTATTCTAGAGTGTGGCGTAAGGACACTGTACAACAGCGTCACCTGTACGTCACATGTGCATATAACTTACATTATACTTACGAATACTTCACAAAACACTTACCGCACGCATGACACACCTAGTACTCGGTAAAAATGTATTTCTGGCAAAGTGAATGACCCCCCCCAAGAAAAACAAAACAAAAAACAAAACAATGACATCACAGCGAGTGATGGCGGGTGGCGCGTAGAGGCAGGTGGTAAGGGTGGAAGGGGCTGATGTTATTGGCACATATTTATATCTGTTAGAAATTCATGTTGACCGCACATAATACATGTGGTAAGTGCGTCCGAGGTTGAATTTTGTTGTTGGTTGCACGTATTCAAAATTAAAGTCCCATAAGTTGTCACACACCTACATGTGTGACATTTGTTCTCCACATTTGGCCCATTCCCTGGGAGAGCGGTGAGCTGCAGACACAGCAGCGCTCAGGAACCATTTGGTGTGTTTAACCCCGACCCTAAAATGAATCCTAACCTAAACCATTCCTCCGGGTCCATGTGGCCAAAATATTAAGAAAATTATGTGCGAATAGTCACTTTCTTAATAAAAATATAAATCGATGACCCAAACTAGCATGCTAGCATCCACTTTAGCACCCACTTCATACTTCCCAGCCTGATTTCTTTATATTAGAATGTGATTACTAACCTGCACAAGCTGACTCCTCCCCATCATAAAATATTGCTGTCATCATTTTTGCGGTTGATTGTAAAACATTGTGTCCCCTTTTGTTATTCTTTGCGTGCCTGTTTGGACCTTCTCATTACTTCACTCAGCAAGACGGGCAAGACTCGGTGCATAGTAATGGTGCATGTGTGTCACGTCGTATGTCACATGACGGCCAACCCAGTAATCCATTGCGACTTTATGCTACTGAGCAGCGTCCTGCACCTATAGCAGTATGATTTTATGAGGAAAAGGGCAGTTCTGCTCCAGTCCAAATGGACTATTTAACCTGTTTTAATCTCTTACCTTTTCAACTAATGTAGTACTTTAAAGGTTTTGAGTAAAAACTGTGAAAAAGAAAGAATCAAGCTCTGCAAGGTTTTTGGGTGGCTCTGAAAAGAGCCATTGTGGGTCGGTCCTTGGAAGGCGAACAGTGGGTTAATGCTCCTACTATGAAATGTAAACATGACAACATTGGTGAAGAAACAAATGTTAAAGAATCTATACATGTAAATGAATTTGTATAATGTGCTTTGAGGATGTTGTCTCTGAATTGTAACTAGATATTGATGTGCAGCAGAAGAATCTAAAATAAGCTTTAAGCTTATTCCACTGATTCACACAGGTGGTTTGGCAGAGAGTTTGTGTGCTAGATGCTCCTTCTGATGCAACCCTGTATTGTCAAGGCAGAGGGAGACCCAGAGAGGCAGTGTGATGGGTGGATTTGAGATTATTATCTTTTTAGCGGTTTTGCCTCCTCTGGGAAGCAAACCAAGGTTTGGTGTGCAGCAGTGCTAAATTCAGCCAACAGAGCTGTAATGTGTAAATTTTGCCTTCAGTTAGTGCAGTGCTTCTCAATTATTTTTTGCAAGTTCCCCTCTAGGAAAAAGAAAATGTTTTGCACCCCCCCCTAACCCCCCCATCCAAAATCAAATACTTTTTTTCAAATGTTATTACATATATTTTATAATAAAGTTGCTCAATAGCCCTGGCCCTATTGTCCTGCTACAACAAAGATGATCTTCCTGTTGACGGTCCGTTGGCAGCCATCCCACTACATGTCTGCATTTAAAGCACGAAGAGATCATTTCTCATTAAAATGCACAAAAAAACAGATTTTTTCTTTAGAAATACATTTGTAGTTCACTCTCTGTTAATACAAAAAGATTGAGATACTCTGTCAAATTTAAACATTTATCAGAAGAGTTATTGTGGCAAGTAGTCCAAATCTGTGAAGCTCTTTCTAACTTTACCAAGTTCTCCGAGTCCTGCACTCTGATTTGGTTGACTCCGCCTCCTCTAACCCTCCCTCTACCCCCCTAGTTCCATTATCGGACACAGATCAGTTTTGACACAAGTTTCTCGCAAGGAATGTGTCATAAGTCCGAGGGCACCAGCAGATTCCAGCACACGCAGAAGCACATTTGAGCAGTTGTAATCACAGATTTGAAGTTGTAACTCTAAGTGAACACATTCAAATGTTGTAATTTAGTTTGTCAAACTTTACAGCAGAAGATTTTTACACACAGATGCACATTTTTAGTGTGCAAGTTCTCACATTCTATATTACAAGTTCTTACATCAAATCTAAAAGTGCGTTCTTTTTGGAACATATTTACCTTCATACCCACTACCCCTCCCCTATCCTTCTCTCACACACACGAGCCGCGTGTGACAGGGGACAGGAGGAGCTGCAGGGACAGCAGTTCACAGGTTTCAGGCCAGTGGCGGTTCTACACTAACTTATAAACTCGTATTACAGGGGGGTCAAACTCGGTCACACAGGGGCCTAAATTAAAAACACGCTTTAGGTTTTGGGCCGAAGAAGATAAACATTTACTGAACACACTAAAGCTAAACTTTTAAACGTTTAATACTGAACTTTTTGAAGATAAATATGAATTAAAACAGACAGGAACATTAATCCAGAATAACTCAAGTTAAACCGTAACCCTTGTGCTATCTCAGATGACCCCACCCTTACATTGACGTGTTCTCCCTACCATGACAAAGGTGGATAAAGGTGGAAAGATTTCATGTAATCCATGGACACCAGTGAAGATCACAAATCACTGAAGAAAAAAGGTTCAGAGCACTGTCTAGTGGGTCTAGATGACCCAACTCCCAATGGTAAAGTGGCTAGGATAGCACAAATTAAATAACATATAATATTTTGCTCTCCATGAAAATATATTCTGTCAAAATTATACAAATATGAACATGCTGCAGAACAAAACAAACAAAGTCTGAAAATATTGTTAACAAGAAATTACAAATCAAATAATTCCGCTTTCTTTGCTCTTTTATCATTTTTTAGAGCTGGACTCCTGCATCGTTTTTAGCAATAATTTCTTGGTGTGTGATGTCCTGAGTGTGTCTGATTGGATCTAAAAAAAAACTTAGTGTGAATACTATTTTTAGGTCTTATAAAACATTACAAACTATATTATGGAACACATCAGTGGGATTACTCCAAAAATATTTGGCATTTCCCTAATTTTGTGCAAAACCAACAGCAGAAATCCTCCAAAAAACCTCAATCCATTCATAAAAAATGGTCTATAATTTATTTATGATGTCCTGAAGTGCAGCTGTTTTACTGCATTACCTGCGGTTTCTATGTCAAATATTGACACCAACTAAACGACAGAAAAGACACGTAATAAAAATATCTACAATAGTTGGTAAATAATGGCGGATGGGGTAGGGGACAGATGGTCCGAGGTCCCACCTTCCTTGTGAAATGCATGTGTGTGTGTTTGTGTTGGAGTGTATATTTTGTGGGGTAAACAGTGTGTGTACTAAGGGGGTGCAGTTGAAATTGGCGGGTAGGGCACTGAGAGGACATCTCTTGATTACTCACAGTGATGTCCAGGCAGCCCCCCCTACCAAGGGTCCTACATGTCTAAGGTGCAATTAAAACCGAGAGAGGGGGGGGGGCTATTCCATACAGTAAACATGAGAGAGGGAACATTGTCAAGTATCTCCTCCCCCCAAGGTGCATCGCAGGCTGAACCCCCCCCCCATCACCCTAATAAGAGATTATGTGAGGAAGTAGGTAAATCGGACAGCTGGTAGACTGTCCCCTGGTAGTTAAACAGCCCCCCCAGCATAGGGCTCAGGTCTCCTCAGCTCAAGGGTCCCATCCCCCAAAGCACTAACCATCCAGGCCCCACACCACCCACCCCACACAGAGAGAGAGAGGAGCCAGAAAGCACCAGCCCCCCGGAGCAAGCCCAGGCCCCCGCCCCAGACCACTGATTGCCTCAGAGGAGACCCCAACCCATCAAACCTCCAAACTCTCGTACCGAAGGTGGACCCTTCCCCCCCTCCTAGGCAGCCCCCTTAAGGACGGGGCCAAAAGCCCCCCGCAACCCCCCAGACCCCGCAGCCATGGTAGGTGTCACCTAAAGCGACCGTGGCCCAGAGCCAGGGAAGGAGTGATCCCAGCCCCAGGTGCAGATGGGCAGCCCATCCCCCCCGAGCAGGTTCTGGGTCTCCAAAAGTTTTACAGTAAATGAAGTTCTGAGGTGGGTTCAAGGAAATCATACTCATTGCATGTCTCACAGGTCGAGACCCAGGCTACAGTCCTAGGGCTTCCATCTCAGTTTTCATCCAGATCCTCTGCTGGGGAGAGCAGTTCCAGCTGCTGAGGTTCTTCCAATGACTGCTGCAAAAATAACATGAGTTATTGTTACGACTTACATATTTATCCCTTATGCTATCTTAGATGACCCCACCCTTACATTGATGTGCTCTCCCTACCATCACAAAAGTGGATAAAGGTGGAAAGATTTCATGTAATCCATGGACACCAGTGAAGATCACAAATCATTGAAGAAAAAAGGTTCAAAGCACTGTCTAGTGGGTCTAAATGACCCAACTCCCAAAGTGACAAGGGTTATATGAAGAACTCATTGGTAGATGGTGATACTACCATATGCAAACACTTCTCATCTCCAACATGGCTGCTGCCACGCTCAACCAGTCAGTACACAGTGCAGGTTTAGAAGTTAACAGCAATATGCTACTGAAAGCGAATAAAAAAATCGCTAACCTGTTAGAAGACATCCGCCGACTCTCCGAGGAATTGCGACAAAAGGATTCCTTGTTGCAGAACTACATGGATCTAGCGGGTAGTCAATCCCACCGGCTAGCCACGCTAAACCAAACCCTCCAGGACACACTGCCTTGGAATCCCGAGAAAACGGCGTCCTGCTCAACTCCAAATGCGGCGTCAACATGGTCGGAGGTGGTTGTACGTGGCTATCAAAAAGGTCCAAGCCGTTCCCTCTCAACTCAGGCTCCTGGATTGAACCTTGTCAATCGTTTTGCTGCGCTGGCGGATGACATCCAGACTGGGGAATCCCCACAGCGTCCTCCCCTGAATCCGAAGTGGTCAGCTGTGACGCATGAAGCCGAGCCCTCAGGTGTTACGCACGAGGCCAAGCCCTCAACAGCTCCACAAAAACTGGATCCGTATTCCTCGGCAACTGTGATCCCCCGCCGGCCAGGAGTGGAGAGGCAAATCAAGATTGATACAGAAAACACCATCTCCAGAAGGTCTCCCGTAACTTCTCAACGCAGCTCCACCTCTTCCTCACGGCGGAGGATCCTGAAAAACGCCGTACTACGTCGTTGCCCTGGGGGGCTCCCATCCCTGGAGTCACAGAGGAGCGGCTCCCTGTCGCAGCAGGAAGAGATGAAGGAAGCTTCACCTGTCCAGCCAAGTGATGTGGACTCGGCAAACTCTGAGCCCCACATGCCTCCACCTCGCCCCCTATTTGCTCCCACTGCCCTGATAGTGGGTGACAGCATCATAAGACATGTCCGATTTTTCAACGCTGTCACTCGCTGTTTTCCTGGATCTACAGTTCGGGGTATTTTGGAAAAACTTCCGGGCTTACTAGACTCACTTCCAACAACTGTTTTCCGTCTGATAGTGCATGTGGGCTGTAATGACATCTCCCGCCGGGAATCTGAAGAAACCAAAGCGGATTTCATGGACCTGTTTAAATTTTTTAAAACAATGTGGAAAGTCGGTTTTCATCAGCGGTCCTCTGCCAGGATTATCCCAAAGCACAGAACGCTTCAGTCGTCTTCTAGGTATGAACACCTGGCTACAAACTGCATGCATGACACAAAAGTGCAGTTTTATTGACAATTTTAATCTTTTCTGGAACCGCACTTCTTTTTATTGTCTGGATGGAACTCACCCAAACAGGATGGATAGTTCGATTTTATCAGCAAATATCAGATATGTCGTTCAGACATTACCACGTGACTGACTGTTTTCACAACAAAGCGCTCCTCCAGCTTCTTCTTCTGCTACTAAGGAGCCGCGCGGTTATCTCACCAGCTCCCCCTGCTGCTCAATTACCTCACAGAATCCCAACTGTTGTGCAACTAATTCCCAAAGGAAATCCCCTTTGTCAGCATACTATTGTTCATCACAACCTCAACCCATATATAATATAACTGTTTTATATAATAATAGGATTCATCCACTCAATTCCTCTTACAACCAGCTAAAGAACCATTATCCTTTTAAAAATAGGAGGTCTAGAAATCCTCATAACTTGGTCACTATTAATCTTTCATCAAACCCTGTATCATATCCTACACGCTTTGGACTTCTGAATATTAGATCCCTGGCTAACAAATCGTTTACTTGCCAGGACCTCATTACTAGCAACAACATTGATTTTCTAATGCTAACAGAATCCTGGCTCAGGGATGGAGATTGTGTCCCCCTGATAGAATCCTCCCCGCCCAATTTCTCCTTCTTTACCAAACCCAGACCCTCAGGGAGGGGTGGGGGACTTGCCATTTTATACAACAATAATTTTAACTGCACTTCAGCCACTTTTGGTGATTTTAAATCTTTTGAGTCTTTATATTTTTATATAAGTGGTTTGAGTAAAGTTTTATGTATTCTTATTTATAGGCCCCCCAAATCAACATCTGGTTTTATTGAGGAGTTTGGTGAACTTCTCTCCCTGGTCATGCCAACACATGATAAAGTTATCATTGCTGGAGATTTCAACATCCATGTGTGCTGCTCAGAAAATCAACTAGCAAGGGCATTTTTAAACATCATTGATTCTTTTAACCTTCATCGAGCTATCACTGGATCAACCCATATTAAAGGTCATACTCTAGATATTATTCTAACATGTGGGATCTCAGTCCCCAATGTGACATGTATGGATTTTGTCATGTCTGACCATAAGTGCATTTTGTTTTCTCCAGAACTAAATGCTAATCCCCCTGAGTCTAAGCCTAATTTCATTTACTCACGTGTCTTCAACTCATCTACTGCAGCAAATTTTGGAAATGTTTTCTCTGCCCCTTTGGTTTTAAATTCTGATGTAAACAGTATTTTATCAAATTTTATCTCAGCAACTGCACGCATCCTGGACCAAATTGCCCCTTTCAGGTTGAGAAAAGTCCAAAATAAAAATCTGCCTTGGTTAACTGATAGTATTCGCAACATGAAAAGAATCTGTCGCAGAGCCGAGCGCAAATGGAAAGCTTCTAAATCAACTGTGGACTTGGAAAACCTGAAAAATCACATGAATAATTTTAACCGTCAAATGAAAAAGGCAAGATCAGACTACTTCTCACAATTAATTGATGCCAATAGAAATAATCCCAGGGTACTCTTTAGAGTCATAAATCAGCTAAGTGAAGCCCCACATACTAGCAATTTACAGAGTTCCCCAGTAATCTGTGAGCAATTTGCAAATCATTTTATTAACAAAATTTCTAACATTAGGTCTCAGATATCCATTACCAGATCTTTGTCACCTCCTATTCTGTCAACTCCACCTGCGAGGCCCACAGTGGTCTTTGAAGCCTTTCAGTCAATCTCCCTCAACACTCTTTCTGAGATTGTTCATAAAATGAAACCATCCCATTGCTCTCTGGACATTATGCCAGTTAGATTTTTTAAAGAAATATATGTATCGATTAGCTCCCACATATTGTTCTTAATGAACACCTCTCTTTCAACTGGCACAGTCCCAGATGATTTTAAGGCTGCTATGATTCAGCCACTATTGAAAAAACCATCCCTGGATCCAAGTTGCTTGGAGCATTACAGACCAATCTCAAAACTGCCTTTCTTGGCTAAGATCCTGGAAAAGTTAGTGGCTGAGCAGGTAATTTCCTTTTTAAATAAAAATAAATTATTTGAGACCCTTCAATCTGGTTTCAATGCCAATCACAGCACAGAGACTGCGTTGCTGAGAGTGATGAAAGACCTTTTAATGGCTGCAGACTCAGGAAAAATAATCATTTTAGTTCTTTTAGATCTCAGTGCAGCATTTGATACAGTTGACCACTCCATTTTATTACAACGTCTAAAATCTTGGGTAGGTTATTCTGGCACAGTTTTTAGCTGGTTTTATTCTTATTTATCGGACAGGTTTTTTAATGTGTTCATCTGCAATTCTTGCTCATCTAAGGTGAAAATGACATGTGGTGTTCCCCAGGGATCGGTATTGGGACCTCTGTTATTTTCAATTTACATGTTACCACTGGGGGAGATAATTCGCCGACATAACCTTAATTTTCACTTTTATGCCGATGATACTCAACTTTACCTATCCTTTAAACCTGGTGACCTTGGTCTTTTAAAGAATCTCAATAGCTGCATTGCTGATATTAAAACCTGGATGGCCCAAAATTTTTTGCAATTGAATATGGACAAAACGGATGTAATTATTTTTGGTTCAGTTGAGGCCCGAAATGGCGTGGCTCAGAATTTGGAGTCTCTGTCTAACAATGTTTCTTCAAGCTGCAGAAATCTGGGGATGATATTTGACACCGATTTGAATTTGGAGACGCATCTTAAATCAGTAGTCAAATCTTGTTTCTGGCAACTACATAGGTTATACAGGATAACCCCTCTCCTATCAAAAAAATGTCTAGATATGGTGATTCACGCTTTATTTTTTCCCGTTTGGACTATTGTAACACACTCTACACATGCCTTTCACAGCAGAGTGTGTATCAACTCCAGTTAGTCCAAAATGCTGCCGCCAGACTTTTAACCGGAACCAGAATGAGAGACCACATCACTCCAGTTTTAGCGTCCCTGCACTGGCTCCCAGTTCGTTTTAGAATAGATTTTAAGATTTTAATGATTGCTTTTAAAGCAGTCGGTGGACTGGCCCCTAAATATATAGCCGATCTCCTCATTCCATATGTACCTGGTCGCAATCTTAGATCTTCGGCGAAAGGCCTTTTAACAATCCCACAATCTAGATTGAAAACCAGGGGTGATAGGGCCTTTTCTGTAAGAGCACCAACACTCTGGAACAGTCTCCCTGAAGAGATCAGGCTCGCTGGGTCCCTACCAGTATTTAAATCTTTTTTAAAAACCTACCTCTATAGGCGTGCTTTTAATGATTTTACTGGCTCTTAAATTTTAAACATATGATTTTATAGATTATATTGTTTCTGTTGATTTCGTTGATTTCATTGATTTTTTATTTTATTGATTTTATTGATTTCGTGGATTTTATTGATTTCACTGATTTATCGATTTTATTGATTCTAACCACTATCACCGTTTCATGTGTGTGCTGGGTTTTATTTCTCCATACTAGAAACTGTTTTTAATATTGATTTCTCCCATATTTTTGTACAGCACTTTGTAATCTTGATTTTGAAAAGTGCTATATAAATAAAGTTTATTATTATTATTATTATTATTATTATTATTATTATATGTGTTTAATGCTTGTAATTCTAGCCCAGTAAAGATAAGACCCACAGAATTTCTCCTTGGAACTAATTGGTGTATTTCCTCTGTAAGTCTAAGAATTTGGGGAAAGTGCTTGTGGAATAGACAGAAAAATGGATATTGTCATGGAATCTGTTGACCCTGTGCCACTCCAAGCTTTTTTAAGCAAGCATGCACTGGTGACAGCATGAAGGCTACCAAATTCTCAGCTCCCTTTTTGTGTTTAATATTAAGATTAAAATCCTGAACCATCAGTGACCATCTCATTAGTCTCTGGTTCGAGTTTTGCATCACGTTCAAAAAAACTAGAGGGTTGTGGTCAGTGTAAACTTTAATCGGATGGGAATTAGAACCAATGTAAACTTCAAGGTGCTGGAGTGCCAGCAACAAAGAAAGAGCTTCTTTCTCAATTGTACTGTACCGTATTTGATGAATTGTAAACTTCTTTGAAAAATAACAAAGGGGATGCTCAACACCATGTTCATCTTCCTGCAGCAGAACTGCCCCGGCACCACAATCACTGGCATCGACTTCTAATTTGAAGGGACGCTCAAAATCAGGAGCAGCCAGGACAGGGGCACTGCAAAGAACGGCTTTGACAGAGTTAAATGCATTCTGACATTCAGGTGACCAAACAAAAGATTTACGGACACTAGTCTGGCTTGTTAAGGGAGCCACAACATCTGCAAAGTTACGGCAGAAACCTCGGTAGTACCCCACCATTCCTAAGAAACGTCGGAGGTCTTTGTGGTTCTGAGGAGCTGGAAAATCGACGATAGCCTGAACTTTTGCAGTCAGAGGACGAATTTGACCCTGACCTACTTCTTTCCCCAAGTAGGTTACAGTAGCTTAACCAAAATCACATTTGGCTAAGTTCAAGGTGAGTGAAGCTCTACTTAGCCGCTCAAAAACACCAGTCAAATTTTTTAAATGTTCTTTCCAGGTTTTAGAATAGACAACAATGTCATCAAGGTAGACTTCACAGTTCTTTACTCCTGAAAGAACTTTGTTCATGAGACGTTGGAAAGTGGCGGGTACATTTCTAAGACCAAAAGGCATGACAGTGTACTGCAAAAAATGATCAGGAGTAACGAAAGCAGATATTTCAGATGCACGAGGGGTCAATGGAACTTGCCAATAGCCTTTTAGCAGATCTAACTTGGTAACAAAACGTGCTGAACCAACTCGGTCCACACAATCTTCCATGCGTGGTAAAGGGTGTGGGTCTGGTTTGTGATTTGATTCACCTTTCTGAAATCTGTGCAAAATCGAACGGTTTTGTCAGGGTACAAGCAGACAGGGAGAACTCCAGGAACTGGAACTAGTTATAGCTAATCTGTTTTCTCCAAGAGGTATTTAACTTCCTGTTGGAGCAGTGCACGTTTGGTGGAGTTAACACGATTGGCATGTTGTTTGATCGGAAAATTTTTCACCAACATCAATGTCATGGTATATGGCAGAAGTACAGGACAGATTATCTGAAAAAAGAGATGTGGTTATGGCTTAGTCTGGAAATGTCCTCCTGTGCGACTTACTTGGGTGACTTAGGCAAGATGCTAAATCATCCAGTATTCCTGAATTTTGAAGTCGAGAACATGACGGGACCTGTCGAAGACCGTCACTCTCTGGACTGTACTGAGATGGGGAACCTGTTGTGGACAGAGAAGCAACAACTTCCACAGTACGGTCAACATAAGGCTTTAACATGTTAATGTGGCACACTCTGGATTTCCTGCGTCTGTCTGGAGTGCTCACAACATAATCAGTTTCTCTAAGTTTTTCTTGGATCATATAGGTCCACCAAATTTTGCCTGGAGAACTGAACCAGGAACAGGGAGAAAAGTGAGAACTTTATCTCCAATGTCAAAATGTCTTTGCAAAACTTTCTGGTCAAATGTTCTTTTCATTTTTTTCTGTGACACAGACAGTGCTGCGAGCCACTTCACAAGCTCGATGCAACCTTTCCCTGAAAGAACTAACATAATCTAACACATTTTGTTTAGCATCACAAGAATTAGACAGAATTTTGTCTTTCAAAAGTTTCAAAGGGCCATGAACAGTGTGACCAAACACGAGCTCTGCTGGGCTGAATCCAGTGGATTCCTGAACACTGTCTCGGGTGGCTAACATCAAAAAAGGCAGACCTTCATCCCACTCTCTACCAGAGTCTAAGCAGAATTTCTTCAACATATTTTTCATCGTTTGGTGGAATCTTTCCAGTGCGCCTTGTGACTGTGGATGATAAGCACTTGACAACCTATGTTTAATGGAAAGTGATTTAATAACCTGTCCAAAAAGCTTTGAAGTGAAGTTTTACCCTTGATCAGACTGTATGGATTGTGGAAAACCAAATGTGGAGAAGAAGTTAACCAGAGCTTTAATTATAGCTTTGGTTCTTAGTGTGCGCAAGGGAATTGCTTCTGGGTAGCGTGTTGCAGCACACATCAGGGTCAGAAGGTACTGATGCCCTGATTTGGTTTTAGGTAGTGGACACACACAGTCTAGGATGAGATGTTCAAACGGTTCACCTATTGCAGGAATTGGATGCAAAGGTGCAGGTGGAATAACCTGGTTTGGTTTTCCACTCATCTGACAAATGTGACATGAATGACGATGTTTGGTCACATCACACTTCAAGCCCGGCCAAAAAAAATGACGCATAATGAGATGGTATGTTTTCTTTACCCCCAAATGACCCGATGGTCCATCATGGGCTAGGCTGAGAATCTGGCAATGATACGTCTCAGGTACAACAATTTGCTGAACAACATTCCATCCCAAATTACCAAGAGTGGGAGGAAACCAATTACAAACCAAAAGTTCATTGTTGAAAGCATAAGCTGATTTCTCTTTATTTGAATTAGCAGCAGATAAACATTTGGCAAGAGATGGATCAGTTTTCTGGACATGAACAAAGTCATTTTTGTTAATATCAAAAGAAAATGTTGCCTCATTAAATGGCAGGTTAGGCATTACATTTGACTCAGTTTTCTCAGGTTCAGCTTTAGCATGTTTAGAAACATCTGGATTACAGAGAAATGAATCAGACAAATCAACATCACTCATTTTTTTTGTCTACGCACGGGTAACAGCACAAGCAGGAAACAGAAAAGGTTGGCTGGCAGCAACTTGAGCAGGTTCGAGGTTTTGAGTCATTGGATTTTTACATAACTTCTGGGGCAGGAAGAACTTTTTCCCCAGCCAGGTCATTTCTTAAGATCGTGGCAACCCCACACACAGGTAACTGAGCACGGAGCACGACTTTTGCCGGCCCAGAAAAAAGTGGCGAACACAATAACACGTTATGCGTCAGAGCCCGAATGACATTCATGTTCACGCCCCACACAAGTGTGTCAAACCCACAGGAAGAATCAGAAGAAAATGGCAAAACACTGTCAAGAAGAAGGGACTGACTTGCGCCGGTGTCGCACAGAATTAAAATCGGCACCTGCTCTTCCGCCTTCCCCATCAGGGAGACAGAACCTTTAAAGATGAAAGGGCGAAAACTTTCTTCCGCCTCCTTGCAGGGCTGATCAGTAACAACAGGAGATTTTACAGGGCCAGATCGAACAAAACCGACCCCTTTGGGCTTTTTGGGACTTTGATTGTTCTCCTTTGACAGGAGCATGGGACAGTTAGAGATGACGTGTCCTTTTTTTTTGTGACAGTAGAAGCACTCCCGGCTCTCAGCAGAAAGCGGTTTTGAGCGCAGCGGATTTCTAAAAAAAGATTTGGGCTTTTTACTGGTAAAAACAGGTGGAGGAGCGTCTGCGCGCACAGATGGAAACACGGCGTGGTGCGTCAGCACAAACTCACCTGCGAGCACGGCCGCGTTAGTTAAGGAGGAGACTTTCTGCTCATTCAAATAAACAAGGATCCTCTCAGGGAGGCAGGACTTAAATTCCTCGAGTAAAACTAACTCACGAAGTTGAGCAAAGTCATCTGCCTTGCATGCAGCGCACCACCTGTCAAACAGAACGCTTTTCTCAAAGCGCAAACTCCACATGCGTTTGGTTGACAGCTTTTCTGCAAGCACGAAATTTCTGACGGTAGGCTTCCGGAACCAGCTCGTAAGCTCTCAAAACAGTGGCTTTGATCACATCATAATCCAAACTTTCATTAATTGATAATATGGAGCACACCTCTTGTACTTTTCCCACGAGTTTGCACTGTAACAGCAAACTCCACACATTTTTTGGCCATCCCAAAGTGGCAGCGATGCGCTCAAACGCATTAAAATATGAATCTACTTCAGTCTCTCTGAAGGATGGAACGAGCGCAATGTGCCTTTCCAGGTTTGGACCCTGTTTCTGCAGAATTGTTGGCCGCCTGGAAGAAGATTAGAGGATGTATAACACAGAACATATCCACCGCTCATCAGATTCTTGGTCAACCGATTTTCCATAACCCGGACATTAGGCATGCCGGACTGCCCATTCAGTGTAAGTTGTTGGAAGACAGGGGGTGTTGCCTCGTAAAGGACATCGTGGTGGATGGCAGATTGTGGGACAAAGCAGAAATTCTGGGACAGTTCTGTGGGGGTCTGGGCCAGGGAGGGAGGAGTACGGCCAGACTAATATACGCAAGAGTTGTTGCTGCTTTTCCTATCCGATGGCTGGGGGTTATGAGGAGAGGGGGGGATCTGCCCCGCTTAATACTGCGTATCGCTTTACAGTCTCAATCGGTGGCAACACAAGGGATGTGAGCACTCTGACGTCGAGGTGTTGGTACAGGATGGTGGCGACGTTAGAAACTAAGGTGCCTGCAGCAGATGCAGCATGGCAGCCTTTTTTCCCTGGAAAAGACACTTCAGATATTTGGTGGAACTTGCAGGGAAGTCTTTTTCCGCATGCGGTGTGGAACAATGAGTTCAAGATCAGACACAGGAAAATTTACACTTGCATAGTGCTGCATCAAATTAAGGAGAGGTATGAAAGAACGTGTCCAGTCTGTGGCAAAGCTCCAGAAACGCTGGAACACATTTTCTTGGAATGCAAGGTTGTCCTGCCCTTTTTACAGGAGGTGAGGGACATCTTGAGGACGCTGTGTGCTTGCGAGTGGACGGAGGAGATCGAATGGAGATGGCCAGCTCTTTTTGGAGTGCAGAGAGGAAGACGCAGACCGGGATGGAGGTTGGTAGACTTGGTCCTTGCTGTGGGGCGATATGTCATCTACCGAGCAAGGACATTGCGACTGAAGGAAGGGAGGTCAACGGACAGGACGCAGCTTTTTCGGCATATTTTGAAGGGGCACCTCCTGATGCTATACCGTATGGGACCGGACAAGCTGCTGAGGCAGGCATCGGCGGACCAGACTTTATTTGACTTTGACCACTGTGGTTTACAATTAGCATTTTGAATTCTTACTTTCAATTAGTTTTTGTGTTACTAAAATGTTTTATCTTCGTGATTTGTGGTGATTACGTTCTCTCACTGTAGTTTGTGTGATGTAAGTTTGTAAATATTTTAAATATCGTTTATTAATAAAAGTGAAAAAAAAAAAGGTTTCTGTAGTGTAGTGGTTATCACGTTTGCCTAACACGCGAAAGGTCCCCGGCTCGAAACTGGGCAGAAGCATGTGTTTACTTCTTAAATTGGAGACGTCAGGAGATATGACAGTTTTGTAGGGTTGCTTTTGGAACTGAACTTATTTGCTGATTATGTCTCTAACGACAAGTAAACATGCTGTGAAAGGCCAGTTAGCTCAGATGGTTTAGAGCGTGGTGCTAATAACGCCAAGGTCATGGGTTCAATCCCCATACTGGCCAAAGGCATTCTCCACTGGTAGCTAGCACATGTGCAAATGCCAAACTTGTACCTTCATGCTGTCACCAGTGTATAATTGCTTTAAAAAGCTTGGAGTGGCACAGGGTCAACAGATTCCATGACAATATCCATTTCTCTGTCTATTCCACAAGCACTTTCCCCAAATTCTTAGACTCAAAGAGGAAATACAACATTTGGTTCCAAGGAGTAATCCTGTGGGTCTTATCTTTACTGGGCTAGAATTACAAGCATCAAACACATATGGTAGTATCACCATCTACCAATGCGTTCTTCATCTAATTGCTGGAGAATGATACAAATTTCTGGGGGACCTGAACACCTTCATTCAGCCTCTCATACATCTTGTAAAACAACTTGTTAGTGTACAAGATCACACAGGTTTCAGAGCGTCCGCAATTGTTGTTTTACGCACATACCTTGGCCCTTCTTTTCTCTAAAGTCATCAACAAGGTGTGTTATTTTAAAGTATCAACCACTAAGGTTTCTGTAGTGTAGTGGTTATCACGTTCGCCTCACACGCGAAAGGTCCCCAGCTCGAAACTGGGCAGAAACATTCATTTGATGAAAAGAAATAAAGCAGAACCATTTGGAGACCAGACAATAAACACAGCGCTACAGCATTTCTTTGCTCATGATGTACCTTCCACTAATCAAGTCACAACATGCCGTGGTCTGACATTGCTTATACAAAACTGAGTGAAGAAAGTATTGTCCATTTATTTCAAGCTACAAATCATGCATATGGAAGACTTTTCTCATCTCAAGGCAATAGAACCGGGCTCACATTCCCAAGATAAATCATTGGAACCTCATGTTGAATTGAAATGGATAAAGAATTTAACTCCAAATTTTGGCTTTCACGCAATGTTTCTTCCTCATATTCTCTTACCTGATCCAAAAAGTAAGTCCAGCAACATGAGAGGTTTCTGTAGTGTAGTGGTTCTCACGTTCGCTTAACACGCGAAAGGTCCCCAGCTCTAAACTGGGCAGAAGCATGTGTTTACTTCTTAAATTGGAGACGTCTGGAAATATGACAGTTTTGTAGTGTTGCTTTTGGAACAGAACTTATTTGCTGATCATGTCTCTAACGACAAGCAAACATGCTGTGAAAGGCCAGTTAGCTCAGATGGTTTAGAGCGTGGTGCTAATAACGCCAAGGTCGTGGGTTCAATCCCCATACTGGCCAAAGCCATTCTCCACTGGTAGCTAGCACATGTGCAAATGCCAAACTTGTACCTTCATGCTGTCACCAGTGCATAATTGCTTTGAAAAGCTTGGAGTGGCACAGGGTCAACAGATTCCATGACATTATCCATTTCTCTGTCTATTCCACAAGCACTTTCCCCAAATTCTTTGACTCAAAGAGGAAATACAACATTTGGTTCCAAGGAGTAATCCTGTGGGTCTTATCTTTACTGGGCTAGAATTACAAGCATCAAACACATATGGTAGTATCACCATCTACCAATGCGTTTTTCATCTAATTGCTGGAGAATGATACAAATTTCTGGGGGACCTGAACACCTTCATTCAGCCTCTCATACATCTTGTAAAACAACTTGTTAGTGTACAAGATCACACAGGTTTCAGAGCGTCCGCAATTGTTGTTTTACGCACATACCTTGGCCCTTCTTTTCTCTAAAGTCATCAACAAGGTGTGTTATTTTAAAGTATCAACCACTAAGGTTTCTGTAGTGTAGTGGTTATCACGTTCGCCTCACACGCGAAAGGTCCCCAGCTCGAAACTGGGCAGAAACATTCATTTGATGAAAAGAAATAAAGCCGAACCATTTGGAGACCAGACAATAAACACAGCGCTACAGCATTTCTTTGCTCATGATGTACACTCAAAAAACTGAATTATCACTGCTGTTGGATATAAATAATATTATTGCGTTTGAATTACTTAAAATTGTGAGTTTCTCATATCAACTTGAATCAGTTGTGTTGTTTCAAAAAGAGTCAAGTTTACTTGACTCTTTGAGTTTCCCCAACTTAACTCTGTTATGTTAGCCTAACATCCCATGAATGTTGCGTCATCAAATTCAAAGTCACTCGAGACCTTGTGACTCCCACCACACGTCTTCTCGTTCTAACGGAAGCAGCAGACAGTGCCATCTTTCAAAACTATTTCCATCAAAGCCACATAAAAGCGGTAAGTGACATATTTAATGCCATTAACTTTGACAAAAAGTTGTTATACTTTTTTTATGTCATGTTGAGGTGGAGACTGAAGTGTAATATCATTTTAAGCTGCTAATTTATGCACCGAAATGTATGATTCTGTAAGAGAAAGAAGTTGTTTTGTAAGTGTGCTGAAACGAGTCAGGTTAAGTTTAGGGAGGACAGCTTATACAACAAAAAATACCTAACAGTCGAGTTCTATGAACGCAAATGTGAGTGCTAGCTAGCTTAAACGCAAGTTCTTTGAAGTTGCTAACAATGATTGACAGGAGTGGGGGGAGGGCAAGTTGAGCACCGACTTGTCTCTCCACCATCTTTTTTTGACTACACATGCAGCTACATGCTCCTTTTTAAAAGTATTTAAACATAAGTACAGATTTCTGATTAATTGTGAAGGAATATAGATAAGTATTTCAGAAAATTGGGAACATCAAAGCCAAAAGGCCAACCAGCAAAAACTGTGGCTTTTGTAATTTTGTTTGAGGTAACCATTTAAGCTGTCATATTTGTCTTGTGTTGTTATTTTTTTCCTAGGTAACTGTGCAGTGTTCACACGCATTACAACAATCATGTCTCATCTGGACCGCTATTCTGAAAAGATGCAGTTTTCCACAAGAAAGGAGGCGCATCTGGATCCAAAATAGCCGAAATTGTATCTGTTGCTGACCAGGTGTGTATATAGTTATTAGCAAATATTAAGTACAGTATATTGATATCCCCGCATCATCCTTGTAGTAACACAAATAATGTAACACTGGAGTACTCAGCTACGTGTCTCTCATACTACCCTACACATTTATCTTGTTTTCATAATCTTGTAATAATGTATTCAGTTTTATGTGTATTTTGTCAATTTTTATAGAATATTTATGTTTTTTAAATGTAAAACATCCTGTTTTATCCTGCATATTTCAATTGAAAATATTTGGGAACCCCAAAACATGATTATTTCCTCAATATGGGCCTGCTTATAAATGTCTTTTGGGGGGGGGGGTGATATGTAGTATATGGCAGCAGAAATTGCTTTATATCTCTATTCTCTCCTCATTTACATAGTTTTATTGGTCACAAAACGTGTCACCTTTCCTGTAATTTTTTTAAATATTTTTTTCTTAGGCATTCAGCCGTTAAAACTTTTAACTACCATATTTTCACTGGGTTATTGGGCGCAGTCTCAGTTATGGCAGATTTTTCAGTATTTGACACATACAAAAGTTGCACCAGGTGTTAGGGCATGTTACACCTGTAAAACATGAATGCTATTGTTGAACTTTCTGACTGTGGTCGGAAAAGGCAGGGAAGATCCTCTCCAGGGCCTAAGGTGGATTTTTTAGAAGGAGCAACCACGAATAACCAGATAGCAACTATCTGATGGGTGTACAAAAGAAATCACCACACTTACATTTTCATCATCCAATCACAAACACACAGAGACATATAGTTAGCTTTAAGATGAAAACGTAAGTGTGGTAATTTCTTTTGTACACTCGTCAACACATAAAATAAGGCAACAGTTGCTATCTGGTTAAAGATGAACTAGTTAAACTTTTAATGGGTGAATGCCACTGAAAGAAATATTTAAAAATTTACAGGAAAGGTGACACGTTTTTAAGACCAATAAAACTATGTAAATAAGAAGAGTCATGATGCGTCATGATATGATTGGCTGGTTATCAATGTGTTCTCAGATTGATAAGTTGTTCTGGTGAGACAGCTGTGCCACTGGGACAAAAGCGCATTTTTAAGCTCTGAATTTTTTTCCATCGAATTTGTGGACCATCGAAATTTTTAGTCTCGAAATTAAGAACACTGAAATATTAAAGATAGAAAACAAAATTTCAGGGCGTTTATGTTTTGAAATTCAAAGGTTTAAAAAAATCAGAAAGAAAATTCAAAGCTTAAAAAATTCAGAAAGACTGGCGACCTGTCCAGGGTGTCCCCCCTGCCTTCACCCACAAGTGGCCGGGATAGGCTCCGGCAGCCCTGTTACCCCGAAAAGAAAAAACGGTTAAGAAAATGAATGAAAAAGGATGAATATTAAAAGATTGAAAAATTTCAGAATCTGACTGAATTAAAAACTTCCTTATACGGTTTTAGAAAAACTTTTAATTGAAGCACCCTTTTCTATGTATGTTTTTTAGAGCGAGAACCCTGAAGAAACAAGTGCAAAACTGGAACAGATCATGATGGGAATCTATGTGATCAAACATCCAGGTGAAGATGCTGCTCAGTAACCAGAGGACTTTTGGATCAACATTGAAGGTGTTACAGTCTCTACAGTCTGAACTCAAAGATTGTCAGTGCTCATGCACTACCGTTTGGCCTCGTGAATGACCTTAACCTAAGCAACCCCCCTGACCTCAAGTACACTTTTGAAAATATTCAAAAGGTCCTCATGGAGCTGGAGTCACATCAGCTTTTAATCTAAAGTCCAGTTGTTGAAGAATAAGCTGCTGAACTAATGTCCTACACTCTCAGTTTTTGTTACCCGGGACATTGTTCATTGTGGTTGGAGATTTTGGCATTTTCCTAAAACCTTTTATGTTGCTTTCTGCTGATTGGCTATACCTGTTAACTTTTTTTATAAATATTTTTTTATGTAAAAGCCTGTTTTGATGATGTTGTGGTCAAACTCTAGAAGGTGCTGTTAAGACTAATTTTATTGCTGTGACCTCCATTGTTCATTGTGCATTGGGGCATTTTCTGGCTGGACCAGTTGACTGTTTTGTAAACTGTTTTTTAGGGAAAAGACTATTTTGCTTGTTGGCTGTCTATATAAAAGGGATATTATGACTAATTTTGTCTATTTTCATTTCTCCCTTACATCTTACAAGCTTTATAAATATACTGGTAGGTATTTTTTAGGAAAAAGTAAAGTCAATTAAGTTCAACTTGACTGCACTAAGTTATTCTTACTCAATAACATTGTATAGCTTTAATGTATATTCATTATATTGGCTTGACTTAACCCTTTTACATAATTTCAATGTGAATGTTGAACATAAAAACAAAGCAATCCATCTAAGTAGCACCAACTTAAGAAAGCCTTGTACAACGAACTTAACTGAGATGAGTAAATCGGAAGTAAACGATTGCAGTAATACCTACTTGACAGACTTATGTGGAACCATTTGTAACATGTAACATGTAACAAGTTTATTTCAAATCAAATCATCATTTACCTGGAAAAAGAAAATATAAGTCAATACATGACTTGGAAAATAAGATTTGAAAGGGGAATGGAAGAAGCGAAAGCTTCTAAAAATCCAAACCCCCACTCAACAACAATCATAACAACAAAACAATGAAATTAAACATTTGACATAATAACGCTAACATACAAAAAACACCTGATGACGACAGACAGACATGCCCAAAAACTCCGACCAAACACCAAACCCCCTATAAAGGAAACAATAACAGAATAAAACTAAATAAAACAAAACAACCACTTTGATAATGATCCTTCCAAAGTCCAAGACTACACATACTCATCATTGTTACATTGCATCTTGGTACACATTCATCATATAACTTTTAAACATAACTTTAAAATGAACAAGATTTTTACAAGTTTTCATGTCGTCCGATAAATTGTTCCAGAGTGTGACACCCTTTACTGAGATACACATCGATTTTAATGTTGTCCTTATTTTGGGTTGACAGAATTTGTTGATTCCTCTCAATTTATATTTATTAACAGCATCTCTGTTTTGAAATAAAGATTGAATGTTGGTCGGCAGAGAATTTATTGAAGCTTTCTACATGATTTGGGCCATTTTAAAATCTACCAAGTCCTGCAATTTTAAATTAAATGTATTAAGAAAAAGTGGATTGGTGTGCTCATTATATTTAACTTTGTGAACTAATCTGATGGCTCGCTTTTGGAGTATAACTAAAGGATGCAAATTAGTTTTGTAGCAATTTCCCCACACTTCAATACAGTAATTCAAATATGCCATTATAAAGGAATGATACAAAATAAATAAAGCGGCTTGGTTAAGCATCGAGCTACACCTTTTCATCAAACCAACACATTTAGCCACTTTAGAACGTAAATGATGTATATGAGGTTTCCAACAAAGCTTGTCATCAATAATTACACCCAAAAACACATGTTTATGCACTCTCTCAATTGGTGTATCATTAATAATAATTTCCACTGGCATCTCCTTGCTTTTCCTGCTAAAGAGCATAAATTTAGTCTTTTTTAGATTCAAAGATAATTTGTTCTTACCAAACCAATGTTTTAACTTGTAAAATTCCTGCGTTATGTCACTAAGAAGTTTCTCTAGATTCTGCCCTGAACATAAAATGCTGGTATCATCTGCAAAAAGTATGAATTTCATAATGTTTGACAATTTGCATATATCGGTAATATAAAGTAAAAACAAAGTTGGTCCCAGAATTGAACCTTGAGGTACTCCACATATGATATTCCTATTTCTAGATTTAGTATTACCAATCTGAACAAACTGCTGTCTATCTTCCAGGTAGCTCTTTAACCAGTTTTGTGTTACTCCTCTGATTCCATACTTCACCAATTTCCTTAGTAAAATATGATGGTCAATCGTATCGAAGGCTTTCTGTAGATCAATGAAAATTCCAATGCTGAATTTATTTTTTTCAATACAGTTGGTAATCTCTTCCACAAGTTCGATTAAGGCAAATGATGTAGATTTTCCTTGTCGGAAGCCATATTGACTGTTGAATAGCAGATTGTTTTTCTCCATAAAGTTAAGTAATCTGAGATTAAATAATTTCTCTAGAATTTTTGAAAGCTGAGGCAATAAAGAAATTGGACGGTAATTTGTAAAACTTTGCTTATCCCCTGTTTTAAATAATGGAATTACTTTGGCCGTTTTCATCTTAGTGGGAAACTGCCCACATTTAAATGACAAATTAAAGATATGTGTAAGTGGTTTGCTAATAGCTTCAGCAACATTCTGAATTGTTTTCATATCAACACCATCCGCATCCTGAGATTTTTTATTACAACATGTCCTAATAGTGTCCAATACCTCACTCTCATTAGTAGGCATGAAATAACATTGTATTTGAATTTGACTCAATCAAATCACACGTAGATGCATCAACGGTTTCAATCTTTCTGGCTAGTTCAGGTCCAACATTGACAAAATATCTGTTAAATCTATCTGCAATTTCTTCTTTGTCACTAATAACCATGCCACCGTCCACAAAATACTCTGGATAAGATGAAGTGTTTTTACTACGCCCAATTATATTATTCAATGTCTTCCAGATACCCTGAATGTTGACTTTGTTGCTGTCGAGTAATTTAGAGTAGTACTCTTTTTTCCTTTCCCTCAAAATATGAGTTAATTTATTTTTGTATTTTTTATACTTCAGTTCTGACTCAGTAGTCCTGTATTTCAAAAATTGTTTGTATAGGTGATTTTTCTTTTTGCACGCATTTATCAATCCATTTGTTAACCATGAAGTATTTACATTTTTGTCCTTTTTACATTTCCTGATTGGACAATTTTTGTCAAAACATGAAATGAAAATTTCTATAAAGGAGTTGTAAGCTGTGTTTACATCTGACTCATTGTAAATGGAATCCCAATTATAAGAGGATAGGTCACTCTTTAATTTTTTAAGTGACTGTTCTGATTTAATCCTACAATATACAAAATCATTTTGATTATGTATCTTATGTCTTACATCATATATCATGAAGATTGGAAGAAGATCACTAATGTCATTTAGTAATACACCACTAACCACTTTACTATCAAAAATATTTGAAAATATGTTGTCAATTAAAGTGGCACTGTGTGATGTTATTCTGGTCGGTATTGTAATAAGCGGATGCAAATTATTGCTATACATAACATCCAAAAAATCATCCGTATTTTTGTGTTTGTATGGATTTAATAAGTCTATATTGTAATCACCACAAATTATAATATATTTTGACTTTTTTATAGAAAATAGTTTTTCCATCCATTCGTTGAATACCTTAATGTCTGATCCTGGTGCTCTGTAAACACAACTTACAAGAATATTTCTTCTTTTCTGTAACATAATTTCAACAGTAATGCATTCAAATATTTCCTCCACAGTAAGAGACATATTTTCTATAAGTTGACAATCCATGTTTTTATCAACATATATGGCCACCCCACCTCCTTTCTTGCATGGTCTACTCTTAAAAAACATTTCATAGCCAAACATTTGAAAATCAGTACCTTTTTCTTCATTTATCCGTGTTTCTGAGACAGCCACTATATTGAAGGATGTCTCGAAGCAAGACAAGTAGTCCTTCATATTTTCAAAGTTACTGTATAAGCTCCTACTGTTGAAGTGGATTATTGATAACTTGTTGTCCAATAATATTGTTTCTTTAAATGTAGTGTCAGTGATATAGGAACATTTATTGCAATTTTTCAAAAAGTTGCTATCTGGATCTATGTCATTCAACCTGTTTTGAAATTTATAATCATACAACTGTGGGTAATCTAGATCCTCATCAGAAGAATCTTCTGATGAATTGTCGCGGAGGTTATGCATAGCAGTTGTTTCTCTCAATAACATGAATGCAGGAAGAGCAGGTGAGCGGTCAGAGAGCAAGGGCCACATACAGTCAAACAGAGACACAAAAAACACACATAACATAAACAGCTACACCACACCTCCAAACCCATTTGGGCACTCATACACCCCATACAATGACTTAGAATAAACACAAATGCCTTTAGGCTCCCCTGGGGTGATGCATATTAGATTAAATTTAGGATATGTCAGCTAAGGTGATGCAAATTAATAGTTCACAATACTTGCGCTCTCAAATTGACCTGTCATCGATAACATCAGACAGTTATACGATCGTAGCTGACGTCATACCTTGAAAACGCGTAAGTAAACAAAGCAGTATGTCTCAAGAAATAAATCAGCAAAATGATTACTAATTTAGATTATTATTAGAGACTGGTCCACAGGAGTCAATAAATTTTGCTGCATCCTTTACCTCCTCAAATACATGCTGGATGGACCCCCGGGTCAGTTTGATGACAGCAGGATACAGCAAGAAGGCGTGAAAGCCCAGAGAACGCGCTTGTGCCATAACTGGGTAACACAGGCGCCTGCGTTGGGCTGTGGCATCACTGTAATCCGGGGTAAAACGGATGATGTTGCCTTCGCTGAATCTCACCTCTGTCTTCCTGGCACTTTGCAAAATCCGGTCCCTGTCCGTGAAGCGTAGACATTTCAGAATGATGAAGTCCGAAGTTTTGCGCGGAGGGCCAGAGCGGTGAGCCTGCATCAGCTCCGGTGGATTCCCAGCCATTTCGGGGAACCATTTCGGGATGTTCAGCTTCAGGTAGGCCAAGACGTTTCCCTGTTCCTCTCCCTCTTTCACGTTGACAATACGTAGATTATCTCTCCTCATCCGATCTTCTATTGATGTCATTTTATCCTGAAGTTGCTTCAGAGTTTCATCATGCCTAGCAGTTGTGGCCTCAGCTGTTTTCATTTGTTCTTGTAAAGACGTGGTTATTTTCTGCTGCACTTGTAACTCCTGTGAATGGCGCAATAAAGTTTCTTAAATGCGCCAAGTTGGCTTTCTAAGCGTTCAAATCGTTCATTTGCTTTTTTATCCGCTACTGCAAAAAACTTTTGCAAAGTAGCTTCAAGTGCCGCCACAGTGAGCTCGCCAGCTGCGCCTTCTTCATCATAAGGGACAGACAGTGTGATGTCCATTTCTTTAGTTTTTGTCGTTTTTTTGGGCGGCATTATCCGCTTTTGTCGAGGTAGAAATGCAGCAAAAGATTGAATTTTTCCAAATATAGTCTCATGTAAGGTCTTAGAGAGTAATTTTTTATGAATCCAGGAGGAGCCTCAAGCAAAAGGTCCTTCTATTCCGCCATCTTTTTTTTAATCCATTTGACATAACATTGTTAAGTAAAGCGAACAGCTTTTTTTTTTGAGTGTACCTTCCACTAATCAAGTCACAACATGCCGTGGTCTGACATTGCTTATACAAAACTGAGTGAAGAAAGTATTGTCCATTTATTTCAAGCTACAAATCATGCATATGGAAGAAAATCCTCATCTCAAGGCAATAGCACCGGGCTCACATTCCCAAGAAAAAGCATTGGATCCTCATGATGAACTGAAAAGGATGAAGAATTTAACTCCAAATTTTGGCTTTCACGCAATGTTTCTTCCTCATATTCTCTTACCTGATCCAAAAAGTGAGTCCAGCAAAATGAAAGGTTTCTGTAGTGTAGTGGTTATCACGTTCGCTTAACACGCGAAAGGTCCCCAGCTCTAAACTGGGCAGAAACATGTGTTTACTTCTTAAATTGGAGACATCTGGAGAATGACAGTTTCGTAGCGTTGATTTTGGAACAGAACTTATTTGCTGATCATGTCTCTAACGACAAGCAAACATGCTGTGAAAGGCCAGTTAGCTCAGATGGTTTAGAGCGTGGTGCTAATAACACCAAGGTCATGGGTTCAATCCCCATACTGGCCAAAGGCATTCTCCACTGGTAGCTAGCACATGTGCAAATGCCAAACTTGTACCTTCATGCTGTCACCAGTGCATAATTGCTTTAAAAAGCTTGGAGTGGCACAGGGTCAACAGATTCCATGACAATATCCATTTAGACTCAAAGAGGAAATACAACATTTGGTTCCAAGGAGTAATCCTGTGGGTCTTATCTTTTTTTTTCTTTTTTCTTTTTTTTTTTAACTTGTCCTGTCCAACAGCTGGGCAGTCAGATGAGAGCTGAGGGCCTCTTGGGTTGGACATATTTTACTTTAACAAGAGGGGTTATTAATCTTCAGACAAACCAAAGGTATGTCTGAATAAACCCCTTTTGTAATTGAGGCCAAACTTTATTAATTTCAAACATGTCTGAAAATCTTTGGTGTTGGACCGGACGGAAAAGGAAAGAAGGGAAGAAGAGAGAGGGACGTTAGAGAGAGGGGGGGTAGGGGGTGATAATAGGAGGGGAAGGGGGATAAGACCATGAAGCAGCATAAAGCAACAAGTTTACTGGTTGTTAATCATTATGGTAAGATTTTAATGTAAAAAAAAAAAAAAAAAAGGGCGGAGCCTGTCCACACACACACTCAAATGTTACAAACACACCTGTTAGCTGCAAAAATGTCCACCTGTCGACATGTACACAAAACAGATAGTGTTCACACGCATACCCATGCCTTAAAACCAACCAGTGTGAAATATTTCAGTCATTCAGTCTGTTGAGCTAACACCTGTGCTCAGGTGAGAGCCTATGTTCCTCCAAAATGGATGCTGGAATGTGAAAAGAAGGAGGGAGAGCGCCCAGCCATCCCCACCCCAAGACCCCCACCGCACCAGCAGCGGCAGCCGGAATCCCCCCAACGCCACACGGGAACCGGCAGGGAACAACCGCCGCCCGGGCGACCAAGCCCGCCACCCAGGCCAGGGCCAGCAGGGCCCCGCAAGGCCCCCAGAGCCAGAGAGCAGGGAGGCACGGAGGGAAAGAGAGCGCCGCCCCAGCCCAACCAGGAGAGCAGCCCCCCCGCCGCGCCGGGAGAACCCAACGCAGGGCCCCAACGGAGAAGGACGCCCACAGCCCCAGACGAGCACCCCATCACCACCCAGGAGTTCCGGGCATCCCCCCGCCCCAACCCCAGGTACGAGCCAGGACCCCCCAAGGGAGACCCGCTCCGCACTCCAGGCAGCCATCCGCCCGGCCCACGGTTGGTCCAGGGAGGAGCGAGGCAGGGGCCCGCCGCCCCCGCCCAGGAGGGGGGAACCCCGGGGGAAAAAGAGGGGCCACAAGGGGTGTTGTAAATATGGCCCGACCAGGCTCGGCCACAGTTGGAAATTTGGCGGGGCCCAGCACTCAGGAGCAAGGACCAGAACCCACCCCCCAGGGACACGAACACCCCCGGCTCAGATGTAATGTGAACCCCCCCACCGTGCGGAGAGAGCACCGCCGGGCCCAGGAAGCCGGCACCCCGGGGACACGGCCGCCGTTGCAAAGGGGCCCGTACCCCCCACCAGGGAAGCAGGGGACAGATGGTCCTAGGTCCCACCTTCCTTGCAAAATGTGTGTGCGTGTATGTGTGTTTGAGAGAGTGTGTGTGTGCATGTGTGTGTGTTTATGTTGGGATGTATATATTGAGGGGGGGAGGGGTGTATGTACTAAGGGGGGTGCAGTTAAAATTGGCGGGTAGGGCACTAAGGGGACATCTCCTGATTACTCACAGTGACGTCCCCTCACCCTCCCCACCAAGGGGTCCTAAATGTCTAAGGTGCGGTTAAAATTGGCGGGTAGGGTGCTAGGAGGACATCTGCTGCTTGCTGGCAGTGATGTCCAAGCACCCCCCCTACCAAGGGCCCTACATGTTTAAGGTGCAAATAAAACCGAAAGAGGGGGGGCCCACTCCATACGGCAACCATAGGAGGGGGGGCCACTGCCTAGTAAACCCCCCCCCCCCCCAAGGCTCATCGCAGGCTAAGCCCCCCACCCCCTCACCCTATTGTGAGGTTATATGAGGAAGGGGGCAAGTTGGGGACAGCTGATAGACTGTCCCCCGGTGGTCAAACAGCTGTCCCCCCCCCCCCAACAAGGGGGCCAGGCCCACCCAGCCCAGGGGCCCCACCCCCGGAGGCGCCGACACCCCAGGCCCAGCACCACCCCCCCCACACAGAGAGAGAGGAGCCAGAAAGCGTTGGCCCCCCCCGGAGCAAGCCCAGGCCCCCACCCCCAAACGCCAGCCCTAGAAGAGCTCTGGTCAGGCCTCGACGGGACCGAGGCAGCCAACCGGCCGGGGAAACCGCCGATGGCCTCAGCGGAGACCCCGACCCGTCAACCCCCCCTGCCCCGTACCAATAGTGCCCCCCCCCCCTCCCCCAGAATGCCCCCCCACAGGACAGGGCCGACAAGACCCCCCACCCCACCCCCACCCCAGACCCCGCAGCCGAAGCGGATGACACCCAGAGCGACCGGGGGCCCCAAGAGGGTTGTCCCGTCCCGCCCCAGAGCCAGGGAAGGGCCGATCCCAGCCCCAGGTGTAGATGGGAAGCCCATCCAGCGCCGCTGGGCCCCCCCCCCCGAGCAGCGCCCCCGCCCACCCCCCCCAGCACAGGCAAAGGGACCACCCCCCCAAGCCAAGCCAGACCACCACCCCACCCCCCCACCACGCACCCCCACACCCAAGCCCAGAGGACCACGCAGCGCCCCAGCCCGCCCCACCCAGGCACCGGACCCGACCCCCCGACCAACGGAGCCCCCACCACCCCCCGCCAGGCCCCGGAGGTCCCGACCCCCACCCCGGCCTACGGCAGAAGGGCAAGGAGCAGCGACGACCAGGCCCCCCCCACCCCCTAAGTCATGGAGTTAGCCATGGGAGACCAGAGAGACTGAATTCTTTCAAAGTTACTTGAACTTTGGGCTGACATTTTTTCCAAGCTGATATGATCAAGCAGCAGATTTCTGTGTTGACTTATATTTATATTTTTCTTGCTTTTCCAATTTATTAAAATAGTTTTTTTAGCAATGCAAAGAGTTATGAAAATGATAGAGCCTAATCCTCCTTCAACATCGATGTTACTCATGTCACCAAGCACACAAAGTGACGGTGAAGCTGTGATTGAAACCTTAAGCCAGACTGATAGATCGGCACATACCTGCTGCCAGAGAGCCTGGACAGGCGTGCAGAACCACAGTGCATGCATGTAATTATCGGGTAGATTACTGTCACAGTGCTGACAAATGTCTGAGTTGCTGAGACCCATCTTGAACATCCTCTGTCCATTGTAGTATATTCTGTGAAGAGTTTTGAAATGGATTAGCTGCAGATTTGGACTTTTTGTCATTTTAAAGGTGTTTAGACAAAGTTCTGACCAAAAGCTTTCATCTGTGCTGATGCTCAAATCCGCATCCCATTTTGTTGTCGGAAGTGAAATATTGTTATCTAAATTACATAAAAGTTTGTATATTTTGGAGAGAGTTTTATTCATTGAGAAATTGGTCAGAGTGGTAACTACATCTGGTAGCTTTAAATCGTTGTCTCTGTATTTAAACTTTTTAGTAATAATTGATTTAAGTTGCTGATATTCCAAGAAGTTATATATTCCATGTTTGTCTTGAAGTTCCTGGGGAGTTATGAATCTTCTATCAATAATTATATGCTCTAAATGTTTTATGCCCCCTGCTTCCCAAGCTGGGAAGTGGATAATTTTTTTGTTTATGAGGATGTCTGGGTTGTTCCAGATGGGTGTCATTTTGCACGGTTGAATTGATGATTTTGATATTTTGAGAAATTCCCACCAGGCTGTTAAAGTGGCATTTATATTAATACTTTTGAAACAATCCTGTTTTTTAACTATTTGGCTGATAAATGGAAGATCTGACAGGTTGATCTTCCCACATAACGCCTGTTCCAAGTCTAACCATGAGTTGGTTTCTGGATTATTTTTTAACCATTTTAAGATGTATTGTAATCTATTTGCAAGAAAGTAATTGTGGAAGTTAGGTAATTCTAATCCTCCACAGCTTTTTGCAGATTTTAAAGTTTTTAGACTAATTCTTGCAGGTTTATTGTTCCATAGGAAGGTTGATACGGATGAGTCTAATGTTTTGAACCATTTTAATGGCGGTTGTGTGGGAATCATTGAGAAGAGATAATTAACTTTGGGTAAGATTTTCATTTTTACCGTGGCCACCTTGCCCATAAGGGACAAAGGCAGGTTGGTCCAGCGTGTTAGATCGTCCTGTATGTTTTTCAGTAATGGGGTGTAGTTTAGCTGCACCAGTTCTGATATTTTGGGGGAAAAATAAATACCTAGATATTTTATATTGCCTGATTTAACTGGTATTGTGAGTCCTTGCTCCGCATTACTGTTCAGTGGTAATAAAACAGATTTATTCCAATTAATGGAATAGTCTGATATAGAAGAGAATTCATTAATGATTGTTGCCGTTTCATTTACAGAATTTATATTACTTAAAAACAGTAATATGTCATCTGCATAGAGACTAATTTTATGATGGCTGTGTTTGGTTTTAATTCCTTTAATACTCTCATTCTGTCTTATTGCTGCAGCTAGAGGCTCGATAAATATTGCAAAAAGAGAGGGGGAGAGTGGGCAACCCTGTCTAGTTCCTCTTCCAAGAAAAAACCTGTTGGAAGTCTGTTTATTAGTTCTAACTGATGCATTGGGGTTGTGATATAATATTTTGATCCAGTTGATGAATGATTCTCCAAACCCAAACTTATGGAGGGCAGCAATGAGGAACTTCCAATTTACTCTATCAAAGGTTTTTTCAGCATCCAGTGATAGTATAGTCATTTCCTGGTTTTTGATGGTGGCAAAGTCTATTATGTTAACGAGTCTGCGGACATTGTCATCCGAGTGTCTGCCTTTGATGAATCCAGTTTGATCAAAGTGAATTATGTGAGGAGTGATTTTTTCTATTCACTGTGCTAGTGCTTTGCAGATAATTTTTACATCTGCATTAATTAAAGAAATGGGGTGATAGCTTGAAGGACTCGTGGGGTCTGTGTCTGGTTTTAGAAGAAGGATAATGTTGGCAGAGTTCATGTTAGGTGGTAGAGATTGGCTTTCATTGATAAATTTTACCGTTTTATAAAACGTTGGTGCCAGTTGTTCCCAGAATTCCTTATAAAACTCTGCAGGAAAGCCGTCGGGTCCTGGTGCTTTGCTGTTAGGCATTAGTAACAGAGCTTCATGAAGCTCAGACAACGAGAGCAGAGAGTCTAAATTTGTGATTTGATCTTCGTTTAACTTGGGCAGGTTTATATTGTTGAGAAATGAGTTGATGCTTTGTTCTGATGGATTGATCTGTGGAGTGTATAAGTTTTGATAAAAGTCTTTAAACGCATTATTAATTTTTACCGGGTCATGGGTGACATTCCCTGTTTGGTCCATAATAGAAGTGATTGTTGATTTTTCTTTATTAATTTTTAGCTGATTAGCTAGAAATTTGCCAGATTTATTTGAGTTTTCATATCTTTCCAGTCGAAGCCTTTGTTTCTGGAATTGTGTTTGTTTATTGATGATGTCATTAAACTGCAGCTTTAAATTTTTCAGGTCGCCCAGTATGTGTTCCTGGGCAGGAGCAGCATAAGCAGTCTCCAGAGTTTTGATTTTATTTTCTAATTCTAATAAATCTGCTTTCTCTTTGCGTTTTTTATGCGTTGAATAAGAGATGATTTTCCCTCTCATGACTGCTTTTGCTGCTTCCCAAAGAATACTTGGTGATATTTCAGAAGTATTGTTGAATTCTAAGAAGGTTGCCCACTCTTTTTTAAAGAATTCAATAAATTCCTGGTCTTTTAACAGAGACGTATTAAACCTCCAGGTTGAACCCGAGGGTGTGGGTACTTCCCTTGAAATAGTAACAGAAACTGGTGCATGGTCACTGATAATAATTGGATGAATGTTGAAACTTTTAATTTATTTCAAAAGGGAGTTACTGACTAATAAATAATCTAAACGAAAGGGTCTTATCTTTACTGGGCTAGAATTACAAGCATCAAACACATATGGTAGTATCACCATCTACCAATGCGTTCTTCATCTAATTGCTGGAGAATGATTCAAATTTCTGGGGGATCTGAACACCTTCATTCAGCCTCTCATACATCTTGTAAAACAACTTGTTAGTGTACAAGATCACACAGGTTTCAGAGCGTCCGCAAATGTTGTTTTACGCACATACCTTGGCCCTTCTTTTCTCTTAATTCATCAACAAGGTGTGTTATTTTAAAGTATCAACCACTAAGGTTTCTGTGTTGTAGTGGTTATCACATTCGCCTCACACGCGAAAGGTCCCCAGCTCGAAACTGGGCAGAAGCATGTGTTTAGTTCTTAAATTGGCGACGTCTGGAGATATGACAGTTTTGTAAGGTTGCTTTTGGAACGGAACTTATTTGCTGATCATGTCTCTAACGACAAGAAAACATGCTGTGAAAGGCCAGTTAGCTAAGATGGTTTAGAGCATGGTGCTAATAATGCCAAGGTCGTGGGTTCAATCCCCATACTGGCCAAAGGCATTCTCCACTGGTAGCTAGCAAATGCCAAACTTGTACCTTCATGGTGTCACCAGTGCATAATTGCTTTAAAAAGCTTGGAGTGTCACAGGGTCAACAGATTCCATGACAATATCCATTTCTGTCTATTCCACAAGCACTTTCCCCAAATTCTTAGACTCAAAGAGGAAATACAACATTTGGTTCCAAGGAGTAATCCTGTGGGTCTTATCTTTACTGGGCTAGAATTACAAGCATCAAACACATATGGTAGTATCACCATCTACCAATGAGTTCTTCATCTAATTGCTGGAGAACGATACAAATTTCTGGGGGACCTGAACACCTTCATTCAGCCTCTCATACATCTTGTTAAACAACTTGTTAGTGTACAAGATCACACAGGTTTCAGAGCGTCCGCAAATGTTGTTTTACGCACATACCTTGGCCCTTCTTTTCTCTTAATTCATCAACAAGGTGTGTTATTTTAAAGTATCAACCACTAAGGTTTCTGTGGTGTAGTGGTTATCACATTCGCCTCACACGCGAAAGGTCCCCAGCTCGAAACTGGGCAGAAGCATGTGTTTAGTTCTTAAATTGGCGACGTCTGGAGATATGACAGTTTTGTAAGGTTGCTTTTGGAACGGAACTTATTTGCTGATTAGCTTATAAGAAATCTTGATCAGACATCTTGTAAAACAACTTGTTAGTGTACAAGATCACACAGGTTTCAGAGCGTCCGCAAATGTTGTTTTACGCACATACCTTGGCCCTTCTTTTCTCTAAAGTCATCAACAAGGTGTGTTATTTTAAAGTATCAACCACTAAGGTTTCTGTAGTGTAGTGGTTATCACGTTCGCCTCACACGCGAAAGGTCCCCAGCTCGAAACTGGGCAGAAACATTCATTTGATGAAAAGAAATAAAGCAGAACCATTTGGAGACCAGACAATAAACACAGCGCTACAGCATTTCTTTGCTCATGATGTACCTTCCACTAATCAAGTCACAACATGCCGTGGTCTGACATTGCTTATACAAAACTGAGTGAAGAAAGTATTGTCCATTTATTTCAAGCTACAAATCATGCATATGGAAGACTTTTCTCATCTCAAGGCAATAGAACCGGGCTCACATTCCCAAGATAAATCATTGGAACCTCATGTTGAATTGAAATGGATAAAGAATTTAACTCCAAATTTTGGCTTTCACGCAATGTTTCTTCCTCATATTCTCTTACCTGATCCAAAAAGTAAGTCCAGCAACATGAAAGCTTTCTGTAGTGTAGTGGTTCTCACGTTCGCTTAACACGCGAAAGGTCCCCAGCTCTAAACTGGGCAGAAGCATGTGTTTACTTCTTAAATTGGAGACGTCTGGAGATATGACAGTTTTGTAGTGTTGCTTTTGGAACAGAACTTATTTGCTGATCATGTCTCTAACGACAAGCAAACATGCTGTGAAAGGCCAGTTAGCTCAGATGGTTTAGAGCGTGGTGCTAATAACGCCAAGGTCATGGGTTCAATCCCCATACTGGCCAAAGGCATTCTCCACTGGTAGCTAGCACATGTGCAAATGCCAAACTTGTACCTTCATGCTGTCACCAGTGCATAATTGCTTTGAAAAGCTTGGAGTGGCACAGGGTCAACAGATTCCATGACAATATCCATTTCTCTGTCTATTCCACAAGCACTTTCCCCAAATTCTTTGACTCAAAGAGGAAATACAACATTTGGTTCCAAGGTGTAATCCTGTGGGTCTAATCTTTACTGGGCTAGAATTACAAGCATCAAACACATATGGTAGTATCACCATCTACCAATGCGTTCTTCATCTAATTGCTGGAGAATGATACAAATTTCTGGGGGACCTGGACACCTTCATTCAGCCTCTCAGACATCTTGTAAAACAACTTGTTAGTGTACAAGATCACACATGTTTCAGATTGTCCGCAAATGTTGTTTTACGCACATACCTTGGCCCTTCTTTTCTCTAAAGTCATCAACAAGGTGTGTTATTTTAAAGTATCAACCACTAAGGTTTCTGTAGTGTAGTGGTTATCACGTTCGCCTCACACGCGAAAGGTCCCCAGCTCGAAACTGGGCAGAAACATTCATTTGATGAAAAGAAATAAAGCAGAACCATTTGGAGACCAGACAATAAACACAGCGCTACAGCATTTCTTTGCTCATGATGTACCTTCCACTAATCAAGTCACAACATGCCGTGGTCTGACATTGCTTATACAAAACTGAGTGAAGAAAGTATTGTCCATTTATTTCAAGCTACAAATCATGCATATGGAAGACTTTTCTCATCTCAAGGCAATAGAACCGGGCTCACATTCCCAAGATAAATCATTGGAACCTCATGTTGAATTGAAATGGATAAAGAATTTAACTCCAAATTTTGGCTTTCACGCAATGTTTCTTCCTCATATTCTCTTACCTGATCCAAAAAGTAAGTCCAGCAACATGAAAGGTTTCTGTAGTGTAGTGGTTCTCACGTTCGCTTAACACGCGAAAGGTCCCCAGCTCTAAACTGGGCAGAAGCATGTGTTTACTTCTTAAATTGGAGACGTCTGGAGATATGACAGTTTTGTAGTGTTGCTTTTGGAACAGAACTTATTTGCTGATCATGTCTCTAACGACAAGCAAACATGCTGTGAAGGGCCAGTTAGCTCAGATGGTTTAGAGCGTGGTGCTAATAACGCCAAGGTCGTGGGTTCAATCCCCATACTGGCCAAAGGCATTCTCCACTGGTAGCTAGCACATGTGCAAATGCCAAACTTGTACCTTCATGCTGTCACCAGTGCATAATTGCTTGGAGTGGCACAGGGTCAACAGATTCCATGACAATATCCATTTCTCTGTCTATTCCACAAGCACTTTCCCCAAATTCTTTGACTCAAAGAGGAAATACAACATTTGGTTCCAAGGTGTAATCCTGTGGGTCTAATCTTTACTGGGCTAGAATTACAAGCATCAAACACATATGGTAGTATCACCATCTACCTATGCGTTCTTCATCTAATTGCTGGAGAATGATACAAATTTCTGGGGGACCTGAACACCTTCATTCAGCCTCTCATACATCTTGTAAAACAACTTGTTAGTGTACAAGATCACACAGGTTTCAGAGCGTCCGCAAATGTTGTTTTACGCACATACCTTGGCCCTTCTTTTCTCTAAAGTCATCAACAAGGTGTGTTATTTTAAAGTATCAACCACTAAGGTTTCTGTAGTGTAGTGGTTATCACGTTCGCCTCACACGCGAAAGGTCCCCAGCTCGAAACTGGGCAGAAACATTCATGTGATGAAAAGAAATAAAGCAGAACCATTTGGAGACCAGACAATAAACACAGCGCTACAGCATTTCTTTGCTCATGATGTACCTTCCACTAATCAAGTCACAACATGCCGTGGTCTGACATTGCTTATACAAAACTGAGTGAAGAAAGTATTGTCCATTTATTTCAAGCTACAAATCATGCATATGGAAGACTTTTCTCAGCTCAAGGCAATAGAACCGGGCTCACATTCCCAAGATAAATCATTGGAACCTCATGTTGAATTGAAATGGATAAAGAATTTAACTCCAAATTTTGGCTTTCACGCAATGTTTCTTCCTCATATTCTCTTACCTGATCCAAAAAGTAAGTCCAGCAACATGAAAGGTTTCTGTAGTGTAGTGGTTCTCACGTTCGCTTAACACGCGAAAGGTCCCCAGCTCTAAACTGGGCAGAAGCATGTGTTTACTTCTTAAATTGGAGACGTCTGGAGATATGACAGTTTTGTAGTGTTGCTTTTGGAACAGAACTTATTTGCTGATCATGTATCTAACGACAAGCAAACATGCTGTGAAAGGCCAGTTAGCTCAGAGTGTTTAGAGCGTGGTGCTAATAACGCCAAGGTCGTGGGTTCAATCCCCATACTGGCCAAAGGCATTCTCCACTGGTAGCTAGCACATGTGCAAATGCCAAACTTGTACCTTCATGCTGTCACCAGTGCATAATTGCTTGGAGTGGCACAGGGTCAACAGATTCCATGACAATATCCGTTTCTCTGTCTATTCCACAAGCACTTTCCCCAAATTCTTTGACTCAAAGAGGAAATACAACATTTGGTTCCAAGGTGTAATCCTGTGGGTCTAATCTTTACTGGGCTAGAATTACAAGCATCAAACACATATGGTAGTATCACCATCTACCAATGCGTTCTTCATCTAATTGCTGGAGAATGATACAAATTTCTGGGGGACCTGAACACCTTCATTCAGCCTCTCAGACATCTTGTAAAACAACTTGTTAGTGTACAAGATCACACAGGTTTCAGAGCGTCCGCAAATGTTGTTTTACGCACATACCTTGGCCCTTCTTTTCTCTAAAGTCATCAACAAGGTGTGTTATTTTAAAGTATCAACCACTAAGGTTTCTGTAGTGTAGTGGTTATCACGTTCGCCTCACACGCGAAAGGTCCCCAGCTCGAAACTGAGTAGAAACATTCATTTGATGAAAAGAAATAAAGCAGAACCATTTGGAGACCAGACAATAAACACAGCGCTACAGCATTTCTTTGCTCATGATGTACCTTCCACTAATCAAGTCACAACATGCCGTGGTCTGACATTGCTTATACAAAACTGAGTGAAGAAAGTATTGTCCATTTATTTCAAGCTACAAATCATGCATATGGAAGACTTTTCTCATCTCAAGGCAATAGAACCGGGCTCACATTCCCAAGATAAATCATTGGAACCTCATGTTGAATTGAAATGGATAAAGAATTTAACTCCAAATTTTGGCTTTCACGCAATGTTTCTTCCTCATATTCTCTTACCTGATCCAAAAAGTAAGTCCAGCAACATGAAAGGTTTCTGTAGTGTAGTGGTTCTCACGTTCGCTTAACACGCGAAAGGTCCCCAGCTCTAAACTGGGCAGAAGCATGTGTTTACTTCTTAAATTGGAGACGTCTGGAGATATGACAGTTTTGTAGTGTTGCTTTTGGAACAGAACTTATTTGCTGATCATGTCTCTAACGACAAGCAAACATGCTGTGAAGGGCCAGTTAGCTCAGATGGTTTAGAGCGTGGTGCTAATAACGCCAAGGTCGTGGGTTCAATCCCCATACTGGCCAAAGGCATTCTCCACTGGTAGCTAGCACATGTGCAAATGCCAAACTTGTACCTTCATGCTGTCACCAGTGCATAATTGCTTGGAGTGGCACAGGGTCAACAGATTCCATGACAATATCCATTTCTCTGTCTATTCCACAAGCACTTTCCCCAAATTCTTTGACTCAAAGAGGAAATACAACATTTGGTTCCAAGGTGTAATCCTGTGGGTCTAATCTTTACTGGGCTAGAATTACAAGCATCAAACACATATGGTAGTATCACCATCTACCTATGCGTTCTTCATCTAATTGCTGGAGAATGATACAAATTTCTGGGGGACCTGAACACCTTCATTCAGCCTCTCATACATCTTGTAAAACAACTTGTTAGTGTACAAGATCACACAGGTTTCAGAGCGTCCGCAAATGTTGTTTTACGCACATACCTTGGCCCTTCTTTTCTCTAAAGTCATCAACAAGGTGTGTTATTTTAAAGTATCAACCACTAAGGTTTCTGTAGTGTAGTGGTTATCACGTTCGCCTCACACGCGAAAGGTCCCCAGCTCGAAACTGGGCAGAAACATTCATGTGATGAAAAGAAATAAAGCAGAACCATTTGGAGACCAGACAATAAACACAGCGCTACAGCATTTCTTTGCTCATGATGTACCTTCCACTAATCAAGTCACAACATGCCGTGGTCTGACATTGCTTATACAAAACTGAGTGAAGAAAGTATTGTCCATTTATTTCAAGCTACAAATCATGCATATGGAAGACTTTTCTCATCTCAAGGCAATAGAACCGGGCTCACATTCCCAAGATAAATCATTGGAACCTCATGTTGAATTGAAATGGATAAAGAATTTAACTCCAAATTTTGGCTTTCACGCAATGTTTCTTCCTCATATTCTCTTACCTGATCCAAAAAGTAAGTCCAGCAACATGAAAGCTTTCTTTAGTGTAGTGGTTATCACATTCGCTTAACACGTGAAAGGTCCCCAGCTCTAAACTGGGCAGAAGCATGTGTTTACTTCTTAAATTGGAGACGTTTGGAGATATGACAGTTTTGTAGTGTTGCTTTTGGAACAGAACTTATTTGCTGATCATGTCTTTAACGACAAGCAAACATGCTGTGAAAGGCCAGTTAGCTCAGATGGTTTAGAGCGTGGTGCTAATAACGCCAAGGTCATGGGTTCAATCCCCATACTGGCCAAAGGCATTCTCCACTGGTAGTTAGCACATGTGCAAATGCCAAACTTGTACCTTCATGCTGTCACCAGTGCATAATTGCTTTGAAAAGCTTGGAGTGGCACAGGGTCAACAGATTCCATGACAATATCCATTTCTCTGTCTATTCCACAAGCACTTTCCCCAAATTCTTTGACTCAAAGAGGAAATACAACATTTGGTTCCAAGGTGTAATCCTGTGGGTCTAATCTTTACTGGGCTAGAATTACAAGCATCAAACACATATGGTAGTATCACCATCTACCAATGCGTTCTTCATCTAATTGCTGGAGAATGATACAAATTTCTGGGGGACCTGAAACCTTCATTCAGCCTCTCAGACATCTTGTAAAACAACTTGTTAGTGTACAAGATCACACAGGTTTCGGAGCGTCCGCAATTGTTGTTATACGCACATACCTTGGCCCTTCTTTTCTCTAAAGTCATCAACACGTTGTGTTATTTTAAAGTATCAACCACTAAGGTTTCTGTAGTGTAGTAGTTATCACGTTCGCCTCACACGCGAAAGGTCCCCAGCTCGAAACTGGGCAGAAACATTCATTTGATGAAAAGAAATAAAGCAGAACCATTTGGAGACCAGACAATAAACACAGCGCTACAGCATTTCTTTGCTCATGATGTACCTTCCACTAATCAAGTCACAACATGCCGTGGTCTGACATTGCTTATACAAAACTGAGTGAAGAAAGTATTGTCCATTTATTTCAAGCTACAAATCATGCATATGGAAGACTTTTCTCATCTCAAGGCAATAGAACCGGGCTCACATTCCCAAGATAAATCATTGGAACCTCATGTTGAATTGAAATGGATAAAGAATTTAACTCCAAATTTTGGCTTTCACGCAATGTTTCTTCCTCATATTCTCTTACCTGATCCAAAAAGTAAGTCCAGCAACATGAAAGGTTTCTGTAGTGTAGTGGTTCTCACGTTCGCTTAACACGTGAAAGGTCCCCAGCTCTAAACTGGGCAGAAGCATGTGTTTACTTCTTAAATTGGAGACGTCTGGAGATATGACAGTTTTGTAGTGTTGCTTTTGGAACAGAACTTATTTGCTGATCATGTCTCTAACGACAAGCAAACATGCTGTGAAGGGCCAGTTAGCTCAGATGGTTTAGAGCGTGGTGCTAATAACGCCAAGGTCGTGGGTTCAATCCCCATACTGGCCAAAGGCATTCTCCACTGGTAGCTAGCACATGTGCAAATGCCAAACTTGTACCTTCATGCTGTCACCAGTGCATAATTGCTTGGAGTGGCACAGGGTCAACAGATTCCATGACAATATCCATTTCTCTGTCTATTCCACAAGCACTTTCCCCAAATTCTTTGACTCAAAGAGGAAATACAACATTTGGTTCCAAGGTGTAATCCTGTGGGTCTAATCTTTACTGGGCTAGAATTACAAGCATCAAACACATATGGTAGTATCACCATCTACCTATGCGTTCTTCATCTAATTGCTGGAGAATGATACAAATTTCTGGGGGACCTGAACACCTTCATTCAGCCTCTCATACATCTTGTAAAACAACTTGTTAGTGTACAAGATCACACAGGTTTCAGAGCGTCCGCAAATGTTGTTTTACGCACATACCTTGGCCCTTCTTTTCTCTAAAGTCATCAACAAGGTGTGTTATTTTAAAGTATCAACCACTAAGGTTTCTGTAGTGTAGTGGTTATCACGTTCGCCTCACACGCGAAAGGTCCCCAGCTCGAAACTGGGCAGAAACATTCATGTGATGAAAAGAAATAAAGCAGAACCATTTGGAGACCAGACAATAAACACAGCGCTACAGCATTTCTTTGCTCATGATGTACCTTCCACTAATCAAGTCACAACATGCCGTGGTCTGACATTGCTTATACAAAACTGAGTGAAGAAAGTATTGTCCATTTATTTCAAGCTACAAATCATGCATATGGAAGACTTTTCTCAGCTCAAGGCAATAGAACCGGGCTCACATTCCCAAGATAAATCATTGGAACCTCATGTTGAATTGAAATGGATAAAGAATTTAACTCCAAATTTTGGCTTTCACGCAATGTTTCTTCCTCATATTCTCTTACCTGATCCAAAAAGTAAGTCCAGCAACATGAAAGGTTTCTGTAGTGTAGTGGTTCTCACGTTCGCTTAACACGCGAAAGGTCCCCAGCTCTAAACTGGGCAGAAGCATGTGTTTACTTCTTAAATTGGAGACGTCTGGAGATATGACAGTTTTGTAGTGTTGCTTTTGGAACAGAACTTATTTGCTGATCATGTCTCTAACGACAAGCAAACATGCTGTGAAAGGCCAGTTAGCTCAGAGTGTTTAGAGCGTGGTGCTAATAACGCCAAGGTCATGGGTTCAATCCCCATACTGGCCAAAGGCATTCTCCACTGGTAGCTAGCACATGTGCAAATGCCAAACTTGTACCTTCATGCTGTCACCAGTGCATAATTGCTTGGAGTGGCACAGGGTCAACAGATTCCATGACAATATCCGTTTCTCTGTCTATTCCACAAGCACTTTCCCCAAATTCTTTGACTCAAAGAGGAAATACAACATTTGGTTCCAAGGTGTAATCCTGTGGGTCTAATCTTTACTGGGCTAGAATTACAAGCATCAAACACATATGGTAGTATCACCATCTACCAATGCGTTCTTCATCTAATTGCTGGAGAATGATACAAATTTCTGGGGGACCTGAACACCTTCATTCAGCCTCTCAGACATCTTGTAAAACAACTTGTTAGTGTACAAGATCACACAGGTTTCAGAGCGTCCGCAAATGTTGTTTTACGCACATACCTTGGCCCTTCTTTTCTCTAAAGTCATCAACAAGGTGTGTTATTTTAAAGTATCAACCACTAAGGTTTCTGTAGTGTAGTGGTTATCACGTTCGCCTCACACGCGAAAGGTCCCCAGCTCGAAACTGAGTAGAAACATTCATTTGATGAAAAGAAATAAAGCAGAACCATTTGGAGACCAGACAATAAACACAGCGCTACAGCATTTCTTTGCTCATGATGTACCTTCCACTAATCAAGTCACAACATGCCGTGGTCTGACATTGCTTATACAAAACTGAGTGAAGAAAGTATTGTCCATTTATTTCAAGCTACAAATCATGCATATGGAAGACTTTTCTCATCTCAAGGCAATAGAACCGGGCTCACATTCCCAAGATAAATCATTGGAACCTCATGTTGAATTGAAATGGATAAAGAATTTAACTCCAAATTTTGGCTTTCACGCAATGTTTCTTCCTCATATTCTCTTACCTGATCCAAAAAGTAAGTCCAGCAACATGAAAGGTTTCTGTAGTGTAGTGGTTCTCACGTTCGCTTAACACGCGAAAGGTCCCCAGCTCTAAACTGGGCAGAAGCATGTGTTTACTTCTTAAATTGGAGACGTCTGGAGATATGACAGTTTTGTAGTGTTGCTTTTGGAACAGAACTTATTTGCTGATCATGTCTCTAACGACAAGCAAACATGCTGTGAAGGGCCAGTTAGCTCAGATGGTTTAGAGCGTGGTGCTAATAACGCCAAGGTCGTGGGTTCAATCCCCATACTGGCCAAAGGCATTCTCCACTGGTAGCTAGCACATGTGCAAATGCCAAACTTGTACCTTCATGCTGTCACCAGTGCATAATTGCTTGGAGTGGCACAGGGTCAACAGATTCCATGACAATATCCATTTCTCTGTCTATTCCACAAGCACTTTCCCCAAATTCTTTGACTCAAAGAGGAAATACAACATTTGGTTCCAAGGTGTAATCCTGTGGGTCTAATCTTTACTGGGCTAGAATTACAAGCATCAAACACATATGGTAGTATCACCATCTACCTATGCGTTCTTCATCTAATTGCTGGAGAATGATACAAATTTCTGGGGGACCTGAACACCTTCATTCAGCCTCTCATACATCTTGTAAAACAACTTGTTAGTGTACAAGATCACACAGGTTTCAGAGCGTCCGCAAATGTTGTTTTACGCACATACCTTGGCCCTTCTTTTCTCTAAAGTCATCAACAAGGTGTGTTATTTTAAAGTATCAACCACTAAGGTTTCTGTAGTGTAGTGGTTATCACGTTCGCCTCACACGCGAAAGGTCCCCAGCTCGAAACTGGGCAGAAACATTCATGTGATGAAAAGAAATAAAGCAGAACCATTTGGAGACCAGACAATAAACACAGCGCTACAGCATTTCTTTGCTCATGATGTACCTTCCACTAATCAAGTCACAACATGCCGTGGTCTGACATTGCTTATACAAAACTGAGTGAAGAAAGTATTGTCCATTTATTTCAAGCTACAAATCATGCATATGGAAGACTTTTCTCATCTCAAGGCAATAGAACCGGGCTCACATTCCCAAGATAAATCATTGGAACCTCATGTTGAATTGAAATGGATAAAGAATTTAACTCCAAATTTTGGCTTTCACGCAATGTTTCTTCCTCATATTCTCTTACCTGATCCAAAAAGTAAGTCCAGCAACATGAAAGCTTTCTTTAGTGTAGTGGTTATCACATTCGCTTAACACGTGAAAGGTCCCCAGCTCTAAACTGGGCAGAAGCATGTGTTTACTTCTTAAATTGGAGACGTTTGGAGATATGACAGTTTTGTAGTGTTGCTTTTGGAACAGAACTTATTTGCTGATCATGTCTTTAACGACAAGCAAACATGCTGTGAAAGGCCAGTTAGCTCAGATGGTTTAGAGCGTGGTGCTAATAACGCCAAGGTCATGGGTTCAATCCCCATACTGGCCAAAGGCATTCTCCACTGGTAGTTAGCACATGTGCAAATGCCAAACTTGTACCTTCATGCTGTCACCAGTGCATAATTGCTTTGAAAAGCTTGGAGTGGCACAGGGTCAACAGATTCCATGACAATATCCATTTCTCTGTCTATTCCACAAGCACTTTCCCCAAATTCTTTGACTCAAAGAGGAAATACAACATTTGGTTCCAAGGTGTAATCCTGTGGGTCTAATCTTTACTGGGCTAGAATTACAAGCATCAAACACATATGGTAGTATCACCATCTACCAATGCGTTCTTCATCTAATTGCTGGAGAATGATACAAATTTCTGGGGGACCTGAAACCTTCATTCAGCCTCTCAGACATCTTGTAAAACAACTTGTTAGTGTACAAGATCACACAGGTTTCGGAGCGTCCGCAATTGTTGTTATACGCACATACCTTGGCCCTTCTTTTCTCTAAAGTCATCAACACGTTGTGTTATTTTAAAGTATCAACCACTAAGGTTTCTGTAGTGTAGTAGTTATCACGTTCGCCTCACACGCGAAAGGTCCCCAGCTCGAAACTGGGCAGAAACATTCATTTGATGAAAAGAAATAAAGCAGAACCATTTGGAGACCAGACAATAAACACAGCGCTACAGCATTTCTTTGCTCATGATGTACCTTCCACTAATCAAGTCACAACATGCCGTGGTCTGACATTGCTTATACAAAACTGAGTGAAGAAAGTATTGTCCATTTATTTCAAGCTACAAATCATGCATATGGAAGACTTTTCTCATCTCAAGGCAATAGAACCGGGCTCACATTCCCAAGATAAATCATTGGAACCTCATGTTGAATTGAAATGGATAAAGAATTTAACTCCAAATTTTGGCTTTCACGCAATGTTTCTTCCTCATATTCTCTTACCTGATCCAAAAAGTAAGTCCAGCAACATGAAAGGTTTCTGTAGTGTAGTGGTTATCACGTTCGCTTAACACGCGAAAGGTCCCCAGCTCTAAACTGGGCAGAAGCATGTGTTTACTTCTTAAATTGGAGACGTCTGGAGATATGACAGTTTTGTAGTGTTGCTTTTGGAACAGAACTTATTTGCTGATCATGTCTCTAACGACAAGCAAACATGCTGTGAAGGGCCAGTTAGCTCAGATGGTTTAGAGCGTGGTGCTAATAACGCCAAGGTCATGGGTTCAATCCCCATACTGGCCAAAGGCATTCTCCACTGGTAGCTAGCACATGTGCAAATGCCAAACTTGTACCTTCATGCTGTCACCAGTGCATAATTGCTTGGAGTGGCACAGGGTCAACAGATTCCATGACAATATCCGTTTCTCTGTCTATTCCACAAGCACTTTCCCCAAATTCTTTGACTCAAAGAGGAAATACAACATTTGGTTCCAAGGTGTAATCCTGTGGGTCTAATCTTTACTGGGCTAGAATTACAAGCATCAAACACATATGGTAGTATCACCATCTACCAATGCGTTCTTCATCTAATTGCTGGAGAATGATACAAATTTCTGGGGGACCTGAACACCTTCATTCAGCCTCTCATACATCTTGTAAAACAACTTGTTAGTGTACAAGATCACACAGGTTTCAGAGCGTCCGCAAATGTTGTTTTACGCACATACCTTGGCCCTTCTTTTCTCTAAAGTCATCAACAAGGTGTGTTATTTTAAAGTATCAACCACTAAGGTTTCTGTAGTGTAGTGGTTATCACGTTCGCCTCACACGCGAAAGGTCCCCAGCTCGAAACTGGGCAGAAACATTCATTTGATGAAAAGAAATAAAGCAGAACCATTTGGAGACCAGACAATAAACACAGCGCTACAGCATTTCTTTGCTCATGATGTACCTTCCACTAATCAAGTCACAACATGCCGTGGTCTGACATTGCTTATACAAAACTGAGTGAAGAAAGTATTGTCCATTTATTTCAAGCTACAAATCATGCATATGGAAGACTTTTCTCATCTCAAGGCAATAGAACCGGGCTCACATTCCCAAGATAAATCATTGGAACCTCATGTTGAATTGAAATGGATAAAGAATTTAACTCCAAATTTTGGCTTTCACGCAATGTTTCTTCCTCATATTCTCTTACCTGATCCAAAAAGTAAGTCCAGCAACATGAGAGGTTTCTGTAGTGTAGTGGTTCTCACGTTCGCTTAACACGCGAAAGGTCCCCAGCTCTAAACTGGGCAGAAGCATGTGTTTACTTCTTAAATTGGAGACGTCTGGAGATATGACAGTTTTGTAGTGTTGCTTTTGGAACAGAACTTATTTGCTGATCATGTCTCTAACGACAAGCAAACATGCTGTGAAAGGCCAGTTAGCTCAGATGGTTTAGAGCGTGGTGCTAATAACGCCAAGGTCATGGGTTCAATCCCCATACTGGCCAAAGGCATTCTCCACTGGTAGCTAGCACATGTGCAAATGCCAAACTTGTACCTTCATGCTGTCACCAGTGCATAATTGCTTGGAGTGGCACAGGGTCAACAGATTCCATGACAATATCCATTTCTCTGTCTATTCCACAAGCACTTTCCCCAAATTCTTTGACTCAAAGAGGAAATACAACATTTGGTTCCAAGGTGTAATCCTGTGGGTCTAATCTTTACTGGGCTAGAATTACAAGCATCAAACACATATGGTAGTATCACCATCTACCAATGCGTTCTTCATCTAATTGCTGGAGAATGATACAAATTTCTGGGGGACCTGAACACCTTCATTCAGCCTCTCAGACATCTTGTAAAACAACTTGTTAGTGTACAAGATCACACAGGTTTCGGAGCGTCCGCAATTGTTGTTTTACGCACATACCTTGGCCCTTCTTTTCTCTAAAGTCATCAACAAGGTGTGTTATTTTAAAGTATCAACCACTAAGGTTTCTGTAGTGTAGTGGTTATCACGTTCGCCTCACACGCGAAAGGTCCCCAGCTCGAAACTGGGCAGAAACATTCATTTGATGAAAAGAAATAAAGCAGAACCATTTGGAGACCAGACAATAAACACAGCGCTACAGCATTTCTTTGCTCATGATGTACCTTCCACTAATCAAGTCACAACATGCCGTGGTCTGACATTGCTTATACAAAACTGAGTGAAGAAAGTATTGTCCATTTATTTCAAGCTACAAATCATGCATATGGAAGACTTTTCTCAGCTCAAGGCAATAGAACCGGGCTCACATTCCCAAGATAAATCATTGGAACCTCATGTTGAATTGAAATGGATAAAGAATTTAACTCCAAATTTTGGCTTTCACGCAATGTTTCTTCCTCATATTCTCTTACCTGATCCAAAAAGTAAGTCCAGCAACATGAGAGGTTTCTGTAGTGTAGTGGTTCTCACGTTCGCTTAACACGCGAAAGGTCCCCAGCTCTAAACTGGGCAGAAGCATGTGTTTACTTCTTAAATTGGAGACGTCTGGAGATATGACAGTTTTGTAGTGTTGCTTTTGGAACAGAACTTATTTGCTGATCATGTCTCTAATGACAAGCAAACATGCTGTGAAAGGCCAGTTAGCTCAGATGGTTTAGAGCGTGGTGCTAATAACGCCAAGGTCATGGGTTCAATCCCCATACTGGCCAAAGGCATTCTCCACTGGTAGCTAGCACATGTGCAAATGCCAAACTTGTACCTTCATGCTGTCACCAGTGCATAATTGCTTTGAAAAGCTTGGAGTGGCACAGGGTCAACAGATTCCATGACAATATCCATTTCTCTGTCTATTCCACAAGCACTTTCCCCAAATTCTTTGACTCAAAGAGGAAATACAACATTTGGTTCCAAGGTGTAATCCTGTGGGTCTAATCTTTACTGGGCTAGAATTACAAGCATCAAACACATATGGTAGTATCACCATCTACCAATGCGTTCTTCATCTAATTGCTGGAGAATGATACAAATTTCTGGGGGACCTGAACACCTTCATTCAGCCTCTCAGACATCTTGTAAAACAACTTGTTAGTGTACAAGATCACACAGGTTTCGGAGCGTCCGCAATTGTTGTTTTACGCACATACCTTGGCCCTTCTTTTCTCTAAAGTCATCAACAAGGTGTGTTATTTTAAAGTATCAACCACTAAGGTTTCTGTAGTGTAGTGGTTATCACGTTCGCCTCACACGCGAAAGGTCCCCAGCTCGAAACTGGGCAGAAACATTCATTTGATGAAAAGAAATAAAGCAGAACCATTTGGAGACCAGACAATAAACACAGCGCTACAGCATTTCTTTGCTCATGATGTACCTTCCACTAATCAAGTCACAACATGCCGTGGTCTGACATTGCTTATACAAAACTGAGTGAAGAAAGTATTGTCCATTTATTTCAAGCTACAAATCATGCATATGGAAGACTTTTCTCAGCTCAAGGCAATAGAACCGGGCTCACATTCCCAAGATAAATCATTGGAACCTCATGTTGAATTGAAATGGATAAAGAATTTAACTCCAAATTTTGGCTTTCACGCAATGTTTCTTCCTCATATTCTCTTACCTGATCCAAAAAGTAAGTCCAGCAACATGAGAGGTTTCTGTAGTGTAGTGGTTCTCACGTTCGCTTAACACGCGAAAGGTCCCCAGCTCTAAACTGGGCAGAAGCATGTGTTTACTTCTTAAATTGGAGACGTCTGGAGATATGACAGTTTTGTAGTGTTGCTTTTGGAACAGAACTTATTTGCTGATCATGTCTCTAACGACAAGCAAACATGCTGTGAAAGGCCAGTTAGCTCAGATGGTTTAGAGCGTGGTGCTAATAACGCCAAGGTCATGGGTTCAATCCCCATACTGGCCAAAGGCATTCTCCACTGGTAGCTAGCACATGTGCAAATGCTAAACTTGTACCTTCATGCTGTCACCAGTGCATAATTGCTTGGAGTGGCACAGGGTCAACAGATTCCATGACAATATCCATTTCTCTGTCTATTCCACAAGCACTTTCCCCAAATTCTTTGACTCAAAGAGGAAATACAACATTTGGTTCCAAGGTGTAATCCTGTGGGTCTAATCTTTACTGGGCTAGAATTACAATCATCAAACACATATGGTAGTATCACCATCTACCAATGCGTTCTTCATCTAATTGCTGGAGAATGATACAAATTTCTGGGGGACCTGAACACCTTCATTCAGCCTCTCAGACATCTTGTAAAACAACTTGTTAGTGTACAAGATCACACAGGTTTCGGAGCGTTCGCAATTGTTGTTTTACGCACATACCTTGGCCCTTCTTTTCTCTAAAGTCATCAAAAAGGTGTGTTATTTTAAAGTATCAACCACTAAGGTTTCTGTAGTGTAGTGGTTATCACGTTCGCCTCACACGCGAAAGGTCCCCAGCTCGAAACTGGGCAGAAACATTCATTTGATGAAAAGAAATAAAGCAGAACCATTTGGAGACCAGACAATAAACACAGCGCTACAGCATTTCTTTGCTCATGATGTACCTTCCACTAATCAAGTCACAACATGCCGTGGTCTGACATTGCTTATACAAAACTGAGTGAAGAAAGTATTGTCCATTTATTTCAAGCTACAAATCATGCATATGGAAGACTTTTCTCATCTCAAGGCAATAGAACCGGGCTCACATTCCCAAGATAAATCATTGGAACCTCATGTTGAATTGAAATGGATAAAGAATTTAACTCCAAATTTTGGCTTTCACGCAATGTTTCTTCCTCATATTCTCTTACCTGATCCAAAAAGTAAGTCCAGCAACATGAGAGGTTTCTGTAGTGTAGTGGTTCTCACGTTCGCTTAACACGCGAAAGGTCCCCAGCTCTAAACTGGGCAGAAGCATGTGTTTACTTCTTAAATTGGAGACGTCTGGAGATATGACAGTTTTGTAGTGTTGCTTTTGGAACAGAACTTATTTGCTGATCATGTCTCTAACGACAAGCAAACATGCTGTGAAAGGCCAGTTAGCTCAGATGGTTTAGAGCGTGGTGCTAATAACGCCAAGGTCATGGGTTCAATCCCCATACTGGCCAAAGGCATTCTCCACTGGTAGCTAGCACATGTGCAAATGCCAAACTTGTACCTTCATGCTGTCACCAGTGCATAATTGCTTGGAGTGGCACATGGTCAACAGATTCCATGACAATATCCATTTCTCTGTCTATTCCACAAGCACTTTCCCCAAATTCTTTGACTCAAAGAGGAAATACAACATTTGGTTCCAAGGTGTAATCCTGTGGGTCTAATCTTTACTGGGCTAGAATTACAAGCATCAAACACATATGGTAGTATCACCATCTACCAATGCGTTCTTCATCTAATTGCTGGAGAATGATACAAATTTCTGGGGGACCTGAACACCTTCATTCAGCCTCTCAGACATCTTGTAAAACAACTTGTTAGTGTACAAGATCACACAGGTTTCGGAGCGTCCGCAATTGTTGTTTTACGCACATACCTTGGCCCTTCTTTTCTCTAAAGTCATCAACAAGGTGTGTAATTTAAAAGTATCAACCACCAAGGTTTCTGTAGTGTAGTGGTTATCACGTTCGCCTCACACGCGAAAGGTCCCCAGCTCGAAACTGGGCAGAAACATTCATTTGATGAAAAGAAATAAAGCAGAACCATTTGGAGACCAGACAATAAACACAGCGCTACAGCATTTCTTTGGTCATGATGTACCTTCCACTAATCAAGTCACAACATGCCGTGGTCTGACATTGCTTATACAAAACTGAGTGAAGAAAGTATTGTCCATTTATTTCAAGCTACAAATCATGCATATGGAAGACTTTTCTCATCTCAAGGCAATAGAACCGGGCTCACATTCCCAAGATAAATCATTGGAACCTCATGTTGAATTGAAATGGATAAAGAATTTAACTCCAAATTTTGGCTTTCACGCAATGTTTCTTCCTCATATTCTCTTACCTGATCCAAAAAGTAAGTCCAGCAACATGAGAGGTTTCTGTAGTGTAGTGGTTCTCACGTTCGCTTAACACGCGAAAGGTCCCCAGCTCTAAACTGGGCAGAAGCATGTGTTTACTTCTTAAATTGGAGACGTCTGGAGATATGACAGTTTTGTAGTGTTGCTTTTGGAACAGAACTTATTTGCTGATCATGTCTCTAACGACAAGCAAACATGCTGTGAAAGGCCAGTTAGCTCAGATGGTTTAGAGCGTGGTGCTAATAACGCCAAGGTCATGGGTTCAATCCCCATACTGGCCAAAGGCATTCTCCACTGGTAGCTAGCACATGTGCAAATGCCAAACTTGTACCTTCATGCTGTCACCAGTGCATAATTGCTTGGAGTGGCACAGGGTCAACAGATTCCATGACAATATCCATTTCTCTGTCTATTCCACAAGCACTTTCCCCAAATTCTTTGACTCAAAGAGGAAATACAACATTTGGTTCCAAGGTGTAATCCTGTGGGTCTAATCTTTACTGGGCTAGAATTACAAGCATCAAACACATATGGTAGTATCACCATCTACCAATGCGTTCTTCATCTAATTGCTGGAGAATGATACAAATTTCTGGGGGACCTGAACACCTTCATTCAGCCTCTCAGACATCTTGTAAAACAACTTGTTAGTGTACAAGATCACACAGGTTTCGGAGCGTCCGCAATTGTTGTTTTACGCACATACCTTGGCCCTTCTTTTCTCTAAAGTCATCAACAAGGTGTGTAATTTAAAAGTATCAACCACCAAGGTTTCTGTAGTGTAGTGGTTATCACGTTCGCCTCACACGCGAAAGGTCCCCAGCTCGAAACTGGGCAGAAACATTCATTTGATGAAAAGAAATAAAGCAGAACCATTTGGAGACCAGACAATAAACACAGCGCTACAGCATTTCTTTGGTCATGATGTACCTTCCACTAATCAAGTCACAACATGCCGTGGTCTGACATTGCTTATACAAAACTGAGTGAAGAAAGTATTGTCCATTTATTTCAAGCTACAAATCATGCATATGGAAGACTTTTCTCATCTCAAGGCAATAGAACCGGGCTCACATTCCCAAGATAAATCATTGGAACCTCATGTTGAATTGAAATGGATAAAGAATTTAACTCCAAATTTTGGCTTTCACGCAATGTTTCTTCCTCATATTCTCTTACCTGATCCAAAAAGTAAGTCCAGCAACATGAGAGGTTTCTGTAGTGTAGTGGTTCTCACGTTCGCTTAACACGCGAAAGGTCCCCAGCTCTAAACTGGGCAGAAGCATGTGTTTACTTCTTAAATTGGAGACGTCTGGAGATATGACAGTTTTGTAGTGTTGCTTTTGGAACAGAACTTATTTGCTGATCATGTCTCTAACGACAAGCAAACATGCTGTGAAAGGCCAGTTAGCTCAGATGGTTTAGAGCGTGGTGCTAATAACGCCAAGGTCATGGGTTCAATCCCCATACTGGCCAAAGGCATTCTCCACTGGTAGCTAGCACATGTGCAAATGCCAAACTTGTACCTTCATGCTGTCACCAGTGCATAATTGCTTGGAGTGGCACAGGGTCAACAGATTCCATGACAATATCCATTTCTCTGTCTATTCCACAAGCACTTTCCCCAAATTCTTTGACTCAAAGAGGAAATACAACATTTGGTTCCAAGGTGTAATCCTGTGGGTCTAATCTTTACTGGGCTAGAATTACAAGCATCAAACACATATGGTAGTATCACCATCTACCAATGCGTTCTTCATCTAATTGCTGGAGAATGATACAAATTTCTGGGGGACCTGAACACCTTCATTCAGCCTCTCAGACATCTTGTAAAACAACTTGTTAGTGTACAAGATCACACAGGTTTCGGAGCGTCCGCAAATGTTGTTTTACGCACATACCTTGGCCCTTCTTTTCTCTAAAGTCATCAACAAGGTGTGTTATTTTAAAGTATCAACCACTAAGGTTTCTGTAGGGTAGTGGTTATCACGTTCGCCTCACACGCGAAAGGTCCCCAGCTCGAAACTGGGCAGAAACATTCATTTGATGAAAAGAAATAAAGCAGAACCATTTGGAGACCAGACAATAAACACAGCGCTACAGCATTTCTTTGCTCATGATGTACCTTCCACTAATCAAGTCACAACATGCCGTGGTCTGACATTGCTTATACAAAACTGAGTGAAGAAAGTATTGTCCATTTATTTCAAGCTACAAATCATGCATATGGAAGACTTTTCTCATCTCAAGGCAATAGAACCGGGCTCACATTCCCAAGATAAATCATTGGAACCTCATGTTGAATTGAAATGGATAAAGAATTTAACTCCAAATTTTGGCTTTCACGCAATGTTTCTTCCTCATATTCTCTTACCTGATCCAAAAAGTAAGTCCAGCAACATGAGAGGTTTCTGTAGTGTAGTGGTTCTCACGTTCGCTTAACACGCGAAAGGTCCCCAGCTCTAAACTGGGCAGAAGCATGTGTTTACTTCTTAAATTGGAGACGTCTGGAGATATGACAGTTTTGTAGGGTTGCTTTTGGAACAGAACTTATTTGCTGATCATGTCTCTAACGACAAGCAAACATGCTGTGAAAGGCCAGTTAGCTCAGATGGTTTCGAGCGTGGTGCTAATAACGCCAAGGTCATGGGTTCAATCCCCATACTGGCCAAAGGCATTCTCCACTGGTAGCTAGCACATGTGCAAATGCCAAACTTGTACCTTCATGCTGTCACCAGTGCATAATTGCTTGGAGTGGCACAGGGTCAACAGATTCCATGACAATATCCATTTCTCTGTCTATTCCACAAGCACTTTCCCCAAATTCTTTGACTCAAAGAGGAAATACAACATTTGGTTCCAAGGTGTAATCCTGTGGGTCTAATCTTTACTGGGCTAGAATTACAAGCATCAAACACATATGGTAGTATCACCATCTACCAATGCGTTCTTCATCTAATTGCTGGAGAATGATACAAATTTCTGGGGGACCTGAACACCTTCATTCAGCCTCTCAGACATCTTGTAAAACAACTTGTTAGTGCACAAGATCACACAGGTTTCGGAGCGTCCGCAATTGTTGTTTTACGCACATACCTTGGCCCTTCTTTTCTCTAAAGTCATCAACAAGGTGTGTTATTTTAAAGTATCAACCACTAAGGTTTCTGTAGTGTAGTGGTTATCACGTTCGCCTCACACGCGAAAGGTCCCCAGCTCGAAACTGGGCAGAAACATTCATTTGATGAAAAGAAATAAAGCAGAACCATTTGGAGACCAGACAATAAACACAGCGCAACAGCATTTCTTTGCTCATGATGTACCTTCCACTAATCAAGTCACAACATGCCGTGGTCTGACATTGCTTATACAAAACTGAGTGAAGAAAGTATTGTCCATTTATTTCAAGCTACAAATCATGCATATGGAAGACTTTTCTCATCTCAAGGCAATAGAACCGGGCTCACATTCCCAAGATAAATCATTGGAACCTCATGTTGAATTGAAATGGATAAAGAATTTAACTCCAAATTTTGGCTTTCACGCAATGTTTCTTCCTCATATTCTCTTACCTGATCCAAAAAGTAAGTCCAGCAACATGAGAGGTTTCTGTAGTGTAGTGGTTCTCACGTTCGCTTAACACGCGAAAGGTCCCCAGCTCTAAACTGGGCAGAAGCATGTGTTTACTTCTTAAATTGGAGACGTCTGGAGATATGACAGTTTTGTAGTGTTGCTTTTGGAACAGAACTTATTTGCTGATCATGTCTCTAACGACAAGCAAACATGCTGTGAAAGGCCAGTTAGTTCAGATGGTTTAGAGCGTGGTGCTAATAACGCCAAGGTCATGGGTTCAATCCCCATACTGGCCAAAGGCATTCTCCACTGGTAGCTAGCACATGTGCAAATGCCAAACTTGTACCTTAATGCTGTCACCAGTGCATAATTGCTTGGAGTGGCACAGGGTCAACAGATTCCATGACAATATCCATTTCTCTGTCTATTCCACAAGCACTTTCCCCAAATTCTTTGACTCAAAGAGGAAATACAACATTTGGTTCCAAGGTGTAATCCTGTGGGTCTAATCTTTACTGGGCTAGAATTACAAGCATCAAACACATATGGTAGTATCACCATCTACCAATGCGTTCTTCATCTAATTGCTGGAGAATGATACAAATTTCTGGGGGACCTGAACACCTTCATTCAGCCTCTCAGACATCTTGTAAAACAACTTGTTAGTGTACAAGATCACACAGGTTTCGGAGCGTCCGCAAATGTTGTTTTACGCACATACCTTGGCCCTTCTTTTCTCTAAAGTCATCAACAAGGTGTGTTATTTTAAAGTATCAACCACTAAGGTTTCTGTAGTGTAGTGGTTATCACGTTCGCCTCACACGCGAAAGGTCCCCAGCTCGAAACTGGGCAGAAACATTCATTTGATGAAAAGAAATAAAGCAGAACCATTTGGAGACCAGACAATAAACACAGCGCTACAGCATTTCTTTGCTCATGATGTACCTTCCACTAATCAAGTCACAACATGCCGTGGTCTGACATTGCTTATACAAAACTGAGTGAAGAAAGTATTGTCCATTTATTTCAAGCTACAAATCATGCATATGGAAGACTTTTCTCATCTCAAGGCAATAGAACCGGGCTCACATTCCCAAGATAAATCATTGGAACCTCATGTTGAATTGAAATGGATAAAGAATTTAACTCCAAATTTTGGCTTTCACGCAATGTTTCTTCCTCATATTCTCTTACCTGATCCAAAAAGTAAGTCCAGCAACATGAGAGGTTTCTGTAGTGTAGTGGTTCTCACGTTCGCTTAACACGCGAAAGGTCCCCAGCTCTAAACTGGGCAGAAGCATGTGTTTACTTCTTAAATTGGAGACGTCTGGAGATATGACAGTTTTGTAGTGTTGCTTTTGGAACAGAACTTATTTGCTGATCATGTCTCTAACGACAAGCAAACATGCTGTGAAAGGCCAGTTAGCTCAGATGGTTTAGAGCGTGGTGCTAATAACGCCAAGGTCATGGGTTCAATCCCCATACTGGCCAAAGGCATTCTCCACTGGTAGCTAGCACATGTGCAAATGCCAAACTTGTACCTTCATGCTGTCACCAGTGCATAATTGCTTTGAAAAGCTTGGAGTGGCACAGGGTCAACAGATTCCATGACAATATCCATTTCTCTGTCTATTCCACAAGCACTTTCCCCAAATTCTTTGACTCAAAGAGGAAATACAACATTTGGTTCCAAGGTGTAATCCTGTGGGTCTAATCTTTACTGGGCTAGAATTACAAGCATCAAACACATATGGTAGTATCACCATCTACCAATGCGTTCTTCATCTAATTGCTGGAGAATGATACAAATTTCTGGGGGACCTGAACACCTTCATTCAGCCTCTCAGACATCTTGTAAAACAACTTGTTAGTGTACAAGATCACACAGGTTTCGGAGCGTCCGCAATTGTTGTTTTACGCACATACCTTGGCCCTTCTTTTCTCTAAAGTCATCAACAAGGTGTGTTATTTTAAAGTATCAACCACTAAGGTTTCTGTAGTGTAGTGGTTATCACGTTCGCCTCACACGCGAAAGGTCCCCAGCTCGAAACTGGGCAGAAACATTCATTTGATGAAAAGAAATAAAGCAGAACCATTTGGAGACCAGACAATAAACACAGCGCTACAGCATTTCTTTGCTCATGATGTACCTTCCACTAATCAAGTCACAACATGCCGTGGTCTGACATTGCTTATACAAAACTGAGTGAAGAAAGTATTGTCCATTTATTTCAAGCTACAAATCATGCATATGGAAGACTTTTCTCATCTCAAGGCAATAGAACCGGGCTCACATTCCCAAGATAAATCATTGGAACCTCATGTTGAATTGAAATGGATAAAGAATTTAACTCCAAATTTTGGCTTTCACGCAATGTTTCTTCCTCATATTCTCTTACCTGATCCAAAAAGTAAGTCCAGCAACATGAGAGGTTTCTGTAGTGTAGTGGTTCTCACGTTCGCTTAACACGCGAAAGGTCCCCAGCTCTAAACTGGGCAGAAGCATGTGTTTACTTCTTAAATTGGAGACGTCTGGAGATATGACAGTTTTGTAGTGTTGCTTTTGGAACAGAACTTATTTGCTGATCATGTCTCTAACGACAAGCAAACATGCTGTGAAAGGCCAGTTAGCTCAGATGGTTTAGAGCGTGGTGCTAATAACGCCAAGGTCATGGGTTCAATCCCCATACTGGCCAAAGGCATTCTCCACTGGTAGCTAGCACATGTGCAAATGCCAAACTTGTACCTTCATGCTGTCACCAGTGCATAATTGCTTTGAAAAGCTTGGAGTGGCACAGGGTCAACAGATTCCATGACAATATCCATTTCTCTGTCTATTCCACAAGCACTTTCCCCAAATTCTTTGACTCAAAGAGGAAATACAACATTTGGTTCCAAGGTGTAATCCTGTGGGTCTAATCTTTACTGGGCTAGAATTACAAGCATCAAACACATATGGTAGTATCACCATCTACCAATGCGTTCTTCATCTAATTGCTGGAGAATGATACAAATTTCTGGGGGACCTGAACACCTTCATTCAGCCTCTCAGACATCTTGTAAAACAACTTGTTAGTGTACAAGATCACACAGGTTTCGGAGCGTCCGCAATTGTTGTTTTACGCACATACCTTGGCCCTTCTTTTCTCTAAAGTCATCAACAAGGTGTGTTATTTTAAAGTATCAACCACTAAGGTTTCTGTAGTGTAGTGGTTATCACGTTCGCCTCACACGCGAAAGGTCCCCAGCTCGAAACTGGGCAGAAACATTCATTTGATGAAAAGAAATAAAGCAGAACCATTTGGAGACCAGACAATAAACACAGCGCTACAGCATTTCTTTGCTCATGATGTACCTTCCACTAATCAAGTCACAACATGCCGTGGTCTGACATTGCTTATACAAAACTGAGTGAAGAAAGTATTGTCCATTTATTTCAAGCTACAAATCATGCATATGGAAGACTTTTCTCATCTCAAGGCAATAGAACCGGGCTCACATTCCCAAGATAAATCATTGGAACCTCATGTTGAATTGAAATGGATAAAGAATTTAACTCCAAATTTTGGCTTTCACGCAATGTTTCTTCCTCATATTCTCTTACCTGATCCAAAAAGTAAGTCCAGCAACATGAGAGGTTTCTGTAGTGTAGTGGTTCTCACGTTCGCTTAACACGCGAAAGGTCCCCAGCTCTAAACTGGGCAGAAGCATGTGTTTACTTCTTAAATTGGAGACGTCTGGAGATATGACAGTTTTGTAGTGTTGCTTTTGGAACAGAACTTATTTGCTGATCATGTCTCTAACGACAAGCAAACATGCTGTGAAAGGCCAGTTAGCTCAGATGGTTTAGAGCGTGGTGCTAAAAACGCCAAGGTCATGGGTTCAATCCCCATACTGGCCAAAGGCATTCTCCACTGGTAGCTAGCACATGTGCAAATGCCAAACTTGTACCTTCATGCTGTCACCAGTGCATAATTGCTTTGAAAAGCTTGGAGTGGCACAGGGTCAACAGATTCCATGACAATATCTATTTCTCTGTCTATTCCACAAGCACTTTCCCCAAATTCTTTGACTCAAAGAGGAAATACAACATTTGGTTCCAAGGTGTAATCCTGTGGGTCTAATCTTTACTGGGCTAGAATTACAAGCATCAAACACATATGGTAGTATCACCATCTACCAATGCGTTCTTCATCTAATTGCTGGAGAATGATACAAATTTCTGGGGGACCTGAACACCTTCATTCAGCCTCTCAGACATCTTGTAAAACAACTTGTTAGTGTACAAGATCACACAGGTTTCGGAGCGTCCGCAATTGTTGTTTTACGCACATACCTTGGCCCTTCTTTTCTCTAAAGTCATCAACAAGGTGTGTTATTTTAAAGTATCAACCACTAAGGTTTCTGTAGTGTAGTGGTTATCACGTTCGCCTCACACGCGAAAGGTCCCCAGCTCGAAACTGGGCAGAAACATTCATTTGATGAAAAGAAAAAAAGACGAACCATTTGGAGACCAGACAATAAACACAGCGCTACAGCATTTCTTTGCTCATGATGTACCTTCCACTAATCAAGTCACAACATGCCGTGGTCTGACATTGCTTATACAAAACTGAGTGAAGAAAGTATTGTCCATTTATTTCAAGCTACAAATCATGCATATGGAAGACTTTTCTCATCTCAAGGCAATAGAACCGGGCTCACATTCCCAAGATAAATCATTGGAACCTCATGTTGAATTCAAATGGATAAAGAATTTAACTCCAAATTTTGGCTTTCACGCAATGTTTCTTCCTCATATTCTCTTACCTGATCCAAAAAGTAAGTCCAGCAACATGAGAGGTTTCTGTAGTGTAGTGGTTCTCACGTTCGCCTAACACGCGAAAGGTCCCCAGCTCTAAACTGGGCAGAAGCATGTGTTTACTTCTTAAATTGGAGACGTCTGGAGATATGACAGTTTTGTAGTGTTGCTTTTGGAACAGAACTTATTTGCTGATCATGTCTCTAACGACAAGCAAACATGCTGTGAAAGGCCAGTTAGCTCAGATGGTTTAGAGCGTGGTGCTAATAACGCCAAGGTCATGGGTTCAATCCCCATACTGGCCAAAGGCATTCTCCACTGGTAGCTAGCACATGTGCAAATGCCAAACTTGTACCTTCATGCTGTCACCAGTGCATAATTGCTTGGAGTGGCAAAGGGTCAACAGATTCCATGACAATATCCATTTCTCTGTCTATTCCACAAGCATTTTCCCCAAATTCTTTGACTCAAAGAGGAAATACAACATTTGGTTCCAAGGTGTAATCCTGTGGGTCTAATCTTTACTGGGCTAGAATTACAAGCATCAAACACATATGGTAGTATCACCATCTACCAATGCGTTCTTCATCTAATTGCTGGAGAATGATACAAATTTCTGGGGGACCTGAACACCTTCATTCAGCCTCTCAGACATCTTGTAAAACAACTTGTTAGTGTACAAGATCACACAGGTTTCGGAGCGTCCGCAAATGTTGTTTTACGCACATACCTTGGCCCTTCTTTTCTCTAAAGTCATCAACAAGGTGTGTTATTTTAAAGTATCAACCACTAAGGTTTCTGTAGTGTAGTGGTTATCACGTTCGCCTCACACGCGAAAGGTCCCCAGCTCGAAACTGGGCAGAAACATTCATTTGATGAAAAGAAATAAAGCAGAACCATTTGGAGACCAGACAATAAACACAGCGCTACAGCATTTCTTTGCTCATGATGTACCTTCCACTAATCAAGTCACAACATGCCGTGGTCTGACATTGCTTATACAAAACTGAGTGAAGAAAGTATTGTCCATTTATTTCAAGCTACAAATCATGCATATGGAAGACTTTTCTCATCTCAAGGCAATAGAACCGGGCTCACATTCCCAAGATAAATCATTGGAACCTCATGTTGAATTGAAATGGATAAAGAATTTAACTCCAAATTTTGGCTTTCACGCAATGTTTCTTCCTCATATTCTCTTACCTGATCCAAAAAGTAAGTCCAGCAACATGAGAGGTTTCTGTAGTGTAGTGGTTCTCACGTTCGCTTAACACGCGAAAGGTCCCCAGCTCTAAACTGGGCAGAAGCATGTGTTTACTTCTTAAATTGGAGACGTCTGGAGATATGACAGTTTTGTAGTGTTGCTTTTGGAACAGAACTTATTTGCTGATCATGTCTCTAACGACAAGCAAACATGCTGTGAAAGGCCAGTTAGCTCAGATGGTTTAGAGCGTGGTGCTAATAACGCCAAGGTCATGGGTTCAATCCCCATACTGGCCAAAGGCATTCTCCACTGGTAGCTAGCACATGTGCAAATGCCAAACTTGTACCTTCATGCTGTCACCAGTGCATAATTGCTTGGAGTGGCACAGGGTCAACAGATTCCATGACAATATCCATTTCTCTGTCTATTCCACAAGCACTTTCCCCAAATTCTTTGACTCAAAGAGGAAATACAACATTTGGTTCCAAGGTGTAATCCTGTGGGTCTAATCTTTACTGGGCTAGAATTACAAGCATCAAACACATATGGTAGTATCACCATCTACCAATGCGTTCTTCATCTAATTGCTGGAGAATGATACAAATTTCTGGGGGACCTGAACACCTTCATTCAGCCTCTCAGACATCTTGTAAAACAACTTGTTAGTGTACAAGATCACACAGGTTTCGGAGCGTCCGCAAATGTTGTTTTACGCACATACCTTGGCCCTTCTTTTCTCTAAAGTCATCAACAAGGTGTGTTATTTTAAAGTATCAACCACTAAGGTTTCTGTAGTGTAGTGGTTATCACGTTCGCCTCACACGCGAAAGGTCCCCAGCTCGAAACTGGGCAGAAACATTCATTTGATGAAAAGAAATAAAGCAGAACCATTTGGAGACCAGACAATAAACACAGCGCTACAGCATTTCTTTGGTCATGATGTACCTTCCACTAATCAAGTCACAACATGCCGTGGTCTGACATTGCTTATACAAAACTGAGTGAAGAAAGTATTGTCCATTTATTTCAAGCTACAAATCATGCATATGGAAGACTTTTCTCATCTCAAGGCAATAGAACCGGGCTCACATTCCCAAGATAAATCATTGGAACCTCATGTTGAATTGAAATGGATAAAGAATTTAACTCCAAATTTTGGCTTTCACGCAATGTTTCTTCCTCATATTCTCTTACCTGATCCAAAAAGTAAGTCCAGCAACATGAGAGGTTTCTGTAGTGTAGTGGTTCTCACGTTCGCTTAACACGCGAAAGGTCCCCAGCTCTAAACTGGGCAGAAGCATGTGTTTACTTCTTAAATTGGAGACGTCTGGAGATATGACAGTTTTGTAGTGTTGCTTTTGGAACAGAACTTATTTGCTGATCATGTCTCTAACGACAAGCAAACATGCTGTGAAAGGCCAGTTAGCTCAGATGGTTTAGAGCGTGGTGCTAATAACGCCAAGGTCATGGGTTCAATCCCCATACTGGCCAAAGGCATTCTCCACTGGTAGCTAGCACATGTGCAAATGCCAAACTTGTACCTTCATGCTGTCACCAGTGCATAATTGCTTTGAAAAGCTTGGAGTGGCACAGGGTCAACAGATTCCATGACAATATCCATTTCTCTGTCTATTCCACAAGCACTTTCCCCAAATTCTTTGACTCAAAGAGGAAATACAACATTTGGTTCCAAGGTGTAATCCTGTGGGTCTAATCTTTACTGGGCTAGAATTACAAGCATCAAACACATATGGTAGTATCACCATCTACCAATGCGTTCTTCATCTAATTGCTGGAGAATGATACAAATTTCTGGGGGACCTGAACACCTTCATTCAGCCTCTCAGACATCTTGTAAAACAACTTGTTAGTGTACAAGATCACACAGGTTTCGGAGCGTCCGCAATTGTTGTTTTACGCACATACCTTGGCCCTTCTTTTCTCTAAAGTCATCAACAAGGTGTGTTATTTTAAAGTATCAACCACTAAGGTTTCTGTAGTGTAGTGGTTATCACGTTCGCCTCACACGCGAAAGGTCCCCAGCTCGAAACTGGGCAGAAACATTCATTTGATGAAAAGAAATAAAGCAGAACCATTTGGAGACCAGACAATAAACACAGCGCTACAGCATTTCTTTGCTCATGATGTACCTTCCACTAATCAAGTCACAACATGCCGTGGTCTGACATTGCTTATACAAAACTGAGTGAAGAAAGTATTGTCCATTTATTTCAAGCTACAAATCATGCATATGGAAGACTTTTCTCATCTCAAGGCAATAGAACCGGGCTCACATTCCCAAGATAAATCATTGGAACCTCATGTTGAATTGAAATGGATAAAGAATTTAACTCCAAATTTTGGCTTTCACGCAATGTTTCTTCCTCATATTCTCTTACCTGATCCAAAAAGTAAGTCCAGCAACATGAGAGGTTTCTGTAGTGTAGTGGTTCTCACGTTCGCCTAACACGCGAAAGGTCCCCAGCTCTAAACTGGGCAGAAGCATGTGTTTACTTCTTAAATTGGAGACGTCTGGAGATATGACAGTTTTGTAGTGTTGCTTTTGGAACAGAACTTATTTGCTGATCATGTCTCTAACGACAAGCAAACATGCTGTGAAAGGCCAGTTAGCTCAGATGGTTTAGAGCGTGGTGCTAATAACGCCAAGGTCATGGGTTCAATCCCCATACTGGCCAAAGGCATTCTCCACTGGTAGCTAGCACATGTGCAAATGCCAAACTTGTACCTTCATGCTGTCACCAGTGCATAATTGCTTGGAGTGGCAAAGGGTCAACAGATTCCATGACAATATCCATTTCTCTGTCTATTCCACAAGCATTTTCCCCAAATTCTTTGACTCAAAGAGGAAATACAACATTTGGTTCCAAGGTGTAATCCTGTGGGTCTAATCTTTACTGGGCTAGAATTACAAGCATCAAACACATATGGTAGTATCACCATCTACCAATGCGTTCTTCATCTAATTGCTGGAGAATGATACAAATTTCTGGGGGACCTGAACACCTTCATTCAGCCTCTCAGACATCTTGTAAAACAACTTGTTAGTGTACAAGATCACACAGGTTTCGGAGCGTCCGCAAATGTTGTTTTACGCACATACCTTGGCCCTTCTTTTCTCTAAAGTCATCAACAAGGTGTGTTATTTTAAAGTATCAACCACTAAGGTTTCTGTAGTGTAGTGGTTATCACGTTCGCCTCACACGCGAAAGGTCCCCAGCTCGAAACTGGGCAGAAACATTCATTTGATGAAAAGAAATAAAGCAGAACCATTTGGATACCAGACAATAAACACAGCGCTACAGCATTTCTTTGCTCATGATGTACCTTCCACTAATCAAGTCACAACATGCCGTGGTCTGACATTGCTTATACAAAACTGAGTGAAGAAAGTATTGTCCATTTATTTCAAGCTACAAATCATGCATATGGAAGACTTTTCTCATCTCAAGGCAATAGAACCGGGCTCACATTCCCAAGATAAATCATTGGAACCTCATGTTGAATTGAAATGGATAAAGAATTTAACTCCAAATTTTGGCTTTCACGCAATGTTTCTTCCTCATATTCTCTTACCTGATCCAAAAAGTAAGTCCAGCAACATGAAAGGTTTCTGTAGTGTAGTGGTTCTCACGTTCGCTTAACACGCGAAAGGTCCCCAGCTCTAAACTGGGCAGAAGCATGTGTTTACTTCTTAAATTGGAGACGTCTGGAGATATGACAGTTTTGTAGTGTTGCTTTTGGAACAGAACTTATTTGCTGATCATGTCTCTAACGACAAGCAAACATGCTGTGAAAGGCCAGTTAGCTCAGATGGTTTAGAGCGTGGTGCTAATAACGCCAAGGTCATGGGTTCAATCCCCATACTGGCCAAAGGCATTCTCCACTGGTAGCTAGCACATGTGCAAATGCCAAACTTGTACCTTCATGCTGTCACCAGTGCATAATTGCTTGGAGTGGCACAGGGTCAACAGATTCCATGACAATATCCGTTTCTCTGTCTATTCCACAAGCACTTTCCCCAAATTCTTTGACTCAAAGAGGAAATACAACATTTGGTTCCAAGGTGTAATCCTGTGGGTCTAATCTTTACTGGGCTAGAATTACAAGCATCAAACACATATGGTAGTATCACCATCTACCAATGCGTTCTTCATCTAATTGCTGGAGAATGATACAAATTTCTGGGGGACCTGAACACCTTCATTCAGCCTCTCAGACATCTTGTAAAACAACTTGTTAGTGTACAAGATCACACAGGTTTCGGAGCGTCCGCAAATGTTGTTTTACGCACATACCTTGGCCCTTCTTTTCTAGAAAAGTCATCAACAAGGTGTGTTATTTTAAAGTATCAACCACTAAGGTTTCTGTAGTGTAGTGGTTATCACGTTCGCCTCACACGCGAAAGGTCCCCAGCTCGAAACTGAGTAGAAACATTCATTTGATGAAAAGAAATAAAGCAGAACCATTTGGAGACCAGACAATAAACACAGCGCTACAGCATTTCTTTGCTCATGATGTACCTTCCACTAATCAAGTCACAACATGCCGTGGTCTGACATTGCTTATACAAAACTGAGTGAAGAAAGTATTGTCCATTTATTTCAAGCTACAAATCATGCATATGGAAGACTTTTCTCATCTCAAGGCAATAGAACCGGGCTCACATTCCCAAGATAAATCATTGGAACCTCATGTTGAATTGAAATGGATAAAGAATTTAACTCCAAATTTTGGCTTTCACGCAATGTTTCTTCCTCATATTCTCTTACCTGATCCAAAAAGTAAGTCCAGCAACATGAAAGGTTTCTGTAGTGTAGTGGTTCTCACGTTCGCTTAACACGCGAAAGGTCCCCAGCTCTAAACTGGGCAGAAGCATGTGTTTACTTCTTAAATTGGAGACGTCTGGAGATATGACAGTTTTGTAGTGTTGCTTTTGGAACAGAACTTATTTGCTGATCATGTCTCTAACGACAAGCAAACATGCTGTGAAAGGCCAGTTAGCTCAGAGTGTTTAGAGCGTGGTGCTAATAACGCCAAGGTCATGGGTTCAATCCCCATACTGGCCAAAGGCATTCTCCACTGGTAGCTAGCACATGTGCAAATGCCAAACTTGTACCTTCATGCTGTCACCAGTGCATAATTGCTTGGAGTGGCACAGGGTCAACAGATTCCATGACAATATCCGTTTCTCTGTCTATTCCACAAGCACTTTCCCCAAATTCTTTGACTCAAAGAGGAAATACAACATTTGGTTCCAAGGTGTAATCCTGTGGGTCTAATCTTTACTGGGCTAGAATTACAAGCATCAAACACATATGGTAGTATCACCATCTACCAATGCGTTCTTCATCTAATTGCTGGAGAATGATACAAATTTCTGGGGGACCTGAACACCTTCATTCAGCCTCTCATACATCTTGTAAAACAACTTGTTAGTGTACAAGATCACACAGGTTTCAGAGCGTCCGCAAATGTTGTTTTACGCACATACCTTGGCCCTTCTTTTCTCTAAAGTCATCAACAAGGTGTGTTATTTTAAAGTATCAACCACTAAGGTTTCTGTAGTGTAGTGGTTATCACGTTCGCCTCACACGCGAAAGGTCCCCAGCTCGAAACTGAGTAGAAACATTCATTTGATGAAAAGAAATAAAGCAGAACCATTTGGAGACCAGACAATAAACACAGCGCTACAGCATTTCTTTGCTCATGATGTACCTTCCACTAATCAAGTCACAACATGCCGTGGTCTGACATTGCTTATACAAAACTGAGTGAAGAAAGTATTGTCCATTTATTTCAAGCTACAAATCATGCATATGGAAGACTTTTCTCATCTCAAGGCAAAAGAACCGGGCTCACATTCCCAAGATAAATCATTGGAACCTCATGTTGAATTGAAATGGATAAAGAATTTAACTCCAAATTTTGGCTTTCACGCAATGTTTCTTCCTCATATTCTCTTACCTGATCCAAAAAGTAAGTCCAGCAACATGAAAGGTTTCTGTAGTGTAGTGGTTCTAACGTTCGCTTAACACGCGAAAGGTCCCCAGCTCTAAACTGGGCAGAAGCATGTGTTTACTTCTTAAATTGGAGACGTCTGGAGATATGACAGTTTTGTAGTGTTGCTTTTGGAACAGAACTTATTTGCTGATCATGTCTCTAACGACAAGCAAACATGCTGTGAAGGGCCAGTTAGCTCAGATGGTTTAGAGCGTGGTGCTAATAACGCCAAGGTCGTGGGTTCAATCCCCATACTGGCCAAAGGCATTCTCCACTGGTAGCTAGCACATGTGCAAATGCCAAACTTGTACCTTCATGCTGTCACCAGTGCATAATTGCTTGGAGTGGCACAGGGTCTACAGATTCCATGACAATATCCGTTTCTCTGTCTATTCCACAAGCACTTTCCCCAAATTCTTTGACTCAAAGAGGAAATACAACATTTGGTTCCAAGGTGTAATCCTGTGGGTCTAATCTTTACTGGGCTAGAATTACAAGCATCAAACACATATGGTAGTATCACCATCTACCAATGCGTTCTTCATCTAATTGCTGGAGAATGATACAAATTTCTGGGGGACCTGAACACCTTCATTCAGCCTCTCAGACATCTTGTAAAACAACTTGTTAGTGTACAAGATCACACAGGTTTCGGAGCGTCCGCAATTGTTGTTTTACGCACATACCTTGGCCCTTCTTTTCTCTAAAGTCATCAACAAGGTGTGTTATTTTAAAGTATCAACCACTAAGGTTTCTGTAGTGTAGTGGTTATCACGTTCGCCTCACACGCGAAAGGTCCCCAGCTCGAAACTGGGCAGAAACATTCATTTGATGAAAAGAAATAAAGCAGAACCATTTGGAGACCAGACAATAAACACAGCGCTACAGCATTTCTTTGCTCATGATGTACCTTCCACTAATCAAGTCACAACATGCCGTGGTCTGACATTGCTTATACAAAACTGAGTGAAGAAAGTATTGTCCATTTATTTCAAGCTACAAATCATGCATATGGAAGACTTTTCTCATCTCAAGGCAATAGAACCGGGCTCACATTCCCAAGATAAATCATTGGAACCTCATGTTGAATTGAAATGGATAAAGAATTTAACTCCAAATTTTGGCTTTCACGCAATGTTTCTTCCTCATATTCTCTTACCTGATCCAAAAAGTAAGTCCAGCAACATGAAAGGTTTCTGTAGTGTAGTGGTTCTCACGTTCGCTTAACACGCGAAAGGTCCCCAGCTCTAAACTGGGCAGAAGCATGTGTTTACTTCTTAAATTGGAGACGTCTGGAGATATGACAGTTTTGTAGTGTTGCTTTTGGAACAGAACTTATTTGCTGATCATGTCTCTAACGACAAGCAAACATGCTGTGAAAGGCCAGTTAGCTCAGATGGTTTAGAGCGTGGTGCTAATAACGCCAAGGTCATGGGTTCAATCCCCATACTGGCCAAAGGCATTCTCCACTGGTAGCTAGCACATGTGCAAATGCCAAACTTGTACCTTCATGCTGTCACCAGTGCATAATTGCTTGGAGTGGCACAGGGTCAACAGATTCCATGACAATATCCGTTTCTCTGTCTATTCCACAAGCACTTTCCCCAAATTCTTTGACTCAAAGAGGAAATACAACATTTGGTTCCAAGGTGTAATCCTGTGGGTCTAATCTTTACTGGGCTAGAATTACAAGCATCAAACACATATGGTAGTATCACCATCTACCAATGCGTTCTTCATCTAATTGCTGGAGAATGATACAAATTTCTGGGGGACCTGAACACCTTCATTCAGCCTCTCATACATCTTGTAAAACAACTTGTTAGTGTACAAGATCACACAGGTTTCAGAGCGTCCGCAAATGTTGTTTTACGCACATACCTTGGCCCTTCTTTTCTCTAAAGTCATCAACAAGGTGTGTTATTTTAAAGTATCAACCACTAAGGTTTCTGTAGTGTAGTGGTTATCACGTTCGCCTCACACGCGAAAGGTCCCCAGCTCGAAACTGAGTAGAAACATTCATTTGATGAAAAGAAATAAAGCAGAACCATTTGGAGACCAGACAATAAACACAGCGCTACAGCATTTCTTTGCTCATGATGTACCTTCCACTAATCAAGTCACAACATGCCGTGGTCTGACATTGCTTATACAAAACTGAGTGAAGAAAGTATTGTCCATTTATTTCAAGCTACAAATCATGCATATGGAAGACTTTTCTCATCTCAAGGCAATAGAACCGGGCTCACATTCCCAAGATAAATCATTGGAACCTCATGTTGAATTGAAATGGATAAAGAATTTAACTCCAAATTTTGGCTTTCACGCAATGTTTCTTCCTCATATTCTCTTACCTGATCCAAAAAGTAAGTCCAGCAACATGAGAGGTTTCTGTAGTGTAGTGGTTCTCACGTTCGCTTAACACGCGAAAGGTCCCCAGCTCTAAACTGGGCAGAAGCATGTGTTTACTTCTTAAATTGGAGACGTCTGGAGATATGACAGTTTTGTAGTGTTGCTTTTGGAACAGAACTTATTTGCTGATCATGTCTCTAACGACAAGCAAACATGCTGTGAAAGGCCAGTTAGCTCAGATGGTTTAGAGCGTGGTGCTAATAACGCCAAGGTCATGGGTTCAATCCCCATACTGGCCAAAGGCATTCTCCACTGGTAGCTAGCACATGTGCAAATGCCAAACTTGTACCTTCATGCTGTCACCAGTGCATAATTGCTTGGAGTGGCACAGGGTCAACAGATTCCATGACAATATCCATTTCTCTGTCTATTCCACAAGCACTTTCCCCAAATTCTTTGACTCAAAGAGGAAATACAACATTTGGTTCCAAGGTGTAATCCTGTGGGTCTAATCTTTACTGGGCTAGAATTACAAGCATCAAACACATATGGTAGTATCACCATCTACCAATGCGTTCTTCATCTAATTGCTGGAGAATGATACAAATTTCTGGGGGACCTGAACACCTTCATTCAGCCTCTCAGACATCTTGTAAAACAACTTGTTAGTGTACAAGATCACACAGGTTTCGGAGCGTCCGCAATTGTTGTTTTACGCACATACCTTGGCCCTTCTTTTCTCTAAAGTCATCAACAAGGTGTGTTATTTTAAAGTATCAACCACTAAGGTTTCTGTAGTGTAGTGGTTATCACGTTCGCCTCACACGCGAAAGGTCCCCAGCTCGAAACTGGGCAGAAACATTCATTTGATGAAAAGAAATAAAGCAGAACCATTTGGAGACCAGACAATAAACACAGCGCTACAGCATTTCTTTGGTCATGATGTACCTTCCACTAATCAAGTCACAACATGCCGTGGTCTGACATTGCTTATACAAAACTGAGTGAAGAAAGTATTGTCCATTTATTTCAAGCTACAAATCATGCATATGGAAGACTTTTCTCATCTCAAGGCAATAGAACCGGGCTCACATTCCCAAGATAAATCATTGGAACCTCATGTTGAATTGAAATGGATAAAGAATTTAACTCCAAATTTTGGCTTTCACGCAATGTTTCTTCCTCATATTCTCTTACCTGATCCAAAAAGTAAGTCCAGCAACATGAGAGGTTTCTGTAGTGTAGTGGTTCTCACGTTCGCTTAACACGCGAAAGGTCCCCAGCTCTAAACTGGGCAGAAGCATGTGTTTACTTCTTAAATTGGAGACGTCTGGAGATATGACAGTTTTGTAGTGTTGCTTTTGGAACAGAACTTATTTGCTGATCATGTCTCTAACGACAAGCAAACATGCTGTGAAAGGCCAGTTAGCTCAGATGGTTTAGAGCGTGGTGCTAATAACGCCAAGGTCATGGGTTCAATCCCCATACTAGCCAAAGGCATTCTCCACTGGTAGCTAGCACATGTGCAAATGCCAAACTTGTACCTTCATGCTGTCACCAGTGCATAATTGCTTTGAAAAGCTTGGAGTGGCACAGGGTCAACAGATTCCATGACAATATCCATTTCTCTGTCTATTCCACAAGCACTTTCCCCAAATTCTTTGACTCAAAGAGGAAATACAACATTTGGTTCCAAGGTGTAATCCTGTGGGTCTAATCTTTACTGGGCTAGAATTACAAGCATCAAACACATATGGTAGTATCACCATCTACCAATGCGTTCTTCATCTAATTGCTGGAGAATGATACAAATTTCTGGGGGACCTGAACACCTTCATTCAGCCTCTCAGACATCTTGTAAAACAACTTGTTAGTGTACAAGATCACACAGGTTTCGGAGCGTCCGCAAATGTTGTTTTACGCACATACCTTGGCCCTTCTTTTCTCTAAAGTCATCAACAAGGTGTGTTATTTTAAAGTATCAACCACTAAGGTTTCTGTAGTGTAGTGGTTATCACGTTCGCCTCACACGCGAAAGGTCCCCAGCTCGAAACTGGGCAGAAACATTCATTTGATGAAAAGAAATAAAGCAGAACCATTTGGAGACCAGACAATAAACACAGCGCTACAGCATTTCTTTGCTCATGATGTACCTTCCACTAATCAAGTCACAACATGCCGTGGTCTGACATTGCTTATACAAAACTGAGTGAAGAAAGTATTGTCCATTTATTTCAAGCTACAAATCATGCATATGGAAGACTTTTCTCATCTCAAGGCAATAGAACCGGGCTCACATTCCCAAGATAAATCATTGGAACCTCATGTTGAATTGAAATGGATAAAGAATTTAACTCCAAATTTTGGCTTTCACGCAATGTTTCTTCCTCATATTCTCTTACCTGATCCAAAAAGTAAGTCCAGCAACATGAAAGGTTTCTGTAGTGTAGTGGTTCTCACGTTCGCTTAACACGCGAAAGGTCCCCAGCTCTAAACTGGGCAGAAGCATGTGTTTACTTCTTAAATTGGAGACGTCTGGAGATATGACAGTTTTGTAGTGTTGCTTTTGGAACAGAACTTATTTGCTGATCATGTCTCTAACGACAAGCAAACATGCTGTGAAAGGCCAGTTAGCTCAGAGTGTTTAGAGCGTGGTGCTAATAACGCCAAGGTCATGGGTTCAATCCCCATACTGGCCAAAGGCATTCTCCACTGGTAGCTAGCACATGTGCAAATGCCAAACTTGTACCTTCATGCTGTCACCAGTGCATAATTGCTTGGAGTGGCACAGGGTCAACAGATTCCATGACAATATCCATTTCTCTGTCTATTCCACAAACACTTTCCCCAAATTCTTTGACTCAAAGAGGAAATACAACATTTGGTTCCAAGGTGTAATCCTGTGGGTCTAATCTTTACTGGGCTAGAATTACAAGCATCAAACACATATGGTAGTATCACCATCTACCAATGCGTTCTTCATCTAATTGCTGGAGAATGATACAAATTTCTGGGGGACCTGAACACCTTCATTCAGCCTCTCAGACATCTTGTAAAACAACTTGTTAGTGTACAAGATCACACAGGTTTCGGAGCGTCCGCAATTGTTGTTTTACGCACATACCTTGGCCCTTCTTTTCTCTAAAGTCATCAACAAGGTGTGTTATTTTAAAGTATCAACCACTAAGGTTTCTGTAGTGTAGTGGTTATCACGTTCGCCTCACACGCGAAAGGTCCCCAGCTCGAAACTGGGCAGAAACATTCATTTGATGAAAAGAAATAAAGCAGAACCATTTGGAGACCAGACAATAAACACAGCGCTACAGCATTTCTTTGCTCATGATGTACCTTCCACTAATCAAGTCACAACATGCCGTGGTCTGACATTGCTTATACAAAACTGAGTGAAGAAAGTATTGTCCATTTATTTCAAGCTACAAATCATGCATATGGAAGACTTTTCTCATCTCAAGGCAATAGAACCGGGCTCGCATTCCCAAGATAAATCATTGGAACCTCATGTTGAATTGAAATGGATAAAGAATTTAACTCCAAATTTTGGCTTTCACGCAATGTTTCTTCCTCATATTCTCTTACCTGATCCAAAAAGTAAGTCCAGCAACATGAAAGGTTTCTGTAGTGTAGTGGTTCTCACGTTCGCTTAACACGCGAAAGGTCCCCAGCTCTAAACTGGGCAGAAGCATGTGTTTACTTCTTAAATTGGAGACGTCTGGAGATATGACAGTTTTGTAGTGTTGCTTTTGGAACAGAACTTATTTGCTGATCATGTCTCTAACGACAAGCAAACATGCTGTGAAAGGCCAGTTAGCTCAGATGGTTTAGAGCGTGGTGCTAATAACGCCAAGGTCATGGGTTCAATCCCCATACTAGCCAAAGGCATTCTCCACTGGTAGCTAGCACATGTGCAAATGCCAAACTTGTACCTTCATGCTGTCACCAGTGCATAATTGCTTTGAAAAGCTTGGAGTGGCACAGGGTCAACAGATTCCATGACAATATCCATTTCTCTGTCTATTCCACAAGCACTTTCCCCAAATTCTTTGACTCAAAGAGGAAATACAACATTTGGTTCCAAGGTGTAATCCTGTGGGTCTAATCTTTACTGGGCTAGAATTACAAGCATCAAACACATATGGTAGTATCAACATCTACCAATGCGTTCTTCATCTAATTGCTGGAGAATGATACAAATTTCTGGGGGACCTGAACACCTTCATTCAGCCTCTCAGACATCTTGTAAAACAACTTGTTAGTGTACAAGATCACACAGGTTTCGGAGCGTCCGCAATTGTTGTTTTACGCACATACCTTGGCCCTTCTTTTCTCTAAAGTCATCAACAAGGTGTGTTATTTTAAAGTATCAACCACTAAGGTTTCTGTAGTGTAGTGGTTATCACGTTCGCCTCACACGCGAAAGGTCCCCAGCTCGAAACTGGGCAGAAACATTCATTTGATGAAAAGAAATAAAGCAGAACCATTTGGAGACCAGACAATAAACACAGCGCTACAGCATTTCTATGCTCATGATGTACCTTCCACTAATCAAGTCACAACATGCCGTGGTCTGACATTGCTTATACAAAACTGAGTGAAGAAAGTATTGTCCATTTATTTCAAGCTACAAATCATGCATATGGAAGACTTTTCTCATCTCAAGGCAATAGAACCGGGCTCACATTCCCAAGATAAATCATTGGAACCTCATGTTGAATTGAAATGGATAAAGAATTTAACTCCAAATTTTGGCTTTCACGCAATGTTTCTTCCTCATATTCTCTTACCTGATCCAAAAAGTAAGTCCAGCAACATGAAAGCTTTCTTTAGTGTAGTGGTTCTCACGTTCGCTTAACACGCGAAAGGTCCCCAGCTCTAAACTGGGCAGAAGCATGTGTTTACTTCTTAAATTGGAGACGTCTGGAGATATGACAGTTTTGTAGTGTTGCTTTTGGAACAGAACTTATTTGCTGATCATGTCTCTAACGACAAGCAAACATGCTGTGAAAGGCCAGTTAGCTCAGATGGTTTAGAGCGTGGTGCTAATAACGCCAAGGTCATGGGTTCAATCCCCATACTGGCCAAAGGCATTCTCCACTGGTAGCTAGCACATGTGCAAATGCCAAACTTGTACCTTCATGCTGTCACCAGTGCATAATTGCTTGGAGTGGCACAGGGTCAACAGATTCCATGACAATATCCATTTCTCTGTCTATTCCACAAGCACTTTCCCCAAATTCTTTGACTCAAAGAGGAAATACAACATTTGGTTCCAAGGTGTAATCCTGTGGGTCTAATCTTTACTGGGCTAGAATTACAAGCATCAAACACATATGGTAGTATCACCATCTACCAATGCGTTCTTCATCTAATTGCTGGAGAATGATACAAATTTCTGGGGGACCTGAACACCTTCATTCAGCCTCTCAGACATCTTGTAAAACAACTTGTTAGTGTACAAGATCACACAGGTTTCGGAGCGTCCGCAATTGTTGTTTTACGCACATACCTTGGCCCTTCTTTTCTCTAAAGTCATCAACAAGGTGTGTTATTTTAAAGTATCAACCACTAAGGTTTCTGTAGTGTAGTGGTTATCACGTTCGCCTCACACGCGAAAGGTCCCCAGCTCGAAACTGGGCAGAAACATTCATTTGATGAAAAGAAATAAAGCAGAACCATTTGGAGACCAGACAATAAACACAGCGCTACAGCATTTCTTTGCTCATGATGTACCTTCCACTAATCAAGTCACAACATGCCGTGGTCTGACATTGCTTATACAAAACTGAGTGAAGAAAGTATTGTCCATTTATTTCAAGCTACAAATCATGCATATGGAAGACTTTTCTCATCTCAAGGCAATAGAACCGGGCTCACATTCCCAAGATAAATCATTGGAACCTCATGTTGAATTGAAATGGATAAAGAATTTAACTCCAAATTTTGGCTTTCACGCAATGTTTCTTCCTCATATTCTCTTACCTGATCCAAAAAGTAAGTCCAGCAACATGAAAGCTTTCTTTAGTGTAGTGGTTCTCACGTTCGCTTAACACGCGAAAGGTCCCCAGCTCTAAACTGGGCAGAAGCATGTGTTTACTTCTTAAATTGGAGAAGTCTGGAGATATGACAGTTTTGTAGTGTTGCTTTTGGAACAGAACTTATTTGCTGATCATGTCTCTAATGACAAGCAAACATGCTGTGAAAGGCCAGTTAGCTCAGATGGTTTAGAGCGTGGTGCTAATAACGCCAAGGTCATGGGTTCAATCCCCTTACTGGCCAAAGGCATTCTCCACTGGTAGCTAGCACATGTGCAAATGCCAAACTTGTACCTTCATGCTGTCACCAGTGCATAATTGCTTTGAAAAGCTTGGAGTGGCACAGGGTCAACAGATTCCATGACAATATCCATTTCTCTGTCTATTCCACAAGCACTTTCCCCAAATTCTTTGACTCAAAGAGGAAATACAACATTTGGTTCCAAGGAGTAATCCTGTGGGTCTAATCTTTACTGGGCTAGAATTACAAGCATCAAACACATATGGTAGTATCACCATCTACCAATGCGTTCTTCATCTAATTGCTGGAGAATGATACAAATTTCTGGGGGACCTGAACACCTTCATTCAGCCTCTCAGACATCTTGTAAAACAACTTGTTAGTGTACAAGATCACACAGGTTTCGGAGCGTCCGCAATTGTTGTTTTACGCACATACCTTGGCCCTTCTTTTCTCTAAAGTCATCAACAAGGTGTGTTATTTTAAAGTATCAACCACTAAGGTTTCTGTAGTGTAGTGGTTATCACGTTCGCCTCACACGCGAAAGGTCCCCAGCTCGAAACTGGGCAGAAAGATTAATTTGATAAAAAGAAATAAAGCAGAACCATTTGGAGACCAGACAATAAACACAGCGCTACAGCATTTCTTTGCTCATGATGTACCTTCCACTAATCAAGTCACAACATGCCGTGGTCTGACATTGCTTATACAAAACTGAGTGAAGAAAGTATTGTCCATTTATTTCAAGCTACAAATCATGCATATGGAAGACTTTTCTCATCTCAAGGCAATAGAACCGGGCTCACATTCCCAAGATAAATCATTGGAACCTCATGTTGAATTGAAATGGATAAAGAATTTAACTCCAAATTTTGGCTTTCACGCAATGTTTCTTCCTCATATTCTCTTACCTGATCCAAAAAGTAAGTCCAGCAACATGAGAGGTTTCTGTAGTGTAGTGGTTCTCACGTTCGCTTAACACGCGAAAGGTCCCCAGCTCTAAACTGGGCAGAAGCATGTGTTTACTTCTTAAATTGGAGACGTCTGGAGATATGACAGTTTTGTAGTGTTGCTTTTGGAACAGAACTTATTTGCTGATCATGTCTCTAACGACAAGCAAACATGCTGTGAAAGGCCAGTTAGCTCAGATGGTTTAGAGCGTGGTGCTAATAACGCCAAGGTCATGGGTTCAATCCCCATACTGGCCAAAGGCATTCTCCACTGGTAGCTAGCACATGTGCAAATGCCAAACTTGTACCTTCATGCTGTCACCAGTGCATAATTGCTTGGAGTGGCACAGGGTCAACAGATTCCATGACAATATCCATTTCTCTGTCTATTCCACAAGCACTTTCCCCAAATTCTTTGACTCAAAGAGGAAATACAACATTTGGTTCCAAGGAGTAATCCTGTGGGTCTAATCTTTACTGGGCTAGAATTACAAGCATCAAACACATATGGTAGTATCACCATCTACCAATGCGTTCTTCATCTAATTGCTGGAGAATGATACAAATTTCTGGGGGACCTGAACACCTTCATTCAGCCTCTCAGACATCTTGTAAAACAACTTGTTAGTGTACAAGATCACACAGGTTTCGGAGCGTCCGCAATTGTTGTTTTACGCACATACCTTGGCCCTTCTTTTCTCTAAAGTCATCAACAAGGTGTGTTATTTTAAAGTATCAACCACTAAGGTTTCTGTAGTGTAGTGGTTATCACGTTCGCCTCACACGCGAAAGGTCCCCAGCTCGAAACTGGGCAGAAACATTCATTTGATGAAAAGAAATAAAGCAGAACCATTTGGAGACCAGACAATAAACACAGCGCTACAGCATTTCTTTGCTCATGATGTACCTTCCACTAATCAAGTCACAACATGCCGTGGTCTGACATTGCTTATACAAAACTGAGTGAAGAAAGTATTGTCCATTTATTTCAAGCTACAAATCATGCATATGGAAGACTTTTCTCATCTCAAGGCAATAGAACCGGGCTCACATTCCCAAGATAAATCATTGGAACCTCATGTTGAATTGAAATGGATAAAGAATTTAACTCCAAATTTTGGCTTTCACGCAATGTTTCTTCCTCATATTCTCTTACCTGATCCAAAAAGTAAGTCCAGCAACATGAGAGGTTTCTGTAGTGTAGTGGTTCTCACGTTCGCTTAACACGCGAAAGGTCCCCAGCTCTAAACTGGGCAGAAGCATGTGTTTACTTCTTAAATTGGAGACGTCTGGAGATATGACAGTTTTGTAGTGTTGCTTTTGGAACAGAACTTATTTGCTGATCATGTCTCTAACGACAAGCAAACATGCTGTGAAAGGCCAGTTAGCTCAGATGGTTTAGAGCGTGGTGCTAATAACGCCAAGGTCATGGGTTCAATCCCCATACTGGCCAAAGGCATTCTCCACTGGTAGCTAGCACATGTGCAAATGCCAAACTTGTACCTTCATGCTGTCACCAGTGCATAATTGCTTGGAGTGGCACAGGGTCAACAGATTCCATGACAATATCCATTTCTCTGTCTATTCCACAAGCACTTTCCCCAAATTCTTTGACTCAAAGAGGAAATACAACATTTGGTTCCAAGGTGTAATCCTGTGGGTCTAATCTTTACTGGGCTAGAATTACAAGCATCAAACACATATGGTAGTATCACCATCTACCAATGCGTTCTTCATCTAATTGCTGGAGAATGATACAAATTTCTGGGGGACCTGAACACCTTCATTCAGCCTCTCAGACATCTTGTAAAACAACTTGTTAGTGTACAAGATCACACAGGTTTCGGAGCGTCCGCAATTGTTGTTTTACGCACATACCTTGGCCCTTCTTTTCTCTAAAGTCATCAACAAGGTGTGTTATTTTAAAGTATCAACCACTAAGGTTTCTGTAGTGTAGTGGTTATCACGTTCGCCTCACACGCGAAAGGTCCCCAGCTCGAAACTGGGCAGAAACATTCATTTGATGAAAAGAAATTAAGCAGAACCATTTGGAGACCAGACAATAAACACAGCGCTACAGCATTTCTTTGCTCATGATGTACCTTCCACTAATCAAGTCACAACATGCCGTGGTCTGACATTGCTTATACAAAACTGAGTGAAGAAAGTATTGTCCATTTATTTCAAGCTACAAATCATGCATATGGAAGACTTTTCTCATCTCAAGGCAATAGAACCGGGCTCACATTCCCAAGATAAATCATTGGAACCTCATGTTGAATTGAAATGGATAAAGAATTTAACTCCAAATTTTGGCTTTCACGCAATGTTTCTTCCTCATATTCTCTTACCTGATCCAAAAAGTAAGTCCAGCAACATGAGAGGTTTCTGTAGTGTAGTGGTTCTCACGTTCGCTTAACACGCAAAAGGTCCCCAGCTCTAAACTGGGCAGAAGCATGTGTTTACTTCTTAAATTGGAGACGTCTGGAGATATGACAGTTTTGTAGTGTTGCTTTTGGAACAGAACTTATTTGCTGATCAAGTCTCTAACGACAAGCAAACATGCTGTGAAAGGCCAGTTAGCTCAGATGGTTTAGAGCGTGGTGCTAATAACGCCAAGGTCATGGGTTCAATCCCCATACTGGCCAAAGGCATTCTCCACTGGTAGCTAGCACATGTGCAAATGCCAAACTTGTACCTTCATGCTGTCACCAGTGCATAATTGCTTTGAAAAGCTTGGAGTGGCACAGGGTCAACAGATTCCATGACAATATCCATTTCTCTGTCTATTCCACAAGCACTTTCCCCAAATTCTTTGACTCAAAGAGGAAATACAACATTTGGTTCCAAGGTGTAATCCTGTGGGTCTAATCTTTACTGGGCTAGAATTACAAGCATCAAACACATATGGTAGTATCACCATCTACCAATGCGTTCTTCATCTAATTGCTGGAGAATGATACAAATTTCTGGGGGACCTGAACACCTTCATTCAGCCTCTCAGACATCTTGTAAAACAACTTGTTAGTGTACAAGATCACACAGGTTTCGGAGCGTCCGCAATTGTTGTTTTACGCACATACCTTGGCCCTTCTTTTCTCTAAAGTCATCAACAAGGTGTGTTATTTTAAAGTATCAACCACTAAGGTTTCTGTAGTGTAGTGGTTATCACGTTCGCCTCACACGCGAAAGGTCCCCAGCTCGAAACTGGGCAGAAACATTCATTTGATGAAAAGAAATAAAGCAGAACCATTTGGAGACCAGACAATAAACACAGCGCTACAGCATTTCTTTGCTCATGATGTACCTTCCACTAATCAAGTCACAACATGCCGTGGTCTGACATTGCTTATACAAAACTGAGTGAAGAAAGTATTGTCCATTTATTTCAAGCTACAAATCATGCATATGGAAGACTTTTCTCATCTCAAGGCAATAGAACCGGGCTCACATTCCCAAGATAAATCATTGGAACCTCATGTTGAATTGAAATGGATAAAGAATTTAACTCCAAATTTTGGCTTTCACGCAATGTTTCTTCCTCATATTCTCTTACCTGATCCAAAAAGTAAGTCCAGCAACATGAGAGGTTTCTGTAGTGTAGTGGTTCTCACGTTCGCTTAACACGCGAAAGGTCCCCAGCTCTAAACTGGGCAGAAGCATGTGTTTACTTCTTAAATTGGAGACGTCTGGAGATATGACAGTTTTGTAGGGTTGCTTTTGGAACAGAACTTATTTGCTGATCATGTCTCTAACGACAAGCAAACATGCTGTGAAAGGCCAGTTAGCTCAGATGGTTTAGAGCGTGGTGCTAATAACGCCAAGGTCATGGGTTCAATCCCCATACTGGCCAAAGGCATTCTCCACTGGTAGCTAGCACATGTGCAAATGCCAAACTTGTACCTTCATGCTGTCACCAGTGCATAATTGCTTGGAGTGGCACAGGGTCAACAGATTCCATGACAATATCCATTTCTCTGTCTATTCCACAAGCACTTTCCCCAAATTCTTTGACTCAAAGAGGAAATACAACATTTGGTTCCAAGGTGTAATCCTGTGGGTCTAATCTTTACTGGGCTAGAATTACAAGCATCAAACACATATGGTAGTATCACCATCTACCAATGCGTTCTTCATCTAATTGCTGGAGAATGATACAAATTTCTGTGGGACCTGAACACCTTCATTCAGCCTCTCAGACATCTTGTAAAACAACTTGTTAGTGTACAAGATCACACAGGTTTCGGAGCGTCCGCAATTGTTGTTTTACGCACATACCTTGGCCCTTCTTTTCTCTAAAGTCATCAACAAGGTGTGTTATTTTAAAGTATCAACCACTAAGGTTTCTGTAGTGTAGTGGTTATCACGTTCGCCTCACACGCGAAAGGTCCCCAGCTCGAAACTGGGCAGAAACATTCATTTGATGAAAAGAAATAAAGCAGAACCATTTGGAGACCAGACAATAAACACAGCGCTACAGCATTTCTTTGCTCATGATGTACCTTCCACTAATCAAGTCACAACATGCCGTGGTCTGACATTGCTTATACAAAACTGAGTGAAGAAAGTATTGTCCATTTATTTCAAGCTACAAATCATGCATATGGAAGACTTTTCTCATCTCAAGGCAATAGAACCGGGCTCACATTCCCAAGATAAATCATTGGAACCTCATGTTGAATTGAAATGGATAAAGAATTTAACTCCAAATTTTGGCTTTCACGCAATGTTTCTTCCTCATATTCTCTTACCTGATCCAAAAAGTAAGTCCAGCAACATGAGAGGTTTCTGTAGTGTAGTGGTTCTCACGTTCGCTTAACACGCGAAAGGTCCCCAGCTCTAAACTGGGCAGAAGCATGTGTTTACTTCTTAAATTGGAGACGTCTGGAGATATGACAGTTTTGTAGTGTTGCTTTTGGAACAGAACTTATTTGCTGATCATGTCTCTAACGACAAGCAAACATGCTGTGAAAGGCCAGTTAGCTCAGATGGTTTAGAGCGTGGTGCTAATAACACCAAGGTCATGGGTTCAATCCCCATACTAGCCAAAGGCATTCTCCACTGGTAGCTAGCACATGTGCAAATGCCAAACTTGTACCTTCATGCTGTCACCAGTGCATAATTGCTTTGAAAAGCTTGGAGTGGCACAGGGTCAACAGATTCCATGACAATATCCATTTCTCTGTCTATTCCACAAGCACTTTCCCCAAATTCTTTGACTCAAAGAGGAAATACAACATTTGGTTCCAAGGTGTAATCCTGTGGGTCTAATCTTTACTGGGCTAGAATTACAAGCATCAAACACATATGGTAGTATCACCATCTACCAATGCGTTCTTCATCTAATTGCTGGAGAATGATACAAATTTCTGGGGGACCTGAAACCTTCATTCAGCCTCTCAGACATCTTGTAAAACAACTTGTTAGTGTACAAGATCACACAGGTTTCGGAGCGTCCGCAAATGTTTTTTTACGCACACACCTTGGCCCTTCTTTTCTCTAAAGTCATCAACAAGGTGTGTTATTTTAAAGTATCAACCACTAAGGTTTCTGTAGTGTAGTGGTTATCACGTTCGCCTCACACGTGAAAGGTCCCCAGCTCGAAACTGGGCAGAAACATTCATTTGATGAAAAGAAATAAAGCAGAACCATTTGGAGACCAGACAATAAACACAGCGCTACAGCATTTCTTTGCTCATGATGTACCTTCCACTAATCAAGTCACAACATGCCGTGGTCTGACATTGCTTATACAAAACTGAGTGAAGAAAGTATTGTCCATTTATTTCAAGCTACAAATCATGCATATGGAAGACTTTTCTCATCTCAAGGCAATAGAACCGGGCTCACATTCCCAAGATAAATCATTGGAACCTCATGTTGAATTGAAATGGATAAAGAATTTAACTCCAAATTTTGGCTTTCACGCAATGTTTCTTCCTCATATTCTCTTACCTGATCCAAAAAGTAAGTCCAGCAACATGAGAGGTTTCTGTAGTGTAGTGGTTCTCACGTTCGCTTAACACGCGAAAGGTCCCCAGCTCTAAACTGGGCAGAAGCATGTGTTTACTTCTTAAATTGGAGACGTCTGGAGATATGACAGTTTTGTAGTGTTGCTTTTGGAACAGAACTTATTTGCTGATCATGTCTCTAACGACAAGCAAACATGCTGTGAAAGGCCAGTTAGCTCAGATGGTTTAGAGCGTGGTGCTAATAACGCCAAGGTCATGGGTTCAATCCCCATACTGGCCAAAGGCATTCTCCACTGGTAGCTAGCACATGTGCAAATGCCAAACTTGTACCTTCATGCTGTCACCAGTGCATAATTGCTTGGAGTGGCACAGGGTCAACAGATTCCATGACAATATCCATTTCTCTGTCTATTCCACAAGCACTTTCCCCAAATTCTTTGACTCAAAGAGGAAATACAACATTTGGTTCCAAGGTGTAATCCTGTGGGTCTAATCTTTACTGGGCTAGAATTACAAGCATCAAACACATATGGTAGTATCACCATCTACCAATGCGTTCTTCATCTAATTGCTGGAGAATGATACAAATTTCTGGGGGACCTGAACACCTTCATTCAGCCTCTCAGACATCTTGTAAAACAACTTGTTAGTGTACAAGATCACACAGGTTTCGGAGCGTCCGCAATTGTTGTTTTACGCACATACCTTGGCCCTTCTTTTCTCTAAAGTCATCAACAAGGTGTGTTATTTTAAAGTATCAACCACTAAGGTTTCTGTAGTGTAGTGGTTATCACGTTCGCCTCACACGCGAAAGGTCCCCAGCTCGAAACTGGGCAGAAACATTCATTTGATGAAAAGAAATAAAGCAGAACCATTTGGAGACCAGACAATAAACACAGCGCTACAGCATTTCTTTGCTCATGATGTACCTTCCACTAATCAAGTCACAACATGCCGTGGTCTGACATTGCTTATACAAAACTGAGTGAAGAAAGTATTGTCCATTTATTTCAAGCTACAAATCATGCATATGGAAGACTTTTCTCATCTCAAGGCAATAGAACCGGGCTCACATTCCCAAGATAAATCATTGGAACCTCATGTTGAATTGAAATGGATAAAGAATTTAACTCCAAATTTTGGCTTTCACGCAATGTTTCTTCCTCATATTCTCTTACCTGATCCAAAAAGTAAGTCCAGCAACATGAAAGCTTTCTGTAGTGTAGTGGTTCTCACGTTCGCTTAACACGCGAAAGGTCCCCAGCTCTATACTGGGCAGAAGCATGTGTTTACTTCTTAAATTGGAGACGTCTGGAGATATGACAGTTTTGTAGTGTTGCTTTTGGAACAGAACTTATTTGCTGATCATGTCTCTAACGACAAGCAAACATGCTGTGAAAGGCCAGTTAGCTCAGATGGTTTAGAGCGTGGTGCTAATAACGCCAAGGTCATGGGTTCAATCCCCATACTGGCCAAAGGCATTCTCCACTGGTAGCTAGCACATGTGCAAATGCCAAACTTGTACCTTCATGCTGTCACCAGTGCATAATTGCTTGGAGTGGCACAGGGTCAACAGATTCCATGACAATATCCGTTTCTCTGTCTATTCCACAAGCACTTTCCCCAAATTCTTTGACTCAAAGAGGAAATACAACATTTGGTTCCAAGGTGTAATCCTGTGGGTCTAATCTTTACTGGGCTAGAATTACAAGCATCAAACACATATGGTAGTATCACCATCTACCAATGCGTTCTTCATCTAATTGCTGGAGAATGATACAAATTTCTGGGGGACCTGAACACCTTCATTCAGCCTCTCATACATCTTGTAAAACAACTTGTTAGTGTACAAGATCACACAGGTTTCAGAGCGTCCGCAAATGTTGTTTTACGCACATACCTTGGCCCTTCTTTTCTCTAAAGTCATCAACAAGGTGTGTTATTTTAAAGTATCAACCACTAAGGTTTCTGTAGTGTAGTGGTTATCACGTTCGCCTCACACGCGAAAGGTCCCCAGCTCGAAACTGGGCAGAAACATTCATGTGATGAAAAGAAATAAAGCAGAACCATTTGGAGACCAGACAATAAACACAGCGCTACAGCATTTCTTTGCTCATGATGTACCTTCCACTAATCAAGTCACAACATGCCGTGGTCTGACATTGCTTATACAAAACTGAGTGAAGAAAGTATTGTCCATTTATTTCAAGCTACAAATCATGCATATGGAAGACTTTTCTCATCTCAAGGCAAAAGAACCGGGCTCACATTCCCAAGATAAATCATTGGAACCTCATGTTGAATTGAAATGGATAAAGAATTTAACTCCAAATTTTGGCTTTCACGCAATGTTTCTTCCTCATATTCTCTTACCTGATCCAAAAAGTAAGTCCAGCAACATGAAAGGTTTCTGTAGTGTAGTGGTTCTAACGTTCGCTTAACACGCGAAAGGTCCCCAGCTCTAAACTGGGCAGAAGCATGTGTTTACTTCTTAAATTGGAGACGTCTGGAGATATGACAGTTTTGTAGTGTTGCTTTTGGAACAGAACTTATTTGCTGATCATGTCTCTAACGACAAGCAAACATGCTGTGAAGGGCCAGTTAGCTCAGATGGTTTAGAGCGTGGTGCTAATAACGCCAAGGTCGTGGGTTCAATCCCCATACTGGCCAAAGGCATTCTCCACTGGTAGCTAGCACATGTGCAAATGCCAAACTTGTACCTTCATGCTGTCACCAGTGCATAATTGCTTGGAGTGGCACAGGGTCAACAGATTCCATGACAATATCTGTTTCTCTGTCTATTCCACAAGCACTTTCCCCAAATTCTTTGACTCAAAGAGGAAATACAACATTTGGTTCCAAGGTGTAATCCTGTGGGTCTAATCTTTACTGGGCTAGAATTACAAGCATCAAACACATATGGTAGTATCACCATCTACCAATGCGTTCTTCATCTAATTGCTGGAGAATGATACAAATTTCTGGGGGACCTGAACACCTTCATTCAGCCTCTCATACATCTTGTAAAACAACTTGTTAGTGTACAAGATCACACAGGTTTCAGAGCGTCCGCAAATGTTGTTTTACGCACATACCTTGGCCCTTCTTTTCTCTAAAGTCATCAACAAGTTGTGTTATTTTAAAGTATCAACCACTAAGGTTTCTGTAGTGTAGTGGTTATCACGTTCGCCTCACACGCGAAAGGTCCCCAGCTCGAAACTGGGCAGAAACATTCATGTGATGAAAAGAAATAAAGCAGAACCATTTGGAGACCAGACAATAAACACAGCGCTACAGCATTTCTTTGCTCATGATGTACCTTCCACTAATCAAGTCACAACATGCCGTGGTCTGACATTGCTTATACAAAACTGAGTGAAAAAAGTATTGTCCATTTATTTCAAGCTACAAATCATGCATATGGAAGACTTTTCTCAGCTCAAGGCAATAGAACCGGGCTCACATTCCCAAGATAAATCATTGGAACCTCATGTTGAATTGAAATGGATAAAGAATTTAACTCCAAATTTTGGCTTTCACGCAATGTTTCTTCCTCATATTCTCTTACCTGATCCAAAAAGTAAGTCCAGCAACATGAAAGGTTTCTGTAGTGTAGTGGTTCTCACGTTCGCTTAACACGCGAAAGGTCCCCAGCTCTAAACTGGGCAGAAGCATGTGTTTACTTCTTAAATTGGAGACGTCTGGAGATATGACAGTTTTGTAGTGTTGCTTTTGGAACAGAACTTATTTGCTGATCATGTCTCTAACGACAAGCAAACATGCTGTGAAAGGCCAGTTAGCTCAGAGTGTTTAGAGCGTGGTGCTAATAACGCCAAGGTCATGGGTTCAATCCCCATACTGGCCAAAGGCATTCTCCACTGGTAGCTAGCACATGTGCAAATGCCAAACTTGTACCTTCATGCTGTCACCAGTGCATAATTGCTTGGAGTGGCACAGGGTCAACAGATTCCATGACAATATCCATTTCTCTGTCTATTCCACAAGCACTTTCCCCAAATTCTTTGACTCAAAGAGGAAATACAACATTTGGTTCCAAGGTGTAATCCTGTGGGTCTAATCTTTACTGGGCTAGAATTACAAGCATCAAACACATATGGTAGTATCACCATCTACCAATGCGTTCTTCATCTAATTGCTGGAGAATGATACAAATTTCTGGGGGACCTGAAACCTTCATTCAGCCTCTCAGACATCTTGTAAAACAACTTGTTAGTGTACAAGATCACACAGGTTTCGGAGCGTCCGCAATTGTTTTACGCACATACCTTGGCCCTTCTTTTCTCTAAAGTCATCAACACGTTGTGTTATTTTAAAGTATCAACCACTAAGGTTTCTGTAGTGTAGTGGTTATCACGTTCGCCTCACACGCGAAAGGTCCCCAGCTCGAAACTGGGCAGAAACATTCATGTGACGAAAAGAAATAAAGCAGAACCATTTGGAGACCAGACAATAAACACAGCGCTACAGCATTTCTTTGCTCATGATGTACTTTCCACTAATCAAGTCACAACATGCCGTGGTCTGACATTGCTTATACAAAACTGAGTGAAGAAAGTATTGTCCATTTATTTCAAGCTACAAATCATGCATATGGAAGACTTTTCTCATCTCAAGGCAATAGAACCGGGCTCACATTCCCAAGATAAATCATTGGAACCTCATGTTGAATTGAAATGGATAAAGAATTTAACTCCAAATTTTGGCTTTCACGCAATGTTTCTTCCTCATATTCTCTTACCTGATCCAAAAAGTAAGTCCAGCAACATGAAAGCTTTCTTTAGTGTAGTGGTTATCACGTTCGCTTAACACGCGAAAGGTCCCCAGCTCTAAACTGGGCAGAAGCATGTGTTTACTTCTTAAATTGGAGAAGTCTGGAGATATGACAGTTTTGTAGTGTTGCTTTTGGAACAGAACTTATTTGCTGATCATGTCTCTAATGACAAGCAAACATGCTGTGAAAGGCCAGTTAGCTCAGATGGTTTAGAGCGTGGTGCTAATAACGCCAAGGTCATGGGTTCAATCCCCATACTGGCCAAAGGCATTCTCCACTGGTAGCTAGCACATGTGCAAATGCCAAACTTGTACCTTCATGCTGTCACCAGTGCATAATTGCTTTGAAAAGCTTGGAGTGGCACAGGGTCAACAGATTCCATGACAATATCCATTTCTCTGTCTATTCCACAAGCACTTTCCCCAAATTCTTTGACTCAAAGAGGAAATACAACATTTGGTTCCAAGGAGTAATCCTGTGGGTCTAATCTTTACTGGGCTAGAATTACAAGCATCAAACACATATGGTAGTATCACCATCTACCAATGCGTTCTTCATCTAATTGCTGGAGAATGATACAAATTTCTGGGGGACCTGAAACCTTCATTCAGCCTCTCAGACATCTTGTAAAACAACTTGTTAGTGTACAAGATCACACAGGTTTTGGAGCGTCCGCAATTGTTGTTTTACGCACATACCTTGGCCCTTCTTTTCTCTAAAGTCATCAACACGTTGTGTTATTTTAAAGTATCAACCACTAAGGTTTCTGTAGTGTAGTGGTTATCACGTTCGCCTCACACGCAGTGGCCAGCCGCATATACCTGTAACACGGAACAGCCAATCAAATTGCAGCTGCTGCAACACAGGCAGCCAATCACATTGTAGCTTGTGTAGCGCTGTCCAAGGTGACAAAATCCTTTGGTCCCGAGTTCGAGCCCCAGTTAGAGAGATGTCAGTCAGAAGTTATGGTATAATAAATGTTATTTTTGTCAAGTTAAAAATGACATTTAATAATTATAGTTTTCTATTTCTATCTTTGCTTGTGCCAAAAAACAGTCATAATCTGTTGCTCATTTCAATTTCAACCATGCTTTATTAAGATATAAACATGCAATAAATACATAAAAATACAGTATTTACCACAAAATGTATCGACATGTTCAACCATGTATTTACAATTAAAGGGCATAAGGATTTAAGCATCCAAAAATTAATACAAGTACTTTAAAGATGTAAAAAGAATTGAGGAATTAGTAAAACTATTTGCTTTTTCTATCAAAACTAAACAATTCAAGAATAAATATGTAAGAAAACTGTATTCACAAAATAGATTTCACAAACTAAATTAGAAATATTTTAACATTGAAGGATAACATCAGGAGTTCTATCATAATCAGTGTGTGTGAGACCATGAATGCAGCCTTTAACTCTGTCAAAAAAAAAAGTCTGCAAATGGCATCCTGGGGTTGGTAAGGCCTTCTGCTGCATAGATCTGGTGTACTTTTTTGGAGCAGTAGAAGTATCTCACATCCCCAGACTGATGAACCGAAGATCCATCTTCTGTTCACGAAACTTTGTCTACCCACAAGCCAGACTGTTCTGTGTCATCTTTTTTCCAGGTTTCTGCTGTTGTTGCTGCAGACCTACAATCTCCTTCACCTTTTTTTCAATGTCAGTCTTAGTTAGAGGAGCTTCATCTGGTCTAATGCTGGGTGGGGTTTCACTGGAGCAGGAGGGAGAGTAAAACTGGCACAGTGACAGTTTCACTTCCTTCAGTGAGTTTATGCCACAACTGCTGGGTCTCCAAATGTTTTACGGTAAATGATGATCTGAGGTGGGTTACGCCACAAGGAAATCACATTCATGGCATGTCTTACAGGTGGAGACCCAGGCCAGAGTCCTAAGGCTTCCATCTCTGTTTTCATCCAGATCCTCTGCTGTGGACAGCAGTTCCAGCTGCTGACATCTTGGTCATAGAATGGAAGTGGTGGAGCAGCAGGCGTTGGCTGAAAGTGAGCAGGAGGAGGAGCTGCAGACAGAGCTGAGGGTCTTGCAACGACTACTGCAAAAATAACATGAGTTGTTAAATAAAATAGTATCACAAAGTCCAAATGAATACAGTACTTTGCATTTTTGTCAAAGTTAATGCACTGACTGTAGGTTTTCTCCTGGACACTTTGAGACCGTTCCAAAGCGAGCAACTCTGTGACACAGTGTGGTGTTTCTTCTGTTCTGTTTCCTGACTGTCTCTGTGATTTGCAGGTCGGCTGTTGCTCCTCCTGGATGGCCCCTCCCTTCCCTGTCTGGTCTTCTCTGTGGAGGAGTGCACAGATGCCTGCACTTTGCAATCATGCTTATTTAAGTTGATGCTACTCAGTCCTCAGTGTCGGTGCGTCCCTGTTAAGTCAGTGGTTTTCCTACTCAGCCGACACTGAGGTCTGTTTTGTCCCTTAGCCTTTTTCTGAGCTTAGTTGTTCCCTTTTTTGCCTTTTGCAGTTTTCCCTCTCTTGAGGAGCTTTTCGTGTTTTTGTGATCCCACATTGTGGCGCTTTCTGTTAGCATTAAATTGCCTCCTAAGCGCATTCCTGAGTCTCAGCCTGATTTCCATCTGCACTTGGGTTTCCGTCCCTCCAGCCGTGACATTCTGGTGGTATTGGCAGAGGAGTCTTCACTGGAGCAGAAGAAACTGGTGAAAAAAGGCAGTCAGAAACAGACAGGACACTGCAGCAGAGTAAAGCTGACAAATGATCCTCAACACTTACCTGCATGTGTAGCAGCAGCACAGCTGGACCTCTGGTTGGTCTAGATTCAGATAAAAAGAAATATCCATCACGGCCATCATCATGGGCAAATCATTTACAGTTCTTTGTTAGTAACTGTGCAAAACACTCAAAGAAAACTAGCTCAGTAGAACAGGAGTGGTATGAAAATCAATAAACGAATAATTAGTTTCATTAATTATCTTTTGCTTGACCAGGAAAGGTACAATTATGATGTAAAAATCCATGTGCAACCACTTCACTCTGACATGTTAAGACATATACTTTTGTTGTAATTCTGCTTTTTTTTAAGACTGCCTTCTTTCAATCATTTTCACACCAAACCCATGCAAATAAAATAATTCTGTATTTACCCTCGACGACAAACAATGAATACCTTCAGCATCACAAAAGCAATCAGACAAAACACAGAACGTGTTAGAACAGAACGTGGCCAACGAGCAAGCAGAAGAAAAGAAAATGTGATCCTGGTTTACGACGGAACCATCAGGCACCAGCAGCAGCGGCGGCGGTGGCAATGGCGGTGGCAGCGGCAGCTAGACCTTTACAATGTGAACCTGAAAGAAAATAAAGTAAACATGAATATTCTTCTTTTTGAACAGACACATTTAAAAGTGCTGAGTGTAAAGAAAGGACTGATCTAAGACCAACATGTAGTCTAATATCAGTTTACTATTACTACTATTCTGCATACAGAAACATGATCAACACGTGATGCATGATGTGTGCACGTTGGTGGTGCTCACTCGGCTGAGTTGGGAGTGTTGGTAAACACGTGGGTCCTGTCATCTTCTTCACCACATGTCTCTGCTCTTTCGTCAAATAAATGAGAAAACAGGTTGGAATCAGGAGTAGTAATTAACACTCTGTGTGTACTTGTGAGTGTTTTAGTTTTACCTTGTAAAGGGAGGAGTTTGGATGGAGAGACAGACAGCATCATTCTCTCCAACTCTTCACCATCTTCCATCTCTAAAGAAGACACTGAAAATATGGGAAACATCATTTCTACCATCTTTCCTAACGTCAGCATGAAGGTCTTGTCTGCCACAGACCTGGAGGATCAGAAGAAGGTTTAGGAAGAGCAGGTTCTGAAGAACTCTTAGTCTGACCCTCTTTCTTCTTCAGGTACTGCTGGAGCAGGAACATTTTGCTGCCTGAAACACACTGTTTCCTGAGGATAAATGATGCACATCCATCTTCTCTTTTCTCCCAGACATCCCTCCAGGTCTTCTTAGAATGCACACCAAATCCAACCAGCTGGTTGTCGTCACTACTTGAAGGAGGCTTCACTGATCATCCAGCAAAATAGTTTCTCAGATCTCAGATTTTGCATATAGTACAATATACCTGCATATATAATCCATTAAATGCATAATAAAATACTGTTTTATGTTATGCATAGTAAAAGTAGCGTAGACAATGTAATGTAAACCCTGTTCACCTCCACACTACCTTTGGTAAAATGAAAAAGGTTTTGAAAACAAACACACACACACACACACACACACACACACACACACACACACACGCACACATACAAACACTTAACTGCTCAAAGTTTCTAGTTTGAAGATGTTCCTCTCATCCCAGCTGTTATCTTAACCACTGGAGTTTCAGCAGCGATATGTTTTAACAGCGATCGGATCTAGTCTGACCGCAAGATTGTTGTTGTTCTCTCTTCCTGCATGCTCTTCCTGTGAAATCCTTGCTACTACGGCGATGTGGAAACAGCGCCCCCAAAATCCCGCTAGTGGCGAAAAAGTATATTACATCCGTAGTGTTAAGAACTACCATAGAGAATGAATGGGAAAAGTTAAGAGAGTTAAGCTTAACCATTTTAGCCTCCCGCGCGAAAGGTCCCCAGCTCGAAACTGGGCAGAAACATTCATTTGATGAAAAGAAATAAAGCAGAACCATTTGGAGACCAGACAATAAACACAGCGCTACAGCATTTCTTTGCTCATGATGTACCTTCCACTAATCAAGTCACAACATGCCGTGGTCTGACATTGCTTATACAAAACTGAGTGAAGAAAGTATTGTCCATTTATTTCAAGCTACAAATCATGCATATGGAAGACTTTTCTCATCTCAAGGCAATAGAACCGGGCTCACATTCCCAAGATAAATCATTGGAACCTCATGTTGAATTGAAATGGATAAAGAATTTAACTCCAAATTTTGGCTTTCACGCAATGTTTCTTCCTCATATTCTCTTACCTGATCCAAAAAGTAAGTCCAGCAACATGAGAGGTTTCTGTAGTGTAGTTGTTCTCACGTTCGCTTAACACGCGAAAGGTCCCCAGCTCTAAACTGGGCAGAAGCATGTGTTTACTTCTTAAATTGGAGACGTCTGGAGATATGACAGTTTTGTAGGGTTGCTTTTGGAACAGAACTTATTTGCTGATCATGTCTCTAACGACAAGCAAACATGCTGTGAAAGGCCAGTTAGCTCAGATGGTTTAGAGCGTGGTGCTAATAACGCCAAGGTCATGGGTTCAATCCCCATACTGGCCAAAGGCATTCTCCACTGGTAGCTAGCACATGTGCAAATGCCAAACTTGTACCTTCATGCTGTCACCAGTGCATAATTGCTTGGAGTGGCACAGGGTCAACAGATTCCATGACAATATCCATTTCTCTGTCTATTCCACAAGCACTTTCCCCAAATTCTTTGACTCAAAGAGGAAATACAACATTTGGTTCCAAGGTGTAATCCTGTGGGTCTAATCTTTACTGGGCTAGAATTACAAGCATCAAACACATATGGTAGTATCACCATCTACCAATGCGTTCTTCATCTAATTGCTGGAGAATGATACAAATTTCTGGGGGACCTGAACACCTTCATTCAGCCTCTCAGACATCTTGTAAAACAACTTGTTAGTGTACAAGATCACACAGGTTTCGGAGCGTCCGCAAATGTTGTTTTACGCACATACCTTGGCCCTTCTTTTCTCTAAAGTCATCAACAAGGTGTGTTATTTTAAAGTATCAACCACTAAGGTTTCTGTAGGGTAGTGGTTATCACGTTCGCCTCACACGCGAAAGGTCCCCAGCTCGAAACTGGGCAGAAACATTCATTTGATGAAAAGAAATAAAGCAGAACCATTTGGAGACCAGACAATAAACACAGCGCTACAGCATTTCTTTGCTCATGATGTACCTTCCACTAATCAAGTCACAACATGCCGTGGTCTGACATTGCTTATACAAAACTGAGTGAAGAAAGTATTGTCCATTTATTTCAAGCTACAAATCATGCATATGGAAGACTTTTCTCATCTCAAGGCAATAGAACCGGGCTCACATTCCCAAGATAAATCATTGGAACCTCATGTTGAATTGAAATGGATAAAGAATTTAACTCCAAATTTTGGCTTTCACGCAATGTTTCTTCCTCATATTCTCTTACCTGATCCAAAAAGTAAGTCCAGCAACATGAGAGGTTTCTGTAGTGTAGTGGTTCTCACGTTCGCTTAACACGCGAAAGGTCCCCAGCTCTAAACTGGGCAGAAGCATGTGTTTACTTCTTAAATTGGAGACGTCTGGAGATATGACAGTTTTGTAGGGTTGCTTTTGGAACAGAACTTATTTGCTGATCATGTCTCTAACGACAAGCAAACATGCTGTGAAAGGCCAGTTAGCTCAGATGGTTTAGAGCGTGGTGCTAATAACGCCAAGGTCATGGGTTCAATCCCCATACTGGCCAAAGGCATTCTCCACTGGTAGCTAGCACATGTGCAAATGCCAAACTTGTACCTTCATGCTGTCACCAGTGCATAATTGCTTGGAGTGGCACAGGGTCAACAGATTCCATGACAATATCCATTTCTCTGTCTATTCCACAAGCACTTTCCCCAAATTCTTTGACTCAAAGAGGAAATACAACATTTGGTTCCAAGGTGTAATCCTGTGGGTCTAATCTTTACTGGGCTAGAATTACAAGCATCAAACACATATGGTAGTATCACCATCTACCAATGCGTTCTTCATCTAATTGCTGGAGAATGATACAAATTTCTGGGGGACCTGAACACCTTCATTCAGCCTCTCAGACATCTTGTAAAACAACTTGTTAGTGCACAAGATCACACAGGTTTCGGAGCGTCCGCAATTGTTGTTTTACGCACATACCTTGGCCCTTCTTTTCTCTAAAGTCATCAACAAGGTGTGTTATTTTAAAGTATCAACCACTAAGGTTTCTGTAGTGTAGTGGTTATCACGTTCGCCTCACACGCGAAAGGTCCCCAGCTCGAAACTGGGCAGAAACATTCATTTGATGAAAAGAAATAAAGCAGAACCATTTGGAGACCAGACAATAAACACAGCGCAACAGCATTTCTTTGCTCATGATGTACCTTCCACTAATCAAGTCACAACATGCCGTGGTCTGACATTGCTTATACAAAACTGAGTGAAGAAAGTATTGTCCATTTATTTCAAGCTACAAATCATGCATATGGAAGACTTTTCTCATCTCAAGGCAATAGAACCGGGCTCACATTCCCAAGATAAATCATTGGAACCTCATGTTGAATTGAAATGGATAAAGAATTTAACTCCAAATTTTGGCTTTCACGCAATGTTTCTTCCTCATATTCTCTTACCTGATCCAAAAAGTAAGTCCAGCAACATGAGAGGTTTCTGTAGTGTAGTGGTTCTCACGTTCGCTTAACACGCGAAAGGTCCCCAGCTCTAAACTGGGCAGAAGCATGTGTTTACTTCTTAAATTGGAGACGTCTGGAGATATGACAGTTTTGTAGTGTTGCTTTTGGAACAGAACTTATTTGCTGATCATGTCTCTAACGACAAGCAAACATGCTGTGAAAGGCCAGTTAGCTCAGATGGTTTAGAGCGTGGTGCTAATAACGCCAAGGTCATGGGTTCAATCCCCATACTGGCCAAAGGCATTCTCCACTGGTAGCTAGCACATGTGCAAATGCCAAACTTGTACCTTCATGCTGTCACCAGTGCATAATTGCTTGGAGTGGCACAGGGTCAACAGATTCCATGACAATATCCATTTCTCTGTCTATTCCACAAGCACTTTCCCCAAATTCTTTGACTCAAAGAGGAAATACAACATTTGGTTCCAAGGTGTAATCCTGTGGGTCTAATCTTTACTGGGCTAGAATTACAAGCATCAAACACATATGGTAGTATCACCATCGACCAATGCGTTCTTCATCTAATTGCTGGAGAATGATACAAATTTCTGGGGGACCTGAACACCTTCATTCAGCCTCTCAGACATCTTGTAAAACAACTTGTTAGTGCACAAGATCACACAGGTTTCGGAGCGTCCGCAATTGTTGTGTTACGCACATACCTTGGCCCTTCTTTTCTCTAAAGTCATCAACAAGGTGTGTTATTTTAAAGTATCAACCACTAAGGTTTCTGTAGTGTAGTGGTTATCACGTTCGCCTCACACGCGAAAGGTCCCCAGCTCGAAACTGGGCAGAAACATTCATTTGATGAAAAGAAATAAAGCAGAACCATTTGGAGACCAGACAATAAACACAGCGCTACAGCATTTCTTTGCTCATGATGTACCTTCCACTAATCAAGTCACAACATGCCGTGGTCTGACATTGCTTATACAAAACTGAGTGAAGAAAGTATTGTCCATTTATTTCAAGCTACAAATCATGCATATGGAAGACTTTTCTCATCTCAAGGCAATAGAACCGGGCTCACATTCCCAAGATAAATCATTGGAACCTCATGTTGAATTGAAATGGATAAAGAATTTAACTCCAAATTTTGGCTTTCACGCAATGTTTCTTCCTCATATTCTCTTACCTGATCCAAAAAGTAAGTCCAGCAACATGAGAGGTTTCTGTAGTGTAGTGGTTCTCACGTTCGCTTAACACGCGAAAGGTCCCCAGCTCTAAACTGGGCAGAAGCATGTGTTTACTTCTTAAATTGGAGACGTCTGGAGATATGACAGTTTTGTAGTGTTGCTTTTGGAACAGAACTTATTTGCTGATCATGTCTCTAACGACAAGCAAACATGCTGTGAAAGGCCAGTTAGCTCAGATGGTTTAGAGCGTGGTGCTAATAACGCCAAGGTCATGGGTTCAATCCCCATACTGGCCAAAGGCATTCTCCACTGGTAGCTAGCACATGTGCAAATGCCAAACTTGTACCTTCATGCTGTCACCATTGCATAATTGCTTTGAAAAGCTTGGAGTGGCACAGGGTCAACAGATTCCATGACAATATCCATTTCTCTGTCTATTCCACAAGCACTTTCCCCAAATTCTTTGACTCAAAGAGGAAATACAACATTTGGTTCCAAGGTGTAATCCTGTGGGTCTAATCTTTACTGGGCTAGAATTACAAGCATCAAACACATATGGTAGTATCACCATCTACCAATGCGTTCTTCATCTAATTGCTGGAGAACAATACAAATTTCTGGGGGACCTGAACACCTTGATTCAGCCTCTCATACATCTTGTAAAACAACTTGTTAGTGTACAAGATCACACAGGTTTCAGAGCGTCCGCAAATGTTGTTTTACGCACATACCTTGGCCCTTCTTTTCTCTAAAGTCATCAACAAGGTGTGTTATTTTAAAGTATGAACCACTAAGGTTTCTGTAGTGTAGTGGTTATCACGTTCGCCTCACACGCGAAAGGTCCCCAGCTCGAAACTGGGCAGAAACATTCATCTGATGAAAAGAAATAAAGCAGAACCATTTGGAGACCAGACAATAAACACAGCGCTACAGCATTTCTTTGCTCATGATGTACCTTCCACTAATCAAGTCACAACATGCCGTGGTCTGACATTGCTTATACAAAACTGAGTGAAGAAAGTATTGTCCATTTATTTCAAGCTACAAATAATGCATATGGAAGACTTTTCTCAGCTCAAGGCAATAGAACCGGGCTCACATTCCCAAGATAAATCATTGGAACCTCATGTTGAATTGAAATGGATAAAGAATTTAACTCCAAATTTTGGCTTTCACGCAATGTTTCTTCCTCATATTCTCTTACCTGATCCAAAAAGTAAGTCCAGCAACATGAAAGGTTTCTGTAGTGTAGTGGTTCTCACGTTCGCTTAACACGCGAAAGGTCCCCAGCTCTAAACTGGGCAGAAGCATGTGTTTACTTCTTAAATCGGAGACGTCTGGAGATATGACAGTTTTGTAGTGTTGCTTTTGGAACAGAACTTATTTGCTGATCATGTCTCTAACGACAAGCAAACATGCTGTGAAACCAGTTAGCTCAGATGGTTTAGAGCGTGGTGCTAATAACGCCAAGGTCATGGGTTCAATCCCCATACTGGCCAAAGGCATTCTCCACTGGTAGCTAGCACATGAGCAAATGCCAAACTTGTACCTTCATGCTGTCACCAGTGCATAATTGCTTTGAAAAGCTTGGAGTGGCACAGGGTCAACAGATTCCATGACAATATCCATTTCTCTGTCTATTCCACAAGCACTTTCCCCAAATTCTTTGACTCAAAGAGGAAATACAACATTTGGTTCCAAGGTGTAATCCTGTGGGTCTAATCTTTACTGGGCTAGAATTACAAGCATCAAACACATATGGTAGTATCACCATCTACCAATGCGTTCTTCATCTAATTGCTGGAGAATGATACAAATTTCTGGGGGACCTGAACACCTTCATTCAGCCTCTCAGACATCTTGTAAAACAACTTGTTAGTGTACAAGATCACACAGGTTTCGGAGCGTCCGCAATTGTTGTTTTACGCACATACCTTGGCCCTTCTTTTCTCTAAAGTCATCAACAAGGTGTGTTATTTTAAAGTATCAACCACTAAGGTTTCTGTAGTGTAGTGGTTCTCACGTTCGCTTAACACGCGAAAGGTCCCCAATTCTAAACTGGGCAGAAGCATGTGTTTACTTCTTAAATTGGAGACGTCTGGAGATATGACAGTTTTGTAGTGTTGCTTTTGGAACAGAACTTATTTGCTGATCATGTCTCTAACGACAAGCAAACATGCTGTGAAGGGCCAATTAGCTCAGATGGTTTAGAGCGTGGTGCTAATAACGCCAAGGTCATGGGTTCAATCCCCATACTGGCCAAAGGCATTCTCCACTGGTAGCTAGCACATGTGCAAATGCCAAACTTGTACCTTCATGCTGTCACCATTGCATAATTGCTTTGAAAAGCTTGGAGTGGCACAGGGTCAACAGATTCCATGACAATATCCGTTTCTCTGTCTATTCCACAAGCACTTTCCCCAAATTCTTTGACTCAAAGAGGAAATACAACATTTGGTTCCAAGGTGTAATCCTGTGGGTCTAATCTTTACTGGGCTAGAATTACAAGCATCAAACACATATGGTAGTATCACCATCTACCAATGCGTTCTTCATCTAATTGCTGGAGAATGATACAAATTTCTGGGGGACCTGAACACCTTCATTCAGCCTCTCATACATCTTGTAAAACAACTTGTTAGTGTACAAGATCACACAGGTTTCGGAGCGTCCGCAAATGTTGTTTTACGCACATACCTTGGCCCTTCTTTTCTAGAAAAGTCATCAACAAGGTGTGTTATTTTAAAGTATCAACCACTAAGGTTTCTGTAGTGTAGTGGTTATCACGTTCGCCTCACACGCGAAAGGTCCCCAGCTCGAAACTGAGTAGAAACATTCATTTGATGAAAAGAAATAAAGCAGAACCATTTGGAGACCAGACAATAAACACAGCGCTACAGCATTTCTTTGCTCATGATGTACCTTCCACTAATCAAGTCACAACATGCCGTGGTCTGACATTGCTTATACAAAACTGAGTGAAGAAAGTATTGTCCATTTATTTCAAGCTACAAATCATGCATATGGAAGACTTTTCTCATCTCAAGGCAATAGAACCGGGCTCACATTCCCAAGATAAATCATTGGAACCTCATGTTGAATTGAAATGGATAAAGAATTTAACTCCAAATTTTGGCTTTCACGCAATGTTTCTTCCTCATATTCTCTTACCTGATCCAAAAAGTAAGTCCAGCAACATGAAAGGTTTCTGTAGTGTAGTGGTTCTCACGTTCGCTTAACACGCGAAAGGTCCCCAGCTCTAAACTGGGCAGAAGCATGTGTTTACTTCTTAAATTGGAGACGTCTGGAGATATGACAGTTTTGTAGTGTTGCTTTTGGAACAGAACTTATTTGCTGATCATGTCTCTAACGACAAGCAAACATGCTGTGAAGGGCCAGTTAGCTCAGATGGTTTAGAGCGTGGTGCTAATAACGCCAAGGTCGTGGGTTCAATTCCCATACTGGCCAAAGGCATTCTCCACTGGTAGCTAGCACATGTGCAAATGCCAAACTTGTACCTTCATGCTGTCACCAGTGCATAATTGCTTGGAGTGGCACAGGGTCAACAGATTCCATGACAATATCCATTTCTCTGTCTATTCCACAAGCACTTTCCCCAAATTCTTTGACTCAAAGAGGAAATACAACATTTGGTTCCAAGGTGTAATCCTGTGGGTCTAATCTTTACTGGGCTAGAATTACAAGCATCAAACACATATGGTAGTATCACCATCTACCTATGCGTTCTTCATCTAATTGCTGGAGAATGATACAAATTTCTGGGGGACCTGAACACCTTCATTCAGCCTCTCATACATCTTGTAAAACAACTTGTTAGTGTACAAGATCACACAGGTTTCAGAGCGTCCGCAAATGTTGTTTTACGCACATACCTTGGCCCTTCTTTTCTAGAAAAGTCATCAACAAGGTGTGTTATTTTAAAGTATCAACCACTAAGGTTTCTGTAGTGTAGTGGTTATCACGTTCGCCTCACACGCGAAAGGTCCCCAGCTCGAAACTGGGCAGAAACATTCATCTGATGAAAAGAAATAAAGCAGAACCATTTGGAGACCAGACAATAAACACAGCGCTACAGCATTTCTTTGCTCATGATGTACCTTCCACTAATCAAGTCACAACATGCCGTGGTCTGACATTGCTTATACAAAACTGAGTGAAGAAAGTATTGTCCATTTATTTCAAGCTACAAATCATGCATATGGAAGACTTTTCTCATCTCAAGGCAATAGAACCGGGCTCACATTCCCAAGATAAATCATTGGAACCTCATGTTGAATTGAAATGGATAAAGAATTTAACTCCAAATTTTGGCTTTCACGCAATGTTTCTTCCTCATATTCTCTTACCTGATCCAAAAAGTAAGTCCAGCAACATGAAAGCTTTCTTTAGTGTAGTGGTTATCACATTCGCTTAACACGTGAAAGGTCCCCAGCTCTAAACTGGGCAGAAGCATGTGTTTACTTCTTAAATTGGAGACGTCTGGAGATATGACAGTTTTGTAGTGTTGCTTTTGGAACAGAACTTATTTGCTGATCATGTCTCTAACGACAAGCAAACATGCTGTGAAAGGCCAGTTAGCTCAGATGGTTTAGAGCGTAGTGCTAATAACGCCAAGGTCATGGGTTCAATCCCCATACTGGCCAAAGGCATTCTCCACTGGTAGCTAGCACATGTGCAAATGCCAAACTTGTACCTTCATGCTGTCACCAGTGCATAATTGCTTTGAAAAGCTTGGAGTGGCACAGGGTCAACAGATTCCATGACAATATTTATTTCTCTGTCTATTCCACAAGCACTTTCCCCAAATTCTTTGACTCAAAGAGGAAATACAACATTTGGTTCCAAGGTGTAATCCTGTGGGTCTAATCTTTACTGGGCTAGAATTACAAGCATCAAACACATATGGTAGTATCACCATCTACCAATGCGTTCTTCATCTAATTGCTGGAGAATGATACAAATTTCTGGGGGACCTGAAACCTTCATTCAGCCTCTCAGACATCTTGTAAAACAACTTGTTAGTGTACAAGATCACACAGGTTTCGGAGCGTCCGCAATTGTTGTTATACGCACATACCTTGGCCCTTCTTTTCTCTAAAGTCATCAACACGTTGTGTTATTTTAAAGTATCAACCACTAAGGTTTCTGTAGTGTAGTAGTTATCACGTTCGCCTCACACGCGAAAGGTCCCCAGCTCGAAACTGGGCAGAAACATTCATTTGATGAAAAGAAATAAAGCAGAACCATTTGGAGACCAGACAATAAACACAGCGCTACAGCATTTCTTTGCTCATGATGTACCTTCCACTAATCAAGTCACAACATGCCGTGGTCTGACATTGCTTATACAAAACTGAGTGAAGAAAGTATTGTCCATTTATTTCAAGCTACAAATCATGCATATGGAAGACTTTTCTCATCTCAAGGCAATAGAACCGGGCTCACATTCCCAAGATAAATCATTGGAACCTCATGTTGAATTGAAATGGATAAAGAATTTAACTCCAAATTTTGGCTTTCACGCAATGTTTCTTCCTCATATTCTCTTACCTGATCCAAAAAGTAAGTCCAGCAACATGAGAGGTTTCTGTAGTGTAGTGGTTCTCACGTTCGCTTAACACGCGAAAGGTCCCCAGCTCTAAACTGGGCAGAAGCATGTGTTTACTTCTTAAATTGGAGACGTCTGGAGATATGACAGTTTTGTAGTGTTGCTTTTGGAACAGAACTTATTTGCTGATCATGTCTCTAACGACAAGCAAACATGCTGTGAAAGGCCAGTTAGCTCAGATGGTTTAGAGCGTGGTGCTAATAACGCCAAGGTCATGGGTTCAATCCCCATACTGGCCAAAGGCATTCTCCACTGGTAGCTAGCACATGTGCAAATGCCAAACTTGTACCTTCATGCTGTCACCAGTGCATAATTGCTTTGAAAAGCTTGGAGTGGCACAGGGTCAACAGATTCCATGACAATATCCATTTCTCTGTCTATTCCACAAGCACTTTCCCCAAATTCTTTGACTCAAAGAGGAAATACAACATTTGGTTCCAAGGTGTAATCCTGTGGGTCTAATCTTTACTGGGCTAGAATTACAAGCATCAAACACATATGGTAGTATCACCATCTACCAATGCGTTCTTCATCTAATTGCTGGAGAATGATACAAATTTCTGGGGGACCTGAACACCTTCATTCAGCCTCTCATACATCTTGTAAAACAACTTGTTAGTGTACAAGATCACACAGGTTTCGGAGCGTCCGCAATTGTTGTTTTACGCACATACCTTGGCCCTTCTTTTCTCTAAAGTCATCAACAAGGTGTGTTATTTTAAAGTATCAACCACTAAGGTTTCTGTAGTGTAGTGGTTATCACGTTCGCCTCACACGCGAAAGGTCCCCAGCTCGAAACTGGGTAGAAACATTCATTTGATGAAAAGAAATAAAGCAGAACCATTTGGAGACCAGACAATAAACACAGCGCTACAGCATTTCTTTGCTCATGATGTACCTTCCACTAATCAAGTCACAACATGCCGTGGTCTGACATTGCTTATACAAAACTGAGTGAAGAAAGTATTGTCCATTTATTTCAAGCTACAAATCATGCATATGGAAGACTTTTCTCATCTCAAGGCAATAGAACCGGGCTCACATTCCCAAGATAAATCATTGGAACCTCATGTTGAATTGAAATGGATAAAGAATTTAACTCCAAATTTTGGCTTTCACGCAATGTTTCTTCCTCATATTCTCTTACCTGATCCAAAAAGTAAGTCCAGCAACATGAGAGGTTTCTGTAGTGTAGTGGTTCTCACGTTCGCTTAACACGCGAAAGGTCCCCAGCTCTAAACTGGGCAGAAGCATGTGTTTACTTCTTAAATTGGAGACGTCTGGAGATATGACAGTTTTGTAGGGTTGCTTTTGGAACAGAACTTATTTGCTGATCATGTCTCTAACGACAAGCAAACATGCTGTGAAAGGCCAGTTAGCTCAGATGGTTTAGAGCGTGGTGCTAATAACGCCAAGGTCATGGGTTCAATCCCCATACTGGCCAAAGGCATTCTCCACTGGTAGCTAGCACATGTGCAAATGCCAAACTTGTACCTTCATGCTGTCACCAGTGCATAATTGCTTGGAGTGGCACAGGGTCAACAGATTCCATGACAATATCCATTTCTCTGTCTATTCCACAAGCACTTTCCCCAAATTCTTTGACTCAAAGAGGAAATACAACATTTGGTTCCAAGGTGTAATCCTGTGGGTCTAATCTTTACTGGGCTAGAATTACAAGCATCAAACACATATGGTAGTATCACCATCTACCAATGCGTTCTTCATCTAATTGCTGGAGAATGATACAAATTTCTGGGGGACCTGAACACCTTCATTCAGCCTCTCAGACATCTTGTAAAACAACTTGTTAGTGTACAAGATCACACAGGTTTCAGAGCGTCCGCAAATGTTGTTTTACGCACACACCTTGGCCCTTCTTTTCTCTAAAGTCATCAACAAGGTGTGTTATTTTAAAGTATCAACCACTAAGGTTTCTGTAGTGTAGTGGTTATCACGTTCGCCTCACACGCGAAAGGTCCCCAGCTCGAAACTGGGCAGAAACATTCATCTGATGAAAAGAAATAAAGCAGAACCATTTGGAGACCAGATAATAAACACAGCGCTACAGCATTTCTTTGCTCATGATGTACCTTCCACTAATCAAGTCACAACATGCCGTGGTCTGACATTGCTTATACAAAACTGAGTGAAGAAAGTATTGTCCATTTATTTCAAGCTACAAATCATGCATATGGAAGACTTTTCTCATCTCAAGGCAATAGAACCGGGCTCACATTCCCAAGATAAATCATTGGAACCTCATGTTGAATTGAAATGGATAAAGAATTTAACTCCAAATTTTGGCTTTCACGCAATGTTTCTTCCTCATATTCTCTTACCTGATCCAAAAAGTAAGTCCAGCAACATGAGAGGTTTCTGTAGTGTAGTGGTTCTCACGTTCGCTTAACACGCGAAAGGTCCCCAGCTCTAAACTGGGCAGAAGCATGTGTTTACTTCTTAAATTGGAGACGTCTGGAGATATGACAGTTTTGTAGTGTTGCTTTTGGAACAGAACTTATTTGCTGATCATGTCTCTAACGACAAGCAAACATGCTGTGAAAGGCCAGTTAGCTCAGATGGTTTAGAGCGTGGTGCTAATAACGCCAAGGTCATGGGTTCAATCCCCATACTGGCCAAAGGCATTCTCCACTGGTAGCTAGCACATGTGCAAATGCCAAACTTGTACCTTCATGCTGTCACCAGTGCATAATTGCTTTGAAAAGCTTGGAGTGGCACAGGGTCAACAGATTCCATGACAATATCTATTTCTCTGTCTATTCCACAAGCACTTTCCCCAAATTCTTTGACTCAAAGAGGAAATACAACATTTGGTTCCAAGGTGTAATCCTGTGGGTCTAATCTTTACTGGGCTAGAATTACAAGCATCAAACACATATGGTAGTATCACCATCTACCAATGCGTTCTTCATCTAATTGCTGGAGAATGATACAAATTTCTGGGGGACCTGAAACCTTCATTCAGCCTCTCAGACATCTTGTAAAACAACTTGTTAGTGTACAAGATCACACAGGTTTCGGAGCGTCCGCAATTGTTGTTATACGCACATACCTTGGCCCTTCTTTTCTCTAAAGTCATCAACACGTTGTGTTATTTTAAAGTATCAACCACTAAGGTTTCTGTAGTGTAGTAGTTATCACGTTCGCCTCACACGCGAAAGGTCCCCAGCTCGAAACTGGGCAGAAACATTCATTTGATGAAAAGAAATAAAGCAGAACCATTTGGAGACCAGACAATAAACACAGCGCTACAGCATTTCTTTGCTCATGATGTACCTTCCACTAATCAAGTCACAACATGCCGTGGTCTGACATTGCTTATACAAAACTGAGTGAAGAAAGTATTGTCCATTTATTTCAAGCTACAAATCATGCATATGGAAGACTTTTCTCATCTCAAGGCAATAGAACCGGGCTCACATTCCCAAGATAAATCATTGGAACCTCATGTTGAATTGAAATGGATAAAGAATTTAACTCCAAATTTTGGCTTTCACGCAATGTTTCTTCCTCATATTCTCTTACCTGATCCAAAAAGTAAGTCCAGCAACATGAGAGGTTTCTGTAGTGTAGTGGTTCTCACGTTCGCTTAACACGCGAAAGGTCCCCAGCTCTAAACTGGGCAGAAGCATGTGTTTACTTCTTAAATTGGAGACGTCTGGAGATATGACAGTTTTGTAGTGTTGCTTTTGGAACAGAACTTATTTGCTGATCATGTCTCTAACGACAAGCAAACATGCTGTGAAAGGCCAGTTAGCTCAGATGGTTTAGAGCGTGGTGCTAATAACGCCAAGGTCATGGGTTCAATCCCCATACTGGCCAAAGGCATTCTCCACTGGTAGCTAGCACATGTGCAAATGCCAAACTTGTACCTTCATGCTGTCACCAGTGCATAATTGCTTTGAAAAGCTTGGAGTGGCACAGGGTCAACAGATTCCATGACAATATCCATTTCTCTGTCTATTCCACAAGCACTTTCCCCAAATTCTTTGACTCAAAGAGGAAATACAACATTTGGTTCCAAGGTGTAATCCTGTGGGTCTAATCTTTACTGGGCTAGAATTACAAGCATCAAACACATATGGTAGTATCACCATCTACCAATGCGTTCTTCATCTAATTGCTGGAGAATGATACAAATTTCTGGGGGACCTGAACACCTTCATTCAGCCTCTCAGACATCTTGTAAAACAACTTGTTAGTGTACAAGATCACACAGGTTTCGGAGCGTCCGCAATTGTTGTTTTACGCACATACCTTGGCCCTTCTTTTCTCTAAAGTCATCAACAAGGTGTGTTATTTTAAAGTATCAACCACTAAGGTTTCTGTAGTGTAGTGGTTATCACGTTCGCCTCACACGCGAAAGGTCCCCAGCTCGAAACTGGGCAGAAACATTCATCTGATGAAAAGAAATAAAGCAGAACCATTTGGAGACCAGACAATAAACACAGCGCTACAGCATTTCTTTGCTCATGATGTACCTTCCACTAATCAAGTCACAACATGCCGTGGTCTGACATTGCTTATACAAAACTGAGTGAAGAAAGTATTGTCCATTTATTTCAAGCTACAAATCATGCATATGGAAGACTTTTCTCATCTCAAGGCAATAGAACCGGGCTCACATTCCCAAGATAAATCATTGGAACCTCATGTTGAATTGAAATGGATAAAGAATTTAACTCCAAATTTTGGCTTTCACGCAATGTTTCTTCCTCATATTCTCTTACCTGATCCAAAAAGTAAGTCCAGCAACATGAGAGGTTTCTGTAGTGTAGTGGTTGTCACGTTCGCTTAACACGCGAAAGGTCCCCAGCTCTAAACTGGGCAGAAGCATGTGTTTACTTCTTAAATTGGAGACGTCTGGAGATATGACAGTTTTGTAGTGTTGCTTTTGGAACAGAACTTATTTGCTGATCATGTCTCTAACGACAAGCAAACATGCTGTGAAAGGCCAGTTAGCTCAGATGGTTTAGAGCGTGGTGCTAATAACGCCAAGGTCATGGGTTCAATCCCCATACTGGCCAAAGGCATTCTCCACTGGTAGCTAGCACATGTGCAAATGCCAAACTTGTACCTTCATGCTGTCACCAGTGCATAATTGCTTTGAAAAGCTTGGAGTGGCACAGGGTCAACAGATTCCATGACAATATCCATTTCTCTGTCTATTCCACAAGCACTTTCCCCAAATTCTTTGACTCAAAGAGGAAATACAACATTTGGTTCCAAGGTGTAATCCTGTGGGTCTAATCTTTACTGGGCTAGAATTACAAGCATCAAACACATATGGTAGTATCACCATCTACCAATGCGTTCTTCATCTAATTGCTGGAGAATGATACAAATTTCTGGGGGACCTGAACACCTTCATTCAGCCTCTCAGACATCTTGTAAAACAACTTGTTAGTGTACAAGATCACACAGGTTTCGGAGCGTCCGCAATTGTTGTTTTACGCACATACCTTGGCCCTTCTTTTCTCTAAAGTCATCAACAAGGTGTGTTATTTTAAAGTATCAACCACTAAGGTTTCTGTAGTGTAGTGGTTATCACGTTCGCCTCACACGCGAAAGGTCCCCAGCTCGAAACTGGGCAGAAACATTCATCTGATGAAAAGAAATAAAGCAGAACCATTTGGAGACCAGACAATAAACACAGCGCTACAGCATTTCTTTGCTCATGATGTACCTTCCACTAATCAAGTCACAACATGCCGTGGTCTGACATTGCTTATACAAAACTGAGTGAAGAAAGTATTGTCCATTTATTTCAAGCTACAAATCATGCATATGGAAGACTTTTCTCATCTCAAGGCAATAGAACCGGGCTCACATTCCCAAGATAAATCATTGGAACCTCATGTTGAATTGAAATGGATAAAGAATTTAACTCCAAATTTTGGCTTTCACGCAATGTTTCTTCCTCATATTCTCTTACCTGATCCAAAAAGTAAGTCCAGCAACATGAGAGGTTTCTGTAGTGTAGTGGTTCTCACGTTCGCTTAACACGCGAAAGGTCCCCAGCTCTAAACTGGGCAGAAGCATGTGTTTACTTCTTAAATTGGAGACGTCTGGAGATATGACAGTTTTGTAGTGTTGCTTTTGGAACAGAACTTATTTGCTGATCATGTCTCTAACGACAAGCAAACATGCTGTGAAAGGCCAGTTAGCTCAGATGGTTTAGAGCGTGGTGCTAATAACGCCAAGGTCATGGGTTCAATCCCCATACTGGCCAAAGGCATTCTCCACTGGTAGCTAGCACATGTGCAAATGCCAAACTTGTACCTTCATGCTGTCACCAGTGCATAATTGCTTGGAGTGGCACAGGGTCAACAGATTCCATGACAATATCCATTTCTCTGTCTATTCCACAAGCACTTTCCCCAAATTCTTTGACTCAAAGAGGAAATACAACATTTGGTTCCAAGGTGTAATCCTGTGGGTCTAATCTTTACTGGGCTAGAATTACAAGCATCAAACACATATGGTAGTATCACCATCTACCAATGCGTTCTTCATCTAATTGCTGGAGAACAATACAAATTTCTGGGGGACCTGAACACCTTGATTCAGCCTCTCATACATCTTGTAAAACAACTTGTTAGTGTACAAGATCACACAGGTTTCAGAGCGTCCGCAAATGTTGTTTTACGCACATACCTTGGCCCTTCTTTTCTCTAAAGTCATCAACAAGGTGTGTTATTTTAAAGTATGAACCACTAAGGTTTCTGTAGTGTAGTGGTTATCACGTTCGCCTCACACGCGAAAGGTCCCCAGCTCGAAACTGGGCAGAAACATTCATCTGATGAAAAGAAATAAAGCAGAACCATTTGGAGACCAGACAATAAACACAGCGCTACAGCATTTCTTTGCTCATGATGTACCTTCCACTAATCAAGTCACAACATGCCGTGGTCTGACATTGCTTATACAAAACTGAGTGAAGAAAGTATTGTCCATTTATTTCAAGCTACAAATCATGCATATGGAAGACTTTTCTCATCTCAAGGCAATAGAACCGGGCTCACATTCCCAAGATAAATCATTGGAACCTCATGTTGAATTGAAATGGATAAAGAATTTAACTCCAAATTTTGGCTTTCACGCAATGTTTCTTCCTCATATTCTCTTACCTGATCCAAAAAGTAAGTCCAGCAACATGAGAGGTTTCTGTAGTGTAGTGGTTCTCACGTTCGCTTAACACGCGAAAGGTCCCCAGCTCTAAACTGGGCAGAAGCATGTGTTTACTTCTTAAATTGGAAACGTCTGGAGATATGACAGTTTTGTAGTGTTGCTTTTGGAACAGAACTTATTTGCTGATCATGTCTCTAACGACAAGCAAACATGCTGTGAAAGGCCAGTTAGCTCAGAGTGTTTAGAGCGTGGTGCTAATAACGCCAAGGTCATGGGTTCAATCCCCATACTGGCCAAAGGCATTCTCCACTGGTAGCTAGCACATGTGCAAATGCCAAACTTGTACCTTCATGCTGTCACCAGTGCATAATTGCTTGGAGTGGCACAGGGTCAACAGATTCCATGACAATATCCATTTCTCTGTCTATTCCACAAGCACTTTCCCCAAATTCTTTGACTCAAAGAGGAAATACAACATTTGGTTCCAAGGTGTAATCCTGTGGGTCTAATCTTTACTGGGCTAGAATTACAAGCATCAAACACATATGGTAGTATCACCATCTACCAATGCGTTCTTCATCTAATTGCTGGAGAATGATACAAATTTCTGGGGGACCTGAACACCTTCATTCAGCCTCTCAGACATCTTGTAAAACAACTTGTTAGTGTACAAGATCACACAGGTTTCGGAGCGTCCGCAATTGTTGTTTTACGCACATACCTTGGCCCTTCTTTTCTCTAAAGTCATCAACAAGGTGTGTTATTTTAAAGTATCAACCACTAAGGTTTCTGTAGTGTAGTGGTTCTCACGTTCGCTTAACACGCGAAAGGTCCCCAATTCTAAACTGGGCAGAAGCATGTGTTTACTTCTTAAATTGGAGACGTCTGGAGATATGACAGTTTTGTAGTGTTGCTTTTGGAACAGAACTTATTTGCTGATCATGTCTCTAACGACAAGCAAACATGCTGTGAAGGGCCAATTAGCTCAGATGGTTTAGAGCGTGGTGCTAATAACGCCAAGGTCATGGGTTCAATCCCCATACTGGCCAAAGGCATTCTCCACTGGTAGCTAGCACATGTGCAAATGCCAAACTTGTACCTTCATGCTGTCACCATTGCATAATTGCTTTGAAAAGCTTGGAGTGGCACAGGGTCAACAGATTCCATGACAATATCCATTTCTCTGTCTATTCCACAAGCACTTTCCCCAAATTCTTTGACTCAAAGAGGAAATACAACATTTGGTTCCAAGGTGTAATCCTGTGGGTCTAATCTTTACTGGGCTAGAATTACAAGCATCAAACACATATGGTAGTATCACCATCTACCAATGCGTTCTTCATCTAATTGCTGGAGAATGATACAAATTTCTGGGGGACCTGAACACCTTCATTCAGCCTCTCAGACATCTTGTAAAACAACTTGTTAGTGTACAAGATCACACAGGTTTCGGAGCGTCCGCAATTGTTGTTTTACGCACATACCTTGGCCCTTCTTTTCTCTAAAGTCATCAACAAGGTGTGTTATTTTAAAGTATCAACCACTAAGGTTTCTGTAGTGTAGTGGTTATCACGTTCGCCTCACACGCGAAAGGTCCCCAGCTCGAAACTGGGCAGAAACATTCATTTGATGAAAAGAAATAAAGCAGAACCATTTGGAGACCAGACAATAAACACAGCGCTACAGCATTTCTTTGCTCATGATGTACCTTCCACTAATCAAGTCACAACATGCCGTGGTCTGACATTGCTTATACAAAACTGAGTGAAGAAAGTATTGTCCATTTATTTCAAGCTACAAATCATGCATATGGAAGACTTTTCTCATCTCAAGGCAATAGAACCGGGCTCACATTCCCAAGATAAACCATTGGAACCTCATGTTGAATTGAAATGGATAAAGAATTTAACTCCAAATTTTGGCTTTCACGCAATGTTTCTTCCTCATATTCTCTTACCTGATCCAAAAAGTAAGTCCAGCAACATGAGAGGTTTCTGTAGTGTAGTGGTTCTCACGTTCGCTTAACACGCGAAAGGTCCCCAGCTCTAAACTGGGCAGAAGCATGTGTTTACTTCTTAAATTGGAGACGTCTGGACATATGACAGTTTTGTAGTGTTGCTTGTGGAACAGAACTTATTTGCTGATCATGTCTCTAACGACAAGCAAACATGCTGTGAAAGGCCAGTTAGCTCAGATGGTTTAGAGCGTGGTGCTAATAACGCCAAGGTCATGGGTTCAATCCCCATACTGGCCAAAGGCATTCTCCACTGGTAGCTAGCACATGTGCAAATGCCAAACTTGTACCTTCATGCTGTCACCAGTGCATAATTGCTTGGAGTGGCACAGGGTCAACAGATTCCATGACAATATCCATTTCTCTGTCTATTCCACAAGCACTTTCCCCAAATTCTTTGACTCAAAGAGGAAATACAACATTTGGTTCCAAGGTGTAATCCTGTGGGTCTAATCTTTACTGGGCTAGAATTACAAGCATCAAACACATATGGTAGTATCACCATCTACCAATGCGTTCTTCATCTAATTGCTGGAGAACAATACAAATTTCTGGGGGACCTGAACACCTTGATTCAGCCTCTCATACATCTTGTAAAACAACTTGTTAGTGTACAAGATCACACAGGTTTCAGAGCGTCCGCAAATGTTGTTTTACGCACATACCTTGGCCCTTCTTTTCTCTAAAGTCATCAACAAGGTGTGTTATTTTAAAGTATGAACCACTAAGGTTTCTGTAGTGTAGTGGTTATCACGTTCGCCTCACACGCGAAAGGTCCCCAGCTCGAAACTGGGCAGAAACATTCATCTGATGAAAAGAAATAAAGCAGAACCATTTGGAGACCAGACAATAAACACAGCGCTACAGCATTTCTTTGCTCATGATGTACCTTCCACTAATCAAGTCACAACATGCCGTGGTCTGACATTGCTTATACAAAACTGAGTGAAGAAAGTATTGTCCATTTATTTCAAGCTACAAATCATGCATATGGAAGACTTTTCTCATCTCAAGGCAATAGAACCGGGCTCACATTCCCAAGATAAATCATTGGAACCTCATGTTGAATTGAAATGGATAAAGAATTTAACTCCAAATTTTGGCTTTCACGCAATGTTTCTTCCTCATATTCTCTTACCTGATCCAAAAAGTAAGTCCAGCAACATGAGAGGTTTCTGTAGTGTAGTGGTTCTCACGTTCGCTTAACACGCGAAAGGTCCCCAGCTCTAAACTGGGCAGAAGCATGTGTTTACTTCTTAAATTGGAAACGTCTGGAGATATGACAGTTTTGTAGTGTTGCTTTTGGAACAGAACTTATTTGCTGATCATGTCTCTAACGACAAGCAAACATGCTGTGAAAGGCCAGTTAGCTCAGAGTGTTTAGAGCGTGGTGCTAATAACGCCAAGGTCATGGGTTCAATCCCCATACTGGCCAAAGGCATTCTCCACTGGTAGCTAGCACATGTGCAAATGCCAAACTTGTACCTTCATGCTGTCACCAGTGCATAATTGCTTGGAGTGGCACAGGGTCAACAGATTCCATGACAATATCCATTTCTCTGTCTATTCCACAAGCACTTTCCCCAAATTCTTTGACTCAAAGAGGAAATACAACATTTGGTTCCAAGGTGTAATCCTGTGGGTCTAATCTTTACTGGGCTAGAATTACAAGCATCAAACACATATGGTAGTATCACCATCTACCAATGCGTTCTTCATCTAATTGCTGGAGAATGATACAAATTTCTGGGGGACCTGAAACCTTCATTCAGCCTCTCAGACATCTTGTAAAACAACTTGTTAGTGTACAAGATCACACAGGTTTCGGAGCGTCCGCAATTGTTGTTATACGCACATACCTTGGCCCTTCTTTTCTCTAAAGTCATCAACAAGGTGTGTTATTTTAAAGTATCAACCACTAAGGTTTCTGTAGTGTAGTGGTTCTCACGTTCGCTTAACACGCGAAAGGTCCCCAATTCTAAACTGGGCAGAAGCATGTGTTTACTTCTTAAATTGGAGACGTCTGGAGATATGACAGTTTTGTAGTGTTGCTTTTGGAACAGAACTTATTTGCTGATCATGTCTCTAACGACAAGCAAACATGCTGTGAAGGGCCAATTAGCTCAGATGGTTTAGAGCGTGGTGCTAATAACGCCAAGGTCGTGGGTTCAATCCCCATACTGGCCAAAGGCATTCTCCACTGGTAGCTAGCACATGTGCAAATGCCAAACTTGTACCTTCATGCTGTCACCATTGCATAATTGCTTTGAAAAGCTTGGAGTGGCACAGGGTCAACAGATTCCATGACAATATCCATTTCTCTGTCTATTCCACAAGCACTTTCCCCAAATTCTTTGACTCAAAGAGGAAATACAACATTTGGTTCCAAGGTGTAATCCTGTGGGTCTAATCTTTACTGGGCTAGAATTACAAGCATCAAACACATATGGTAGTATCACCATCTACCAATGCGTTCTTCATCTAATTGCTGGAGAATGATACAAATTTCTGGGGGACCTGAACACCTTCATTCAGCCTCTCAGACATCTTGTAAAACAACTTGTTAGTGTACAAGATCACACAGGTTTCGGAGCGTCCGCAATTGTTGTTTTACGCACATACCTTGGCCCTTCTTTTCTCTAAAGTCATCAACAAGGTGTGTTATTTTAAAGTATCAACCACTAAGGTTTCTGTAGTGTAGTGGTTATCACGTTCGCCTCACACGCGAAAGGTCCCCAGCTCGAAACTGGGCAGAAACATTCATTTGATGAAAAGAAATAAAGCAGAACCATTTGGAGACCAGACAATAAACACAGCGCTACAGCATTTCTTTGCTCATGATGTACCTTCCACTAATCAAGTCACAACATGCCGTGGTCTGACATTGCTTATACAAAACTGAGTGAAGAAAGTATTGTCCATTTATTTCAAGCTACAAATCATGCATATGGAAGACTTTTCTCATCTCAAGGCAATAGAACCGGGCTCACATTCCCAAGATAAATCATTGGAACCTCATGTTGAATTGAAATGGATAAAGAATTTAACTCCAAATTTTGGCTTTCACGCAATGTTTCTTCCTCATATTCTCTTACCTGATCCAAAAAGTAAGTCCAGCAACATGAGAGGTTTCTGTAGTGTAGTGGTTCTCACGTTCGCTTAACACGCGAAAGGTCCCCAGCTCTAAACTGGGCAGAAGCATGTGTTTACTTCTTAAATTGGAGACGTCTGGAGATATGACAGTTTTGTAGTGTTGCTTTTGGAACAGAACTTATTTGCTGATCATGTCTCTAACGACAAGCAAACATGCTGTGAAAGGCCAGTTAGCTCAGATGGTTTAGAGCATGGTGCTAATAACGCCAAGGTCATGGGTTCAATCCCCATACTGGCCAAAGGCATTCTCCACTGGTAGCTAGCACATGTGCAAATGCCAAACTTGTACCTTCATGCTGTCACCAGTGCATAATTGCTTGGAGTGGCACAGGGTCAACAGATTCCATGACAATATCCATTTCTCTGTCTATTCCACAAGCACTTTCCCCAAATTCTTTGACTCAAAGAGGAAATACAACATTTGGTTCCAAGGTGTAATCCTGTGGGTCTAATCTTTACTGGGCTAGAATTACAAGCATCAAACACATATGGTAGTATCACCATCTACCAATGCGTTCTTCATCTAATTGCTGGAGAATGATACAAATTTCTGGGGGACCTGAACACCTTCATTCAGCCTCTCAGACATCTTGTAAAACAACTTGTTAGTGTACAAGATCACACAGGTTTCGGAGCGTCCGCAATTGTTGTTTTACGCACATACCTTGGCCCTTCTTTTCTCTAAAGTCATCAACAAGGTGTGTTATTTTAAAGTATCAACCACTAAGGTTTCTGTAGTGTAGTGGTTATCACGTTCGCCTCACACACGAAAGGTCCCCAGCTCGAAACTGGGCAGAAACATTCATTTGATGAAAAGAAATAAAGCAGAACCATTTGGAGACCAGACAATAAACACAGCGCTACAGCATTTCTTTGCTCATGATGTACCTTCCACTAATCAAGTCACAACATGCCGTGGTCTGACATTGCTTATACAAAACTGAGTGAAGAAAGTATTGTCCATTTATTTCAAGCTACAAATCATGCATATGGAAGACTTTTCTCATCTCAAGGCAATAGAACCGGGCTCACATTCCCAAGATAAATCATTGGAACCTCATGTTGAATTGAAATGGATAAAGAATTTAACTCCAAATTTTGGCTTTCACGCAATGTTTCTTCCTCATATTCTCTTACCTGATCCAAAAAGTAAGTCCAGCAACATGAGAGGTTTCTGTAGTGTAGTGGTTCTCACGTTCGCTTAACACGCGAAAGGTCCCCAGCTCTAAACTGGGCAGAAGCATGTGTTTACTTCTTAAATTGGAGACGTCTGGAGATATGACAGTTTTGTAGGGTTGCTTTTGGAACAGAACTTATTTGCTGATCATGTCTCTAACGACAAGCAAACATGCTGTGAAAGGCCAGTTAGCTCAGATGGTTTAGAGCGTGGTGCTAATAACGCCAAGGTCATGGGTTCAATCCCCATACTGGCCAAAGGCATTCTCCACTGGTAGCTAGCACATGTGCAAATGCCAAACTTGTACCTTCATGCTGTCACCAGTGCATAATTGCTTGGAGTGGCACAGGGTCAACAGATTCCATGACAATATCCATTTCTCTGTCTATTCCACAAGCACTTTCCCCAAATTCTTTGACTCAAAGAGGAAATACAACATTTGGTTCCAAGGTGTAATCCTGTGGGTCTAATCTTTACTGGGCTAGAATTACAAGCATCAAACACATATGGTAGTATCACCATCTACCAATGCGTTCTTCATCTAATTGCTGGAGAATGATACAAATTTCTGGGGGACCTGAACACCTTCATTCAGCCTCTCAGACATCTTGTAAAACAACTTGTTAGTGTACAAGATCACACAGGTTTCGGAGCGTCCGCAATTGTTGTTTTACGCACATACCTTGGCCCTTCTTTTCTCTAAAGTCATCAACAAGGTGTGTTATTTTAAAGTATCAACCACTAAGGTTTCTGTAGTGTAGTGGTTATCACGTTCGCCTCACACGCGAAAGGTCCCCAGCTCGAAACTGGGCAGAAACATTCATTTGATGAAAAGAAATAAAGCAGAACCATTTGGAGACCAGACAATAAACACAGCGCTACAGCATTTCTTTGCTCATGATGTACCTTCCACTAATCAAGTCACAACATGCCGTGGTCTGACATTGCTTATACAAAACTGAGTGAAGAAAGTATTGTCCATTTATTTCAAGCTACAAATCATGCATATGGAAGACTTTTCTCATCTCAAGGCAATAGAACCGGGCTCACATTCCCAAGATAAATCATTGGAACCTCATGTTGAATTGAAATGGATAAAGAATTTAACTCCAAATTTTGGCTTTCACGCAATGTTTCTTCCTCATATTCTCTTACCTGATCCAAAAAGTAAGTCCAGCAACATGAGAGGTTTCTGTAGTGTAGTGGTTCTCACGTTCGCTTAACACGCGAAAGGTCCCCAGCTCTAAACTGGGCAGAAGCATGTGTTTACTTCTTAAATTGGAGACGTCTGGAGATATGACAGTTTTGTAGTGTTGCTTTTGGAACAGAACTAATTTGCTGATCATGTCTCTAACGACAAGCAAACATGCTGTGAAAGGCCATTTAGCTCAGATGGTTTAGAGCGTGGTGCTAATAACGCCAAGGTCATGGGTTCAATCCCCATACTGGCCAAAGGCATTCTCCACTGATAGCTAGCACTTGTGCAAATGCCAAACTTGTACCTTCATGCTGTCACCAGTGCATAATTGCTTTGAAAAGCTTGGAGTGGCACAGGGTCAACAGATTCCATGACAATATCCATTTCTCTGTCTATTCCACAAGCACTTTCCCCAAATTCTTTGACTCAAAGAGGAAATACAACATTTGGTTCCAAGGTGTAATCCTGTGGGTCTAATCTTTACTGGGCTAGAATTACAAGCATCAAACACATATGGTAGTATCACCATCTACCAATGCGTTCTTCATCTAATTGCTGGAGAATGATACAAATTTCTGGGGGACCTGAACACCTTCATTCAGCCTCTCAGACATCTTGTAAAACAACTTGTTAGTGTACAAGATCACACAGGTTTCAGAGCGTCCGCAAATGTTGTTTTACGCACACACCTTGGCCCTTCTTTTCTCTAAAGTCATCAACAAGGTGTTTTATTTTAAAGTATCAACCACTAAGGTTTCTGTAGTGTAGTGGTTATCACGTTCGCCTCACACGCGAAAGGTCCCCAGCTCGAAACTGGGCAGAAACATTCATCTGATGAAAAGAAATAAAGCAGAACCATTTGGAGACCAGACAATAAACACAGCACTACAGCATTTCTTTGCTCATGATGTACCTTCCACTAATCAAGTCACAACATGCCGTGGTCTGACATTGCTTATACAAAACTGAGTGAAGAAAGTATTGTCCATTTATTTCAAGCTACAAATCATGCATATGGAAGACTTTTCTCATCTCAAGGCAATAGAACCGGGCTCACATTCCCAAGATAAATCATTGGAACCTCATGTTGAATTGAAATGGATAAAGAATTTAACTCCAAATTTTGGCTTTCACGCAATGTTTCTTCCTCATATTCTCTTACCTGATCCAAAAAGTAAGTCCAGCAACATGAGAGGTTTCTGTAGTGTAGTGGTTCTCACGTTCGCTTAACACGCGAAAGGTCCCCAGCTCTAAACTGGGCAGAAGCATGTGTTTACTTCTTAAATTGGAGACGTCTGGAGATATGACAGTTTTGTAGTGTTGCTTTTGGAACAGAACTTATTTGCTGATCATGTCTCTAACGACAAGCAAACATGCTGTGAAAGGCCAGTTAGCTCAGATGGTTTAGAGCGTGGTGCTAATAACGCCAAGGTCATGGGTTCAATCCCCATACTGGCCAAAGGCATTCTCCACTGGTAGCTAGCACATGTGCAAATGCCAAACTTGTACCTTCATGCTGTCACCAGTGCATAATTGCTTGGAGTGGCACAGGGTCAACAGATTCCATGACAATATCCATTTCTCTGTCTATTCCACAAGCACTTTCCCCAAATTCTTTGACTCAAAGAGGAAATACAACATTTGGTTCCAAGGTGTAATCCTGTGGGTCTAATCTTTACTGGGCTAGAATTACAAGCATCAAACACATATGGTAGTATCACCATCTACCAATGCGTTCTTCATCTAATTGCTGGAGAATGATACAAATTTCTGGGGGACCTGAACACCTTCATTCAGCCTCTCAGACATCTTGTAAAACAACTTGTTAGTGTACAAGATCACACAGGTTTCGGAGCGTCCGCAATTGTTGTTTTACGCACATACCTTGGCCCTTCTTTTCTCTAAAGTCATCAACAAGGTGTGTTATTTTAAAGTATCAACCACTAAGGTTTCTGTAGTGTAGTGGTTATCACGTTCGCCTCACACGCGAAAGGTCCCCAGCTCGAAACTGGCCAGAAACATTCATTTGATGAAAAGAAATAAAGCAGAACCATTTGGAGACCAGACAATAAACACAGCGCTACAGCATTTCTTTGCTCATGATGTACCTTCCACTAATCAAGTCACAACATGCCGTGGTCTGACATTGCTTATACAAAACTGAGTGAAGAAAGTATTGTCCATTTATTTCAAGCTACAAATCATGCATATGGAAGACTTTTCTCATCTCAAGGCAATAGAACCGGGCTCACATTCCCAAGATAAATCATTGGAACCTCATGTTGAATTGAAATGGATAAAGAATTTAACTCCAAATTTTGGCTTTCACGCAATGTTTCTTCCTCATATTCTCTTACCTGATCCAAAAAGTAAGTCCAGCAACATGAGAGGTTTCTGTAGTGTAGTGGTTCTCACGTTTGCTTAACACGCGAAAGGTCCCCAGCTCTAAACTGGGCAGAAGCATGTGTTTACTTCTTAAATTGGAGACGTCTGGAGATATGACAGTTTTGTAGTGTTGCTTTTGGAACAGAACTTATTTGCTGATCATGTCTCTAATGACAAGCAAACATGCTGTGAAAGGCCAGTTAGCTCAGATGGTTTAGAGCGTGGTGCTAATAACGCCAAGGTCATGGGTTCAATCCCCATACTGGCCAAAGGCATTCTCCACTGGTAGCTAGCACATGTGCAAATGCCAAACTTGTACCTTCATGCTGTCACCAGTGCATAATTGCTTGGAGTGGCACAGGGTCAACAGATTCCATGACAATATCCATTTCTCTGTCTATTCCACAAGCACTTTCCCCAAATTCTTTGACTCAAAGAGGAAATACAACATTTGGTTCCAAGGTGTAATCCTGTGGGTCTAATCTTTACTGGGCTAGAATTACAAGCATCAAACACATATGGTAGTATCACCATCTACCAATGCGTTCTTCATCTAATTGCTGGAGAACAATACAAATTTCTGGGGGACCTGAACACCTTGATTCAGCCTCTCATACATCTTGTAAAACAACTTGTTAGTGTACAAGATCACACAGGTTTCAGAGCGTCCGCAAATGTTGTTTTACGCACATACCTTGGCCCTTCTTTTCTCTAAAGTCATCAACAAGGTGTGTTATTTTAAAGTATGAACCACTAAGGTTTCTGTAGTGTAGTGGTTATCACGTTCGCCTCACACGCGAAAGGTCCCCAGCTCGAAACTGGGCAGAAACATTCATCTGATGAAAAGAAATAAAGCAGAACCATTTGGAGACCAGACAATAAACACAGCGCTACAGCATTTCTTTGCTCATGATGTACCTTCCACTAATCAAGTCACAACATGCCGTGGTCTGACATTGCTTATACAAAACTGAGTGAAGAAAGTATTGTCCATTTATTTCAAGCTACAAATCATGCATATGGAAGACTTTTCTCATCTCAAGGCAATAGAACCGGGCTCACATTCCCAAGATAAATCATTGGAACCTCATGTTGAATTGAAATGGATAAAGAATTTAACTCCAAATTTTGGCTTTCACGCAATGTTTCTTCCTCATATTCTCTTACCTGATCCAAAAAGTAAGTCCAGCAACATGAAAGGTTTCTGTAGTGTAGTGGTTCTCACGTTCGCTTAACACGCGAAAGGTCCCCAGCTCTAAACTGGGCAGAAGCATGTGTTTACTTCTTAAATCGGAGACGTCTGGAGATATGACAGTTTTGTAGTGTTGCTTTTGGAACAGAACTTATTTGCTGATCATGTCTCTAACGACAAGCAAACATGCTGTGAAACCAGTTAGCTCAGATGGTTTAGAGCGTGGTGCTAATAACGCCAAGGTCATGGGTTCAATCCCCATACTGGCCAAAGGCATTCTCCACTGGTAGCTAGCACATGTGCAAATGCCAAACTTGTACCTTCATGCTGTCACCAGTGCATAATTGCTTTGAAAAGCTTGGAGTGGCACAGGGTCAACAGATTCCATGACAATATCCATTTCTCTGTCTATTCCACAAGCACTTTCCCCAAATTCTTTGACTCAAAGAGGAAATACAACATTTGGTTCCAAGGTGTAATCCTGTGGGTCTAATCTTTACTGGGCTAGAATTACAAGCATCAAACACATATGGTAGTATCACCATCTACCAATGCGTTCTTCATCTAATTGCTGGAGAATGATACAAATTTCTGGGGGACCTGAAACCTTCATTCAGCCTCTCAGACATCTTGTAAAACAACTTGTTAGTGTACAAGATCACACAGGTTTCGGAGCGTCCGCAATTGTTGTTTTACGCACATACCTTGGCCCTTCTTTTCTCTAAAGTCATCAACAAGGTGTGTTATTTTAAAGTATCAACCACTAAGGTTTCTGTAGTGTAGTGGTTATCACGTTCGCCTCACACGCGAAAGGTCCCCAGCTCGAAACTGGGCAGAAACATTCATTTGATGAAAAGAAATAAAGCAGAACCATTTGGAGACCAGACAATAAACACAGCGCTACAGCATTTCTTTGCTCATGATGTACCTTCCACTAATCAAGTCACAACATGCCGTGGTCTGACATTGCTTATACAAAACTGAGTGAAGAAAGTATTGTCCATTTATTTCAAGCTACAAATCATGCATATGGAAGACTTTTCTCATCTCAAGGCAATAGAACCGGGCTCACATTCCCAAGATAAATCATTGGAACCTCATGTTGAATTGAAATGGATAAAGAATTTAACTCCAAATTTTGGCTTTCACGCAATGTTTCTTCCTCATATTCTCTTACCTGATCCAAAAAGTAAGTCCAGCAACATGAGAGGTTTCTGTAGTGTAGTGGTTCTCACGTTCGCTTAACACGCGAAAGGTCCCCAGCTCTAAACTGGGCAGAAGCATGTGTTTACTTCTTAAATTGGAGACGTCTGGAGATATGACAGTTTTGTAGTGTTGCTTTTGGAACAGAACTTATTTGCTGATCATGTCTCTAACGACAAGCAAACATGCTGTGAAAGGCCAGTTAGCTCAGATGGTTTAGAGCGTGGTGCTAATAACGCCAAGGTCATGGGTTCAATCCCCATACTGGCCAAAGGCATTCTCCACTGGTAGCTAGCACATGTGCAAATGCCAAACTTGTACCTTCATGCTGTCACCAGTGCATAATTGCTTGGAGTGGCACAGGGTCAACAGATTCCATGACAATATCCATTTCTCTGTCTATTCCACAAGCACTTTCCCCAAATTCTTTGACTCAAAGAGGAAATACAACATTTGGTTCCAAGGTGTAATCCTGTGGGTCTAATCTTTACTGGGCTAGAATTACAAGCATCAAACACATATGGTAGTATCACCATCTACCAATGCGTTCTTCATCTAATTGCTGGAGAATGATACAAATTTCTGGGGGACCTGAACACCTTCATTCAGCCTCTCAGACATCTTGTAAAACAACTTGTTAGTGTACAAGATCACACAGGTTTCAGAGCGTCCGCAAATGTTGTTTTACGCACACACCTTGGCCCTTCTTTTCTCTAAAGTCATCAACAAGGTGTGTTATTTTAAAGTATCAACCACTAAGGTTTCTGTAGTGTAGTGGTTATCACGTTCGCCTCACACGCGAAAGGTCCCCAGCTCGAAACTGGGCAGAAACATTCATCTGATGAAAAGAAATAAAGCAGAACCATTTGGAGACCAGACAATAAACACAGCGCTACAGCATTTCTTTGCTCATGATGTACCTTCCACTAATCAAGTCACAACATGCCGTGGTCTGACATTGCTTATACAAAACTGAGTGAAGAAAGTATTGTCCATTTATTTCAAGCTACAAATCATGCATATGGAAGACTTTTCTCATCTCAAGGCAATAGAACCGGGCTCACATTCCCAAGATAAATCATTGGAACCTCATGTTGAATTGAAATGGATAAAGAATTTAACTCCAAATTTTGGCTTTCACGCAATGTTTCTTCCTCATATTCTCTTACCTGATCCAAAAAGTAAGTCCAGCAACATGAGAGGTTTCTGTAGTGTAGTGGTTCTCACGTTCGCTTAACACGCGAAAGGTCCCCAGCTCTAAACTGGGCAGAAGCATGTGTTTACTTCTTAAATTGGAGACGTCTGGAGATATGACAGTTTTGTAGTGTTGCTTTTGGAACAGAACTTATTTGCTGATCATGTCTCTAACGACAAGCAAACATGCTGTGAAAGGCCAGTTAGCTCAGATGGTTTAGAGCGTGGTGCTAATAACGCCAAGGTCATGGGTTCAATCCCCATACTGGCCAAAGGCATTCTCCACTGGTAGCTAGCACATGTGCAAATGCCAAACTTGTACCTTCATGCTGTCACCAGTGCATAATTGCTTGGAGTGGCACAGGGTCAACAGATTCCATGACAATATCCATTTCTCTGTCTATTCCACAAGCACTTTCCCCAAATTCTTTGACTCAAAGAGGAAATACAACATTTGGTTCCAAGGTGTAATCCTGTGGGTCTAATCTTTACTGGGCTAGAATTACAAGCATCAAACACATATGGTAGTATCACCATCTACCAATGCGTTCTTCATCTAATTGCTGGAGAATGATACAAATTTCTGGGGGACCTGAAACCTTCATTCAGCCTCTCAGACATCTTGTAAAACAACTTGTTAGTGTACAAGATCACACAGGTTTCGGAGCGTCCGCAATTGTTGTTTTACGCACATACCTTGGCCCTTCTTTTCTCTAAAGTCATCAACAAGGTGTGTTATTTTAAAGTATCAACCACTAAGGTTTCTGTAGTGTAGTGGTTATCACGTTCGCCTCACACGCGAAAGGTCCCCAGCTCGAAACTGGGCAGAAACATTCATTTGATGAAAAGAAATAAAGCAGAACCATTTGGAGACCAGACAATAAACACAGCGCTACAGCATTTCTTTGCTCATGATGTACCTTCCACTAATCAAGTCACAACATGCCGTGGTCTGACATTGCTTATACAAAACTGAGTGAAGAAAGTATTGTCCATTTATTTCAAGCTACAAATCATGCATATGGAAGACTTTTCTCATCTCAAGGCAATAGAACCGGGCTCACATTCCCAAGATAAATCATTGGAACCTCATGTTGAATTGAAATGGATAAAGAATTTAACTCCAAATTTTGGCTTTCACGCAATGTTTCTTCCTCATATTCTCTTACCTGATCCAAAAAGTAAGTCCAGCAACATGAGAGGTTTCTGTAGTGTAGTGGTTCTCACGTTCGCTTAACACGCGAAAGGTCCCCAGCTCTAAACTGGGCAGAAGCATGTGTTTACTTCTTAAATTGGAGACGTCTGGAGATATGACAGTTTTGTAGTGTTGCTTTTGGAACAGAACTTATTTGCTGATCATGTCTCTAACGACAAGCAAACATGCTGTGAAAGGCCAGTTAGCTCAGATGGTTTAGAGCGTGGTGCTAATAACGCCAAGGTCATGGGTTCAATCCCCATACTGGCCAAAGGCATTCTCCACTGGTAGCTAGCACATGTGCAAATGCCAAACTTGTACCTTCATGCTGTCACCAGTGCATAATTGCTTGGAGTGGCACAGGGTCAACAGATTCCATGACAATATCCATTTCTCTGTCTATTCCACAAGCACTTTCCCCAAATTCTTTGACTCAAAGAGGAAATACAACATTTGGTTCCAAGGTGTAATCCTGTGGGTCTAATCTTTACTGGGCTAGAATTACAAGCATCAAACACATATGGTAGTATCACCATCTACCAATGCGTTCTTCATCTAATTGCTGGAGAATGATACAAATTTCTGGGGGACCTGAACACCTTCATTCAGCCTCTCAGACATCTTGTAAAACAACTTGTTAGTGTACAAGATCACACAGGTTTCAGAGCGTCCGCAAATGTTGTTTTACGCACACACCTTGGCCCTTCTTTTCTCTAAAGTCATCAACAAGGTGTGTTATTTTAAAGTATCAACCACTAAGGTTTCTGTAGTGTAGTGGTTATCACGTTCGCCTCACACGCGAAAGGTCCCCAGCTCGAAACTGGGCAGAAACATTCATCTGATGAAAAGAAATAAAGCAGAACCATTTGGAGACCAGACAATAAACACAGCGCTACAGCATTTCTTTGCTCATGATGTACCTTCCACTAATCAAGTCACAACATGCCGTGGTCTGACATTGCTTATACAAAACTGAGTGAAGAAAGTATTGTCCATTTATTTCAAGCTACAAATCATGCATATGGAAGACTTTTCTCATCTCAAGGCAATAGAACCGGGCTCACATTCCCAAGATAAATCATTGGAACCTCATGTTGAATTGAAATGGATAAAGAATTTAACTCCAAATTTTGGCTTTCACGCAATGTTTCTTCCTCATATTCTCTTACCTGATCCAAAAAGTAAGTCCAGCAACATGAGAGGTTTCTGTAGTGTAGTGGTTCTCACGTTCGCTTAACACGCGAAAGGTCCCCAGCTCTAAACTGGGCAGAAGCATGTGTTTACTTCTTAAATTGGAGACGTCTGGAGATATGACAGTTTTGTAGTGTTGCTTTTGGAACAGAACTTATTTGCTGATCATGTCTCTAACGACAAGCAAACATGCTGTGAAAGGCCAGTTAGCTCAGATGGTTTAGAGCGTGGTGCTAATAACGCCAAGGTCATGGGTTCAATCCCCATACTGGCCAAAGGCATTCTCCACTGGTAGCTAGCACATGTGCAAATGCCAAACTTGTACCTTCATGCTGTCACCAGTGCATAATTGCTTGGAGTGGCACAGGGTCAACAGATTCCATGACAATATCCATTTCTCTGTCTATTCCACAAGCACTTTCCCCAAATTCTTTGACTCAAAGAGGAAATACAACATTTGGTTCCAAGGTGTAATCCTGTGGGTCTAATCTTTACTGGGCTAGAATTACAAGCATCAAACACATATGGTAGTATCACCATCTACCAATGCGTTCTTCATCTAATTGCTGGAGAATGATACAAATTTCTGGGGGACCTGAACACCTTCATTCAGCCTCTCAGACATCTTGTAAAACAACTTGTTAGTGTACAAGATCACACAGGTTTCGGAGCGTCCGCAATTGTTGTTTTACGCACATACCTTGGCCCTTCTTTTCTCTAAAGTCATCAACAAGGTGTGTTATTTTAAAGTATCAACCACTAAGGTTTCTGTAGTGTAGTGGTTATCACGTTCGCCTCCCGCGCGAAGGCCAGCCGTATATACCTGTAACACGGAACAGCCAATCAAATTTCAGCTACTGCAGCATAGTCAGCCAATCAAACTGTGGCTTGTGTAGCGCTGTCCAAGCTGATGAAATCCTTTGGTCCCGAGTTCGAACCCCGGTTAGAGTGATGTCAGTCAGAAGTTGTGGTATAATAAATGTTTTTGTTAAACTGAATATGACATTTCATAATTATTGTTTTCTACTTCTGTCTCTCCTTGTTCCAAATAACAGTCATGATCTGTTGCTCATTTCAATTTCAACCATGTTTTATTAAGAAATCAACATGAAAATAAATAAAACACAGTATGTAACACAAAATGTACCAAAATGTTCAACCATGGATTTACAATTGAAGGGCAGAAGGGTTTAAACAGGCAAAACTTTAATACAAGTATTTTAAAGGTGTAAAATGAATTGAGGAAGTAGTAAATATGTTTGCTTTTTCTATCAAAACTAAACACTAATAATAAATATGTAAGAAAATTGTATTCACAAAATAGATTTCACAAACTAAATTACAAATATTTTCACATTGATAGATAACATCACGAGTTCTATCATAATCAGTGTGTTATCAGAAGAGAACTTAATACAGGCAAACATATAGACAGGTTTAGCAGAGATTTTGACGTTTTACACTTATTTCTCATCCAATATGACAAGCTGAGGTAAAATGAGACAAAAGTGGTCAAAACAGCAACATCTTTTGATAACAAATAGAACAGACATAAAAGCTATCTCTTTCCCTCTTCTGCTTGCCGGCCAGCAGCCCACCTCATCTTTTCAGCCTCATAAAAAGGAGACTGAGAGAACTCCTCCCAGGTCATTTCTTGAGTCATCCCATTTGCCCGGTGGAGGGACAAGACTCTGGCAGGACAGTAAACATACTTCCCCACAACACCAGGGAACCCGGTGTGTATGTGTGGACTCTCTGGACCTTGTTTCAGTGGTTTGTGGCAGAACCTGCACAGACGCCCACTGGGATGCTGCTCCCTTGCCTTTCTTTTCTGTCGGTCCTCCAAAACCTTTCTGCATTGTGCAGACCTCTGCTTTGCAGCCTTTAACTCTCTCTCAAAAAATGGCGTGGCAGCAAAGTCTGCAAATGGCATCCTGGGGTTTGTAAGGCCTTCTGCTGCATACATCTGGTGTACTTTTTTGGAGCAGTAGAAGTATCTCACATCCCCAGACTGATAAAAGAAATGAACAGAAGATCCATCACCAAGGTAACGAGACTTTGGCTGCCCACAAGCAAGACAGTTCCTTGTCATTTTTTTTTCAGGTTTCTGCTGTTGTTGCTGCAGACCTACAATCTCCTTCACCATTTTTTCAACGTCAGTCTTCGTTAAAGGAGCTTCATCTGGTTTAGAGCTGGGGGGGTTCACTGGAGCAGGAGGGAGAGTCACAACTGGCACAGTGACAGTTTCACTGCCTTCAGTGAGTTTATGCCACAGCTGCTGGGTTTCCAAAAGTTTTTCGGGACTAGTGTTCATAGACGAACTTCTGTTAATCATCTTCGCCATGTGCTTCACGTAGCGGGAGATGTGCTGTTTAGTGGTGGGGTGGAGGAGGCTGTTGGGATTCCTGGAGGCAGTTTGAACAAGGGCGGCATACTCTGCGTCTACCTTGCTCAGAAAGTCCTTTTGTCCATGGTGCTTTGCCAGAAGGACATCAATGGCATCTCTCATTGGATTAGTCCAACGAGAATGGTCCAGGACAAAAAGCAGACCCCCTGCTTTGATAGGACCAGTGCGAGCTGCGCGTGGAGAGGCAGCAAAAGGCAGTGGTGGTGGTGTCGTTGAGACATCTGATGGAGAGGAAAAAAGAGAAAAGTTAACCCCTTCTCACTTCTCTTTCCTTGAATGCAATGCACAAATAAATTAAAAAAGGCTGAAAATTTGAACTAAATTACCTTTCACTTCAGGGGCTTGGGTCATTGCTAGTGATTCATCAGCAACCACACCTAAGACATTATCCTGAAACATTGGACCATTCAGTTAGTTTAAACTTGTTATGTAGCTGCAGTTTTATTGTAATAGAGTGAGGATGTTTGTTACAACAAACTTACATGAGCAGAGTGTTCTTCTCCATGTTCTTCAGGCAGGTCGATGACTGTTTCATTGGAAGGAGGTGGTTCTGGAGACAAACGCTCTTCTTCCTCAACAACCGGGTCTCTCTGAGACTTGTGTTTGTCCCAGTGAAGAGGAACCGGACGGCAGCCAGGCTCCACATACTGCAGTCCAAACCTTTCCCCAGTGTCGGCCTGTGACAAGACTAAGGCAGGGTACTTAGCTTGTCCTGTCACTTCCTTTGACAGCTTGTTCAGCTGTACAATCAGAGCTGGATTAAAAACTGAAGGAAGCTTCAGACCAGGTTGCTTCAGGCTCACAAGGCGCTGGAAGTTCCACCGAGCTACTCCAGTCATGCCTTGGGCCTGGAAAAGTTCTGTCGAGACCTGATTTCCTGTCACCCATTTGGACTGGTGGAAATGAAATCCCTCCTGCTGGGATGTTCCTCGCACCGGGATCCAGATCGGTACCGCTGCCGCTTCCCCCTTGATGTGGTTCAGCTGTAACGTGCCACCGTGTCTGTAGAGGATCCCGTCTCCCACCTCCGGGTCGCTCAGACAGCCCCTGAGGATGTGAACGCGCTGAATCCTCCACACTTTCAGCATTGTTGCCTTAAACAGCGGTATGCCATCTGGATCCGATTCCAAAAAGAACCTCTTCAGAACACTCTCCACCCGCACCAGCAGCTCTCTGGGTTCTGGGATCTTGGTGCGGCAGTGCTCCCTGATGTGCTGCTTTGTGGGGTTAGCTGGCTGGATCCCACAGAAGGTGTAGGCCTCCTTCAGCCTCTGAAGATCAGTTTGGTCCACCACACAAAAAGCTGCCGAAAGGAACTTGCAGAAGGAGCTGTGAAGTGGATGATGCTCTGAGATGCACTCCCTGGTGAACCGCCGCATGCAGTGAAACAAGTCCAGCTTGATGCTTATTTCTCTGTTGTATTTGGTACGGGATGCACATCTATTGGTGAAGTCTCCAGATGTTGCTTCACCCACTATAGCCTCTGTGGTCTTCCAGGAATCCCAGAGAAGATGCTCCTGAGGCTGGGAGTTTGGGATCCTGAATGGAGAGCAGCAATCCCTGTCCATGCACACAGGTAAAGCACCTTTTAATTGTTTATTGTGCAAATAAAGGGATTGTTTTTAAAACAATATTTACATATGTTTTTCACGTTTTTACTGTTGAAACCATTAAATTAGAAGTAAAATGAACAAAGTTTTGTCTCACCTGTCAACCCACTGGTACTTTGCTTTTGGCAGCGCTGCAGAAATGTAACGCCGGGACAGCCCGTCGTACATTGGCTCCAGAGACTTGTCGCTTTCTGACTGCAGCATCACCCAGGACAAAATCATCCAGTTTTCATTCATAACTGCATAAGATGACATTGTGCCTGATGCCAGGACAACCTTCCGTGCCACCTTTCGGGTGTGGTCAGCCCTCAAGACCTCACCAAAAGTGCCTTGAAGGAGCAGATTGAGCGTGCCCTCCTCCCTATGGTACTCTTGTATGAGGCAGTCCACCAGGTAGTGTGAAGTCACTGTTACCCCACACCAGCCATCTATGTCTGTATACCCACCAAAAGGATCTGGTGTAGATATTTTCCTCATTGCCCCCGTGATTGTCTGCTGGCCATATAGTCCGCTCTCTCCATCCAGAACATTCTTCACTGTTCCCAGATAAGCCAAGTGTGCACGCTCGTATCTTAGGTGAAGAGCTTCATTTAGCTGATTGGCCATATCACCTGGAGACTTTGCTGTACGCCGCAGCTCATCCATCACAGTCTTGCATACTGCCTTTTTGTGGGTCAGGAAGGCTGGAAAAATCTCCTGAAAACGACGAGGCAGCATGTCCATCCATGAAGGTTTGTCTGCAAACCAGTGCTTCTTGCAGACTTTACAGGTCAGCCGAGAAGCAAGTATGTAGTACTGACCACTTGTGCCAATTATGACACGGGGCCGACCTGTTCCAGAGGAGACCACGAGGGGTTTTGGGCAGCCATGCAGACACGGGAGGGGGTAGTTGTTACGCACTCTTTCCATTATTGCATGGTCTGGTTTCCAGATAAAAAAAGGATGGAGGTGAAAGTACTTTGGGGATGGTAGCTCATAAATTGAGTCAATGAGTTCCGGCTGAGGTGGGTTACGCCACAAGGAGATCATATTCATGGCATGTCTTACAGGTGGAGACCCAGGCCACAGTCCTAAGGCTTCCATCTCTGTTTTCATCCAGATCCTCTGCTGGGGAGAGCAGTTCCAGCTGCTAACATCCTGGTCATAAGATGGAAGTGGTGAAGCAGCAGGCGTTGGCTGAAAGTGAGCAGGAGGAGGAGCTGCAGACTGAGCTGAGGGTCTTCCAACGACTGCTGCAAAAAAAAAAAATACCTTGAGTTGTTGTTGAATAAAATATTATCTCAAAGTCCAAATGAATACAGTACTTTGCATTTTTGTCAAAGTTAATGCACTGACTGTAGGTTTTATCCTGGACACTTTGAGGCAGTTCCAAAGCGAGCAACTGTGGTGGTACTGGCAGAGGAGTCTTCACTGGAGCTGAAGTAACTGGTGAAAAAGACAGTCAGAAACAGACAGGAAGCTGCAGCAGAGTAAAGCTGACAAATGATCCTCAACACTCACCTGCATGTGTGGCAGCAGGACAGCTGGACTTCTCAGGATGGTCTGGATTCAGATCAACAGAAATATCCATCAGTAATGCCCAGGTATTTAGAGTTCTTTGTTAGTAATTGTGCAAAACACTCAAAACCATGCAAGAAAACATGCTCAATAGAACAGGTGTGGTATGAAAATCAATAAATTAACTATTAGTTTCATTTTTTTATCTTTTGATTGACCAGGAAAGGTTCCATTATGATGTAATAATCCATGTGTAACCACTTTACTCTGATGTGTTAAGACATGTACTTTTGTTGTAATTCTGCTTTTTAAGACTGGTTTCCTTCAATCATTTTCATACCAAACCTATAACCAAACCCATGCAAATAACATAAGTCTGTACTTACCCTCGACGACGAACAATGAATACCTTCAGCATCATAAAAGCAGTCAAACAAAACACCTGCATTAGAACAGGCCTGAACGTGGCCAACCAGCAAACAGAAGAAAAGAAAAGGTGATCCTGGTTTACGACAGAACCATCAGGTACCAGCGGCGGCGGTGGCAGTGGCAGCAGCAGCATCTAGACCTTTACTCAGTGAACCTGAAAGAAAATAAACCAATGAATATTCTTCTTTTTGAACAGACACATTTAAAAGTGCTGAGTGTAAAGAAAGGACTGATCTAAGAGTAACATGTAGTCTAATATCAGTTTTTCAACTACCAGTACTACTACTCCACATACAGAAACATAATCAACACGTGATGCATGATGTGTGCACGTTGGTGCTGCTCACTTGGTTGGGTTGGGATTGTTTCTAAACATGTTGGGCCTGTCATCTTCTTCACTAAATGTCTCTGCTCTTTAGTAAAAAAAATAAGAAAACAGGTTTGAATTAGAAGTAGTAATTAACACTCAGTGTGTACTTGTGTGTGATTTAGTTTTACCTTGTAAAGGGAGGAGTTTGGATGGAGAGACAGAAAGCATCATTCTCTCCAACTCTTCATCATCTTCCATCTCTAACGAAGATACTGAAAAGATGGGAAACATCATTTCTACCATCTTTCCTAACATCAGCATGAACGTCTAGTCTGCCACAGACCTGGAGGACTAGAAGAAGGTTTAGTAAGAGCAGGTTCTGAAGAGCTCTGAGTCTGAGCCTCTTTCTTCTTCAGGTACTGCTGGAGCAGGAACATTTTGCTGCCTGAAACACACTGTTTCCTGAGGATAAATGATGCATATCCATCTTCTCTTTTCTCCCAGACATCCCTCCAGGTCTTCTTAGAATGCACACCAAATCCAACCAGCTGGTTGTCCTCACTACTTGAAGGTGGCTCCACTGATCTTTCAGCTAAATAGTTTCTCAGATCTCTGATTTCGTGAAAGTGTCGGGTATAATCCATCTTGCCAAGATGGCGGCGGCGCGTGCACACGCAGCGGCACAGCGCTCTCTGTTTTTGTTTGTTTTTTTCATGTTTTTGTTGGTGCTACAGACACTGGAAGCGTTTACTCAGTACAGCAAGACGGAACTACTTCAAATTAGTTGGAATTGTCAATTTAATACTCCCCCAAAGTCGGACTTTATACCACCCGAGATCCAACGGACTGCCACGGCCTTAACCATACCCCCCCTGTGGCCAAGGAGACGGAGAAGATACCGTAAACAAAAGCGGGGGAGGAGAAGCGGAGCACGCGCCAGGCTACATGCTAACCCGCATCGACCAGCTCTCCCCAGTCTCTTCCTCGCTAACGTAAGATCACTCGCCAACAAACTGGATGAGTTTCGGCTACGGATCGTCTCGCGGCGGATGGACAGCTGTGTGGCCATCATAACAGAAACCTGGCTGGACAATAACACACCTAACGCCGCGGTGGAGCTAGCGGACCGTTCTTTGTTCCGCGCGGATCGGACAGCAGACTCCGGTAAGGGCAGAGGCGGCGGACTGGCGCTTTACATTCACAACTCCTGGTGTGCAGCCACACACATCATCGGAACGCACTGCACACCCGATCTGGAATACCTGGCGGTGAAATGCAGGCCATTTCGAACGGCGAGGGAGTTCTGCTCTATCCTGATCATAGCTGTTTACATCCCACCTCAAGCTAACGCTAAGCTAGCGCTAGAGGAGCTCTACTGTCTGATCAGCAGGCAGATGAACTCCAACTCAGAAGCAGCTGTGATCGTGGCAGGAGACTTCAATCATGTGGAACTCAAAGCAGTGCTCCCCAAATTTCAGAAGTTTATTCACTTTCCCACCAGAGACAACAACACACTGGATCAAGTCTACTGCAACATCCCAGGTGCATACAAGGCTGCAGCAGCTCCTCACCTGGGCATGTCAGATCACATCTCTGTGGAGCTAACCCCCACATACAGACCTCTGATCTGCAGGACCAAACCAACCATCAAAACAGTTCAGGTATGGACCGAAGAGGCTTCTTCTGCACTACAGGACTGTTTTGAACTCACTGACTGGGAGGTGTTTAAAGATGGCTCAGACCTGGAGGCCTACACAACATCCGTCCTGAGCTATGTGCAGTTCTGCACCGATGCTGTTCTGCCCACAAAGTCCATCAAAGTCTATCCAAACCAGAAACCATGGTTTGATGGAACAGTGCGGTCTCTGCTCAAAGCTCGGGATGCAGCCTACAGGTCAGGTGACAGGCTGGCCTACAGCAGAGCCCGGACAGAGCTGAGGAGGGGCATCAACCAGGCCAAACGCAGACACAGACAACGGGTGGAACAGCACTTTGCTAATAACAACCCGCGGGAGATGTGGAGAGGCATCAGAACCATCACAGACCACAGGAGCAGCATGCAGCAGACCACTCATGACCCCACCCTGCCTGACACTCTAAACACCTTCTTTGCACGCTTCGAGACGCCCGGCAGCAGCAGAGACCCTGGTCCTCTATTACAGCTGGAGGAACAGTCCCAGCCCCTCGTCCTGCAGCTACATCAGGTGAGCTCCACTCTGAGGAGGATCGACACCAGCAAAGCTGCAGGACCAGATAAGGTGTCAGGTCGGGTTCTGAAGCTGTGCGCACATCAGCTGGCTGGAGTTCTCCTGGACATCTTCAATTGGTCCCTGCAGCTCACCTCAGTTCCCGTGTGCCTCAAGTCCTCCATCATCGTGCCGGTGCCAAAAAAATCATCCGTCTCGTGCCTCAATGATTACCGGCCGGTCGCTCTGACACCGGTGATCATGAAGTGCTTTGAGAGGATCATCCTGAACCACATCAAGGACATCATCCCTGCTACTCTGGACAGTCATCAGTTCGCTTACAGGGAGAACCGATCGACAGAGGACGCAGTATCACTAGCCCTGCATGCTACCCTGTCCCACCTGGAGCATCCTGACACCTATGTCAGGATGTTATTTGTGGACTTCAGTTCAGCCTTCAACACAGTGATCCCGGACAAGCTGACACTGAAGCTCCACAACCTGGGTCTGCCTGCCTCCCTGTGCCTCTGGATCAAAGACTTTCTCACCAACAGGCCCCAAGTGGTGAGAATCGGGGACTCAACATCATCCACTCTGATCCTGAGCACAGGAACACCACAGGGGTGTGTCCTCAGCCCCGCCCTCTTCACTCTGTTCACCCACGACTGCTCCGCTATTCATTCCACAAATCTGGTTTTAAAGTTCGCCGACGACACCACCGTAGTAGGTCTCATATCCAACAATGATGAGACTCACTACAGAGAGGAAGTTCAGCACCTGACAGGATGGTGTGCTGACAACAACCTCATCCTGAACACCTCCAAGACCAAAGAGATCATTGTGGATTTTAGAAGGACTAGAAAGGTGGCACACACCCCCCTCCTCATTAACGGGGAGGAGGTGGAGCAGGTGGACCACATCAAGTTCCTGGGAATCCACATCACATCTGACCTCACCTGGTCGCTGCACACATCCCACCTGGTGAAGAAGGCTCAGCAGAGACTCTTCTTTCTCAGGAAGCTTAAAAGGACTGGACTTTCATCACAACTTCTGGGGAACTTCTACAAGGCAACCATAGAGAGCATCCTCTGTCTGAGTGCTACGGTGTGGTACGGGAGCTGCACCGCTCAGGACAGGAAGGACTTGGCCCGGGTGGTGAAAACCGCACAGGAGATTGTGGGAGGACCTCTCCCACAACTCGACTCAGTGTATGACAGCCGGGTCCGACGGAAGGCTGGTCGTATTGTTGCAGACCCCACCCACCCAGGACATAACCTGTTTGTACCTCTTCCCTCTGGGAAGAGATACAGGAGCATCAGAACTCACACTAACAGACTGAGGAACAGCTTCTTCCCAAGAGCAGTGAGGTCCATCCACCCCCCACCCCCCCCACACATCACACAACTGGGTCAACGAAACCGCCCCCTCCCCCCAGACTTAACATAACCCACTAACCCCTGTCAGCACACAGCTGACAATGCTCTGACTCTATTTTAAACTGTGTGCAATATTCATGCTGTATGTGCAATATCCATTCTAATGTGGAATACCCACTCGTGCAATATTCACCCCACTCTACTGTACAGTATTTAAGTATTTATGCCTTATATAGCTCCTTATTCTTATTTTATTTTATTCTACCTTTTTTATATCGAGAGTTGCTGGAAAAAATTTCATTGTGCTCTGCAGAATGATAATAAAAGATTCTGATCTAATCCAGAAATGAAAAGAGACTCTCCTTCTTTGGTCCCTCGGCATTAAAGAGTCCAGCTCTCTCCTCTTCCTCAACCTTGTTAATTAAATAAATGGTGTAGCCAATATCATTTTCTAGCAGCCACCGAAAGGACTTCCCCTTGTATTTGCCAAATTGAAGAACATACTCCCCCAACACCTCCTGCCTGTCAGATGTATCTCCACCCCTAATGAAGACTTTTGACAGGGCGTTTTCCTTCACTTTTTCCTCTCTCTGGGGAGCAGACTTGTCCTGGAGCTCAGGATTATTTTTGATCCTCTTGGCTTCATCTGAAGGGTCCTGCCTGAGAAACCCAGTTGGGCCTCGTCTGAAGCTCACGCAGATTTTTCCAGGAAAAATTAATTTCCTCTTCATTCTGGAGATCTATAACCAAAGATACATTTATTGTCGTTAGTGGGTGAAGTAGCCCAGGTCTACTGTAACTCAAAAATAGTAAAAAAAAAACAACAACATACAAATATATATATATATATATATATATATATATATATATATATATATATATATATATATATATATATATATATATATATATATATATATATATATATATATATATATATATATATATATATGTGTGTGTGTGTGTAAATGCACATATAGATATTATTAAAGTTATCTACCTTTGGTAAAATTCAAAAGCTTTTGAAAACACACACAAACTATCATGACTAAGTTTGAAGAGGTTTTTCATCTCTTACGAGTAGCCGTATCCTCACCGCTGGAGTTTCAGACCTTTCATGCTCAACAAAAAATAACGGGAAGAGAAATGTCTTCAAACTAGGAACTTTGTCCAGTTTTTTTTTAACTTTTTACTTACATCAGACTTTAACTTGACTTTAACTTGTTGTGCTCTTGTGTTTTAACAGCGATCGGATCAAATCTGGCCGCAGGATTATTGTTGTTTTGTCTTCCTAAAGGCTCTTCCTGTGAAAACCTTACTACTAAGACGATGTGGAAACAGCGCCCCCAAAATCTCGCTAGTGGTGAAAAAGTATATTACATCCGTAGTGTTAAGAACTACCATAGAGAATGAATGAGAAAAGTTAAGAGAGTTAAGCTTAACCATTTTCGGCTCCCGCGCGAAAGGTCCCCAGCTCGAAACTGGGCAGAAACATTCATTTGATGAAAAGAAATAAAGCAGAACCATTTGGAGACCAGACAATAAACACAGCGCTACAGCATTTCTTTGCTCATGATGTACCTTCCACTAATCAAGTCACAACATGCCGTGGTCTGACATTGCTTATACAAAACTGAGTGAAGAAAGTATTGTCCATTTATTTCAAGCTACAAATCATGCATATGGAAGACTTTTCTCATCTCAAGGCAATAGAACCGGGCTCACATTCCCAAGATAAATCATTGGAACCTCATGTTGAATTGAAATGGATAAAGAATTTAACTCCAAATTTTGGCTTTCACGCAATGTTTCTTCCTCATATTCTCTTACCTGATCCAAAAAGTAAGTCCAGCAACATGAAAGGTTTCTGTAGAGTTGTGGTTCTCACGTTCGCTTAACACGCGAAAGGTCCCCAGCTCTAAACTGGGCAGAAGCATGTGTTTACTTCTTAAATTGGAGACGTCTGGAGATATGACAGTTTTGTAGTGTTGCTTTTGGAACAGAACTTATTTGCTGATCATGTCTCTAACGACAAGCAAACATGCTGTGAAAGGCCAGTTAGCTCAGATGGCTTAGAGCGTGGTGCTAATAACGCCAAGGTCATGGGTTCAATCCCCATACTGGCCAAAGGCATTCTCCACTGGTAGCTAGCACATGTGCAAATGCCAAACTTGTACCTTCATGCTGTCACCAGTGCATAATTGCTTGGAGTGGCACAGGGTCAACAGATTCCATGACAATATCCATTTCTCTGTCTATTCCACAAGCACTTTCCCCAAATTCTTTGACTCAAAGAGGAAATACAACATTTGGTTCCAAGGTGTAATCCTGTGGGTCTAATCTTTACTGGGCTAGAATTACAAGCATCAAACACATATGGTAGTATCACCATCTACCAATGCGTTCTTCATCTAATTGCTGGAGAATGATACAAATTTCTGGGGGACCTGAACACCTTCATTCAGCCTCTCAGACATCTTGTAAAACAACTTGTTAGTGTACAAGATCACACAGGTTTCGGAGCGTCCGCAATTGTTGTTTTACGCACATACCTTGGCCCTTCTTTTCTCTAAAGTCATCAACAAGGTGTGTTATTTTAAAGTATCAACCACTAAGGTTTCTGTAGTGTAGTGGTTATCACGTTCGCCTCACACGCGAAAGGTCCCCAGCTCGAAACTGGGCAGAAACATTCATTTGATGAAAAGAAATAAAGCAGAACCATTTGGAGACCAGACAATAAACACAGCGCTACAGCATTTCTTTGCTCATGATGTACCTTCCACTAATCAAGTCACAACATGCCGTGGTCTGACATTGCTTATACAAAACTGAGTGAAGAAAGTATTGTCCATTTATTTCAAGCTACAAATCATGCATATGGAAGACTTTTCTCATCTCAAGGCAATAGAACCGGGCTCACATTCCCAAGATAAATCATTGGAACCTCATGTTGAATTGAAATGGATAAAGAATTTAACACCAAATTTTGGCTTTCACGCAATGTTTCTTCCTCATATTCTCTTACCTGATCCAAAAAGTAAGTCCAGCAACATGAGAGGTTTCTGTAGTGTAGTGGTTCTCACGTTCGCTTAACACGCGAAAGGTCCCCAGCTCTAAACTGGGCAGAAGCATGTGTTTACTTCTTAAATTGGAGACGTCTGGAAATATGACAGTTTTGTAGTGTTGCTTTTGGAACAGAACTTATTTGCTGATCATGTCTCTAACGACAAGCAAACATGCTGTGAAAGGCCAGTTAGCTCAGATGGTTTAGAGCGTGGTGCTAATAACGCCAAGGTCGTGGGTTCAATCCCCATACTGGCCAAAGCCATTCTCCACTGGTAGCTAGCACATGTGCAAATGCCAAACTTGTACCTTCATGCTGTCACCAGTGCATAATTGCTTTGAAAAGCTTGGAGTGGCACAGGGTCAACAGATTCCATGACATTATCCATTTCTCTGTCTATTCCACAAGCACTTTCCCCAAATTCTTTGACTCAAAGAGGAAATACAACATTTGGTTCCAAGGAGTAATCCTGTGGGTCTTATCTTTACTGGGCTAGAATTACAAGCATCAAACACATATGGTAGTATCACCATCTACCAATGCGTTCTTCATCTAATTGCTGGAGAATGATACAAATTTCTGGGGGACCTGAACACCTTCATTCAGCCTCTCATACATCTTGTAAAACAACTTGTTAGTGTACAAGATCACACAGGTTTCAGAGCGTCCGCAAATGTTGTTTTACGCACATACCTTGGCCCTTCTTTTCTAGAAAAGTCATCAACAAGGTGTGTTATTTTAAAGTATCAACCACTAAGGTTTCTGTAGTGTAGTGGTTATCACGTTCGCCTCACACGCGAAAGGTCCCCAGCTCGAAACTGGGCAGAAACATTCATTTGATGAAAAAGAAATAAAGCAGAACCATTTGGAGACCAGACAATAAACACAGCGCTACAGCATTTCTTTGCTCATGATGTACCTTCCACTAATCAAGTCACAACATGCCGTGGTCTGACATTGCTTATACAAAACTGAGTGAAGAAAGTATTGTCCATTTATTTCAAGCTACAAATCATGCATATGGAAGACTTTTCTCAGCTCAAGCCAATAGAACCGGGCTCACATTCCCAAGATAAATCATTGGAACCTCATGTTGAATTGAAATGGATAAAGAATTTAACTCCAAATTTTGGCTTTCACGCAATGTTTCTTCCTCATATTCTCTTACCTGATCCAAAAAGTAAGTCCAGCAACATGAAAGGTTTCTGTAGTGTAGTGGTTCTCACGTTCGCTTAACACGCGAAAGGTCCCCAGCTCTAAACTGGGCAGAAGCATGTGTTTACTTCTTAAATTGGAGACGTCTGGAGATATGACAGTTTTGTAGTGTTGCTTTTGGAACAGAACTTATTTGCTGATCATGTCTCTAACGACAAGCAAACATGCTGTGAAAGGCCAGTTAGCTCAGATGGTTTAGAGCGTGGTGCTAATAACGCCAAGGTCATGGGTTCAATCCCCATACTGGCCAAAGCCATTCTCCACTGGTAGCTAGCACATGTGCAAATGCCAAACTTGTACCTTCATGCTGTCACCAGTGCATAATTGCTTTGAAAAGCTTGGAGTGGCACAGGGTCAACAGATTCCATGACAATATCCATTTCTCTGTCTATTCCACAAGCACTTTCCCCAAATTCTTTGACTCAAAGAGGAAATACAACATTTGGTTCCAAGGAGTAATCCTGTGGGTCTAATCTTTACTGGGCTAGAATTACAAGCATCAAACACATATGGTAGTATCACCATCTACCAATGCGTTCTTCATCTAATTGCTGGAGAATGATACAAATTTCTGGGGGACCTGAACACCTTCATTCAGCCTCTCAGACATCTTGTAAAACAACTTGTTAGTGTACAAGATCACACAGGTTTCGGAGCGTCCGCAATTGTTGTTTTACGCACATACCTTGGCCCTTCTTTTCTTTAAAGTCATCAACAAGGTGTGTTATTTTAAAGTATCAACCACTAAGGTTTCTGTAGTGTAGTGGTTATCACGTTCGCCTCACACGCGAAAGGTCCCCAGCTCGAAACTGGGCAGAAACATTCATTTGATGAAAAGAAATAAAGCAGAACCATTTGGAGACCAGACAATAAACACAGCGCTACAGTATTTCTTTGCTCATGATGTACCTTCCACTAATCAAGTCACAACATGCCGTGGTCTGACATTGCTTATACAAAACTGAGTGAAGAAAGTATTGTCCATTTATTTCAAGCTACAAATCATGCATATGGAAGACTTTTCTCATCTCAAGGCAATAGAACCGGGCTCACATTCCCAAGATAAATCATTGGAACCTCATGTTGAATTGAAATGGATAAAGAATTTAACTCCAAATTTTGGCTTTCACGCAATGTTTCTTCCTCATATTCTCTTACCTGATCCAAAAAGTAAGTCCAGCAACATGAAAGGTTTCTGTAGTCTAGTGGTTCTCACGTTCGCTTAACACGCGAAAGGTCCCCAGCTCTAAACTGGGCAGAAGCATGTGTTTACTTCTTAAATTGGAGACGTCTGGAGATATGACAGTTTTGTAGTGTTGCTTTTGGAACAGAACTTATTTGCTGATCATGTCTCTAACGACAAGCAAACATGCTGTGAAAGGCCAGTTAGCTCAGATGGCTTAGAGCGTGGTGCTAATAACGCCAAGGTCATGGGTTCAATCCCCATACTGGCCAAAGGCATTCTCCACTGGTAGCTAGCACATGTGCAAATGCCAAACTTGTACCTTCATGCTGTCACCAGTGCATAATTGCTTTGAAAAGCTTGGAGTGGCACAGGGTCAACAGATTCCATGACAATATCCATTTCTCTGTCTATTCCACAAGCACTTTCCCCAAATTCTTTGACTCAAAGAGGAAATACAACATTTGGTTCCAAGGTGTAATCCTGTGGGTCTAATCTTTACTGGGCTAGAATTACAAGCATCAAACACATATGGTAGTATCACCATCTACCAATGCGTTCTTCATCTAATTGCTGGAGAATGATACAAATTTCTGGGGGACCTGAAACCTTCATTCAGCCTCTCAGACATTTTGTAAAACAACTTGTTAGTGTACAAGATCACACAGGTTTCGGAGCGTCCGCAATTGTTGTTTTACGCACATACCTTGGCCCTTCTTTTCTTTAAAGTCATCAACAAGGTGTGTTATTTTAAAGTATCAACCACTAAGGTTTCTGTAGTGTAGTGGTTATCACGTTCGCCTCACACGCGAAAGGTCCCCAGCTCGAAACTGGGCAGAAACATTCATTTGATGAAAAGAAATAAAGCAGAACCATTTGGAGACCAGACAATAAACACAGCGCTACAGCATTTCTTTGCTCATGATGTACCTTCCACTAATCAAGTCACAACATGCCGTGGTCTGACATTGCTTATACAAAACTGAGTGAAGAAAGTATTGTCCATTTATTTCAAGCTACAAATCATGCATATGGAAGACTTTTCTCATCTCAAGGCAATAGAACCGGGCTCACATTCCCAAGATAAATCATTGGAACCTCATGTTGAATTGAAATGGATAAAGAATTTAACTCCAAATTTTGGCTTTCACGCAATGTTTCTTCCTCATATTCTCTTACCTGATCCAAAAAGTAAGTCCAGCAACATGAAAGGTTTCTGTAGTGTAGTGGTTCTCACGTTCGCTTAACACGCGAAAGGTCCCCAGCTCTAAACTGGGCAGAAGCATGTGTTTACTTCTTAAATTGGAGACGTCTGGAGATATGACAGTTTTGTAGTGTTGCTTTTGGAACAGAACTTATTTGCTGATCATGTCTCTAACGACAAGCAAACATGCTGTGAAAGGCCAGTTAGCTCAGATGGTTTAGAGCATGGTGCTAATAACGCCAAGGTCATGGGTTCAATCCCCATACTGGCCAAAGGCATTCTGCACTGGTAGCTAACACATGTTCAAATGCCAAACTCGTACCTTCATGCTGTCACCAGTGCATAATTGCTTTGAAAAGCTTGGAGTGGCACAGGGTCAACAGATTCCATGACAATATCCATTTCTCTGTCTATTCCACAAGCACTTTCCCCAAATTCTTTGACTCAAAGAGGAAATACAACATTTGGTTCCAAGGTGTAATCCTGTGGGTCTAATCTTTACTGGGCTAGAATTACAAGCATCAAACACATATGGTAGTATCACCATCTACCAATGCGTTCTTCATCTAATTGCTGGAGAATGATACAAATTTCTGGGGGACCTGAAACCTTCATTCAGCCTCTCAGACATCTTGTAAAACAACTTGTTAGTGTACAAGATCACACAGGTTTCGGAGCGTCCGCAATTGTTGTTTTACGCACATACCTTGGCCCTTCTTTTCTCTAAAGTCATCAACAAGGTGTGTTATTTTAAAGTATCAACCACTAAGGTTTCTGTAGTGTAGTGGTTATCACGTTCGCCTCACACGCGAAAGGTCCCCAGCTCGAAACTGGGCAGAAACATTCATTTGATGAAAAGAAATAAAGCAGAACCATTTGGAGACCAGACAATAAACACAGCGCTACAGCATTTCTTTGCTCATGATGTACCTTCCACTAATCAAGTCACAACATGCCGTGGTCTGACATTGCTTATACAAAACTGAGTGAAGAAAGTATTGTCCATTTATTTCAAGCTACAAATCATGCATATGGAAGACTTTTCTCATCTCAAGGCAATAGAACCGGGCTCACATTCCCAAGATAAATCATTGGAACCTCATGTTGAATTGAAATGGATAAAGAATTTAACTCCAAATTTTGGCTTTCACGCAATGTTTCTTCCTCATATTCTCTTACCTGATCCAAAAAGTAAGTCCAGCAACATGAGAGGTTTCTGTAGTGTAGTGGTTCTCACGTTCGCTTAACACGCGAAAGGTCCCCAGCTCTAAACTGGGCAGAAGCATGTGTTTACTTCTTAAATTGGAGACGTCTGGAAATATGACAGTTTTGTAGTGTTGCTTTTGGAACAGAACTTATTTGCTGATCATGTCTCTAACGACAAGCAAACATGCTGTGAAAGGCCAGTTAGCTCAGATGGTTTAGAGCGTGGTGCTAATAACGCCAAGGTCGTGGGTTCAATCCCCATACTGGCCAAAGCCATTCTCCACTGGTAGCTAGCACATGTGCAAATGCCAAACTTGTACCTTCATGCTGTCACCAGTGCATAATTGCTTTGAAAAGCTTGGAGTGGCACAGGGTCAACAGATTCCATGACATTATCCATTTCTCTGTCTATTCCACAAGCACTTTCCCCAAATTCTTTGACTCAAAGAGGAAATACAACATTTGGTTCCAAGGAGTAATCCTGTGGGTCTTATCTTTACTGGGCTAGAATTACAAGCATCAAACACATATGGTAGTATCACCATCTACCAATGCGTTCTTCATCTAATTGCTGGAGAATGATACAAATTTCTGGGGGACCTGAACACCTTGATTCAGCCTCTCATACATCTTGTAAAACAACTTGTTAGTGTACAAGATCACACAGGTTTCAGAGCGTCCGCAAATGTTGTTTTACGCACATACCTTGGCCCTTCTTTTCTAGAAAAGTCATCAACAAGGTGTGTTATTTTAAAGTATCAACCACTAAGGTTTCTGTAGTGTAGTGGTTATCACGTTCGCCTCACACGCGAAAGGTCCCCAGCTCGAAACTGGGCAGAAACATTCATTTGATGAAAAGAAATAAAGCAGAACCATTTGGAGCCCAGACAATAAACACAGCGCTACAGCATTTCTTTGCTCATGATGTACCTTCCACTAATCAAGTCACAACATGCCGTGGTCTGACATTGCTTATACAAAACTGAGTGAAGAAAGTATTGTCCATTTATTTCAAGCTACAAATCATGCATATGGAAGACTTTTCTCAGCTCAAGGCAATAGAACCGGGCTCACATTCCCAAGATAAATCATTGGAACCTCATGTTGAATTGAAATGGATAAAGAATTTAACTCCAAATTTTGGCTTTCACGCAATGTTTCTTCCTCATATTCTCTTACCTGATCCAAAAAGTAAGTCCAGCAACATGAAAGGTTTCTGTAGTGTAGTGGTTCTCACGTTCGCTTAACACGCGAAAGGTCCCCAGCTCTAAACTGGGCAGAAGCATGTGTTTACTTCTTAAATTGGAGACGTCTGGAAATATGACAGTTTTGTAGTGTTGCTTTTGGAACAGAACTTATTTGCTGATCATGTCTCTAACGACAAGCAAACATGCTGTGAAAGGCCAGTTAGCTCAGATGGTTTAGAGCGTGGTGCTAATAACGCCAAGGTCATGGGTTCAATCCCCATACTGGCCAAAGGCATTCTCCACTGGTAGCTAGCACATGTGCAAATGCCAAACTTGTACCTTCATGCTGTCACCAGTGCATAATTGCTTGGAGTGGCACAGGGTCAACAGATTCCATGACAATATCCATTTCTCTGTCTATTCCACAAGCACTTTCCCCAAATTCTTTGACTCAAAGAGGAAATACAACATTTGGTTCCAAGGTGTAATCCTGTGGGTCTAATCTTTACTGGGCTAGAATTACAAGCATCAAACACATATGGTAGTATCACCATCTACCAATGCGTTCTTCATCTAATTGCTGGAGAACAATACAAATTTCTGGGGGACCTGAACACCTTCATTCAGCCTCTCATACATCTTGTAAAACAACTTGTTAGTGTACAAGATCACACAGGTTTCAGAGCGTCCGCAAATGTTGTTTTACGCACATACCTTGGCCCTTCTTTTCTCTAAAGTCATCAACAAGGTGTGTTATTTTAAAGTATGAACCACTAAGGTTTCTGTAGTGTAGTGGTTATCACGTTCGCCTCACACGCGAAAGGTCCCCAGCTCGAAACTGGGCAGAAACATTCATTTGATGAAAAGAAATAAAGCAGAACCATTTGGAAACCAGACAATAAACACAGCGCTACAGCATTTCTTTGCTCATGATGTACCTTCCACTAATCAAGTCACAACATGCCGTGGTCTGACATTGCTTATACAAAACTGAGTGAAGAAAGTATTGTCCATTTATTTCAAGCTACAAATCATGCATATGGAAGACTTTTCTCATCTCAAGGCAATAGAACCGGGCTCACATTCCCAAGATAAATCATTGGAACCTCATCTTGAATTGAAATGGATAAAGAATTTAACTCCAAATTTTGGCTTTCACGCAATGTTTCTTCCTCATATTCTCTTACCTGATCCAAAAAGTAAGTCCAGCAACATGAAAGGTTTCTGTAGTGTAGTGGTTCTCACGTTCGCTTAACACGCGAAAGGTCCCCAGCTCTAAACTGGGCAGAAACTTGTGTTTACTTCTTAAATTGGAGACGTCTGGAGATATGACAGTTTTGTAGTGTTGCTTTTGGAACAGAACTTATTTGCTGATCATGTCTCTAATGACAAGCAAACATGCTGTGAAAGGCCAGTTAGCTCAGATGGTTTAGAGCGTGGTGCTAATAACGCCAAGGTCATGGGTTCAATCCCCATACTGGCCAAAGGCATTCTCCACTGGTAGCTAGCACATGTGCAAATGCCAAACTTGTACCTTCATGCTGTCACCAGTGCATAATTGATTTGAAAAGCTTGGAGTGGCACAGGGTCAACAGATTCCATGACAATATCCATTTCTCTGTCTATTCCACAAGCACTTTCCCCAAATTCTTTGACTCAAAGAGGAAATACAACATTTGGTTCCAAGGAGTAATCCTGTGGGTCTAATCTTTACTGGGCTAGAATTACAAGCATCAAACACATATGGTAGAATCACCATCTACCAATGCGTTCTTCATCTAATTGCTGGAGAATGATACAAATTTCTGGGGGACCTGAAACCTTCATTCAGCCTCTCAGACATCTTGTAAAACAACTTGTTAGTGTACAAGATCACACAGGTTTCGGAGCGTCCGCAATTGTTGTTTTACGCACATACCTTGGCCCTTCTTTTCTCTAAAGTCATCAACAAGGTGTGTTATTTTAAAGTATCAACCACTAAGGTTTCTGTAGTGTAGTGGTTATCACGTTCGCCTCACACGCGAAAGGTCCCCAGCTCGAAACTGGGCAGAAACATTCATTTGATGAAAAGAAATAAAGCAGAACCATTTGGAGACCAGACAATAAACACAGCGCTACAGCATTTCTTTGCTCATGATGTACCTTCCACTAATCAAGTCACAACATGCCGTGGTCTGACATTGCTTATACAAAACTGAGTGAAGAAAGTATTGTCCATTTATTTCAAGCTACAAATCATGCATATGGAAGACTTTTCTCATCTCAAGGCAATAGAACCGGGCTCACATTCCCAAGATAAATCATTGGAACCTCATGTTGAATTGAAATGGATAAAGAATTTAACTCCAAATTTTGGCTTTCACGCAATGTTTCTTCCTCATATTCTCTTACCTGATCCAAAAAGTGAGTCCAGCAAAATGAAAGGTTTCTGCAGTGTAGTGGTTATCACGTTCGCCTAACACGCGAAAGGTCCCCAGCTTGAAACTGGGCAGAAACTTGTGTTTACTTCTTAAATTGGAGACGTCTGGATAATGACAGTTTCGTAGCGTTGCTTTTGGAACAGAACTTTTTTGCTGATCATGTCTCTAACGACAAGCAAACATGCTTTGAAAGGCCAGTTAGCTCAGATGGTTTAGAGCATGGTGCTAATAACGCCAAGGTCATGGGTTCAATCCCCATACTGGCCAAAGGCATTCTGCACTGGTAGCTAACACATGTTCAAATGCCAAACTCGTACCTTCATGCTGTCACCAGTGCATATTTGCTTTAAAAAGCTTGGAGTGGCACAGGGTCAACAGATTCCATGACAATATCCATTTCTCTGTCTATTCCACAAGCACTTTCCCCAAATTCTTAGACTCAAAGAGGAAATACAACATTTGGTTCCAAGGAGTAATCCTGTGTGTCTTATCTTTACTGGGCTAGAATTACAAGCATCAAACACATATGGTAGTATCACCATCTACCAATGCGTTCTTCATCTAATTGCTGGAGAACGATACAAATTTCTGGGGGACCTGAACACCTTCATGCAGCCTCTCATACATCTTGTAAAACAACTTGTTAGTGTACAAGATCACACAGGTTTCGGAGCGTCCGCAATTGTTGTTTTACGCACATACCTTGGCCCTTCTTTTCTCTAAAGTCATCAACAAGGTGTGTTATTTTAAAGTATCAACCACTAAGGTTTGTGTAGTGTAGTGGTTATCACGTTCGCCTCACACGCGAAAGGTCCCCAGCTCGAAACTGGGCAGAAACATTCATATGATGAAAAGAAATAAAGCCGAACCATTTGGAGACCAGACAATAAACACAGCGCTACAGCATTTCTTTGCTCATGATAAACTTCCACTAATCAAGTCACAACATGCCGTGGTCTGACATTGCTTATTCAAAACTGAGTGAAGAAAGTATTGTCCATTTATTTCAAGCTGCAAATCATGCATATGGAAGAAAATCCTCATCTCAAGGCAATAGCACCGGGCTCACATTCCCAAGAAAAAGCAATGGATCTTCATGATGAACTGAAAAGGTTGAAGAATTTAACTCCAAATTTTGGCTTTCATGCAATGTTTCTTCCTCATATTCTCTTACCTGATCCAAAAAGTAAGTCCATCAACACGAAAGGTTTCTGTAGTGTAGTGGTTATCACGTTCGCCTAACACGCGAAAAATCCCAAGCTCGAAACTGGGCAGAAGCATGTGTTTACTTCTTAAATTGGAGACGTCTGGAGATATGACAGTTTTGTAGGGTTGCTTTTGGAACGGAACTTATTTGCTGATCATGTCTCTAACGACAAGCAAACATGCTGTGAAAGGCCAGTTAGCTCAGATGGTTTAGAGCATGGTGCTAATAACGCCAAGGTCGTGGGTTCAATCCCCATACTGGCCAAAGGCATTCTCCACTGGTAGCTAGCACATGTGCAAATGCCAAACTTGTACCTTCATGCTGTCACCAGTGCATAATTGCTTTAAAAAGCTTGGAGTGGCACAGGGTCAACAGATTCCATGACAATATCCATTTCTCTGTCTATTCCACAAGCACTTTCCCCAAATTCTTTGACTCAAAGAGGAAATACAACATTTGGTTCCAAGGAGTAATCCTGTGTGTCTTATCTTTACTGGGCTAGAATTACAAGCATCAAACACATATGATAGTATCACCATCTACCAATGCGTTCTTCATCTAATTGCTGGAGAATGATACAAATTTCTGGGGTTCCTGAACACCTTCATTCAGCCTCTCATACATCTTGTAAAACAACTTGTTAGTGTACAAGATCACACAGGTTTCAGAGCGTCCACAAATGTTGTTTTACGCACATACCTTGGCCCTTCCATTCTCTTAAGTCATCAACAAGGTATGTTATTTTAAAGTATCAACCACTAAAGTTTCTGTGTTGTAGTGGTTATCAAGTTCGCCTCACACGCGAAAGGTCCCCAGCTCGAAACTGGGCAGAAACATTCATCTGATGAAAAGAAATAAAGCAGAACCATTTGGAGACCAGACAATAAACACAGCGCTACAGCATTTCTTTGCTCATGATGTACCTTCCACTAATCAAGTCACAACATGCCGTGGTCTGACATTGCTTATACAAAACTGAGTGAAGAAAGTATTGTCCATTTATTTCAAGCTACAAATCATGCATATGGAAGACTTTTCTCATCTCAAGGCAATAGAACCGGGCTCACATTCCCAAGATAAATCATTGGAACCTCATGTTGAATTGAAATGGATAAAGAATTTAACTCCAAATTTTGGCTTTCACGCAATGTTTCTTCCTCATATTCTCTTACCTGATCCAAAAAGTAAGTCCAGCAACATGAGAGGTTTCTGTAGTGTAGTGGTTCTCACGTTCGCTTAACACGCGAAAGGTCCCCAGCTCTAAACTGGGCAGAAGCATGTGTTTACTTCTTAAATTGGAAACGTCTGGAGATATGACAGTTTTGTAGTGTTGCTTTGGAACAGAACTTATTTGCTGATCATGTCTCTAACGACAAGCAAACATGCTGTGAAAGGCCAGTTAGCTCAGATGGTTTAGAGCGTGGTGCTAATAACGCCAAGGTCGTGGGTTCAATCCCCATAGTGGCCAAAGGCATTCTGCACTCGTAGCTAACACATGTGCAAATGCCAAACTCGTACCTTCATGCTGTCACCAGTGCATAATTGCTTTAAAAAGCTTGGAGTTGCACAGGGTCAACAGATACCATGACAATATCCATTTCTCTGTCTATTCCGCAAGCACTTTCCCCAAATTCTTAGACTCAAAGAGGAAATAAAACATTTGGTTCCAAGGAGTAATCCTGTGGGTCTTATCTTTACTGGGCTAGAATTACAAGCATCAAACACATATGGTAGTATCACCATCTACCAATGCGTTCTTCATCTAATTGCTGGAGAACGATACAAATTTCTGGGGGACCTGAACACCTTCATTCAGCCTCTCATATATCTTGTAAAACAACTTGCTAGTGTACTAGATCACACAGGTTTCGGAGCGTCCGCAATTGTTGTTTTACGCACATACCTTGGCCCTTCTTTTCTCTAAAGTCATCAACAAGGTGTGTTATTTTAAAGTGTCAACCACTAAGGTTTCTGTGTTGTAGTTGTGATCACGTTCGCCTCACACGCGAAAGGTCCCCAGCTCGAAACTGGGCAGAAACATTCATTTGATGAAAAGAAATAAAGACGAACCATTTGGAAACCAGAGAAAAAACACAGCGCTACAGCATTTCTTTGCTCATGATGTACCTTCCACTAATCAAGTCACAACATGCCGTGGTCTGACATTGCTTATACAAAACTGAGTGAAGAAAGTATTGTCCATTTATTTCAAGCTACAAATCATGCGTATGGAAAACTTTCCTCATCTCAAGGCAAGAGAACCGGGCTCACATTCCCAAGATAAATCATTGGAACCTCATGTTGAATTGAAATGGATAAAGAATTTAACTCCAAATTTTGGCTTTCACGCAATGTTTCTTCCTCATATTCTCTTACCTGATCCAAAAAGTAAGTCCAGCAACATGAGAGGTTTCTGTAGTCTAGTGGTTATCACGTTCGCTTAACACGCGAAAGGTCCCCAGCTCTAAACTGGGCAGAAGCATGTGTTTACTTCTTAAATTGGAGACGTCTGGAGATATGACAGTTTCGTAGCGTTGCTTTTGGAACGGAACTTATTTGCTGATCATGTCTCTAACGACAAGCAAACATGCTGTGAAAGGCCAGTTAGCTCAGATGGTTTAGAGCGTGGTGCTAATAACGCCAAGGTCGTGGGTTCAATCCCCATACTGGCCAAAGGCATTCTCCACTGGTAGCTAGCACATGTGCAAATGCCAACCTTGTACCTTCATGCTGTCACCAGTGCATAATAGCTTTAAATAGCTTGGAGTGGCACAGGGTCAACAGATTCCATGACAATATCCATTTCTCTGTCTATTCCACAAGCACTTTCCCCAAATTCTTTGACTCAAAGAGGAAATACAACATTTGGTTCCAAGGAGTAATCCTGTGGGTCTTATCTTTACTGGGCTAGAATTACAAGCATCAAACACATATGGTAGTATCACCATCTACCAATGCGTTCTTCATCTAATTGCTGGAGAATGATACAAATTTCTTTTTTTTTTTTATAACTTTATTTATTGAACATTTTCTGTATTAAACAGACATACAGAGTGTAAAATGAAATGTAAAAAAGGCAATGTGTAAAAATAAACACTCACATGTCAACCCGTCCCACCCACCCCCGTCAACAACCCCCAGAGGCCAAGTCAGACACAAAAAAAAAAAAAATAAATAAATAAAATAAATAAATAAAAAATAAAAAAGTAAATAAATAAAAAACACAAACCACTTGGGCTTTTTTTTTTCTTTTTTCTTTTTTTTTAAAATAAGAAATACGTCCAGAAAAAAAAAAAAAAAAAAGGTAATTAAATACGTAGTAATAAGTGAGAAAACCAGGGTAACAGCAGTGGCTTTTTGTTGCACTGGTGCTCAGTCAGCCTCCAGATTGTGAGGAAATGTCAAGGAGTCCACATATTGTAGGAAAGGGCTCCAGGTCTCATGAAACACCCTGAGTGAGCCATGAAGTGAGTACCTAAGCCTCTCAAGTTTGAGATTGTAAAGCACCTCGCGGACCCAGCGGACATGCGAAGGGGGACGGGGGAGCTTCCAGTTCAGCAGGACCAGCCTGCGTGCTAATAGGGTGGTAAATGCAACGGCCCGCTTTAGTGCACTCGGCGTGTCTGAAGTTGGGGGGAGACCAAATATTGCCGACATGGGATTTGGTGTGACGGTGTATCTGTAAGCCCTCGTTAGTGTATCAAATACATCTGTCCAAAGAGCTGCGATCACTGGGCATGACCAAAACATATGGGCATGATTGGCAGGAGAGAGATGGCATCTGCTGCAGGCATCACTAATAGAAGGATAGATTTTGGCCAGTCTGGCATTGGTGTAATGGACCCTATAAACAATCTTACATTGAATCAATCTATGGCGGGCGCAAATAGAGGACAAATGGACAAGAGACAATGCCGACCTCCATTGTTGTTCCGTAATGTTAAGGTTTAGACCGTCTTCCCACGCAGTTTTGACAGTATCGGACGGCTTTGAGGATGCTGTCCAAATTGACTTGTAAACGCTTGAAATGCATCCATTAACAAAAGGGTCTTTGGAGAGAAGAACATCCAGAAGAGTTTCTGGTGGGCGATTTGGAAAATGAGGAAACAGTTTTTTAACATAGTCCCTGATCTGGAAGAAACGGAAGAGATGCTGATTCGGGAGGGCATATTTCTTTGACAATTGTTCAAATGAGGAAAATACATTGTTAGTGTATAAGTCAGAGATTGATTTAATCCCATTCCTGTGCCATAGTTTGAATGACAGATCTGTTTTGGACGGATCGAATCTGCAGTTTTTGTAGACTGATGTGAGGACTGTGGAATTTATAAGGCCGAAATGTTTCCTGAATTGACTCCAGATTTTCAAAGAAGTGGACACCACTGGGCAGGTATGGACACTGGGAAGGGGAAGCTGTGCACACAGTATTGAGCGCAGACAAAATTCTGAAGATTTCCCTTCCAGCTGAGTCCAGCTTGAAATGGCCTCATTGTCATCGTTCATCCAGAAAAGAAGTTTCTGGATGTTTGCTGCCCAATAATAAAATCTTAGGACTGGCAGGGCCAGTCCTCCCTCATCCTTCGGGGCTTGTAAGACTGATTTTCGGATACGAGCCGGCCTGCCCGACCATAAAAATGATGAAACGGTCCTGTCTAGCTTGTCAAAAAATGATTTGCCTAGGAAGATTGGAAGATGTTGGAATAGGTAAAGAAACCTGGGAAGGACGGCCATTTTGACCAGAATAACCCGACCTGCAAGCGAGATCGGCAGAGCTGACCAACGTAAAAAATCCCTCTCTGTCCTGTCAATCAGGGGGGTAAAGTTTGTATGGTAGAGCCCAGACAATAATGGGGTGACCTGGATGCCTAGATATCTGAACCCACCAGGTGACCACCGAAACGGAAAAGTAGAGGAAGGGATCATTCGGGCTAGGTCATTGATAGGCAAAAGTTCGCTCTTCTGATAATTAAGTTTGTAGCCAGATATATTGCTATACTCTTGTAGGATATTAAGGATGATGGGAACGGAGGTGATAGGGTCTGAAACGTAAAGCAAAAGATCATCCGCATATAGCGAGACCTTATGAACTGTGCCTAGACGCTTGATGCCAATAAAGGCTGCTTCTGAGCGTAACCAGATGGCCAATGGTTCAATAGCCAGAAGAAACAACAAAGGAGAAAGAGGACAGCCCTGCCTTGTGCCACGATGTAAAGAAAAGGAAGGAGAAAACGTATTGTTAGTGCGAACTGAAGCTTTGGGGGAAGAGTAAAGCAGTTTAACCCAGTCGACAAACCCTCCCCCCAGTCCAAATCGGGATAGAATGTTAAATAGAAAGCTCCACTCGACCCGATCGAAGGCTTTTTCTGCGTCAAGAGAGAGAATGACCTCAGGCATTACAGAGCAAGGCGAAGAAATTATGTTAAAAAGGCGTCTAGTATTACACGACGATAATCTGCCCGGCATGAAACCTGTCTGGTCCAAATTTATGATGGTAGACAAAACGCATTGTAGACGGGAAGCCAGAATTTTAGACAGAATTTTAAAGTCAACATTGAGAAGGGAAATGGGTCTGTAACTGCTGCAAAGTAGAGGGTCTTTGTCTTTCTTAAGGAGAAGAGATATTGTGGCTTCTGAGAGAGTGTTTGGAAGGCAGCCGGAGAGAAAGGCTTCATTATACATATCTTTTAAGAAGGGGCTAAGCACGGAGGAAAAGGTTTTGTAGTATTCAGTGGTAAAACCGTCAGGGCCAGGTGCCTTACCACTTTGGAGTGATTTGATGGCCTCAGAGACTTCTGCCGTAGTGATGGGTTTACCTAAAATTTCAGCATCCTCATCAGTGACACGTGGAAAAGTAATTTTATCAAGCGCAAGATCTGGAGAGTGTGGACACTCAGATGTATAAAGAGTCGAGTAGAACTTCGCAAATGTCTCGTTTACACTAACTGGGTCTGTGATCGTCACACCCGCTGGAGATAATATTGCTGGAATAAGCCTAGAAGATGCCTCAGCCCTTGCCTGGTATGAAAGAAGCTTCCCCGCCTTGTCACCCGATTCATAGAAACGTTGTCTGGATTTAAGCAGCAGCGTTCTGACCTCCGTGGTAGAGATAAGATCAAGCTCTGTCTGTAGTGCGAGTCGTTTCTTATACAAGTCTGGATCAAAACTAGCAGCTAATAATTGGTCTGTGTCCTTGATGTCGTTCAGAAGTAAATTTGTACGAGCAGACTCCACTTTCCTCTTATTAGAAATAAAAGAAATCAGTTGACCTCTAATGTACGCCTTTGAGGCCTCCCAGAGATTGCTTCTATTTGTTTCTGGCAGGTCATTAAATTCAAAAAATAGAGTTAGTTGTGATTGTATAAACTCTTTATAGGATTCCTCAGCTAGGAGGACGGCATTGAACCTCCACTGGTTCAACAGGCGAGGCCGGGAGAGTATGGCCAGATCAAGAGAAACCGGAGAATGGTCTGATATAGCTATACCGTGATAGTCGACAGAAACCAGATTAGACAGAAGTCGTACATCTAAAAGAAAAAAGTCAATACGAGAAAAGGTGCGATGAACATGAGAGAAGAATGAGAACGATTTTCCCCCCGGGAATTTATGCCTCCATGGGTCAGTAATACCGAACTGTTGAGAGAGAGTCGATAGCATTTTGGCTGCTCTAGTAGGGGGGGCAGAAGTGTTAGAAGATCGATCAAGCTGCGGATCCTGCACAAAATTAAAGTCACCACCCATAATTATATAGTGATTTTGGAGATCTGGAAAAGATGAAAAAAGTTTTTTAACAAAAGCACTGTCGTCCCAGTTAGGGCCGTAAACACAGATGAATAGAAAGGATGTTAGTTGAATCTTCCCAGAAACTATTACATATCTGCCATTCGGGTCTAGCACTGACTTTTCTGCAATAAAAGGAAGATCCTTATGGAAAATTATGGCTGCACCACGGGCCCTGCAATTAAATGTGGAGTGAAAGACTTCCCCCACCCAATGTTTTTTAAGTCGCACAACTTCCTTATTGGGCATGTGAGTTTCCTGGAGAAAATAAATATCTCCTTTAAGGCGATTTAAGTGGGTCATTACTCGCCCCAGTTTTGTAGCATTCCCCAGCCCCTTCACATTCCACGAAATAAGTCTGAATCTGTTATTTATGTTTATAGAAGACATACCTCAAACAAGATCTTTAATTAAAGTGATGGGCGTGGACATGGTAGGTTGGAAGAGCACGGCTGGTCTCTGTAAGGAAATCTGAGTGAAACGAAGAAAAAAAAAAAAAAAAAAAAAAAAGAAGAAAAAAAAATAAATAATAATAATAATAATAAAATGAAATAATAAGCTTGGCCTGAACATCCCCATATATACATGAAAACAAGAAACAAGTGTCCATTGCACAACGGTGTCAACACCTAACCACGGGACTTCCCTCTTTCGTCCAAAGTCCTCCAAATCCCCAAGTTTAAAGGCACATTATAATTGCCCCAATAACAGAAGTCAAAATTACCCTTAGAAAAGTGTGAGTAAAATAATTATAGCTACTTCAAAAGAAAAAAGTAAATAAGCAATTAAAAATATTTATATATAAAATAAAATAAAATAAAATAAAAAATAATAACTAGCTTAGGTCCTGAGGTGGCAGTCATTTAGACAGTAGCAACAGCCTTCTTGACAGGTCACGTATTGTTACTAGTTGGATTCAGGAAGGGACCGGTCACCATCATCTCGGCAGCGACGAGAGACAAAATCGGCAGCATCTTTCACCGAGGGAAGATGTTTCCTGGAGCCATCCTCCATCACGACAAACAGCTTAGCTGGGTACCTCAGAGCAGGCTTGTGGCCCAGCTGGTAAATCTTCCTCATAACATCACGATACTGGCCGCGCTGCTCCAAAACCTCCGGGCAGTAATCCTCCACGATATGGATCGGAGAGCCTTTGTAGGAGAGATTGCCCCGAAGTCTGCGAGCCGTCCGCACCACCAGCTCACGAGTCTGAAAGCGGTGAAAGCATATCACGACGTGCCTCGGCTTACCGGCGGGCCCTGGCTTAGCAGCTAGTGAGCGGTGTGCACGGTCTAATTCCGGAGGAGATGAGAGAACGTCAGCACCAAGCACTTCAAAAAGCAGCTGCGAAAAAAAAACTGTTGGTGTAGGCCCTTCAATATTTTCGGGTAATCCAAAGATCCGAATGTTGTTGCGGCGGCTCCGGCCTTCGAGATCAGTCAGCTTAGCCTTTAGCTTAGCGTTTTCAGCCGCAATGGCTGAAAGCGTGGTCTTCATCTCCGTCACGTCGATGCTAGTAGAGTCTGCAGACTGCTCCAAGTGGGCAATGCGTTCTGTATGGTCATCAACTGCGGCCTGAACAGTGCTCAGTCTGGCCTCGTACCTTGCGTATGTGTCCTTTATTTCAGCAAGAAGCTCGGACTTAGTTTCCGCTAGCTTAGCAGTCAGGACAGCAGTGAATGCGCTAATACCGGCCGCTTCCTCCTTCTCCTGTTCATCTCTTCTGGTTTTTTTGGACATGATTACTTAGGTGATCCGTTGAATTAGTTGTTGTAGGGCAAATTTTTAACTAATTAGTTAGGTGGCTTAGTAGAAGTCAATAAAGGTGGGGAGCTCGGACACACACGTCTACTCCATTCGACAACACCGGAAGTCCTTCCGAATGATACAAATTTCTGGGGGACCTGAACACCTTCATTCAGCCTCTCATACATCTAGTAAAACAACTTGTTAGTGTACAAGATCACACAGGTTTCAGAGCGTCCGCAAATGTTGTTTTACGCACATACCTTGGCCCTTCTTTTCTTTAAAGTCATCAACAAGGTGTGTTATTTTAAAGTATCAACCACTAAGGTTTCTGTAGTGTAGTGGTTATCACGTTCGCCTCACACGCGAAAGGTCCCCAGCTCAAAACTGGGCAGAAACATTCATTTGATGAAAAGAAATAAAGCAGAACCATTTGGAGACCAGACAATAAACACAGCGCTACAGCATTTCTTTGCTCATGATATACCTTCCACTAATCAAGTCACAACATGCCGTGGTCTGACATTGCTTATACAAAACTGAGTGAAGAAAGTATTGTCCATTTATTTCAAGCTACAAATCATGCATATGGAAGAAAATCCTCATCTCAAGGTAATAGCACCGGGCTCACATTCCCAAGAAAAAGCATTGGATCCTCATGATGAACTGAAAAGGATGAAGAATTTAACTCCAAATTTTGGCTTTCACGCAATGTTTCTTCCTCATATTCTCTTACCTGATCCAAAAAGTGAGTCCAGCGAAATGAAAGGTTTCTGTAGTGTAGTGGTTATCACGTTCGCCTAACACGCGAAAGGTCCCCAGCTTGAAACTGGGCAGAAACATGTGTTTACTTCTTAAATTGGAGACGTCTGGATAATGACAGTTTCGTAGCGTTGCTTTTGGAACAGAACTTATTTGCTGATCATGTCTCTAACGACAAGCAAACATGCTGTGAAAGGCCAGTTAGCTCAGATGGTTTAGAGCGTGGTGCTAATAACGCCAAGGTCGTGGGTTCAATCCCCATACTGGCCAAAGGCATTCTGCACTGGTATTTAACACATGTGCAAATGCCAAACTCATACCTTTATGCTGTCACCAGTGCATATTTGCTTTAAAAAGCTTGGAGTGGCACAGGGTCAACAGATTCCATGACAATATCCATTTCTCTGTCTATTCCACAAGCACTTTCCCCAAATTCTTAGACTCAAAGAGGAAATACAACATTTGGTTCCAAGGAGTAATCCTGTGGGTCTTATCTTTACTGGGCTAGAATTACAAGCATCAAACACATATGATAGTATCACCATCTACCAATGCGTTCTTCATCTAATTGCTGGAGAATGATACAAATTTCTGGGGGACCTGAACACCTTCATTCAGCCTCTCATACATCTTGTAAAACAACTTGTTAGTGTACAAGATCACACAGGTTTCGGAGCGTCCGCAATTGTTGTTTTACGCACATACCTTGGCCCTTCTTTTCTCTAAAGTCATCAACAAGGTGTGTTATTTTAAAGTATCAACCACTAAGGTTTCTGTAGTGTAGTGGTTATCACGTTCGCCTCACACGCGAAAGGTCCCCAGCTCGAAACTGGGCAGAGACATTCATTTGATGAAAAGAAATAAAGCCGAACCATTTGGAGACCAGACAATAAACACAGCGCTACAGCATTTCTTTGCTCATGATATACCTTCCACTAATCAAGTCACAACATGCCGTGGTCTGACATTGCTTACTCAAAACTGAGTGAAGAAAGTATTGTCCATTTATTTCAAGCTACAAATCATGCATATGGAAGAAAATCCTCATCTCAAGGCAATAGCACCGGGCTCACATTCCCAAGAAAAAGCATTGGATCCTCATGATGAACTGAAAAGGATGAAGAATGTAACTCCAAATTTTGGCTTTCACGCAATGTTTCTTCCTCATATTCTCTTACCTGATCCAAAAAGTGAGTCCAGCAAAATGAAAGGTTTCTGTAGTGTAGTGGTTATCACGTTCGCCTAACCCAGCTCGAAACTGGGCAGAAGCATGTGTTTACTTCTTAAATTGGAGACGTCTGGAGATATGACAGTTTTGTAGGGTTGCTTTTGGAACGGAACTTATTTGCTGATCATGTCTCTAACGACAAGCAAACATGCTGTGAAAGGCCAGTTTGCTCAGATGGTTTAGAGCGTGGTGCTAATAACGCCAAGGTCGTGGGTTCAATCCCCAAACTGGCCAAAGGCATTCTCCACTGGTAGCTAGCAAATGCCAAACTTGTACCTTCATGCTGTCACCATTGCATAATTGCTCTGAAAAGCTTGGAGTGGCACAGGGTCAACAGATTCCATGACAATATCCATTTCTCTGTCTATTCCACAAGCACTTTCCCCAAGTTCTTAGACTCAAAGAGGAAATACAACATTTGGTTCAAAGGTGTAATCCTGTGGGTCTCATCTTTACTGGGCTAGAATTACAAGCATCAAACACATATGGTAGTATCACCATCTACCAATGCGTTCTTCATTTAATTGCTGGAGAATGATACAAATTTCTGGGGGACCTGAACACCTTCATTCAGCCTCTCAGACATCTTGTAAAACAACTTGTTAGTGTACAAGATCACACAGGTTTCGGAGCGTCCGCAATTGTTGTTTTACGCACATACCTTGGCCCTTCTTTTCTCTAAAGTCATCAACAAGGTGTGTTATTTTAAAGTATCAACCACTAAGGATTCTGTAGTGTAGTGGTTATCACGTTCGCCTCACACGCGAAAGGTCCCCAGCTCGAAACTGGGCAGAAACATTCATTTGATGAAAAGAAATAAAGCCGAACCATTTAGAGACCAGACAATAAACACAGCGCTACAGCATTTCTTTGCTAATGATATACCTTCCACTAATCAAGTCACAACATGCCGTGGTCTGACATTGCTTATTCAAAACTGAGTGAAGAAAGTATTGTCCATTTATTTCAAGCTACAAATCATGCATATGGAAGAAAATCCTCATCTCAAGGCAATAGCACCGGGCTCACATTCCCAAGAAAAAGCATTGGATCCTCATGATGAACTGAAAAGGATGAAGAATTTAACTCCAAATTTTGGCTTTCACGCAATGTTTCTTCCTCATATTCTCTTACCTGATCCAAAAAGTGAGTCCAGCAAAATGAAAGGTTTCTGTAGTGTAGTGGTTATCACGTTCGCCTAACACGCGCAAGGTCCCCAGCTCGAAACTGGGCAGAAACATGTGTTTACTTCTTAAATTGGAAACGTCTGGAGATATGACAGTTTCGTAGCGTTGCTGTTGGAACGGAACTTAATGCTGATCATGTCTCTAACGACAAGCAAACATGCTGTGAAAGGCCAGTTAGCTCAGATGGTTGAGAGCGTGGTGCTAATAACGCCAAGGTCATGGGTTCAATCCCCATACTGGCCAAAGGCATTCTCCACTGGTAGCTAGCACATGTGCAAATGCCAAACTTGTACCTTCATGCTGTCACCATTGCATAATTGCTTTGAAAAGCTGGGAGTGGCACAGGGTCAACAGATTCCATGACAATATCCATTTCTCTGTCTATTCCACAAGCACTTTCCCCAAATTCTTTGACTCAAAGAGGAAATACAACATTTGGTTCAAAGGTGTAATCCTGTGGGTCTCATCTTTACTGGGCTAGAATTACAAGCATCAAACACATATGGTAGTATCACCATCTACCAATGCGTTCTTCATCTAATTGCTGGAGAATGATACACATTTCTGGGGGACCTGAACACCTTCATTCAGCCTCTCAGACATCTTGTAAAACAACTTGTTAGTGTACAAGATCACACAGGTTTCGGAGCGTCCGCAATTGTTGTTGTACGCACATACCTTGGCCCTTCTTTTCTCTAAAGTCATCAACAAGGTGTGTTATTTTAAAGTATCAACCACTAAGGATTCTGTAGTGTAGTGGTTATCACGTTCGCCTCACACGCGAAAGGTCCCCAGCTCGAAACTGGGCAGAAACATTCATTTGATGAAAAGAAATAAAGCCGAACCATTTAGAGACCAGACAATAAACACAGCGCTACAGCATTTCTTTGCTAATGATATACCTTCCACTAATCAAGTCACAACATGCCGTGGTCTGACATTGCTTATTCAAAACTGAGTGAAGAAAGTATTGTCCATTTATTTCAAGCTACAAATCATGCATATGGAAGAAAATCCTCATCTCAAGGCAATAGCACCGGGCTCACATTCCCAAGAAAAAGCATTGGATCCTCATGATGAACTGAAAAGGATGAAGAATTTAACTCCAAATTTTGGCTTTCACGCAATGTTTCTTCCTCATATTCTCTTACCTGATCCAAAAAGTGAGTCCAGCAAAATGAAAGGTTTCTGTAGTGTAGTGGTTATCACGTTCGCCTAACACGCGCAAGGTCCCCAGCTCGAAACTGGGCAGAAACATGTGTTTACTTCTTAAATTGGAAACGTCTGGAGATATGACAGTTTCGTAGCGTTGCTGTTGGAACGGAACTTATTTGCTGATCATGTCTCTAACGACAAGCAAACATGCTGTGAAAGGCCAGTTAGCTCAGATGGTTTAGAGCGTGGTGATAATAACGCCAAGGTTGTGGGTTCAATCCCCATACTGGCCAAAGGCATTCTCCACTGGTAGCTAGCACATGTGCAAATGCCAAACTTGTACCTTCATGCTGTCACCATTGCATAATTGCTTTGAAAAGTTTGGAGTGGCACAGGGTCAACAGATTCCATGACAATATCCATTTCTCTGTCTATTCCACAAGCACTTTCCCCAAATTCTTTGACTCAAAGAGGAAATACAACATTTGGTTCCAAGGTGTAATCCTGTGGGTCTAATCTTTACTGGGCTAGAATTACAAGCATCAAACACATATGGTAGTATCACCATCTACCAATGCGTTCTTCATCTAATTGCTGGAGAATGATACAAATTTCTGGGGGACCTGAACACCTTCATTCAGCCTCTCAGACATCTTGTAAAACAACTTGTTAGTGTACAAGATCACACAGGTTTCGGAGCGTCCGCAATTGTTGTTTTACGCACATACCTTGGCCCTTCTTTTCTCTAAAGTCATCAACAAGGTGTGTTATTTTAAAGTATCAACCACTAAGGTTTCTGTAGTGTAGTGGTTATCACGTTCGCCTCACACGCGAAAGGTCCCCAGCTCGAAACTGGGCAGAAACATTCATTTGATGAAAAGAAATAAAGCCGAACCATTTGGAGACCAGACAATAAACACAGCGCTACAGCATTTCTTTGCTCATGATATACCTTCCACTAATCAAGTCACAACATGCCGTGGTCTGACATTGCTTATTCAAAACTGAGTGAAGAAAGTATTGTCCATTTATTTCAAGCTACAAATCATGCATATGGAAGAAAATCCTCATCTCAAGGCAATAGCACCGGGCTCACATTCCCAAGAAAAAGCATTGGATCCTCATGATGAACTGAAAAGGATGAAGAATTTAACTCCAAATTTTGGCTTTCACGCAATGTTTCTTCCTCATATTCTCTTACCTGATCCAAAAAGTGAGTCCAGCAAAATGAAAGGTTTCTGTAGTGTAGTGGTTATCACGTTCGCCTAACACGCGCAAGGTCCCCAGCTCGAAACTGGGCAGAAACATGTGTTTACTTCTTAAATTGGAGACGTCTGGAGATATGACAGTTTCGTAGCGTTGCTGTTGGAACGGAACTTATTTGCTGATCATGTCTCTAACGACAAGCAAACATGCTGTGAAAGGCCAGTTAGCTCAGATGGTTTAGAGCGTGGTGCTAATAACGCCAAGGTCGTGGGTTCAATCCCCATACTGGCCAAAGGCATTCTGCACTGGTATTTAACACATGTGCAAATGCCAAACTCATACCTTTATGCTGTCACCAGTGCATATTTGCTTTAAAAAGCTTGGAGTGGCACAGGGTCAACAGATTCCATGACAATATCCATTTCTCTGTCTATTCCACAAGCACTTTCCCCAAATTCTTAGACTCAAAGAGGAAATACAACATTTGGTTCCAAGGAGTAATCCTGTGGGTCTTATCTTTACTGGGCTAGAATTACAAGCATCAAACACATATGATAGTATCACCATCTACCAATGCGTTCTTCATCTAATTGCTGGAGAATGATACAAATTTCTGGGGGACCTGAACACCTTCATTCAGCCTCTCATACATCTTGTAAAACAACTTGTTAGTGTACAAGATCACACAGGTTTCGGAGCGTCCGCAATTGTTGTTTTACGCACATACCTTGGCCCTTCTTTTCTCTAAAGTCATCAACAAGGTGTGTTATTTTAAAGCATCAACCACTAAGGTTTCTGTAGTGTAGTGGTTATCACGTTCGCCTCACACGCGAAAGGTCCCCAGCTCGAAACTGGGCAGAAACATTCATTTGATGAAAAGAAATAAAGCCGAACCATTTGGAGACCAGACAATAAACACAGCGCTACAGCATTTCTTTGCTCATGATATACCTTCCACTAATCAAGTCACAACATGCCGTGGTCTGACATTGCTTACTCAAAACTGAGTGAAGAAAGTATTGTCCATTTATTTCAAGCTACAAATCATGCATATGGAAGAAAATCCTCATCTCAAGGCAATAGCACCGGGCTCACATTCCCAAGAAAAAGCATTGGATCCTCATGATGGACTGAAAAGGATGAAGAATTTAACTCCAAATTTTGGCTTTCACGCAATGTTTCTTCCTCATATTCTCTTACCTGATCCAAAAAGTGAGTCCAGCAAAATGAAAGGTTTCTGTAGTGTAGTGGTTATCACGTTCGCCTAACCCAGCTCGAAACTGGGCAGAAGCATGTGTTTACTTCTTAAATTGGAGACGTCTGGAGATATGACAGTTTTGTAGGGTTGCTTTTGGAACGGAACTTATTTGCTGATCATGTCTCTAACGACAAGCAAACATGCTGTGAAAGGCCAGTTTGCTCAGATGGTTTAGAGCGTGGTGCTAATAACGCCAAGGTCGTGGGTTCAATCCCCAAACTGGCCAAAGGCATTCTCCACTGGTAGCTAGCAAATGCCAAACTTGTACCTTCATGCTGTCACCATTGCATAATTGCTCTGAAAAGCTTGGAGTGGCACAGGGTCAACAGATTCCATGACAATATCCATTTCTCTGTCTATTCCACAAGCACTTTCCCCAAGTTCTTAGACTCAAAGAGGAAATACAACATTTGGTTCAAAGGTGTAATCCTGTGGGTCTCATCTTTACTGGGCTAGAATTACAAGCATCAAACACATATGGTA